>NC_090922.1:1268264125-1269680367 GCF_040938575.1 Ambystoma mexicanum
GGGCAGCCTCCACCAGGCCCCCACTCATGTCTCCCACCACCCCCACCCCCCCAGCCACCAGGGGCAGCCTCCACCAGGCCCCGACCCATGTCTACCACCCACCCCCACCCCCCAGCAGTGCAGTGGCAGCCTCCACCAGCCCCCCACTCATGTCCAACTCATGTCTCTTTGCACCCCCATCCCCCAGCCACCAGGGGCAGCCTCCACCAGGCCCCCACCCATGTCTACCACCACCCCCACCCCCCAGCCCCCAGGGGCAGCCTCCACCAGGCCCCCACTCATGTTCCCCTGCACCCCCACCCTCCAGCCACCAGGGGCAGCCTCCACCAGGCCCCCACTCATGTCTCCCTGCACCCCCACCCCCCAGCCACCAGGGGCAGCCTCCACCAGGCCCCCACTCATGTCTCCCTGCACCCCCACCCCCCAGCAGTGCAGGGGCAGCCTCCACCAGGCCCCCACCCATGTCTACCACCACCCCCACCACCCAGCAGTGCAGGGGCAGCCTCCACCAGGCCCCCACCCATGTCTACCACCACCCCCACCCCCCAGCAGTGCAGGTGCAGCCTCCACCAGGCCCCACCCATGTCTACCACCACCCCCACCCCCCAGCCACCAGGGGCAGCCTCCACCAGGCCCCCACCCATGTCTACCACCACCCCCACCCCCCAGCAGTGCAGGGGCAGCCTCCACCAGGCCCCCACCCATGTCTACCACCACCCCCACCCCCCAGCAGTGCAGGGGCAGCCTCCACCAGGCCCCCACCCATGTCTACCACCACCCCCACCCCCCAGCAGTGCAGGGGCAGCCTCCACCAGGCCCCTACCCATGTCTACCACCACCCCCACCCCCCAGCAGTGCAGGGGCAGCCTCCACCAGGCCCCCACCCATGTCTACCACCACCCCCACCCCCAGCCACCAGGGGCAGCCTCCACCAGGCCCCCACCCATGTCTACCACCACCCCCACCCCCCCAGCAGTGCAGGGGCAGCCTCCACCAGGCCCCCACTCATGTCTCCCTGCACCCCCACCCCCCAGCAGTGCAGGGGCAGCCTCCACCAGGCCCCCACCCATGTCTACCACCACCCCCACCCCCCAGCAGTGCAGGGGCAGCCTCCACCAGGCCCCCACTCATGTCCAACTCATGTCTCCCTGCACACCCACCCCCCAGCCACCAAGGGCAGCCTCCACAAGGCCCCCACCCATGTCTACCACCACCCCCACCCCCCAGCCACCAGGGGCAGCCTCCACCAGGCCCCCACTCATGTCTCCCTTACCCCCACCCCCCAGCCACCAGGGGCAGCCTCCACCAGGCCCCCACTCATGTCCCCCTGCACCCCCACCCCCCAGCCACCAGGGGTAGCCTCCACCAGGCCCCCACTCATGTCCCCTTCCCCTGCACTCCCACCCCCCAGCAGTGCAGGGGCAGCCTCCACCAGGCCCCCACTCATGTCGTCCTGCACCCCTACCCCCCAGCAGTGCAGGGGCAGCCTCCACTATGCCCCCACTCATGTCACCCTGCACCCCCACCCCCCAGCAGTGCAGGGGCAGCCTCCACCAGGCCCCCACCCATGTCTACCACCACCCCCCAGCAGTGCAGGGGCAGCCTCCACCAGGCCCCCACTCATGTCTCCCACCACCCCCACCCCCAGCCACCAGGGGCAGCCTCCACCAGGCCCCGACCCATGTCTACCACCACCCCCACCCCCCAGCAGTGCAGGGGCAGCCTCCACCAGGCCCCCACTCATGTCCAACTCATGTCTCCCTGCACCCCCACCCCCCAGCCACCAGGGCCGCCTCCACCAGGCCCCCACCCATGTCTACCACCACTCCCACCCCCCAGCCACCAGGGGCAGCCTCCACCAGGCCCCCACCCATGTCCCCCTGCACCCCCACCGTCCAGCCACCAGGGGCAACCTCCACCAGGCCCTCACTCATGTCTCCCTGCACCCCCACCCCCCAGCCACCAGGGGCAGCCTCCACCAGGCCCCCACTCATGTCTCCCTGCACCCCCACCCCCCAGCAGTGCAGGGGCAGCCTCCACCAGGCCCCCACCCATGTCTACCACCACCCCACCTCCCAGCAGTGCAGGGGCAGCCTCCACCAGGCCCCCACCCATGTCTACCACCACCCCCACCCCCAGCAGTGCAGGGGCAGCCTCCACCAGGCCCCCACCCATGTCTACCACCACCCCCACCCCCCAGCCACCAGGGGCAGCCTCCACCAGGCCCCCACCCATGTCTACCACCACCCCCACCCCCCAGCAGTGCAGGGGCAGCCTCCACCAGGCCCCCACTCATGTCCCCCTGCACCCCCACCCCCCAGCAGTGAAGGGGCAGCCTCCACCAGGCGCCCACCTATGTCTACCACCACCCCCACCCCCCAGCAGTGCAGGGGCAGCCTCCACCAGGCCCCCACTCATGTCCAACTCATGTCCCCCTGAACCCCCACCCCCCAACCACCAGGGGCAGCCTCCACCAGGCCCCCACTCATGTCTACCACCACCCCCACCCCCCAGCCACCAGGGGCAGCCTCCACCAGGCCACCACTCATGTCTCCCTGCACCCCCACCCCCCAGCCACCATGGGCAGCCTCCACCAGGCCCCCACTCATGTCCCCCTGCACCCCCACCCCCAGCCACCAGGGGCAGCCTCCAACAGGCCCCCACTCATGTCCCCCTGCACCCCCACCCCCCAGCAGTGCAGGGGCAGCCTCCACGAGGCCCCCACTCATGTCTCCCTGCACCCCCACCCCCAGCCACCAGGGGCAGCCTCCACCAGGCCCCCACTCATGTCTCCCTGCACCCCCACCCCCCAGCCACCAGGGGCAGCCTCCACCAGGCCCCCACTCATGTCTCCCTGCACCCCCACCCCCAACCACCAGGGGCAGACTCCACCAGGCCCCCACTCATGCCCCCCTGCACCCCCACCCCCCAGCCACCAGGGGCAGCCTCCACCAGGCCACCACTCATGTCTCCCTGCACCCCCACCCCCCAGCCACCATGGGCAGCCTCCACCAGGCCCCACTCATGTCCCCCTGCACCCCCACCCCCAGCCACCAGGGGCAGCCTCCACCAGGCCCCCACTCATGTCTCCACCAGGCCCCCACTCATGTCCAACTCATGTCTCCCTGCTCCCCCACCCCCCAGCCACCAGGGGCAACCTCCACCAGGCCCCCACCCATGTCGACCACCCCCCCACCCCCCAGCAGTACAGAGGCAGCCTCCACCAGGCCCCCACTCATGTCCAACTCATGTCTCCCTGCACCCCCACCCCCCAGCCACCAGGGGCAGCCTCCACCAGGCCCCCACCCATGTCTACCACCACCCCCACCCCCCAGCCACCACTCATGTCTCCCTGCACCCCCACCCCCAGCCACCAGGGGCAGACTTCACCAGGCCCCCACCCATGTCTACCACCACCCCCACCCCCCAGCCACCACGGGCAGCCTCCACCAGGCCCCCACCCATGTCTACCACCACCCCCACCCCCCAGCCACCAGGGGTAGCCTCCACCAGGCCCCCACTCATGTTCCACTGCACCCCCACCCCCCAGCCACCAGGGGCAGCCTCCACCAGGCCCCCACTCATGTCCAACTCATGTCTCCCTGCACCCCCACCCCCCAGCCATCAGGCCCCCACCCATGTCTACCACCACCCCCCAGCCACCAGGGGAAGCCTCCACCAGGCCCCCACTCATGTCCCCCTGCACCCCCATCCCCCAGCCACCAGGGGCAGCCATGTCTACCACCACCCCCACCCCCCAGCAGTGCAGGGGCAGCCTCCACCAGGCCCCCACTCATGTCCCCCTGCACCCCCACCCCCCAGCAGTGAAGGGGCAGCCTCCACCAGGCGCCCACCTATGTCTACCACCACCCCCACCCCCCAGCAGTGCAGGGGCAGCCTCCACCAGGCCCCCACTCATGTCCAACTCATGTCCCCCTGAACCCCCACCCCCCAACCACCAGGGGCAGCCTCCACCAGGCCCCCACTCATGTCTACCACCACCCCCACCCCCCAGCCACCAGGGGCAGCCTCCACCAGGCCACCACTCATGTCTCCCTGCACCCCCACCCCCCAGCCACCATGGGCAGCCTCCACCAGGCCCCCACTCATGTCCCCCTGCACCCCCACCCCCAGCCACCAGGGGCAGCCTCCAACAGGCCCCCACTCATGTCCCCCTGCACCCCCACCCCCCAGCAGTGCAGGGGCAGCCTCCACGAGGCCCCCACTCATGTCTCCCTGCACCCCCACCCCCAGCCACCAGGGGCAGCCTCCACCAGGCCCCCACTCATGTCTCCCTGCACCCCCACCCCCCAGCCACCAGGGGCAGCCTCCACCAGGCCCCCACTCATGTCTCCCTGCACCCCCACCCCCAACCACCAGGGGCAGACTCCACCAGGCCCCCACTCATGCCCCCCTGCACCCCCACCCCCCAGCCACCAGGGGCAGCCTCCACCAGGCCACCACTCATGTCTCCCTGCACCCCCACCCCCCAGCCACCATGGGCAGCCTCCACCAGGCCCCACTCATGTCCCCCTGCACCCCCACCCCCAGCCACCAGGGGCAGCCTCCACCAGGCCCCCACTCATGTCTCCACCAGGCCCCCACTCATGTCCAACTCATGTCTCCCTGCTCCCCCACCCCCCAGTCACCAGGGGCAACCTCCACCAGGCCCCCACCCATGTCGACCACCCCCCCCACCCCCCAGCAGTACAGAGGCAGCCTCCACCAGGCCCCCACTCATGTCCAACTCATGTCTCCCTGCACCCCCACCCCCCAGCCACCAGGGGCAGCCTCCACCAGGCCCCCACCCATGTCTACCACCACCCCCACCCCCCAGCCACCACTCATGTCTCCCTGCACCCCCACCCCCAGCCACCAGGGGCAGACTTCACCAGGCCCCCACCCATGTCTACCACCACCCCCACCCCCCAGCCACCACGGGCAGCCTCCACCAGGCCCCCACCCATGTCTACCACCACCCCCACCCCCCAGCCACCAGGGGTAGCCTCCACCAGGCCCCCACTCATGTCCCACTGCACCCCCACCCCCCAGCCACCAGGGGCAGCCTCCACCAGGCCCCCACTCATGTCCAACTCATGTCTCCCTGCACCCCCACCCCCCAGCCATCAGGCCCCCACCCATGTCTACCACCACCCCCCAGCCACCAGGGGAAGCCTCCACCAGGCCCCCACTCATGTCCCCCTGCACCCCCATCCCCCAGCCACCAGGGGCAGCCATGTCGACCACCACCCCCACCCCCCAGCAGTACAGAGGCAGCCTCCACCAGGCCCCCACTCATGTCCAACTCATGTCTCCCTGCACCCCCACCCCCCAGCCACCAGGGGCAGCCTCCACCAGGCCCCCACCCATGTCTACCACCACCCCCACCCCCAGCCACCACTCATGTCTCCCTGCACCCCCACCCCCAGCCACCAGGGGCAGACTCCACCAGGCCCCCACCCATGTCTACCACCACCCCCACCCCCCAGCCACCACGGGCAGCCTCCACCAGGCCCCACCCATGTCTACCACCACCCCCACCCCCCAGCCACCAGGGGCAGCCTCCACCAAGCCCCCACTCATGTCCCACTGCACCCCCACCCCCCAGCCACCAGGGGCAGCCTCCACCAGGCCCCCACTCATGTCCAACTCATGTCTCCCTGCACCCCACCCCCCAGCCACCAGGCCCCCACCCATGTCTACCACCACCCCCCAGCCACCAGGGGAAGCCTCCACCAGGCCCCCACTCATGTCCCCCTGCACCCCCATCCCCCAGCCACCAGGGGCAGCCTCCACCAGGCCCCCACTCATGTCCCCCTGCACCCCCACCCCCCAGCAGTGCAGGGGCAGCCTCCACCAGGCCCCCACTCATGTCTCCCTGCACCCCCACCCCCCAGCAATGCAGGTACAGCCTCCACCAGGCCCCCACCCATGTGTACCACCACCCACACCCCCCAGCAGTGCAGGGGCAGCCTCCACCAGGCCCCCACCCATGTCTACCACCACCCCACCCCCCAGCAGTGCAGGGGCAGCCTCCACCAGGCCCCCACTCATGTTCAATTCATGTCTCCCTGCACCCCCACCCCCAGCCACCAGGGGCAGCCTCCACCAGGCCCCCACCCATGTCTACCACCACCCCCACCCCCCAGCCACCAGGGGCAGCCTCCACCAGGCCCCCACTCATGTCCCCCTGCACCCCCACCCCCCAGCCACCAGGGGCAGCCTCCACCAGGCCCCCACTCATGTCTCCCTGCACCCCCACCCCCAGCCACCAGGGGCAGCCTCCACCATGCCCCCACTCATGTCTCCCTGCACCCCCACCCCCCAGCAGTGCAGGGGCAGCCTCCACCAGGCCCCCACCCATGTCTACCACCATCCCCACCTCCCAGCAGTGCAGGGGCAGCCTCCACCAGGCCCCCACCCATGTCTACCACCACCCCCACCCCCCAGCAGTGCTGGGGCAGCCTCCACCAGGCCCCCACCCATGTCTACCACCACCCCCACCCCCCAGCCACCAGGGGCAGCCTCCACCAGGCCCCCACCCATGTCTACCACCACCCCCATCCCCCAGCAGTGCATGGGCAGCCTCCACCAGGACCCCACTCATGTCTCCCTGCACCCCCACCCCCCAGCAGTGCAGGGGCAGCCTCCACCAGGCCCCCACCCATGTCTACCACCACCCCCACCCCCCAGCAGTCCAGGGGCAGCCTCCACCAGGCCCCCACCCATGTCTACCACCACCCCCACCCCTGCAGTGCAGGGGCAGCAGCCTCCACCAGGCCCCCACTCATGTCCAACTCATGTCTCCCTGCACCCCCACCCCCCAGCCACCAGGGGCAGCCTCCACCAGGCCCAAACCCATGTCTACCACCACCCCCACCCCCCAGCCACCAGGGGCAGCCTCCACCAGTCCCAAACCCATGTCTACCACCACCCCCACCCCCAGCCACCAAGGGCAGCCTCCACAAGGCCCCCACCCATGTTACCACCACCCCCACCCCCCAGCCACCAGGGGCCGCCTCCACCAGGCCCCCACTCATGTCTCCCTGCACCCCCACCCCCCAGCCACCAGGGGCAGCCTCCACCAGGCCCCCACTCATGTCTCCCTGCACACCCACCCCCCAGCCACCAGGGGCAGCCTCCACCAGGCCCCCACTCATGTCCCCCTGCACCCCCACCCCCCAGCCACCAGGGGCAGCCTCCACCAGGCCCCCACTCATGTCCCCCTGCACCCCCACCCCTCAGCAGTGCAGGGGCAGCCTCCACCAGGCCCCCACTCATGTCTCCCTGCACCCCCACCCCCCAGCAGTGCAGGGGCAGCCTCCACCAGGCCCCCACTCATGTCTCGCTGCACCCCCACCCCCCAGCAGTGCAGGGGCAGCCTCCACTAGGCCCCCACCCATGTCTACCACCACCCCCACCCCCCAGCAGTGCAGGGGCAGCCTCCACCAGGCCCCCACGCATGTCTCCCACCACCCCCACCCCCCAGCCACCAGGGGCAGCCTCCACCAGGCCCCGACTCATGTCTACCACCACCCCCACCCCCCAGCAGTGCAGTGGCAGTCTCCACCAGCCCCCCACTCATGTCCAACTCATGTCTCCCTGCACCCCCACCCCCCAGCCACCAGGGGCAGCCTCCACCAGGCCCCCACCCATGTCTACCACCACCCCCACCCCCCAGCCCCCAGGGGCAGCCTCCACCAGGCCCCCACTCATGTTCCCCTGCACCCCCACCCTCCAGCCACCAGGGGCAGCCTCCACCAGGCCCCCACTCATGTCTCCCTCCACCCCCACCCCCCAGCCACCAGGGGCAGCCTCCACCAGGCCCCCACTCATGTCTCCCTGCACCCCCACCCCCCAGCAGTGCAGGGGCAGCCTCCACCAGGCCCCCACCCATGTCTACCACCACCCCCACCTCCCAGCAGTGCAGGGGCAGCCTCCAAAAGGCCCCCACCCATGTCTACCACCACCCCCACCCCCCAGCAGTGCAGGTGCAGCCTCCACCAGGCCCCACCCATGTCTACCACCACCCCCACCCCCCAGCCACCAGGGGCAGCCTCCACCAGGCCCCCACCCATGTCTACCACCACCCCCACCCCCCAGCAGTGCAGGGGCAGCCTCCACCAGGCCCCCACTCATGCCCCCCTGCACCCCCACCCCCCAGCAGTGCAGGGGCAGCCTCCACCAGGCGCCCACCCATGTCTACCACCACCCCACCCCCCAGCAGTGCAGGGGCAGCCTCCACCAGGCCCCCACCCATGTCTACCACCACCCCCACCCCCCAGCAGTGCAGGGGCAGCCTCCACCAGGCCCCCACTCATGTCCAACTCATGTCTCCCTGCACCCCCACCCCCCAGCCACCTGGGGCAGCATCCACCAGGCCCCCACTCATGTCTACCACCACCCCCACCCCCCAGCCACCAGGGGCAGCCTCCACCAGGCCCCCACTCATGTCTCCCTGCACCCCCACCCCCCAGCCACCAGGGGCAGCCTCCACCAGGCCCCCACTCATGTCTCCCTGCACCCCCACCCCCAGCCACCAGGGGCAGCCTCCACCAGGCCCCCACTCATGACCCCCTGCACCCCCACCCCCAGCCACCAGGGGCAGCCTCCACCAGGCCCCCACTCATGTCCCCCTGCACCCCCCCCCAGCAGTGCAGGGGCAACCTCCACCAGGCCCCCACCCATGTCTCCCTGCACCCCCACCCCCCCAGCCACCAGGGGCAGCCTCCACCAGGCCCCCACTCATGTCTCCCTGCACCCCCACCCCCCAGCCACCAGGGGCAGCCTCCACCAGGCCCCCACTCATGTCTCCCTGCACCCCCACCCCCCAGCCACCAGGGGCAGCCTCCACCAGGCCCCCACTCGTGTCTCCCTGCACCCCCACCCCCCAGCCACCAGGGGCAGTCTCCACCAGGCCCCCACTCATGTCCCCCTGCACCCCCACCCCCAGCAGTGCAGGGGCAGCCTCCACCAGGCCCCCACTCATGTCCAACTCATGTCTCCCTGCACCTCCACCCCCCAGCCACCAGGGGCAGCCCCCACCAGGCCCCCACCCATGTCTACCACGACCCCACCCCCTAGCCACCACGGGCAGCCTCCACCAGGCCCCCACCCATGTCTACCACCACCCCCACCCCCCAGGCCACCAGGGGCAGCCTCCACCAGGCCCCCACTCATGTCCCCCTGCACCCCCACCCCCCAGCCACCAGGGGCAGCCTTCACCAGGCCCCCACTATGTCCCCCTGCACCCCCACCCCCCAGCAGTGCAGGGGCAGCCTCCGCCAGGCCCCCACTCATGTATCCCTGCACCCCCACCCCCCAGCAGTTATGGGACAGCCTCCGCCAGGCCCCCACCCATGTCTACCACCACCCCCACCCCCCAGCAGTGCAGGGGCAGCCTCCACCAGGCCCCCATTCATGTCTACCACCACCCCCACCCCCCAGCAGTGCAGGGGCAGCCTCCACCAGGCCCCCACTCATGTCCAACTCATGTCTCCCTGCACCCCCACCCCCCAGCCACCAGGGGCAGCCTCCACCAGGCCCCCACCCATGTCAACCACCACCCCCACCCCCCAGCCACCAGGGGAAGCCTCCACCAGGCCCCCACTGTTGTCCCCCTGCACCCCCACCCCCCAGCCACCAGGGGCAGCCTCCACCTGGCCCCCACTCATGTCCAACTCATGTCTCCCAGCACCCCCACCCCCCAGCCACCAGGGGCAGCCTCCACCAGGCCCCCACCCATGTCTACCACCACCCCCACGCCCCAGCCACCAGGGGCAGCCTCCACCAGGCCCCCACTCATGTCTCCCTGCACCCCCACCCCCCAGCAGTGCAGGGGCAGCCTCCACCAGGCCCCCACCCATGTCTACCACCACCCCCACCACCCAGCAGTGCAGGGGCAGCCTCCACCAGGCCCCCACCCATGTCTACCACCGCCCCCACCCCCCAGCAGTGCAGGGGCAGCCTCCACCAGGCCCCCACCCATGTCTACCACCACCCCCACCCCCCAGCCACCAGGGGCAGCCTCCACCAGGCCCCCACCCATGTCTACCACCACCCCCACCCCCCAGCAGTGCAGGGGCAGCCTCCACCAGGCCCCCACCCATGTCTACAACCACCCCCACCCCCCAGCAGTGCAGGGGCAGCCTCCACCAGGCCCCCACTCGTGTCCAACTCATGTCTCCCTGCACCCCCACCCCCGGCCACCAGGGGCAGCCTCCACCAGGCCCCCACCCATGTCTACCACCACCCCCACCCCCCAGCAGTGCAGGGGCAGCCTCCACCAGGCCCCCACTCATGTCACCCACCACCCCTACCCCCCAGCCACCAGGGGCAGCCTCCACCAGGCCCCCACCCATGTCTACCACCACCCCCACCCCCCAGCAGTGCAGGGGCAGCCTCCACCAGGCCCCCACTCATGTCTCCCTGCACCCCCACCCCCCAGCAGTGCAGGGGCAGCCTCCACCAGGCCCCCACCCATGTCTACAACCACCCCCACCCCCAGCAGTGCAGGGGCAGCCTCCACCAGGACCCCACCCATGTCTACCACCACCCCCACCCCCCAGCAGTGCAGGGGCAGCTTCCAACAGGCCCCCACTCATGTCCCCCTGCACCCCCACCCCCAGCCACCAGGAGCAGCCTCCACCAGGCCCTCACTCATGTCCCCCAGCCAACATGTCACCACAATGTAGATCCCTGGCCCTTATGGTCAGCCTCCAAATGCCAAACACCCACCCGAGTATTGCATCCACCCACTTAGAAATGGCAAAAACATGATAGAAGCCCAATTGCAAGTTTGGAAATGAACACATGTCCCTCACATACACCCAATGGGTGTCAATGAATGTCAAAACCCATATCATGATATGCATGACACCAATGAGATGATACTACACATTGAACTTTGAAGAAAAAATATGTATTAAAAGCAACATAAATTGAATCAAAAATAAACAAACAATAATAGAAATTAAAAAAAAAAAAACAGCAGGTCCATGAAATAATGCTAAACCACAAATCATAATGCAAAGGAAAGGTGTCCAAAGTCACAGTCCACAAAAGTAAATCCATTGGATAAATAAAATCAAAAACCATTGCTCCATGGGGAAATCATAATAAAAATTGAAAATCCAAAAATCAACTATGTACAGATAAACAATCCAGGGTCCATGATCCCAACCGAAGAAATGAAACCTATCTAATAAAACTACCTAAAAAAAATAACTATATACAAAAATGTGTCCCATTGTCCAAAAGGTCCAAAAAAATGCTAAACCAAAGGAAACCTAACACTAACTATATAACTATTTACAAGGGCAGTGGGCTAGTCCGACGGCTCACTTCGGGATGTTCCGGGTCAGGGCATCATCGAACTCCTGCTCAATGTCCCGGAGGCGCTCCTCCTCCATGGCCCCGAGGGTCCGCAGGGCCGTCCACATGTTCCCCCCAAACTCCCTGTGGATTGCCTCGAGGCACTCGGCGCGCCTCAGGGCCCTCCGCATGGAGTTCTCCGCCCTGACCATCGTGAGCCATGCCTTTTCCGCCCGCTGCCGCTCCACATCTATGGCGTGGCCCAACTGCTGCCACACGGAAGACACTTCCCGTCCTGGGTCCTCCTGCCCTCCGGCCGATGCCTGCCTCTCCAATGTGGAAGGCCCCGAGCCATCATTGCTCCCACCACAGTGCTGCTGCTGCGCCTCTGCCCGTGCACTGCCTCCTGCTGCCTGCACATCCTTCACTGGCTGGGGTGCAGTCGTTGATGTGGCCACCCCTGCTGGACGTCCGACTCCCGACTGTGGCAGGGATGCCTCCTCCACCAGCCTGGCCGCACCGTCAGAGGCAGCTCCACAGGGCACCCAGGTGACTGATGGGTGGGAAGATGGCATG
Source organism: Ambystoma mexicanum (assembly GCF_040938575.1). Lineage (NCBI taxonomy): Eukaryota > Metazoa > Chordata > Amphibia > Caudata > Ambystomatidae > Ambystoma > Ambystoma mexicanum. The sequence goes on from NC_090922.1 coordinate 1,268,276,015, forward strand.
GAGGACGACTGGTGCATAGGGGGTTCAGTTGAGGAGGGGGTCGTAGCAAGCCCCATCAAACGGAGGAATCCGGCCTGGGTGACCTGTCCCAGTAGGCCGACGCGGTCAACGAGCCATTCGAGATGACATGCAGTCTCCTCATGAAAAGACTGCAGGTCACCTCGCATGGCCCGTTGACGCAACGCAACACCAGTCAGGACAGGCTCAACCCAGACCCAGATAGCCATGTCCGCAGGCAGAGGAAGGCCAGTTGTCGGGTGCTCATCCCCTGCCTGAAAACGGGTCTGGACGTAGGCATCCCTGCTGGTGCAAGATGATGCAGTGACAGGATCAAAGACAGGATTGCACACAGGCACCTCCGCGGCGACCTGTGCTGTCTCCTGTCCCTGGTCCTGCACTGCACCACTAGCACCAGTGGAATCCCCACCTCCAGACCCCGTCTCTGTTGCTTGCACAGCCTTCTCCTCCACCAAACCCCCCACCAACCTGGATGACTCCGTGCCATCTTCCCCCGTTGGGCCCTGTGGGGTCCCAGCTGCCCCTTCTGCTGGCGAGGAGTCCAACTCCGACCTCCGCCTCTTGGACCTCCCCTGGCAGCTGCGGCCTGGGACGCGGCACAGGACTCCTCACTCCCCGACGAGATCACAACCTGGGAGGGGAGCCGGGCCTTGCGTTTCCGGCTGGTGGTGCGATCCCCGCCGCTGTGCTCCACAGCACCTTCTCTGCCCTCTTCATCAGTTGACGCTGCAGACAGGGAGAAATAAAAGACAGGCATCAGGGCACTGTACAATGGACGCATACACACATGACAGTTGCACATGAGTGGCATTGGCAAACCTCAGACATGGCATCACAATTGGCAACACACATGTCATTTCAACTTGCACACATGAGCCATACCACAGCCACATCGCAACTGCCAGCACCATCCATACACATACAACAGCATGTGCAGGCAAAGGTGAGCCAGACATCACATGCAACACAGGGAGTGCACTACACATGCATGCCACCACCACACTTGCTTGCATGTGTACACCTCAGCCAACTGTCACAGTGTTCCGATGGGCATCCATGTCACATCTGCCAATCAGGCTTCCACATCCCGCTGTCACATGTATCCATGTTGCCTCACTGTTGCACCCTTGTCAAATACACACACATGCACATGTACACAGTGCTGATACATGCAGCTGAAAACAACATACATGCGTGACATCACAAACATGCCCACTTACATACACATTCATCCAAACATGTGTGCCCACGCAACTGCATTTGGCATGCAAGCCTACACACACAAGCACCATCCATGTCTCACACATGACAGCCCTCGCATGTGTTAGCCTCACGGTCCTGTACACCCCCACCCATACTCGGCCCCATACAAACAGATGTGCAACCGGCACACTACTGGCACATCACCACACGCACAGCTTACAATCATGATGCATGTACACTTACCCCTCGACTCCAGACGGGTCTGCCTCTCAAGGACCTGGACGTGGAGCGCTGGGGATTTGCGTTCCAGGACCCTCATCTGATCTTCCGACAAGTGGCCCCGGCGCCCCTTAGCATCCGCTGCCTTCAAGAGGCGCCGGGCCTTGTTCAGGGTCCTGGACCTGAAGTCCTCCCAGCACTTCTTGACATGTTGGAAGTCGCGGACTGCCACCCCCTCCGCGTTGATGGCAGTCACGATGTCGGTCCAGATCCGAGTCCGTCCTTCCTTGTCGGCGCGCACCCTTCCGTAGAGGGCATCATACTGCCCCAGGACTTGCTCCACCAGGACACCAACTTCCCTGGCACTGAAGCTGGTGCCCCTCTGCCTCTCTGGCCGGGGGTTGTCAGTGGTGCCAGATGTTGCAGTGCCCGACATGACAACCCCAGAGGCAGGAGTGGGTGGGCAACTGGGTCCTGGGGCTGGGCTGTGGAGCGATGGAATCCCAGTCGGGAGTCTTCGGTTCCAGCAGGGGTGGTCACAGCAACAGCACCCCTGGCTGATGTGCAGGCAGCAAATGGCACGTGGGCAGCAGGCAGTCAGGCAGCAGCAGATGGCAGGTGGGAGCGTGCTCGGGGCTCTGGGGGGCAGTAATTCGGCCTTGTGGGCAGGAGCGTGGTCTTCCGTGTGCTTACGCGTGGCCAGCTTGATACGGAGTGATTTGGCATGTGAAAATCCTGCACTTCTGCGTGTAAATCGAGGAAAGGCCCTTAGCGCGTATGCACGTCAGCACGCATATCGATTTCATTAGACCAAAGGCCCATAGCGCGTGAGTGCGTCTGTGACGTGACGCGCGCCGGTGTTTCCCTCATTACACGTGATGACAGAGTACAGGTGGTAAAACTGCACGTCCGAGTGTCATCGCGTGTAATCGGAGGGAAGTGAGCGTACACGCGATTGGCCTGGGTATGTGTACTTCAGGGTGCGTGGGAAGTTCCACACGCGATTAGCCTGGGTACGTGTGTTTCAGGGTGCGCGGGAAGTTTCACACGCGATTGGTGGAAATCCACGTGTGCTCTGTCATCACGTGTTATGAGGGAAGTGTGGGGTGAAGTTAAAACTCGCATTTTCAGTGCACTGCACTGAACGTTTCCCTAAACAGCACGCGATGTGCACTGGTGTGCGGTGTGCCAAAACATCCCGTCGCCGAACCAGCGACGCCGAAACGGGGTCTACCGACGGGGCATGAGCAGCTGGGGGGAACAGGAGACAGACACGGGCATGAGCGGGGGGGCAACAGGAGAGAGACACGGGGCATGAGCGGGAGGTGGGGGGAACAACAGAGAGACACGGGGCATGAGCAGGGGGTGGGCGGAACAGGAGACAGACACGGGGCATGAGCGGGGGGTGGGCGGGAGGGGTAGACACACGGGGCAGGGGTGGGCGGGCGGGGTAGACACACGGGGCAGGGGTGGGCGGGTGGGGTAGAAACACGGAGCATGAGCTGGGGGGTCAGCGGGAGGGGTAGACACAAGGGGCATGAGCGGGGGGTGGGCGGGAGGGGTAGACACACGGGCCATGAGCAGGGGTGGGCAGGAGGGGTAGACACATGGGCCATGAGCAGGGGTTGGGCGGGAGGGGTAGACACACGGGGCATGAGCGGGGGGGTGGGAGGGGTAGACACATGGGGCATGAGCGGGGGTGGGTGGGAGGGAGAGAGACACACGGGGCATGAGCTGGGGTGGGCGGGAGGGAGAGAGATACACGGGCATGAGTGGGTGGTGGGCGGGGGAGAGAGACACACGGGGCATGAGCGGGTGGTGGGTGGGAGGGGTAGACACACGGGGCATGAATGGGGGTGAGCAGGAGTATTAGACACTCAGGGCATTAGCAGGTGGTGGGCGGTAGGGGCAGACACACGGGGCATGAGCGGGGGGAAAAGGAGGGAGACAGACACGGAGCATGAGCAGGGGTGGGGGTGAACAGGAGAGACACGGGGCCTGAGCGGGGGTAGGGCAAGGTGGGGCCCCCACCCCCGCTCATGCCCTGTGTCTGCCCTGTTCCAACAGAGTAGACACGGGGCATGAGCGGGGGGTGGAGGGGAAAGAAGGGAGACACGGGGCATGAGCGTTGAGTGGGGAGGGAAAAGAAGACACAAGGCATGAGAGGGGGGTGGAGGGGAAAGAAGGGAGACACGGGGCATGAGCAGGGGGTGGGGGGAACAAGAGGTCAACAAGGGGCATCATAGGAGGGTGACAAGAGGAAGACACGGGGCATGAGCAGGGGGTCGGAGGGAACAGGAGGAAGACACGGGGCATGAGCGGGGGGTGGGAGGGTACAGGAGACAGACACGGGGCATGACCAGGGGGTGGGGGCAACAGGAGAGGGAGAGAGACACGGGGCATGAGCAGGGGGTGGGGAGAACAGGAGACAGACACGGGGCATGAGCGGGGGGTGGGCGGGAGGGGTAGACACACGGGGCATGAGCGGGGGGTGGGCGGGACAGGTAGACACATGGGGCATGAGCGGGGGGGTGGGCAGGAGGGGCATGAGCGGGGGGTGGGCGGGAGGGGTAGACACACGTGGCATGAGCGGGGGGTGGGTGGGAGGGGTAGACACACAGGGCATGAGCAGGGGGGCGGGCAGGAGGGGTAGACACACGGGGCATGAGTGGGGGGCGGGTGGGAGGGGCATGAGCGGGGGGTGGGTGGGAGGGGTAGACACACGGGGCATGAGCAGGGGTGGGCGGGTGGGCTAGACACACGGGGCATGAGCTGGGGGGTCAGCGGGAGGGGTAGACACAAGGGGCATGAGTGGTGGGTGGGCGGTAGGGGTAGACACACGGGCCATGAGCGGGGGGTGGGCAGGAGGGGTAGACACATGGGCCATGAGCAGGGGTTGGGCGGGAGGGGTAGACACACGGGGCATGAGCGGGGGGGTGGGAGGGCTAGACACATGGGGCATGAGCGGGGGTGGGCGGGAGGTCGAGATACACACGGGGCATGAGCTGGGGTGGGCGGGAGGGAGAGAGATACACGGGGCATGAGTGGGGGGTGGGCGGGGGAGAGAGACACACGGGGCATGAGCGGGTGGTGGGTGGGAGGGGTAGACACACGGGGCATGAATGGGGGTGGGCAGGAGTATTAGACACTCAGGGCATGAGCAGGAGGTGGGCGGTAGGGGCAGACACACGGGGCATGAGCGGGGGGAAAAGGAGGGAGACAGACACGGAGCATGAGCAGGGGTGGGGGTGAACAGGAGAGACACGGGGCCTGAGCGGGGGTAGGGCAAGGTGGGGCCCCCACCCCCGCTCATGCCCTGTGTCTGCCCTGTTCCAACAGAGTAGACACGGGGCATGAGCGGGGGGTGGAGGGGAAAGAAGGGAGACACGGGGCATGAGCGTTGAGTGGGGAGGGAAAAGAAGACACAAGGCATGAGAGGGGGGTGGAGGGGAAAGAAGGGAGACACGGGGCATGAGCAGGGGGTGGGGGGAACAAGAGGTCAACAAGGGGCATCATAGGAGGGTGACAAGAGGAAGACACGGGGCATGAGCAGGGGGTCGGAGGGAACAGGAGGAAGACACGGGGCATGAGCGGGGGGTGGGAGGGTACAGGAGACAGACACGGGGCATGACCAGGGGGTGGGGGCAACAGGAGAGGGAGAGAGACACGGGGCATGAGCAGGGGGTGGGGAGAACAGGAGACAGACACGGGGCATGAGCGGGGGGTGGGCGGGAGGGGTAGACACACGGGGCATGAGCGGGGGGTGGGCGGGACAGGTAGACACATGGGGCATGAGCGGGGTGGTGGCAGGAGGGGCATGAGCGGGGGGTGGGCGGGAGGGGTAGACACACGTGGCATGAGCGGGGGGTGGGTGGGAGGGGTAGACACACAGGGCATGAGCAGGGGGGCGGGCAGGAGGGGTAGACACACGGGGCATGAGTGGGGGGTGGGTGGGAGGGGCATGAGCGGGGGGTGGGCGGGAGGGGTAGACACACGGGGCATGAGCAGGGGTGGGCGGGTGGGGTAGACACACGGGGCATGAGCTGGGGGGTCAGCGGGAGGGGTAGACACAAGGGGCATGAGCGGTGGGTGGGCGGTAGGGGTAGACACACGGGCCATGAGCGGGGGGTGGGCAGGAGGGGTAGACACATGGGCCATGAGCAGGGGTTGGGCGGGAGGGGTAGACACACGGGGCATGAGCGGGGGGGTGGGAGGGCTAGACACATGGGGCATGAGCGGGGGTGGGCGGGAGGTCGAGATACACACGGGGCATGAGCTGGGGTGGGCGGGAGGGAGAGAGATACACGGGGCATGAGTGGGGGGTGGGCGGGGGAGAGAGACACACGGGGCATGAGCGGGTGGTGGGTGGGAGGGGTAGACACACCGGGCATGAATGGGGGTGGGCAGGAGTATTAGACACTCAGGGCATGAGCAGGAGGTGGGCGGTAGGGGCAGACACACGGGGCATGAGCGGGGGGAAAAGGAGGGAGACAGACACGGAGCATGAGCAGGGGTGGGGGTGAACAGGAGAGACACGGGGCCTGAGCGGGGGTAGGGCAAGGTGGGGCCCCCACCCCCGCTCATGCCCTGTGTCTGCCCTGTTCCAACAGAGTAGACACGGGGCATGAGCGGGGGGTGGGGGGGAAAGAAGGGAGACACGGGGCATGAGCGTTGAGTGGGGAGGGAAAAGAAGACACAAGGCATGAGAGGGGGGTGGAGGGGAAAGAAGGGAGACACGGGGCATGAGCAGGGGGTGGGGGGAACAAGAGGTCAACAAGGGGCATCATAGGAGGGGTGACAAGAGGAAGACACGGGGCATGAGCAGGGGGTGGGGGGTACAGGAGACAGACACGGGGCATGACCAGGGGGTGGGGGCAACAGGAGAGAGACACGGGGCATGAGCAGGGGGTGGGGAGAACAGGAGACAGACACGGGGCATGAGCGGGGGGTGGGGGGAACAGGAGATAGACACGGGGCATGAGCATGGGTGGGGGGAACAGGAGACAGACACTGGGCATGAGCTGGGGGGTGGGGGGCAACAGGAGAGAGACACGGGGCATGAGCAGGGGGTGGGGGGGTACAGGAGAGAGACACGGGGCATGAGTGGGGGGAGGTGGGGCGTACATGAAACAGACATGGGGCATGAGCGTGGTGTGGGGGGCAACAGGAGAGAGACACGGGGCATGGAGCAGAACATTACGGGGTGGGCGGTTCGGCCTGGGACGATTTGGCGCAGCCAGTTCGGCGCAGGAGCTGGTTCGGCGCGGTACGGCGCGACAGCCCATGCCGAATTGGCCGCACATAAATGTCCTGCGAGTTCTTCATGCAGGCACCACAGCCACGCAGAGTCCACAGCCGGGCCCGTGAGATGGGGGCTGTGCTACTCGAGCACAGCTCCCACCCTCGTGAGCCCGGCAGATCAATTCTGCTCTGTGCGCCGCACCCCAGTGCACATCGCCTGCTGTTTAGGGAAACGTTCAGTGCAGTGCACTGAAAGTGCGAGTTTCAACTTCATCCCACACTATTTTAAAATGAAACCGCTCTAGAACAGTTTCATTTTAAAATAGTGTGGGGTGAAGTTGAAACTCGCATTTTCAGTGCACTGCACTGAACGTTTCCCTAAACAGCACGCAATGTGCACTGGTGTGCGGCGCGCCAAAACATCCCATCGCCGAACCAGCGACGCCGAAACGGGGTCTACCGACGGGGCATGAGCGGCTGGGGGGAACAGGAGACAGACATGGGGCATGAGCGGGTGGGCAACAGGAGAGAGACATGGGGCTTGAGCGGGAGGTGGGGGGAACAACAGAGAGACACGGGGCATGAGCAGGGGGTGGGGGAACAGGAGACAGACACGGGGCATGAGCGGGGGGTGGGGGAACAACAGAGACAGACACGGGGCATGAGCAGGGGTGGGCGGAACAGGAGACAGACACGGGGCATGAGTGGGGGGTGGGCGGGAGGGATAGATGTTAGGGAGAATTCTCTGTTTAGGCTGAATTTCCTAACCTAGTGAGTCCCCCAGCAGCTTTGCTGGATTTCTGGAGTTTGTTTTTTCCATCCTGCCAAGAGTGAGACTCTTTTTCTCCCACTCTTGGACATGAATGTGTGTAATTCCTTTAAATGTCAATGTGTTCTATGGGCTATGGGGTCTTTTACTCCATAGGGTCTCATATGTTTTTCTATGGGTGTTACACCGCACCCTACGTGCCGTAACACTGGGGCGTCCTAGCGGACCTCCGTCATAGACTCCATACCCGGGGACTGACTACTGTCTCCCCGGGCCTGTAAAGTCACCATTGGCTTTACTAGACCTAAATTTACTAACAGAACTAGTACAAACCATCCTATTGTGGACGTACTAGTAGGGGTAATTCGATTACTCCTGGATCTGTTACTCGAGGGGGCACTGTCCCGTCCCCCCTCGTCGAGTTTTGGCTGGTGGCAGTGGAAACTACTTGTTATGTTCGACTCCGAATATAACTCTATGGGATTCTTCCCATTGTTAGAGATTGATACTGTTTCTCGTTAATCTCTAACATACCTCCGGTCTACTTATCTTAAATAAGTCTATCGGATGGTATTTTCTGCCAGAACTCGGCTTTTTAAAATGGCGCTTGTGTTGGTCTCTGTGACTCCTAAACCAAAGGTCGAGCCCTTTGTACCACTTTTGGCGGGCTTCTATACAGAGACCCTCCAAAGTGGTGCCATTCTGTCTGGGTTACCACAGGGGTGTGGGAGGGGGTTTAGGCATCCTGGACCGAGTTGCCTTGCCAACTCCGGTCGCACTCTGGTGTGATTGGCCCAAGTGGTGAGCCTCCCCGCTCACCACTTAGCGTGTGTTGATTGACAGCTAGGCTAAATGAATGGGGGTTTTCTGCATAAAAGCAGGGCTTTTGGGACTGGATCTTCAGAAGTCGCCACAGGACCTAAGAATCCGACGAGGGTAAAGCTGAGCCGACCTGCAACGACGTCACCTCCGGTGGAGCCCTGCTGAACCAACTCACCACTTCCCGACGACAGAGGAGATCTCCCTGCCGGAGAGTCTCTTTCCCTGACTGGTGGGAACAACCAGTCCCTTTTGCTTTTTCTTCGCCTCAGGACGCAGTGGTCGAATTGCCCGTGCAGAGCACCTCGGCAACCGGATAGCCACTACCCCTGTACCATGACCAAAAGGTGGTGCCTTGTGACGGAGCACTCTGCGGCTGGTCTCTTCCCTGGTGGAGCAACGATCTTCAACTTTCCTTCGACGCTGAGATCTTCTCTACTCTTGGCAAAGACCCGACGTGCATCCACCACCAGGAACAACTGCCCCCGCCGGAGCTGTCTCTCCACAATCAAGGTACTGTGTCCGCCTGGCTTCCCTTGTTGCCGAATAGAGTGAGGTGTCTTAATCCTCACCCCTCCATAGGGTCGCCTCCAAGCTTTCTCTAGCGTGTTGTTCTGAACTGATTCAATCTGCCAATAACAATTTGCTACACAGACTCGAACGCATTTCCACAAAGAGACTTTTTGGGACATTTCGCCTTGCCTCTCTCCGAGTGGGCCTGGCCTCTGAACTTTATGATCTATTGTGGTTCTTGTCTTCTTGCCTTGCATTTGTTTTCCGTGAAGTATTGAACTGTGTTGATTTCATAACCTACTTATTTTTCTCTCTCATCCTAACGAATACTAGAGTGCCATCTAGGTGGCAGCCTACACCTCTGTCTGAAAAAAAGTGATGCTGGTAAAACCTAGACTTGTCGAATTATTGTTAGGGGGATTGATCTTTTTTTTTCGTAGAGTAATTGTAATTGAATTGTTTGCCGTGATAGTGCCAGAGTGCTCTTTATAGATGTTCCGTTATAAATAAATACCTCTATATCTTGACACTGAAGCCTTGTTACGTGTCTGCTTGTCTTACTGTGAAGAATTGCCCTATATTGTATACTCCACATACTGCTTAACTCTTCTTGAGGGAAGTCTGACTGCTCAGCCACAGCTACCAAGTGAATCTGTGTGGTACAGACTGCTATCAAGTGGGTTTACTGCCAAACACCTGTAGTCATAAATCTTTTGCAGTGGTCCCAGAGGGAACTGCACAAGTTTCCGCCTAACAGTAGACACACGGGGCATGAGCGGGGGTGGGCAGGAGGGGTAGACACATGGGGCTTGAGCAGGGGGTGGGCGGGAGGGGTAGACACACGGGGCATGAGCAGGGGGTGGGTGGGTGGTAGGGGGGCATGAGCGGGGGTGGGGGGGAGGGGAGAGACACACGGGGCATGAGCGGGGGGTGGGCGGGAGCTTGAGACACACGGGGCATGAGCGTGGGGTGGGCGGGAGGTCGAGACACACGGGGCATGAGCGGGGGGTGGGCGGGAGGGGTAGACACATGGGGCATGAGCGGGGGGTGGGTGGGAGGGGTAGACACACGGGGCATGAGCGGGGGGTGGGTGGGAGGGAGAGAGACACACGGGGCTTGAGCGGGGGTGGCGGGGAGGGGAGAGACACACGGGGGATGAACGGGGGGTGGGGAGAAGTGGAGAGAGACACATGGGCCATGAGCGGGGTTGGGGGGAGGGGAGAGACACATGGGGCATGAGCGTTGAGTGGGGAGGGAAAAGAAGACACAAGGCATGAGAGGGGGGTGGAGGGGAAAGAAGGGAGACACGGGGCATGAGCAGGGGGTGGGGGGAACAAGAGGTCAACAAGGGGCATCATAGGAGGGGTGACAAGAGGAAGACACGGGGCATGAGCAGGGGGTGGGAGGGAACAGGAGGAAGACACGGGGCATGAGCGGGGGGTGGGGGGTACAGGAGACAGACACGGGGCATGACCAGGGGGTGGGGGCAACAGGAGAGAGACACGGGGCATGAGCAGGGGGTGGGGAGAACAGGAGACAGACACGGGGCATGAGCGGGGGGTGGGGGGAACAGGAGATAGACACGGGGCATGAGCAGGGGTGGGGGGAACAGGAGACAGACACTGGGCATGAGCTGGGGGGTGGGGGGCAACAGGAGAGAGACACGGGGCATGAGCAGGGGGTGGGGGGGGTACAGGAGAGAGACACGGGGCATGAGTGGGGGGGAGGTGGGGCGTACATGAAACAGACATGGGGCATGAGCGTGGTGTGGGGGGCAACAGGAGAGAGACACGGGGCATGGAGCAGAACATTTCGGGGTGGGCGGTTCGGCCTGGGACGATTTGGCGCAGCCAGTTCGGCGCAGGAGCTGGTTCGGCGCGGTACGGCGCGACAGCCCATGCCGAATTGGCCGCACATAAATGTCCTGCGAGTTCTTCATGCAGGCACCACAGCCACGCAGAGTCCACAGCCGGGCCCGTGAAGATGGGGGCTGTGCTACTCGAGCACAGCTCCCACCCTCGTGAGCCCGGCAGATCAATTCTGCTCTGTGCGCCGCACCCCAGTGCACATCGCCTGCTGTTTAGGGAAACGTTCAGTGCAGTGCACTGAAAGTGCGAGTTTCAACTTCATCCCACACTATTTTAAAATGAAACCGCTCTAGAACAGTTTCATTTTAAAATAGTGTGGGGTGAAGTTGAAACTCGCATTTTCAGTGCACTGCACTGAACGTTTCCCTAAACAGCACGCAATGTGCACTGGTGTGCGGCGCGCCAAAACATCCCATCGCCGAACCAGCGACGCCGAAACGGGGTCTACCGACGGGGCATGAGCGGCTGGGGGGAACAGGAGACAGACACGGGGCATGAGCGGGTGGGCAACAGGAGAGAGACATGGGGCTTGAGCGGGAGGTGGGGGGAACAACAGAGAGACACGGGGCATGAGCAGGGGGTGGGGGGAACAGGAGACAGACACGGGGCATGAGCGGGGGTTGGGGGAACAACAGAGACAGACACGGGGCATGAGCGGGGATGGGCGGAACAGGAGACAGACACGGGGCATGAGTGGGGGGTGGGCGGGAGGGATAGATGTTAGGGAGAATTCTCTGTTTAGGCTGAATTTCCTAACCTAGTGAGTCCCCCAGCAGCTTTGCTGGATTTCTGGAGTTTGTTTTTTCCATCCTGCCAAGAGTGAGACTCTTTTTCTCCCACTCTTGGACATGAATGTGTGTAATTCCTTTAAATGTCAATGTGTTCTATGGGCTATGGGGTCTTTTACTCCATAGGGTCTCATATGTTTTTCTATGGGTGTTACACCGCACCCTACGTGCCGTAACACTGGGGCGTCCTAGCGGACCTCCGTCATAGACTCCATACCCGGGGACTGACTACTGTCTCCCCGGGCCTGTAAAGTCACCATTGGCTTTACTAGACCTAAATTTACTAACAGAACTAGTATAAACCATCCTATTGTGGACGTACTAGTAGGGGTAATTCGATTACTCCTGGATCTGTTACTCGAGGGGGCACTGTCCCGTCCCCCCTCGTCGAGTTTTGGCTGGTGGCAGTGGAAACTACTTGTTATGTTCGACCCCGAATATAACTCTATGGGATTCTTCCCATTGTTAGAGATTGATTGATACTGTTTCTCGTTAATCTCTAACATACCTCCGGTCTACTTATCTTAAATAAGTCTATCGGATGGTATTTTCTGCCAGAACTCGGCTTTTTAAAATGGCGCTTGTGTTCGTCTCTGTGACTCCTAAACCAAAGGTCGAGCCATTTGTACCACTTTTGGCGGGCTTCTATACAGAGACCCTCCAAAGTGGTGCCATTCTGTCTGGGTTACCACAGGGGTGTGGGAGGGGGTTTAGGCATCCTGGACCGAGTTGCCTTGCCAACTCCGGTCGCACTCTGGTGTGATTGGCCCAAGTGGTGAGCCTCCCCGCTCACCACTTAGCGTGTGTTGATTGACAGCTAGGCTTAATGAATGGGGGTTTCTGCATAAAAGCAGGGCTTTTGGGACTGGATCTTCAGAAGTCGCCACAGGACCTAAGAATCCGACGAGGGTAAAGCTGAGCCGACCTGCAACGACGTCACCTCCGGTGGAGCCCTGCTGAACCGACTCACCACTTCCCGACGACAGAGGAGATCTCCCTGCCGGAGAGTCTCTTCCCCTGACTGGTGGGAACAACCAGTCCCTTTTGCTTTTTCTTCGCCTCAGGACGCAGTGGTCGAATTGCCCGTGCAGAGCACCTCGGCAACCGGATAGCCACTACCCCTGTACCGTGACCAAAAGGTGGTGCCTTGTGACGGAGCACTCTGCGGCTGGTCTCTTCCCTGGTGGAGCAACGATCTTCAACTTTCCTTCGACGCTGAGATCTTCTCTACTCTTGGCAAAGACCCGACGTGCATCCACCACCAGGAACAACTGCCCCCGCCGGAGCTGTCTCTCCACAATCAAGGTACTGTGTCCGCCTGGCTTCCCTTGTTGCCGAATAGAGTGAGGTGTCTTAATCCTCGCCCCTCCATAGGGTCGCCTCCAAGCTTTCTCTAGCGTGTTGTTCTGAACTGATTCAATCTGCCAATAACAATTTGCTACACAGACTCGAACGCATTTCCACAAAGAGACTTTTTGGGACATTTCGCCTTGCCTCTCTCCGAGTGGGCCTGGCCTCTGAACTTTATGATCTATTGTGGTTCTTGTCTTCTTGCCTTGCATTTGTTTTCCGTGAAGTATTGAACTGTGTTGATTTCATAACCTACTTATTTTTCTCTCTCATCCTAACGAATACTAGAGTGCCATCTAGGTGGCAGCCTACACCTCTGTCTGAAAAAAAGTGATGCTGGTAAAACCTAGACTTGTCGAATTATTGTTAGGGGGATTGATCTTTTTTTTTCGTAGAGTAATTGTAATTGAATTGTTTGCCGTGATAGTGCCAGAGTGCTCTTTATAGATGTTCCGTTATAAATAAATACCTCTATATCTTGACACTGAAGCCTTGTTACGTGTCTGCTTGTCTTACTGTGAAGAATTGCCCTATATTGTATACTCCACATACTGCTTAACTCTTCTTGAGGGAAGTCTGACTGCTCAGCCACAGCTACCAAGTGAATCTGTGTGGTACAGACTGCTATCAAGTGGGTTTACTGCCAAACACCTGTAGTCATAAATCTTTTGCAGTGGTCCCAGAGGGAACTGCACAAGTTTCCGCCTAACAGTAGACACACGGGGCATGAGCGGGGGTGGGCAGGAGGGGTAGACACATGGGGCTTGAGCAGGGGGTGGGCGGGAGGGGTAGACACACGGGGCATGAGCAGGGGGTGGGTGGGTGTTAGGGGGGCATGAGCGGGGGTGGGGGGGAGGGGAGAGACACACGGGGCATGAGCGGGGGGTGGGCGGGAGCTTGAGACACACGGGGCATGAGCGTGGGGTGGGTGGGAGGGGTAGACACACGGGGCATGAGCAGGGGGTGGGTGGGAGGGAGAGAGACACACGGGGCTTGAGCGGGGGTGGGGTGGAGGGGAGAGACACACGGGGGATGAACGGGGGGTGGGGAGAAGTGGAGAGAGACACACGGGCCATGAGCGGGGTTGGGGGGGAGGGGAGAGACACATGGGGCATGAGCAGGGGGTGGGGGAGGGGAGAGACACACGGGGCATGAGCAGGGGGTGGGGGGGAGGGGAGAGACACACGGGACATTAGCGTCGGGTGGGGGGGAGGGATAGACACACGGGGCATGAGCGGGGGGTGGGCATGAGCGAAGGATAGACACACGGGGCATGAGCGGGGGGTGGGCAGGAGGAGTGGGCATGAGCAGGGGGTGGGTGGGAGGGCTAGACACACGGGGCATGAGCGGGGGTGGGTGGGAGGGGTAGACACACAGGGCATGAGCGGGGGTGGGCGGGAGGGGTAGACACACGGGGCATGAGCAGGGGGTTGGGCGGGAGGCGTAAACAAATGGGTCATGAGCGGGGGGGTGGGCGGAAGGGGCATGAGCAGGGGGGTGGGCGGGAGGGGCATGAGCAGGGGGTGGGCGGGAGGGGTAGACACACGGGGCATGAGTGGGGGTGGGCGGGAGGGGTAGACACACAGGGCATGAGCGGGGGGGTGGGCAGGAGGGGTAGACACACGGGGCATGAGCGGTGGGTGGGTGGGTTATGTAGACACACAGGGCTTGAGCGAGGGTGGGCGGGTGGGGAAGATACACGGGGCATGAGCAGGGGGGTCGGCGGGAGGGGTAGACACACGGGGCATGAGCGGGGGGTGGGCGGGAGGGGTAAACACACGGGGCATGAGCGGGGTGTGGGCGGGAGGGGTAGATACAGGGGGCATGAGCGGGGGTTGGGCGGGAGGGGTAGACACACGGGGCATGAGCGGGGGATGGGTGGGAGTGGTAGACCCACGGGGCATGAGCGGGGGTGGGTGGGAGGGGTAGACACACGGTGCATGAGCCGGGGTGGGCGGACGGGTTAGACACAAGGGGCATGAGCGTGGGGTGGGCGGGAGGGTTTTAGACATGCGGGGGGTGGGTGGGAGGGGTAGACACACGGGGCATGAGCGGGGGGTGGGCAGGAGGGGTAGACACACGGGGCATGAGCCGAGGGGTGGGCGGGAGGCGTAGACACATGGGGCATGAGCGGGGGGGCGGGAGGGGCATGAGCAGGGGGGGGGCGGGAGGGGTAGACACATGGGGCATGAGTGGGGGGTGGCCAGGAGGGGTAGACACACAGGGCATGAGCGGGGGGGTGGGCAGGAGGGGTAGACACACGGGGCATGAGCAGGGGGTGGGTGGGAGGGGCATGAGCGGGGGGTGGTCGGGAGGGGTAGACACACGGGGCATGAGCCAGAGGTGGGCAGGAGGGGTAGACACACAGGGTATGAGCGGGGGGAGGGCGGGAGGGAGAAAGACACACGGGGCATGAGTGGGGGTGGCCGGTCGGGGTAGACACACGGGGCATGAGCGGGAGGTGGGCGGGAGGAGTAGACACACGGGGCATGAGCAGGGGGGTGGGTGGGAGGGGTAGACACACGGGGCATGAGCGGGGGGTGGGCGGGAGGGGTAGACACACAGGGCATGAGCGGGGGGTGGGCGGAAGGGGTAGACACACGGGGCATGAGCGGGGGTGGGGCGGAGGGAGAGAGACACACGGGGCATGAGCGGGGGGTGGGCGGGAGGGAGAGAGACATACGGGGCATGAGCGGGGGGAGAGACACATGGGGCATGAGCGTGTGTGGGCGGGAGGGATAGACACACGGGACATGAGCGGGGGGTGGGCGGGAGGGGCAGACACACGGGGGCATGAGTGGGGGGTGGGCGGGAGGGGCAGACACACGGGGCATGACCGGGGGGTGGGCAGGATTTGAGAGACACACGGGGCATGAGCGGGGGTGGGCGGGAGGGGAGAGACACACGGGGCATGAGCGGGGGGTGGGTGGGAGGGGAGAGACACACGGGGCATGAAGAGTTGGCGGGAGGGGAGAGACACACGGGGCATGAGCGGGGGTGGGGGGGAGGGGAGAGACACATGGGGCATGAGCGGGGGTGGGGGGAAGTTGAGAGAGACACACGGGGCATGAGCGGGGGGTGGAGGGGAAGTGGAGAGAGACACACGGGGCATGAGCGGGGGGTGGGGGGAAGTGGAGAGAGACACGGGGCATGAGCGGGGGTGGGGGAAGTGGAGAGACACACGGGGCATGAGCGGGGGGTGGGTGGGAGGGGAGAGACACACGGGGCATGAAGAGTTGGCGGGAGGGGAGAGACACACGGGGCATGAGCGGGGGTGGGGGGGAGGGGAGAGACACATGGGGCATGAGCGGGGGTGGGGGGAAGTTGAGAGAGACACACGGGGCATGAGCGGGGGGTGGGCAGGAGGGGGGAAGAGACACACGGGGCATGAGCGGGGGGTGGGCGGGAGGGGAGAGACATACGGGACATGAGCGGGGGGTGGAGGGGAGGTAGAGAGACACACGGGGCATGAGCAGACATGAGTTTGTGTGCAGGCGGCAGATCCCGCTCATCTGCCCTCCGCTGGCCACCATGTGCCGATGGCGTGAGCGGGGGGCTGGAGGAACAGGGGAGACACGGAGCATGAGTGGGGGTGGGGGGGACAAGAAGGACACACGGGGCATGAGCGGGGGGTGGGAGGAACAGGAGACAGACACGGGCATGAGCGGGGGTGGGGGACTTACTGCGCAGGCGGCAGATCCCGCTCCTGCTGACCTGACAAATCCTCTCATGCGAGGAATAAAGATGCCGGGCGTCTCTGAAGCCACGACGCACTGCACGCTTTCACTGCATCCAATGAGAGAGCACATCAGATGTCCGCGGACATCACGCAAGCTGCTTGCCCAATCACCATCCTGTCCGCGGAGCGAACAGGGAAGTGTGTCCGCGAAGCGAACACAGATATCGCAAATTTTTTTCACTTACATTTTTGACATTTTTTTAAAAGACTACTGACGGATTTACACCAAATAAAGCAAAGCACGCTTTCTGGACCAAGCCGCCGCTCCTGACGCAAATCTGGTGTGAATCCGTCCAGCGGTTTGGGCTGTAGGCGTGAGCAAAGTTTTTTCCCATTATGTCTATGGGAAAAAACAAACGTTTTGGGACCCCCCCTATAACTTTTCCCCCCCTGGACGAATCCTCACCAAACTTTGCAAATTCAGAGTGGGCCATATACTTTTTTTGCAAAGTTTGGTGAGGATTCGTCCGGGGGAGCCAAGTTATAAGCCACCCAAAAAGTGCTCTTCCTATGGAAACACCAACTTAACCATATATATATATGTGTGTAAAATCTTTAGATAAGATAGAGTCACATTGGGCGATTATCATGATGAGACCCACAACATTCAGTAAGTGTGGGAAGTGACAACAATCTCAGAATTGGAGCACTTCACATATTTGTCATCCCATTGTGGTTCATCTTAATGCTGATGGTTTCTGCGATTTCATGTATGTGCTCATGGGCTGGGCAATGGGGTAGGACCCATAGTTAAGAGTGCCATAACTTCCCACACCAATCAGATTTCATGGATTTTCTTGCCATAAACCACTTAACTCTGTCTTGACAAAGTTGTTTTCACTACATTTTAAAGGTTTGGCTTTTCTATATATGATCCCAGACCCAAAAGTCCTGCGTATCGACCATGGCCCTTATCCACTTAAGCCGTTGGCATTGTCCACTCCTGTCATGCCCACAGGAGTGTCACTCAGCTCCTTCCTGACCATGGAAGCCGAATGGAAGTCGACCCTCCCGCCTTGGTTGGCACGGGTTCCTGATTGTGAATAACAGGTAACCTCGAGACAGCCAATGGGGGGAAGAGGGTTAGGCAGAAGTTGTGAATGGGCAGGGTGAGTTAGGAAATCTGGTCAGAGGGGTAGGAAATCTCAGTGGATTGGGAGGGGATCTGAGGGAAAAACATACATAACACATTTTTTTTGCATTGGGCTTATATCCACACAGCAGCCTTTGCCTGAATCACAGTGGTAATGGAATTGCAGACCTGCTCCAGGCCAAGCAAACACCTGATATTATTCTACACTTGCCCCTTCTAAATCATGGGCACCTTAACACATGGAGAGGATACGCTTTCGTAATTAAGGGCCATGAGGGAACATGATAGCACCTGAAATGCTAGCACAAACAAATAGCGACATAACTGACAGGATAAACCATCAGAAGAATATTCCTACGGGCCAAGCAAACAAAGCTAGGTGGGCCAGTCCAGTCCGTCATCTCGGCCCTACGCGTCATATTGGTGGAGACTGCAGCTGTCCAGTTCAGATCGACGCCTCTGTGGGAGCCAGGTGAGCGTAACAGAACGCGAAGCCTACCCACAAATTCCCACCCGGGCGTTATGGATACCTCAGAGACTGACCAATTGGCCCAATTACTAGGGGAACTGAGGGCTGAAGTGCATCCCGCCCGTCAAGAAACCAATGCTCTTAGGAGAGAACTGATTTTGTCAAAGGAGCGAACTGATGACCTTGCTAGGCAACTATTGCAAAGCCAGGCTGGACAAGCACCCCTACCTGGTTCCGGGGGAAATCCAGCTCCTGTGTTATCGAGTAACCCTGTGCAAATAAACCTACCAGGAAATATTACATTAGCTCCACCCGAACTCTTTGGCGGAGATCCCAAAAGGTTCGCCGTGTTTATGAACCAATGCCGCTTGCACTTTTTATGCAGACCTGGAGCCTTCCCAAACGATCAAGCCAAGGTAGCCTTTGTATTGTCATATCTCAGCGGCAGTGCAGCTGATTGGTCAATTCCACTAGTTACTCAGAATGACCCAATTCTTCAGGATTTTCAGGGCTTTCGAACTAGCATGGAAAGACTATTTGCCCGGCACTCCCAAGGACAGGCCCTGGATAACAAACTTTTGTCCCTACGACAGGGTAACCAGGACCTTATATCCTACATCGCGACCTTTAATAGATTGATAGTGGTAACTGGATGGCCTGAGGTAAAACAAATCACGTTATTTCATCGAGGGCTTCGAGGAGAACTCAAGGATGTCTTGGCTCAAGTCGTGAACCCACCTCAAGACTGCGTTGAATATATAGACTTAGTGGTCCAGTTAGATCACAGACTTCAGAACAGAAAAGCTGATCAAGCCAAGTTTGAGAATCGGGTGTTGGTCAAAACCCACGCTAACCCCAAAGGAGCAGATGCTTCAGAACCCATGCAAATCGGAGGGGTTAAAGGACCCTTAACCCAGAAGGAAAGAGAAAGGAGACGGCAAATGCAATTGTGTCTATATTGTGGAACTTCTGGGCATTTTCTATGGGATTGCCTTGTAAAACCACCCAAGAAGGTGGTAGGAGCTGCTGATAAAAGCCATATGCAGTCAGACTCGGGAAACGACCACGCCCGACAAGCGTAGAGGTCCGCTTGCGGAGCTTGAAGAAGGATACTCAGACCTCGCATTTCATCATACCAATGGTCCTCGTAGATCCAGGGCAGCCATCGCGTATGCACGCAGTAAGGGCATACATTGATAGCGGGGCCATAGGAAACTATGTGGACTATGAATTGGCTTACAGGATGAATCTACCTTTCTGCCGAAAAACCACCTCAGATGTCATCACCACAGTCGATGGAACTGAAATTGCCTCTGGGCCTGTAACTCATTCCACCGCAGAGATGACACTATTGGGTCAGGATGGGCATCGAGAGACTATTGTGTTTGATCTAATCAAAGCCCCACAGTTCCAAATAATACTGGTGATACCTTGGTTGGAAACACATAATCCTTGTATTGATTGGTGAGAGAAGAGAATAACCTTCCCGGATTGTGCACAAACCTGTTACCCAAAGAAAAATCTGAATGCAGGCCTGGCCACAGTAACCACAGCAGTCATGCAACTACCTCCAGAATACCAAGAATTCCAGGATGTCTTCCAAAAGGAACAGGCAAACACCTTACCTCCTCACAGATCATACGATTGTCAAATCGATCTCATACCCGGTGCACAACCCCCTTGTAGCAGGATCTATGCCCTTACGGAACCTGAGAACCTTCACCTACGACAATACTTATTCGCCCATCAAAGTCCCCTGCATCTTCAGCTTTGTTCTTCGTGCCCAAAACGGAAGGTGACCTCAGAACGTGCATAGACTACCGCGCATTGAACCAGATAACTGTTAAGAACCGACACCCATTGCCTCTGATCCCTGAACTACTAGACCAAGTGAAAGACGCTTGTATATACACTAAATTAGATCTCCGGGGGGCATACCATCTGGTATGTGTAAAAGAGGGCGACGAATGGAAGACTGCTTTCTGCACTAAGTATGGGTTATTCGAATACCAGGTGATGCCTTTCAGGTTGTGCAATGCACCAGCAGCCTTCCAATACTTCATGAACGATGTCCTTCGTGAACTCATTATAGGTACTGGTTCTGGGTTCACTTCTGCCTCTCCCATCCCTATTCGGGATAAGGCATCTGCTTTACCATTCTTACAACCTGGTCGATAGGTTATCACGAAATCGAACTCGGCAAAGAACAATGCCCATCGCAGTTGATGTGACGATTGGGCCTTGGCTGTTTTTAAATACTGTAAGTTTCGGTGATCGGTAATCACAGTAATGGTATGCCTGGCACCAAGAAGATAATGCCGCCAAGCCTTGAAGGCGGATTTAATGGCTAATAACTCCTTGTCGGTCACCGCATAGTTTAACTCGGTGGTAGTGTGTGACTGATGAAAAAGAATGATGTGGTGGTAGTGGTGTACTGTGACGTGGAAAAGTGACATATTGGTAGTGGATTACAGTGATGAAGAGGAGCGAGGTGGAGTTAGTGTGGGACTGTGAAGATGAAGAGGGATGTCAGGGTATTTTGGTAAGATTACTATTCAGTACTGGGACAAGGAAGCTGGATGTAGGAGTTCAGGTAGGATTAATAACTAGGTACTTTGACGAAGAAGAGGAAGGTATGATCATGTAGATATCTTTCCTGCTGACATCAGGCGTGACTCAAGATTGTCACTGTTAAGTCACGTGAAAATCTTGTCCAATCATAACAAAGTATATAGTAAAGAAGCATTGGCTTCTTCCAGTTTTTGGCAACACCATTTTTAATGAACTAATTAAGTAATTATAAGCATTTTTAACACATTGGTGCAAATCTGTGCAGCGGTTTGGGCTGTGCACTTGAGCAAAAATTGGACATTTCCCTTATAGGAAAATGAATGGAAAAGTGAACCCGCCTTTTTGACCCTTTATATCTTTTAAAGTGTACCACGGCTTGGCATGACATTTTCTAGTTCTGGGGTCCCGGTTAAATAGGAATGTCGAAGCTCAGGCTAATCTGTTTTTATGGCTCAAATGTTATTAACCATCGAATGTTTGCATTTCCTATAGATTATCAGATTTCCCTTAGCTATAGGGCGGGGCTAATATAAATAGATATGGGGCTAATTTACTAAGCTAATTGGCTTTGCTAAGAACTTAAGTCATTTCTTGGTGTAAGTTTTACTTACCCTATTTTATTTTAGCTTAGTAAAATTTAGTTGTACTTATACTATTTTTTAGCTTCGTCAATCCGCCCCACACACACATATATATGTATAGTATGTGGACAGTACGTTTGTAAATGAAAGGTTAGAATCTTCCAGCATATCAGGGATATTAAACATGGATACTTTTCATATCCTGTTGCAAAACACTTTCATGAGTGTCATGGTCGAAAGTTGGAAGATTTTTCATTCTTTGGAGTCACTCATATACCCATAAATGTGAGAGGCAGTGACAGGACCTTGAAATTACGTCCATCAGAGACCAAATGGATCATTGATTTTGAAATGAAAATTCCACAAGATTTTAACATTGATGAGGAATTAAATACATTTGTGGGTTGCTAATTGCTTTAAAGAATTTGATATCTGTTTTTTCAACTCTTCTTTTATTTAATATTTCCCTGGGTTTTTAACTTTTTTTCTTCCTATTCAACTATCTTGTTATTTTGCAAAAGAATTTCATGTTGAATATATATATGCCTGAATATTTAGCCACTTGTTGGTAAATCATTGTTATTTAATACTGGGGATCCATTTTTCTACATTTAATGTTTGCTTTGTTTGTATATATAATGTTATAATTGATCAGTGTATGTATTTATATATCTTTGTAGGGGTTATATATTCAGTACTGCATTGCATTTTGTACTTTAATTCAGTCTTGTTGTATAGTAGATCATGATTGCATCAATTTCTTAAGCATTTCTCCATTTTAGATTGTGGGACTATTGTTATTTCTTAGGTTAATAGATGTATTAGGCATTTATTGTTTAGTACCGTATTCAATATGTACTGTATGATGCATCAATCACTTTTTAAACTGTGATGTAATGGTCTTTCATTCCTCTTCCTTTATTTATAACTTGGGGAATGTGCATACATTGATACTATTCATTTGGTAGGTGACATATCCTGGTTTACATCTAATGATGTGTACATTTATTATTGGCACAGTTATGTGCACTTTACCAGCATTTGAAAAACATTTTTGCTGAGAATAGTTCTTAATAGTTTGTATTTTACATGTGGTGTATAATATTTTTTTTTTTTTTTTTTTTTTTTTAAACTTTTTTTTTTAGCGGCATAAGGTTACATGGTGCAGGCAACAAGGGCACGAGTCCAGCCCGTGTAAAAGACGTAACAATACAGTACATTTAACATGGTACATTGGACACAGCAATACAAGGCAGTGGTCGCATGGAATATATACAAATAAGTGTGCACATAGTAGGGGTAATCACACAGGGGTGGGAGACAAGCCAGAGCTGGAGGCACTTGTGCTTCTATTGTTAAGGTATGTGTTGAATTCTGTCCAGATGTTACGGGGGCGAGATGTAACAGGGAGCATGGATATGAATTCCTCCTCGCAATTGCGTGACCAGGTAAGCATATGGAGCCATTTCCGGTGAGCCGGAGGGGAGGGATTTTTCCAATTCTGAAGGACGCATTTCTTGGCAACCATACATGCAATATTCAAAAATCTAGCTGAACATCTAGTGTCATCGGTCGTCCAGGCGCCAAAGAGGACGGCCAGAGGATCTGGGTCAACAACAACCCCAATGATAGCAGAGAGAGTTTCTAGGATGCCCTCCCAGAAACCAAGCAGTTTGTTACAGGACCAAAACATGTGTAGGTGATCGGCCTCTGTCGCCCCGCAGCGGGGGCAGGGGCGTGTCGCAGTGTGAGCGAACCTAGAGGTTCTGTACGGAGTATAATAAAGTCTATTTAGGAGTTTGTACTGCATGGCGCGAAAACGAAAGTTGAGGGAGACTCGTTGGGTGTGCAGGCACATGTTCTCCCAGGCCCCATCTGATATTTCCAGGCCCAGGTCGTCGGCCCAGTCATCGCGTGCCTTGAGGGTGGGAGTAGGGGAAGCAGCCTGAAATATCTTGTAGAGTGAGGAGACCACGCCGCGGGCGCCCCCTGAGTTGGCAATGTATGCGATGGCTGGGTTGTCTGGGGGCTCGTCCGGGAATGTGGGCCATTTGGACCTAAACGCGGCCCGCAGTCTATAATATTGGAGGGTTTCCAAAGCGGTCCCGGTGTGACCCGGTTTCCAAGATCGGGGGTCAATAAAGCTGCCTTCAGGGTAGAAGTCCGTCAGTGCATGGTATCCCAGCTCCCCCCAGTGTCGGGCCAGCGCTGCGTCGTGTGTGGGTTCCAGGCCAGGAAAGGCCCACACAGGAAGCCACTTGTAGTACGGGAAGGCTCCAGGCGTCTGGGAAAGCATGCGAGACCAGGCCAAGAGGGTTGTGTAAAGAGGGTCGATAGGAGAGTCGGTTATGTACTGGTAATGCAGTAGCGCGGACATTAGGTCGATGCCGGTGGTCGCCAATCTCTCCAGTTTGACATGGGGACGCGTTGGTGCACCAGGATACCAGTGGGTGGCATGTTGGGCCTGAGCTGCGTGCCAGTAAAGTGATATATTCGGGGCTGTGAGTCCCCCTAGTTTGTATGGAAGTGTCATGTCCGTCCACTTTTTGCGTACTGCGCCCGCGTGCCAAAGGAACTGAGCAAACAGTGTGTGCAGTCTGGCAAAGTAGTTGTTCCCAGGCCACACGGGTACGTTGCTAAATATGTAGAGAAGTTTGGGGAGCAGAATCATTTTAATGAGGGAGAGCCGACCAGCAACGGAGAGCGGGAGGGCACGCCACCTGAGGATTTTAGTTTCGGCCATGCGTGTTACCGCCGAGTAATTGTCAGCGAGAAGGGAGGACTTGGCCAAGGATATGTGCACGCCCAAATATCTAAAACCATTCGGTGACCAACGGAGGGGGTATTCAGAGGCAGGTTGCTGGGTGGCCTTAGTGAGCGGGAAAATCTCCGACTTAGAATAATTGATAGTGAAGCCGGAGTGAGTGCCTATGCGAGTAATGTCCCTTAGTATTGAGTCAAGGTGTGTTGCAGGGTCTCTGATGTATAAGAGAACATCGTCCGCATATAGGGATATAATTTCGGGGCTGTCTTTCAGTCTTATACCCTTGCGGGCGTGGTGAGCACGGACATAGTCTGCCATTGGTTCAATTGCTAAGGCGAACAGTATTGGAGAGAAGGGACATCCCTGTCGGGTACCTCTGAACAGTGTGAAAAGATCAGAAGTTCGTGTATTGATCCTAACCCGTGCCACAGGAGAAGTGTAAAGTAATTTTATAAACTTGATCATGTTCGGGCCAATACCCATATTCTCAAGGACCAGCCAAGTGTATCTCCAGGAGACCATATCGAAGGCCTTCTGGGCGTCCAGTGTGACCGCCACTGCTTGTGCCTCTTGATCAATGCGGGACATTACATTAAACAGTCTCCTGATGTTGTGGGAGGTGGACCTGCCCGGTACAAAGCCGGCCTGGTCATCCTGGACCAGATATGTCATAATGGGCAGAAATCGGTTCGCTATAATTTTTGCAAAGATCTTTGTGTCGAGGTTCATTAGGGAGAGGGGTCTATAGGACCCACATTCGTCGTCGGGCTTATCGGGCTTGAGCAGCACCGTAATGACTGCCTCGCGCATAGAGAGGGGAAGAATAGAGACGCGGAGCGATTCATCCCAGACCTCAAGTAGCTTGGGGGCGAGTATAGCGACGTGTTCTTGATAGAAATCGGCAGTCAGACCGTCGGGCCCCGGGGCTTTGCCTTTGGGTAGGTCAGAGATGGCTGTTACTATCTCGTCAAGCGTGACTGGAGAGTCCAGTTCGTCACGGGTAGCGGAGGAGATCTCAGTGGTGGGGATCGAGTCAAGGAGTTCCCGCATGTGCTGTTCAGTGTGCTCAGCAGGCTGGGAGTAGAGAGATCTGTAGAATTCGGTAAATGTGTTCAGGATTTGTAGGTCAGCCCATTGGGTATTACCCTGTTCATCTTTAAGTGAGGTGATTTGCGTTCGGCCAGATTCCCATTTAGTTAGTGTCGCTAACGTTCTCCCGGGCCTCTCTCCCTCACCATATCTCCTGGCCGCTTGAGGGCGACCAAGGAAATGTATCTCGCTGACGGCGAGTTTGTTGAAGGCTTGGAGTTCCTCAGAGATCTGGGCAAGAGTGGCGGGGACGGCACCAGAGGCGCCCTGCAGTTCCAGTTGTTTCAGTTTGCTTTCTGAACGGCTCAGCGCTGTTCTGATTGATTTCAGCACCCCAGCTTCCCGGGAGATAGACATTCCCCTGATGTACACCTTAAAGGCGTCCCACCTCACGGCGGCAGAGGTATCTCGGAGAGTATTTAGTTCGAAGAAAGAGAGAATATCGTCGAGTATTTCAGCCTTAAATACCACATCTCGCAGGGCGTCGGATTTAAAACGCCAGGTGCTGAACGTCGGGACGGGTACTCCTAGTCTGGCTGTGAGTGTGATCGGGGCATGATCAGAAAGCGTGCGGGGTAAGATCTGGGAGCCCAACACCCCTCCCATGACACCTTTCGAGACAAGAAACAAGTCTATCCTAGAAGAGCTCCCATGCACTGATGAGTAGTAAGTGTAGTCTCTAAGATGTGGGTGCAGCGACCTCCAGGCATCGCAAATGTCGAGGGTCTTGATGTGAGAGTGCAACCTGCGTGCGGCGCTGGGCAGAGGCCGTGGGTTGGATCCAGTCCTATCCAGGGCTGCATCAAGGATAAGATTCAGATCTCCCGCCCAAATGACCAGAGTTCCCACGTATCCCAGCAGTATAGTGGCGATCTTGTCAAAAAAATCAGGAGAATCAATATTGGGGCAATAGGTGTTGACGAGTAGATATTCTGTGTTGGCCAAAGTGCAATGTAGTATGACATAGCGTCCTTCAGGGTCAGTGTAGTTTTTATGCAGTGTGAACTTGATGGATTTATGGATCATGGTTAGAACCCCCCTGGATTGAGTGGAGTAGGAGGTAAAAAATCTAGTAGGTCCCCATGCCGGGGCCATTGTTCTGGGGATGTGGCCATTGGAGTGTGTCTCCTGCAGGAACAGTATCTTGCAATTATGTCTGTTGGCATATGCCATGATTTTGCGCACCTTAGTGTGATTGCTTACCCCTCGGATATTCCATGACATTAAGACGGTTGCCATACCTGTGCCAGGTATCTCATTATGTAACACGTGTTCTCAATGAACGTCTCGGACCCAACAATAGTGTGCGCCCCAAGGGAAGGGGCAAAATTTACGACCGTGGCCCATTAGTGCCGGCCACATGCAACCCCGTGTGCCTTTTGTAGATAACACCCAGTTTCCCCCCCCCCACCCTCACCACCAACCCATGATCAGCAGTGTACATCCCACCCATCTCCAACAGTGCACAGTCGGACCGACCCCAACTTGATCCAGCCTGTGCAAGAGCCCAACAGGGGCGAACCAAAAACAAAGAAATAGGAAGCAGTGCAATCGCAATGGGGTGCGCTATTGCCGTGTGTTAGCACGCTTGGGACACTAAGGCGTCCGTGAGAAAATAAACAGTGTTTGCGGTTTAGTGATGCATGTCACAGCCATTACCTGTGGCCGCGCCGGCCTGAATGCGAAATGGGGAGATATTGCATTTGATGAAGACAGGAATCAACATGATCACTATGAGTGGACCAACAACATGCAAAATAGAAAGTGCGTATCTGAGGGCTAAGGAACTGTGAGTGCAGCCCGGAGAGCGTGAAAAGTAGGAATAGAACAGTAGGGTGGTAGTGCGGGCAGTCCATGGATGATGAAGCCCTCAGACCGCTCAAGTAGGCGGCGATCCGGGAGAGCAAGTTTCAAATTAAGTTCAGTCATTTTCCATATCATCTCCGGCAGGTGGATGCAGAGGGATGTGTGCCTCTATGAATTTCACCGCTTCTGAGGGCACCGTGAAGAAATAAAGTTTGTTGTTAAATGTGAACTTTAGACGGGCCGGGAACAGGATGGCGTATGGAATGCTTCTCTCCCTGAGCAGGTTCTTGACCCCGAGAAATTGGCGGCGCTCCTGCTGTACTGCAATCGAGAAGTCGGGGAAGATTCGGATCACCTGCGAGTCCAATCTGAGTTCACCCTTCTCCCGCGCAAGGCGGAGGATTTGGTCCCGATCTCTAAAACTCAGAATTTTGGCGATGATGGGCTGCGGGAAATCTCCTGGTTTGGGGCGTGGGGCTAACGCCCTGTGGGCCCTTTCGATTGTGAAGAAGGGGGACAATTCCGGATTGCCCAATAGGTCTTTCAGGAGGTTCTCGACTGCGGATTCAAGTCGGCCCTTCAGTGCATTTTCCGGGACTCCAATGATGCGTATGTTATTCCTCCGTGATCTAGATTCGAGGTCGTCGCATTTAGCGCGCACTAGTTTCATGTCCGTGACAAGGGTGGACACCGTGCTTTGCAGCGTGTTAATATTGTCCTCGTTGGAGCTGATCCTGTTTTCGGTTTCGGTGATACGCGACCCTTGTTGGTCCAGTTTGGTTCGTAGAGATGCCACATTTGCATTAATGTCATCTAGCTTCTCGTGAAAAGCTGCGAAGTTTCTGGCCATGGATTCCATAACGACCGTCAGGTCTGCGGGGGGGGCCTCCGCAGGGAGCGGTGCTTCGATTTGATCGCATGATGTATGGGCCGAGTCGGGTCTCGGGGTGGCCTTAGCAAACTTGTCCATGGCGCCAGATTTACCGGTGTTCCTGGACCTGTTGGACATCGTGGCGTGTTCCAGGGGCAATGCACCGGTGCGGCGTGGAGGACCTTAAAACCGAGTGCCGGAGGTAGCGGGCGAGAGATTCGCTCCGACGGAGCCCCGCACGGCTCTTAGGGCGGCATACAGATTGACCCAAGGGGTTGTGGAGAAATGCCGCACATACAGGGCCCACCAGCTCCTCACCTCAGGCTCGGTTCGCAGTCGTTAGTTGGTTCAGGCCAGGAGCGTCTTCAGCGGAGTCATCAGCGGAGCCTTCCGCGGCGCCGCGCCGGGCCGGCCCACGCGTATCGGCGTAGGCCGCACAGGCGGCCCCCGCGCTCCGGCCCCGGCCCCAGTCGCAAAGCAGGTGGGCGCGGTGGCGATAGATAGGGAGGCGGCCCGCCGGGTCGCCAGCTGCGACGGAAGGAAGTCCGCGCACGGGCCTGGTTCGAAGCACCGCGAACACTGGGTCAGAAGGTCCGATTCAGGGCCAGATTTCACAGGCGGGTGGCCCCGAGTGTCAGCTATGCGTGGGCCAAGTCCGGAGACGGGGCAGAGTAGCAAACCGCAGATGGAAGCAGATGTAAAGCGGCAGCACACGGAGCTGAAAGGCTAGGCAGCCATCTTGTCGGCTGCTCAACAGCGCCCCTGTGGTGTATAATATTTTAATCTCGATTGGGTACACAGTGGAAGTTTTACTGAAATTCAACTTTCTAATATATCATTTAACTTTGATACAGCAGGTTAAGACTTTTATTTGGAAATGTGTGCAAGTACTCTGTCACATGATGGGGGAAAGGAAGTAGCTTTTAAATGTTTTTGAACTGTGATTATTCATTGTGTGAACAAGTGCTGTGTGAGGCTTGAAAAACGTAAACTTTTTTGTTCTTCCTTCCGAGCCTGCAGGTAATTTTGCACATAAATAAAAAAATAATCCACAGAGTCTTGTGTTCCCGTGTATTTGGCAGTAATCTGTAGTGGTGCAGTTGAGTGCTACCCTGGCGCCTTTGGGTGTTTCCCTGTATTTATATATATATATATGTATATATTCAATGAAAATCTTTGTTAAGGGGACGTTATGGTTACAAGTAAAAACTAAAAACCCCAGAAATTCACCAGTTATGGTAAACTAAGCAACCATAATTCGTGTCATCATGTGTACTGATAAGACGGTACAGCGTCCTTTCATCGCAGGATGTTATTTTGATGGGATTTTTACAGTGAATTTTTTAGTGAAAAAACCCATCTAATAACTTTTTAGGGGGAGTTAGAACATTATATATATGGGCTGTGGGTGTTCTGGAATACATAAAAAATGAAAGGGAATGGGAGAATTGGGGGGAAAACCCTCCAAAAAGAATTTTAAAAAAATTAGATGGGTTTTTTCGTTAAGAAATCTGTAGTAAAAAACCCAGCGAAAAAAACGATGATATGACATGGAACCGGTAAGACTAACACCCAGGACATGAAAGATGACATCACAAATGTCATTGATGACATCACTGATGAAATCATATATTAAATACATTTTAATAAACAGTCCCTACAAGGGGTTGTGCTTATAATGTTAGAAACAAGATGTTGGGGTGATTCAGAGAACTATTGCCCATTGCCCAGACACCAATGTTATATCACTGTGTTGTGTACTTACATTTGAAGTTCTTGCTCACCCTCCTCATGCATATTTGCTGCTTTCCCATCCAGCACTTCAACATGCACCCACAAGCAGATTTATTTTTTCCATTCAAACCTATCCCAATTTCGAAAAACTTTACCACATAGCCGGTCCCTAGTAGCCAAGCCCACTTTAACCCCATTGCTGGTACCTGTCATGGCCTTGGGCCATGACCCGGACAATCTGGCCACTGCCTATGGCCACAGGCTATACCTCAGTCACCAAAGGTATATCACTATTATTTGTACCTGCATTATGACACTTTAAAAAAATAAAACACAGACACATTTGCAAAACTATGCCTTCAGGTCCTTGCCAATGCTCCTAACACGAGTTTGCTGTAAATCCGCCCATGTTTTATTTTTGAAAAAGTGCCAAAATGTATGTACATAAAATAGTCATATTACTTAGCCCCCACTTGAAAAATCCATTCAGACTTTTCACAAACATTCAAGGTTGGGTCTATAATCTTTCTGAAAACATTTGTCCACATTCGTCAAACGGCAACTAAGTTATAAGCCATTCAAAATGTGGAGACCCCCTCTAATTTAGTTCCTTCTTGATAAAATCCCACCAAACTTTGAAAAGATATTCATATCCAGGTCTAACATCTTTTTGCAAACTTGTGTGCAGATGTGTCAAATGGCATCACATACATGAGACTGTAAAATATTGTGGGTCACCCCCTCTCATTTTGTTCCCTCTTGACAAAACAGCAGCATACTTACTTTGCAGAACCATTCAGAGTCAGGTCTAGAATAAAATTCCAAAATGTCATGCAGTTTCATTGGGCCTCATTACGACCCTGGCACTAAGTGTTTAACGGCGCCGTAAAAGGCTGCAGCACCGTTAAACACTTAGCGCCTGATTACGAGGTCCCTTTGTGGGACCCGACCTTAACGGCTGGTCTACACCAGCCATTAAAGTAGGGACCCGCAAAGGGACCTTGGTGCTAAGTACGGTACCGCAATTTGTGGTACCGTACTTAGCGCCTTCCCCATTCCCATAGAGCCCTATGGGGCGAAAATGGGAATGGGGAAGGGCCATGGTTCAATGGGGAATTACCGCCCGCCAACCTTGGAATGGGGTGGTAATTCCCCATTGAACCATGGGGGACCCGTTACAACACCGGCACCAACCATGGTGCTAATAGCGCCATGGTTTAGCGCCGGTGTTGTAATGAGGGCCATTGAGTGGTGCAAAAATTATAAGCCATCCAAAAACTGCTTTTCACGAACCATGTAATACAGAAATAGGCATAGATGTCCCGAACATTTCAGATGTTCAGGAACTTCACAAGACTATCCCAGACATCTGGACTGTTTGCGGATGTCGGAGTTGGAAAAAACGCCTGCTTTTTGGGCTTTTCAAGGCTATATATATACCATCCCAACCTCATAACCACTCACCTCTCCAGAGATTGTTTAATTAGTTTGGCAAGTGCAATGTTGTGTTTTTTTACATGTTTTTTCTGTGATGTCCGCGAATCAAACATGGAGGGCGTTTCCAAAAATCTGACAGAGAGTAAAACACGGTACATTGTGTTTTAGAGCGTCCTGCTGCGTGTTCACATACTTAGACTTGATTATACAATCGGAGGCCCATCCGCTGAATGAAAAGGGAAGTGAGACCGCGGACCGACCCCAGATATCACAAATTCTTTTTTTACCTACTTTTTGGCTGTTTTAAAAAAACTACTGGACAGCTTTACACCAAATTTACAAAATCACGCTTTCAGAACCAAGCGCCGCTCCTACCACAAATTTGATGAAATCCATCCAGCGGTTTGGGCTGTATACTTGAGCACATTTATTTTCCATTTAATCTATTGGAAAGACCACACATTTTGGGACCACCCTCTAACTTTGGCCCTCTGCATGAAACTTCACCAAACTTTGCATAATCAATTTGATAGGGCCATATACTTTTTTTGCAAACTTTCGTGAGGATTCGTCCGGGAGTTGGGGGGCAAAGTTAGGGTTGAGCAAATGAACCATAACTACAGGGCTGCAATCGCAGGCCGTGTAATGTGTGTGTGTATATATATATATATATATTCAGTGAAAAAAACTTTATTAAAGGGACGTTATGGTTCCAAGTAAAACCGAAAAACCCTTCAAATTCGCCAGTTATGGTAAGCTAAGCAACCATAACTCGCGGCACCACTGTGCACTGCTAAGACTAACACCCAGGACATCAAATATGACATCATAAATGTCATTGATGGCATCACTGATGACATCACATGTCTGACTCCCTCTTTTTTCCTTTACTGACATATCTAGGCCAGTAACAGTCAGGAACTAAAAATTCATATACTCATAATTCATATTCAAGTACTATATTTCAAATATGTTCTTACAGCATATGAAACATATACATAGGGGAAAACATAGTTTTGGAAAACAGCAATGCTTTGTGTGTATAAAGATAATCAGTAAAGTTATCAACACTTTCTTATAATTCTGCCTTTTTTATTACTTTCATGGATATGCTCATATTTGTATACATTGTATGCACACTACTCTCCTTAGGGTCCAGTCACATTATATGATAGTTATACATAGCGAAGTAGTAGCTTTGAAGCAGAGCGACCATTTCTGTGTATAAAGTTAATCAGTTGGGGTATGACGTTTGGCTGGTAATACTGTTGTTTACTTCATTTTCCCTGTATATGCTCATATTTGTATGTATTGTTATTTGTGTTTTGTTTCAAATAATGCAATTATGTAGTAAGTGGGTTTTATTAGCTAGTTGTTAAATGTTGCACAGTAGACAAAACTGTAATAAAAAGCATTTATCATTTTACTATTCAACATGGTAAGATTAATAATATTGTACATCCATCATGTATGTTGCACACAAAGCCTATGTTTCTACTTGAGTAGCTTACTATACTGGAAAGAACCTGATAACAGAATGGTATTCGTATCAATGCATTACTTAATGCATTACGTACCTCATGATACTTATTCCAATAATCCTTCACACTTTTTTATCAACATTACTATAAGAATCCCTTGTACAGACTTTTCATGAAAAGTAAATGCACATGTGATGTCATCAGTGATGTCATCAATGACATTTGTGATGTCATATTTGATGTCCTGGGTGTTAGTCTCAGCAGTGCATGGTGGTGGCGCGAGCTATGGTTGTTTAGCTTACCATAACTGGCAAATTTCAAGGGATCTTCGGTTTAACTTCAAACCATAACGTCCCTTTAACAAAGATTTTTCACTGAATTTCATACGTTTTTAGTAGCGCAACCAAACCATAATGTCCCTTTAACAAAGTTGTATTCACTGAATATAGATACAGATAATATAAATTGGATGAATGTTTGCTAGGATTCCCTTAGTTTATATACACATAACATAGAACATACTGAACCCCCTACCTGCGCTTGTGGGTATGATGTATGCTGACCATGCGTATGTTCGCAGACGGACTCGGTCAACATCAACACTATTCAAAAACTCAGGGGGTATCTTACATTATTGTATCATGCAATAAAAACACTGAACATGTTAAAAAAGCAGCACATAAATACATTACATTCAATAATAAATAAGAAGTGGAAACTGTATATGTAACACATATAACATATGCAACATAATGCAATATACCAAAATAAAAAATGATGCCTCCAACAAAATTACCTCACACAAACTGCACAGCAAAAATTAGCAGCACACCTACGCAGCAGTAACAGCAAATCTTAGCAAGAAACTAGTGAGTACACTAAATTTATTTTATATATTTATAAACTTTCTGTATTAGGTACAGTAAAAATAATATATATATATATATATATTTCTTTTTACACAGAAATGTCTAGTACTTTGGAATGGCTGGAAGAACATTTTCCTCAAGACGAAATGAGTGAAAACAGTGATACAAATGGTATACACTACACTTCTTTATATAAACCAATTATTACCCATTAGTTTATGTGTACTTACCACATTTTTTTAACACACCATACAGAAAAAGAGACCTTAGAAAATCATCTACAGAGAATGGAGCAAATCATTGATCTATTAAAGGAATAGTGCACTCAGAAATATGATTGTCCCGAGGGTTTGGGCATGTGTTTCTAAGCATACTTTGATCAATCATACAAACATTTTCTATGCTCCTTCCCATAGATTTCCTCTTTTTTACACATGAGAAATCAGGCAGCAGGGCGCGACCATCTTGTGATAATCTTATCTGTTGCTGCATCGCTCAAGGTGGACTGCCCTGGTGGCAATAATTCATATGCCCCGCCCCTGAGGCTGACATCACTTAACCTAGTGATATTCTCTGCCTATCTCCAGGACGTTACTGGCAGCATAGCCAAGCGCGCTGAGTCATCACCTACGTGATAACATTAGTTGACGCAGAACCCAGAATATCAACACACATCATCTCACAACACAGCACGTCCCAATTTTGAATATAAAACCATACTTTTAAAGGAAATAGCAAAACTGTACAATTTGTCAAGTACTCTTATTTCACAATAAATGCTCCGAGAACATCCGGCGATTGCCATATTCAAGCAAATAGGTAATTTTGTTTTCGATCCACAAATGTTTATCGTGAGTCACACAGTGTTCCTTTTGGGTATAAGAAGCGCATTGGATGCACTGTGAATTGCAAGGCTTTGGCATCAGCTTGGCGCTAGGCCACCATAAACGATGTCAGGTTGCTCCTTATCGCTGGTACCGTGTAAGGGCATATCGGCCCGTGGCGATCGTCCCAAAAAAGACACATTGTGATCAAGCCATTCATGTGTATCTGCAGCTGCCGGTTAAAAGACCCGTCAGTTGGCATCTGGAATCGATGACATTCGCAGAAAGGCAGGATGTAGCTGTTTAAAAAAGATAACAGAAATGCGTCTCAGTAGCCGATCTTTATTACAGTTTATCATTTTAACCATGAATTTGTCCCAGTGTTAAAACTATTGATGAACACAGACGTGAAACAATGGGAACACAGAGAAAACAACGTGGAAAGTAGTCTTCAATTTGCTTCAGAATTTAGTGCTATGGAGTATGGTAGGCTCGAAATGGGATGTGGAGGCTGACGCTACAATCATGGAGCAAGCTAAGGGCAAGAAGAACACATAGACAGAATTTTAATTAAATATTAGCGTTAAATTATGCGTTTGTGGAACCTGGGGGAACCCACGAGTGGACTACACGCATCTCAATGCTGGACTGCCATGTGCCCAGGACAAAGCTAAGTACACACACAGGTTGTAATTGCGTGTCGATGCAATATGCCACAAACAACAACCGAGTACAATGTAAGGCAGCAATAATGGTCGGTGAATGATAAGTTGACTCATTGGTCTATAAAATCATCGAAAGTAAAACGTACATAATATTCGGCATTTCCATTCTATCAGCGTAACGCAGACACTCCGTTCAGGTCAACAAATTTTCATAGAATCAAATTACATGTTCCTTTTTCCAGTTTTGGAATGGTGAATCTTATCATATTTAACAGTGTTACATCCCTCCCTTAATGCATTCCTTTCTGAATCCTCACTTTGTTTCAAGGTCGAAAAAAAAAAATTGAACCTTATACTGTCTATGATGCGTGGGTTTGCTCAGCTCGGAAACAAAAATTCAATGGCTTTGACCTTCACTCAAAATGGGAGCCAATAGCCCTTCAGACCATAGTGGCATTAGAAATATTTTTGAAAAACATATGAATTGTTTGCTACCATTCAGCAATGCAGGCGACATTTCTATGGATTTACGTTGTTCCTCTGGAGAACTTTGCACTCTCCCAGCGACTCCAACAGCCATGCCACACCACCTGTAAGCTCAGCCCATTTCCTCTTTACATGGAAAATCTCATAAACATTTTTCAAAGGAGCAAGTCCTGAGCCCTGACAAAATGTGCTTGTATGAGAATGTCTGAGCAAACCCTGCTGCAACCCCCTCCGGCCAGACCGCGGTCCCCTGTACCCATGAACGCAGTTATATATTAGAGGCCTATCATTTGCACACGTGTGTTTGTACTATCCCACTTTCGGTTCCTAGCGAGATGAACAGTGTGGGGGTCTTGCCACCTTACAAATACAGACACATAGTAAATACGTACTAGTAATTCTTTTACGTTATAATGCAGATGGTACCAAAAACAACTGCAAGCTAACTGGATTCCCACACAATAAACTATCACTTGGTAAGAAAACCTTCACAACAGTAGGTATAATCTACCACGCAGGTGCCACAACCAATGCAGGTCGCTACACTGCATATATAAAAAAGGCATGTGGATGGGTCAAATGTAATGATACTAACATTACAGTAAAACAGAAAATGAGAAGGTCTGCGACTTACCTCAATAAGGCCCACCCTACATCTTCCTCTCTCCACCTGCTGAGGATAAAAAACATAACTATTGTCGCATATTTCCCTAGGTACTAAACCAGAAAAAATAACCTTGGCATTTCGAAGTATTTTCATTACTGTCTGAACCAAGTGTTCCAAATCTGCCAACAAAGTAGGGGCACTGACATAGCCAAAATGCAAAGCAATACAGTGCAAAACAACTACACGTGGACTGTTCAACCTGCCCATATCTCCACAAACTTGTACAATTCCCTGCACATTGAAACCAGGCACAATGGTCCATACCAACTCCACTCCTTTAACATCAAAATTGTTTGCCACATTCCTGCATTTAGCATACTGCTCCAAACCATGCACAAACATATCTCCAACCACCAACACCCTGAGTTTCTCCACCTCTGCCATCTTCACTACACACAAACTCTTTCAACACAAACCACAACCTCAACATCAGATTCGCCAATCCCTAAAGTCCCCTTTCCATGCTGGATTTGCTGGGAAACCCAGGATGTGGCATGCCCTGTCCCCGGACATCCGCGGTGTCCGTGGAGAGCTTAATACTGGGGCAGCCCTTCTCCCCTTTCCACTTCACTCTCTGCACCATTTCATCATTGGCTACTGTTAAGCAGTCACACAATCATCCATCAATCACATCCAAGAACTCTACATCTAACTCTATGATCACAGATCAGTACTTTAGATGTACTATTCATCACTCTCAGTACAAATGCGCTGTGACTGCAAAGGACCTACAGCAACAACTACTATAAAACACATCCACATGCATGAACACAGACTACAGGTATGAATATTTACTACACAGTACATGTGCAGCTCTTCTAGGAATACATATAAACAGAGTAACTGCCACTTACCCTGTATAAACTGTAAAATGAACTTACTGTCATTTCTCCCATCTACTATGATGAAGTGTCAATTGCAAACCTTTCTGCTCTCCAAACTTTTGTTTACAAACACAGCTATCTAAAAAATGTTATTTAATATCAAAAGATGGGAGAAATAACAGTATAATTATGAAAAAGGCTGTCCAGTGTGTTATAAAATGACACGCAGCCAGGATAAGTACATGCATCTTCATTCAAGCACACACAGACAATATCATTAGAAAGGCTCCCAGCTCAAACAACACCACTGCCTCTATATGAAATCCTTCTGCTTTATTTCCCGCACCTTCAGAAATGCATACATAGCATGCTTCTCTGTACAATCTCTGCCATTTACCCTGTAAAAATAGCAAAAAATGCATATGATTATATCTTCTATCTCTTAACATCCAATAACATAACATTAAAAAACAAGTGTGCTCTATACGTTTACTATTATACTCATTTGTAAAACATATTCAACTAACAGATTCTAAATAAAATATACAGGATGCACATAGGCAAAGGAAAGTGCATGTGCATACTATACTCAGTTATAAGAAAACACTACTACTACAAAAACAAAAAAAACAATGTCTACATTAACAAAAGTGATATAAACACACATATTCACTAACTTCTTTCTTTTACAATTGCAGTGAAGACCACTCTCCTGAAAAGCAGCAGCGTCTGATGTACGCACAAGAACTTAGAAGAAACCTACTCTTTCCATAGAAAAAAGTAAGTACAATACTAACATAATATTCTAACTGTTACTCATACACACTAACATTTTTGTATTGTAGAACAAACAAGTGTATTAACCCTTTACCATTATATGTAGTATTAGTGCTTCCCCTTACCAGCTGCATACTTTATATTGTCATCTGAAGCCCAGTATAGTAACACCAAATACAAGAATAGCCTTCCCAACTTGATGTAGCTGCCCATTGCACAATCACACACCTCCACAATCATCCTTACCATCATACTCAGACACTCATGCACAAAGCACACATACACTGCACAACATCCCAACCCACACTTTCCTTTTTTCTCCAACAGACCCCAAAGAATGCCTACCAAAAAGCAACTCCATGGAAAGCAAAGCAGAAGTAGAGCAAATCAAAATAAAATTGTCCATAATAACCATCCATCTCTAGCAGATTTTGTACAAAAAGTTCAAACAAAACAGCTAATACAGTCATTAAGCGAAATAAAACAAGCTTCCAGTACAGAAACTTTGCCTCCTCTATCAAAATGTAAAACGAAACAGAAAGTGATTAACAAGACTTCAGCTACCACTACTGCTAACACTCCACCTATAAATCTTGATATAGTGGCAAGTACCCATACCAAAAAAAATTATTAAAAAAAAATGGTCTGCCACAGAGTCCTTCAAAACCTTACAAAACCAGGAGAGAAATCATACACAACCCTTAAAACCTACCGTAGAAAATTAATCCTAGACGCTCCCAAAGACAGTGTAATGCTTCTCAAAAGGAAGTTTTTTATTTTAGTTTTAAACAGAATAAAACCACTAACAAAACTAACTACTAAACTACAAAAAGGACTTCTCAATAAACGGAATATGAGCAAAAATAGCTTCTTAAACATTTCTGGAGGTGAAAGGAGTCACACCACGAGCACAGAACCATATTTTAATGAAGAAGCATATAAACAAAAGCAAACAAACCCAATTGCCATACATAGCAGTGGACGAGGGTATGAAAAATCTAATAACACCATTATGGAACAAGAAACTCTGCTCACAAAAATATCCCCAGAAAACTCAGTATCACCTCTCCATTCTACTGAACCAAAACGTCCAGTCTCCAAATGGCCATGCACATCAAAGTGTAACATTGGCAAAAAATCTTTCAAATATTTATGCCAGTTCCTCAATCAGTATGTAAAAAGCAAAGATAAATTCAAAATGAAACTACTACAAAATATGGATTCCTGTCCAGTGCGCAAATACACAGGACTACAAGGACATTTATTAGCCTGCATTTCAGGACCTATTTGCAAAAGTACCTTCCATCATATCAAAATGATATCAACACATCATTCAACTATAAGAAATCTGGTCCATAAACTCTACTATGTTAAAAGTGCTGCTTTAGCACTAGCCACTTTAAATAACAATCTTCTACATGGTACAGCCAAACAACTGCTCGAAGAAATAGAGCATATCCAGAGAAAATATTTTGGAATTGAAAGCAACTTACAAAATGCAATAGCTTTACAATAAACTAACAACTACTGTACAAATATCAACCTTCTATTAAACACATAAAAAAAGAAAAACTAAAG
The DNA here is from genome assembly GCF_040938575.1 of Ambystoma mexicanum. Taxonomy (NCBI): domain Eukaryota; kingdom Metazoa; phylum Chordata; class Amphibia; order Caudata; family Ambystomatidae; genus Ambystoma; species Ambystoma mexicanum. The sequence continues at coordinate 1,268,315,128 of NC_090922.1, forward strand.
TTTAAAAGTACCTCTGCTGAAGTACCAAACTGTGGGTGTGTGTTGCCACAGGACTTTTTATAAAAGTAGCTCAAAAACTGTAGACATAACGCACAAAATAGAAGACAATGAAAATTCCAAATGGTTCCAATTAGCTCTCTACCTTATAGCAGAAAACAAATACGAAATTACTGACCCTTTAATACTTTGCAAATACTGCACTGCAAAACTTGACAACAACCAAACACCTTCACGTGCTATCACAAATAACTACCAAAACTCCTGCAACAGCTAAATTTATATGAGCGCATCATAATTCAAACAGTGTACCCATTTCAAGCAGAATACACCTTCAAAAAAAACAGCAAAATTACCTCCCTCTGAATTAGTGAAAGGCATTCATGGCAAAGTAGTTTATTTACCATTAAATCTCAAAGGAAATGTACACACCACTCTAGGAGTGCAACGGCCAATAGATCAATATTTAATTATCTTAGTAAATGGCGTCCCTACAAAAGACAAAAGAATTTGGCAACAACTCGTGGACAAACATAAAGTTAGACAAGCCCTGCAATATCTAAAAAACAACAATGAATACTACAAAGAAATTAACATTGAAGAAAACCTGAGAGAAAGCATTGAAATAATTCAAGAGTCACCAAAAACTGGTCAATTTCAACTTCTAAATCCTGCTACAGAATCCAATATTTTAGACCATTATACAATTCATCCTTTACACTCTAAAGACACTGTAGATGATGCACTGGAAACGTACCAAATGCGACAAGCCAAAGGATCTTCAATCAGCATATAGGAACAAATTATAGAAGCACGGGCCTTTCCTCTACTCTTTCCTACTGGAAAAGGAGGAAGGTACGATGATAGACCCACACAGATAACAGCATCATAATATTGCTCTTTACAAATGTATTCTGATGACCCCAGATTCAGACAAAACGTGGACTGCATATTCAACCTTCTCTTTGAAAGTGAACTAGCAACTCTATGCTACAGAGTTGCACACACATTAAAATCAGGTACCCATTTTCAAAATTTGTCAGCCATGCAATTATTACAAAAAGTGCAAGAAAAAGATGAGGTTTTCCAGTCAAGTATTACAAATCTTTTAGCAAACATGCGTGGTACAAAAGAATACTGGTTCCAACGTCATGGAGATGTATGCTGTATGATAAGAAACCTTGGCCCGCCCACTTGGTTTGTTTCATTAAGTTGTGCAGAATATGCATGGGAAGATTTACACAATTTCCTACGCATAGCAAACAAAAACAAAACAAACATAGATATAAAAACACCAGGAGAACTCTGCTCTCTAGAGCCTGTAAATGTATCAAGATATTTCCACAATTGCTTCATTGCTATGCTACAATTTATTTGTAATAAGGCTGTTCCTCCCCTCGGAAAAGTTCAACACTTCTTTTGGTGAAAAGAATACCAAGCCAGAGGAGCACCACACATCCACATGCTATTATGGATTAAAGATGCTCCTAAATTTTACAATTTCAATGACACAAATGTGAGAAATATTGTCATCGCAAATATAAAAAAAAGGAAAATACTACATCAAATGTCACTTTGGTTTACCTAGATCAGTTTCAGCAACAGGTCAAGTAAACAACTTTATGTCTTAAGTCAGACATAGTGTCAAAGGTAAATCACCTAAGAACACATATTACATAAAAAAGAAACAGAAGAATCAACATACATCAAAGATTACAATACAATCATTGCCCTCCTATAGAATGCAAACATAGATGTAACGTACATTGCAGACAATTCCACTGCAGTTGCACGATATGTCACAGCCACTTACCAAAGCAGTGAAAACAGAACTTTATGACCTCTGGGAGGACATATCATCTGACAAAACACTATCACAGAAATTGTACAGTTTAGGCATAAAAATGCTCTCTCATAGAGAATGTGGCTGCCATGAAGCTGCAGACCATTTAACCGGTACTGCCTTGTATGGAAAATCTGACAATATAGTATGGCTAAGTCTTGGTCCTGCTAAATCTAGAAAACAAGTTCAAATCATATGAGGATATAGAAATAATAGCCAAAAATGATCCCAACAGCCTTGACATTATGAAAAACAATTTACTAGACACATACTACCCAAATAGGAGTACCAATTTGGAAATCATGTGTCTCTACCACATAGCCCAAAACTTCACAACCAAAAATAATATTAAACCAGATGAAAATAAAGGTAGATACAGAGTTGTAAATTGTGAAGGCAGCTTAGTGAAACTTACCAAACGCAGCTTAATTAATGATATCAAATTATCATTAAAAACTCAACATAAAGAGCTGTATTACATGTCCCTGCTACAACTTTTTAAACCATGGAGAAAAGAAGAAGAGTTACTGGCTACATATGACTCCTATGAATACGCTTTCAAAGCAAATGAAAGCACTATAATAGACATTGGGCCTCATTACACGGTATGCGGTAACCATGGCGCTCTTAGCACCATGGTTGCCGCCAGTATTTTACCGTGTCTGCCTTGGTGGATGCCGGAATTACCGGCCTACTCCAAGGTGAGCGGGGCCGGTAATTCTCCATTCACCAAGGCACTTCCCCATTCCCATTTTTGCCCCATAGGCCTCAATGGGAATGGGGAAGGAGGTAATTATGGTACCGCAAATTGCAGTACCGTAATTAGCACCAAGGTCCATTTGCGGGGCCGTTCCAAAACCAGCCGTTGATGTCGGGTCCGGCAAAGGGACTTCGTAGTAAGGCGGTAAGGGTTTACCGGTACCGGTGCCCTTAACGGTACCGGTAAGCCCTTACCGCATACCGTGTAATGAGGCCCATAAACTTTACACAGTACCAAAAAATGTTGCACAATGAACAGCAACACGGAGAAGAACTCCAAGCCCAACTAGAAGTGGACACTCCCGACAGTAGTCAACCTTCTGTAACAGGAAGCCAAGAACCACTTGGACAGCCACTAATAGCAAATGAGGCAGAATTAGCCATGACAAAAGTAGAAAACACCATGTATCAGTATGAACAAGCTACAGAAGACTTTGCTGTACTGAAATCACAACTGAACAATGAGCAGCATAGCATTTTCCAAGAAATAACAAAACAAATTGAACATGGTGTGCAAAATGAAAATAAAAAGTGTACCAGCCAAGACTACAGACCTATACTGCTATATGAGCGTGGTGAAGCTGGTTCAGGCAAAACATTCTTAATCAAAATCATCAGCAAGTTCCCCCAACAATTGACAAACAATAAACTGTCAGCTGTTGAAACTTCCCCCACAGGTTTAGCTGCCTACAACATAGGCAGTGTCACTTTACACCGATTACTACTCCTTCCATTAGAACACCAAAACAAATTAGACTGTTACAAACTTTCCACAGAAGCTGCAATGGAACTACGCAGAGTTTTCAAACAAATGAAAATGCTGCTAATAGATGAGGTGAGCATGGTCTCCAACCTAATGTTGGCTTTGATTCACCTCAGATTACAAGAGATCCTCAAAACAGACTACGAAGAGCTCCTTGGAGGAAAACACATTATTGTTTTCTGAGATCTTCTTCAATTGACATCAGTGAAAGGTGAACCTATTTTTAAAACCTTAGGGCACAAACTGTGCCGTAAAACTCTTGGCAGAATAGGAAATGTCAACCTTTGGAAAAATATCCAAAACAGAGAATTAACAGAAAACATGCGCCAGTCTGCAGGCCTCCCATACGCCAACATTTTAATACGTATTAGAGTTGGTGTACTACCTCAAGAAGCACAATCAATATTAAAATCCAGGCACACCCATGCACTCTATGGCCATAACTCATGTGCCATTGATGTCACGGAAAAATTTGAATACAAAAATGTCAATTGTATGTCCTTGATGCCAACTCTTGCAAGCTGTTCAAAATTCAATGAAACAATGTTGAAAAAGGAAATGCAACCAATAATTGAAATTTTCTCCACAGATCAACTGGACGTACATGGTATGACACTACCCATGTGTCAACAATCCACAACAAGACTAAATACCATAGAAAACTCTATCTCAAACACAGCTGGTTTGGAGAAAATTCTAAAATTATCTTTAAACTGTAGAGTAATGCTTAAACGTAACCTTGACGTGGAGCAAGAACTAGTTAATGGAGCACTTGGTACAGTTGTTGGCTTTCAAACATACCCACGTGACAACAAGATTCAATTTGTCAATATTCTCTTTGACAAACTATCAGAAGTTAAAAGGATAGGACGCTCAACAGCCCGCTTCCTTCTTTTCAAAGACATGTATGTACGCAGAGAACAATTTTCACTAACTCTAGCATATGCAGTTACCATTCACAAATCACAAGGTCTTACCCTAGATAAAGCATTGATAGATATTGATAGCACAGTCTTTAAAGAAGGCATGAGCTATGTAGCACTATCACGCTTACGTACACTTGACGGGCTATTTCTAATCCACTTTGATACAAGTAAAGTAAATACTGATATTCATTGCATTCTAGAATACAACAGACTGCGTTCCCTCTACATCCCCATCTAAAAACCTATACTGTTCTGCAAAAAGCAAAACATTCTAAAAGAAAACTACTTCAAACTGAAACAATACAGGATCTCACTGCAATTCCTCCAAAGAAAAAAGAAGCTAATACTTCATCAAGTACCACAACCAAAGAAGAACCTACTGGTCAAAGTAACTCAACTACTTCTTCAAAGAACCAGCACACACTCCGAACAAATGACTTTGACACAGAACTGTCAGGTCCATTCAAATTTTCAAATACAACTGGTGTAAATTGCTACACAAATGTAGCAATAAATACTCTATTCCAATTGCCACCAATTATTGAGAACATTTACTTACACAGTACAGACCAATTGTGTTTGCAAATGTTAGTCCTTCATAGAAATGCAACCAAAAATCCTGACAACAATTACAGTGTTCATGGAATAAGACAAGAATTGGACTACTGTGCTGGAATGGTCAAATTCACTATAAACTCACAAGAAGATCCACAAGAATCTCTAATGTACTTACTACAAATACTGGAAAACAAAAACATACCTATAAATGAAACATTCCAGATTTCATACATGTGGAAACATACATGCGCACTCTGCAGCCATGTGGCACAGGAACAAGTCCCTAATGAACGCTTCATGTATGTATCCATACCTAACTGTGAATCCATTCCATTTCAGCAACTTGTACAAAATGCAAACCATGGCAGATTATGTACTACCTGCAATTCAGATAATCGCTCCACCTTACAAATACAGACACATAGTAAATACATAATACTAATGCTTTTACGTTACAATGCAGATGGTACCAAAAACAACTGTAAGCTGACTGCATTCACACATGGTCAAGTATCACTTGGTAAGAAAACCTTCACAACAATAGGTATAATCTAGCACGCAGGAGCCACAACAAATGCAGGTCACTACACTGCATGTATAAAAAAGAATTATGGATGGTTTGAAAGTAATGATAGTACCATTACTCTAAAGCAGAGATTACCAGCAAATCTTGTAAAACCCTTACTTAATATTCTTAAAATCAAAATTTAATACGTAATCTGTGTATGAACATAAGCAAAACTTCAACTTCCAAACTGTGCACAATTAGAGTTGGCCAACATGTATCTAACTGCCCCAAGATTCTGCAACAAGCAAACAGATAAATAAATACCACTAAAATGTAACAAGAAATACACAGTTAGAAAACATAAACAGGTATATAACTGCCCCAAGATTCTGCAACAAGCAAACAGATAAAGAAATACCACTAAAATCAAACAAGAAATATACAGTTAGAATACGCCAACAGGTATCTAACTGTCCCAAAAAATCTGCAATAACCCAATAGAGAGATGAATAGCATAAAAGTAGAAATAAACAATTAGAATACGCCAACATGTTTCTAATTGCCCCAAAAATCTGCAAGAAGCCAACAGATAGAACATTAATAGTAAAACAATAAAAGAAATATATTGTAACACAACATAGAAGTTTTTTTTTATCCAGCATGGATTTTTTTCCCACATACTCAATGATTTAGAAAACAAACACAGAAACTGAGCAAATTGCGCAGTACACTGGTTTGAACTATAGTACTTGTAAAGTACTAAATATGAGGGTAAAAAAATACAAGACTGTCTGTTATCCAATGCAATAACTCATTATGAACTACCTACTCTAACATATGATCTTTTCTTTTATCACATATGATCTTTTCTTTTATCACCTCGAAAAGGTTTGTCTGGTCCAATGTCATGAAAAAACTGCATACAACCACAAAAAAACTCAACCAGTAAGTATAAAATAAATGGACTCACAAACACTGCTGCATAACACACCCATTAAAGAAAACATCTAACCATACACCACAATCCAAAATGTTTACTTCCATGGGTATTTTAAGATGCAGTCCTTGTTACAAACTCATTTTAAAACACGTGAGGGCGGGAAGGAGAGTTAAACAGGGTATGGCCCCGACTCTGAACTGTTTATAACACAAAAAGGAGGGCAAAGACCACTGTATATGTAATTTTGTTATAGCTCATTAAAAAATCCAAAAGCCTGTGTGGACAGGAACCAGTGCAATAGAACCCAAAGGAAGGGTGCTGGTGCAGCAAGGCTGTAGTAGAGAGACAGACAAACGGATAGAATGAATATCTAATTATCCCTACCTGAGTGTAATGACTCCACTAGGTAACGGTGCTGGGCCGCTTACAAACAGGAGATAGAAAAAGAAGTAAACTAGCCACTTCTACATAGGTAATGCTTTCAGCCTTGTTGGTCCTGTCCCACTCTCGTCCACTGTGTGAAAAATGTGTTGGGAGAGAGAGTACTTAATGGTAGTTTAAAATAACCCCCAATGGTCAACTGGAAAGGCATCCAGTGGGATATCAAACAATTATTGCCCACTAGATTGTCTCTCTGGCCATGGTGGATTCAGGTGTAAAAACGACACATACACAATGACAGACAATGTTCAACAGAACATTCAACAAAGAAGACACCACGTCCCACTCTCCGTCTTTGGTTGGTTTTGATGTGACGGGTGGTGGGGAATGGTAAAAGGTATGCTCACACTCCACGATAGGCCCTTACCATCGGCAATGCACCAAACACTATAGGCCCTGGCCACAACCACCACAGCATAACACACCTATGCTACCAAACATTTTGGCTGTGGTATGTGGGCTGCTTATAGGGGATAGTAATTACAATCAATGTTCTACTAACAACCCAAAACCAACATCATACTAAAGTAAAATAGCTAGAAGTGCATTCATTATGTCCACGGACAGCCGCGAAGATGGCGGACATGGGGAACACATCAGGGGCACCTGCCACCTAAACAAATACAGTATTTGACCCATCTCTTACTCCCCAACCCTCCCCAAGCACTCCTGCACACCAACACACTCCCCAAAATTGCATGTTGCCTCTGTTCGCCACCACGCTGTCCACGGATGTCTGCAGATCTAAGATGGCGGGTGCATCAAAACAATGTGACGCACCTCACGCCTCACTCCAGCCAATCAGTGAACACATTGCGTGTCTGCGGACATGACGTAAGTCTATTAGCCAATTGGTGTCCTGTCCGCGGAGCGAATAGGGAAGTGTGGTCATTTAAAAAAAAAAAAATGCTGATTGTATTTACACCAGAATTAATGAAAGCACGCTTTCGGGATGAAGCCACCGCTCCTGACGCAAATTTGGTGGAAATCCGTCCAGCGGTTTCAGCTGTAGGCATGAACACATTTTTTTCCCATTATGTCTATGGGAAAAAAAAAAAATTCTGGGACCCCCCTATAACATTGCCCCCCCGGACCAAACCTCACCAAACTTTGCAAAATTCAGATTCAGAGTGGGGCATATACTTTTTTTTTTTGGTGAGGATTCGTCCAGGGGGAGCGAAGTTATAAACCGCCTAAAAAGTGTTCTTCCTATGGGATTAGCAACTTTACCATAACTACATGGTCGCTACCGCAGGCCATGTCAACAATGAAGTTCCTCCCAGGAGGATGCTCCTTAATTAAAGTTGCCAAACGCAAGATCATTCCTTGATGTATGCAGATCCAGTTTTATTTCGACATGTAGTCAGTAAAGAGAGTCAATGTCATGATGCCTACCCCCGGGGAACCAGACCAGGTCCAGCAACCGCGGAAGCAGGCATCAAGTTATTTTGAGCAAGCCCAAAAACCCCTGCTAGGGGCTGTTTGGGTGCGGTCCTGGCGCCTATGGTGCCAGGCTCATATGGAGAGTTAGTCCTGGCGCCATAGGTGCCAGGCTCATAGAGTAGAACTTACCTGATGCAGACCATGCTACAAGCTTACCTGATGCAGAGCTCCAAGCCAAATGAGGCTTGGAAGGGACTATTTTACCTAGGGACTATTTTTTACTTGGGTGGGGCTGGGGAGGAATACTTACCTGGGACTACTTTGGAGGCTATTTAAACCACGCCCGAAGAGCAGCACATGCTTTGCGTTATTCTGCATCCAGAAGCGTAACGCTCACCGTGTCTGCAAGCCTGCATCCAGTCTTCTGCCACGCCTGCCTCGAGTCTGCAGCTCCTAGAAAAAGGGAGGAACAGAAGGAGAAGAGGTTAGAATAAGAGCAAAACCTTCGATCCTTACCTGAATTCCGGATCCACCGCGCCTTCGAGCAGGAAGAAAGAAGCATTTTACGTGCGCCACCTCACCTGCTGCAGCGCCGCGCTGAACTCACCGGCCTTCGCAGCATCCTCACGATCCATCGCATCCTTCTGCACATTCCCGCCGCACTCTGGCACCTAAGGGGAACACAAGAACAGCAAAGGTGAGCCAAGGGAATAAACAGAGGCAATAGTAACTACCCCCATAGACTTACCTGATTACTGCCAGGGGTACTATTCCTCTTCACGGTTCGGCGCAGTCTCCATTGCATCCTCACCGTACCCTGGCCCCTAAGGGGATCAAAAGGACAACAAGGTGAGACAAAGGGACAAACAAGGGGAACTCTTCTCACCACAATAGACCTACCTAATTTTACCGCCGGAGGCATTATTCCCCGAACTTCATATTTTCTCTCCACACCTGAATAAGGGACGAAGCAACAGGTTACATTCTGGCCTTATTTTATTGAACTGTGTAGAATAAGCCAAATCCTTACCTGAACTTACAGAACGCGAAGCCTACCCACAAATTCCCACCCGGGCGTTATGGATACCTCAGAGACTGACCAGTTGGCCCAATTACTAGGGGAACTGAGGGCTGAAGTGCATTCCGCCCGTCAAGAAACCAATGCTCTTAGGAGAGAACTGATTTTGTCAAAGGAGCGAAATGATGACCTTGCTAGGCAACTATTGCAAAGCCAGGCTGGACAAGCACCCCTACCTGGTTCCGGGGGAAATCCAGCTCCTGTGTTATCGAGTAACCCTGTGCAAATAAACCTACCAGGAAATATTCCATTAGCTCCACCCGAACGCTTTGCCGGAGATCCCAGAAGGTTTGCTGTGTTTATGAACCAATGCCGCTTGCACTTTTTATGCAGACCTGGAGCCTTCCCAAACGATCAAGCCAAGGTAGCCTTTGTATTGTCATATCTCAGCGGCAGTGCAGCTGATTGGTCAATTCCATTAGTTACTCAGGATAACCCAATTCTTCGGGATTTTCAGGGCTTTCAAACTAGCATGGAAAGACTATTTGCCCGGCACTCCCAAGGACAGGCCCTGGATAACAAACTTTTGTCCCTACGACAGGGTAACCAGGACCTTCTATCCTACATTGTGACCTTTAATAGGTTGATAGTGGAAACTGGATGGCCTGAGGTAAAACGAATCACGTTATTTCATCGAGGGCTTCGAGGAGAACTCAAGGATGTCTTGGCTCAAGTCGTGAACCCACCTCAAGACTGCGCTGAATATATAGACATAGTGGTCCAGTTAGATCACAGACTTCAGAACAGAAAGGCTGATCGAGACAAGTTTGAGAATCGGGTGTTGGTCAAAACCCACGCTAACCCCAAAGGAGCTGATGCTTCAGAACCCATGCAAATCAGAGGGGTTAAAGGACCCCTAACCCAGAAGGGAAGAGAAAGGAGACGGCAAATGCAATTGTGTCTATATTGTGGAACTTCTGGGCATTTTCTATGGGATTGCCTTGTAAAACCACCCAAGAAGGTGGTAGGAGCTGCTGATAAAAGCCATATGGAGTCAGACTCGGGAAACGACTACGCCCGACAACCGTAGAGGTCCGCTTGCCGAGCTTGAAGAAGGATACTCATACCTCGCATTTCATCATACCAATGGTCCTCGTAGATCCAGGGCAGCCATCGCGTATGCACGCAGTAAGGGCATACATTGATAGCGGGGCCATAGGAAACTATGTGGACTATGAATTGGCTTCCAGGATGAATCTACCTCTCTGCCGAAAAACCACCTCAGATGTCATCACCACAGTTGATGGAACTGAAATTGCCTCTGGGCCTGTAACTCATTCCACCGCAATGATGAAACTATTGGGTCAGGATGGGCATCGAGAGACTATTGTGTTTGATCTAATCAAAGCCCCACAGTTCCAAATAATACTGGGGATACCTTGGTTGCAAACACATAATCCTTGTATTGATTGGCGAGAGAAGAGAATAACCTTCCCTGATTGTGCACAAACCTGTTACCCAAAGAAAAATCAGAACGCAGGCCTGGCCACAGTAACCACAGCAGTCATGCAACTACCTCCAGAATACCAAGGATGTCTTCCAAAAGGAACAGGCAAACACCTTACCTCCTCACAGATCGTACCATTGTCAAATCGATCTCATACCCGGTGCACAACCCCCTTGTAGCAGGATCTATGCCCTTACCGAACCTGAGAACCTTCACCTACGACAATACTTAGACAGTACCTTGCCAATGGCTTTATTCGCCCATCCAAGTCCCCTGCATCTTCAGCTTTGTTCTTCATGCCCAAAAAGGAAGGTGACCTCAGAACATGCATAGACTACCGCGCATTGAACTAGATAACTGTTAAGAACCAATACCCATTGCCTCTGATCCCTGAACTACTAGACCAAGTGAAGGACGCTTGTATGTACACTAAATTAGATCTCCGGGGGGCATACCATCTGGTACGTGTAAAAGAGGGCGACGAATGGAAGACTGCTTTCCGTACTAAGTATGGGTTATTCGAATACCAGGTGATGCCTTTCGGGTTGTGCAATGCACCAGCAGCCTTCCAATGCTTCATGAACGATGTCCTTCGTGAACTCATTGACGTTTGTGTTGTCGTGTATATCGATGATATTCTAGTATACTCCTCTTCAGAATCTGACCATGTGAAGCACGTCTGAGCAGTCCTTGAGAAATTGCGCCAGCACAAACTATATGCAAAACTAGAAAAATGCATTTTTCATGCCACAGAAGTTGAATTCTTTGGGTTTATCCTGACCCCAAAGGGAGTCTGAATGGAATCATGAAAGGTGGACGCAATCCTTAAGTGGCCATCACCAAGTTCAGTTAAAGGAGTACAAAGCATGCTCGGCTTTGCCAATTTCTACCGCAGATTCATCCCAGATTTTTCACATGTCGTACATCCCATCACAGCACTCTTGCGAAAAAATAAACGCTTTATGTGGACTGAAGAAGCTGAAAAAGCCTTCCAAGAGCTGAAAGCGAAATTCACGTCTGCACCTGTGTTAAAGCACCCGCGCCCTGAACTTCCATACATAGTGGAAACTGATGCATCCAGTCTAGCCATGGGAGCTGTCCTGTCTCAAAAGGACCCTGAAACTGGTCAGCTTCACCCAGTTGCATTTTGGTCCAGAAAGTTCTCGGCACCTGAGTTAAACTATGCAGTGACCGACAAGGAGTTATTAGCCATTAAATCTGCCTTCAAGGCTTGGTGGCACTATCTTCTCGGTGCCAGGCATACCATTACTGTGATCACCGATCACCGGAACTTACACTATTTAAAAACAGCCAAGGCCCAATCGTCACGTCAACTCCGATGGGCATTGTTCTTTGCCGAGTTCGATTTCGTGATAACCTATCGACCAGGTTGCAAGAATAGTAAAGCAGACGCCTTATCCCGAATAGGGATGGGAGAGGTAGAAGTGAACCCAGAACCAGTACCTATAATTTCCGAACAAAGGATTCTTGTCATGACTACTCTACAGACACTAGAGGACATTCAGGTAAAGATCCAAGAACTCTTTGATCCTACAACCCTGTAGGACTGGGTAAAGAAAGGCCCGGACTACTCTGTCACCAATGATCTGCCTTATTACCAAGTGTGGCTATTTCTACCACAGAAGGAACTACAAGAGCTAGTCATTTCCCGTTATCATGATACCCTAATGGAGGGGCACCCAGGTATTGCAAAAACTGAAACTAAAATTAAAAGACATTTCTGGTGGCCCACCTGGCGAAAGGATATTAAATCATTTGTGATGTCTTGTGGCATTTGTGCCCAAAACAAAAGTCAAAAGAAAAAAACAGCCGGACTCTTACAACCTTTAGACATTCTGCCTACACCATGGCACACCTTATCGTTAGACTTTATTACTGATCTACCTCCTTGTAATGGGTTTAACACCATTCTAGTTATTGTGGATCTTTTTTCCAAGATGGCCCACTTTATTCCTTTAAAAGGACTACCTTCAGCCTCAATCCTGGCCAAAGAATTCCTCGAAAACATTGTTCGCATACATGGATTTCTGTCCGTGTTGGTCTCTGACCGGGGCAGTCAATTCATTTCACATTTTTGGAAGAAATGTTGTCAATTGGCGCAAAGCGACGTGAGATTATCGACCAGTCACCACCCCCAGACCGATGGTCAAACGGAGAGGACCAACCAGACTCTTGAACAATACCTGCGTTGTATGTTACATCAGACTGAGAGTAATTGTAACCAAGCCACCAGACCACATCCTTATAGACGGGGAACCTGAATTTGAAGTTAAGAACATCCTGGACTCCAAGATGGTGAAGTCAAAACTTTTTTATTTAATTGATTGGAAAGGTTACAGACCACAGGAAAGGTCTTGGGAACCTAGTGACCACGTGCATGCACCTCGATTGGTGAAAAGATTCCACCGAAATTTCCCAGACAAACCAAAACCACGGGGAAGAATGACTTTAGGAGGGGCTTTGTGGGGGAGTGCTGTCATGATGCCTACCCCCGGGGAACCAGACCGGGTCCAGCAACCCCGGAAGCAGGCATCAAGTTATTTTGAGCAAGCCCAAAAACCCCTGCTAGGGGCTGTTTGGGTGCGGTCCTGGCGCCTATGGCGCCAGGCTCATATGGAGCGTCAGTCCTGGTGCCATAGGCGCAAGGCCCATAGAGTAGAACTTACCTGATGCAGACCATGCTGCAAGCTTACCTGATGCAGACCATGCTGCAGAGCTCCAAGCCAAATGAGGCTTGGAAGGGACTATTTTACCTAGGGACTATTTTTTACTTGGGTGGGGCTGGGGAGGAATACTTACCTGGGACTACTTTGGATTAAACCACGGCCGAAGAGCAGCACACGCCTCGCGTTATTCTGCATCCAGCAGCGTAACGCTCACTGTGTCTGCAAGCCTGCATCCAGTCTTCTGCCACGCCAGCCTCGAGTCTGCAGCTCCTAGAAAAAGGGAGGAACAGAAGGAGAAGAGGTTAGAATAAGAGCAAAACCTTCGATCCTTACCTGAATTCCGGATCCACCGCGCCTTCGAGCTGGAAGAAAGAAGCATTTTACGTGCGCCGCCTCGCCTGCTGCAGCGCCGCGCTGAACTCACCGGCCTTCGCAGCATCCTCACGATCCATTGCATCCTTCTGCACGTTCCCGCTGCACTCTGGCACCTAAGGGGAACACAAGAACAGCAAAGGTGAGCCAAGGGAATAAACAGAGGCAATAGTAACTACCCCCATAGACTTACCTGATTACCGCCGGGGGTACTATTCCTCTTCACGGGTCGGCACAGTCTCCATTGCATCCTCGCCCTACCCGGCCCCTAAGGGGAACAAAAGGACAACAAGGCGAGACAAAGGGACAAACAAGGGGAACTCTTCTCACCACAACAGACCTACCTAATTTTACCGCCAGAGGCATTGTTCCCCGAACTTCATATTTTCTCTCCACACCTGAATAAGGGACAAAGCAACAGGTTACATTCTGGCCTTATTTTATTGAACTGTGTAGGATAAGCCAAATCCTTACCTGAACTTCGTCAGCTACCACGAGGAACTCTTCACTGGGGTCAAGCTGCAAACTGCAAGGAATTGGACAAGAGTGAAAGTCAGACATGTGAACTCTTACAAACTACATACTTTTGGGAGTCAATATTGTTCTGGAACTGACCAATTCCTTCGAGCCAGTGATGCAACTGGTTATCCACCCGCCCCTGCGCTCAATGCAGGATGGACAGCTCATCTTTTCAAACCATCAGGTGAGACTATAAGAGGGGACATCAACAGTGATCTGTGGGCAGAACAGCGGGGGTTGGGGGATTTACGCTCAACTCCATGGGTGGTTAATCCCCTTTCTCCATTTGCAAAGGAATATTCCTACGGGCCAAGCAAACAAAGCTAGGTGGGGCAGTCCAGTCCGTCATCTTGGCCCTACGCGTCACATTGGTGGAGACCGCAGCTGTCCAGTTCAGATCGACGCCTCTGTGGGAGCCAGGTGAGCGTAACAGTCAAACACGGTACAATGTGTTTCACAGCGGTCCTGCTGCTTGTTCACATACTTAGACTTGATTATACAATGATACTCAATCTCTATAGCTCTCTTTTTTCCTGCTGTCCCTTTCTCCTCTTAACATCGAAAACGAGTGTTTTCAAACAGTAAAATGGAGTGGCCATTTTTTGTACGAATTACATTGGTATAAAAAGCCTGCGTATAACATATTCTACAATATATATTGATTTTGACAAATAATTACAAATAGAGACTACAAAAAGGGTTGCATGTCATTTCATTGCGGGATGTTTTATCGCAGGGTTTTTTACTGTGATTTTTTTAAAGAAAAAACCCATCAAATTTTGTTAAAATTATTTTTGGGGGTTCTTCCCATTTTCTTTAATTTGTATTCATTCCCAAACACCCACACCCCATATATATAATTTACTAAACCCCCTAAAAAAGTCAATGGGTTTTTTTCAAAACAGAATTTGCAGCAAAAAACCCAGCGAAAAAACATCCCGTGGTGAAAAGACATTGTACCACAAAAAAAAGATAGGATACTATCTAGCTGTTAGCTATCTCTGAGCTCGCAGTTTATCTTATATATGTGATAGATAAGGCAGTGCAGCACCTAGGATTAGAGCGGTCTACTCAGTAGAGCTGAAGTTTATAATGCTCACAAGAATCATTTTGTCGAGAAACTCTATTGCATCAAGGATGAAGCGAATATGATGACAATTCTGATGTCTTAGAATTTAAAGTGCAAATTGACAAAGGGGGTCCTGGGAGTCTCTCTGCCAGACATTAGTCCTGGTTGCGAGAGACTTACCCAGAGTCTTTAGCTCACTATCTTTCACAGAGAAGAAATATCCTAAACATATCAGTCTTTGTCCTGCCCTGGGGCAGTCCAGCACCGAAATGCTAGGCAATTCTCCTCTGAACAAGAGTACCAACAGCATCCCCAGACACGTGTTTCGGTCTGGTTGGACCTCATCAGTAGGGAGGAGCTGTGCCTCTCTAAGAATAGTGAGCAAGGGGTCCACGTCTGGATTCCCCTAGTAACTTAGGGTGAGACCGAAAGTTACTTAAATATGCAAATTGACAAAGGGGGTCCTGGGAGTCTCTCTGCCAGACATTAGTCCTGGTTGCGAGCGACTTACCCAGAGTCTTTAGCTCACTATCTTTCACAGAGAAGAAATATCCTAAACATATCAGTCTTTGTCCTGCCCTGGGGCAGTCCAGCACCGAAATGCTAGGCAATTCTCCTCTGAACAAGAGTACCAACAGCATCCCCAGACACGTGTTTCGGTCTGGTTGGACCTCATCAGTAGGGAGGAGCTGTGCCTCTCTAAGAATAGTGAGCAAGGGGTCTACGTCTGGATTCCCCTAGTAACTTAGGGTGAGACCGAAAGTTACTTAAATATGCAAATTGACAAAGGGGGTCCTGGGAGTCTCTCTGCCAGACATTAGTCCTTAAACCTTCCAGCCATCACCTCTTTGTTTTTGCTTTGTCACCCCGAGTGGGACGGGTATGCCCAGACGTGGGTCCCGTGCCTGCTGGGCCTAGAGACCCAAGCTACTCCTCACTGATGAGCCCCAACAAGGGCGAAACATGTTTGGGGATGCTTGTGGTCTTGTGCAGAAGGGATGTGGCCGAGCAGTTCGGGCTGCACTGCCCCTTTTGGGGTGGGGCCAAGCCTGATTTGCATATGGTCTTTCCCCTTCTGTAATGGCTTGGCAGGCGAAGAACGGTGGTCTGGAGGGTTGCCCAGAGCATTGCCAGTGGTTAAGATTCATTCTAAACCTTCCAGCCATCACCTCTTTGTTTTTGCTTTGTCACCCCGAGTGGGACGGGTATGCCCAGACGTGGGTCCCGTGCCTGCTGGGCCTAGAGACCCAAGCTACTCCTCACTGATGAGCCCCAACAAGGGCGAAACATGTTTGGGGATGCTTGTGGTCTTGTGCAGAAGGGATGTGGCCTAGCAGTTCGGGCTGCACTGCCCCTTTTGGGGTGGGGCCAAGCCTGATTTGCATATGGTCTTTCCCCTTCTGTAATGGCTTGGCAGGCGAAGAACGGTGGTCTGGAGGGTTGCCCAGAGCATTGCCAGTGGTTAAGATTCATTCTAAACCTTCCAGCCATCACCTCTTTGTTTTTGCTTTGTCACCCCGAGTGGGACGGGTATGCCCAGACGTGGGTCCCGTGCCTGCTGGGCCTAGAGACCCAAGCTACTCCTCACTGATGAGCCCCAACAAGGGCGAAACATGTTTGGGGATGCTTGTGGTCTTGTGCAGAAGGGATGTGGCCTAGCAGTTCGGGCTGCACTGCCCCTTTTGGGGTGGGGCCAAGCCTGATTTGCATATGGTCTTTCCCCTTCTGTAATGGCTTGGCAGGCGAAGAACGGTGGTCTGGAGGGTTGCCCAGAGCATTGCCAGTGGTTAAGATTCATTCTAAACCTTCCAGCCATCACCTCTTTGTTTTTGCTTTGTCACCCCGAGTGGGACGGGTATGCCCAGACGTGGGACCCGTGCCTGCTGGGCCTAGAGACCCAAGCTACTCCTCACTGATGAGCCCCAACAAGGGCGAAACATGTTTGGGGATGCTTGTGGTCTTGTGCAGAAGGGATGTGGCCTAGCAGTTCGGGCTGCACTGCCCCTTTTGGGGTGGGGCCAAGCCTGATTTGCATATGGTCTTTCCCCTTCTGTAATGGCTTGGCAGGCGAAGAACAGTGGTCTGGAGGGTTGCCCAGAGCATTGCCAGTGGTTAAGATTCATTCTAAACCTTCCAGCCATCACCTCTTTGTTTTTGCTTAGAATTTAAAGTGCCATAGAGTTCATAAATTTGGAGACAGAAGTTTTTCCAAGGTGTCAATTGCTATCTACTAAAGTGCTTGGTGCATACAATTCATAGCTGCCAGCATATATTAAATGTTTTTAAATAAAGTGCAACGTGCCAATTTAATTGCCCAGTCAATATTATATTGAAGTATGGAGTGCTTCGCAATAAAGTGCATAGTGCCGGACAACTCGAGTTGAGATGCACAGTACATTCTATTGTCATAGTAATTTGTTATCCTGTAGACCACTCATTTTTAGGCAATAAAGTGCTTGAATAATAAGGTGCATAGTGCATAGATGTTACAATGCATTCAATAAAGTGTGTACTGCATTCCGTTATAATGGCAAATTGTGCCACATTGATGAATACAGGGTTCATTGCCATAGAACCAAAGAATGTTGCCAATCCTATGCGCCACTTATTTTTAGGTAATAAAATTGCTTTAACAATAGAGTGCATGGATGTTTACCTAGGTGCATAGTTAATTCTATTATAATGGCATAATTTGCCACATTGAAGGACAAAGAGTTAATTGCCATAATATGTAATCAATCCTATGCACCACTCATGTTTAGGCAATACATTACTTTAGCAAGAAAGTGGATAGTGCATAAATATTTGGATGTATTAAATAAGGTGCTATTTGATCTCATCTATCATACAATACATTCACTACAGAATAAGTGATATAGCTATAAGGTGCAAAATGCATGTATATTTGAAGGCATTACATTTGGTATTGTTGGATCTCTTCCCATATGCGAAAACACAAAAACATGGGAGATGGGAAAGTTTATATGTTTTTTGATGTTACACAAGACAACAGGACAAAGAGATTGAGAAAAATTCAAATTAAAATGTTAAAAATCACAAAATCTATTTGGGTGTGCGCTGTCCAATACACATCTAGTGACACAAAAATGCATGAGAATTACACTGCCTGCTGAAGATTATTGATCTAGGTGTAACCCCACGCATACACATTACTAGTTAACACGAACAGGCTAAAAGGAAGAGAGATTTTAGTCTTCACTATTTTAAGTCCCAAGAAATGTACAGAGCTCTTCATCGAGATTATGTCCCCTGGGTTTTTTTGTTTCAAGATCTAAGATGAACTTTGTTTCCAGCTGGCGCAGTTCAAGTTCACGATTGCCCCTTCAGGGTTTTCCTTGATATGATGTAATCCAAAAAATCCTAAACTTTCTAGTTTACCCTCATGTATATATCCCAAATGAATGGCAGTAGGGTAGGATGGATTGAAGTTTTTCAATAGCTCTCATGTGTTGTAGGATTCTTAGTTTCAGTTTACCGATAGTACTTCCTATGTACCAAAGGTTACATGAACACATGAGAGCATATACAACAAATTCCGTATTACACGTAATTTTAGTTTTTGGTTCCACCGTATGGCCTAATGAGGGGTGCAGGTGGTTAGTCCTGTTGAGGGCATGTTTACATGGTTTAAACTTTGTGCATTTGAAAAAAACAGTGGTGTTTGTATTGAGCCATGAAGAAATGTTTGAGGTTTTAGTCGTCATGGGCATAAAGCTGCCTACCAGTGAATCTTTGATGGATGCTGATTTTCTAAAGTTATATTGACACGTTCCTAGCGAAACGGTGACAAGACTTCATCTGCTTGTAGCGCATGCCAATGTCAATGCAGTATCATGTGTATAATGTTAGACTGGGTACCATATGTGAGAATTAATCTGGTTTTGGTGTTCTTTTCTACTTCCTTTGAAGTTCTGTTGGTTGATAACAGAGAGGTCCGATTCAAGTTACAGGCTTTCAAATAAACCCTCTCTAAGATGGCTTTCAGATATCTACGTTTGACAAAGTTCATGGTGGTGTATTTGCATTCTTTGTCAAAACATTCCAATTCGTCAGATCCTCACAAATTCACCATACTGTATACTCCACTTAAGCAGTGTTGGATGATTACTGCTAGCAAAAATTGGCATATTAGAGCTAGTCGGTTTTCGCTGAAGTTCGGTAAGGATTTCTTCTTGGTTTGATTTAACCAAAACATCCGGGAAAATGACTGACTGTGCATTTTAGATTGAGACTATTTACATTAAAAATTTGCACAAAATTAAGCCAGTATTTTTCTTCTCCATTCCAGAGGATGAATAGGTTTGAATTAATCTTAGCCATAAGACAACCCGATTTGTATATTCACTATTGGCCTCCGTCCACACCACAAACTTCTCCCACCATCCCATTGTCAAATTTACATATGCGGTAGCAAAGCTTGTGCCCATGGCAGTCCCTCATAGTTGGTTGTAGTAGGTATTATCGAATAAAAATACATTATTCGTTAAACACACATCTGCCATCTCCATAATCATCTGTCCATGTGTGAGGTAGTTCAGAGATCTACTGTCCAAAAAATATTTGCATGCTTTTTTACCATTGCTATGTTGTATGGAGGTGTAGAGTGAAGCTACATCTAATCGGTCGAACATGAGGTTCTCCTCCTATGCTACTCTATCAATTTTTTTAATTAAATCTTTTTGTTATTTTGCAAATACAAAAACCATACGACACAAAAATGAAAAGTACCCCATCAGTCAGTCTCCTACAACTGTCTGTCCCGTCCAGGCAATAAAAAAATTGCTTACAATTCCCATATTAAGATACAACATTACACTTTTCCCCCAATGTCATTTTTGCAACTCATCCATGGCAGATCAGTTCCCCTCCACCCACTTGCCCCACATTTTCATGGCTTTGGTGGGGCAAACCCTTGCAGTATAATTCCAGTGTTCCACTGCCGCACATACGTCCATGTCCGCCGCCCATTGAGCCAAGTATCAGGTGATCCCCATTTTTGTGCTATATTGCATTTTATTAAGCCAAAGCAGTGAATAAAAACAGTTAGTCCCAACGGGCATTGAATTCTTCACCTGGGATACCACATAGCAGCAATTTGGGGTTGAAGGGTATCATTCTCCCCATTACTCTGGACAGTCGGTTACAACATTGCCTCCAAAAAGTCTGGATCCTAGGACATTCCTACAGGATATGTATAAAGGTGCCCTCCTCCCCCGACATCGCAAACAGTTTGGGTCTGGGGTGTGGGTCCACCTGTATAACGCCACCCTAGGGTAACATATTCTGTGTAGTATCTTCAATTGTATTAGGTGAAGCCTAGAGTTGATTGCAATTTTCCTTGGGTGCATTAGGGCCAGTACCCAGTCCTTGGGGTCAATGCCCCCCACATCTACTTCCCACTTTAGTTTCAGACTCGTTAAGTCCGGGGTGGCAAAGGCTGTGATCGCAGAGTATAGGGCGGATGTAACTTTGGTTGGAATACGCTCTACCCAAAGATTATGCTCAAGAGGGGTGTTCTGGGGCATGTCCGTAAGTAAAGATTGGTATCTGTCTAGTGCATGGGTCATTTGTGCATAGTGGTACTGCTCCGTGCCTGGGAGGCTGAATTTAGTCTGTAGTGCTTCGAAAAGGGCAAACCATGCCCTCACTCTAGATGCCTCCTATCGTTTCGATCTGAGCCTCAACCAATTTCGACCATCTTGGCAATTTGCTCAGCTCTGCCAGGTTAGTGTTCTTCCATAAAGGTTGCATCTGCGTTACTCTCCCCTCCCACCCAATGTACCTATGTGCTCTCCTCCATATCTCGCTCATGTGTACTTCCATCGTTTGTGGGAGGGGGTGCGGAAGTGGTTGGAGAAGCCATTCCATCGCAGTCATATTGTATAGTCCCTACCTTATCGCTTTGATGTGTGGCAATTCCCCATCCCCATGAAATATATCATTTACAACTGACATTTGATTTGCCCAATAATAAGTTTGAAGCCATGGGAGCCCTATTCCACCCTCCCATACTGATCTCTGTAATGTGCTGAGGACGATACAGGGTTTTCCACCTCCCCATAGCAGCTTCCTCAAGCTGCCATCTGTACGATTAAATTCTGCGTCTGGAACTAAGAGCGGGGCATTCTGTAAAATGTAGAGGAATCTCGGGAGCGCTAACATTTTAAAAAACACTGCCTTGCCCAGTAGTGTCGTAGGGGGAAGCATCCAATGTTGGACATCATTAACAAAGCGGGTGTAGATTATCAGATATGTAATTCCCAACATCTCGTGAGATCTGGATTAGCAGGTAGCGGAAACCATCTCGCTCAATCTGGTATGGGCAGTCCGGTGGTATAGTATGTTCACCTTCCTTCACCGGGAAGAAAACAGACTTCCCCCAGTTGACCCACAGTCCACTAAATGTTTCATAGCGTGCCAGCTTGTGCGTGACCTCCGGCAAGAGCGGGCTGGGTCACCTAAATATATTAGGAGGTCGTCAGCATATAGGGAGAGTCTGTCCTCCCCTCCCTCTGGCCAGCGAAACCCCAGCCATGCCTCAGACTGACAAAGCCATTGCACCAGGGGTTCCATGGGCAGGGTAAACAGGAGCGGAGACAGGGGGCATCCCTAGCGTGTTCCCCTGCCCAGTGGGAAGGATCTAGAGGGACACTTGTTGACCCTAACCTCTGCATGTGGGGTATTATAGAGTCATTTCACCCATTTCAGAAAGGCTTACCCAAAACCCATCTTACTCATGACCTCCCAAAGACTTGCCAAATTACTGAATCGAATGCCTTCTCAAAGTCGATCGCTAGAAGGGCAAGTGGAGTATTGGGGTCCGTTCCATAAGTAGGTGGAGACGCTGTATGTTCATATATGTGAATTTACCTGGCATAAAACAGCACTGGTCGGGGTGGAAGAGTGAGGGCATAACTGCCTACAATCTAGTGGCAAGGAGTTTTGCCAAGACTTCGGCCTCACCATTAATCAATGTGATTGGCCTATATGAGGCAGACAGTTCCAGGGATTTACCCGGTTTTGGGATCACCACAATGCTGGCCCTTTGCAGGTCTGGGTGAAGAACCCCTTGGTCTCTGCAATGAAGAAACATTTCCTGGAGGGGGGCGCCAGGGTCTCTCCGCCCATTCTCTTCCAGATTTCAACCAGGAAGCCATTTGTGCCCGGAGTCTCCCCGGAGTGCAGTTGAGCGAATGCGTCTGCTATTCCGGAGTCAGTTAATTCCCTTTCCAGTTGGGTTAGTTGTGCCTCTGATAGCTGAGGAATCTCAATCTCATTCAGTATTGAGGGGTCTACCAGATCAGTCAGGCCCCTATATAGTGTTGCATAGTCTGCGAAGGCCTCCGCTATTTCAGAGTCCTGCTGTACCAGTATATGTTGTGTGCTTGTGATTTCTTTAACATGTCTATGGCCCTCATCCCTCTTCTCCAGCCAGGCCAGAAGTTTGCCTGCTTTCCCTCCTTGTTCATATATGTGTGCCCTCGCAACTTCATGTGCGTACCTAGCATTATGCAGTGCTATGTTCCGGAGGCACCATGTGGCCTTCAGGAGCGAGCTATGTATATCCGGAGTGGCATGCAATATGTAGCATGCCTCCCAGTCGTTTGCCACTTGTTCAGCTTCCTTCACTTTCAGTAATTGTTCTTTTCTTTTGGTCGATGTCCAGGAGATGACTTCTCCCCGGAGCACCCTTTTGTAAGCTTCCCATATTACCGTGGGGTCTTCGACCTTGGGGGAGTTAATTTCAAAGTTTTCTGTGGTTACCCCTTGTATATGGTTAGCAAACTCAGGGAATCTGAGGTAATAACTACACAGTCTCCATGACCTGGGGGGATTGGGCCTATTTGTGTTTATTTCTATTAACAGAGGTGAATGATCCGAAATGCCCCTGGGCAGCATTTCCACCCTGCAGACCCGGTACGTCTCTTGAGCTGGGATAAAGAAGTAATCCAGTCTGGATAATGAAGCGTGGGCCCCAGAATGAAAGGAATGATATGATATGATAGTTTATTTATAAAGCGCCTATACAAAATGGGCCTCATTACGACCCTGGCAGTCCCGTAATTAAGGGTGCCGGTACGGGACCGGCATCCTTCATTACGGGAGCGCCTATCATGAGGTTCCCTTTGCGGGACCCGGAACAGATGTCTGGTAAAACCAGACGTCCTTTACGGGTCCTGTGAGGGAAAGAGGGAGCTAATAACTGGCCATTTGTAATGTGCCCGTTATTACCTCCCTCCCCATTCCCATTGAGCCATATGGGGGCTCAAATGGGAATGGGGAATGGTTCCTTCAAGGAGGAATTACCGGGTCCTCCAATGTTGGAATGACCCGGTAATTCCCCATTGAAGGAACCCAGTATTGGGGCCCGGTATGGAGGCAGCCATGGCGCTAATAGCACCATGGCTTCCTCCATACTCGTAATGAAGCCCAATGTGTTTCAAAGCACTTCAAGGTAAGGGAGGGAACAAGGGAAAATACAATGACAATCTTACAGGCCATGAACAGTAAGGATGTGAAATTAACTATCATACTCTGCCTGACAACATTTCAGATAGTGCAAGAGCTAAGACATAGATAAGGAAGGGAGGGGGTGAGTGGGAAGGGAATGGAAACAGACAGGCAACTACCGTACTAGGCCTGACGACATTTCTGGTAGAGCGGAAAAAAACAAGAGGTGAGGGAGAGGGGTGCAGAAAGGTAGGGCAGGAACAAAACAAGCGACTATCATACTAAACCTGACGACATTTCAGATAGTTCTGGGGTGGGGAGGAAAAAAACCTGTAAGGGGAGGAGGGAGAAGACAGACGAGGTTTACTAGGTCAGGAACAATTCTGATAGAGTAAGTGCATAGAAGAAAGTAAGGGGAGGAGATAGGAAAAGGGAGAAGGGAAAGGATGAGAGGACAGAGAGTTAGCAGTCACAAGAGTAGAGAAGTAAGAGGGGAGAGTGAATACAATTTCAGAAGTCAGTAGTAATACATAATGTTGCAAGCCAGGATACAAGCTGAAGATGGGAACAGCATGATTTAGGGCCATCATCAGTACAAGATGCAAAGGAAGTCCAATATGAGAGTTGAGAAAGGGTGACGCACAGTGACTCAATGAAGTGCATAAAAGTCAAATCCAGCATTGGCCACAAGACGGTGAAGGTGAAACCAGAATGTATCAAGACAGACTCATGCAGAAATAGGCTTGGAGGGGGTGAGGGGGAAGCAGGGTATAAGAATCAAGCCGCGCTCGTGAGGATGGAGTTGTCTCCAAACATCACAAAGACCCATTGCTGACACAAACGTGGCCAGTCTGGTGGGGGTGTTAAGGCAACAATCGCGTATGTGGGTACGGTCCGTGGTCGTGTCCATTACATCATTAAAATCACCCCCAAGAATCCATAAGTCCGGCTGATGTTTTGCTTATATGGTCGTTATGTCTTCTACAAGTTCCTTCCCAAGTGTCGGTGGTACATAGACGGCCAGTATGCCTAGGGCTCCTGCCCCAGTGTGACCAGCATCACCACATGTCTCCCTCTGGGATCTTGCTCTACCGATGTTAGTGTAAAAGGGAGCCATTTGTGAAGAAGGATCAAGACCACGCGGGATCCCATGGTAAATCCAGCATGTAACGCTGTGAGGTAGTTTGTTTTATGAAAAAGCGTGCAGTTTCTGTAAGTAGGGCAATATCCGGAGTGTGTCTGTTCAAAAACTGGGAGATCAGGCAGCACTTAATCGCACATCCCATACCATTAACATTCCAGGTCAGGAGTTTAAGGGATTTGCAAGCCATCACAGGCTTCAAAGGGCTATCGGTAGACGCCAGATTATCTGCCAGATGTAGGAGATGCCTACATGATATCTTGCCCCATCTGGGTAAGTAAGCACATGGGGTAAAATGAACCGTCTCAGAACAAATACAATAACAATGATAACAACCAATTAACAACCTTTCCTCCCTCCTCCCCATACTCCGCCCCAACTCGAAGCATCTGTCGCCCTAACAATCCTTATCAATCAAACTATCGCAATAGCGGCCAACCCAAGGGGCTTAGCCTGCCCTATGCCCACTCTCAGAGGACTAGGGCAGTGCCTAGCAATCAGCTCCCAGGCCCCTACAGGCGAAAACAATTCTCAACAAGCAAGAAGGAAATAGAAGAGGAAGAGAAGAGTGTCGGAAGAAGAGGGGGAAGTGAGGGGAAAGGGAGAGTGTAAAGGATTCACTAGCTTCTGCGGCTTGTACCACCTTAATGATAATTCTGTGCCAGGTTTGGATGTAGGGTTCGAAGAGAATGCACAGGAGGTCGGTTATACATATCTTTGTAGCATCGCATAAGTCTTTGTGTTGTCTTCACCCAAGTTGTTACCTGTTGGGTTCAACTGCTTGTCCTGGGCTGACACATTCCTGCAGTTCTGGAAGTCTCTCAGGAGGGGCATGGTCTGGCCGGGTGTGGGGTCTTCTCCTCTGGCCCCTAGGTACCACAGCCCAATCGCCCTCAATATGGCTTTTGGGCCATCTCTAGTCTTCTTGAGGGTCATTAAAGTGCACCATGGTCCCTATGTGATACATTTTAAGTTGGGCCGGGAGCAGTAATCCGTATTTCACATTCAAGAGGGGTAGCTGCCTTTTCAGAGGCTCAAACGACTGTCTCGCACATTGTACCTTACTGGTCTAGTCAGGAAAAAAGGCAATCCGGGAGCCATTGTGAGTAATCGTGCATTTCGCTCGGGCCAGCTGGAGGAGAGCATCCTTGTCTGGGTAGTTAAGCAGTTTAGCAATGATTGTTCTTAGCGGTGCTCCCAGGGTGGGTCTTCTGTATGGCATCCTGTGTGCCCTTTCAACAGAATGTTTTTTAGAGAAGGATGTGGGTGCAAAAATATCTGCCAAGCATTGCTCCAAGAAGAGCTCCATGCACGGCCCTTCCACTCCCTCCAGGAGCCCAAGGATAAGCACGTTGTTGCGGCGTGGTCTGCCCTCGCCCTCATCGATCCAGCCTTCTAGGGTTTTCAGGCGGGTCAGTGCTTGTTGCAACTGTTGGTTGATACCCCTGATACTGTCTTCCGTCCCTAAGATGCACTATTCCACCTCACCCATACGTGAAGTACGATTTTGCAAGTCATGGTGAAGAAAGGAAACCTCTGCCGCAATACCATCTATTTTCATCTCCATGGAGGAGCGGGAGTTGGCTATGGCAGCCATCACATCTTTCAATGAGAGGGTTTCCTCCATGGTGGGGGTTTTGGATTGTGGTACTTGCTTCCCTGGTAGAGGGATGCCTGTACTGCGTACTGGTCCATCCTGCTCGGCGTCGATGCCGTCTTTGGTTTATCTTTTACCATATTGTAGGGCAAGGGGTTATGTTGTCTAACGCCTTGGTGCAGGAGTACCGCCAGCACTTGCGAGCCCGTGTAATGGTGAGATTGGCCAAGCTGGGGAGTTCCGCAGGTCGATGTGTCCACAACCCCTGTGGAGTGATTTGTAATAGTAGTCCTCTGTTCCTGGGCGGCAAGGTTCTGTATAATGCTGTCTTTCAGACTGAATGACCTATGTTGTACGATATCTGGGAGCTCCAGAAGTTCTTTGTTGGCAGCAAGGCTTGCCCAATATCCCTGTCTTCGACCATGCCCTTATGCTTTGGGTCCATTATAACAGGCATGCAAGTCGATCCGGGCCGCACTTATAGATAGGATGTGATACACCTGCTAAAGGGCGCCTTCGTTTGTAACACCAGGCTGTGTACAACCATGTGTCTCTGCAGTGCCTCCTCCAAGTTGTCTGTATTCTCTGCAATATTACCAGGTTGTAGTTATATGTTTGCCTACACCATCAGTCTGGTGCCTGGGGGTGAGCGCCTCGTGACATCAGTCCTGCCGTGGATATAGTGTTACAGTGTGTATCTGGGGGTACCTGATTCCCAAAACATGCTGAATTGTGATGTTCAAGGGAGACTTGCAGCAGGCATGGGCCATGCAGGGGGTCTCGTGAAGGTGGCTCCTTCCCCCGTGCGTTCCTGCTCATGTAGGAGTCTGTTCCTAGTCACAAGGACCTATTAAATACGGCATCTGTGAAATCCCGAAACCATTGTGGGTTTCAGGTCAGTTCTGGTATGCCCAGGGTAGGACAGTTTAGAGCAGTTTGCAGCCATGGCGCTGCTCCCAGGGGCGGTTGTTGTGGCCGAGTGGGCCCAGTTCAGGGCACCAGTCACCGGTGTTGATCCCTTAACAGCTGTTGTGGCCCTGCAGGACTACCAGGTGGAAGAAGACTCAGGCTTAGCAACCTTCCAGTTTATGTCTGCAGCGATAGAGGCATTTTGCCCACTGTGTCATGTTCCCACGCTGATACAAGGCGTCAGGGTGCCCCGAGTCCACCCATGAGAATTACTGGCAGGATGCATTGTCCAGGATCAACCAGGAGCGCAGCTTTGGGGCTTAAGGGTGTGGCAGGCTGCAATGTTCATTCACCCTTTAAACCCCCTTTGCAAGTGTCTCCCCGATTAGGGGGGAAGCGGGCTATATTAGCAATGCCCCTATCATATCATTTGGTGTGTTATATACTATGTCCAATCTCGTGTCACCAAACACACCAATGTGCCTATCCTGCCATTGTTACTGCTGTCCATGCGAGGCGGTTCTGGGCTAGGTCAGTCTATATTTTATAAAGTCCAATAGAGGGGTTTGATCATGCGATCCCACTACTGTTGCAGCAGTCTAGATACAGTGATTTTGCATATCAGTGAGCGTTGATGCCGCTGTGCTGACCTGTGGTTTGTAGATTACTTTAAGGGAGGTTGGCTCTTTATGCAGGGTCATGCTGCTCAGGTGCCATGTTCCATTGGAGCCCCCTCGTACCAGGGTTAGTCCAGTATGGGAATGTGGGGGTGAATCCCCAAGTCCTGGTAGTCCACCACGGTTCCCCACTGTCTCAGTCCCAGGCCCGGCAGATCGTGTGTGCAGCATGCACCAGCTCTACACGATCCGATTGCCCCGCGGGTCCGCTGCCGTCCCTGCTCGATTTGCGCCTCCTCTCAGCCCGCTTCCTTAGGCTATGGTCCTCTCATGCCGCGCCCAGTCCGCCGCTGCCTATATGCTTCGTGGGGACCTGGTGAGGGGCCAGAGAACCTCAAGGGTTTCCGCGGCGCACAGTGCATGGGTGAGCGCCTTTTCAGGAGTTGGCCCCATTCTCTCAGCCCACTTCATGAGGCTATGGTTCCATCGTTCCAAGCCCAGTCCACCACTGCCAAATGCTTCGTGTGGGCTTGGGGGGGAACCGAGAACCTCCAGGGATGGCGCCTCATACAGTGGGTTAGGGGCGCACCTCCTCAGGACACCTGTGTTCTATGGTCGCTACTGAGGCACACCGGGTCGTCGATTCCGTCCCCGCACTCGGGGTCTATAAGCCGGAGGATATCATCCGCTGCTGCTCTTACTTCATTCGTGACTGCGGGGTTGTGTCCGGCAGCCGTCTCCAGGTCCTCCCACGCGGGTACTCACAGCTATGCACCCCGGGCAAGGCACGTTCCCGCCGGCGGGACCGATTCCCTCCTTCAGGGCAAACCAGGCACAGATGCTGATGCCTCGTATAGGCTCAGATGCCCCAATGCAGTGTTTTTGTTGCAGGCAGAGTCTCTTCTGAGCCCGGGTAGTTGGCGGTGGCCATTTTGAGAAGGAGTTTTGCGCCAAGGATGCGCTTCGATCCACCTCTGTTTTCTCGATCAGGAGTAGATTACCTATTTCTCCTTCTCCCCAGTGGTGATGCGTGCATTCCCCTTTCGACAGGTGTACTTTCTTCCCATATTCTTCCACGGAATCAGGATGTTTTACAGGATTTCTTCTGCGATTGCAGGAGCTCCAACGGGCTCACATCCTCAGAGCTTGTATGCTAGCCTACTCTATCAATTTTGCACAAAAAATCTTTTGTATCACAAAGATATGATGGTAAGGTGAGTACCAAGGGCAGAAGAGTTTGATCTATGTATTTGGACATATTCTCCAGAGAGGCTCAGTGACTCCAGTGACGAAGGGTCTGCCAGGGGGACGGGTTGAACTTTTGTGCATTTTGGGAAGGAAGGAAATGGTTGGTATGGTGGGGATTTTGTTGAAAAGAAACTTGCAATTGTCTTCATCCAGAATTCCTAAATCCGACCATTTGGTTAGAAAGCACTCTAGTTTACTGTTGGATTAGCTGCCAATTTTTCATAGCCACCAACGTCCGTAAGTTGCCTTTCAGCCTCTTTAACATAGTCTTCTTTATTTTGGATTAATATGTTGGTGCCTTTGTCTGAGGCTTTCATCACAAGATTCTTAAGGTTATGTAATTCTTTCAAATTGTCTCGTTCTTTAGATGAAAAATTAGGCATGATTTTACTTTTCTTTATTCTAGCCTTTTTCAGGTCGTGGATAACTAAATCCTGGAAAGCCTCTATGTGTCCGCCAGCCTGAAATAAAGGATTGAATTTAGACTCAGGGCCTCATTACACGGTAGGTGGTAGAGGTTTACCGGTACCGGTAAACCCCTACCGCCTTACTACGAGTTCCCTTTGCGGGACCCGACTTTAGCGGCTGGTTTTACCAGCCGTTAAAGTAGGGTGCCACAAGGAGACCTCGGAGCTAATTGCGGTACCGCAATTTGCGGTACCGTAATTAGCACCTTCCCCATTCCCATTATGCCCTATGGGGGCAAAAATGGGAATGGGGAAG
The DNA here is from genome assembly GCF_040938575.1 of Ambystoma mexicanum. NCBI lineage: Eukaryota > Metazoa > Chordata > Amphibia > Caudata > Ambystomatidae > Ambystoma > Ambystoma mexicanum. The sequence goes on from NC_090922.1 coordinate 1,268,345,125, forward strand.
AGCCTTGGTGAATGGGGAATTACTGCCCCCGCTCACCTTGGAGTAGGGCGGTAATTCCGCCATCCACCAAGGCGGACACGGTAAAATACCGGCGGCAACCATGGCGCTATTAGCGCCATGGTTACCGCTGTGGTGCTGCCCGAAGACGGGCGCGCACGCGGCGGCGTGACGTAGCACGCCGCAGCGTGCAGCATAAATACACGGGCCGTTTCCCCGGGCGCGCAGAGCGACCGGGAAGCCTGAACAGTAAGGACACGTGTGAGGTGTCGTCCTTGCTAGTTGGGGGCTACGGGACCACATGGGGGCATGGACGAACCCTCAACAGTGGCGACGAGTGGGGGAAACAATGCCCGGACCCGGCGGTGACTATTAATACAATTTTTCACCGAAACTAGGTGGATGCAACACTTCGTTTCTTTACCGCGGGTAGTGCGTTACCCACGCGGCTGGTGGCCATTTTGGAACACAAGCGGTGGGACTTCACGAGGCTCCGGTTTCGGCTCGGAAGTGGCCCCAAGCTTATTTTTTGGAACCCCTGACAGCAGGAAGGCATACCTGCAGGAATATATGCCTATCTTCAATTTTGGCTTTTCCTTGGGTTTACTACGTCGAGTGGAAGCAAGGAAGAGGGCTTTGGGCCTAGGATCTATATGACCCACACATCTTTCTTCTTTAATGTTTGGAACATTTGAAGGCTGAACATTTCATCCTCATCTCTTTCATCATCAGGCTGATGGACACACTCTGTTTCATCCTCTTCATCATCAAGGTGGTGCATCTTCATCAACAGGTGGGTGGCCACGCTGATTTCACCCTCTTCATCATCACAAGGTGCTGCAGTGACTGTGGAGTTTGAGTTGCGGCCCCGGTGTTCCATGCTGGGGTGCCTGTGTGCTCAGACTCATGAGTGACACTGAGGACCAAGGTGGCGCAGCGGCAGTTCAGCAGCCTCCTCCACCCCCGCCACGTGCACCACCTCAGGGGCAGCTTGTGCAGCAACCTCCACTTGTTCAGGTGGCTCCTCAAGGTCTTCCACCTTTTGTACAGCCAGCGGCGGGGCTCGGTGCCCCACAAATCCTTCCGGTCATGGCTCAGGTGCGTACCCAGGCTGCTCTGCAGCCCATCCCCGAGTTTGATGTGTTGGGCCCACCATCTAGCCTAGGGCCCAGATGGAGAAGGTGGGTGGACCGTCTGGACATGTACTTTCGAGCGGCCCAGGTGGTGGATGATGACACCAGGCTAGCGACCATGCTGTACTCGGCAGGACCGTCCGTGCAAGAGATTTTTCAATCGTTGCCGCCTGGGGATGGATCATATGATCAGGCGAAGGTTGCCATGCAGGCTTACTTTTTGCCTCTTGCCAACGCAGACTATGAGCGTTTTGTGATGCTATCGGCCAAGCAGAAGGATGATGAATCTCTGGACTCCTTCTATGGATGCCTGAGGCGTCTCTCCTTAGCCTGCGCCTGGGGAGATGCAGAGGACATGATTAGGACAATGCTTATCCAGGCGTGCTCATCAGGCAAGCTCAGGCGCCAGGTGCTACGAGAACCAGGCATCACGCTTCAGCGCATCCTTGAATTGGGGAGGTGCCATGAGGTGTCAGAGGCGAAAGCAACCAAGATGGAGGCAGGGTCGCGCTCCATCAAGACTGAGGAGAGGTATGTGCGATGTGGTGCGGCGGCAGGGGTGTCAGAAGGCCTGGAGGTGTTCCCCGAGAGAGAGCCGGAAGGGCAGGGGAAATTTGCATTAAGTGTGGATATGACCTGCCCCACCCAGCAGAGTGCAATGCCTGTGCTGGTGCCGAGAGGCCCAGGGCGGGCAAGCTTCACCCCCCAGGGTCGGCCGCCCAACGTCGCTCAGGTGGAACAGAGCGAGGAGGATGCCCAGGTGGAGGAAGTGGAGGAGGACGAGGAAGAAAATGTGTTCTTTGTCTCGAGTGTGGGGGTCCTGAAGAGTAAGAATGGGAGACAGCCCAGGTGTGTAATCGAGGTGAAAACAATCTCCCGTTCCGGTCCTCGTGGACACTGGGGCATCCGTCAATGTAATGGCATGGGGACATTATGATGTTATGGACGAACCCCCCAAGTTGGCTGCACCAAGGGCCCGTATCGTTGCTTTCGGTGGTTGTCACCCCATTCCCCTGGACGGTGCATTTGTGGCCAAGGTGGAGCATGATGGCTCGCAAATTAAAGCACGGTTCTATGTGACACCTGTGAGCACCAACACGTTGCTGAGCTGTGCTGCTGCGGAGGCCCTTGGTATTGTCACTTTTGCGTATTCTGTCTACTTGGAGGACATAAATGACCTGTTGGAGAAATACGCAGCACTGTTCAAGGGGATCGGACAGATGGTTGGAGAACCTGTGAGACTACACATTGACGATTCGGTGCAGCCCATTGCCCTGAAGCATCGGCAGGTGCCGTTTCACCTTCGAGAACAGGTGGATAAAGAGCTGGATATCCTGGTGGATCTGGACATAATAGAGAAGGTGGAGGGCCCCACCCGCTGGGTGTCCCCCACAGTAGTGGCACGTAAACCCAAGCAGCCCGACGCTGTCAGGATCTGCGTTGACATGAGGCTCCCAAACAAGGCCATCAGGAGAGAAAGACACCTCACCCCGAAGATAGACAACATCATTGCAGAGGTACAAGGTGCTCGTTTCTTCTCGAAACTGGACCTCAGGGCGGGGTATCACCAGGTTGTCCTCCACCCCGAGTCGAGATATATCACCACCTTCACCACACATCGGGGGCTCTACCGTTACAAGAGGCTTAGCTTTGGTGTCTCCCCGGCGGCCGAGGTATTCCAGAACATAATCCGGGGTGCCCTAGCGGACTTGGAGGGAGTTCTGAATATAAGCGACAACATCTTGGTGTTCGCGAGAACGGAGGTCGATCATCTGCGGCGTCTGGCAAAGACATTTGAGAGACTGCAGTCCTTGGGCCTCACCCTGCACAAGGAGAAGTGTGAATTCCTCCGACCATCCATAGAGTTCTTTGGTTTTGTGTTCAACGAGGGGGGAGTGTCTCCTGATCCCAAGAAAGTGCAGGACATAAAGAAGGCGCAGCCTCCGGAGTCTGTGTCTGAGGTACGGAGCTTCCTGGGCATGGTTACGTACTGTGGACGGTTTATCAAGAATCTTGCCTCCAGGTCGGAACCGCTCAGGGCACTAACGAGAAAGGACACGATCTGGAACTGGGGCCCACTGGAGCAGGCCGCGTTTGATGACATCAAAGGCGCCCTGGCAGCCGAGGACACCATGTCCTTCTTCGATCCCATGTTACCATCGGAGATCATTGTTGACGCCAGCCTGTTCGGACTGGGCGCCGTCCTGACCCAGGTAGACCCGGATGGGGGTGTCCGCCCGGTGGCCTATGCCAGCAAGGCCCTGTCGGAGGCGGAACAACGATACTCGCAAATTGAGCGGGAGGCACTGGCGGTGCTCTGGGGATGCCGTCACTTCCGACTCTATGTCCTTGGACGCCCGGTGACGGTCGTGACGGACCACAAACCGTTGCTGCCCATCCTGGCAGGGTCATCATCCAAGCCACCCGCACGGATTGAAAGATGGATGCTCGCCCTGCTGGAGTATGGGGTCACGCTAATTTATCAGACTGGGGCGAACAACGCGGCCGATTACCTCTCCAGACACCCGGGGCACCCGGCGGAGGAGACCCCGACACGTGCACAGAGGAGGCCGAAGAACATGTCCGGGTGGTAGTGGAGGCGGCGACACCGAATGCCATGCCTCTCCAAGAGCTTGAGGTGGCGGCAGCCGAGGATGAGTGTTTTAACATTCGGAAGCAGTCCATGCAGCACGGATCTTGGAAGTCAGTGCTGGAGGCCATGGCAGGGCGCACGCAGGAGGCCAGGGCGGTGCTGGAGCAGCTATGGAAAGTCCAGGAAGAACTATCATTTTCAACATCCGGGCTCCTGCTCAGGGGTGACCGGATTGTGGTGCCCCAGTCGAAGGTGGGCGACGTGATTGCGCTGGCACATCGTGGTCACCAGGGTGCCGCCAAGACCAAGGCCCACCAAAGGCTGAAGGTGTGGTTTCCGGAACTCGAGCGCAAGGTGGATGATTTCGTGGTGGCCTGTGTGTGGTGCCAGACGGCTTCTCCACTACAGCGGGAGCCGGAGATAGAGGCGATGCCTCACGGGACGCGACCATGGGAGGTCGTCCATGCGGACTTCGGCTCCACCACGATGGGCACCCACTTCTTGGTAATAGTTGACGAGTATTCAAGATATCCAGAGGTGGAATTTGTGGATTCAGTAGCGTTCGAGCACGTTGTGGTTGCCGTGGAGAAAATATTTGCGGCCCATGGATTCCCTCAGACGTTGTGCTTGGACAATGGCTCACCATTCCAGAGCGAACGCTTTTTGGAGCTATTGAGAGCTAGGGAGTGGTGCACAGGAAAATCACTCCCCTGTGGCCAAGGGCCAACGGTGAAGCTGAACGGCTCATGAGGACCCTCAACAAGACCTTTAGAATTGCCCAGGGGCAGGGACAGCCATTGCAGAGAGCGTTGTACCAATTTCTGAGGGTCTATCGCACCACGCCCCATGCATCCACTGGAGTGGCCCCGGCAGAGGCCCTGTTTAGGCGTTGCCCACGTGGGCTGCTACCCGGAGTGGGGAGAAGGAACCAGGCGTGATCGATGATCAGCAGGTCGAGGCTGACCGGAAAACACAGATCGAGCAGGATAATGCTCGGAGAGGGCTCTGCCCTATGAGCCAGAACAGCTGGGCGTGGTCGCAGTAAAAGGGTCCATGATAACTGCATCAGACGGCCGCTCTGCGGTCACTCGTAACGTCAGCTTTTTCAAGAAGCTACGGGATCCAAGAACTGACCCGCCTCCTGAGCCCGACCCCGGTGAGCTCCCAGAGGACACTGATGAAACACCGGGTCTGCCTGAGTTTCCAGCCAGACCAACACCTGTGGACAGATCACCCGTGCCAGAGGTGAGCAGGAGGTACCCCCAGAGGGCTGGGCGAGGGTAACCTGCTTCGTCTCACCGATTACGTACTTGGACATTTGGCCGAATACTGTAGTGGTAGTCACTGGTGAAGTAAGGGGACCCGGGTGGCTGGCAATAAAAGGGGTGTTTCCGACAACGGGGAATGTTAAAATGTTATTGTTATGGTGTATCGTGTGCAGTGCATAGTTGTAGTGTGTGTTGTTTGTTCTCCTGGAAAAAGGAGGAGTGTGGCGCAGCCCGATGACGGGCGCGCACCCAGCAGCGTGAAGTTGCACGCCGCGTGCAGCATAAATAAACGGGGCGTTTCCCAGCCGCGCAGAGCGACCGGGAAGCCTGAACAGTAAGGACGCGTGTGAGGTGTCGTCCTTGCTAGTTGGGGGCTACGGGACCGCATGGGGGCATGGACGAACCCTCAACAACCGCCTACCGTGTAATGAGGCCCTTAATCTTCAATTTACTCTCAGCGTGCCAGTCTGTGTCTTTGTTTAGCATTTCTAGAGTGATGTCAGTATCTCTTTCTTCCAGTTGTTCTGTTGATTCCAATTGTGCTAAATCCAATAAGACATTCAGATCTTCAATGGCTACTGCTTTTTACCTTGAGGTTTAGTTTTAGGTTAATCCTGAGCTGGATTTATGAATTTTTTCAATCTAATTTTACACATGTATTTGTAAAAGTCAATTCTAGTTTCAGCATCATCAAAAGCGATGTTGGGCAAAAATTAAAGCCATATCGAAGCACCTTGATTTGTTCTTTTGTTAGTGTGTGATTTGAAAGATTTACGATGCTGTTATCAACACTAGTGTTGCTTAATCCATTGTTTTATTTCCAGAGCGCGTTATTGTGCTTCTGTCCGAGTCTGAACTGCTTGTTCCTTTGTCCCCTCCTTGTTTTCATTTTCCTCCTCGTCCCTGGGGTTTGCCCGCCCTCTGCGTGCATTTCCATTAGGGTTGTTGCGGCCATCTAGTCCCAGCATTCTCATCTCATATAAATGGGTGTTTTTCATTTTCGCTATTGGTCACATCTGAATCCGAGGTTGAGGCTACCTCACTAGAGGTTGGGGTTGTTGGTTTGCTTTGTGTGTTTAGACTCGCAATGTTTTCTCTCAATTTATCAAACCGGCAGGCAAAGGTGTATACTCTCCCTTTCTCATAATCTTTTTTATCGTGAAGGAATTTTCTTTGTTTCCGCAGTTTGATATCTTCCTCATGTAATTTCAAACTTTCATCTATACTTGTTCTTAATTTATTCCCATATTCGCTTGGTGTTATTTGGCTGAGTTAAGTGGTGATTTCTTCCATCTTTGCTAGTATTTTCTGTCTGTCGATTCGAGCATATTTGATGAGAATATTCAAAAACTGTCCTGAACATATATTTGTTGAGTCGCCCCATTTTCTCAACATTTCCGAGTCTTGATCTTCGAATGACGGCGAAGTTAGTATTCGTAAGCCTCATGGGATCATTCCTAAATCCATGTAGTTTTACAGTGAATGCTCCTCCCACCACTTGCTGATTTTTTTATTTTTATTTCTTTAATTCTTTCAACAAATTAATTTCATTTTTTTCAATATTAGCTTGTGGTGGGGTGCTTTTTTTTGGTGCACTGACATGTTGAGTCTCACAGAATTGAGACTGCGCTTGCTCCCGTCGTGCATTCTCTCTTTCTGACTATGAGGTCATGTTTCACAAGAAACTATCTGAGGATATACTGGAAAGGATTGTTTGGACACTATTTTCGGGATTTAAAACCAAAACCGAAAAAAGGAGTAAAGGAATTCTGGCGTTTTAGTCAACCGTTTAATTCATATGACGCCAATATCATATGTGTTCTGCTGATTTGGCAGACGAAGACGGGAATACAGAAAAAAACAAGGTAGGGGTCGGGAGACCACTTATCGACGCATCAGGCTCATCGTTCATCCTCTGATGAAGGTGGATTTGTTTGCGGATTGGACTTGTCTCCTTAACAGCAACCTGTGTATTAAGCATTCAAACTGTGTCAGTCTTGGTCCAGAGCGTGGATTAGGCAGTCCGTCGGATAACTCGAAACTCCTCTCGCATCAGATTATATATATACATATATCAAGGAACAACTTTGGTTGCATGTACGTTGTACATCTTTTGGACATGTCCACTGTATATTTTAAAATACTAACATGCCATAAGTGATGGACTTTGGACGTGCCCACTGTGTATTATACAACACTAACCAGCCCCTATCTATGGCCTTCGGCCGTGCCCATTGTATATTATGTACACTAACCAGCCGCTAGCCATGGTATTCAACACAATGCTAGCCAGTGGCTATGGCCTGTGGCCATGCCGACTGTACATTGTAACATATTAGTGGGCACTAGGAAAGGCCTTTAGCTATGGTCACTGACTGCAGCTTTCTAACCATGCACACTGGTAATTTGCAACACTAACTGACCACTATCTATGGTGTTTCGTGATAGCCAGTGAACGCAGCCTTCATCATGGGCAAGTCCATGGTCTAAATTGTTATTAAGAAAATTAAAGTTTTTATGAGCTTACTTATTAATCATGTTATGTCTAATGCCATTATGGATGTAATCTTTTATATACAATGTAATTAGTGTTGTCACCAGTGATGTCATCAGTGATGCAATTTGTGATGTTATCAGTGTTCTCCTAAAACATGCCATTAGGGTTGTCATCAGTGATGTGATTTGTGATTTCATCATTGTGGTTATACGCTGCGCGACTGGGGGTGCAGAGTTAAGGTGGCTTTTACTGAATTTCTGGGGTTTTGTTGTGTTAAGTTCTAATTTTAACGTCAATGCGACTAAAGTGTTTTCCTTGAATTTCAAGGGTTTTGTTATTCCATAAATTTCTTCCGCACATGGCCAGTGGCCACGGCCTATGGCTGTTCGCACTGTATATTTTAAAACACTACCAGTCTCTACCAGACCACTAGCCATGGCTTGGGCCATGGCCGTTAGGCACGGCCCCTCTATATTTGAAAACATTTGCAACCCATAACTCAAAGATGTTCATCAATCCCAAACTGGTTTTTAACGGTTTTGACAGTGGTATCGTTATGTATAAAATATTGCAGGCTTTGAGAACTCACAATGTTTTTAGGCAATGTGCAGTGAGATAAAAATATTTGCTGAGGATGACACACTTTGTTTAAACAGTGCGCTACAAGCCCCTTGTTTTATGGACTGTCTCTTGGTGACTGTCGTGATACATTACACAACCCCAACTAACTGCATTTCAGCAGCACAGAAAACGGAAATAAATGACCAGCTGCAAGAATAACATATGCCCAAGTACTTTTGCCCCATCGCTAAAATCAAAAGCTGGCACCCATGAATATACCACATTAAGTGAAAATATATTTGAAAGTGAAAAATACAAATGTAGTTCAATTGACCGTCTCCTTAGAAGAAAGTGCACAAAACAAAAATATTGGACTGTTAAAAAAAGTAATAAACACCAGAAAATTAACCTGAGAGAGGAAATCTTCCAATAAATATGCTGCCAATTATAAAAGGTACTCACCTTTTAAACCCAGCAATCTGTTGTGAAATATTCCCTGGAAAACTAAATTCCAATACAAAAAAAGTGCTTGTGGTCTTGTGGGTAAACCTCTGCACTGGGAACATGACAGCCTGAGTAAATACTGGTAGCCAAATACTCGAGCAAGCTCGCCAACCACACAAAACCCAAGGGATTGCATCTGCTCTCTAAAGAAAAGTTACGCTGTCCACCCACATGTGTCCTTTACTTGTGCCCTGGAAAGCAGCCACAATCAGGGGAAATTAACTGCACCAGTGTCCAGGATTGCAAACTCTCTTGCCACATCGTGGGCAAATACTCATGACTTACTTGCCCTTTCCTCATTTCCCCTCCTCACCCCATGTCTGGCTTTCAACAATACTCTGTTTTATAAAGATAACTTGAAAAGTACACATACGATAGTGTCACCCAAATATATAAATCCTTATAGAACTATGTTAGGCAAAAAGTGCACAATTGTGGCATTAGTCCCCCATCTTGACCGGAAGACTACAAATACCAGAATGCAATTCAGCGAAAGGAAAAACATTGTCTCTGAGTGCAAAACATTCAAGGACTGACAGTAGCACAGTTTAAAAAAGTTATGCGGATGCCGTGTGCTATGAGACATTTAAAACTAGGAAAACACACAGCATTTGGAACTGGGGACTGTCATCCATCCATGCAGAAACCAGGACCGACCCTGCTTAGCTTCTAAGCAAGAGAAGGATCGGGCCCACTCAGGTCATGTTGCTCTAAGCACTCTTGAAAGATAGGCTCATTTATTAGGCAACGTGGTTTGACTTTAACCTCCAATAGCTCTCACATCGAGAGAAAAACAAGATGGTGGCTGTTTCATTTCTCAAAACATCAGTTTTGGGTAAATCCCTAAGATATAGCATCTATTTTTGAGATGGGAACCCCCTTCTCCATCAAATATTTAAATAACTACTGCACAGAAAACCCCAAACCAAGCATTGGTCACAAGTTAACGTTTCGTGCACAAGTTGTTTCGGCCCTGATCCAAATCCTTCAAGTGGTTTGGGCTGTGCGCTTTGGCAAAAATTAAACTTGTTTGTTTTTGGGAAAATGAATGGGAAGTAGGCTGCAATTTTGGAAAAAAGATATTTTTTTGTCTTTACAGAACTTTGCAGTCAGGTGGGGGTTGGGTGGCATGAGTCCCTAATCACCTTTGTAATTTCGGTATAATCCGTTACTCAAATTAAAGGTTGTTACCAATAGAATTTTAAGGGGTTTTTATGGGATTCCCACTCACCTTAACTATGGGGCAGCTGCTGCTGCCCTATGATATAGGAAACACACTACCACTCCTATAGGGAGGACCACACTCCAAAAACCATAAATTGTCAAAAACCATGAATAATTGTCGGAGGTAGAAATCACAAAATGTTATTGAAACAAAAGCCTCTGTGAGACAGACAGACAGTGATGCATTTCGCACTCCTGGGTGCTTGATCACACAAATGATTTTGTCTAAACTTCAGATAAATAAAAAGAGTGTCCTTTTTTCATAGATCAAAGCAACAAATAAACTTTTAATAAAAATGGCAGCCATCTTGTACGATCGAAACTCTCAATACCTGCAAATACGAATGTACAGATCAACAATTAAAATCACAGCGTGGTATTCTTTAAAATGTACAGATAATGAAATACATTTTCAAATATTAATAATTGCCAATAAATGTGCCTGCAATTGAGGAACATTTGCCCCGTAATTACGTTTTTTACTCATAAAGAAAATGCACTGTTTGAGTGCAGAGTTCCTGGCTAACAAAGTTATAAAAGCCCAATGCAATTCACAATCATCATGGTTAGAAAATGCCTACAAATTGACTGCAGCAGCCAAATAGTCACAAAAGTGCCTTGTGCACCGAACTAACTGCACAAGAATGCAGCACAATGTAAAGTGCATAATGCAAAGTAGCTATAAAGTGTGTAATGCATCTCAAATACACCTGTATTTTCAAAATGCAGAAGGAAAGGTACAACAAAAAGTACTAAATTAGGAACAGCTATAGAAGACATGATAAATAGCTGACATAATTTTGAAAGCTGAATGCAATGTTCAGTTGTCCAAGTTATTATCCAGCGTGATAGTGGTCACAACCTGAGCAATGCATGAATAAAACAAGCAACTCAAAGATGTAATACGTGGTGTGGCCAAACTCTAATGCCTTATAAACACACGAGATTGAATGATTAGTGCAAATACAGCAATGTACAAAGTGTTGGTTAATGAACCTGAAGAGCAACAAAACCTAGGCTCTGAGCAATTAAAGTGCAAAGTGCACAGCAGCTATTGAAATGAAAAATACATGAAGTGCTTAATGCATACAAGCCATTAAAATGCAAAATTCCTAGCTCATGCAATTATATTTACTATTTATAATTTCGGATATAATGCACATTATATAGGTGAGCCAATACACGTGTAGAAATATGTACCAAGGCACATCACAATTAAAGTGCGGAATGCATAACAGCTATTAAAGCATGTGATGCATCCTGATGCAAACGTGTATACAAAATCCAATTTGCTGCTATCGCAATTATGCAACAGCAGAGATCATAGCAGACTGTGGATAATCAACAAAATAGGATAAACAATTTAAGGCATGTTCATACTGGACGGAGCCCTAAAATATTGTGTTATATAAAAACAATGGAAAAGACAGAAAAGAACAAGAAGCAGAGCACTGTGTTACTGATCATGTTTAGATGTCAACAAAGACGTAAAGGTCCTCAGCAATGTTATCTCCACTAGGGACTTTAGTGTCGAAATCTAAAAATCATTTTGGTCTCCAATTGGAGCGTTTTAGTTCACGGTCACCCCATCGCGGATGCCGAGGTACATATGCTGCTCCAAAAAAGGACAATTCCTCTTTGTTACTGGTATGGCACTCATGAAAATGCTTGCCTGTTGATTGATCCACTGTTCTGATGGCCCACAAGTGATGAAATATCCATTCTTTCAATTTACAAGTAGTCCTACAAACGTACCACTTCTTACAAGGACAACTGAACCACAAACGTAGGGTTACACGGGTTCAATGGTACGCGAAATTGGCCAACACAGGATGTATAAAAGTACTGGAAGACACAGCATAACACACTTTACATTTCATGTATTTATAGAAGCCCCAGGCTTTATTGGATAACCATGAACTAATGGCCAATTGTGTATTAGCAGGAGATAAAAAAAACTTGACAAAAATGTATCCTTTAGTGGAGGACATTTTCTAAAACTAAGACAGGGATGACATGGCAAGATAGTGGAAAGATCCTTGTCCAGTCTCAAAACATGCCAATGCCTCTGAATAATGCATTACAAGGGGCTTCATTACGACCCTGGCGGTAGGGGTTAACGGGGCTGGTAGAGCGGCTGGCCCTGTTAATCCCCTACCGTCTCATAACGAGGTCTGCTCGCGGGACCCGCTAAGGACACCTTACCAGGCATCCGCGAAGGGTTGACAGTGAACTAAAAGGTCTCCAATTGGAGACCAAAATGATTTAACAGGCCCGTTGTTAGCATCATCCCCATTCCCATTGAGCCAGAAGGGGGCTGAAATGAGAATGGGGATTTACCGGGTCCGGGTTCCCTGAATGGGGGTAGCCATGCCGCAAAAAGCAGCATGGTTACCTCCCGGGTCGTAATGAGTCCCAAAGAGTAAGGATGAGGCGAACCTCCTCATTCAAATTAGAATGAATATGATGCTGATCATTAAGCAAGCCACCCCGATTAAGACTTCTAGCTTTCACATAAACTTTCTCATTTAAACCTTGCGAATAGCTGTGTGCACGAACATTCTGGGCTGCCCTCGAGCACTCATCGTCAAAATTCGTGATATCAGCACATTTCCGACGACATCTGATGAATTCACCATAAGGAATAATACCTTTCTTCCAACTAGCAGGCTGGTTACTAGAAGCGTGCAAAAGAACATTAAAGCTGGTTGGTGATCTATGCAAAGTGGTCTTGAAACCCTGATCGTCAAGATAAAGACACACATCAAGAAACACAACTTGTGATTCACTGTGCGTATCCATGAATTGCAAATTTTTACTGTTTGAATTTAAATACTTGATGTATTTCAACCAGCTTTGCTCATTTCCCGTCCACATAATGAATAAATCATCTATGAAACACCACCAGGCCACCACATATTCTGTGTACTGACAATTAGATGGATTCCAAACAATGGTGTCTTCCTGCCACCCCATCCTCAAAATTACCTAGTGGACACGAAGATACTTCGCATCAGTGTGTCCCTAAATTGGTGATAGAATGTACTCTCAAAAAACAAAACATTATTCTTCAGACAAAAAGCAAGCATCTCAATAATCATTTGTGTGTGGGTCAAATGATTCAAAGAACGCATATCGAGGAGGTGCTTACAAGCTGCATCCCCACTTGATTATCAATTGAGTATAAAGTGAGAGTACACCCAGGGTTGCCATTATCAGACCCTTCTCCCAAGTAATCTCATTGATGTGTTTCAAAAACTCTTTTTATCACGCAGATAAAAAGGTAAGGTGGACACAAAAGAAGTGAGTGCCTCGTCTATAAACTTGGACAATACAAAAACTACTTTGCACAGTGCCATGAATCAGGGTTTGTGCAGTGCAAAGTCACTTTTCAGCAGCGCAAAGGGACTCTGAACTGTGCAAAAAATGCCATGAATCGGGCCTTTAGTGTTTGGGATTTCCAGGCAAGATGCTGGGCTGGACGTCAAAAGTGTGTTGCCCTGATATCAGGTTAACAAAAGGTGGTATGCATGGATTCATTCACTCTTACAAGGAGCGCTGTGTCAATTTACCATTTTCACCCTGCGCACCCCGTTGGCAGCACTGCGAGCGTTGCTCTTGCTGCAGTAACCGCTTCCTGGAGGGGGCGGAGCTGAACTCCGACACGTGTTTGGTCACGTGACTTCAACCAGCACTGAAATCGCCGGCACAACCGCCCGTGAGGCGGATTCATTCACTCTTACAAGGAGCGCTGTGTCAATTTACCATTTTCACCCTGCGCACCCCGTTGGCAGCACTGCGAGCATTGCTCTTGCTGCAGTAACCGCTTCCTGGAGGGGGCGGAGCTGAACTCCGACACGTGTTTGGTCACGTGACTTCAACCAGCACTGAAATCGCCGGCACAACCGCCCGTGAGGCGGATTCATTCACTCTTACAAGGAGCGCTGTGTCAATTTACCATTTTCACCCTGCGCACCCCGTTGGCAGCACTGCGAGCGTTGCTCTTGCTGCAGTAACCGCTTCCTGGAGGGGGCGGAGCTGAACTCCGACACGTGTTTGGTCACGTGACTTCAACCAGCACTGAAATCGCCGGCACAACCACCCTTGCGGCGTTAAGCCCTGGAGGCAATAAGGGCTGGAGTCGCTGTTGTGCTGTTTTGCTGTGACCTGGGCACCTGGCACGAGCTAAGTTCTTGAGAAGTATTGCTTCGTGATAGCGCATAGTGCTGAATTCTTTGCTTACTTTGAGAAGGTTGTTACATCACGTCTTAATTCTCTGACCCATCATTAGGAAAGGTGTTTGCTTTTTATGATATTTTGTAAAAGTATTCTTATATTTGGTGTACCTCCTCTTTACAAATGGCCAATGGCCTGCGAAGTGGGCGTTGCATTGAGGCAATAACTAATATTTTAACATCTTCCAGCATTGACTCCACGGTATGCAAGGGTCGAACTTCATATCATGAAGTGCCATTAATTGACATGGCAGATGATAATATACCTACTGTCCCTGTGGTTTGTTTTGATACTGGTAACTGCTCTACTCATGTAGCCCAAGTGCATGCTACTTCCTCTATTTCTATGTATGCCCCAACAAAGGTTGAGGAAAAAGAGATTGCAGATGTAAATACGAATGATAGTATGATTCGATCGGATTCATGTACCCCTAACAAAGTGCAATTTAGCACTACCTTGCAGAAGATGGCTGCATTAAATGCACAAGTCAATCAAACTATTAGTATGATGACTCCACTAGTATATGATACAACAAATTCGGGCAACATTGGAAATACTAATAGGAGTTATCATACCAAAATAGATGATGATGTATCGGATGAGGCACCAATTGGAGCAATTCCGCGCACGCTTTCATTCTCGCCTGAGCAATTTAATGTTTCAAATAAAGTATCAATTGAGGATCTTGGAGTACGTACGAATAGTGTGCGCGGAATTGAAAATCAATCCCCAACCCCTCTTCCTGTGATCACCAAAATTCTAGATCTCCTTGACAAGGGTCACGAGCTCACTCATCTTGAATTAAAGGAAACTAAGGCCATCTTGCATTATCTTTGCTCCAAAATTGACAAAATCGAGGGGTTTATCACCGCAGTTGACACCCTAAGATCCATTCAATCTGAAATTAGAGGACAAGGCCATAGCAATGAAGAGGCAGGGAGGCACGACTTATATGTAAACAGTTTGGAACAGGGCAATCAGGTCGCATTAATTGAACCTGTGACATGTAAGTGCGACAATGACTTGAAAGAAATTAAGGCATCAGTCGATGCACTGAATTTCACAATTACAACTCACTTCACCAAAATGGAACCTTTAATGCGGTTTCCTGATAGCCCATCTGCTCTCCTTGAAGAAATTGAATCACAAAAAAAAACAGAGACAGAACACTGTGTTACTGAGGAACCTTTTACTTTTATGTCCCGTCGAGTTAAAAAAAATCACTTGCGAGCCGTTAAGAGATATGCTAAGCGTAGGAAGGAAGCACTATTACATAAGAATGATGGACGTGGAAAGGATACTCACTTGGTTCCTAGTATAGAATTAATCGATGAAGATCATATTGATGTAGGACAACTGTCCAAAGAAAGTCAAGATGTTCTTACCCCGGTTACTAATTCATCGGAGGAAGTAAGTCAAAATGGTATTATTACCAAGTCACTAATGATGGGTGCTGTCCCTCCTCAGATTGCTAATCTTAAATCTGGCATCGTTAATCCAGTAAATAGTATATCTGAGGAAATTACGATTTCTAAACCTTTGATCAAATCAAAACTATGTGAAATGTCTCTAAAGGTGTTAGATAATCAGGACAACGGATGTGCAACAACTTTAATCGAACCTGTTATCGGCTCTGTAGTAAAAAGTAACTTAAGGGACTTTTTCCCGATTATAGGGAGATGTCGTACGATGAAAAACAACATTATTCACTCGGGCCCTCATGGTAGTGACAATTCGATTTCACTAACTAGGAAAACCTATAGTGAAGTATGTTCGAGGGATGTGACTACTGAACTTTCTGCGAACAATATCTCCGAACAGCCCAAAAATATACCCTTAGTTGCTGTAAATGGCATTGGTAAAATAGGGAAGGTAGAGGTAGATGAAATAACTAATAACATAGAAGAGGAGGTGAATATGACTAAGTCGGTAATTGCAGTAAATGGCACGGGGAAAAGAACTACTTTGGTTGAGGTATCGGCCGTGCTTCATAAGGAGAGTCCCAAGTTCAGCTGTTTCGACCAAACTGGATCAATTGATAATACAATGACTCCAAATCGTATTTTTATACACGGCCCTGCACAAAGCAGAACACTATCACAAAACATGAATACCAATCCTCTCTTGTATAAAAATGGCGAAGCCTCTGTAGCTCTGAGTAAAACTTTCTATATGGACAATCAGAACAGAAATAATCATAGCAAGATCTTATTAAAACAACCTAATAATTTATTAATCAATCCTGCTGTTGAAGCAGGAACTCCAGTTGTCTCAGCGCCAATTTCACACAGGCCCTTGCAGTCAGATGAGATGAAGGAATACATCATAGGATTTGAAGGAAATGCTGAGGAATTGGTAGATAAACGTATTAATCATTCATTTATCTTCTCCCTTTTCTCAAAAATACCTCAATTGAGAATGGTTAAATCCAATGATATTACCAGAGTCTCCCTGGCCAGAATCAACAACTTCAGGGCCCTATGTTATCTTGGTTCTGAGGCAGTAATGAAATTTATTTGGTCCAATCGGGAGGAAATAAAAAGAGAGGGTTTGGTATTACTTACCTTCGGATCCGAGGATGATGCTGCTCTATTCCTAGATCCACCAAAAGTGATCGATGGAAATTGTATTGATATGACCGTACCCATTGTTAAAACAAATATGGGCTCTGGACTTGATTTGGCTGAGATTCTGAAAGTTGTAGCTCAAACAAATGGCCTTCCTTGGCTGGAACCTATGCTCTTGGCCATTTTGTCTTCTAATACTACTTCACTACCTACAAAACCAGTCACATAGCTATCTAATCACAAAGAACTTAAAATTATATCCTGGAATTCGTGTGGCTTTGTGAATTTAATGAACTGGCATCTCAATCTTATTAGTGATGAACGACCAACCATAATCATAATTCAAGAGTCAATGAAAACAGAACCTCTACTTATCCCTGGTTATGTTACTTTCAACTCATTAGCTAAGAGACATTTATCAGGCCGCCCATCTGGGGGCTTATCGATTGCAATAAATACCTCATTTAAAGTCCAACCTAATTTAGTTTGGAACTCTCCAAGTTTACTAGGGGTTCATCTTAATATACCCTCAATCAGATATCCATCATTAATTATCATCTCACTATATTGGAACCCTGCCAATTTAACTATTGAAGAGATGTTTGACGATCTTGAAGCATGCTTGGAACTCTCCGCTAGTATATATCAGAACTGTGAGATCATTCTTGGCGGCGATTTTAATTGTGACTGTAGAAATGTGAATGAAACTAGTCTATCTAAACTCGCAACCTTAGCATGCATTAGAGGAGCCAAGTTTAGAGAACTCTTAACTGATTGGGACATGGATCTCTTGGCGACACACGATATGAAATCAAAAATTACATGGGAAAGAGGAGTTAAGAAGTCAATGATAGATTTTATTTTTGTATCTCGTAATCTTATAGCTCACATGGCCCCATTAGTAATAGAGCCTATATTGATCGGTGATCATGCACAACTTATAACATCACTGAAATTGAAATGTCAATTGCTAGGGGCAAATAGTTCACTAACAGCAGTAGAAGTTGATCGCCCTCAGCACTCAATCAGGTGGAACAATGGCTTGTGCGATCAGATTGTTAAACACATATCTCGAAAAAACACTGCGAGTTGACCAATATGGTGCCAATTTAAGAATAAAACTATCTGATAGGGATTACTCCAAAATAGTTGACACCGTTCTGCTCAAATTTTGTAAAAACCGCAGTAGTGGGAAACATACTCACATCTACGATCAGAAATGCAAACTGTTGAAAAGGGAAAAAAACAAAGCCCTAAGACAATTAAAATATAATGTTTTAGGCACTGAAAGACTCAGAGAAAGGCAGAATCAAATCATCTCACAGTACAAACAAAACTTAAGATTCGCCCGGATCTCGAGACACAATGAGGAGAACTGTACTTTAATCCGTGCCATCACGTCACATGACACTCGAGTTATATGGCGTACTCTAAAAGCTGACCCAAAAAATGCTGTGTTATCTATGCCAAATTGTATTTCTGATCAGACATGGCAGACGTATATAACTGCAAAATATCAACTACCTTATAAGTTCCAATTTCTTCCTGGTATATTGCTAGACTCTACCAGGATCCCTCGGTTTAATTGGAGCATTAGAGACATAATTTGGGCAATCTCGAGGCTGTCGTATTCTAAGGCTGCAGGACCAGACGGGCTTCCCCCTTGTCTCTATAAAGCGGACCCTGCCATGTGGGCAGAAATTATAAATACCAAATTCGAAACCATCTTCAACTCTGGGGAAATTCCACCATCTTGGTTAACTGCAAACATAGTCCCGATATTTAAGAGGGGTGATCCTTCCTGTCCTGAAAATTATCGGCCGATTTCTCTAATCGATACCGAGGCTAAAATCTTTGCGATTCTACTTCTTCATGACTTGGAGAAAATTATTGAGTCCAAGGGTCTTTATTCTAAATTTCAAACGGGCTTCAGAAAGAATATGAGTACCACTCTAAATGCAACTATCCTTGCGCACGTTATTGCTGGAGCAAAAAATAAGAACTCTAATCCGGTATATATCGCAATGATTGACATGAGTGCGGCATTTGATAATGTTGTCCGCAACTTATTGTGGATGAAAATGTTGGCTTTCGGAATTCCAAAAGATTTAATGTATTGGATCATGAAATTGCACAACAATACATCTTATAGAATAAAAATATCACAGGACGGGGGCACCACAGCCCCAATAGGAACAGCACTGGGCTTGAAACAGCAACCCTGTTTAATTTATACATGGCGGATCTGGATAAAAACTGGGAAAATATGAACCTGTTCTCTGTGAAGGTTGGGAGTATATCTTTGCAATGGATCGCCTTTGCAGACGATATTATCTTGTTTGACCCTACTCCTGTAGGTTTACAAACGAAATTAACACTTTTTGAGGAATTTGCAAAGGACCACAATTTGACTCCCAACCCGGCAAAGACTGCCATTATGAAATTTGGAGTGAAGCAGAAAAAGGGCAGTTTTAGATGGCACATTATGGATACGCAGATATCTTGTATTAACAACGCCATTTATTTGGGGTATCATCTCTCTGATCAGAATTCCATCAAGGTATGGACAGACATTATCAAATGCAAAACCAGGACACTCCTTTCGCAAATGAAAAGGATTTATACCCGGTTCTGCAAATTTTCATTAACTCCGTTAATTGAATTTATGTCCTTGAAGACTGAGAGTATCATTCTTTATGCACTAGATATTTGTTTGTGTGATATGTCTAATATGTTGGATTGTTTACAAGGCTCACTTTTAAAAGCAGCAATGTTCTTGCCTATGTCCATTCCAAATGCCATCATACGTCATGAATTGGGGTTGGTGGCACTGTCGTCTAGATGGAAATGGAGACAGTTATCTCATTTTGCAAAGATGAATTACCCACCGACTAATTCGCTATATGCGGATTTGAATAAGATGCTGGGTACCCACTGTCCTCCTTCCTTTTATAATTATCAATTGAAAATGCAACAACTTTTAAGTGAAGTGAATATTACAGTGAATGATGTCCATCTTCGCCCGTGCCATGCAAAAAAAAAACTTTTCGATTTAGACTGGTGTGTAACTATTGATCGGATTATGACATACAAATCTTATGAAGAATATGGTGCCTTTGTTAAACAGCGCATCCCTCGCTATGCACATGTCACTTTATTCCCCTGTGAAACTACCAGGAAGGCATATATTCGATTTAGATTTAATCTTTACCATACTAGGGATAGAACAAAGAATTGGGGAACAAATGCCACCACATTTGCTGTGGGATGTCGATTTGATGAGTGCAATGAACCACATGAAACATTGAAGCATCTCATACTCTATTGTCCCCATTTTAATAAAATACGTACAGCAAGATTTATGAAATTTGTTGATATAGGGTTTGAGGATTGCCTCGAGTTTTTGTGGTCTCGCATGATGCAAGGAACTCACAACCGTTTAATTTATGAATTAGTAGGTTTTTGTAAGCATATAGAAAAAGAACTTATTTTGAGTGGAGAATGAAATGCCTAGTTGGTAAATTGATTGGTATATTTTCTCTTGCATCTGTATTTTAAATTGTATTTTAAAGTATTTTAAAGTATTGTGTGCTAATGCAAAATAATGTAATTTCAAATGTTTAAATTTTCTTTTTCTTTTTACATGGATTTTTTACTTGTTCTTTTGCAAAGGTTCTACTCGAAATTATTCTTGTAAATGAACTAAATGCAAATAAAAAAAAAAAAAAAGGTGGTATGCATGGTCTTGCACTTTACTTTAAACCACCCCTTGAGTTTACGGTCCCAATCCTCTCACAAAAATCCAACATTACATCCCAAAGATCCTTCCTGATAACCTTTAGGAGTGTAGTCCTCAATGCCTGGCTCATCAGGTTGTTACTGTTTATCTTTCCTCCTCTTTTCTAGTGTCTAGTTGGGATTCAGCTCACAGAGGGCCACATTACGAGTTTGGCGCTGCTGAACAAAATGGTGGTAAAACATCAGTAGCTGATTTGCCACCAGTTTACCTCTAGTTTCCTGCACAACTGAATTACGTCTTTGGAGGTAAATTATAGCATTCACTTTCAGCCCATAGGCTTGGGTAACCCCTTTAATTTGCCTCCATAAAATGGAGGATTTACTGCATAAAAATTACCACTCCTGGTAAATCCTCCAAAATTCACCTGGTGTCCTATGGACACTATGAAAGGAGACTCTGAACTCTGGCTCTACCCCCATTCGTCATCAGGCAGTAAATCTCTGGATATAATGGTGGTGACAGTAATTAAGTGGGATAGTAATTTCTCCTGAATTTACTTCCCAAAATGTAGGATTTGCCGCTGCATAATTATCACTCAGAGTAAATCCTCTAAAATTCACATGGAGTCCTATGAAATCTAAAATCGGGGAGCAGCGCTGCCGTCACCTCCTCTTAAACAGGCGGTATTTCACTATATTGCATTGCAGTAAATTGAATTGAATTGATATTTTATTTCTATTGTGCTCATACACAAGTGTTTCAGAGCACGACAAGACAAGGGAGGGGAACAGGGGAGAACAAAACAACGATCTTACTAGTTCCAGTGACATTGAGAACGCGCAAGTGCATGGGAGAGGGGGAGGGGAAAAGAGCAATGAAGGTGGGAGAGTGGAAAGTGCAGAGCAAAAGGAGAACAGAATAAATAATAATAAATTAAATAAATAAATAATAAAAGCAACAAAAAGTGGTAGTGCAGCCAACAAGTGGCAAGTGCTGAGTTTAAGGCAGCAGACAGGGTAGGTTAGATAAGTGCAGAAAGAAGAAAGTGGTGGGGGCTGTATGGGTACAGATACAGACCCCAGTGCAAGGGGTGGCCTGGAGGCAGTGCAGGAGGGTGGCAGGGTGAGTAGGTACCTGGGCCTGGAAGACAGAGTGTGGCCAGGTGCACAGTGCCAAGAGAGAACTGATCAGCAGGGGAGAGGGGGCAAAGGCAGAAGCAAAGAGGAATGTCTTGAGGTCCTTCTGGAACCGGAGATGGTTCTTTTCGAGTTTTTGAGTAGCAGGGAGGTTGTTCCAGAGGGAGGCCCCAGCCAAAGACAGAGATCTATCCCAGCTTGTTTGTTTGAAAAATGACTGACTCTGAGGGACTTAGAGGTAGAGGAGCGAAGATCTTGAGAGGGGAGGTATTTGCGGATGGATAGCTGAAGGTATTTTGGACCCAGATCCAGAAAGCCTTGTGGACAATGCAGAGGGTTTTGGATTTAATCCTTGCATCCACTGGGAGCCAATGGAGAGATTTCAGAGCTGGAGAGATACGATCCCAGGGCTTGAAGCCAAGGACAAATCTCGCAGTACTGTTCTGGATTAGTTGCAGAGGGCGGAGAGTAGAAGCAGGTAGATTTAGAAAGAGGCTGTTACAATAGTCCAACCTAGAGAAAACCAGAGCTTGGGAGACAGTGAGCTTCTGGAGTTAGGAGAGGAAAGGCAGAGTACCTCTGAGGAGGTACAGTAGGAAATTTACTTTTTAGAGACATCAGAGATGTGGGTGGAGAAGGAAAGTGTGGAATCAAAGATGACCCTAAGGTTCTTAGCCTCGCGGGTGGTTGGTAGGAGGAGCACCAAGGGAGGCCGGCCAGAGAGTGAGGGGAAAGGATGGAGAAGGTGTGCCGATGAGAAGGATCTCAGTCTTGCTGGGATTCAAACAAAGATCATTGGCGGCCCACCAATCATGAATGGCAGTTAAATCAGTCAGAGAGGAGAGAGGGAGAGGAGGTGGCCGAGGTCAGCCTAAAGACGAGTTGAGTGTAGTCAGCATAGCACTGTAAATTTGAGCAGAAAATGGCAATCCAGTGGGCGAGAGTTGCCAGGTATTAGTTGAAAAGCCAGGGAGAGAGGTTAGACCCCTGGGGAACACCACAGGTGGAGCGGGAGATAGATGATAGGAAGGACCCCAGTATGACCTGGCAGGGTCGATCAGAGAGGAAAGAAGTCAGCCAGGCCAGAGTCTGATCGGTGACACCCAGGTTATCAGAGACGGTTGAGCAGGATGGTATAGTTGACCGTGTCAAAGGCAGAAGAGAGGTCGAGTAGGATGAGGACAGAGGGAATGGTAGAGTCAAGATTGCAGAGCAGATCTTCACGGATGTTCAGGAGAGCAATTTCTGTGCTTCTGGCAGCTCTGAAGCCAGACTGGTGGTCATGGAGACAGCCAACAGAATCGGAATGAAGGTTAAGCTGGGAGAAGGCCAGCTTTTCCAGGAGGTTGCCCAGAAGGGGAGTAGTGGAAATTGGGTGATAGTTAGCCGGACAGGAAGGATCAGCTGTGGGTTTCTTGAAAAGAGGATGCACAAGGAAGTGCTTCAGAAGGGAGTGGAAGGATCCAAAGGCAAAGGAGTGGTTGCAAATGTCAGCAAGGGCCGGAGCGAGGGTGTCAATATGGTCCTTGATGGTTTTAGAGGAACAGGGATGAACCTGTTTTGACGAGGCTTTCATAGATTTGACTTGTCTAGTGACCTCATCGGGGGAGAAAAGAGGAAAGGACGAGAAGGGGGGTGGGTGGAGGAGGGTCAGCAAGCACTGATGGAGAAGGGAGAGGAGGGGAGAGGGAGGAGAGGGTGGACAGGATGTCCTGGGTTTGTGAGATAAAGTGAGAGGCAAGGGCATTGCAAAGAGCTTGGGATGCAACAGGAGGGGTAGAGACTGCAGCAGGGTTGCCCAGCTCCTTGCAGATTTTAAAGAGTTGGGCCAATTTGTTAGATGCCACCGAGACTCGGCTTGAATGTGGACTCTCTTCTTGGTGAGGACAGAGAGTTGGTATTGCCTTTGAAGCAGGCGACAGGCCAGTTTGTCAGAGGATGAACAAGAAGCCCTCCATTTCCACTGAGCCGCCCTACACTTATGTTTAAGTGTAGCTAGGTCGGAGTCATACCAAGAATTGCAATTGGCTTTGGACGTCAAACGGATCCTCATGACAGGGGCAAGAGCATCAAGAGTATCAGAATTAGAAGAGTAGAGAAAGGACAGGGTTGTATCCGGTTGTGAGTCAGCCATTGGAGGAGGGGGGAGAGAAGGTGGCAGCAGTAGCCACAGTAAGAGAGTTGCTAGGAGAGATTGAGATTCTGCAAACAAGGCATTCAAAAGAGGGGTAGATCTGAGTGGGAATGATAGTGGCAGGAACCCACTCAGGAAAAATCAGGGCTTCACCACCTCTGGGCTGGGTGGATCTGGGTGCACAGAGGATCTTGTAGCCATCAGGGAGGAGAGTGTCAAAGCTCGTGACTGAGCTGGGCGTGAACCATGTCTCCGTAAGAATGAGGACATCAAGGTCCAGTTCTTCGAGGAGGTGGCGGATGTCCGAGGAGTGTCTGACAGCTGAGCAAGAGTTGAGAATCGTAATCAAGCTTGGCTGTAATCCTTACTTAATTGCCGTCAAAATTATAAGGAGGCCCGAAGTCCTTTTGTGCTGTGCCAAGTCCTCAATAGAGAAAGCAAATACCTAAAGGATATATAAATGGACGATTTGTGACTCATGGAAAGCACAATCATTCTGAATTATATGTCAATTATAAACATAAAGGTTAACCCTATTTTCACTTGCTACAAAGAATAATACAATCTCATACATTCTACACTGCAATGTTGCCTCAAAGAGTATTGAGAGTATATGGACATATATACTGATGTTCACAAACTACTAGAAGACGTGGTCTGCACCGCTTGTCGGCACTGTAATATCACGAGCTCCTAATTTCGTGTCTTTTCTAACTTTTAATAAAGTTCTGTCAAACCACTCTCGTATGCTTGAACTGGGAAAAAATCCTCTTAAGCAGCAGCTCATTATCGTGGCTTAGCTTGGGAACGTTCTTTAATGCGCTTTGAGAAATCCTCCTGACCTAATTATTTGTACAGCCTTTAAAAAAGAAAGCCTGACTTGCTCTTACATTTCATCTGAACATCCTGAAAAAATGAGTCACACGTGCAATATGCAAAATCAGAAATCGCCCGATGACTTAACAAAATATATGATTTTCAGACTTAAATAATTCCTTATGTTTTGTAATCTGATATAATTCTTATGATTAATGAAACATATTTTAGAACATCAAACAGAGCAAATGTTCACTACGGATAACAAATGGGCATCAGAAGAAGCATTACTAATGGCACATCTATAAGTAAGAGACTCACAAGCAGTGAAGAGGCAATTCACAGCGCAGCACAGTTGTGACAGCACAGCACTGGTGTCAAAGCAAAGTTGTAATTTGAAGACCCGAATCACAAAAAAAACCTTTTTAGTTTGACTATAAGGTATAAATAACTTCCAAAGTCCTGATTTACAAAGCGTTTTTCAACAGGGTTTTCCCATTGAAAAAGGGTTTTGTGTATGAGGCCCTGAGTGTGGAAGTAACTAACACCACACAACGCTATTCTTAGAGACATATGACGTAGCATACAGTTGTCATCAAATCAGGATAAGGTGCATCCAATTCACTAAAAATGCCCATGTACACCCAAATTGGGTATCCGGACAGGTGGTGTAACTTGCGCATGATTAATTTATTCCAAGTCATACAAGGAAAAAAAGCATACATTTTTATTCACTTTCACATCTCACATCTAGCACTTACATCTTGAAAGTTTGGTTACATATCTCTATGCTCTCCGGTTGAGGCCACTTCTAAAAAAGGTTGTCTTTTTTGTACTTCCTCAGAGCAACGTCAAACAGGAAGCGAATAGGGTTTTTGCCAGCCACCCCTAACCTCTGGCACAAAGTGTCACCCACCTCTTCACCCCACAGCCCGCCCTGTCATGTGCTATACTCCTCGTGCTATGGGCTATACTCCTCGTATATGTAATGGTTTATTGCGAAGCCACTCTCGACACAGGGAGTTCCTTCGCTCCCCACTCAAGGTGTGACACAACAAACTGTTTAACGGATTCTTTTCTTCAGCCCTACTTCAGAACCATATCATACCCCTTCAAGCCCACAACCCCCTGAGCTAACAATGAGCCAAGAACCAGGCAGGTGTACAGAAAATAGATTCCGATTTATTTAAATTAAAAGTAATACAAATTTGTACGAAAATGTCGAACACCACATTATCGGTGGCCCAACACAATAAACTTCTCTCAACATAAATAAATGTTATGTTATGTTATTTGGCATTTATATAGTGCTCTATATATCATTGGTATGATCTCAAAGCAATGGTAGGTTGAACGCCCTCGGGGACCGTAGTCCCGGTCAGTTGAGAGAGTAGGGTGTCATAGGGTGCTTGGGAGCACCGGTTAAGTGTGCAGCTGATGTATTTGCCTGATGGTAGCTGCATCTTAGCATTAGGTGTGGTGGTAATGATGTCGGTTGAATGTGTGCACTCTGGCGGGTGGACACCAAGACTGGGTTCTGGCTGCATTAGGCCTGTAGGACGCTTATGTGTGCAGCTGGGCCGGTTTGTCATGGGATATAGCTACGTTTTATTAGAATGATGTGGTGCTCATGGGGTAATGCTCGTAAGTGAGCAGCTAGGCCGAATTGATCGAGGGGTGTAGCTGCACTCTATTTGTGTGATGGTGTAGAGTATAGAGTAAGCATAGTGATATGGGATGAGATTCTTTGCATGGAGTTATGATCTAAGGAGATCGATTATCTGCAATTCAGGAATGTGGTTGCTTAATTGCGAATTGATAAGCGTATTCAGTGATTATGTTGTTCGGGGTCTCATTGAGCATTAGTCTTCGGGATGCTGGGTTCAATCGATTCAGAAGTTCGTGGTTGGTTGTTACGGAAAGAGTCACATTTGTAGAGCTTTGCAGAATGTCATATAGTCTTGGGTGTGTCAAATATGAGGGGGGAGCGTGTTCCACAGAGTAGGGTGTGGGATGTTTCAACCCACTAGTCCAAGCGCTGCAACATTACTGTGCATTGCTTGCAGCGGAAACATGAGAATGGCCACCGGAAAGCATGGTGCTCGCTAAAAATCACCAGAAAGTGTGCAGTAAAAATCTGAAAAATAGGCCTATGTCAGTGGTAACACTGGAGACCACTGCCAAACCCATCATTTGGCTGCCCACAGAGCAAAATCATTGTAAAAGAAACACAGAGCTATTTTGAAAATCCGTTTTTCCCTGGTTATCAAAATTGCAAAAATCATGGCTCACAAACCACCTAAAAGATCCAACCTCCTTGTTGGGTGTTCCACATCATTCTACTGCAACAATCCACATAAATACAATGTCAGCAAGAATCATATGTTATCAGGACAAAATCCACTTTTAAAGATACTTGATGGAAATAAATCTGTCAAAAATGGGCACAGTACCGTTACTCGCATCCGACAGGTGCTGGCGATCTCTAAATCTGACAGGAGAAACTTGTGTTTTCAAAGCTAAACATGTCGAAGAAGGGATTTCCATCAAAATGCCATATAGAGTGCCACACATTTGATTTTCATGTTGAAAAAGACTGGAATTAAAGATATGTTTGCTTATTTCAAATTTATAAATGTAATTTTTTCACAAGGAACTATGTTACAATTGACCAAAAGGTAACCTGATTTAGCTAAAACTCCCAAGAGGAGTTCCTTCCCTGAGAATCTCACACCTTATTCATTCCCACCAAAAGGGGAGGATTTCGCATTGGCATGTTAATCAGAAGGGGAGGAGATTTCCTCTGCTGCCCTGAGCAAGAAACAATGGGTTCCTTGAACTGAATAGGAATGGTAATTCGGGTGTGACTGACAACAACTACTCTGGCAGGAAGACAAGCCATGTGACCCTCTTACTCAGCCCAGCTTTGTAGACGGGCCAGACTGAAAATGTGGATTTGACATTGGATTAAATATATGTTTAAGAAAAATACTTCTAAAATATTGTACCGAACTGACAAAAATATGAAACTTAGAGATTATGAAAATGAAAAATGTGCTCACAGTTTAAAACTAATCTGGAATCTGTGCGATGTTCTGAGACTGAGAAATTACAGAAGTATGACCAGATGGTATGTGCATGTAAATGTAAAAAATTGTACAGATCCGAAAATGGCTAACCCACCAAAAGCGCGAAAAAACTGTCATTTATGAACTAAAGCTTGCAGGAAAATGAGAGTTGAACAGAAATGTACCTTAAGCAATCTGTCATGTAATTATGTATTACTAACAAGTTGTGCATGTTGGAAATATGTTTTTTGGGAAAAATAGATTTCCTAAGTAAAAGCAAAGGGGATGTTCTTCTCTAGATTGTAAATGGTAGCATCACTCTGACACATGATGACACACTGTTCCCTTCTGAAATCAGGGGACAGGGAATTCTCTGACCTATCACATCCTTAGAGGGTTGGGCATAGTTAATCAGCCTCCCCACCCACTTTGGAAAATGGATAAATATGGACTGTTGAGGAACCAGAAACACACACACTTTCTACTCATCAACTGATTCCTTGGCGAAGCACCCTGCAGGAAGATTCAGACTCCAGATCCAGACTCTAGAACGAGACTCTAGAACCCTGAAGCAGAGGCCCAATCCAAAAAGTTGAACCCTTTTCAGCAGGCCTTTAACAATCTTGCAAACCTGATTTTAACCCCTAAACTTCCAAGGGGCACCACAAAATCCAACAGCCTGGCTGAGCTGTTTTGCTGTTCTAGCTAAGAACCTTGTTCCAGAACCAAGATCCAGACCAGTCCCACAGAGCCGTAACCAAGAACCCGTCAGGCCCAGTCAGAGAGGCCGCACAGACCAGAGTGCCTTGCTGAGAGCAGAGTCCAGGTGCCCTGATCCTGTCCAGTGGCGAGTGAAGTCCAAACCTTTGACCAGATCTTTGACGGGCCCATTCTATTACAAAATAGGAGTGGTTATGTAGTATAGTCATCTCTTAGTTTAAAGTAATCCTATTCTATCCATTTCAACCTATCCAGAACTGCATTATAGAATCTTGTGACCATCCATAATTTTTCTCATTATATAGTCTGTGATAATTGTAGCGATAATCATCTGTGCGCTGATATTTTCTGAAGAAAGCCACGTGTCCCGGTGCACAACAATCAGAGTGGAAGGCGCAGTGTTCTGGTGGTTGTCCCGTTGGGTATCTTGTACTTTCATAGCCCCTTAGTATAAGTCCATATTGGTTCTGAATCTTTAAAGCGCAATCTTTCATTTTGAAATCTTGACTCTGTTTAAGAAAAATCTACCTTCATAAAAACCTCTGTAACTTTTGAACCGTACGTCCTAGAAACAAAATGTCACTTTGAAGCTAACATCCTCAGCTTTCAAACAAACCCACAACGACATTCCTTATTCCTTATAGTTTTTCCGTAATTGCGTTTCCCGCATGCGGAAAAGTTGCCACGATTTCGCATTTGGCTAAATTTCACCCCATTCTTGCTTTCAACTTCTGAATTTCGTTTTCCATCTGCTAATCATTCTACAATCATTGCTAGTGTTGACCTGAACCAATCCAAGGCAGCTCTCACTAGTTCTAAATCCATTTAGTGAATTAAAGGTATTTTTAGCATTTTTCCATACATTAATAAATCACGTTCAAAAGCAACTGACTTGTTTAAAATCATACCTGTTCTCTAAAAGCTTGCTGGGGGAATTGGGATTGAACTGCATTGTTGATTGTTATTCCGGATACCTGTCTGCCCTCATTCCTCATCTTCATATTGCATGTTGGGGGGAGTGAGTAGTAACAGGTGAAAGAGTGATCATATTGTCCTTTGATTGAAGTCATATCAAGTTTTATTTCTGTGTTGCATTCTTTCCTATCATTGTATTTACTTGAACCATACCAAGTATTCTCTGATATATTATTCTTCCTATTCCGACTCCTAATTGATTAAAGAGATTGTTGATATTGTAATATTAACCATTGCTGATCATTGTTCATATTCATAAGTGTGATATTCAGATATTATTGATATACATAAAAGTGTAATCTATATATTGTTCAATTCTTCAAATAAATCTTTTCATTTGCAAAACAAACCTATTTCTTGGTTCAGTGAGACTGGGGGAATTCAAAGAGAGGGGCGTTATATAAGGGTACATCATCCAGAATTAAAAGAACTTTGACATAAAAATATATAAATAAGGGTTTCCATTGGGCATTCCATACTAGGCATTGACTTAGTTTGAGTGCCAGATTGAAATCACTTACAAGGGGCCAAGGTCGAGAAGGTGGATCCTCCGATCTGGAAAGAGTTAGAGGTTGGAATCAATAGAAGGAGGGCAGTGCTTGATCTTAGGGTGCGGGATGGGAGGTATGGTTTTATCTTTTCTTGTAGGTATATTGGCCCGGTCTTGTGCACTGCTCGGTGAGTGATGCATAGCATCTTGAAGGTGGCCCTTTGTGCGACTGGGAGCAATTGGAGGGTTCGGAGGGCTGGTGAGATGTGGTATCTTTGATCTAGGGCAAGGAGCAGGTTTGCAGCAGCGTTTTGGGATCTTTAGAGTTTGTTGAGTTGGTATTCCAGGGCTCCTAGGTAAACAGAGTTGGCATAGTCCAGTCTCGACATCACAATAGACATAACTGCAGCAAGTCTGTTCGGGTAGGAGAGGTAGGGAAAAATGCGTCTGAGAAGTTTGAGGTGGTAGTGACAGCATTTTGACACGTTGTTGATCTGACGGGAGAGCGCCAGGCCTGAGTCCATAGTGCAGCCTAGGATTTTCACTGTATTGAAGTGGGGGTGGTGGGACCGAGGGATGGGGCAATGGGAGCTGATGTGGTAGAAGGGTGGTGTTGCCACACACCATGATTTCAGTTTTAGCAGGGTTCAAAAGGAGTTGATTTATTGTCATCCATCGATCAATATGGCGGAGACAGGCTGGAAGGGGGTTGGTGCCTGATTTGGGAATTCTTAGGATGATTTGGTTATCGTCAGCGTAGTTGTAACAGGAGATGTTGTGCATGCGGATGATTCCGGGTAGAGTGGTCATGTAGAGGTTGAACAGGAGAGCAGATAGGCATGCGCCTTGGGTTACTCCAGTGTTCACTGAGCAAGCAGTTGAGACATAAGGGGAGAGGATGGTTATTTGCTTCCTGTTGCTGATGAATCAGGCGGTCCATTTGAGAGCAGTGCCTCAGGTTCCTTGGGAGTGAAGGCAGTCAAGGAGGATTGACTGGTTAACCGTGTCATAAGCTGCGGAGAGATCGAGGATAATCAATGCTGCACTGACCTTGAAATCATCCCAGTTCGATATCAGAGTGGTTTCAGTCCCATGTCGCGGTCTGAAGCCTGATTGTGCAGGGTTGAGGAGACAGTTGGATTCTACAAAGGAGTTGAGCTAGGAGCATGCAGTCCAGTCAATGAGTTTCACAAGAAATCTGGTGTTGGAGATCGGTCTGTAATTCTTGGGGTCAAGCGGGTCAAGGGATACGTTTTTTAGAAGTGGTTTGACAGGTGTTATTTTGAAGGCATCAGGGAAGATACCAGAGGTGAGGGATTCATTTAAAATGGCTCTTGCAGGTAGATGAGAATATTTCTTTCAGGACAGAGGCTGGGCAGGGGTCGAGGGTTGACCCAGAGGGTTTGCTGGCTGATAGAAGGACAGAGAACTTGTCTCTGGAGATGGGTATGAAGGAGTCGAAGGTAGGAAAATCAGGCATCGGGGTAATGAGATCAGGAGGGGTCAGTGATGGGCAGGGGAGGACTGTTTGCTGTTAAGGAATGTCGCCCTGTCGAGAGCGGTGTTGTAGAAGTAAAGGGAGAGGGAGTCGCAGAGTGATTGTGTGGGGGTGGATTGGGTAGAGGCACAAGTTGGTTTGACAAATTCTAATATGATCATGTGGAGTTCTTTGCTGTGGTTGCCACCAGTGAGAATTTCTTTATTGTAATAGACTTTTTTGGCCTTTCGGATTTCAGCTTTGTAGTTGCGGTGGTGCAGGGCAGACATGGATCTGCTCAGATCGGTTTTAGGTGCACGCCATTAGCATTCAAGAGAGTTATTTTGTTTTTTGGCATTCCTCAGAATGGGCCGTAAACCATTGTTAGAATGGTTCGTTGTGTGAGGAAGCAGGGCGCGAGGGGGTGAGAGGAATTACTGAGTCATTACGCCAGGAGTTGAGGGAGTGGATGGTCAAGGCTCTATCGAGGGGGAGCGTTGCAGGCGGGTAAAGAAGCAGGGCTTTGTCAAGGTCAGGAAGGATTTTGACTTTGTTCCAGCATTTGAGATCCTGGAGGGTAGCCGGGGGAGCTGTCGGAGGAGAGGAAGGGGTGTGGATAGAGAAAGGGATGGCATAGTGGTCAGTCCAGATGAGTGGTTTGTGACAGGATAAGTAAACCAGGTCATGGGAGCTGAAAATTGCATCAAGGGTGTGCCCACTTGAGTGATATGATGGGAGAGGTTGAGTGCATCAAAACTGTCAACCAGCGGATGAGTCATGGGGTTAGTGGGGATATCGAACCAGATATTAAAGTCTCCTAGGAGTGTAAGAGATGGGTGATTTACTTGAATGGTAGCTATTAAATCACAGAGGTTGCTGGCGAAATTTCTGTCATATCCGGGGGGTCTGTAGATGAGGAGGAAACTGTGGGTGAAGGTCGGTGGTAGAGATAGTTGTACTAGAAGGGATTCAAAGGAGGCAGTGCATGTCTGGGATTCGACGAGTGAGACAGAGAAATCACGATTGAAGAGGACTGCCATTCCGCCACCTCTGGAGGGTCTATTGTGGGCGATGAGCGAGTGGCCAGTGGGGAAGGCTTCATGTACTATAAGGCCAAAGTTATCAGAGAACCAGGTTTTGGTGATAAAAATGAGGTCCGGCTTGTCAGCGGAAAGGAGGTCGAAAAAGCTGTGTTTGTTTTTTGCTACCGAGCGGGTGTTAAAGAGGATGCAAGTGATTTTGTGAGGTGATCTGGATTCCGTGGTGCTCATCAGAGTGGGGGCTTGAGGGACATGGTTGCCTGATGGCATGGTGGGTGAGGTAGGAACATTCAGGTGTGCTGAGATAGGTTGAGCTGGGGTACGGGGGCAGTTGGGAGCCTGTGGTGTCTGAGTGTCTATTGAAAGACTATAGTCGATGGGAGACGGGAAGAGTAGGCGAGCGGAGGTAGGAGTTTGAGACACTAGGGGTGGGTCAAGGGAGGGTTGGGAAGGTGGTGAATGGGTTGGAAGGTGAGAGGGGGTTAGGTGGTTGAAAAGAGTTCAAAAGAACACAAATCACAATTCTTTATTTTCTACAAATTGCACTTCAATAAATAATTAGTGATGGTCAGTGAACACATTTATAGATTTAGCGCTGCACAATTTTGATTTTCTTGCGAGCTTAAAAGGCTAGCAGTAGGATTTCAAGATTGGTACAAATAAATATGGCAATTATGATTTCACCCACTCTTTTGGTTTAAAATAAACACAGGGTGATTTATCAGTTTGTTTTTCAGACCCTGACTTCTTTGGTCTGTGTTGAGGAAGTCAGGCAGAAAAATTGGAATGATTTGGGGAATTTAGGATTTCAGACCCCTGTCCACTGAAAGGTCTGTGTTAAGGAAAAGTTAGAGAAAAAGATTGGACTGCTTTAGGAACAAGGACACCCCTCTACTTTAAGAAGTCAGGGTCAAAAGGACAAAAAGGATTACCCAATAAAATTATAGGCTATAGTTTTTCAGCTCACACTGGACAGTGAGGTTTGTTAATTTTAAATTTTAACAAAAATCACCCTGTAGTGTTCCATCAAATGGGAAATTAATTAAATTCATCTTTTTAGTTAAATAGGCTAAGGATCTACACAGTGTTTCCACCCCCCCGGCCCACAATAAAGGGTTAGGATTTAAGGCAAGCAGACTGCCACACCTTTGGGTTACCCAGGGCTCAGTTCTATTTACATAGAAAGCCTCTGTTTAAAGTTCAGGATAGCCAGCTGCATGTCAGTACCCTCTGGTTTAGGATAGCCAGCTGCATGTCAGTACCTTCTGGAAAGATAGGACAGGGGTCTGGTCACTCCACTCTCAAGGATGGCTTCCCACTCTCCACCATAGGAGCCTGTGACCATAGCTTTACGAGTCTCTTTAAAGTTGGTTATTTGCTCTTTGAAGTTGTAGCCCCCATTTTCACTCCTACTGGGCTTCATTACAAGTTTGCCGGTCCAGAAAAAAGGGTACCGGTAAGCTCATTGTGCCCAACAGGTCTGACCCTGCTGGGCGCAGCGGTCACGGTTGGCAGAAAGGTCAAGGAAGTGCCGGCACCATTAACAACCTATGGAACTCTATGGGAATGGGGTCTAACATTTTATGGGCACCTGACTTCCTGGGCCGCCGAACATGCAATCTCCTGGTGGCACCGGTAAAATGTTATGAGTCTGGCAGCAACCCGCTGGTAGCACCGGCAGGGTTACCGCCGGACAATTAATGAGGGCCACTGTCTACATTGTGGTCATGCATAAACCAGGCGAAATGGTCCTGCAGAGACAGCCAGTCTAAAGAACACTTGGTTTTCCATACCTTCCAGAGTAAGGCACTTTTTATTGCAGTTGTAAACACTAGGATGCCAGCCTTCAGTGTTGAATTTCGTTGTGACATTTATTTATTTATTTATTTGACATTTGATAGAGCAAGCCAAACCCAAAGGTATCTGGGCACTGAATACATTTACAGGCATGATACAGTAAAGACAGTCAAAGCATATGTGCCAGGCGGCATCCCGTACCTACATAAAGAGTGGAACATATGGAGTTATTAGACATGTCCTGGGTGGTAACATTGTGACCTAAAGGTTTTGCGTGTAGAGCCAGGCTTTGATGCTTTTGCGAAAGGACCGGTGGGATGTATCTGATCTTAGGGACAGGGTCAATGCATTCCAGTATTTAGCAGCTACGACTGGGAAGCTGCAGCCCCCTGCCTTTTCTCATTTGAATTTGGATATGGTGAGGAGGTGTGAGTGGGCAGCCCCGTTGGGTCTGTTAGATTGTGGTTTGGGAATCTTGTCAGAGAGATATTTGTGGTCCGTGTTTGTTAGGCATTTGTGAGTAATAGAGACTTTTTTTAATATGATACAGTCTCGAACCGGCAGCCGGTGGGCATTTCATCTGGCCGAAGAGATGTGCTCTTTTTTTGGAATATTCAATGCAACTCTTAAGGCATTGTTTTGGATGACTTGGAGTTTTTTAATGTTGCCAGCGACTGAGCCTATGAAGAGTCCAGGTAGACCCCTAGGGTTTTGACTTCCTTCAAGACAAGGACGGAGTTCCCATCTACGACAAAGGATTTATAGCCGTGGTCCAGTTTGTTTAGTCGAGGTTGAGTCTCCAACAGAAGTAACTCTGTTTTATCGTCATTTAGGCAACGTTCATGTTAAGTCATCCACGCTTGGATGATTTGATATATTTTGTTCAGGGCATTAGTGTCAGTGTTGTAGTTGCCAGAGATTGGGACGAGGATCTGGGGGTCATACGCATAATTAGTGTAGGAGACAACTTGTTCATCCAGGAGGTCAAAGAGGGGCTTAGTAAAGATATTGTACAGTGTCAGTGAGACGCAGGAGCCTTGAGGAACTCTACACATAACTGGGACTGGGGGTGCAGCTGCTGAGTTGGAGAAGACCCTCATTCTTCGGTTGGACAGGAAGGACTCGATCCATGCTATGGCATTAGTAGAAAAGTGGGCTGCAGATGAGAGGTGTTGGAATAGGATTTTGTGGTCCACTAAGTCGAAAGCAGCAGAGAGGTTGAGTAGGAGGAGGATGGCTAGATTGCCACTGTTTGTGATTTGGTCCATTCGGATTTTTAAGTCCAGAAATGTGGATTCTGTTACGTGTCCTGAGCGGAACCTGGATTGGCGTAGGCCGAGGAGGTTGCTGGATTGGAGAAATGTTTGTATTTGCAGATATGCTGCTCTATTCAAAATGTTGAGATGGAAGGGTACAGTGGTGATGGGTTGGTAGTTAGTGGGGATGTTTGGGACTAATGTAGGCTTTTTTTTAAAGCGCAAGGACCCAGGCCTCTTTTAGGGTGTTGGGGATAATGCTGTGGGCAAAGGAGTTGTTAATGAGTGAGATAATGAATGGGGTGTGGTCTGCCACACAGTGTTTTATGAGAGGAGCTGGGTAAATGTCTCCCAAGCATCTCAGTGTTGTATGAGAGGAGCTGGGCAAATGTATCCCTGGCATCTCAAAGGCTTCGGGCCTTCCATGATTTTGGTGACTTGTAGTATGGAGACTGGTATGAATTCAAATGGATTAAGGGGTTGGGGTAATAGAGGGGTTGTTGGGGGTGATTCATCTAACAACAGTTTTGTTTTTTTGGTGGCAATTTTCGTTTGGAGTAGGGTGATTGTTTCAGTAGTGTCTTTTGGATATTACAGCACTAGGTGATCTCCTTAAGGCAGCTGTCTGGGAGAGTGACTAATGATTCAAGTTTGCGTAAGATGGCAAAGAGCTCTTTAAGGCCAGATTTGGCTTTTGCTATTCACTCGTTGTACATTAGGCTTTTGGCTTAGAGGATGGCCGTTTTATAGATTTTTGCTGAGTAGATGAATTGTTCTTTGTTGTCAGCAGACAGTGGGCTTCATTACGACTATGGAGGTAGCCACTTTTAGCAGCATGGCTACCCCCATACCGGGTACCGGGTCCGGGTTCCATGAATGTGGAAAAACCGGGCCATTCCGACTTTGGAGGGCCCGATATTTCCCCATTCAGGGAACCCAGACCTGGTACATCCCCATTCCCATTTGAGCCCCCATAGTCATGTGTGTGCAATTACTGAACATTGCACACACATGACTTCCATCACACTTCCGCACACGGATAAAAGGTGGAGCATGAAAACACACTCTGAGCGAGGCAAAACACACAATGAAACAGCAGTTCCAAGATGGCAGTTCCAAGATAAAGACGGCAAGATCAGAGAGGGTTGCAAGCAGGGAAGTACCCCTGACCTGTAAAGATTGTTACTTTTGTGATTCTTGGAAAGTAAGAAACTGAAGACCAGGAACTAAGGCTCATCAAACCTGCACAGTGTGTCGGAGGTACCCGGGGCTCTCCCTCATCGATAACCAAGGTGGGCAGGAGCAATTCTTGCTGTTTTACTGTCCTTGGCTCCTACAACAAAGCAGTGCCAGAAAAGACACCACAGCCGGTGAGTCGGAGAGACTAATACAAAACCAGCTTGTCTTTTGAACCAAGGTTGCAAGCAGCAACACTGTATAAAGAGAACAGTGTGTAAGGCATGTGAGATGAGAGACACAAATACAATTGGAAGCCAAAGGAAATAGTCTTTTTTTTAAAAACACTCTTTAATGACATTTGTAGCAATAAACAGAAAAACAATCCCAACATTCCCTTACCTGCCCCCGCCCCCTTCGCCTCTAACCCTCGACTCATTTGACTGATTATCCTATGATCCATGCACCAACTCCTCCCTGTCTCCCCATCGCTGACCCCACCCCACTCCCCTTGTTGTCCCTCCTCCTCCTCCCAAGGCTCATGGTGGCTTCAGATCTTTAGATATGCACAAGCTATTCAACAACTGACTCCAATCCACTGTTATCCCTTCTTCCTCGGTGTGGTTACAGTTAGCCTGCAGTAACTCCAGTTCAGCCATCCCCCATCTGTGGATGTCCCCCTGTCACAACGTTACCGATTGGTCTTGTGGATGTTTTTCCCTCTGAGAGAATTCCCCACAGGCATAGGGCCTCATTACAATACTGGCAGTGGTCGTGCCGGTAAAACAGGAGTGATTATGGCCTTGCCAGACCTGGTAACTGGCCATTCGTGGGTGCCAGAAAAAAATGCTCCCCATTCCCATTTGAGCCACATAGGGCTCAATGGGAATGGGGAGGTTGGATGCACCGGCAGCATTTTGACATGCTCTGCTTGCAGATGCCGGTAGGCCCGCCAGGTCAGACCTGGCGGCCGGGAAGGCATCTGTGAGCAGAACTCATAGTTTCCTGGTCCGGTAACAATGGTACTGATAGCTTAATGAGGCCTATAGTCTTTAATTGCACTCCAATTTTGTCCCCAACAGTTTGTTTACCCCTTGGGCCACCTTTTCCCAATAACTTGCTATAATCACCCTTTCTCAAAACATGTGCCAGTATCCCGCGGGGCCCCTCCCACACTCGGGCATTCATCACTCAGGGTCCCCTTCATCGCTCGCAGCCTTTTTGTGGTCTCATATACCCTATGCAGCAGGTTAAACTGAATCCATTAGAATATGGCATTCCGGGACACCTTCTGTACTTGCTCCCAAATCTCTGTACATTCCTTATCAGATATCTGGGTTCTGGTATCCGCCTCCCATTTACCCTTCACCTTCAGTTCCTCCCAGGGTTCCTCCTCCTGTAGAGCCTTATATATGCATGAAATTCTTGCCTTCCCCCCTGCCTGCTCCAGTAATACTTGCAGTAGCGGACTGGCCGTTGGTTCCTCAGGTATTCTCTCCCATAACTCTGCTAGCCTCTTAAGTACTGCTTTGTATGTCAGGAATAATCCCTTTGGGAGACCATATTTTGCTCACCATTCTGAGAACGTCAGTAACATCCTCCCTCAAACAGGTCCCCCACCACGCAGCAGCCCTTCGCCCGGAGCCTCTGTACTCCCACCCTCCCGATGGCCTGCCTTAACTTTGGGTCTGCACTCCAGGGTAAGGTCCCATTGTAGAACCCCTTAGACCGCCTCCTCTGAGTGTTTTTTCTCCATACCTACCTGACCGATTTAAATACAATTGTCATCCCCTTGTTCCCCACTGGGTTCCATAACAATTCCACCCCCTGAGTCGGTAAATTCCCCACAAGGCCTTTCAGGACCTCCCCATTTGCCTTCCCCCATTCCAGTACCATTTGTAATTGAGCTGCTATAAAGTAACCCTCATAATCTGGCAAACCCAGGCCACCTTCCGATCTTGGCCATCGTAACATTGTCAGTGAAACCCTCCTCCGTCCTGTGTTCCACAGTAGTTCACCAATTTTAACATTCAGCATTTTAAAAAGATCTTTTTGGCCCATATGGTATATTGGCGAAACAGTAGAGCAATCTCGGGAGTATGACCATTTTACATATTGCCAACCTTCCCATCAGGTAGAGGGGTACTCCTTTCCAGAACTGCACCGAATCTCCTATTTTGGAAAGCACCCTCCTTGTATTATGTACGAAGGTATCCCCTATGTCATGGAATATACAGATGTCCAGATACTTAAATGACTCTGTCTCCCATTTTATCCCCTTGTCCAGTATGTCTTCCCCCTTACTGCCTCGCAGTCCTCCCAAAGGGAACAACAGGGATTTTTTCCTTATTTATTCAGAAACCTGATAGGTGTCGAAAATTCCCCAGCACCTCTAGCAAATTGGGAGATTATCCCAGGGATTTTTCAAGTACAACAACAGGTTGTATGCATATAGTGATACTACATGTCTTACCCCTCCCACTAAGATCCCAGGTTCCCCTATCTCTTGTTGCATGTATTCTGTTAGCGGCTCTAGAGCTAGTGCAAATAGGATCAGGGAGACCGCACATCCCTGTCTTGTCCCTCTTCCCAGTTCCCACCTGTCCGACATCCAGTCATTGGTTCTCACCACTGCTACTGGTTTTTTATAGAGTAAGCCCAACCATTTACAAATGTTCTTGCCGAACCCTAACCTCTCCAGTACCCAAAATAACCAGCTCCACTCCAATGAATTGAACGCCTTCATGGCATCAAAAGAGGCTAACGCCTTTTCCCCTTTATCGGCTTTGGTTTGGCCATTACATGATGTAGGTGGCTAATGTTCCTTGTCGTATTTCTCCCTACAATAAACATGCACTGGTCTGGATGTACTAGCTCCCGGGCCACTCCTGCCACCCAATTTTGCAGAACTTTTCTCAAAATGTTCCCATCAATATTCAACAGGGAAATGGGATGATGTGACATACAGTCCATAAGGTCCTTCCCTTACATCAGCAAGACCAATATGATAGCCTCCCTCTTAGATTCCCAGAGGATACCACAGTCAAATGCTTCCTCATACACCTTTTTGGGCCATGGGGCCAGGAGGTCTATATATTCGCAATAAAGTTCTACTGAGAGCCCATCACTACCTGGAGCTGTACCCTTCCTCACTGCCCAACGGATATCCTCCACCTCCATTGGGCCTTCCAATTCCTCTCTCCGGTCTGAACCTAACCTTGGTAATTGAACCGTATGGAGCAGCTCATCCACATCTTCCTCCGCATACTCCCCTTCACTCGTGTATAGCTCCCTATAGAATTCCAGGAACACCTTATTAATCTGGTCTTTGGTGCCCACTGTTTCACCCGTTCTGGTCCTAATTTGGGTTAGAGTACGACATGGATTTTGCCTGTCTGTTAGCCAGACAAGTAGATTTCTCACCTTGTCCCTTTCCCCATGCAGTCTCACATATCACCTGCCACTATCGAAGTGTACAAGATCCGCCAGGATCTTGTTATATACCGACAGAACCTGGGCCAATCTGTCACCAACCTGCTCTCCTCTTCAATCTGTCACCCACCTGCTCTCCTCTTGCCGCTTGCTTGTCCAATTCCGCCACCTGGTTTTCTGCCTGCTGCAGTTCTGTCTGCAGCCTTTTCCTCATGCCTAATGTCATGAGATACAGACCCCTCTTATATTTGCGTTAAAGGCCTCCCATAACACCCCCATTGTTGTCACTGACCCTGCGTTTTGCTCAAAATAGCATTCTGTCCCACCTCGGAGCTCGTTCCTGAAAGCAACATCCTTCAGTGCCGTCCTCTGCATACGCCGCAACTGTCGTGGGAGTCTCCTGCCAGTCCCCAGCAACCTCGCCACTAGGGTGGAGTGATCCGATAAGGTATGTCCTAAATATTCCAACCCTCCAAATAGTTGTTCCCATCCAGTCAGCAAGTAGTCCAAATGCGAATATGACCCATGTGCCCCTGAGTAATACGAGAACCCCCCTCTCCACATCATGTGCCTCTATCCACAGCTCTACTAAATCTAGCTCTTCCATTGCCCTGTGCAGTGCCGCTGTCATGTACTTTTTGCAGGACCCTGACCTACCAGTCCCATCTAAATTCACATACATTTGACAGTTGAAATCTCCTCCCCAAACTAACAAACCATCCCGGTATGCCCCTATAATCTGTAACACTGAGGGGAAATGTTCCTTGCCATCAATATTCGGTGCGTATGAGTTTGCTTCTCAGCCCCCGATCGTTCCACGTTCCAAACTTCAAGTCCATGAACTCCATTGTAAGTTCCAGATATAATCTGTGGTCCTCTCCCATTCTATTGAGCCCCCCCTTCCATTCCTTCCTTCCTCTGTCATTTCCTCCTCCTCTCTGAGGCACGATGATCCCATCTCCAGGTCCTCCTGCCGGTCCTATTTCCCTCTCTTCCCGTTTCTCCTACATATTCCCTTCCCCCTCTCCTAATTTTAAACTGATCCCAACCCGTCAACCATGCCCAACTTGATCGTATACCCAACTTCCCCCGCGCCCACCACTGTCCTCCCAACCCCCCGTTCTCCCTATTTTCCACACTCTCCTCCCTTTCCTGCCACCCACTCTGTATCCCCATTCCCAACCCTCACCTCGCCCCTCTAACCTTCCCCAACCAGGGTCCAGTTCCCCCCTCCCTGTAACTCTTGACCTCAGATCCTGCCTCCCCTACCTCGCTCCTCCTCCCCGTGGGTGAACGGTCATTTGATCTAAAACTGGGGGGCTCCCCACTGCCCCATCCCACCTGTTTTCTCAACATCTCTCACTCCATCTTTGTTGATATCTCAACAGACCCTTCAAAGTTCTCATATGTCACCAGCTTTCAGCCCGACCTTCACCCAGCAGTGCTTTAGTCTCCTGGTTCTGACGACCTCGCCCCTTCCAAATCTGTGGATCCAAGCCTTGCAGTACAGTGGCCAAAGGAACTTTATAATTGAACTTTGGGAGGTCAAGAAAAGATACCATACACAGAGTGGTGCGGCGCCACGTGGGTGCTCAGTCAGAAGTCTCTGTTAGGTATCCTACTGATGCTGAGTGTGAGAGAATGAAATATTGAAATCGAAGTGGTCATGCAATGGGTCAAGCTAAACCCTGTGCACATTCGAAAGTCTTTGATAGTGTAACGTATGTCACAATTGATCCGAGCCCGGCTGAGGGAGACTAATTAATGAAGAAAGGGATCTGAACCCGGCAGAGCAGGTTCCGGGGTGAACCGAGAATGGCTTGAAAAAGAATTCTCTGAATCTTGTGTGAAAAATGATCTAAGCCTGGAAGAGGGGGGTCCAACGTAGAACTGTTGTTTTGAAAAGATCTGATCCCGACTGACGGGGATCCAGGGTGAACACCCAAAGTGAACTGTGAAAAATGAAACAAACGTTTGCGTATTGTTTTTGGTACAGCAGGCCCTCTGCGTCAAGAGACTTACAAGAAGTAAGGAGACCTGGACAAAGAAGGTCATGAACTTGGAAAATGGAACTTTATCCTCATGCCACATAAACCAGACTGTGTGCTTTGCTCGAATGATTTGCCTTGCCCCGTGCTGAAAACGTGTGAAAGGGAGGCCAACAGTGCCAGTATCCTGACCTATTATTTTGTGAACACTTCTTTCTTTTTCATGAACATGACCCACATTATTTGTAAATTTGTGGTAAGGATTGGCAATAGTTTTATTTTTAGTATAGGCCCTTTTATTTTGACAAGGCTCCACTAGGACTGCTTTTTTATTATCTGATGATCGTAGCTTGCTTCCATCTGTAGATTTAGGTATAGATAGGCATTTATCACACCTTTGTGCAAGTTCAATAAACACCCTTGAACTGTGGTCACTTGTGTCTTTCTGACTGTTGACACCATGCCTTCCTTACAGCCTGCAGCTGCATGGAGCCATGTTTTTGTGATATCCAGTAGATCTAAGTTATTAGAAGTGATGAAATCAGATAAGTCAAGGGAATGAGTTGGGAGGTATCTAGCATTGATCATTGCTCCTTTGATATTTGTTGTAGGTTTATCTGTGTTAGTCTTGATGAGTGTCAGACTGAAATTCACTGGTGCATGAGGGTCACTGTCTGGGGAAATTGTGGCACTGCCGTTAGTCTCAGCAACAGTTATTGGGCTGCCAATCTTTGGGGCTGGTAGATCATAGGGAGTAGCTTGGGTGTCTAGCTCAATAGGGTGTGATGCAATGGGGGTAGTGAGGGGCATGGGGTGTATGGCTGCAGGCTCTGAAGTAAAGGGGGCATTCATAAGAGTGGCAGAGTCTCTGAGATACGTGGGACATTCAAGACAGTGGTAACAGGCTCTGAGATACACGGGGCACTCAAGATGGTGGCAACAGGCTCTGAAATACATGGGTCCTTCATAAGGGTGGCAACAGTCTCTGATATACATGTGTTCTTCATAAGGGTGGCAACAATCTCTGATATACATGGGGTCTTCAGGCTGTGAGATATATGGGCCATTCAGGATAGTAGTAACAGTCTCTTAAATACATGAGGCATTCAAGATAGTGGTAACAGGCTTAGTGATACATGGGGCACTCAAGATAGGGGTACCAAGCTCTGAAATATGTGAGGCATTCAAGATAGTGGTAACAGGCTCTGGGGTACATGGGGCACTCAAGATAGTGGTAACAGGGTCTGAGATACATGGGGCTTTCCAGATAGTGGTAACAGGCTCTGAAATACATAGGGCACTCAAGATAGTGGTAACAGGCCCTGAAGTACATGAGGCATTCAAGATAGTGGTTACAGGTTATGAGATACATGGGGCTCTCAAGATAGTGGTAACAGCCTCTGAAATACATGAGGCATTCAAGATAGTGGTAACAGGTTCTGAGATACATGGGGCACTCCAGATGGTGGTAACAGGCTCTGAGATACATGGGGCATTCATAAGAGTGGTGGCTGGTGCCTGTGTACTGGTGGTATTGGAAGCTAGGATGGTGTCAGGCTTCAAAGTGTGCAAAGGCTTGATGATGGAAGATG
Source organism: Ambystoma mexicanum (assembly GCF_040938575.1). Lineage (NCBI taxonomy): Eukaryota > Metazoa > Chordata > Amphibia > Caudata > Ambystomatidae > Ambystoma > Ambystoma mexicanum. The sequence continues at coordinate 1,268,388,541 of NC_090922.1, forward strand.
AGATGAGTTCCGTAGTGCGAGGAGCATAGGGTCTTCCTGGTTTAGAGGTTGCAATGGCCAAAAGTGATTGGGCACCATGGGCTTTGGTAGGTACATAGGCTGTTGGCTCTGGGCAAAGCGTGGCCTTGACCAAGGTCAAGGCGGTGTGGTTAGGTGCTGTTAGTCAACATTTGCAACTACTTTGATTATGGCAGGGGCATGTAACCTCCTAGTTGTGGCTCGCTGAAGGGCATGCGGGTGAGTGCCGGAAAAAATGTGGCTATGTCGCTGGGGGCTGCCTTTGGGTAGTGCACATATCAAGGTGAGTATTCTTGTGAGAGATGGTCATTGGGTCAGCGGTTGTGCATTATTAGGCATGGTGCAGTGCAGCGAAGAGTCAGGTAAAAAGAAGGATGGCGGCATATCATGTGAATTAGGTAGCGATATAGACATACTTAGGAAAGGTATTTGAAATGGCTTACCCTCATGGTATGAGATGAGCTTTGTGTCCAACAGCCAGCAAAAAAGGGTTTGCCTGTGGCCTACAGACCTTTTCCCATGGAAAGAGGCTTTTCAAATGCCTGCTGGTATTTTGTATGCTAAACATAATATACATTACTTTTTGTCAACACGCACCATGTCTTTTCCCTGGTATTGTTCTTTTAGCAGCGGGACATTTTTCATCTTTAATTTTCAAACACACATGTCAAGCCGTTTTTGGGGTCAGTATTAAAAAATCCTACTTTTCAGGTGAAAGGGACCTTTCAGTTTTCACTTGCAGTCACAAGCAAAGCCGTTTTTTGTGTCAGTGTTGAAAAATCTTGCTTTTCATGTGAAAGGGACTTCAGTTTGGGGCCTTTGAATTCACCCGACATGCCCCCCACCCCCTGTTCTTCCATGACTCTTTGGTGAGGAAGAGCAGGGCAGAGTGGGTCTTCATTAGGTGCAATTTCCTTCATTAGGGAGTGGGCACTCCAGCTTCCCCTTCTATCTTTGGTTTGGAGGGTGTGGCATGGCACCCCCTTTATTCCTTCATTAGGGAGGGGGCACTCCATCCTCCTCTTCTATCTTTGGGTTGGGGGTGTGGCACGGCATCCCCTTTCTTCCTTCTTTTCCGGGTATCCCAGGGTTCTCACCGGACCCCCTCTTGCCTCCAGGCTGGAAATGAAGGAGGTTAAAAATAGATTTCTAATAATAGGAAGAAAAAGAGGTCCAGTACTTTTTACACACATATATCCATGGGAGATTTACATAGAATTGACAACAACAGCATACAAGTATAAAAATACATTTTCACCATTTCACAGCACACATTTTATTTATTTTCTTTCTTTTTCACCATGAGAACGAAGTAAATTACTCCCTGTTTTATATATATTACACAGCCACAGTCGTGGGCGTGTAGTTATGGTTAAGTTGCTATTCCCATAGGAAGAGCACTTTTTGGGTGGCTTATAACTTCGCTCTCCCTGGACAAATCCTCACCAAACTTTGCATAGTTTGGTGAGGTTTGGTCCGGGGGGCAAGGTTATAGGGGGGTCCCAAAATTTATTTTTTTCCCATAGACCTAATGGGGAAAAAACTTTGCTCACGCCAACAGCCCAAACCGCTGAACAGATTTTCACCAAATTTGCGGCAGGAGCAGCGCTCGGCCCCAAAAGCGTGCTTTTGTAAATTTGGTGATAATCCGTCCAGTAGTTTTTTAAAAAATGACCAAAAAGTAGGTCACAAAAAATGTGTGATATCTTTGTCCGGTCTGCGGACACACTTCCCTGTTCGCTCTGTGGACAGTGTCCTGATTGGCTAATCGGCTTGCGTCATGTCCGCAGACATGCGACATGTCCGCTGATTGGATGGTGAAGAGCGTGGAGTGCGTTGGATTTTTGGGAATGCCCGCCATCTTATATCCACAGACATCCGTAGACAGCGCGGTGACAAATGGTGGAGAAATACAATTTTGGCAAGTGTGTTGGCGTGTAAGACTGTTTGGGGAGGGTGGGGGAGTAAGAGATGGGTCAAATATTTTATCTATTTAGGTGGCAGGCACCCCTGTTCTGTTCGTTGTGTCCACGGACAGCTGCACTTTTATCGATGTCCGCAATCAACCCAAATGGGGGTGTCCTAAGGACACTATACCTGTCCGTACTGTTCGAAGGCAAGTTGAAACTGTTCTAAGAACACACACTGTGTCCGGGATGTCCTTAATTAAATGAAAAAGGAGGTGTCCTAAGGACACTATACCTGTCCGTACTGTTCGCAGGCAAGTTGAAACTGTTCTAAGAACACACACGGTGTCCGAGATGTCTGTAATTAAATGAAAATGGAGGTGTCCTAAGGACACTATACCTGTCCGTACTGTTCGCAGGCAAGTTGAAACTGTTCTAAGAACACACACGGTGTCCGAGATGTCTGTAATTAAATGAAAATGGAGGTGTCCTAAGGACACTATACCTGTCTGTACTGTTCGCAGGCAAGTTGAAACTGTTCTAAGAACACACACGGTGTCCGGGATGTCCATAATCAAACGAAAATGGAGGTGTCCTAAGGACACTATACCTGTCCGTACTGTTCGAAGGCAAGTTGAAACTGTTCTAAGAACACACACGATGTCTGCGGACATATAAATTGTGATATGACATAGTTAAAATGTTTGATTCATTGGGTGTGATCTATGGGTGGGATATGCTGCGGTGGTTGCGGCCAGGGCCTAGAATCTTTGGTGAATGGCGAAAGGCCATAGGCCATGCACCCAAGACTCTAGGCCCCGGCCGCAACCACCGCAGTATATCACACCCATAGAGCACACCCATAGAATCAAATATGGGTGTGATATGCTGAGGTGGTTGTGGCAAGCCTAGAGTCTTGGGTGCATGTGGTGGGTGTGGTCAGGCCCTAGAATCTTGGGTGCATTTGGTGGTTGTGGTCAGGGCCTAGAGTCTTGGATGCATGTGGTGGTTGTGGTCAGGGCCTAGCGTCTTGGGTGCATGGCGCACCCAAGACCAAAGTTCAAGACCAAAGTTATAAGTACCGAAGTTATAGTCCGTAATCAAACGAAAATGGAGGTGTCCTAAAGACACTACACCTGTCCGTACTCTTCGCAGGCAAGTTGAAACTGTTCTAAGAACACACACAGTGTCCGTGGACATAAACATTGCCCATATGACATAGTTAAAATGTTTGATTCTATGGGTGTGATATATGGGTGTGATATGCTGCAGTGGATGTGGCCAGGGCTTAGAGTCTTGGGTGCATGGCTGAAGGCCATAGGCTGTACGCCATGCAGCCAAGACTCTAGGCCCTGGCCACAACCACTGCTGCATATCACACTCTTAGATCACACCCATAGAATCAAATATGGGTGTGATGTATGGGTGTGATATGCTTCAGTGGTTGTGACAAGGCCTAGAGTCTTGGATGCATGTGGTGGTTGTGATCAGGGCCAAGAGTCTTTGGTGCATGGCGCACCCAAGACCAAAGTTCAAGACCAAAGTTATAAGTACCGAAGTTATAGTCCGTAATCAAACGAAAATGGAGGTGTCCTAAGGACACTATACCTGCCTGTACTGTTTGCAGGCAAGTTGAAACTGTTCTAAGAACACACACGGTGTCCGTGGACATCAAATTTGCCTATATGAGATAGTTAAAATGTTTGATTCTATGGGTGTGATCTATGAGTGTGATATGCTGTGGTGGTTGTGGCCAGGGCCTAGAGTCTTGGGTGCATGTGGTGGTTGTGGTCAGGGCATAGAGTCTTGGGTGCATGGCTGTAGGTCATGTACCCAAGACCAAAGTTCAAGAACAAAGTTATAAGTACTGAAGTTATAAGCTACCATGGGTGTGATATGTTGTGGTGGTTGTGGCCAGGTCCTAGAGTCTTGGGTGCATGGGCCATGCAACCAAGACTGAAGTTATATGTACTGTTTGCTTCAATGGTTGTGCTATGGAGCAGTATTTATGAGTTGTACTTATTGTAATATACTTACTGTTTGGTTTGGTAACTGGAATACATATATTCTTTGTCAATTTCTGTGATAAAAGAAAAGATCATGTTAGTATTGGTAGTTTGTAGGGACGTATAGCATTGAATAATAGACATTTTTACCCTCATATTTAGTAGATTACAAACCAGTGTACTGTGCTATTTGCTCAGTTTCTGTGTTTGTTTTTCAAATTATTGGGTCTGTGGGAAAAAAAATCCATGTCGGATTGAAAAAAACCTTTTTTTGTTATGCTACAGTCTATTTGTTAGTTTGTTTTTAGAGTTCACTTGTTTTTGGCTAATGTTCTCTTGATCTGTTGGCTTGTTGCCGATTTTTGGAGCAGCTAGATACCTGTTGGCGTATTCTAATTGTCTATTTGTTGTTATAATTCAGGGATATTGGTTTGGTTGTTGTAGAATCTTGGGTAGTTAGATACCTGTTGGGTTATTGTACAGTTTATAGTTTTGTAATTGAAGTTTTGTTAATGTTTAAGTACAGATTAGTTATTAAATTTTGTTTTTAAGAAGATTAAATAGGCGTTTGTAAGATTTGCTGGAAATCTCTGCTTTAGAATAATGGTACTATTATTACATTTGAACCATCCACATTTCTTTTTAATATATGCAGTTTAGTGACCTACATTGGTTGTGGCTCCTGCGTGGTAGATTATACCTATTGTTGTGAAGGTTTTCTTACCAAGTGATACTTGACCATGTGTGAATCCAGTCAGCTTGCAGTTGTTTTTGGTACCATCTGCATTGGAACATAAAAGCATTAGTATTATGCATTTACTATGTGTTTGTATTAGTAAGGTGGAGCGATTATCTGAATTGCAGGTAGTACATAATCTACCATGGTTTGCATTTTGTACAAGTTGCTGAAATGGAACGGATTCACAATTAGGTATGGATACATACATGAAGCGCTCATTAGGGATTTGTTCCTGTGTCACATTGTTGCAGAGAGTGCATGTATGTTTCCACAAGTATGAAATGTGAACAATTTCATTTATAAGTATGTTTTTGTTTTCAAGTACTTGTAGTAAGTACATTAGAAATTCTTGTGGATCTTCTTGTGAGTTTATAGTGAATTACACCATTCCAGCACAGTAGTCCAATTCTTGTCTTATTCCATGAACACTATACATGTTGTCAGCATTGTTTGCTGCGTTTCTATGAAGTACTAACATTTGCAAACACAATTGGTCTGTACTGTGTAAGTAAATGTTGTCAACAATTGGTGGTAATTGAAATAGAATATTCATTGCTACATTTGCGTAGCAACTTACACCAGTTATATTTGAAAATTTGAATGGACCAGATAGGAGTGTTTGTTGCTTCTTTGAAGAAGTACCTGAGTTACTTTGAGTAATTGGTTCTTCTTTGGTTGTGCTAATTGATGAGGTATTAGCTTCTTTTTGTCTCTTTGGAGGATTTGCAGTGAGATCCTGTTGCATTTCTAGTTGAATTATTTTCCTTTTACAATGTTTTCTATTATGTGGAACAGCATATATTTTTAGATGCGGGGTGTATAGTGAACGTAGTCTATTGTATTCTAAAATGCAAGGAATATCGGCGTTTACTTTACTTGCAACAAAGTTGATTAGAAATAGACCGTCAAGTGTACGTAAGCGTGATAGTGCTACGTAACTCATGCCTTCTTTAAAGACTGTGTTACCAATATCTATCAATGCTTTGTCTAGGGTAAGACCTTGGGATTTATGAATAGTGACTGCGTATGCTAGAGTTAGAGAAAATTGTTCTCTGTGTACATACATGTCTTTGAAGAGAAGGAATCGAGCTGTTGAGCACCCTATCCTTTTTACTTCTGAAAGTTTGTCAAAGAGAATATTGACAAACTGAATGTTGTTGTCACGTGTGTATGTTTGAAAGCAAACAACTGTACCCAGTGCTCCATTAACTAGTCCTTGCTCCACGTCAAGGTTACGTTTAAGCATTACTCTACAGTTTAAGGACAATTTAAATATTTTTTCCAAACCAGCTGTGTTGGAAATAGAATGTTCTAAGGTATTTAGTCTTGTTGTGGCTTGTTGACACATGGGTAGTGTCATACCATGTACGTCAAGTTTGTCTGTTGCAGAAATTTCAATTATCAGTTGCATTTCTTTTTTCAACATTGTTTCATTGAATTTGGAACAGCTTGCAAGAGTTGGCATTAAGGACATACAATTGACATGAGCGCTAATTTTCCATAACATCAGTAGCACAAGAGTTATGGCCATAAAGTGCATGGATGTGTCCCGGGTTTTTAATATTGCTTGTGCTTCTTGAGATAGTACACCAACTCTAATACTTTTTAAAATGTTGGCGTAGGTGAGGTCTGCAGACTGCTGCATGTTTTCTGTTAATTCTCTGTATTGGAAATGTTGCCAAAGGTTGACATTTCCTTTGCTGCCTACAGTTTTCTGGCAGAGTTTGTGTCCTAAGGTTTTAAAAATTGGTTCTCCTTTCACTGGTGTCAATAAAGAAGATCTCCGAAAACAATAATGTGTTTCCCTCCAAAGAGCTCTTTGTAGTTTGTTTTCAGTACCTCTTGTAATCTGATGTGAATCAAAGCCAACATTAGGTTGGAGACCATGCTCACTTCATCTATTAGTAGCATTTTCATTTGTTTTAACACTCTGCGTAGTTTCATTGCAGCTTCTGTAGAAAGTTTGTAATATTCTAATTAGTTTTGGTGGTCTACTGGTAGTAATCCGTGTAAAGTGACACCGCCTATGTTGTAGGCAGCTAAACCTGTGGGGGCAGTTACAACAGCTGACAGTTTGTTGTTTGTCATGTGTTGAAGGAACTTGCTGATGATTTTGATTAAGAATATTTTGCCTGAACCAGCTTCACCACTGACGTATAATAGTATAGGTTTGTAATTTTGGCAGGTACATTCTTTATTTTCATGTTGAACACCATGTGCAATTTCTTTTGTTACTTCTTGAAAAATGCTATGCTGCTCATTGTTTAGTTTTGATTGTAGTGTACTTAAGTCTTCTGTATCTTCATACTGACACATGGGGCCTCATTCAGAGACTGGAGGTAGTCATGGTGCTATTTGCGCCATGACTGCCTCCAATAACGGGTCCGGCACCGGTATGGTTCAATGGGGACTTACCGGTGTAGTCCGACCTTTGCAGGACCGGTAAGTCCCCATTCAAAAAGCCATTCCCCATTCCAATTGAGCCTGTATAGGGCTCAATGGGAATGGGGAAGGCGCTAATAACGGTACCACAAATTGTGGTACTGTTATTAGCTCTGAAGTCCCTTAGCGGGTCACGTCCATAACGCCTGGTCAGACCAGGCGTTAAAGGAGGGACCCGCTAAGGGAGCTCGTAGTAGGGCGGTAAGGGATTACCAGCACTGGTCTCCTTACCGGTGCCCGGTATCCCTTACCGCCCTACTCGTAAAGAGGCCAATGGTGTTTTCTACTTCTGTCATAGCTAATTCTGCCTCATTTCCTATTAGTGGCTGTCCCAGTGGTTCTTGGCTTCCTGTTACAGAAGGTTGACTACTGTCAGGAGTGTCCTTATCTAGTTGGGCCTGGAGTTCTTCTTCGTGTTGCTGTTCATTGTGCAACATTGTTTTGTACTGTTTAAAGTTTACATCGGTGATAGTGCTTTCATTTGCTTTGAAAGCGTCTTCATGGGAGTTATCTAGTATTTCTTCGTCTTTTCTCCATGGTTTAAAGAGTTGTAGCAGGGATATGTAATATAGTTCTTTATGTTGAGGAGTTTTTAATGACAATTTGATATGATTAATTAAACTTGGTTTGGTAAGTTTTACTAGGCTGCCTTCACAATTTGTTACTCTGTATCTACCTTTTTTTCATCGGGTTTTATATTATTTTTGTATGTGAAGTTTTGGGCTATGTCGTATAGACACATGGTTTCCAAGGTGGTACTTCTGTTTGGGTAGTATGTGTCTAGTAAATTGTTTTTAAAATGTCTTGGCTGTTGGGATAATTTTTGGCTATCAACGTTGTCGTATGATTTGAGAACTCTTTCTAGATTTAGCAGAACCAAGACTTAGCTATACTATATTTTCAGATTTTCCATACAAAGCAGTACTGGTTAAACGATCTGCAGCTTCATAGCAGCCACATTCTCCATGGGAGAGCATTTTTATGCCCAAGCTGTACGATTTCTGAGACAGTGTTTTGTCTGATGACAGGTCATTCCAGAGGTCTTGAAGCTCTGTTTTTTCTGCTTTGGTTAAGTAGGCTGTAACATATTGTGCAACTGCAGTGGAATTGTATGCAATGTACTGCACATCTATGTTTGCATTCCACAAAAGGGCAATGATTGCATTGTAATCATTGATATATTTTGCTTCTTCTGTTCTTTTTATGTAATATGTATTTTTAGGTGATTTACCTTTAACACTATGTCTAACTGAAGACATGAAGTTGTTCACTTCCCCTGTTTCTGTAACCGGTCTAGGGAAACCAAAATGGTATTTGGTGTAGTATTTCCCTTTGTTTTTTTATTTGCGATGACAATATTTGCCACATTTGTGTCTTTGAAATTGTACAATTTGTGCATGAAGATCACTATGTGTTGCTTCTGATGGAATTTTACAAGTGACATATTTTTTGATAAACTGTAACACAGTGGCATCACTGTCTTGATCAAATTTAGGAGCATCTTTAATCCATAAAACCATGTGGATATGTGGTGCTCCTCTGGCTTCGTATTCTTTTCTCCAAAAGAATTGTTGCACTTCTCTGAGGGGAGGAACAGTTTTATTACAAATAAAGTGTAGCATAGCAATGAAGCGATGATGGAAATATCTTGAATCATTAACAGGATTTAGAGAGCAAAGTTCTCCAGGAGTTAGTATATCTATGTTTGTTTTGTTTTTGTTTGATATGCGTAGGAAATCATGTAGATCTTCCCATGCATATTCTGCACAACTTAATGTTGCAAACCAAGTGGGTGGGCCAACGTTTCTTATCATACAACGTACATCTCCGTGACGTTGGAACCAGTATTCTTTAGTACCACGCATGTTTGCTAACAGATTTGTAATGCTTGATTGTAAAACTTCATCTTTTTCTTGCACTTTTTTATAGTAATTGTGTAGCTGACATATTTTGAAAGTGGGTTCCTGATTTTAATGTGTGTGCAACTCCGTAACATAGAGTTGCTAGTTCACTTTCAAAGAGTAGGTGGAATATGTATTTCACATTTTGTCTAAATATGGGATCTTCAGAATACATTCGTAATGAGCGGTATTCTGATGCTGTCAATTGAGTGGGTCTATCATCGTACCTTCTTCCTTTGCCAGTAGGAAAGAGTAGAGGAAAAGCACATGGTTTTATACTTTTTTCCCATATGCTGATTGGCGATCCTTTCGTTTGTCGCATTTGATACATTTCTAGTGCATCTTCTATGGTGTCATTAGAGTGTAATGGATGAATTGTATAATGGTCTAAAATATTGGATACTGTAGCAGGATCTACAAGTTCAGATTTACCTGTTTCTGGTGATTCTTGAATTATTTCAGTTGTTTCCCTTATGTTTTCTTCAATATTTATTTCTTTGTAGTATTCATTATTGTCTTTTAGATATTGTAAGGCTTGTCTAAATTTATGTAAGTCTACCAGTTGTTGCCAATTTATTTTGTCTTTTGTAGTTACACCAGTTACTAAGATAATTAAAGATTGTTCTATTGGACGTTGCACTCCCAGAGTGTGCACATTTTCTTTTTGATCTAATGGTAAAAATACTACTTTGCCGCAAAAGTTGTTGCAGAGGTTTTGGTAGAGGTAATAATTCCAAATTATTTGTGTTAGCACGTGAAGGAGTTTGATTGTTGTCAAGTTTTATAGTGCAGTAACTGCAACATATTACGTGTTCACTTATTTGGTATTTATTTTCTGCTAAAAGGTAGAGAGCTAATTCAAACCATTTGGAATCTTCATTGTCTTCTATTTTGTATGTTACATCTATAGTTTTTGTGTTACTTTTGTAAAAAGTTCTGCGGCAACACACACACACATGGCTTGGTACTTCAGCGGATGTACTTTTCAATTTTAGTATTTCTTTTTTGTATGTGCGTAATAGAAGTTTGCCATGTGCAGAATTGTTGCTAGTCTGTTGTATAGCTATTGCATTTTGTAAGTGGTTTTCTCTTCCAAAATATTTACTCTGGATATGGTTGATTTCTTCAAGTATGTCTTTGGCTGTACCATGTAGAAGATTGTTATTTAAATTGGCTAGTGCTAAAGCAGGACTTTTAGCATAGTACAGTTTATAGACTAGATTTCTTATAGTTGAATGATGTGTTGATATCATTTTGATATCATGCAAGGTGCTTTTGCAAATAGGTCCTGAAATGCAGGCCAATGAATGTCCTTGCAGTCCTGTGTATTTGCGCACTGGACAAGTACCCATATTTTGCAGCAGTTTTATTTTGATTTTATCTTTGCCTTTCACATATTGATTGAGGAACTGGCGTAAAGATTTGAAAGATTTTTTGCCAATGTTACACATTTGTATACTGGTTCAGTCGAATGGAGAATTGATTCTGAGTTTTCTGGGGATATTTTTGTAAGCAGTATTTCTTGTTCCATTATGGTATTATTAAGTTTTTCATAACCTCGTCCACTGCTATGGATGGCAATTGTGTTTGTTTGATTTTGTTTGTATGCTTCTTCATTGAAATATGGTTCTGTGCTTGTGGTGTGACTCCATTCACCTCCACAGATATTTAAGAAGTTATTTTTGTTGACATTCCGTTTATTGAGAAGCCTTTTTTGTAATTTAGTACTTAGTTTTGTTAGTGGTTTCATTCTGTTTAACACTAAATTAAATAACTTTCTTTTGAGAAGGATGCACTGTCTACCATAGCTTCCAAGATTATTTTTCTACAGTTTTTAAGGGTTGTGCTTGATTTGTCTCCTGTTTTATAAGATTCTGACTCTGTGGCGGAACATTTTTGCTAATATACTTCTTTTGGTATGGTTACTTCCTACTATATCAAGATTTATAGGAGCAGTTTTAGCAGTAGTAGTCGCTGCATTTCTGTTAATCATTTTCTGTTTTCTTTTACATTTTGATAGAGGAGGCAACGTTTCTGTACTGGAAGATTGTTTAGTTTTGCTAAATGACTGTATTAGCTGTTTTGTTTGAACTTTTTGTACAAACTCTGCTACAGATGGATGCTTATTTTGGCCATTTTTATTTTCATTTGCTCTATTTCTGTGGTGCTTTCTACGGACTTGCTTTCTGGTAGGCATTTTGTGGGGTATGTTGAAACAAAAAAATAGAAGGTATAGGTTGGGCTGTTGTGCAATGTATGTGTGCTGTATGCATGAGTGTTTGAGTGTGATGGTAAAGATGTATCTGGTGGTGTGTGATTGTGCATTGGGCAGCTACAATTATTTGGGAAGGCTATTCTTCTATTTGTGTGTTACTATACTGCGGTTCAAATGACAGTAGAAAGTGAGCTAGTGGTGAGGATAAGCACTAATAGTAAATCAAATGGTATACAATTAAAACAATTATTTGTTTTGTAATACTAATATTCTAGGGGCTGAGTTATGTTATTTGTGCTCTGGAAAATGGGGATTTGCGTGCCATTCTGTGTGCTAATCCCTGTTAAATAAATGGTGATTTGTGGGTAGAATAGTACACAAATCTTCGTTTTTTTTGGTGCACAAATTACATGAATCACCTGCACAGTGTGTTTGAGTAATATATTTTAATAACAAGATGATACATATAACAATGAACATTATAACAGTAACAGTGGAAGCAATTTAAAATTGAGAATCAGACCAACAAAACAGTAAGTAGCCCAATTAAACTGAAGGGGAGAAGGAGATTAGTGCAGTAGAAGTGAGAGAGAGGGAAGGGTGGGGAAGAGGAGGAGGAGGGAAATGGATGGGGTTAAAGGTGAGAATGGGGGAGAGGGAAGGGGAGGGAGATGATTAAGGAGATACGGCAAGGTGAGAGGGGGCAAGAAGGTGGGAGAGGTTTCATGTTGGAGAATGGAGAAGGAGAGATTTGAGGAAAGTGTAGAATGAGGAAAAGGTAGACATAGAGTAGAGTGAGAGAGGTAAGGAGTTCCAGTGCAGGGGGGCTAGGAGATGGAAGGAGCGAAACGGGATATGGCACAAGGGGAAGGAGGAACAGTGCGAAGAAAGTGGTCAGCAGAGTGAAGGGAGTGGGAGGGAGTGTAGAAAGAGAGAAGAGAGGAGAGTTAAGGAGTAGCAAGATTTTGGAGAGATTTAAAGACTAGGCAGAGAAACATACTCTTTTTTTGTGGAATGAGCAAGTTTTTTTGTAGTTGGTGTTTGTAGTTCAGATGTTGCTGTTTTCCAGGAGAGTGGTCTTCACTGCAATTGTAAAAGAAAGAAGTCAGCAATTTTGTATGTTTATAGTAGTGATGTTAATTGAGAGATTCATTTTTATGTCTTTGTAGTAGTATTCTTGTTTGATTTCTGAACATAGTGTATGCATGCAGTTTCATTTGACTATGTGCAGCCTTTATATTTTATTTATATTATGTTAGTTCAACATGCTTTGTAAATTAGTAGAATATTAAGTGTATGAAATTCCCTTGGATTTTATAAAGCTGTGTTATAGAATGTTAGGAGAAAGAAGAAATAATGTTATATTTATTTTGCAATTTTTATTAGGTAAATGGCAGAAACTGTATAGAAAAGCATGGAATATATGTATTTGTGAATCTCTGGGTAATAAACTAGAAGGATGTGATTTACAGGTAGTGGTGTTATTGCTCTATGTGTGTGGCTGTATGAAGATGCATGCAATTTTACTGGCTGTGAATAATTGTATAATACACTACTAAGTGTTTTTCCACAATTATATTGTTATTTCTTCCATCTTCTAATATTATAATTTTTTAGATAGGTGTGTGTGTGTAAAAACAAATTAGATAGCAGACAGGTTTGGAAGTGATAGTTGATTTTAGCACATGGAAAAAATGACAAGAAGTTCATTGTATAGGCTATAGAGGTTAAGTGTCAGTTACTCTGTTTATATTCATTTATATGAGTTGTACATGTACTGTGCAGAAAATATGCATACCTGTAGTTTGTATTCATGCATGTGGATATGCATGCAGCTGCAAGTAGAAATCTTAAAGACTTGTAAAGCGGTTTTTGTAGTAGGTGCTTTCAATGATATGAGAATGATTTACAGTACATTTGAAGTGCTGAACTCTGATGATGGAGTTAGATGTAGAGGTCTTGGATGTGATTGGTGGATGGTTGTGTGATTGATTAGCTGTATGTATCCAATGAGGGAATGGCACAGAGAGTGAAGTGGAAATGGTAGAAGGGCTGTCCAAATTACGATATGGCGGTAGTCTGTGGACATCGCGTATTACATACAGGGATTTTGGGGTGGAGAGGCATGTAAATGAGAATGAGCAGAGCAATTGATTGGTCGCCAGTAAAGTTTAGTGGGTGTGTTGTGCAAGGAGAGAGTTTGTCAGAAAGTCTTTTTACTGAGAGAAGAACAGTTAGCTTTGTGCTAGTTTGGAGACAGAGCTTCATCCATACATAATTATAATTCATTGTGGAGGGAACAGTTTAGGACATGTGTCAGGAATTTCTTTGCAATTTGTGATGAAAGAAGGACTTGGGAAGGTCATGGACATGTTTCCAAAATCCCAAGTAATATTTTCTCGTATTTTGCAGAGACAAATGTGGCTGCGTTCTTCTTCATTTGGTTCACAAATGGAGAAAGCAAGGCGGAATGTTAATAAGGCTGTTTGTGCCTTTCTAGGAGATGTTGGCATGACCTCTTTTCACAATGAAAATCTTATGTTTCGTAGAACATACATTTTTTTGCAGAGATGGAGTCCATCTTACTTATGCTGGTAATCAGATTTTTCTGAGAAATGTACAAAATGCATTGCGTCCTTTTGTGTAATTACAGCCATCCATTTTGCAGTAGGTGTTCACTATTTCAAGTTTTTAAAACACAAAAAAAGCACCAAAAGGTTCTTTTCAGAGCCACCACTTCCTCCCAGAGAAAAGTGCAATGATTTTGATAGGGCAGCACCCCAAAACATTAGATGTTCGCGATCTGTCCGCGGACTTCGAAAAAAAATGCACTGGACCCTAGTCCATTTATTTGTCACTTCTATTTTTAGACTGTGAAAGGCGGCTCTGAAAAGAACTTTTTTTGGGGGGGATTTTTGTTGTTTTATATTTTGTTTTGTTTTTTTACACAAGACACACTAGGACAGGAGGGGAAAAGAGGGTTTGTTTGTTTGTTTGTTTGTTTGTTTGTTTATTTATTGTGCGTGCCAGACCCTGAGGTAGCAGGGCGCATGTGACAAAAGGGCTTACAGCTTGGTTACAGAAGTTACAAGTTTGCAGAAGTTACAAGTTTACAGAACATGGTAGAACAGTTTTCTTGGCTCCACAGGATGAGGGATAGGCAATAGAGTACAATTACAAGCGGTATGCTGACAACAAGTCAGCAGGCTGACGTAACAAGATAGCAAATCTATATAAGGTACAATACATGCAGTAGTTGCGTGGGGAGAATGAGGGTTACATAGCATTCTCAGTGAGCCATTTTATTGTGTTCTTTCTGAATTTGTTGAACGTTAGGTCAGATCCAAGTGCGTGAGGTAGGGAGTTCCACAAATGAGCTGCCCTAACTGGGAAGCTGGACCCTCCAATAGTGGACAGTTTAAATCTGGGCACTAGAAGGCAATTGGGGCTGGTTATTCTTGTTGGCCTAGTAGAATTTTTTCTAGTAAATCGTTCTGTTAAGTAGCTAGGGGCTTTGTTGTTTAAGCATTTGTGGATGGGGTAGGCAGATTTGAGGTTGATTTTTTCTTGGGTAGAGAGCCATTTATGTTTCTGTCTTATTTCAGAAATATTTGCTCTTCTGGGAATGGGGGACACCAACCACGGGGATAAGAAAGGGCAGGTGGAGAGAGAAAGATGTAGGGTGGGCCTTACTTAGGTAGTGGGCAGGTCTTCTCGTGCTCCGAGATCGTAGTCTCAAAAGCACTTCGAAGTCTCTCCCCCCTGCAGAGTACTGCATTGCAGTACATACACAGAACTGTGACCCTCAAAAGGTTAGGATCATCAGTATTGTGAATGGCCTGTTAGGCAGCTGGAGGGATGCGCTCTCCCACAGGAGTGTCTCTTGTGGTGAGAGGAGTGGAAACGGAGGATGAAGTAGAGGAAATCAACCTACTATGCTCCTCACAAGGTATAACCTTGCGAATGTCCCCACCGTGGAACGACCTTAGGTGTTGCTTCATAGTTGTCATACCAAAGCTGTACGAACCAAGCCTCCCACCACTCAGCACCCTTTTGCACTGGTTGCAGGTGACTTTGTTTGCACGCGCCTTGGGTACGTTACCATGAATGGTAAATAACTGCCACATCCAAGACTCATGGCGAGTGCTGGTAGTAGGGACTTCCACTACCTCATCCTCGTCATCCTCTGAGACGAACAGTTATGGATCCTCCTCTACATCCTCACACCTGTTCCCCTCTTCAGGCCCTTGGGGAGGTGGTGGTGGTGGAGCGGGTGGGGGTGTTGCTGAGGCAAGTGTATCGCCAGGTGGAAGTAGAGGAGTCATGGATGCCATCAGGTTTCATCAAATTCTGGAAGATTGGCAGCCAAAGTACAGAGTGTTCTGTCAGATAGCCAGAAACACAATGAGGATGAGCTCTGGGGTGTGGCCTTTTATAGGGGTGCAGGTGCTTGCTTCGCGGACACCTGCGCTGTCCGCAAACAGATCGAACACCCCAAAAAGGCTCAAAAAGTTCCAAAAAGTATGTAGAAAGTCAGGGTCATTGTCTGGGACATGTGCTATGGTGAATTTTTACAATAAAATTCTGTGGATTGCCTGAAAAGGTACTTTTAAAATGTTCGGGGACCCGGACAGTGTCTGCAATTCAGGACACATGCTCAGCGTGGGTGCGGTCACATGATGGTGCCACAAGCATGACCGCGAAGGCAATGGGTGTCCGCAGGACACCAAATGCACGGGAGCGGTTGTGCGCATGCGCTCAGGTGTTCTACGGACAGTGTTCGGGTCCTGAAACTAATTAAAAGTGCGACACAAGTGAGACAAACAGTTATGGATAGGCGCGATGTTCGGAGAACTTACGGGTGTGGTGTGCATGTGCGTAGATGTTCTTCAGGCATTACGGACAGGTATAGTGTCCTTAGAACACCCCTATTTTTGTGTATATGCGGACATCCCGGACACCGTGTTTGTTCTTAGAACAGTTTCAATTTGCCTGCGAACAGTACGGACAGGTATAGTGTTCTTAGGACACCTCCATTTTGGTTAATTGCAGACATCCCAGACACTGAGCGTGTTCTAAAAACGGTTCCATTTTGCTTGCGGACAGTACGGACAGCTATAGTGTCCTTAAGACACCCCCATTTTGGTTAATTGCGGACATCCTGGACACTGAGTGTGTTCTAAGAACGGTTCCATTTTGCTTGCGGATAGTACAGACAGGCTAGTGTCCTTGGGACACCTCCATTTTGGTAAATTACAGACATCCCGGACACCTGCGCTGACCGCGGACACCCTAACTGCCTTTTAAAAAAAAGAAAGACACAGAGGACTGAATTAAAACACATAATATTTTTTTTATTATATACAAATATAAAATTTATGAAAGAGAGGGGAAAGCAGAAACTGACACAAAGGCCCTCATTACGACCCAGGCGGTAAGCAGAAAACGATGCCGGTAAATGAATACCGGCATAGTTTTCCGCTAGGTCCGATTATGACCCGCGAAAGTGCAATTAGTGACATCGTAGTTTACGGTGCCGCTAACAGCACCAAGGTCGCGCGCGCGCGACCCACCATGCCGTAAATACCGGCATGGCACAAAGCTACGCAGATCACAAACCAAGCGGACATGCCCCTAACGCCATCGCCAAGGCCGTAAAGTACCTTACGGCCATGGCGCTAATTCCGCCATCGCGAACCAACCGTAAATGGCCATGTGCAGTGTTCCCAGCCGTCACAGGTGCACAGAATCAGCACAGGTGGAAGCAATACAGACTCTCCCAGTGCAAAAAGAGCACACCCCACCCCTACTAGCCCCAGTCACACTCCACAATGATACCAATAGGACTAGCAATGTTGGGGCTGGAGGACCTGATAGCAATGCGAGTGCTACAACTGCAACAACAACAACAACAACAACAACAACAACAACAACAACAACAACAACAACAACAAGCTGCACAGAGGAGACGCAGGAGGAGAAGGAGGGCAAGACAGGGCCAGCAAGCCCCACCAGCACAGCCAGTGGCACCACGCAGGCAGCCCCCAATCCCACGCATCAGAGCCAGTCCATTCAACCTCACCGCAGAGCAGATCCACACCCTGTACCGACTGGACCGGGACACCATCACCAACATTGTGCACATGATACACAACGACATCGTCAGCATGATAGAAACACCCACCGCCATCCCGCCCCTACTGAAGATTGTGTCCGTGCTCCACTTCCTGGCCACAGGCACCTACCAGCACACAGTGGGCCACTTGCATGGCATATCCCAACCATTATTCTCACGTACACTGATCCAAGTGTTCGATGCCCTCCTCAAGCACACAGACGACCACATCTCATTGCCACGGTCTGCCCAGGAGATTGCCAACACCAAAGTGGGTTTCCATGCACTAGCTGGCATACCTGGTTGCATTGGTGCCATCGACTGCACCCATGTTGAATTGGTGGTCCCACATGCCATGGAGGTACCATACCGCAACCGTAAACTATTTCACTCAATCAACATGCAAATGGTCTGCGACTCCAACAGGATCTTCACACATTGTTGTGCCCGATTCCCCGGATCAACCCATGATTCAATGGTCCTTCGGAACTCCACAATACCACGCTACATGGAGCGACATGCAGGCCCAAGATCCTGCCTACTCGGTGAGTCTAATGTCATGAGCATGGAAATGCGAAGTGTGTAGGTGATCGACGTACCAATGCATATTTCACCTGGCAGAAAGGGGGGGGGGGAATGATGCATACGTCACATGGCTGCGACTAGCAGTAGCCAGATCATACCCTGAGGCAGCACTCACGTCATCTGACAACTGTATACATGATGCCTGATCTAATCAGCCCTAACATGTGAATGAAAGTGTACCCCAACCATGACACAACCATCTGCAAGTGCATTGTACGAAATGTGACCACATTGACTCCAAAGGAACGCACCTACATGCACGTCACCAAACACAAGCAACTGAAAGGCCTGTCCCCCATAACTGCGCACAAAGGAGGCACATGTCGGACAGGAACATCAATGCACCACTACGCAGACAGCAAGACCCACAAACTCCCCCCATTGACACCAGTATTGTTCCCTGGGGTCATAATGAGCCAGACAGCAATGTTGCAATCATGTGAGCTTTGACCTCACAGGACACGTGCCAGGTCACATAAAGTAACGGCCTGAATGGACACAGTGGATGGGCACTCACAGGGCAATTGTCCCCCCTGCATTGTGTCTTGGCATGCAAAACAGTACATGAGAGCCATGAACATATACCGGTTGCATAGTGTGAATCCATTAGCACAACTAAATTTGGGGCAAAGTAATAGTTGAATGCAAGGCATGGTGGCGCGTCATGTTCAGAAAGCAATCTCATTCCTGACACATACATTGTTGCCCATTTACAGGTGATGCAGGCTATCCCCTGAAGAGATGGCTCCTTACACCAGTCCGGAACCCACAGAACCAGCATGAGGAGGACTTCAACCGTGCCCATGCACGTACCCGTGTGGTGATAGAGCAGGCCTTTGGCCTACTGAAGGCACGTTTCCGCTGCCTCAGCAGGTCTGGCGGGGCACTCCTGTACCGCCATGAGAAGGTTGCGAAGATCGTCATGGCATGTGTCATGCTACACAATATGTGCGTCAGACGTAACGTGCCTCTGCCCCCTGACGCAGAACTGCAACCACCTGATGATGAGGATGATGAGGGTGGGGATGGGGCAGCACCTCAAGGAGGCAGCGATGCACAGGAGGGGCGTGAAATGCGTCAGAATCTCATTGACCAATACTTCTAGCACACACAGCGTGTGCGTGTAACATGTGGACGGCACTTGGGGCACTTGGGGCACATTTCCATGCTCATGACATTAGACTCACCGAGTAGGCAGGATCTTGGGCCTGCATGTCGCTCCATGTAGCGTGGTATTGTGGAGTTCCGAAGGACCATTGAATCATGGGTTGATCCGGGGAATCGGGCACAACAATGTGTGAAGATCCTGTTGGAGTCGCAGACCATTTGCACGTTGATTGAGTGAAACAGTTTACGGTTGCGGTATGGTACCTCCATGGCATGTGGGACCACCAATTCAACATGGGTGCAGTCGATGGCACACTGTAGACTGTACAACAATAAAGCACACATACACAATGAGCAATGTCCACACATTTGGTTTGTGATAAACGTAAAAGTGTATTGTGCTTCTGAAAGGTTATGACACACCCAATCCCCCCTCCCCCTGAACACCCCAACACACCCAATCCCCCCTCCCCCCTGTACACCCCAACACACCCAATCCCCCCTCCCCCCTGTACACCCCAACACACCCAATCCCCCTTCCCCCCTGTACACCCCAACACACCCAATCCCCCCTCCCCCCTGAACACCCCAACACACCCAACCCCCCCTCCCCCTCCCCCCAGAAATCCCTGCAAAGGAGTGCCAGTGCCTGTGGTGAAGTGGATAATGTCTTAGTGGCCCACTGGGCGGGCACTATTGCCAGCCCCCTGTCCCAGAACCTGGGGCCCCCCTGCCTGTACTCCTCCGGGTCCTGGATGACCTGCAGACGGGGCTGGATGGGGCCGAACTTGCAGCTGAGGAGGTACCGGCCTGCTCGGTACGCCGTGTGTCCATGATTGTCCGTATCAGTTCACTAATCATATTCCGCACTGCGGCTAGTTCTGTGCATATGTTCGTGCTTGCTGATTGGATGGCTGCCTTGATGCTGTCAGCACACCTCTCCATGCCTGAACTGGCCCCTCCACAACCAGCAACATGCTGCGTTAGGATTGATGCCAGTTGTTCTTGCCTCGCTGATATTTGGTCCAGCACCTGGCTGAAATCAGGCACAATGGAGGTTGCAATTGCAGGCCCAATAGGACTACTCCCCTCTTCCCCTACTCCCACTGGGCTTGGAGTGGCTGGCCATGAACCTCCAGGGGATTGCCCCTGTGTGTCCTGTCCATGCAGGCTACATGGGGACAGGTGTGGGGAGGTAAGTTGGGTGTTGGGGGGACCTTTCATGTCATCATTCCCATTCGCCACATCGCTGTCAGAACAGGCTGCGATGGCTGCAGTCTCCCCGACTGTACTGCTCCCCGCAGGCACAATCCCCTCAGTGGGCAGCAGTGGTTGTGGGTCTGCCGTGGGTGCCATCATGTCCCTTTCCTCGGGGGGAATTGCTGCCCTGGGCTGTTCGGCAACAGGAATTTTGGCCTGCTGTGGGTTGGCCATGGGTCCAGCAGAGGTGGATGGTTGGTGGCCTCTTCCCTCTGTCCTGGTCTTCTTGGCTGGGGTGGTGCCACTCTCGTCCCTGCCGGTGTCCGAGTGTGAGCCTGTGGTGGAGCAGAGGAGGGAAAGTGTTATTGATGGTTCAGCGGACATTGAGCAGGCATTGTGATAAGTGCCACGGTTTAGATGGATAGATGGTGGACTTTGTAGACCGTGACATACAGGTTGCCTCCCTTTTGGGTGGGTTGAGCATGCAGGAATGTGTGTGCCTGCTATAGGGTGTACATGCTGCATGTGTGCAGGGCGTGGGTCTTCTGCTGATGTGTTGCGTTTGCCATATGGGGCGTCATTGTGATTCCCATGTAAGTGTGATTCAGGGTGTTTTGCAAGGCTGAATTGGAGGCACCTACCTGTGTCTCCTGATGTCGGGGCTCCTCTCTCCATTCCGTCGACGCCCTCAATGCACTCTATGCCGATCAATGAGGTGTCACGATGCCCGCTCCCGGGGAGCCGGCTCAGGCCCTGCGTCCCCGAAAGCGGACATCAAGTCCCCGGGGAAGGTCCTAGCAACCCCTTATAGGGGCCCTTTGGACAGCGTCCTGGCGCCATAGGCGCCAGGCTCATTATGAAAGTGTTTGGGTGCACTTACCTGATGCAGACCATGCTGCAGAACCCCGGCCTCCTTGAGGCCTGAAAGGAACTACTTTACCTGTGGGACTCATTTACCACCCGGGCGTGGTCGGGGAAGGATACATACCTGATTGGAGGAAGGACACATTCTAGGAACTTCTTCCAAGGCTATTTAAACCACACCCGATCAGCCACACGTGCTTCGCGTTGTTCTACATCTAGCAGCTGGACGCTCACCGTGTCTGCTCCTGCATCTTGACTCCTGCCACACCTGCCAGCATCCTGAATCACCTGCAAAGGAAGGGAACAAGAGAACAGAAGAAGGAAAAGGCCTCACCTGCTAAATCTGCATCCCAGAGACATTTCGCCGACAATCCTGGAAAGGAAGACATTTATTTTTAAAAGCATATCGCATCGATCGCTGCAGCGCCGCATTCTACTCACCTTTACAGGGCGCCTCCATGTTCAGCAGCGACCATCCGGATTCGCAGTCGCGCCCCCGCGCCTAGGGAGAAAAAGACAAGAACAAAGGTGAGAGAAAGAAGGGAAAAGGGAAGCTAAAACTCAATGACAAGACTTACCTGTTGGGTCATTCCCTTTTCATTTCGGGTCCGCGCCGCATCCAGGCATTTCCGGACCCCGGCCCCTAAGGGGAAAAAGACATCAGCGTTAATGAGTGAATGAAAAGACATTACCAAAACACTCATTAAAGACTTACCTGATTTCCACAAGGATTTCACCGCTCACCTCGGGTCGGTGCCTGTACCCCGGCATTCCGTACTCCGGCCCCTATGGGGAAAAGACACTAGCATCAGAACATTAATGCATGGACACAAGGGGAACCACTTATAGAAAAACTTACCTGGAAGCCAAGCAAGTTTGGTTCTCACCCATCCGAAAATCCAGTGACGTAACTGGATACCAACGCGCCCCTGCATCAGAAGCAGGATGGAGAGCTCGTCCTTCCAGACCCTAAGGTGAGACGCTACGGGGAAGCACAGAAGGGTTTTGAGGAGGTTGAGAGGGGTAAGTGGGAGGCCGATTGCATTACCCCGCAGACAGTTAACCCCCTATTCTCACCTACAGAAGGATACTTCTGCGAGTCAGACAAGCCAGATCTGGGGCCCGGTCCAGTCTGTCTTCCGAACCCTGCGCATCACCTTAGACGAGGTCACAGCAGCGCGAACCAGGCCAGCGCCCCCGTGGGAGTCAGGTGAGCTTTACATGAGGCACATGTCTCCTCCCATGGCTGCATCTTCAGTGGGGAGTCTGCTCCACCGCCAGTTGCCAGTCCCAGGTTGCGGTTTGCTCACAGTATGCCCCTTACTCGGAGCCAGAGGTCATCCCACCTTTTGCGGCACTGTCTGGCGGTGCGTGGGGTGGTACCTACGGCACTGACGCGTTGTGCCACGAGTTCCCATACTGCTTTTTTCCGGGCTATGGCTGGTCTCATCATCTCTGATGAGAAGACGACGTCTGCCTTCTCCTGCAGCGTTTCTGCCAGCATAGTTAGTTCTTCGCGACTGAAGCGGTCCTGCCGCTGCCTGTCGCAGGCTTTTTTAACAACTTTTGGCATGGTTAGATGAGGAAATGGGTGGGTAATGGGATTCACAGGGTTTCAGGGTCGAATGTAGTGTGGTTGGGTAGGATGGCAATGGATTGTGTTTTTAAAGATGGCCGCTGTGCTCTTTCCCGTTCCGCCGCGATGACGCTATTTCCGGTTCCGCTTATTTGCGGTGACCGCTAATTATGGTGCCCGCTAATTACGGGGCCCGCTGATTACGGGGCCCGCTGATTACGGTCGGCGCAATGATGGGTGTCGATAGGTCACCCAGCGCGGCATTCGATGCCGGTAAGGGCTGTTTACGCCATGGCGTAGTTTACATTACCGCCATGGCGTAATGCTGGTGCGCGATGGGTCGGAATATGGCGCTCTTTACGCCATCGGTCCATGGCGTAAATGATGATTACGCCATGGCGGTAATGTAGCTTACTTACCTCCAGGGTCGTAATGAGGGCCATGGGAATTGGGGGTTTCAAGAGGATGGATAGGAGGAGATGAAGGGATGGGGAGCTGGTACAAGTGGATCTAGGTCACCTGGCCTAAGCCCCGCCCACCTGGTACCTTCCTGTTTACCGTTCTCTTTCACCACTTAGCAAGCCCCGCCCACCTGGTTCCTTCCTGTTTGCCGCTCTTTTTCACCACTTAGCAAGCCCCGCCCACCTGGTGCCTTCCTGTTTGCCGCTCTTTTTCCCTACTTAAGTAGCCCTCCAGCCTCTTTTCCTTTGCAGATGGGGAGCAGGTGCAAGTGGATCTAGGTCACCTGGTCTAAGCCCCGCCCACCTGGTGCCTTCCTGTTTACCGTTCTCTTTCACCACTTAGCAAGCCCCGCCCGCCTGGTTCCTTCCTGTTTGCCGCTCTTTTTCACCACTTAGCAAGCCCCGCCCACCTGGTGTCTTCCTGCCTGCTGCTCTTTTTCACCACTTATCAAGCCCCACCCACCTGGTGCCATCCTGTTTGCCGCTCTTTTTCCTTACTTAAGGAGCCCTCCAGCCTCTTTTCCTTTGCAGATGGGGAGCAGGTGCAAGTGGATCTAGGTCACCTGGCATAAGCCCCGCCCACCTAGTGCCTTCCTGTTTGCTGCTCTTTTTCACCACTTAGCAAGCCACGCCCACCTGGTGCCTTCCTCTTTGCCGCTCTTTTTCACCACTTAGCAAGCACCACCCACCTTCTTAGCCCTGCCTCTTCCTTCCTGCTCCTAACTATTAGATCAAGGGCGTGTCTCCCCCGGGTGTCCTAAGCAAAGGGCAGACGAACAAAAGGGGAATTCCTGTTTTGACCTGTTCGGACCAGGTGGACCCAGGGCCCGACCCCCTGCTCAGACAGCAGGTAGGCATGCACCAACATGTGTTACTCCCTCTGGTCCCCCCGTGATGTTCCCTTGTGCCCCCCATTCTCGCACACCGGTGTTGCCTGTTTTGCTTGATTCTTCTACCCTACTCCCCCCTCACCCTACTCAAGCCTATTTCTGCAGGAGTCTGTCCTGATACATTCTGGTTTCACCATCACCGTCTTGTGGACAATGCTGGATTTGACTTTTATGGACTTCACTCATTCATGGTGCGTCACCCATTCTCAACTCTCATGCTGAACTTCTTTTGCATCTTGTACTCATGGTGGCCCTGAATCATGCTGTTCCCATCTTCATCTTGTATCCTGGCTTGCAACATTATGTGTTACTACTGACTTCTGCAATTGTATTCACTCTCCCCTCTTGCTTCTCCACTCTTTTGACTGCTAACTGTCTGTTCTCTCCTCCTTTCCCTTCTCCCTTTTCCTATCTCCTCCCCTTACTTTCTTCTATGCACTTACTCTATCAGAATTGTTCCTGGACCTAGTATGATAGCAACCTTGTCTGTCTCCCCCTCCCTCCCCTTACTGGTTTTTTCCTCCCCAACTCCTCTCCAGCACTATCTGAAATGTCATTGGGCCTAATATGATAGTCACTTGTTTTGTGGTTTATAGTGATAATACCGAAATACAAAATCTCGAAAAAAAAAATCTCGAGTTCAAAATCTCGAAAAAAAAAATCTCGAATTTTTTTTTTAATACGTTTTTATCTCGAAATGGGGGGGTTCCCCCCCAACCCCCCTTTTTTCTATTTTTTTTTTTATTTTAACCTTTTTTTTACTTACCTGACACCAAAAACACATATAACTAAATAAATAAATAATTCGAGATTTTTGTTTTACGAGATTTTGGATTCGATATTTTTGCAGTTCGAGATTTTGTTTTCGGTTTTTTGACCGACCACCGTCGTCAGGCCTAGTACGGTAGTCGCCTGTCTGTTTCCATTTCCTTCCCACTCTCCCCTTCCCTTCCTTATCTATGTTTTAGCTCTTGCACTATCTGAAATGTCATCAGGCCGAGTACGATAGTTAATTTCACATCCTTACTGTTCATGGCCTGTAAGAATGTCATTGTTTTTCCCTTGTTCGCTCCCTTGCCTTGAAGTGCTTTGAAACACATTGTGTATAGGCGCTATATAAATAAACTATCATATCATATCATATCATGGAAGTCTCATCAAAACACTTTTCTTCGTGGAGAGGGTTTGGGGATAATTGACTGGGATATGGAGAGGGGGGACAGGTACATGTGGGACAATGGTATTTAATTTTTTCTTTTATGTGGTCCTCCACAAAGTTTTTCAAATGGTTGAAATTTGCCATGAGCATGTCCATTTTTTCTTCCATGCGCTGGAGAGTCTTTTCCAATGTATCTTTTTGTGTACTATTTTCAATGTTTGCATGGTCTGTTAAAATATATGTATATGTTAAGTGTACATAAAGTAATGCTTATTAATTTGGTTATATAGAGAAGTGCCTACCATTAGTATCACTATCTTCAGACATTTCCTCACTGGGAAATTCTCCTCAAGCCACTCCAAAGTACTGGACATTTCTGTGAAAAAAAATGTACATTACTTTTATTGTATCTAATACAGAAATTTTAGAAATAAATAAGAAAAATGAAGTACACTCACTAGCTTCTGGTAAGTTGCGTTCTTACTGTTCTGTAGACCGGCTGTTGCTCCTAGTTGTGCAGTTTCTGTGAGGTAATTATGTTGGAATATGTAAGATTATTTAGCAATTTTTTTCATGCAGCACCACTGCATGGGTTGGTGCATTGCTATAATGCGGTACAGCAAGGCATGTGTTGCCAGTGTGACATGGACATGTAAATGAAAACAGGCTATTAAGTCAAAAACGATTTCTACATCTAAAATGCAAATACTTTTTTTACAGTTAAAAGCATATATTTTTTTTTCTCACCTGAAATTCCTCTGTTGCAGGAGACACATTTGAGGATTAATGAACTAACTTCATTAACAATACTAACGATTCTAACTCATTAATAATATAATGTGTTCTCCAGTGCAAAATGAGATGGAAAATGACAGGCTCTGAAAGTCATTTTAAACGCGCATCCAGATTTTTTTCTCTTTGTTTCTATCTGTGCTCTGTCCACAGTATTTGCAGGAAGCAAAGACTTGAATAAGCAGGAAATCACTTTTGTTACAGTTGCAACTGTATAAGCCAAGCCATTGTTCAAGATAAGGAGGGTAGGACAAGATAGAATTTCATTGGTTGAACTCGTTTGGTAGGCTGTAACAGAGCTTTGCTAATGAATCTCGGGGAAGAAGAGAGGAGAAGACATTTTACACAGCTGGGAGAAAGGCCTGGCTGGTGGCTGGGGAGTTTCCTGATTGAAAAAGCAGATCCCAGTGCACTGCTGCAGAGACTGGGAATTCCATTCAATAAGCCCAGTTTGAGTGATGGCAGATGCTCGTCCTTGCTGGGGTGATTTAAGAGGGACTTCCAGAAGGCGACCAGCCGAAGACTTTCACATGCTGGACAGGCTTGGTAATTATATTGTAGAGTGCGGGGGCAGTGTGTATGTGTGTGAAACTATTCAGTCAGAGTAGAAGAGGGAATTCCAATGTTTTATCAACATGTTTAATGTTGCAAATTGAATATGTGCTCGCCGCTCTCTTCTCATTTTGTTACAGATAATGTTGTTACTGCGCAATTTCCATTTATTTCTGTAAAAAGAGTAAGATCGTGTTGAAATGCAATTTTTTATAATACACAAAAATATCTGAAAGCAGACGGATAGTGTGTTTTATTTTTTCTCTTTTATTTGTGCATCTACCATTACAGTACTGATAATATGGGGAGCGGTTTAGACAGTGCAATTGTCATTTTTAAGGTAGCTAAAAATAAGACTTTGCGGTAGCTGTGTGCATGATTCCATTCAGTATATAAGTGTGTGTTTTCTGAACGGAACATAATAATAACATAATGAAATAGACTGCTGCTGGAGGTACATGAGTCCGCAGAAAGAGAGGCCCTGGAGATAGTTCACCGATGTAGATAAGTTGGTGATGAATACCACATGTTAGCTCGCTGCCATAGATAAGTCAGTGAGGACAGCCCATGGTGGCACTCCAATTGAAAATGTGGTGTTCCTGAAATGTAAGCCTGAGGCCTCTCTAGTGATCACACGAACAAACTAAGCAAAAATAAGGGGTTCTGGATATTGGGGCCACATATAAAACAAAGGAATTATGTTCACCAGAAATACCACCAATAATGCATACCAACATAATGTATACCACTAAATGTATCTGTGTGCTCAAATAATGTTTGTATACTGTAGTACTATAATAGCAAATCTAATCTGAATGCAAAGAGTGATTATTACTGAATTATTTTCATTTTGGCGGTAAGAAAATACCGCTAGGCCCCAAATCTATACAAAATACCCAACATATTTATGGTGCGTTGGCCGGGAAAGTGATCATAGAGCACCTACTGGGCGTGGCAAGTGTGTCTCACACTGCCATCTGTACATTAAAGGGAACCCATTTCATAATAGTGTGTCACCAAAAACGAATTTCAGAATGTCACAAAGGGAAACCACATTCTCAGACCTAGTGCAATATTTAGAGGCAAAGTTGTTTGCACATGGAAGAGGTCCTCAAACAGTACCTCAGAATGGCATGACCGCATTCAGGGTGAGGTGCAGAAAGAAAAACTAGACAATATTTTTGCAGAAGGCAGCATAATTCAGGTCTGCCTAACAAGGTTATTGAATGCAGCCGATAAAAGTGCAGAGAAAGACTGTTTAATACGGCTATGTGCCAAAATATGGTTTATTTTGAATAGGTCCCTGCGAATGCAAGAAAATGATACCCAGCTAATTAACAGGTTAAAGACTGACTTAGATGGGGCAAGTAAAAAAGAGGAGATGTTAAGAACAGAATTAGAAGGATGCCAAAAAGACGTGCAATTAAAATGCTGAGATTTTGATATTCAGTTGTCCAAAAGCAAGAAACAGTTTGAAGACAGTGAGCAAGAATTGGTACACTTAAAAGCCTTAGTGGATCACATTAGACAGGATAAAGATGAGATTGTTTCAGAAATGCAGATTTTACAAAAAGAACATTTTGAAAAAGAAAGTGATCTCCAAGGTGCAGAGCAAGAAATGGTTAAAATGATTCAAGAAAGAGACAAGAGAAACAAAGAATTCAATGAATGCCAAATGCAAATGTGCGACATGCAGGAGGTAATAAATAAAATGAGTGATGAAAACAACTATCTGCAAAATGAAGCAGACAGGCTGCTTAAAAAGTTCAAGGACTTAGAACAGCAAATGTGCATTCCGAGGTCCCAGGAGAGGCAGCAGGGTACTACATTCAATGGAGTGGAGGTGAATTCTAGTTCTGCCCAAAGAGCTAGTGCTCCAGTGACTGGGCCAGTGACTGAACTTGGTTGCAGCACCCTTGGGGGATTTGATACTCCCATTGGGGGCCGCCACCAATCCCATACACCTGGAACTAGGATTGAGTCACCAAGTAGTGCAATGCCATGCATTGCAACAAGTAGCCCCATAAAAATAATGAAATCTATTAAAGCTCTGAACAAACCATTTAAAAAGGAGGGGAATGATGCATTGAGGATCACTTAGAAGCGGTTCATGACATTTTTAAAGCACTCCAGATACCTAAGGAACAGTACAGACAATATTTTCATTTAACTTTAGATGCTCCGACGGCCAGCATCATAAGGGGATTAAATGAACAGCAGAATATGACATGGGTGGAGTTTGAAAAATAAATTATGCGTCATTTTTCTCCTTTCCAGTCATTACAGGAGGAAAAGAAAGTTGCTTACACTTACTGCTGGGCCTAATACATCCCCTCGCCAGTTTTTACAAGACTTAAAAAGAGCATTTTCTCGCTTTGATGTATCTTTTGACCCCAATTCTAATGAATTTAAAACCGCCTACTTCTATGGGCTACAGAAAGACATCATATCCCAATTGGTCCGTGAATTTGATCGTGACAAGTCCCTTGAGTGGATTGTGCATCAAAGCACTAAACTATATGAGGTACTCTATTGTCAGGGTAGAGAAAGTGATAAAATGAAAGATACTAGACCTAAATCTAAAGAACCCTCAGCAACAGTGATGGAAATCAGGTCAGCCAAGATGTCCCTTGAGTCTGCTCAAAATCCAGGTAAAAATAATTTGGCACCTGAACAAAGGGTTAATCAACAAAGGTCATCACACTCTGTACCAATGTTTCAATCACATGATCCTAGTAATAGGGAGAGCTATATCAGTCCTAGGTATTTAGGAGATAGGCCCCGGGCAGGCTATCGGCCTGATATGTCAGGTATGAACCATAATCAGAGACAAAATCAAGATCAAAGAAATGATGGTCCCTACCAGACATTGGGGACACAGAACAAATTTGATCCCAACACCATGATATATGGTAATCAGGATAGACCCCGATATGTGGATCAATTTGCTGATAATGGGACATAGGGGGCAGTACCCACAACATGAGAGACAGGACATGAGACAGAACATGAATTATACTCCACGTCAGTACAATGATTCCCCACCAGGGGACTACAACCAAAGGATGGGTGCCCCTCCACAAATGAATCAAGAGTTCAGAAACTATCCCAATAGAAATAACTGACCTGAGAGGTATCAGAATAGATCCAATCAGGGAGAAAGCAACCAATATCGATCTAGGCCACAGAGAGAGGATTCTAGAGAGGTGGAAAGGTTCCAGTGCCTTGAGGCCCAAGTGAAAATGTTAGCTGAACAAATAGGGAAGCTTTGTACAGCACAAAAACAGTCATCAAAGGAGGGGGCTGATGGCCATAGCAATGATCGGGGGGCTTCTTCTAAAAAGTGACTAAGTACTCATGATACCTGCAGTACCAAAAAGACAGATTGCTATGATGTAATTTCGCATAATGACTCTGAGATGTCTAATGATTTAAAAGTGTAGATGCCAGTAAATGAACATGTAACAGAAAGTGCAAATACTTCTAAAAGAGAGGTACAATTTAACCTAGAACTAAATCAAACATTGAAGATTTGTACAAATGAAATAAGGAAACCTGAAAACCCAAAAGAACAAAGAGACAGATTTAAGAAAAATGACTCATGCATGGGGAATACCAGTAAACAGGGAGTAAATGGGGATGCTATAATTCCATCCCTGGGCAGTCAAAACAATGGCCAAACACAGGCAGAAAAACGAAATACTCAAAAGGAGGGTTCAAGTCAATCACCTGCAGAATTCTTTGAGTCACATATTTTTGAAGAGGCTGAAAGGGCTGGTACCACAATAAATGATCACAAATGCACAGAATTAAACAATGACAGATTGCTGAATGATGTTGTTACACATGTTCAGTTGGAGGGTTGTAATGTGGCCCCTGATGATACCTGGATGGATAGGCGAACAGTGTCCACACTCCAAAAAACCTCTGAACATGGAGAAATGAATAAAGGGGGTAATTCATAGAATGCAGCGCACAAGTGGCGCACGCGGCTGGCGCACAGTGTGCGCGTGCGAATCCCTGCGCCAGCCGTGTGCGCTAAAATCCATTTCCGCGCACAGCGTATTCATGGATTCCAGCCACCAAAACCAGCCGTGGCGCACAGTGGCGCAGCAACCCTGCAGCAGCGCCAGTTACGCCCCCAAGAACGCCTCTCGCGCAGGGAAAAGCCATAAAAATCCCCAATCCAGCGCAAAGGGCTGCGCCAACCCTGTACCAGCACGACAAGCGGGCTACGTGTATCACTGGGGTGCGCGGGAAGTACCTCACGCGATTGGCCCCCGTGCGAGCAGGGTACGTGTATTTCAGGGGTGCGCGGGAAGTTCCACACGCGATTGCCGCAGGGTACCTGTATTTCAGGGGTGCGCGGGAAATTCCACACGCGATTTCAGCAGGGTACGTGTATTTCAGGGGAGCGCGGGAAGTTCCACACGCGATTGGCCCAGTGCGAGCAGGGTATGCATATTTCAGGGGTGCGTGGGAAGTTCCACACGCGATTCCAGCAGGGTACGTGTATTTCATTGGTGCGCGGGAAGTTCCACACGCGATTTCAGCAGGGTACGCGTATTTCAGGGGTGCGCGGGAAGTTCCACACGCGATTTCAGCAGGGTACGTGTATTTCATGGTGCGGGGGAAGATTCACACGTGACATCAGCAGGGTATGTGTGTTTCAGGGGTGCGCGGGAAGTTCCACAAGCGATTGGCCCCGTGCGAGCAGGGTACGCGTATTTCAGGGGTGCACGGGAAGTTCCACACGCGATTCCAGCAGGGTTCGTGTATTTCAGGGGTGCGCGGGAAGTTCCACACGTGATTTCAGCAGGGTACGCGTATTTCAGGGGTGCGCGGGAAGTTCCACATGCGATTTCAGCAGGGTATGTGTATTTCAGGGTGCGGGGGAAGTTTCACACGCGACATCAGCAGGGTATGTGTATTTCAGGGGTGCGCGGGAACTTTCACACGCGATTGGTGGAAATCCACGTGTGTTCTGTCATCACGTGCAATGAGGGAAACACAAGCGCGCGTCACGTCACAGACGCGCTCACGCACTAAGGGCCTTTGGTCCAATGAAATCGCAAAGGCGTGCTGCCGTGCATACGCGCTAAGGGCCTTTCCTCGAATTACACGCAGACGTGCAGGATTTTCACGTGCCAATTCACTCCGTATCAAGCTGGCCACGCGTAATCACATGGAAGACCACGCTCCTGCCCAGAAGGCCGAACTACTGCCCCCAGAGCCCCGAGCACACTCCCACCTGCCATCTGCTGCTGCCTGACTGCCTGCTGCCCACGTGCCCTGCCATTTGCTGCCTGCACATCAGCCAGGGGTGCTGTTGCTGTGACCACCTCTGTTGGAACCGAAGACTCCCGACTGGGATTCCATCGCTCCACAGCCCAGCCCCAGGACCCAGTTGCCCACCCACTCCTGCCTCTGGGGTTGTCATGTCGGGGCAAACACCATCTGAGACCACTGACAACCCCCGGCCAGAGAGGCAGAGGGGCACCAGCTTCAGTGCCACCAAAGTTGGTGTCCTGGTGGAGCAAGTCCTGGGGCAGTATAATGCCCTCTTCGGAAGTTCGCGCACCGACAAGGAAGGACGGACTCGGATCTGGACTGGCATCGTGACTGCCATCAACGCGGAGGGGGTGGCAGTCTGCAACTTCCAACATGTCAAGAAGCGCTGGGAGGACTTCAGGTCCAGGACCCTGAACAAGGCCCGGCGCCTCTTGAAGGCAGCGGATGCCAAGGGGCGCCGGGGCCACTTGTCGGAAGAACAGATGAGGGTCCTGGAACGCATATCCCCAGCGCTCCACGTCCAGGTCCTTAAGAGGCAGACCCGTCTGGAGTCGAGCGGTAAGTGTACATGCATCCTGATTGTGAGCTGTGCGTGTGGTGATTTTTCAGTAGTGTGCAGGTGGCACATCTATTTGTATGGGGTTGAGTATGGGTGGGGGTGTACAGGGCCGTGGGGCTAACACATGCAAGGGCTGGAATGTGTGAGACATGGATGGTGCTTGTGTGTGTAGGCTTGCATGCCAAATGCAGTTGTGTGGGCACACATGTTTGGATGAATGTGTATGTAAGTAGACATGTCCGTGATGTCCGCATGTATGTTGTTTTCAGCTGCATGTATCAGCACTGTGTACATGTGCATCTGTGTGTATTTGACAAGGGTGCAACAGTGGTGCAACATGGATGCATGTGACAGCGGTATGTGGAAGCCTGATCGGCAGATGTGACATGGATGCCCATCTGAACACTGAGACACTTGGCAGAGGTGTACAGATGCATGCAAGTGTGGTGGTGTGTGTACATGTGTAGTGCACTTCCTGTGTTGCATGTGATGTCTGGCTCACCTTTGCCTGCTCATGCTGTTGTATGTGTATGGATGGTGCTGGCAGTTGCAATATGGCTGTGGTATGGCTCATGTGTGCGAGTTGAAATGACATGTGTGTTGGGGATTGTGATGACATGTCTGAGGTTTGCCAATGCCACTCATGTACAACTGTCATGTGTGTATGTGTCCATTGTACAGTGCCCTGATACCTGTGTTTTATTTCTCCCTGTCTGCAGCGTCAACTGATGAAGAGGGTGGAGAAGATGCTGTGGAGCACAGCGGCGGGGATCCCACCGCCAGCCGGAGACACAAGGCCCGGCTCCCCTCCCATGTTGTCATCTCGTTGGGGAGTGAGGAGTCCGGTGCCGCGTCCCAGGCCGCAGCTGCCGGGGGGAGGTCCAAGAGGCGGAGGTTGGAGTTGGACTCCTCAGCAGCAGAAGGGGCAGCTGGGACCCCACAGGGCCCAACGGGGGAAGATGGCACGGAGTCATCCAGGTTGGTGGGGGGTTTGGTGGAGGAGGAGGCCATGCAAGCAACAGAGACGAGGTCTGGAGGTGGGGATCCCACTGGTGCTAGTGGTGCAGTGCAGGACCAGGGACAGGAGGCAGCAGAGGCCGCCGCGGAGGTGCCTGTGTGCAATCCTGTCCCTGATCCTGTCCCTGCATCATCTTGCACCAGCAGGGATGCCTACGTCCAGACCCATTTTCAGGCAGGGGATGAGCAAACGACAACTGGCCTTCCTCTGCCTGCGGACGTGGCTATCCGGGTCCGGGTTGAGCCTGTCCTGACTGGTGCGGCGTTGCGTCAACGGGCCATGCGAGGTGACCTGCAGTCTTTTCATGAGGAGACTGCACGTCATCTCGAATGGCTCGTTGACCACGGCAGCCTGCTGGGACAGGTCACCCAGGCCGGATTCCTCCATTTGACGGGGTTTGCTACGACCCCCTCCTCAACTGAACCCCCTACGTGCCAGTCATCCTCCGTGCCATCTTCCCACCCATCAGTCACCTGGGTGCCCTGTGGAGCTGCCTCTGACGGTGCGGCCAGGCTGGTGGAGGAGGCATCCCTGCCACAGTCGGGAGTCGG
The DNA here is from genome assembly GCF_040938575.1 of Ambystoma mexicanum. Lineage (NCBI taxonomy): Eukaryota > Metazoa > Chordata > Amphibia > Caudata > Ambystomatidae > Ambystoma > Ambystoma mexicanum. The sequence goes on from NC_090922.1 coordinate 1,268,422,490, forward strand.
ACGTCCAGCAGGGGTGGCCCCATCAACGACTGCACCCCAGCCAGCGGAGGATGTGCAGGCAGCAGGAGGCAGTGCACGGGCAGAGGCACAGCAGCAGCAGCAACGTGGTGGGAGCCATGAAGGCTCGGGGCCTTCAACATCGGAGGGGCAGGCATCGGCCGGAGGGCAGGAGGACCTAGGACAGAGAGTGTCTTCCGTGTGGCAGCGGTTGGGCCACGCCATAGATGCGGAGCGGCAGCGGGCGGAAGAGGCACGGCTCACAATGGTCAGGGTGGAGAACTCCATGCGGAGGGCCCTGAGGCGGGCCGAGTGCCTCGAGGCAATCCGCAGGGGTTTGGAGGTGGACACGTCGACGGCCCTGCGGACCCTCGGGGCCATGGAGGAGGACTGCCTCCGGGACATTGAGCAGGAGTTCGATGATGCCCTGGCCCGGGACATCCAAAAGTGAGCCGTCAAACTAGCCCGCTGCTCTTGTACATAGTTATGTAGGTAGTGTTAGGTTTCCTTTTTTTTTGGATTTATTTTGGACCTTTCGGACATTGGCCACATTTTCGTATATAGTTTATTTTATTAGTTAGTGTAGTTAGATAGGTTTCATTTCTTTTGTTGGGATAATGGACCCTGGCTTGTTCGTATGTACATAGTTCACTGTTGGATTGTATTTTTCTTTCACATTTTACCCATGGAGCAATGGCTTTAAATTTTATTTCCCATTGGATTTTGTTTTCTGGACAGTGACTTTGGACACCATTAGTTTGGATTATGATTTTTGCTTTTGCTTTTTTTCACAGACATGCTTCTTTTCATTTTTGTACATTCCCATTTCTGTTTCTTTATTTTTGACTCTATTTATGTTTCCTTTAATACATATTTTTTTAGTGAACTTTTAGTGAACTTTTAGTGAACTTCAATGATGATGTGTAGTATCTCATTGGTTTCATGCATATCATGATATGGGTTTTGAAATTCACTGACACCCATTGGGTGTATGTGAGGGAAATGTGTTTGTTTCAGAACTTGCAATTGGTGTTCTGTCATGTAATTGCCAATTATGAGTGGGTGGATGCAATACTCGGGTGGGTGTTTTGCATTTGGAGGCTGACCATAGAGACCAGGGATCTAGATTGTGATGACATGTTGGCTGGTGAACATGAGTTGGACATGGGTGGGGGCCTGCTGGCAGGTGCCCCACAGTGCTGGGGGGTGGGGGTGCAGGGGAACATGAGTTGGACATGAGTGGGGGCATGCTGGCAGGTGCCCCACAGTGCTGGGGGGTGGGGGTGCAGGGGTACATGAGTTGGACATGAGTGGGGGCCTGCTGGCAGGTGCCCCACAGTGCTGGGGGCTGGGGGGGGTGGGAGACATGGGTGGGGGCCTGCTGGAGGCTGCCCCTGCACTGCTGGGGGGTGGGGGTAATAGGGGACATGGGTGGGGGCCTGGTGGAGGCTGCCCCTGCACTGCTGTGGGGTGGGGGTGGTGAGAGACATGAGTGGGGGCCTGGTGGAGGCTGCCCTTGCACTGCTGGGGGGTGGGGGTAATAGGGGACATGAGTGGGGGCCTGGTGGAGGCTGCCCCTGGTGGCTGGGGGGTGGGGGTGGTGGGAGACATGGGTGGGGGCCTGCTGGCAGGTGCCCCACAGTGCTTGGGGGTGGGGGGGTGGGAGACATGGGTGGGGGCCTGCTGGCAGGTGCCCCACAGTGCTGGGGGGTGGGGGGTGGTGGGAGACATGGGTGGGGGCCTGGTGGAGGGTGCCCCTGGTGGCTGGGGGTGCAGGGGAACATGAGTTGGACATGAGTGGGTGCCTGCTGGCAGGTGCCCCACAGTGCTGGGTAGTGGGGGTGCAGGGGAACATGGTTGGACATGAGTGGGGGCCTGCTGGCAGGTGCCCCACAGTGCTGGGGGGCGGGGGGGGGTGGGAGACATGGGTGGGGGCCTGGTGGAGGCTGCCCCTGCACTGCTGGGGGGTGGGGGTGGTGGGAGACATGAGTGGGGGCCTGGTGGAGGCTGCCCCTGGTGGCTGGGGGGTGGGGGTGGTGGGAGACATGGGTGGGTGCCTGCTGGGAGGTACCCCACAGTGCTGGGGGGTGGGTGGGTGGGAGACATGGGTGGGGGCCTGCTGGCAGGTGCCCCACAGTGCTGGGGGTGGGGGTGGTGGGAGACATGGGCGGGGGCCTGGTGGAGGGTGCCCCTGGTGGCTGGGGGTGTAGGGGAACATGAGTTGGACATGAGTGGGTGCCTGCTGGCAGGTGCCCCACAGTGCTGGGGGGTGGGGGTGGTGGGAGACATGGGCGGGGGCCTGGTGGAGGGTGCCCCTGGTGGCTTGGGGTGCAGGGGAACATGAGTTGGACATGAGTGGGGGCCTGCTGGCAGGTGCCCCACAGTGCTGGGGGGTGGGGGGTGGGAGACATGGGTGGGGGCCTGGTGGAGGCTGCCCCTGCACTGCTGGGGGGTGGGGGTAATAGGGGACATGAGTGGGGGCCTGGTGGAGGCTGCCCCTGCACTGCTGGGGGGTGGGGGTGGTGGGAGACATGAGTGGGGGCCTGGTGGAGGCTGCCCTTGCACTGCTGGGGGGTGGGGGTAATAGGGGACATGAGTGGGGGCCTGGTGGAGGCTGCCCCTGGTGGCTGGGGGGTGGGGGTGGTGGTAGACATGAGTGGGGGCCTGGTGGAGGCTGCCCCTGGTGGCTGGGGGGTGGGGGTGCTGGGAGACAGGAGTGGGGGCCTGGTGGAGGCTGCCCTTACACTGCTGGGGGTGGGGGTAATAGGGGACATGGGTGGGGGCCTGGTGGAGGCTGCCCCTGGTGGCTGGGGGGTGGGGGTGGTGGTAGACATGAGTGGGGGCCTGGTGGAGGCTGCCCCTGGTGGCTGGGGGGTGGGGGTGCTGGGAGACAGGAGTGGGGGACTGGTGGAGGCTGCCCTTGCACTGCTGGGGGGTGGGGGTAATAGGGGACATGAGTGGGGGCCTGGTGGAGGCTGCCCCTGGTGGCTAGGGGGTGGGGGTGGTGGGAGACATGGGTGGGGGCCTGCTGGCAGGTGCCCCACAGTGCTGGGGGGTGGTGGGGTGTGAGACATGGGTGGGGGCCTGCTGGCTGGTGCCCCACAGTGCTGGTGGGTGGGGGGGGTGGGAGACATGGGTGGGGGCCTGCTGGCAGGTGCCCCAAAGTGCTGGGGGGTGGGGGTGGTGGGAGACATGAGTGTGGGCCTGGTGGAGGCTGCCCCTGCACTGCTGGGGGGTGGGGGTAATAGGGGACATGGGTGGGGGCCTGGTGGAGGCTGCCCCTGCACTGCTGGGGGGTGGGTGTGGTGGGAGACATGGGTGGGAGCCTGGTGGAGGGTGACCCTGCACTGCTGGGGGGTGGGGCAGGTGGGAGACATGGGTTTGGGCCTGGTGGAGGCTGCCCCTGCACTGCAGGGGGGTGGGTGTGGTGGGAGACATGGGTGGGGGCCTGGTGGAAGGTGACCCTGCACTGCTGGGGGGTGGGGGCGGTGGGAGACATGAGTGGGGGCCTGGTGGAGGCTGCCCCTGCACTGCTGGGGGGTGGGGGTAATAGGGGACATGGGTGGGGGCCTGGTGGAGGCTGCCCCTGCACTGCCGGGGGGTGGGGGTGGTGGGAGACATGAGTGGGGGCCTGGTGGAGGCTGCCCTTGCACTGCTGCGGGGTGGGGTAATAGGGGACATGAGTGGGGGCCTGATGGAGGCTGCCCCTGGTGGCTGGGGGTGGTGGGAGACATGGGTGGGGGCCTGCTGGCAGGTGCCCCACAGTGCTGTGGGTGGGAGGGTGGGAGACATGGGTGGGGGCCTGCTGGCAGGTGCCCCACAGTGCTGGGGGGTGGGGGTGGTGGGAGACATGGGTGGGGGCCTGGTGGAGGGTGCCCCTGGTGGCTGGGGGTGCAGGGGGACATGCGTTGGTGGGCAGTAGTGCAAGTTGACATGTGGGTTGGCCGGGGTGCATGGCAATGGTGGATGGGGTGCCTGCAGGGCATGTGCAGGGTAGGCCCCTGTGGTGTGAGCCACCTGCAGGGGCCGTGGAGGGTGTAGAGGGAACACCTGGGAGGACCCACACGTGCAATTCACGTGTGGTGCTCCCCGCGCACCCCTGTAATACACGTACCCTGATGAGATCGCGTGTGGAACTTCCCGCGCACCCCTGTAATACACGTACCCTGATGGGATTGCGTGTGGAACTTCCCGCGCACCCCTGGAATACACGTACCCTGCTGATGTCGCGTGTGACACTTCCCCCGCACCCCTGTAATACACGTACCCTGATGGAATCGCGTGTGGAACTTCCCGCGCACCCCTGGAATACACGTACCCTGCTGATGTCGCGTGTGACACTTCCCCCGCACCCCTGTAATACACGTACCCTGATGGAATTGCGTGTGAAACTTCCCACGCACCCCCGAAATACACGTACCCCGCTCAATCGCGTGTGTAACTTCCTGCGCAACCCCGAAATACACGTACCCCGCTCAATCGCGTGTGTAACTTCCCGCGCACCCCCCGAAATACACGTACCCCGCTCACTCGCGTGTGTAACTTCCCGCGCACCCCCGAAATACACGTGCCCCACTCAATCGCGTGTGTAACTTCCCGCGCACCCCCGAAATACACGTGCCCCGCTCACACAGGCCCAATTGCTGTATGTTGCCACTTTTGTAATGCGCAGGGACGCTACCGCCTGCCTTCGTGTGGCGGACGTGTTTCGGCTTGTGCGTGTCTTTGGCTGTGCATGGCTTTGCCCTATTCGATTCCATGAATACGTGTGGTTCGAGTGCGTGTGGGCGTTCCGTCTGCTTCCCTGCAGTACATCCCCAGTTATGCCCTTATTTTCACGCGTTGTTCCCCATTCCGCGCGTTACGCCCCGTGTTCCGCCCACTTTCTGGTGTATGCGCCGAGGTTGTGCGCTTTCAATGTGCGCGTCGCGCACGCCTTTCAGGATGTTGCAGGGATGTGTGCGCCATGCACAGGTTTGGCGCACATCCCGAGGTAAACACGCGCAGGGACTACCATGAATCGCACGCGTGCGCCTGTTTTTTTGCGCTTGCGCCTGCTTGCGCCTGCTTGCGCCTGCTTGCGCAAGGATTTTCGGCGCACGTTTGTTCCATGAATCGGCCCCAAAGTCTCTCCCACAGAAATGGGTAAAAAGGAGGATAAAATGTCTTTCCATTTACCAATGTGCTTAGCCAAAAGTGAAAAAGGCCTGAGAAAGGTGAGCCTGAAATCAGTAAGAATTCACACTTCTTATGTGCATTAGAGGAAGTTGAGGACAGGTATTATGCTCCCATCACTGTAGAAGAAAAATGCCAAACATTTGCAATGATTGACACTGGCGCACAGTCCACAATTATGTCCAAGGAGCTGGTAAAGAGTATCAATGAAGGGAGATCCCCACAGAATCAAATCACAGTGAAGGAAAATCAATGTCCAGTGCATAACTTTAATGGGGAGGAGGTGCCCATTATAGGTATAACTGAGGTTGATATAAAAATAGGAAAGCACAGAATGAAACAAGAGGTATTGATCACATCTATTTGTGAAATTCCATTTCTGATGGGGACAGATTGCCTGAAAAGATTGTCTCCTCTCATAGATGGGGTGAATGGAGTGCTGTGGTCCTTAACCAAAAAACCATTAAGACCTAAGAAACTAAAATCACAAAACAGCAACATAAATGAATGTCACACCGTTGCCAAAACAAATGATGCTGTGGAGGTATATCTCCAGAACAGTTGCATACCTAGTGTCACTGTGATATTAATGTGTCAAGACAAAATGCAGAGCGACAATGAAGAACTACCTGTACAAATATACTTGGACCCAAGGACAAATTGGTAGACCGCCATAGAGGAGCACACATTACGTTTTTATTTAAAAGAAAAGATATGCAAACAAAATATTACTCCTAAAGCAGATTCAGAAAAACACATTACCACTCTTGCTGAAATACACATGGAAGATGAGCAACCATGGGTTCATGTTGGTATAAATTACTGTTTTAAAACAATAAAAGCCACTTTAGCGCTTGAACAGGAGAGGAGCTTCATTAATGAGAAATTGTTGCAAAAAATAATGGAGAGGGAGGAAATCCTGAAATTTATGATTAAAAACCAATATGTTTCTCGGTTGGACAGTCCAGATTTTGAAAACCGAATTGCAGGCAGATGCATGCTAAAAATTAGTATCGGGCAGAAAACAATTTACCATAATGTATTGATAGTGAGTGGAGCACAAAATGATTTTTACATGGGCAATGACATCATGCACAGAAAGTGTATGGTGTTAGATTTTCTTAATCAAAAAATATGGTCACGCCTAGGTGGGCCCGCACCTGAATTTGAAGACAAAAGAAGGGCTTATCATTGTGCACAACTGGTTCCTTATGCAATCGAACTACAAATGAGGAAAGATACTATTATTCCTGCATTTACAAAACAGTTTGCAATAACACTGAAATGCAAAAATGGACAGCAGATGAAAGACTCTGATGCATTTGTGTGTCTGAATGAATCCATAAGACAGCAAGGCCTGGATTATGAATACATTCCATTGGTAGATATTGGTGAAGGGCCTGTAAGAATTATGGTAAATAATAAGGGTTGTCAAGATATTCACTTAGAGGAAAACTCCCCATTAGGAATGGCCATACAAAAATCACATTATACTGCAGATCTAAATAACATGGTGATTGGAAATATCCCTGAAAAGTATGTAGATGCCAAGGGTGAGTTGCCAGAATACCTGGACTCTCAGCCCAAAGGAATATTTAAAATTCATTCTGTGTACCCTTATGATTCAAGTGAGACAGTGTGCTATTATCAAGAGAGTTGTATAACATTTGATTTAAGTGAAACGAAATGGAAAATCAGCCCATTGAAATGGAAGCTGACATGACAAAACATTTCAAAGTGGCAGCTTTACAAAGAGAAACAGCCACACAGCTAGAGGAAAGCGCCGAGATTCCACTAACAGAACATTTTCCAGAATTTTCCAAAAAGGTGGAAGAGCAGATCTCCTTAGCGGATGCGTGTGACAATGATGAGGATAGAAACGAATTGAGGAAGATATTTATGGAATTTAAAGATGTATTTGCAAAAGATGCCTATGATTGCGGGTTAACTAATTTACATGTGGCCACACTTCCGGAAGGGTGTAGCAGAAGTCCAGTATTTGTATGCCAGTATAGACTACCGCTGGCATGTTTAGAATCATTGGCAGAGATTATTAAAAATTTAGAATCGCGAGGAATCATCAGGCCTATCCATAGCACATCCAACACGCCTATTTTAGGTGTGTTGAAGCCAAATGGTCAATGGCGGCTATGTGCAGATTTGAGGGAGTTAAATAAAAGAGTACCAGTGTCCAGATGGCCACTGCCATTCATTGATCAGGGCCTAGCTCAGGTACATGGTTCAAAAGTGTTTACCACATTAGATCTCACCTCTGGATATTGGTGCGTGCCATTGGCAGAGTAGATACAGAATTTATTTTCCTTTACATTTGACAGGACTCAATACGCATGGGTTAGAACTCTGTTCGGGTACGTTAATAGTGGGACTGAATTTGGAATATTTTTGAGGAAGGCCATGCCTGATGCAGCGGAAAGAGGAATCATAGTTTATGTGGATGATGTCCTGATGAAAAATGAAAGCTTAAAAAACCATTTTGATGAAATAAGGCATGTGCTTGGCAATTTGCAGAAAGCAGGCGCCAAAGTGTCTTTACAAAAAGCACAATGGTGCAAGAAAAAAGTGAATTTTCTAGGCCATGAAGTAACTGAACATGGACTAAATCCACAAAAGAAGAAAATAGAGGCCATACAAAAACTAAAAGACCCTAAAAATGTGAAAGGGGTGAAAAGTTTATTAGGAATGACAGGCTATAACAGAAAGTTCATTGAAAATTATGCTGAAATCACTCAACCATTGACTAAGTTGCTAAAACTAAATACGCCCTGGAAATGGGAGAAAGAGCAGTCTGAGGCAGTAGCCAAATTGATGGAATGTCTTGTAAAGGCACCATGTTTAGCATACCCCATAAAGGATAGGGATTTCTTTATAGAAATAGGTTTCTGTGAACATTGTATGTCAGCAGTGTTATCTCAAAAACATGATGTGAATCACAAAACCATTGCCTATGCAAGTAAAGCATTTTCCCAAGTTGAAATGAAATTCAATGAATGTGAAAAGGCCCTATTAACCACTGTGTGGGCGCTACAACATTTCCGCCCCATTGTTCAGGGAGAAAAGGTGATTATTGAAACAAATCATCAACCTTTGCAATTCTTAGAGAGTAAAAGAATTAGGTCAGGTAATCTAGCGCAGTCCAGAATCACTTCATGGACGCTAGCATTACAAGGTTTTCCTGTAGAAGTGAGATATGGCCAAAATAAAAAGAGCCCAATTGCTCAAGGTTTAGTAGATTTACACGACTGTGCAGCTGAACAAGTATCAAACGAAATGGAAATAGAACCTAATTTACAGGAGTTTCAACAATCACCACACAAAACTTTTGATGAAAAAACATGCAAGGACTTGCCAACTGTATATGTCGATGGTTGTGCTTTTCACATTGAAAATAACAGTAATAAACAATTAGTGTCAGGGATAGGAAATGTCTAGTTGAAATGTGAAGGTATCCCCAGCATAGGGATGAGAATTGGAGCTAGGAGCAGTCAAGTAGCGGAATTGGCAGCCATATATAAATCAGTTGCTACTGCAATTGATAATAAATTCAGTGAAATTGTCCTGGTGACTGATTCTGACTATGCACGAAATAGCTTTGTGGAATATCTACCTGGCTGGAAAGCGAGAGGCATGATTACATACAACAAAAAGCCACTTAAGCATGGAAAAATGATACAAGCCATAGACAGATTGGTGTCAGAAAATAATTTGACAATATACTGGAGAAAAATTTGTGGGCATTTAAAAACTCCAGGAGAGGATAAGGAGGGGAATGATAAGGCAGACCACCTGGCTAAAATTGGGGCTGTGATGGGAGAATTGCTACCTATTGAACATTTACTGGGTGAAATACAGATTGATGCAGTAACACGTTCTAAAGCACCAAAGGAGACAGAACAATCAGTGGTACAATGGAGTTACAACACCCCAGACCAAGATTTGATTGAGGCACAAAAGAATGATCAAATTTTGGGAATCTATTATAACCATTTAATAGATCCTCGACAAAACCCTTTAACAGAAGATGATTGTGTGGGAAAAGAGGAATTGAGGGTGCTATTAAAGAATAAAAAACGAATTAGACTACAGGATGGACTCATGGTTAGAGAGTCCATAATAGGACAGATACAATGGGTGGTACCCCTTTCATTTAGAGGGCTAATGCTACACCATGCACATGATGCCATAACTGCAGGCCACACAGGTTCACAAAAAAACATTGGAAATACTAAAAGATTATGCTTATTGGCCACATATGTGGAATTGTATACTAGAGGATGTCTAGTATGTGCCCAGTTTAAACCTGCTTCACCAATGCACAGGGCTCCACTAATGAAAAGAGGCCTAACCCTTCCATGGTCAGATTTGCAAATAGACTATGTAGGGCCTTTAAAAAGGTCAAGCAGAGGAAACTGTTATATTATGAGTGTGGTATGTTTGATGTCGAAGTGGATTGAATGTATTCCTGCACCAGATTGTAGTGCGCAAACAGCAGCCACATTGCTAGTGAATCATGTGTTTTCAAGGTTTGGGTTGCCACAAAGAATTGAGTCAGACAGAGGAAGTCATTTCACAAGTGCTCTAATGAGCAAGATATGGCAAATACTGGGTGTGAAAAGGAAACTACATATCGCATATCGGGCGGCTTCTTCAGGTGGAGTTGAACGGGGTAGTAGGTCTGTTGTGGACATTTTAAAGAAATTTGTAGCTGAAGCAGGTTCCAGCTGGGATTTACGTTTACCGTTGGGTTTGATGGCAATCAGATCAACTCCTGCCAAAGCAACAGGTATTAGCCCACATGAGGTCTTGACAGGTAGGAAAATGGTGTTGCCGCAACACCTGCTATACAGAACACATGAGCAAACACTTGTAAGCGCATCTACAGTTCATGAATACATTGATGAGCTGAGGAAGCATTTACAACATGCATTTGTTTTTGTACAGAGAAATCTGGAAAGGGCTGCTGACAGTGCTAAAAAATATTATGATAAAAAGTCAACAGTAAAGGAATATTGTGTAGGGGATCAGGTGTATAAATTTCATTTTGGAAAAAGTAAACAGAAAAATTCCAAATTCCTAGCAGCCTGGCAGGGGCCAGTCCGAATTATAGATTTACAGGGTAATTCATAGAATTTCGCAGAAAAGTGTCGCAAGCGGCTGGCGCAGAGTGTCCGCGTGCGATTGACTGCGCCAGGCACGTGCGATAAAACCGATTTCCGCGCACAGCGTATTCATGGATTTCATGCTCCCAAACCAGCCGTGGCGCAGAGTATCGCAGCGACCCTGCAGCAGCGCCAGTAACGCCCCCAAGAACGCCCTCGCGCAAGGAAAAGCCTGCAAAATCGCTAAATCATCGCAAAGGGCTGCGCTAACCCTGGACCAGTTTACAGGGCAGCCAAACAAGGAACGCAAAGCGGGTAACGTGCATATCAGGGGTACACGTGAAGTCATACACGCGATTAGCCAGGGTACGTGTATTACAGGGGTACGCGGGAAGTTTAACACGCGATTAGCCAGGGTACGTGTATTACAGGGGTACGCGGGAAGTTTAACACGCGATTAGCCAGGGTAAGTGTATTACAGGGGTACGCGGGAAGTTTAACACGCGATTAGCCAGGGTAAGTGTATTACAGGGGTACGCGGGAAGTACAACACGCGATTAGCCAGGGTACGTGTATTACAGGGGTACGCGGGAAGTTTAACACGCGATTGGCCAGGGTACGTGTATTACAGGGGTACACGTGAAGTCATACACGCGATTAGCCAGGGTAAGTGTATTACAGGGGTACGTGGGAAGTTCAACACGCGATTAGCCAGGGTACGTGTATTACAGGGGTACGCGGGAAGTTTAACACGCGATTGGCCAGGGTACGTGTATTACAGGGGTACGCGGGAAGTTTAACACGCGATTAGCCAGGGTAAGTGTATTACAGGGGTACACGTGAAGTCATACACGCGATTAGCCAGGGTACGAGTATCACAGGGGTACGCGGGAAGTTTAACACGCGATTGGCCAGGGTACGTGTATTACAGGGGTACGCGGGAAGTTTAACACGCGATTAGCCAGGGTAAGTGTATTACAGGGGTACGCGGGAAGTTTAACACGCGATTAGCCAGGGTACGTGTATTACAGGGGTACGCGGGAAGTTTAACACGCGATTGGCTAGGGTACGTGTATTACAGGGGTACGCGGGAAGTTTAACACGCGATTGGCCAGGGTACGTGTATTACAGGGGTACGCGGGAAGTTTAACACGCGATTGGCTAGGGTACGTGTATTACAGGGGTACGCGGGAAGTTTAACACGCGATTGGCCAGGGTACGTGTATTACAGGGGTACGCGGGAAGTTTAACACGCGATTGGCTAGGGTACGTGTATTACAGGGGTACGCGGGAAGTTTAACACGCGATTAGCCAGGGTAAGTGTATTACAGGGGTACGCGGGAAGTTAAACACGCGATTAGCCAGGGTAAGTGTATTACAGGGGTACGCGGGAAGTTCAACACGCGATTAGCCAGGGTACGTGTATTACAGGGGTACGCGGGAAGTTTAACACGCGATTGGCCAGGGTACGTGTATTACAGGGGTACACGTGAAGTCATACACGCGATTAGCCAGGGTACGTGTATTACAGGGGTACGCGGGAAGTTTAACACGCGATTGGCTAGGGTACGTGTATTACAGGGGTACGCGGGAAGTTTAACACGCGATTGGCCAGGGTACGTGTATTACAGGGGTACGCGGGAAGTTTAACACGCGATTGGCTAGGGTACGTGTATTACAGGGGTACGCGGGAAGTTTAACACGCGATTGGCCAGGGTACGTGTATTACAGGGGTACGCGTGAAGTTATACACGCGATTAGCCAGGGTACGTGTATTACAGGGGTGCGTGGGAATCATCACACGCGATTAGGCTGGGTGGGTCCTCACAGGTGTTCCCTGTACACCCTCCACGGCCCCTGCAGGCAGCCTACAAAACAGGGGACTACCCTGCACACCTGCTCATGTCCCCCTGCACCCCCACCCCCCCAGCAGTGCAGGGGCAGCCTCCACCAGGCCCCCACTCATGTCTCCCACCACCCCCACCCTCCCGCCACCAGGGGCAGCCTCCACCAGGCCCCCACCCATGTCTCCCACCACCCCCACCCCCCGCCACCAGGGGCACTCTCCACCAAGCCCCCACCCATGTCTCCCACCACCCCCACCAGTGCAGGGGCACCCTCCACCAGGCCCCCACCCATGTCTCCCAACACCCCCACCCACCAGCACTGTGGGGCACGTGGCCAGCAGGCAGTCAGGCAGCAGCAGATGGCAGGTGGGAGCGTGCTCAGGGCTCTGGGGGGCAGTAATTTCGCCTCCTGGCCAGGAGCGTGGTCTCTCGTGTGTGAACGCGTGGACAGCCTGATAGGTAGTGAAATCCCACACGTCAGCAAAGGCCCTTAGCGCGTAAACCCGTCAACAGCATATGCGCGCCTATAGTCACCTGCACGTGCAGGAAATTGTTGCGTGACACGTCCCAGTGTCAAAGCGTGTGATTGGTGAAAATGGATGTACACGTAGAAGTGACAAAGCGTGTGATTGGTGAAAATGGATCTACACGCAGGAGTGACAAAGCGTGTGATTGGTGAACGTACACGCCGCGTAAGTGACGCTGTACGTGTGGGCCTGTATATAAGGTACATGTAGAACACCATTTCCTTGTACGTGCTTTTCGTGGAGAGCGAGTGGGTGAAATCTGTACTTCTTGTCGTTTCACACGCGATTTACTTCACGGCGTTTCCAGTTCGTATTCCCTGTTACCTCTGACAGCTTTTTCTCTTTTTTCTCTTTTACTGGTTTACCTGGGCCTGTTCCCTCAAACAGTGTCCCCTTCTACTGTTGTCCTGTCTTCTCAGACAGCGTACACATCTTCTTTTGGCGGGGGTTTAGCCAGCCAAACGCGCTCATTCTTCACGCTCTTTTACCTGGCAGACGGTGAGTCACGCACGTATCCAACTTCTGTGCTTGCCCCGTGTGTTGCCTACCCCTTCAGAGGTCATTCTAGGCTGCGTGTGACACGCATACGTTCATTCTTGTGTTACTGGGTGCCACAGCGTAGTGCAGGTTTTTCTTTCTGCACACGTGGTCTAGGAGGGGTTGCGTGCACGTCATCTCCCTTTTTTGGGCCTCCTGTGCGTTGCGTGACCCGTCACCTTTCCCCAGGGGTTACAATCAGCCGTGCTAGAGCACTAGGGTACAATTACCATCTGGTACCCAACCCCTTTGACCCCCAATTGCCCAGGACAATTGTCTACAGCCACTCCCATACGCACATTAATATCAGTGCCATGGCTGGGAGGCGAGGATTCCGTAAGGGTGGCAAAGGTGGAAGAGCCACAAGTGGTGGCCGTGGTGGATCCGGTAGGGGACGTGGTCGTAACTTGCAGGGTGAGCCTGTCCCCCCATGTGTGGAGGACCAGTCAAGGGCACCCATCATCCCCCCCCCCTCCCCCCCTCCCCCCCTCCCGTTGAGGCTGAAGTGGCTGACACAATCCATGCTCAGCCCTTGTTGGACCAGCCCATTGTGGCACCAGACCTGGCTGACTCCATGGCTGACTTCCAGGTCAGCAGGGCTACGACACGTGCGCTGGTGCACGTTGATGCCATCATGCCACGTGGATCTGGGGCAGCAAGGTCATCCGCTGCACCAAGGAGGCAGGGCGGAGTGGCTGCAGGGGCAGCTGCGGCTCCATCCACCCCAGCCCTCACACACCCAGCCAGGACAGTGTCGGTCCTAGTCCATGCTGCTGACATTCCCCCTGACACCATCACACTCGAGCCAATGCCTGCACCAACTCCCATGCTGAGTGTGCAATCCCACACTCCTTATACAGAGTCCACCAGGGCTCCTGCCCCTAGTGTCCAGAGCGGCGCAGAACACTCAGGATCACCACCACCTTCCAAGCGGAAGAGGAAGAGTGCTCGTCCGGCACAGGCTGATGCCCCAGACACGGCTACACAGTCCGGCCCGTCCAGGAAGCCCAGCTTCACGGATGACGAACTGAATGCACTTGTCGAGTATGTGTCCGGACATGACAACGAGATGGTCATTGTTGCAGGATCCAAGACCACACCTGCACAACGCCAGGCACACTGGCAGACCGTTGCGGACATCGTAAGTGCCCTTGGAATCGTGAGGCGCACAGCCAATGATTGCTATAAGCGCTGGAATGACCTAAAGCGCAGGGCAAAGAGTAAGCTGGCCTCAAGTCATGCCGCAACTCTAGTGACTGGAGGTGGGTCTCCAGTAGTAGACATGGAACTCACTCCACATGAGTCAGTCGCTGGGACCTACGTCACGGAGGAACAGATCCAAGGCGTGGGAGATCTGGCTGATTACGAGGCATTGTCCGGTGAGTGCACATGCATGTGTGTGTCATACATGTGCATGGTGTGTGTGTGAGGGCTTCTGTTTGGGTGCCAGGTGAGAGTGTGTGCGCCTCAGTCGTATGGGTCAGCCATGTGCTTCATGCAATACTTCCTGCGCAGCTGCATTTGGCCATAGCAGTATCCCTTCTGCCAACAGTAGACATCTAGCACAACTGCACGCCAGTTGCCCTTGAAGTGTCACCTTGACACAACAGATTTGCTTATTTTTCACTGTTCATTCAGTCAGTTTGTTTGCATTCCACCACTTTCACTAGGCATGTCGCTGTCCACTAGTCACATGTCTGACATGGGTATGGTAAAGGGGAGTGACTTTGTTACCTGGATATCATTTGTACACACATGTCCCTGTGCAATTTGACCATTACAGACTGGCAGCTCCATGTGAAAAATCTGACCTGTTAGAATCAGAAAAGCTATTACATGCGGGAACTGGACTGAATGAATAGGTGCTGCCCTCCTCTCCATCTTCACTCAATAGCAATGGTACATGCCGTCTGTGTGATGGCATGTGTGTTTCACCTGCCAATCACAGGCCAATGTGTGATGCCACTGCCAGGCAGCATGCAGAAAATTTGTTCATCTTCCATCTTGGTGTCATCAGTGTGTGCCGTTTGCCTGCACTTCATACGCAGTGAGGGTGCATGCATGGGAGGGTTTTAGTCATGTGGGACATGTCAATCAAGTACTGGTTCTCTTGCTTCTCAGCCCTCAATGTGTGCCATGGTGCTAATGCCTGTTTCCATTA
Source organism: Ambystoma mexicanum (assembly GCF_040938575.1). Taxonomy (NCBI): domain Eukaryota; kingdom Metazoa; phylum Chordata; class Amphibia; order Caudata; family Ambystomatidae; genus Ambystoma; species Ambystoma mexicanum. Next base: position 1,268,437,851 of record NC_090922.1, read on the forward strand.
CTTTGTTTTCATGTCTTTGCAGGGGAAGACGCACCTGATACTGCTGGGGTTGTGGAGATGGTGCAGACCCAGGAGGTGTCCCAGGGCCGACCAACCACCAGTGAGGGACGTGGTGTGGTGGTGGGGGAGAACCCACAAGTGCTGCAGGTCGTGCTCTCAAGGGGTGTCTCTGGCTGCACCTCCCCCGAGCTGTACTCAGGTGTTGATTCGGATGAGACCTACGTGCCGTCGCTGGTGAGTGTTCCAGGGAGGGATTCTGTTCTGTCTCACCCACCTGCACCAGGGTCAGTACCCTCCATGGGGATGTCAGTGTTGGCAGCTACGCCTTCGGTGGTTACGGATGCAGGGTCACACTCCGCGACATCTGATCCTGTTCCTGGGCCAGCAGATCAGAGGGGGAATGCAGTCCTGCAGCCTCAGGCAGTGCCGGCACAGCAAGGCGCAGTTCGCCTTGCCCCAGACAGGTGTGGTGCCCGCCGACGTGGTGGCCGTACGCCACCTGGCAATACCGCATGGGAGCAATCCATTTACGGTATGGCTACCCAACAGGCTGCATCATCCGAGATGATGGCTCAGGCCATGGATAGGGTGGCCACTTCCATTGTCCCCCCCAGAAAGGCTGATGGAGCGACTAGAGCAGGCAACTGACTCCATCTGCCAGTCACACAGGGAGGACATGTTGGGGTCCAACAGGGACAGGCGGGCGGCACTGGCGACTCTGCAGGAGGCCATCTCCATTGAGTCCCAGGGCCACAGGGAAGCCCTGAGGCAGGAGCTCCTACACCTCAGGACGACTCTTGTTGAGCTTGAGGCTTCAACACACCAAAGGACAGAACAGCAGCTGGAGCGTCTCACCCGTACGCTCTCAGCTGAGATGCAGGCAACGAGGGCGGAGGTCCGGGCATCCCGCGAGTTGTTGCATGGGGACCTCCGCACACTCATCCTCCAGAACCAGACCTACCACACCCGCATGCTTGCAGCCATGGAGGAGCAGACTAGGGCCTTGCGTGGGCTGCCTCCCATAGTGCAACCACCTCCGGATGCAGCTGCACAGGGTGATAATAGCGACAGCAGTGACACTCCCACAATAGGGTAGCCGTGTGGGCCATGAGCCCATGGAGGTGTTTTATTTTCCCAGGATCCGCGCAGGTGGGTTCTGGTGTGCATCCTGTCCTCGGACCTCCTGGGTGGCCTCCCCAACCCCCCCGGGCCCATCAATGGCCATTTTTGATTGTTTCTTATTTTTATGTTTATTTTGATTTCTTTTATTCCCAATTTTTTTGGGAGGATCTGTTGGCTCCGATCTGTTGGCTCCGATCTGTTGGCTCCGATCTGTTGGCTCCGATCTGTTGGCTCCGATCTGTTGGCTCCGATCTGTTGGCTTCCGTGGTTCCTGTGGGCATACGCTGCATTGTGGCTGGGCACATGCAGGCTTGTAATGTATTTGGTTCAGATGCTTGGGTTTGAGTCACACACACCCCTCCTGCTTCCCGTTTCCATGGGCTTGCAAAGGGTGTGCCCAAGTGACAGTGAATTACACAGTGACGTTGGACTCCCATGAGCTGTGTGGCCAGTCTGTAGTCAATACTGTGTATACATTCATAGTGCATATTGCTGTTGTGTTGTACACTGCATGTTGCATTGATGTGTAACTCTTCTTCTGTGTCTACCTCCCAATTTGCAGGTCCCTTCCTCAAGTCCACACAAGGACCTCAAGTCTGGCGATGGGGACCATGTTGGCAGCAGTGCACCTACAACTCTACATGGCGCCAACACTGCACAGTTGGTAGTGGTGGGAGTGCAGGCATTTCCAGGTGGTGAGACTACTAATATGTAACATTTTTGATGTCATGTTTATGGTACTACGTGCTCAAGTATGTTGTTGGTCCGGCATTGCTGTGAGCATTTCAGGTGTTGCAGGTTTCTAATAGTGCCACTGTACATAGTGAGAGTGATGTCATGTTGTGGGGATTACTTTGTTTACCTGCAATTAGCATGACATGGCACGGTGTGTCGTGTGGCAGTGCTGGGGTTGGGTTGGCTGACATGGCACTGTCCTCATGTTGCATTTTGCAAGTGGGTATTCATTTTAGCTGCTTCAATGTGTAACTTCACAAAACTGCATTGGTGGTGTCTGTGTGGGTAGGGATGCACACATTGTGACACTTCCAGGTGAACAATCTCAGGCTGACATGGAATTCCCGGTTCATTCTCCACACATTCAGGATCAGTGTCAGGTTGAGTCATCATTGATTGTCAGATGGAATGTGCCAGGGCAGTGTGCACTCCACAGGGGTGTGATTTCTATGTGAAGTAATTAGCCACTAGCTGTGTACGGGCTGCCTCCCCCCGTGCCCTTTCCCCTCCCATGCGCAGCGGCTGTGCATGTGGTTGGGGATGTGGGGCCACCACCATGTCCACGGCCAGGCCCCGGCGTGTTGCAACGTTGTGCAGGACACATGCTGCCACTATGATCCTGCAAACTACTGGGGGAGCGTATAACAGCTGCCCGCCAGAGCGGTCAAGGGAGCGAAAGCGTGACTTCAGCACTCCGAATGTGCGCTCCACTATGCCCCTGGTTGTAATGTGGGCTGTGTTAAATCTTACCTGGGGTGGCGTGGTGGGGTTCCGAATTGGCGTCATCATGTGGGGGCTGAGAGGGTAGGCACTGTCCCCTGTGGAGGTGGGGATTGGTATCATTGGTGAGGTTGTGACCTTGCTCAGTATCCAACATGCATGCATGTGCAGTGGCATACATACTCACCAAGCAGCCATGTATCGCCATGCCGCCCAGCTTCTAGGTCCCGGCTTAGGGTGGACATTCGGTAAATGAAGCTGTCGTGGGTGGAGCCGGGATAGTTGGCATATACTGAGGTGATGATTCCCTTGGCATTACATGCTACCTGCACGTTGATGGAATGCCAGTGCTTGCGGTTCCTATAGATGTGCTCAGATGCCCTGGGGGGACGTAGAGCCACATGGGTGCAGTCGATGGCACCTAGCACTTTGGGGAATCGTGCCACTGCGTAAAAATCCAGGGCGGCAGCATGCCTTTCTGCAGGTGTTCTGGGCAGGTATATGTGCCTGCGGACTGATGGGCGTGCAGTCATGATGTTCAAGACCTGGTGTAGGCAGCGTGACTGGGTGGCCTGTGACACCCCACCCACTATGGCACTTGTCCGCTGAAATGATCCAGTGGCTAAGAAGTGCAGTACATTGAGGACCTTCTCCAGGGGGCTGAGTGCTTGGGAGCACAGGGTGGGTGATGTGAGGTCATCCTCCCACTCACTCACCAGGTCCAGTATGATGTGTGGTGGAAACCTGTACCTCCCATACACCTGGTCATCAGGCATCCCGAAAAGGCTGGTTCTGGGTGTGAATATTCTGGCCCTGACTATCCTCCTCCTCCTCCTTTGGTAGCCCACTGCCACTGCTGCTAGGAACGGTATGTTCATCCTGGCGTCTGAGCTTGTTATTGTTAAAGTCCGCAATTTATGCTTAGCGCGTGTTCTAGGCGAGCGTGTGACCCGCGCACCCCTGGAATCCAGTTCCCAGTCCAATAGCGTGTGGAAATTCACACGCACCACGGGATACAGCGTGTGACCCGCGCACCCCTGGAAACCAGTTCCCAGTCCAATAGCGTGTGGAAATTCACACGCACCACGGGACACAGCGTGTGACCCGCGCACCCCTGGAAACCAGTTCCCAGTCCAATAGCGTGTGGAAATTCACACGCACCACGGGATACAGCGTGTGACCCGCGCACCCCTGGAAACCAGTTCCCAGTCCAATAGCGTGTGGAAATTCACACGCACCACGGGATACAGCGTGTGACCCGCGCACCCCTGGAAACCAGTTCCCAGTCCAATAGCGTGCGGAAATTCACACGCACCACGTGATACAGGTTTGCTGACGTACTTGCGTGTGTAAGTGGCCGCGCACCCATTAAATACACGTACATAGGCCAATCGCGTGTACGCGCACTTTTGTCCAATTACACGCGATGACACTCTGACGTGCAGTATCTCCACGTGTGCCCCGTCATCACGTGCTGAGTGGGGAACACCCGTGCGGGTCACGTCACAGACGCGCTTACGCGCTGAGGGACTCTGGTCCAATAGAATCGCGTATGCGTGCTGACGCGCTTACGCGCTAAGGGCCTTTCCTCGGATTTCACGCTGACGTGCAGGATTTTCACGTGCCAAATCACTCCGTATCAAGCTGGCCACGCGAAAACACACGGAAGCCCACGCTCCTGCCCAGAAGGCCGAGTTACTGCCCCCCAGTGCCCCAAGCAGCCTCCCACGTGCCATCTGCTGCTGCCTGCCTGCCTGCCTGCCTGCTGCCACCGTGCCCTGCCATTTGGTGCCTGCACATCAGCCATCTGCAGGGGTCCAGTTGCTGTGTCCACCCCTGCTGGAACAGAAGACTCCCGACTGGTATTACATCGCTCCACAGCCCAGCCCCAGGACCCAGTTGCCCACCCACACCTGCCTCTGGGGTTGCCATGTCGGGCACTTCAACATCTGGCACCAGTGGCAACCCCAGGCCAGAGGGGCAGAGGGGCACCATTGTGACACTTCCAGGTGAACAATCTCAGGCTGACATGGAATTCCCGGTTCATTCTCCACACATTCAGGATCAGTGTCAGGTTGAGTCATCATTGATTGTCAGATGGAATGTGCCAGGGCAGTGTGCACTCCACAGGGGTGTGATTTCTATGTGAAGTAATTAGCCACTAGCTGTGTACGGGCTGCCTCCCCCCGTGCCCTTTCCCCTCCCATGCGCAGCGGCTGTGCATGTGGTTGGGGATGTGGGGCCACCACCATGTCCACGGCCAGGCCCCGGCGTGTTGCAACGTTGTGCAGGACACATGCTGCCACTATGATCCTGCAAACTACTGGGGGAGCGTATAACAGCTGCCCGCCAGAGCGGTCAAGGGAGCGAAAGCGTGACTTCAGCACTCCGAATGTGCGCTCCACTATGCCCCTGGTTGTAATGTGGGCTGTGTTAAATCTTACCTGGGGTGGCGTGGTGGGGTTCCGAATTGGCGTCATCATGTGGGGGCTGAGAGGGTAGGCACTGTCCCCTGTGGAGGTGGGGATTGGTATCATTGGTGAGGTTGTGACCTTGCTCAGTATCCAACATGCATGCATGTGCAGTGGCATACATACTCACCAAGCAGCCATGTATCGCCATGCCGCCCAGCTTCTAGGTCCCGGCTTAGGGTGGACATTCGGTAAATGAAGCTGTCGTGGGTGGAGCCGGGATAGTTGGCATATACTGAGGTGATGATTCCCTTGGCATTACATGCTACCTGCACGTTGATGGAATGCCAGTGCTTGCGGTTCCTATAGATGTGCTCAGATGCCCTGGGGGGACGTAGAGCCACATGGGTGCAGTCGATGGCACCTAGCACTTTGGGGAATCGTGCCACTGCGTAAAAATCCAGGGCGGCAGCATGCCTTTCTGCAGGTGTTCTGGGCAGGTATATGTGCCTGCGGACTGATGGGCGTGCAGTCATGATGTTCAAGACCTGGTGTAGGCAGTGTGACTGGGTGGCCTGTGACACCCCACCCACTATGGCACTTGTCCGCTGAAATGATCCAGTGGCTAAGAAGTGCAGTACATTGAGGACCTTCTCCAGGGGGCTGAGTGCTTGGGAGCACAGGGTGGGTGATGTGAGGTCATCCTCCCACTCACTCACCAGGTCCAGTATGATGTGTGGTGGAAACCTGTACCTCCCATACACCTGGTCATCAGGCATCCCGAAAAGGCTGGTTCTGGGTGTGAATATTCTGGCCCTGACTATCCTCCTCCTCCTCCTTTGGTAGCCCACTGCCACTGCTGCTAGGAACGGTATGTTCATCCTGGCGTCTGAGCTTGTTATTGTTAAAGTCCGCAATTTATGCTTAGCGCGTGTTCTAGGCGAGCGTGTGACCCGCGCACCCCTGGAATCCAGTTCCCAGTCCAATAGCGTGTGGAAATTCACACGCACCACGGGATACAGCGTGTGACCCGCGCACCCCTGGAAACCAGTTCCCAGTCCAATAGCGTGTGGAAATTCACACGCACCACGGGACACAGCGTGTGACCCGCGCACCCCTGGAAACCAGTTCCCAGTCCAATAGCGTGTGGAAATTCACACGCACCACGGGATACAGCGTGTGACCCGCGCACCCCTGGAAACCAGTTCCCAGTCCAATAGCGTGTGGAAATTCACACGCACCACGGGATACAGCGTGTGACCCGCGCACCCCTGGAAACCAGTTCCCAGTCCAATAGCGTGCGGAAATTCACACGCACCACGTGATACAGGTTCGCTGACGTACTTGCGTGTGTAAGTGGCCGCGCACCCATTAAATACACGTACATAGGCCAATCGCGTGTACGCGCACTTTTGTCCAATTACACGCGATGACACTCTGACGTGCAGTATCTCCACGTGTGCCCCGTCATCACGTGCTGAGTGGGGAACACCCGTGCGGGTCACGTCACAGACGCGCTTACGCGCTGAGGGACTCTGGTCCAATAGAATCGCGTATGCGTGCTGACGCGCTTACGCGCTAAGGGCCTTTCCTCGGATTTCACGCTGACGTGCAGGATTTTCACGTGCCAAATCACTCCGTATCAAGCTGGCCACGCGAAAACACACGGAAGCCCACGCTCCTGCCCAGAAGGCCGAGTTACTGCCCCCCAGTGCCCCGAGCAGCCTCCCACGTGCCATCTGCTGCTGCCTGCCTGCCTGCCTGCCTGCTGCCACCGTGCCCTGCCATTTGGTGCCTGCACATCAGCCATCTGCAGGGGTCCAGTTGCTGTGTCCACCCCTGCTGGAACAGAAGACTCCTGACTGGTATTACATCGCTCCACAGCCCAGCCCCAGGACCCAGTTGCCCACCCACACCTGCCTCTGGGGTTGCCATGTCGGGCACTTCAACATCTGGCACCAGTGGCAACCCCAGGCCAGAGGGGCAGAGGGGCACCAGCTTCACTGTCACCGAAGTTGGTGTCCTGGTGGAGCATGTCCTGGGGCAGTATGATGCCCTCTTTGGATCGTCCTGCGCCAGCAAGGAAGGACGGCAGAGGATCTGGGCCGACTGTGTGGTTGCCATCAACGCGGAGGGGGTGGCAACCCGCGACGTCCTGAAGATCAAGAAGCGCTGGGAGGACTTGAGGTCCAGGACCCTTGTGAAGGCCCGGCGCCTCGTGGAGGGGGGCCGGGGCCGCATGAGTTCCATCCAGATGAGGGTCCTGGAACGCGTACGCCCAGCGCTCCACGCCCAGATCCTTGAGAGGGAGGCCCGTCTGGAGTTGAGCGGTAAGTGTCCATGCATTACTGTGTGAGACAGGGCATGTTGCGGTGTGCTGGTTCTATGATACTTGCCTGTATGTGTGCCATAGGCCATGTATGCATGTATGTGTGCAGGGACATCATGGTAATGCATGTGCGACCAGTGATGTGTGATGCACATGGTTGTTGCATGTGTTGAAATGCCGCATGGGGAGCCCTATTCAGATTTAGAACATGAGAGCATGCCAGTCTCTGTACGTGGACATGGGTGGGGGTGAGGGATGGGTGCTGATGCCAGGTACATATATGGTAGCCATGTCTGTGTGCCTGACCTGCGTGTCTGTGACTTGTGCATGCCATGGATGCATGACACATGTGTGTGACAATGCAGAGATTCAGTAAAGCAGCCAAATTACCCTTGTAACCGCTGTGTTTGGTGTGTTTGGGGCCAGATGGATGTGACTGAGGTGAAGTGTGTGCATGTGATGGGCATGAGGCATGATGCATGTGAGTTACATATCATTGAATGTTTCAAGAGTCCATTGGACATCCATGGAAATGTCCATGGCATGCACCATGCCTGTTACTGTGTGTGTTTTGCCTGGACTGACCCATGTGTTGTGGAGGGACATGATGGAAGTGTACTTTGACAGTGGTGCTCATCTGCTATTGCTTCCTGTCTAGGGGACCATTGTACAGTGCCCTGATGCTTGTGTTCTTTGTCTCCCTCTACGCAGCGGCTAGTGAAGAAGAGGGCGGAGACGGCGCTGTGGAGCAAGGCGGCGGGGATGCCCCCACGGCTGCAGCGGAAGGGGTGGGTGAGCCCCCACAGGGGCCTGCTACGGTGGGAGACGGTGAGGAGCCATCCAGGTTGGTGGTTTGCACAGAGGAGGAGGAGGCCGCCACTGGGGCACACATGGGGCCTGGTGGGGGCATCCCTGCTGGTGCAAGTGGTGCAGTCCAGGGCCAGGGGCAGGAGGCAGCACAGGTCACCGTGGAGGGGCCTGTGCATGTCGCTGTCCCTGACCCTGTGAGTGCACCACCATGCACCAGCAGGGATGCCCCGTCCCAGGCCCGTCCGCAGGTAGTGGGGATGTCCATGTCACCTGACTCCCCTCCACCTGTGGACGTGGGAACCCCTGGCCGTGCGGAGAAGGTCCTGATTGGGGTCGCGATGCGCACGGCTGTGATTCGTGATGCCGTGCGTGCTTCCCGGGAGGAGCACGCACGTCATCACGAAGTGCACCGTGCCGACGTGGCCCAATTGGGATCGGCCATGTTCGGGGGTTTCCTGCATGTGTTGGCCAATGTGGCGGCCCTCTCCTCCTCTGTGCAGGCTATCCACCAGTCGTTCTCCTTGCCGTCTTCCAGCCCAGATGCCACCAGGGCCCCCTGTGGACCTGCCCCGACCAATGCAGCCAGCTCGGTGGGGATCCCATCCCTGCCACAGTCGGGAGTCAGAGATCCAGCAGGGGTGGACACCAGAGCAACTGGACCCCAGCAGATGGAGGATGTGACGGCATCATCGGGCAGGGCACGTGCACGACGGCGTCGGTGGTTTCCATCAGCCTGGATGCCGTCGTGCTGGCACAGGCAGTTGCGTCGGAGGCAGCAGCAGGCTCAACGTGGGAGGCATCATGGCTCGGGGCCATCAACATCGGGGGTGCAGGCATCGGCCGGAGGGCAGGAGAACCCTGGAATGGGAGTGGCTTCCATGTGGGAGAGGTTGTGCCAGCGTATAGGTGCGGAGCGGCAGCGGGCAGAGGAGGAACGGCTCACGATGGTCAGGGCGGAGGACTCCATGCGGAGGGCGCTGAGGCGGGCTGAGTGCCTCGAGGGTCTTCGCAGGGAGTTAGAGCTGGACACTGCGTTATCCCTGCGGGACCTCAGGGCCAGGGAACATGCCCGCCTCCAAGCCATTGACCAGGAGTTCGATGATGCCCTGGCCCATGACAACAACCAGTGAGCCGTCCGAATAGCCCGCTGCCTTTGTATATAGTTGTATAGTTAGGGTTAGGTTTCCTTTGTTTTTTTGAATTTTTTTTGGTTGCGATTGGACAATGCACCACTTTTTTGTATATAGTTCACTTTTTAGTTAGTAGTCAGTTAGGTTTAATTTGGTAGGGCTCATGGACCCAGGATGATCTTCTTAATTTCCTTATTTTAATAATTCAGAATTTTTTCTTGGACATTCTTCTTGTTTAGTTTGATTTGCTTTGTGTTTTTTCTTGTTTGCTGTTCAATACATATTATTTTTTTATTCTTCAATGTGTCCTATCATCTCATTGCTTTCAGGCATGTCATGTTGGGTGTTTTGTCATTCACTTGCAGCCATTGTGTGTGACAGACATGTGTTAAATTGCATTATTTACATTGGGGGTGTAACATGTAATTGCCTTTGATATGTGGGTGGGTGTGATAGTTGGTTGGGCCTTTTGGCAGGGCAGGATGGGCATTACGGACATGATTGGGGAATGTTGGGACCCAGGTGCAGGGGGGCATGGATTGGACATGGGTGGGGGCCTGCTGGCAGGTGCCCCACAGTGCTGGGGGGTGGGGGTGGTGGGAGACATGAGTTGGACATGGGTGGGGGCCTGCTGGCAGGTGCCCCACAGTGCTGGGGGGTGGGGGTGGTGGGAGACATGAGTTGGACATGGGTGGGGGCCTGGTGGAGGGTGACCCTGCACTGCTGGGGGGTGGGGTGGTGGGTGACATGAGTGGGGGCCTGGTGGAGGGTGCCCCTGGTGGCTGGGGTGTGGGGGGGGGTGGGAGACATGAGTTGGACATGGGTGGGGGCCTGGTGGAGGGTGACCCTGCACTGCTGGGGGGTGGGGTGGTGGGTGACATGAGTGGGGGCCTGGTGGAGGGTGCCCCTGGTGGCTGGGGTGTGGGGGGGGTGGGAGACATGAGTTGGACATGGGTGGGGGCCTGCTGGCAGGTGCCCCACAGTGCTGGGGGGTGGGGGTGGTGGGAGACATGAGTTGGACATGGGTGGGGGCCTGCTGGCAGGTGCCCCACAGTGCTGGGGGGTGGGGGTGGTGGGAGACATGAGTTGGACATGGGTGGGGGCCGGCTGGCAGGTGCCCCACAGTGCTGGGGTGTGGGGGGGGTGGGAGACATGAGTTGGACATGGGTGGGGGCCTGCTGGCAGGTGCCCCACAGTGCTGGGGGGTGGGGGTGCAAGGGGACATGAGTTGGTGTTCATTAGTTCAAGGAGACATGTGCCTTTGCTGGGGGGCATGCCCATGGTGGGTGGGCTGCCTGCGGGACATGACCAGGGATGCAGGGTAGTCCCCTGTGGTGTGGGCTGCCTGCAGGGGCCGTGGAGGGTGTACAGGGTACACCTGGGAGGACCCACACTGTGAAATCACATGTGGAAATTCCCGCGCACCCCTGAAATACACGCGCCTAGGCTATTCGCGTGTGGAACTTCCCGCGCACCCCTGCAATACACGCGCCCAGGCTGTTCGCGTGTGGAACTTCCCCCGCACCCCTGAAATACACGCGCCCAGGCTGTTCGCGTGTGGAACTTCCCCCGCACCCCTGAAATACACGCGCCCAGGCTGTTCGCGTGTGGAAATTCCCGCGCACCCCTGAAATACACGCGCCTAGGCTATTCGCGTGTGGAACTTCCCGCGCACCCCTGCAATACACGCGCCCAGGCTGTTCGCGTGTGGAACTTCCCCCGCACCCCTGAAATACACGCGCCCAGGCTGTTCGCGTGTGGAAATTCCCGCGCACCCCTGAAATACACGCGCCCAGTCTGTTCGCGTGTGGAACTTCCCCCGCACCCCTGAAATACACGCGCCCAGGCTGTTCGCGTGTGGAAATTCCCGCGCACCCCTGAAATACACGCGCCTAGGCTATTCGCGTGTGGAACTTCCCAGCTGTTCGCGTGTGGAACTTCCCCCGCACCCCTGAAATACACGCGCCCAGGCTGTTCGCGTGTGGAAATTCCTGCGCACCCCTGAAATACACGCGTCCAGTCTGTTCGCGTGTGGAACTTCCCGCGCACCCCTGGAATACACGCGCCCAGGCTATTCGCGTGTGGAACTTCCCGCGCACCCCTGAAATACACGCGCCCAGGCTATTCGCGTGTGGAACTTCCCGCGCACCCCTGGAATACACGGGCCCAGGCTATTCGCGTGTGGAACTTCCCGCGCACCCCTGAAATACACGCGCCCAGGCTATTCGCGTGTGGTACTTCCCGCGCACCCCTGGAATACACGCGGCCAGGCTATTCGCGTGTGGAACTTCCCGCGCACCCCTGAAATGCACGCGCCCAGGCTGTTCGCGTGTGGAACTTCCCCCGCACCCCTGAAATACACGCGCCCAGGCTGTTCGCGTGTGGAAATTCCCGCGCACCCCTGAAATACACACGCCTAGGCTATTCGCGTGTGGAACTTCCCAGCTGTTCGCGTGTGGAACTTCCCGCGCACCCCTGGAATACACGCGCCCAGGCTATTCGCGTGTGGAACTTCCCGCGCACCCCTGAAATACACGCGCCCAGGCTATTCGCGTGTGGAACTTCCCGCGCACCCCTGAAATACACGCGCCCAGGCTATTCGCGTGTGGAACTTCCCGCGCACCCCTGGAATACACGGGCCCAGGCTATTCGCGTGTGGAACTTCCCGCGCACCCCTGAAATACACGCGCCCAGGCTATTCGCGTGTGGTACTTCCCGCGCACCCCTGGAATACACGCGGCCAGGCTATTCGCGTGTGGAACTTCCCGCGCACCCCTGAAATACACGCGCCCAGGCTGTTCGCGTGTGGAACTTCCCCCGCACCCCTGAAATACACGCGCCCAGGCTGTTCGCGTCTGGAACTTCCCCCGCAGCCCTGAAATACACGCGCCCAGGCTGTTCGCGTGTGGAAATTCCCGCGCACCCCTGAAATACACGCGCCCAGTCTGTTCGCGTGTGGAACTTCCCGCGCACCCCTGGAATACACGCGCCCAGGCTATTCGCGTGTGGAACTTCCCGCGCACCCCTGGAATACACGCGCCCAGCCTATTCGCGTGTGGAACTTCCCGCGCACCCCAGAAATACACGTAGCCCGCTCCCCCAGACCCGATCGCGTGTGAAACTTCACGCGAACCCCTGTGATGCACGTACCCTGCTGAAATCGCGTGTTAGACTTCCCGCGCACCCCGGTATACACGCACACGTATTTTTTGTCAGCGGGTGTCCGTGTTTGTGGGTACCCCTTTGCACGTCTTTGTTCCTGGAGGGCCACAGTATGGGACATTCATCATGGCAGTATATAGGTGCGATTAGTTGGCGCACCTTTTGGCGCACATTTCTTACAGCCGCAGAGACGCTACCGCCTGCTTTCTTGTGGCGGTTGTGTTTGTGCCTGTGCGCTGGTTTGAGCGTGCGCTTTTTTCCCCTATTCTATTCCATGAATACGTGTTGTAGGCGAGCGTGTGGGCGTTCCGCGCACTTGTGCCCTGTACTTCCCCCGTGACGCCCACGTTTTGGCAAGTTGTTCCCCATTCCGAGTGTTACGCCCGTGTTCCGCCTACTTTTGTTGCGTGCGCCGCGCTATGTGCGATTTTCGCTGTGGCCTGTGCGATTTTCGCAGTGACCTGGCGCACGCTGTTAGATGGCCTGTGCGCTAACGTGCGCCGCGCACTTTTTATCGCACATCCGCTGGTTTTCTCGCGCACGGCCTTCCATGAATCGACGTGCGCTGCTTTTCATGCGATTTTCGCACGTTCACTGCGATTTTCGCTATTCCACTGCGATTCGCACGTTTTTGCCCACTTGCGCCGCGCTAATTATTCCATGAATCGGCCTGACAGTCTCTCCTGTAGTTTAAAAATGTTTAAAGACTGAAGGTGAAACAGCAACAGAACAGTTTGTGCATGTAAACCAAATCAAGCCATGTCATCCAAGACATGAGATAAAAAATCTGGAGCGTGTAGAAACAGACAAAGTCCCTTGAACACAAAAAGGTAAAATAAATGGGTACAGTCAGGAGGCAGGTACAGAGAAGTTAAATAAAGATGGTTGATTATAATGGCACATAAACACTGTAATATATGTAAATATATATATAATATAAAAAAGAAGCTGACGTTTATGGAGTTGGTGTGCAGAATGAAAACGCATTGAATATTTAATGTTGTTTTATGTATGCTTGTTCTCTATAACCTGTGCTTAATTTCAGAAGGCGAAAGAAAAATGGCGAAATGTTTTACAAAGCATGTTTTATTTTTGGCAAAAGGGTGAAGTTAGTATTGTGCTATATACTTAATCTGTTTCTTTTCTATTTGATTTAGAATATTAACATATTTGTACCGGAGATCACGGGAGACGATGGTGTCCTGGAGCCCACGTGGACGTATTCCGGAAAAGCCTCGAAGGGGGGCGAAGACCAAGGCTGCAAAGCGATCAGCATTGAAGATGACACCAATAATATGGTTAATGATGATGATATTCGGAGGAATCTTCAAAAATTCAGAAGCACAGGTTGTCATTGAACCTGGACCAGCATCTGGTATCGCGGTAGAAGAGGCACCATGATTCATCATGAGTGATAGAAGGATGATTTTCCAGAATATCTACATATCATTGAATCCTGAGATTTTGATTGAAAAGCATTTGAACCATACCGGAATTAAGATTGAACAGACTAAAGAGTGGTTGGAAACACGGAAAGAGGACTCTAAGCAGTCAATAAGAGATATATTGATGCAATTGGAAAAAACATTTGTGAATTCAGCAGACATTAAGAAGAGGAGAGGAAAAAGAGGAGCGGTGATGCTCACGATATCATTGGTAATGTCTATAGTTGGAGCCATAATAGGTACCACAATATCAACAGCCAATGTCATTTCGGTAGGAACGCTGAGTACTAAAGCGCAACAACTGAGTGTGGACCTAGAAATAATACAAATAATACAAAAAACATTAGATGGGATTAGAGGGTGATTGGATGAACAAGTAAGATTCATAAATGAAACTGCAATCATTCTAATTGAAATTATTAAGCATGACAGAACTTTAAATGAAATATTGGATAGAATGAGTCCTGTTGATAGACTATTAACGAATTATATGAGAGAAGTTCAAACTGCAGTATCACAATTGATTCAAGGACATATTTCCTTGTATTTTGTTTCGCAGGATATTATTCATCAAATGATAGAAAGATTGACCAGGAGGGAAATTGATGTGGTACAGGTAAAAATTCCATTTGAAATGGGTAATGCAATGCCATTATATGTGGACCTGGAAAGGTTGGAGATTGGTTTGTTATTATGCACCCCATATGTAGCTCCTGAACTTATTTATCAAACCAAGTGGGTACACAACGTGGGGTTTTGGCAAGAGGACAAATTTATTAAGATTAAGACTCCAGAAGTGGTGGCATTTCAGTCATGGGAGCCTGAAATTTACTTAATACCAAACTTGGAAACGTGTGTCAAATTTAAAGAACAACATTATATGTGTCCAGGTAAACCGTTTGTTCCTGATGCCACAGATGCTATTTGTGGTTTGAAATCTGACCCAAGTATATCAGAAGGATGTGAAGTGGTCATTAGCAATATGGGGAGTGAAGAACTGGCACAGGCTAAGATGGTCAGAGGTAAATGGTTGGTCAGCACCTATTTAAAGAACATGACAATAGGACATTTGAATCATGGAACATATGTGGTTAAACAGGTGAAATATAATGTTTTTTACTTACAGGTCCCGAAGGATACAATTGTATCAATTGGAGGGTTAACATTGTTTCACATAACAAATGATATGTGGGAAAGCCAAGTACAAAATATCGATTTTTTTCAAAAGGACACATTTCCAATAGATCCGGATGTGGAGTTATTATTGAATCATAAAGAAAGACATGTAATGAAAATGAATCTGAAAAAAAACAATATTACAGTTTGTAACCTGGGTATAATGGAGGTGGAAATATTTAATTGGGGAACATGGGGGGAACGTTCAGTAGTGGGTTTAGCTGTCCTGGTGCTAATCATGGGTGGATGGTTGATTGTGCTATCAGTAAAAATGAAAATGTTGCTAATCTTAGTAACTACGTCAGGAAGAGAAAGATATCCAAATATGCATACATTTTAAAAGGAGAACGGGGAGCAAGTTTTTTCTTTTTCCAATTGGCTTGGATCGTAGCCAAATTCTAAAAAAAAAAAGGAGGGAATATGTAAGATTATTTAGCAATTTTTTTCATGCAGCACCACTGCATGGGTTGGTGCATTGCTATAATGCGGTACAGCAAGGCATGTGTTGCCAGTGTGACATGGACATGTAAATGAAAACAGGCTATTCAGTCAAAAACGATTTCTACATCTAAAATGCAAATAATTTTTTTACAGTTAAAAGCATATATATTTTTTTCTCACTGGAAATTCCTCTGTTGCAGGAGACACATTTGAGGATTAATGAACTAACCTCATTAACAATACTAACGATTCTAACTCATTAATAATATAATGTGTTCTCCAGTGTAAAATGAGATGGAAAATGACAGACTCTGGATGTCATTTTAAACGCGCATCCAGATTTTTTTCTCTTTGCTTCTATCTGTGCTCTGTCCACAGTATTTGCAGGAAGCAAAGACTCGAATAAGCAAGAAATCAGTTTTGTTACAGTTGCAACTGTATAAGCCAAGCCATTGTTCAAGAGAAGGAGGGTAGGTCATGATAGAATTTCATTGGTTGAACTCGTTTGGTAGGCTGTAACAGAGCTTTGCTAATGAATCTCGGGGAAGAAGAGAGGAGAAGACATTTTACACAGCTGGGAGAAAGACCTGGCTGGTGGCTGGGGAGTTTCGGTAGGTCCCAGTGCACTGCTGCAGAGACTGGGAATTCCATTCAATAAGCCCGGTTTGAGTGACGGCAGATGCTCGTCCTTGCTGGGGTGATTTAAGAGGGACTTCCAGAAGGCGACCAGCCGAAGACTTTCACATGCTGGACAGGCTTGGTAATTATATTGCGGAGTGCGGGGGCAGTGTGTATGTGTGCGAAACTATTCAGTAGAAGAGGGAATTCCAGTGTTTTATCAACATGTTTAATGTTGCAAATTGAATATGTTCTCGCCGTTCTCTTCTCATTTTGTTACAGATAATGTTGTTACTGTGCAATTTCCATTTATTTCTGTAAAAAGAGTAAGATCGTGTTGAAATGCAATTTTTTATAATACACAAAAATATCTGAAAGCAGACGGATAGTGTGTTTTATTTTTTCTCTTTTATTTGTGCATCTACCATTACAGTACTGATTATATGCGGAGAGGTTTAGACAGTGCAATTGTCATTTTTAAGGTAGCTAAAAATAAGATTTAGCGGTAGCTGTGTGCATGATTCCATTCAGTATATAAGTGTGTGTTTTCTGAACGGAACATAATAATAATATAATGAAATAGACTGCCGCTGGAGTTACATGAGTCAGCAGAAAGAGAGGCCCTGGACATAGTTCACCGATGTAGATAAGTTGGTGATGAATACCACATGTTAGCTCGCTGCCGTAGATAAGTCAGTGAGGACAGCCCATGGTGGCACTCCAATTGAAAATGTGGTGTTCCTGAAATGTAAGCCTGAGGCCTCTCTAGTGATCACACGAACAAACTAAGCAAAAATAAGGGGTTCTGGATATTGGGGCCACATATAAAACAAAGGAATATGCTCACCAGAAATACCACCAATAACGCATACCAACATAATGTATACCACTAAATGTATCTGTGTGCTGAAATAATGTTTGTATACTGTAGTACTATATACCAAATCTAATCTGAATGCAAATAGTGATTATTACTGAATTATTTTCATTTTGGCGGCAAGAAAATACTGCTAGGCCCCAAATCTATACAAAATACCCAACAAAGCCTATCTTTCTTCTTTTGGTATATTCCATTTTAGTACATATGGTATTTAAATGGATGGTTGATGTGTTAGATATATAGGTTCCACTCCTTATTTATTACTATATATAATGTGTTTGTGTGCTGGTTTTTGAACTTGTGTACTAGGGATGTCACAGTGTTTATTTTTTGACGGTATGATAACCTTCATGTAAAATGACGGTATACCGTGGTTATCACTGTACAGCACACATGTGTGTTTCACCATTATCTTAAGTAATATTTTGCCAGGAAAAGTCACACTTTGTCACCAAGACACAAAACACAAACAAGAGACGCCACCAAGTAGTTGCCTTAGTTCTTCTTAACATACATTTATTTTAGTTAAACTCAGTAAAGAGGTATCCTGGTGGTCCAATTTAACTGTCAATTGTCGCAAACAATTATACAACCTATATAAAAGTCTTATAGAATTGTTAGAGAAGTAGGAAGTCCTGGCCCCTTGCAGAGCACAACACTTTGCAGTGTGCAAGTGCAAGCAAGGCTATCAATGTATGGCACGTGGGACGTGGGGGGTAAAAGGGTAACCTGTATCTGCTGGGGCAGGGGATTGCTAAAGCATCGGGCCAACTGATTTAAATTTCATTTCATGCTTTCATTGAAAAGAAACAGTGCTTGCCATCAACATTTCTCCTCCAGCTCTGTGATGCAAAAATGCATATTAATATGATCTGCTTTGTGCAATAACACCTCGTTTTACACAATTCACACAGCTCCAATAAAACATTTTCAAACGCAAATCGCACATGAGTGCGAATTGTGTAAAACAAGGTGTTTATTGCACAAAGCAGATCATAATAATGCGCATTTTCGCCCCCCTTGCAATTGATTGCAAGCAGTGTACCCTAAAAGGTAAAGGCCACACACCAGCGAGCATTCACATACCTGCTTAGATAATCCAGGAGAGCAAAGGGAAATACTGGTGTCAGAGTGGACATGCCACAATACATTAGGAAAATCGCTATGAAGGGGATAATGTCTGCTGGATTCACTTGTAAACTTGCTGTCAGCCAAAAGAGATCATGACAGATAGTTTTTCGAGGTAAAGTTATAGCATATCCAAAGGGGCCAAACACCATTTAAAGTTTATTTTTAATTGAGTGGCATAGGCATATCTATGCACAAATGGAGCAGACATACCTCTGTTGGGCGCTTTAGTGAAATTGCAAGTGATATTTGGGGTGGCTTACTCTTCCAAACAAACAACATCTTTTTATTTTGACAAAGCATTAACTCCAGGACCTTGATCGTCTGTGACTGCAGATGCGGCATGAAATACATATTTCACTTTTTCATACATAAATCGCACATGATTACTGCAACGCGAATTGAGTTTCAAAAAGTGTTATTGTAGTTGTGCGAATAGTGTAAAAAAAGGTGTTTATCTACTCTGAATAGATGAGATCCGCTTGCAAGGCCTACAGGCAGGCAGAGTCACCAGGAGGATAAACGGTGCTTGAATGGAGGACTGCTGCAAATCCATGATTGGCTTTACAAAAAAAAATCTTCTTGGAATCAGAGCTTTTTTCTTCATTTCTGTAACCTTTGTTTTATATGTAAATGACATACCTGCAGGGCTCCAATGCCCATGTGGCACACAACTACAATTAACACAATGCTTGGGTGCACCTGCCGAACAGCTTTCTGTTTTCTGTCATGAGTCACGACCCACAATTGAGTCAAATCTTCTCTGCTTGCAATCAGTTGGACTGCAGCAGACCGTGATGGCTCAGGCTCCCCAGTCCCCACTTATGGGTAGTACTACTGGCTGGCAGCGGGCAGGGCACACTGGTGCGACAGGATGGGCACTTTAATTAAACTGACACATTGGAGTGGGCTCTAGGGAGCGCTACTGCCTACACGTGCAACTGTCTCTCTGACAGTTTGATTACTCCTCCAACGTTTGCTGGGGGTGTGGGGCATGGCAGCCCAGGCAGACTCTGCCTCCACACCCAGGTTCAGCCTCGGAAATGACAGTATCCAGTGGCTGCCAGTGCCCACGGCAATGCACTCTGCGCATTGTGAGCACAGACTGCCGTGCACAGAACACTGTGCGCATGCCGCACATCTATTAAAAGGAAGGCTTCAGTTCAGTCTCAATTCTTATTTAATTACTGTTACTTCATTTGCAAAGGTTTACAAAATCGGTAAACCGTTGAAAACAAAGTAACAGTAATTAAATAAGAATGCCATTGAGCACGGTATTAATACTGGTATACCGTCATACTGTTTCATGCCTATTGTGTACTGTTCATATGGCACGATATAACAATTTAAGATACCCCCTGAGTTTTTGGGTAGTGTTGCTGTTGTCCGCGTCCATCCGCGGACATACGCACAGTCCGCGGACATCAAAATCACTAGCTGGGGGTTCAGTATGTTCTATGTTACATGTATATAAAGTCAGGGATATTATGGTTAAGTTGTGCTACTAAAAACCTATGAAATTCAGTAAAACATCTTTGTTAAAGGGACGTTATGGTTAAGTTGCGCTACCAAAAACCTATGAATTTCAGAAAAAAAACTTTGTTAAAGGGTCGTTATGGTTAAGTTGCGCTACTAAAAACCTATGAAATTCAGTTATTAAAGGGCCGTTATGGTTCGAAGTACAACTGAAAAACCCCTGAAATTCTCAAGTTATGGTAAGCTAAGCAACCATAACTCGCGCCACCAGCGTGCACTGCTAAGACTAACACCCAGGACATCAAAGATGACATCACTGATGACATCACATGTGCATTTACTTTTCATGAAAAGTCTGTACAAGGGATTCTTATTATAATGTTGACAAAAAAGTGTCAAGGATCATTGGAATAAGTATCATGAGCTACGCAGTGCATTAAGCAATTCATTGATATAAATAGCATTCTATTATAAAGCTCTTTCCAGTATAGTAAGCTACTCACGTATAAGCATAAGCATTGTGTGCAGCATACATGATGGAGGTGCAATATTCATAATCTTCTCATGTTGAATAGTGAAATGATAAATGCTTTCTTATTAGAGTTTTGTGGACTGTGCAACATGTAATAATTAGCTAATAAAACCCATTTACTACATAATTTCATTATTACATACAAATCACAAAGACACAACAACACATACAAATATGAGTATATACAGGGAAATTGAAGTAAGCAAAAAAGCAGCAGTAGTACCAGAAAGTGTTCATAACCTGATTATCTTTTTGCAGAGAAATGATTCCTCTGTTTCAAAGCCGCTACTTCCCCTATGTATATTGTTATACCGTAAAAGTAATCACATAGCCCGAATGATATGACTAGTATGTTGGCCATAAGCGAATCGCATCATGTGATAAACTTTGCAAACCAAGAAACCTAAATGTGAACGTAGGGAGTCCATTTTGTAAATGCCGGCAATCTTGTTTTTCTTTTTTGTAAAACACTTTGCAAAATATATTATATGCTTTAGACTTACACACGGTGCAAGGCCACAGCTTGGACTCTGAAATACTAACGTAGACAGGAATGTAGAGCCATGCAGAAATACATTGTTTTCCTTTTCACTGTGGCCTTGAAGCTGTGCAGAGACTGTATTCGTTGAAGGAAGAGATACCTTGTTTACATGGATGTAACATCCCTTTACACGAATAGCGCACATGAGGCGGGGTTGTAAGCCGTTGAATGGATTACTAAACTCCAACAATTGTCAGGGGGACAAACTATTCGTATTAACATTGCTCAAATTGGTCCTAATGAACAACTTTTTCAGATTTCAAGATAGATTCTTTCTGCAAGTCTCAGGAACCAGCATGGGGGCCGCTATGGCACCAGTTTATGCAAATACCTACGTGCACCATCTGGAAACAGAACACGTCTTAACATCAGCGAGATGGCTACATCATCTAACCATCTTTATAAGATACATTGATGACGTGTTCGGTATTTGGTCAGGACTGGATGAAGAGTTACAGGAATTCTTCAGTATGATGAATGACATGCACCCGAGGATTAAGTTTACAACTGAAACAAGCAAAACCACAATCAATTTCTTGGACGTAGAAGTATATGTGAAGGGGGCTAACCTGGAGACACGGATTTTCACCAAAACAACCGACAGAAACAGCCTTTTACTGGCAACGAGTTTCCATCCTCGTAGGACAATTGACAGTGTCCCCCTAAGCTAATTTTTACAGTATCACAGAAACATCTCAGAAGATACCGAGTTTGTAAGACAATCAGTGTCTTTAGGTCACAAGTTTATGGAAAGAGGCAAAACCGTACTAACTTAGCCCAGATCGAGGAGAAAGTGGCAACCATAGAGAGACAGACACTCTACTGAAACCCAAAGAGCGGAACAAAGATGACTCTATGGTTTATGTCACCACATACTCAGCTCAAAGCAAAAAAATCAGGAGCATCATTCAAAGAAATTGGCCAATGCCGCAAATCGACCCCTCCACACAACCACTCTTTCAACAGTTACCAATTTTTGCTTACAGGAATAGCAGTGCTCTAAGGAACAGTTTGGTCAGAGCGGACCTATTGTCGCCTCAAGAGGCTCAGACTAAACACAAGGGGACCCAACCCTGTCATAATTGTTCAGCATTGAAGTAATATCCTTCATGCAATGTACAAGAGACGTCATATATGGACACTCACAAATTGATGTGCCATTGAGATCTTTAATGCCCACATGCCCATGCGCGTAATTATCAGGTCGACCCGATCATCATGCCATGGGGAACCAGTTTCCACTTGGAATTAACTTTTAACACATAGACCTGGAGATCGCTTCGGCTGAACAAAGAGCATACGCGGGTGGGAGCGGTCTTTTGCTAGCTGGGTGCTGCTAGCGCCCAGTCCCACACCAAGATGGAAGTCAGGAGCCGAGATGCACATGCGCGCCAGCTCCATGACGACCATGTAAATAAAACACTTCCGAGCAGCGCGTCCTAGTGACGGCCTGCTCGGTTGTACTGGGAGTTGCATGACGTCTAATGGTGAGTGTTGGCAATGAGAAATCCGAAGAACCCATATTATGACGGGTAGTTAATATATTGAGAAACTCCATTACTATAGAACATGTCAGGGCTCCAACACATGAGAGTCTGAAATAGTCCTCGTGCTAATTTGCCATAATTAACCCACACGAGTGGTATTCTCCGCTTGAGGTATGGACAGCGTTTTAGCCTAGAATCTAGGTATGAGCACATTGAATAGAGTGTATCTTGGCCTGCACCCTTGTGTAAGCCCTTAGGTTGCTTCTAAGTGGATTTTCCGTGCAAAAAATGGGTAACAGATTTGATCTGTGTCAGAATTAATTCAGTTACTCTATCAAAGTTTAAAGTTGTCACCATTGCAGGGTAACACGTTTACAATACATTAAATGCACACCTTTGCTCTCCTTATGCCCTTAGCCATCACTCACTGGAGGTTGCAGCCTATCATCTTCACTTTACCCGGGGAGAGATACTTCTCTTCTTTCCGGGTAAGTACATTTAATGACGTTTGTACCAGGATAATAGTTGACTTGTATTTCAGAATATATCCTTACCATGCACTCTTACACGTTTACCACACAGGTTGATACCGGTTTTTGCTACATACACAGGAATCAAGGTCAGTGCTACTCTCACCGGAGAGTTACCTGAGAAATATCTCTGTTTCAATAGAGGTCTAGTTAGTTTATCCTTCCATTTTGTAGGAATTAATGAACATTTCTGAAACTGTAACACACCCCGCCCTGAAGAAGGATTTTTGTTTAATCCGAAACGCGTCGGCACACATGTTTTATATGAGTGTGTTTGGGAAACTCTGAGCAGAAAGAAATATACTGCCCAGAATGACAATCAAGTCAATGTGGTCTTTCTGTGTTGTTTAGCCACATATGAATTCCTTGTTTAATTCAAATCCAATATGCCATAGTGTGTATAATTTTCTGAATATATTTAGGTTTTTGTGAGGACTGTTAATCAGCCCAAAATACTGTCATTGTTTCAGTAACTGTCAATATATGAATTTTGTTGTTAATGATTGTCCACATTATTAAGTAATAGTGTGGCTGCATACTGGTTTTTAGGGAAAATTTACATATATAAAATAATACTTTATCTGTCTAAACTCTGTTTTGTCTCAGTCTTGTGGTGCCTTTCTGTAGACGAGCAGATAGACAGAGCCTAATATACTTTATTGATCAAATGAATTCATTAGGAACTTATTTAATGCTGATTGCATCGTAACAAACCTGGAGTGTTGACTCCCGTGATCCAATACCTATCCTTTTTGGAATGGGATCCGATTCATGAGGTTCTAAAAATAATAACCGGGACTGTGTCCCATCAGGAGTGCAGCAAAGGGCTATCAGCTGGTAACGGTTGGTGTGTGTTTGGTGCTTCATTTTAATGAATCCCGAGTGGCCTCGAGATTCTCCTTGCTGCACCTGAAATCTTGTATGAATTACATATGGAATTATGATCATACCTTAATGTAATAATCTAAATACATTGTGCCTTCCACCCCACATTTTGTTCTCAGAAGCCGCACCTAATCAGTAGTCCAGGTGCTGTTTGTCTTGCAAGCTCTGTTGTAAAAGGCAATTAAACATGAATTATATGCAACTAACGGTGCTCCTTCACGAAGAATGGTAATTTTGCCTCAGAAATGTCTGACCCTTATCTCATGAGCCGCGCCGAACAGATAACGTTGTATGGAGTGTTTCTCTGCTAAGAACAAGATATCCTTTCAGTGCCAGCGCTCCATGTTCCTCATAGCAGAAAAGTGTCTCTGCAGCCTTTGCTAGAATAACTAATGTTTAGACTAAATGTAGACGTGTCATGAACTGTCAATTACCGAACCCTAGCCTGAATGACATTTATAAGGGTGGGACAAACCGCATTAACATATTATGATGTATTATGTATATACATGACTGCTTGAGCGCTGCCCACTCTCTCTTGCATCTCACCATGTCTGGGAACACATGTCATGAGGCGTTGAGACCCAGTCGGCCGACTGAATTACTTAATAAAATGAGACTTGTTTGGAAACCAAACTTCACGACTGACGTGTCATTGGGTATATGGTTATTGTGCCTTATCTCCATATTTGGGCTAACAAAGATGGTGCCCAAACAAGGACCTTCTCTGTGATGCTCCATCGCATATATTGAAGGCAGTGACAAGGTCGAGGACGAAGCTGTTGGACCGGGTTCAGGATCGGAAGGTGTTCGGGGCGCCCCTGCAGAAGTGATTAGAGACTCCCCCGCAGATCTGTACACAGCTGATCCCTGATCGATGAGCGGCAGCCAGAGAGCATCGAGGCAAGGGTCGCGGTGGTGACGATTCTTGGTTGCGCCTGTATACGGGTGAATTGCATTCTGAAAGACAAATTGGTTGATCAGGTGAGTCGAGCCCCGATTCTTAAATGTCCTGATATTGGTGGAGAGTTGCACTTGCAAGTACAAACGCCCAGGGCAAAAAAAGGGTAAACGTTAACCATATTCAAACAAAAAACAGGCAAACACATCTTTGTTATATGTTAATAGCAGCTAATCTTCTTGAGGCCACAGATTTGCAAGATGCATTCCTATATCAAGGACACTATGAGCATCCTTAATATGCTCAAGAATGTGACATTTGATCCAACCACTCAGTTCCTGGTGACTTTAGATATAGAAGCTCTTTACATCAATATCTGTCAGGCAGCCACACTAGAGATAGTTGAAAAAGCGCTCACTGACCTACTGGTTCCTCCAGAGATTCCAATAGAGCTCATAGTACAACTGGCTGAGCTAGCACTTACAAAGAACTTCTTCCTGTACAAAGAGACCTTTTACGAACAGTGGTCTGGCACAGCAATG
This sequence comes from Ambystoma mexicanum, assembly GCF_040938575.1. Lineage (NCBI taxonomy): Eukaryota > Metazoa > Chordata > Amphibia > Caudata > Ambystomatidae > Ambystoma > Ambystoma mexicanum. The sequence continues at coordinate 1,268,462,852 of NC_090922.1, forward strand.
GGTGCAACATTCGCACCTGCTTTGGCCAACCTATATGTCGCTGAATTCGAGGAGACACATATATACCAGCCATCAAACCCTTTAGGGCACAGGTGACCCTGTGACCCCGGTATATTGATGACATGTTGGCTATGTTTACAGGAACTGAATGAACATTCAGAGAATTCCTGACCTTGCTTAATTCTAGAAATAGATATCTCAAATTCACACATTGTATATCTAAAGATATCATCCATTTCCTTGATGTGGAAATAACACCAAAACTTGGCAATTTGGCCACTACGGTCTTTCATAAACCAACAGACTGTAACTCTTTGCTAGAATACTCTAGTTTCCACCCAAGAAGTCTTTGAGAAAACATACCCTTTGGCCAGTTCCTGAGGTACAGGAGAAATTGCTCCAGCATACAGGAGTATGATGTACAGTCATACGCACTCACGGACCGCCTCTTAGAATGCAGATACCCCAAGAAAGCTGTGAAAACCGCAAGAAATCGTGCAAGAAATATACCATGCAACATCACATTGCAACAGAAAGAACGCCCAGTTGGTGAAAAAAACATTATTGCAGTATTTAGTTACTCGAACAAAAAACATTATTGCAGTATTTAGTTACTCGAACAAGATTAACCTTATCAAAAGGGAAATCATTAACTGTGGCCAATACTTAACGTGGGCCCGGTAACTTACCTGTACCACGTTTCGCAATGAAAAAAAGAAAGATCCTGAGAGACACCTTGATACACTCATACACACCCGCAGATGGGGCCATCGGTCAGACAACATTATGGAACAACATAGCCCCACATGGGCATACACCGTGCGGTCAGTGCAATGAATGCACACTTACAAAACGAACAAAGACCTTAGATTTAGGTTTGAAGACAACATGGAAACAAAATCCCCTTACCAATTGTAACACATCGAACATCATCTACATGATAAAGTGCCCTTGTGATAAAAGATACATTGGTATGACCGCCACGCCAGTTAAAAACGGATCCAGGAGCACATGTCATGTATTAGAACCCAACGGGAAAATGCGCCATTGTTCGATCACTTCACTATGCTCAAACATCAGGCCACTGAACTAGAATGGACTATCATGGAAAAGGTGAAATGTCAAAGAAGAGGAGGCGACATGGGCCACCTCCTTCTAAAACGAGAACAAAAATGGGTGTTCCGTTTAAAAGCAGACAGTGTTGGCCTGGCTTTCCCGCGCTATGATTCCATAGACAAGAGCCTATCATATCCAGTTCAAACGAAATCGAACATTGTTTTGGGCAGCTCATGATTGTGCAATAGCGCATGAGGTCAGGGACGAGTGTCATTCAATCAATCGGGTTCATCTGTGCACACTAATGCCCTCAATGGCCCAGTTTTAGAGTGCATCCTAATTGTTTTGTATGTTTATTAATTTTATTTTAGACATACATGCTCTGATGCAACCTCCTTGATCATAAATTGGGACTCCACACAGAGACTTGGAGCATAGGTTAATATTAACTCTATAATACCCTTCTAAACCAGACTCCACTATCAGCACGTGAATGTGCCTGACTGTGTCCATTTAACCACAATATTTTTCACAGCAACCTGCCTGACTTTCGGGCAGCGCTCATGCATACACTTTACGCCGCTGGAAGCACAAAATGTGCCTAATCCTGTCTAAGCAACTATGATGTAACTTCTAATAAACTGGCTGACTTCCGGGCAGCACGCACGCAGAGATGCGCTCACCCGTGACATGCCAGCGTGTGTCACGTAACGCGGAAGCTAAATGAGTCATAACCACCGACTACTAAACGGCACTGTTCGCGCTTGGTTTGCCGGCTCAATATAGATACGGAATACGGCGTAAATTGTCCCATACAAGTAAGTTCAGTATCTTGACCTTTGGCTTGCCTTCTTTTACACAGTCGCTCAATAAGTGGGACACTGTGCTGATGCATTTTAGAATCCACACTAAAAGGATTATTACATCTTTTTAACTTCTTGTGATCCACTAGTGCATTAGGAAGCGCTGACTTTACACCAATGCAGTATGCCAATACCTTTAGATGTGTCAAGCTGAACAAGAGTGATTACATATTAGCCCTTGAATACTTCTGTATTGACTTGCAGATTAGGAGCATGGGGACTGATCAGTAACGTTGCCCCTCATTATGAGGAACACATTTAATCTTCAGCTCAAAAGGGATTAACACACAAGGTGAGTGTACCCCTGTTTTGATTGATCATATAAACTTAAAAATCTGACAAGCACTGATAAGGAGCTCACTTATTAACAATACCATCTAATGCGGTGGCCCTGATTCTTGAGTTTAGTTAGTAACAAGTAAAGAAAAATGGGGACATCAGTAGTCTCATCTGATGATTGAATTAAAAATTGGTGGTGTTGCAATATTTGACTGTATATGTGAATGACATGAAACAATTTAGCAGCCTTATAGTGACTGTGGTACATATTTTGCTTTTGTCCACAGGTTCCCTCCTAGACTGCTCCAGTCCAATTACCCTTACGGCAAGGTGGTAAAGTATTTATCCATCTATCTGACCCTGTTTCTCACAAACTGGTTCTGGAATCATAGTCCATACCAGGTTGGAGGAGCCAAAGACTGTCCTGATGAAAGTGGCTTTATCAAAGTTAAGCCACTGAAACCGGTCGACGGTGTTGCTACACTTAAAAGGCGTAATTTGGCCTATGTTTGAGAGTCTGAGCAAACTATTTTAGACATCTCCACTTGCCGCAAGTTTACAGGAGAAACAGGAGAAATTGCTCCAGCATACAGGAGTATGATGTACAGTCATACGCACTCACGGACCGCCTCTTAGAATGCAGATACCCCAAGAAAGCTGTGAAAACCGCAAGAAAACGTGCAAGAAATATACCATGCAACATCACATTGCAACAGAAAGAACGCCCAGTTGGTGAAAAAAACATTACTGCAGTATTTAGTTACTCGAACAAGATTAACCTTATCAAAAGGGAAATCATTAACTGTGGCCAATACTTAACGTGGGCCCGGTAACTTACCTGTACCACGTTTCGCAATGAAAAAAAGAAAGATCCTGAGAGACACCTTGATACACTCATACACACCCGCAGATGGGGCCACCGGTCAGACAACATTATGGAACAACATAGCCCCACATGGGCATACACCGTGCGGTCAGTGCAATGAATGCAGACTTACAAAACGAACAAAGACCTTAGATTTAGGTTTGAAGACAACATGGAAACAAAATCCCCTTACCAATTGTAACACATCGAACATCATCTACATGTTAAAGTGCCCTTGTGATAAAAGATACATTGGTATGACCGCCACGCCAGTTAAAAACGGATCCAGGAGCACATGTCATGTATTAGAACCCAACGGGAAAATGCGCCATTGTTCGATCACTTCACTATGCTCAAACATCAGGCCACTGAACTAGAATGGACTATCATAGAAAAGGTGAAATGTCAAAGAAGAGGAGGCGAAATGGGCCACCTCCTTCTAAAACGAGAACAAAAATGGGTGTTCCGTTTAAAAGCAGACCGTGTTGGCCTTAATGAAAACAAATCCTGGCATTCCCGCGCTATGATTCCATAGACAAGAGCCTATCATATCCAGTTCAAACGAAATCGAACATTGTTTTGGGCAGCTCATGATTGTGCAATAGCGCATGAGGTCAGGGACGAGTGTCATTCAATCAATCGGGTTCATCTGTGCACACTAATGCCCTCAATGGCCCAGTCTTAGAGTGCATCCTAATTGTTTTGTATGTTTATTAATTTTATTTTAGACATACATCCTCTGATGCAACCTCCTTGATCATAAATTGGGACTCCATACAGAGACTTGGAGCATAGGTTAATATTAACTCTATAATACCCTTCTAAACCGGACTCCACTATCAGCACGTGAATGTGCCTGACTGTGTCCATTTAACCACAATATTTTTCACAGCAACCTGCCTGACTTCCGGGCAGCACTCATGCATACACTATACGCCGCTGGAAGCACAAAATGTGCCTAATCCTGTCTAAGCAACTATGATGTAACTTCTAATAACCTGCCTGACTTCCGGGCAGCACGCACGCATAGATGCGCTCACACGTGACATGCCAGCGTGTGTCACGTAACGCGGAAGCTGAATGAGTCATAACCACCGACTACTAAACGGCACTGTTCGCGCTTGGTTTGCCGGCTCAATATAGATACGGAATACGGCGCGAAAGTTGTCCCATACAAGTAAGTTCAGTATCTTGACCTTTGGCTTGCCTTCAGTTACACAGTCGCTCAATAAGTGGGACACTGTGCTGATGCATTTTAGAATCCACACTAAAAGGATTATTACATCTTTTTAACTTCTTGTGATCCACTAGTGCATTAGGAAGCGCTGACGTTACACCAATGCAGTATGCCAATACCTTTAGATGTGTCAAGCTGAACAAGAGTGATTACATACTAGCCCTTGAATACTTCTGTATTGACTTGCAGATTAGGAGCATGGGGACTCGTCAGTAACGTTGCGCCTCATTATGAGGAACACATTTAATCTTCAGCTCAAAAGGGATTAACACACAAGGTGAGTGTACCCCTGTTTTGATTGATCAAATAAACTTAAAAATCTGACGAGCACTGATAAGGAGCTCACTTATTAACAATACCATCTAATGCGGTGGCCCTGATTCTTGAGTTTAGTTTGTAACAAGTAAAGAAAAATGGGGACATCAGTAGTCTCATCTGATGATTGAATTAAAAATTGGTGGTGTTGCAATATTTGACTGTATATGTGAATGACATGAAACAATTTAGCAGCCTTATAGTGACTGTGGTACATATTTTGTTTTTTTCCACAGGTTCCCTCCTAGACTGCTCCAGTCCAATGACCCTTACGGCAAGATGGTAAAGTATTTATCCATCTATCTGACCCTGTTTCTCACAAACTGGTTCTGGAATCATAGTCCATACCAGGTTGGAGGAGCCAAAGACTGTCCTGATGAAAGTGGCTTTATCAAAGTTAAGCCACTGAAACCGGTCGACGGTGTTGCTACACTTAAAAGGCGTAATTTGGCCTATGTTTGAGAGTCTGAGCAAACTATTTTAGACATCTCCACTTGCCGCAAGTTTAAAACATCCATAAACAGAAAGTGGCGACTGTATTGTCTTTGTGTTTTGGGAAAAAGGGGAAACCCTTGTTCCTTGTATATTGTTTAATTGTGTCCTTTTAACCTTAGCAACCCAGGGTCAGTACGACAATCTATGGGTTATTAAAGGTTTTACGATCGCATTAGATGCCCCACGAGTGTTTAAGGAGGATAAAACCTCTTTCTTTTCTCTGGTGCGCTCTTTTTACTACAGTCTCTTCCAATGTATATATACATAATGGAAGAGAGTGCTATAGGACTAACAAGGCTCAATGCATTACAAACTATAGAAATTGTTAATTTAACTCTTATCCTATCACTATTAGACAGGCGTTACATCACGCAACCTAGCTGAGATCTCACACTAGGAAGGGATAGTTAGCATTTTGCTCTTTCCTTTGCTGTCCTCGCTCACAGCCTTGTTTTCTTCAAGTTAGAAATAGCACCACTCTTGTCCATACCACGGTCCCCGTCAGTGAAGAGATGCAAATTTATACGCAAGACGCGCTCAGATGGATTACGGATGCCGCCATTTCCCCGATTGAAGTGCATGGTATGTTTAGTCAATATACACCAGAGATGCAGAGAAAGGTGTTACAAGTTATGGTGGAGTATTTGCAGGATGAATGTATGAAGAATAAGGTGTGTTGTCCTGCTGATTTAATGACGATTTATAAAAGAGCATTTTCGCCTGACACCGCACCAACTGCTTTCACTCTTGATTTGGCTTTGTTGCTTAATAGAACAGAGATAGAATCCCCTACTTTGCAATTACAAATGAGGGAGGTGCCTCCCACGTTTGTCCCCAAATTAGAGGTTGCCTCTGATGGAGTGATTCCAGCGTGAACGATAGAAGCCAATTATATGGCACATTTTCTACATGTTCCCTTTTCTAGGCAAGGTGTGAATACGATAAAGCAGACCGTTCCTGACATTAGAAAAAATCTGGCGGGGTTCTATGAGGAAATTGAATCAGTTTTAAATTTGTCTGTTTATACGCTGAGTGACATTGATTTATTGTTCCCTGTAATTCTTCCTGTAGACATATGGAAACAGATTTGAAGTATAAATGATGCGCCGATGTTAGGCGATACATGGGAGAACCTGATTAGAATTGATAGTGAAAGAAAGGCGGTGGAGAAGCATCCGCAAGTAATTTTGACTTTGCCTTTACGGATAGTAGAGAAATTGAAAACTTTAGTGCCTGAGAAGAGAATAGTTTGGGATAAATTGACTGCTTGCTTAACGGGAAAATCGGAAGGAGCGACAGATTATTTTAACCGATTTGAAGATGTATTTGCTAACTTTAGTGGTCAAGATCTAAGTACTGAACCTGGTAAGAGATAGTTTGTTGATAAGTTTGTGCGAGGACTGTTACCGAAAATTCAAACATTAATAATGAGATCTGAAAGTGCATGGCAAGCAAAATCACAAAGCAAAGTACTTACACATGGCCCAATATTATGAGAATCGAGTACATTCAGAGAAGGATAAGGAAATAAGGGAAAAAGCAGATTTGAAAACCAGAGTGTTATTGCAACAGGTAGCAAACTATAATAGAGGTGGTGGAAACACGCTATCTAGAGTTTCATTTGCCTTAACATCCAACATGCAAGGGGGTCCAATAGGTATAAATCAATGTGCCTATTGTAGACAAGAAGGCCATTGGCGAGCACAATGCCCGTACTTACAGAATAGAAATGGGACTATTTTGAGAAGACAATTTAGAGGTAGGCCAGGAATAGCAGGTCCGAATAGAAATCAGTTGAAGCCACAGTTTCAGGATACAGGTTAATCAAAATCAACAACGGAACACCATGAATGGTGGAAATGTTTTTGAGAATCCCTCCAATGCATACTACTCTGGAGACTTTACATCTGATGATGTACTGTTCCATTAGGACAGCCCGAAACAGGGGTTGGAACCAGTGCCTATTCCCGTTGACCAGAAAGGGCCCTACGTAGAAATGAAGGTTGGGAATAGGGAGCACATTTTTCTAGTGGACACAGGTGCACAAAAATATTCGATTGATCATCGGCGGGTTCCAAACATACCACTGTCAGGGCATAAAAATGTCTCAGTAGGGTTCTCAGAAACACCAGTAATTAGTCCAGTTTCACAACCAGTGCCAATTACACTAGGTCCATTTACTGAATCATGCCCATTTCTCTTGACGACAAATTGCGGTGAAAATTTGTTGGGATTGAATCTATTGAAAAAGTTGAATGCAGTAATTCATTGTTCTCCTGACAGAGTGTACTGGACGATTTTGCCACACAAAACTCCCATATCACAATTTGTATCCATGCTGTTGCTGACTGAATTGTGTGAAGTACCAGCTTGTATATGGGCAGTGAACGATAATGATGTTGGATGTTTGAAAGTAGAACCAGTAAAAATTGTTTTGAAGGAAGGAATTACATTACCACGTATTCCGCAATACAACATTTCGAGTGAAGGCTCAAAAGGCATTGAAATCTATTGTGTCAGATTTGATCGCTGGAAATGTAATTGAAGACATTTCTGGAAGTGTTTGTAATAGCCGATTCTTCCAGTTTACGAGAAAGGAGGTACTGATATTCCTTACTGTTTTATAATTGATTTATGCACCGTTAACAAAGTAGTTGATCCAAAATTCCTGTTAGTCCCCGATGTAACCACGATATTGACTATGATTCCTGCTTCGGCATCACACTTCAGTGTGATTGATTTGAAGAATGCATTCTTCAGTATTCCCGTGCATCCGGACAGTAGATATTTGTTTGCCTTTACGTTAGGAGGGCGCTCATTTACATTTACTCGTATTCCACAAGGCTACACTGAAAGTCTGAGTATATATAGTAGGGCATTAAAAGAACAACTGGATATGCTTGAATTACCATCAGGATGTATATTGTTACAATATATAGATGACCTGCTTATAGCAGCAGACTCAGAGTAAATTTGTAAAAAAGGAACTGTCACCCTATTGACACATTGGCGGCACACGGTCCCAAGGCTTCATTGAAGAAATGTCAGTATTGTTGAGAGGAGGTGGCCTATCTCGGCTACCTCCTATCGAAGGAGGGAAGAAGATTTACACCAGAATGAGTATAGAGCATCTCTGATATGCCTATTCCAAACATGCAGAAGGAAGTCAGGGCTTTAATTGCCATGGCTTCATACTGTAGGCAGTGCATAGCGAATTTTCTCGTTGATTGTAAAACTGATAGTGGCATTGACAAGAAAGGATGTTACCTTACCTTTGCCATGGAACATGGAGTGTCAAGAAGCTTTTGACCTGCTCAGAGCTGCATTATGTTCAGCTCCAGTTTTAGGCACGCCGAATCTTGAGAAGGGTTTTATGTTGTTTGTGCATGAGAAGGATGAATGTGCTGTGGCTGTTTTGACTCAGGAACACGGGCCAGAAATAGACCATGCAGTTATTTCTCTTCCACGCTGGATCCTTTTGCATGTGCTTTGCCACGTTGCTTGCGAGCTGTTGCTGCAGCTGCAGTGTCAGTAGAAACAAACCGAGGGGATGGTTTTAGGTCACGCTTTAACCGTGATGGTACCCCATTCAGTAGAAGTTCCTTTAAATAGAACGCAAACGCAACATCTCACATCCTCCCGACTAACGAGATATAAAATTGTCCTATTTGCACCACATATTCAAATTAAGAGATGTTGCGCTTTAAATCCAGCCGAGTTATTGCCCCCTCCCAGTAAAAAAGGGAGTGAGAAGCGAGTATCTCATGATTGCTTAATCACTACTGAGCAAGAGACAAAAGGAAGAATTGATTTAACTGATACCCTACTTAATAGAGTCAGATGAGAACTGTTTTGTGATGGTTCTTGTTTTAAACTACCAAATGGCACACCAACTGCTGCTTATGCCATTACTACACTGAAAACTATTGAAGAGAGCAAACAAATCCCATATAACTCAGCACAAGCTGCAGAAATAATAGCATTAGCTAGAGCCTGTGAAATTTCTGCAAACCTTACTGTAAACATTTATACTGACAGCCAGTATGCTTTCGGGGTGGTCCACAATTTTGTCCGACTATGGGCTGAAAGAGGCTTCCTGAAGTCACATGGAACTAAGATTCAACATGGCACTTTGATAGTGAACCTGTTGTCAGCAGTTGCACTTCCTAAGCGGTTAGCAATAATGAAATGTGATGCACATAAAAAAAATAACGTGTAATGTAGGAAAGGGAAACGCATTTGCTGACCGAATTGCGCAGCAAACTGCCATTGATTTACACATAAAAATGTATGTCGAAACAGCAGAAAATGTGTCCTGCATGATAGAGGATGGAATTGAGACAGTCAGAGAGATACAAACAGAAGCAACTTCAGAGGAAATAAAACAATGGTCCAAGGGTCCAGCAGATTAGATCTTGAGGGTTTTTTGGGTGTACAGAGAGAGTTATAGATGGATGTTGCCAAATGCATATGTTATGGCAATGGTTACAATGGCCCACAGTCCGACACACATATGTGCGAAAAAAATGTCACAGCACTTCGATTCTGTATGGTGTAGTGGAAACATAAAGAAAACTGCAGAGAGATGGTTCAGAATTGCATGACTTGTTTACAACATAACATTGGAACAGTAACAGCGACACCAGTAGGAAGTTTTGGCCCCCCTTCTATGCCTTTTGAAGTCATCCATTTTGACTTCATAGAAATGGAAAGATGCCAGAACTATAAATATGTCCTCGTAGTGGTTTGTGCATTTAGCAAATGGGTGGAGGCCTATCCCCTGAAAGATTGTTCAGCCATGCCAACAGCAAAATCCATGTTAAAAGAATATTTTCCCCGATTCGGGCTGCCCCGTGATATATGGTCTGTCAATGGCCCACATTTTATAGCGGCCGTGATATTACAAATTTATGCAGGTTTCCAAATCGATAAGTGATACCATTCAGCCATACACCCGATGAGTGCTGGTTTGGTAGAATCCCAAAACGGTATATTGAAAAACAAGTTAGGGAAATTTGCGCCAAAAGCAATTTGAAATGGCCAGATGCATTGCACTTTGCTGTGTATGTGTACATCTGTGCAGGCAAGGACTGGTCTCTTTCCCATATGAAATAATAATCGGGAGACCAGCAAATGTCTGGAATGTGCCACGTCCAAAGAGATTGAGGGAAGTTGAATATCCATTGCTATTGTAAACAGTTGACTCAAAACTTGCTTTTGTCAGATATACAGGCCCAGGACATTGTCTGCAACCGGGAGACTGGACTCTGGTTAAGAACTTCGAAAGAAAATCTTCGCTTGTACCACGCTGGAAGGAGCCCTATGAGGTGTTGCTGGCTTCACAGACTGCGATCCTAGTGAATGGTCTAAAGCATTGGATCCATGCAACACACACGAAAATAATCCTGTTTCCTTTGCCACATGAAAACGAGATTGATAATCCTGATGTTGAAAGTAGGACAGAAGGAGATAATTCATAAAGACATTGTCAAATTTCAGCCAGAAGTCCTTCCTAAGCCCGAGAAAGGGCCTAGGTAGATTGCAACGAAAATTGAAACATCAGTATTACCTCAACATTGTTCGACTGCTGCCTTATCATCACGAATTGCATCACTGACTGGCACTGTCTTTGCATCTGCTGCAAACAACGACAGTGCATTGTTCATTGATCATACCGTACCTGGAGCTGTAAGGTACAATCTGCATTCACAAAATCGGAAGTAAGCAGCTTTTCTTTCGCCTTTGATGTGCTGGGTGTTAGTCTTAGCAGTGCACGGTGGTGGTGCGAGTTATAGTTGCTTACCTTACCATAACTGGTGAATTTCAGGGGTTTTTCGGTTTTACTTGTACCCATAACGTCCCTTTAACAACGTTTTTTCATTGAATGTCAAAGTTTTCTATTAGTGCAATTTAACCATAACGTCCCTTTAACAAAGCTTTTTAATTGAATTTCATAGGTTTTTATTAGTGCAACTTAACCATAACGTCCCTTTAACAAAGTTTTTTTATTGAATTTCATAGGTTTGTATTGGTGCAACTTAACAATAACGTCCCTTTAACAACATTTTTTCAGTGAATTTCATGGGTTTTTAACAGTGCGTGCTATTTTCCTACAACCTACTAATATCATACTTGCCCAATATAGCAATATTAGTGTCCAATTTACAAAGTGTCACCTTAAAACTCTGCCATTTCCCACCTTCTTGAATCATTTTTAATACTTCTATACCCTTTTTGCAACTATTTCAACTAGTTTTGCATCTGTAAACATGTACGAACATTTGACTTCATTGCGGACCTTCTGGACAGTGCCACATGGCCATACGCTGGCGGGCGGCATGATGACGTGTCCGAGAACCCATCCACACTTCACAATAAGATCCGTGCTTTGCTGACAGTTCGGAACTGCATTTTCTACTGATCTAGGAACTTTCAACTTCAAAATTTCCCTTGCACAGCTCCAATACCTATTCCTACTCATTATCCATTAACAATCTAGTACGCAGTACATAGTTTTAGCAAAACTGCTATTTATCTTAAAATGCCATCCCTACTCCCCAAGAGCCACCACCACTGCATTTCCTCACCACCTTTCATTCTTAGCTCTCCTGCCAAAAAAAATACATTCAAAAATAACAAAAGAAATGTTCCTTTAGGAACCACCTTTCACAGTTAAAAAAAAAGACTCCATCTAGTTTATATTTCTCAGTAAAATACATAGACTAAATAAGATTTTCCAACATTACCATTTGCATTTTGTGTTATGCTAATGGGAATATTGTGGAGTTCATCCACCGTTCCAGTGACTGGAACAGTGACTACCGGCCTGGCAGCCCAAGTTATCAGCCCAAGCGAAGCGAGGGTGGATTATGAGTTCTCTGGACCATTATCCCCCCATTTTAGCCCCTTTAATGGGAGATGAAGGTTATTAGCACCTTAGGTTCCCAAAGCGGGAACCTGGGGCGCTAAAAAAAAGGATTTTCCTTCCTACACTGTGACGCCTGTGGCGTCCTGGTGTAGACATCCTTTTCCAAGATGGCCACCATGGAAAAGGAAGGCAGGGTTTATACAGGGCCCCTCTTCACTTTCCATGGAAGGCTGTAGAAGGCGAAAAGAGAACCCCAAGACCATATTACCACAAACACATTTTTCTTCCCTTTCAAATCTATCCCAATTTCGAATAACTTTACTACAAAGCCAGTCCCATGTGTACATGGCCACTTTAACCCCATGTGTTGTCCCTCGTGGTCATGGCCAGTAGCCAGATTGTCCAGATCATGACCTTATTCCATGACCCGGACAATCTGGCCACTGACATGGCCACAGGCTACACCTCAGTCACCAAAGATATAGCACTATATTTTGTACCTACATCATGACACTTGCCAAAAAATAAAACACGGCCACATTTACAAAACCATGCTTTCAGGTCCTTGCCAATGCTTCTTACACAAGTTTTCTGGATATCCACCCATGTTTTATTGTACATACTATCCTCATATAACCTAGCCACCACTTGACAAAATCCATTCAGACTTTACGAAAACATTTATATCTAGATCTATAATCTTTTTGCAAACCTTTGTGTAGATTTGTCAAATGGCACCGCATTTATAAGCCTTTAATTTATTTTGGGACCCCCTCTAATTTTGCCCCCTCTTGACAGAATCCCACCAAACTTCGCAAAAGCAATTATATCTAGCTCTACTATCAGTTTGCAAAATTAAGTGTAGATTCGTCAAATGGCACCTAATTTATAAGCCTTTACATTATTCTGGGACCCCCACTCTAATTTTGCCCCCTCTTGACAGAATCCCACCAAACTTTGCAAACTCATTTGGAATCAGGTCAGAAACATAATTGCAATTTCATTGAGTGGTGCCAAAGTTATATGTCATCCAAAAACCGCCCCCAAACATCTGAAGTGACCCCGAACATCTCAGGACTGTTCGCAAACATCCGAACTGTTCATGGACTTTCGCAGTGAAACACCTGTCTTCTTGCTTCTTGCAGCCATATCCCATCCCATCCTCATCAACCCTCACCTCTCCAGTGACTATTTGATAAGTTTGCCAAGTGCAATTTTGTCTTTTTTAATATGTTTTTACCGTGATGTCTGCGGACACTAGCCGCTGTCCGCGAATCCAAGATGGCGGGTGCATCGAGAAAATGTGATGCACCTCACACTTCACTCCAACCAATCAGCGAACATGTTGATTGTCCGCAGACATGACGTAGCCCCACTAGCCAATCGGTGTCCTGTCCGCGGAGTGAACAGGGAAGTGTGTCCACGGAGCGGACATAGATATCACTAATTTTTTGTACTTACATTTTGGTCATTTAAAAAGAAACGACTGGACAGATTTTCACCAAATTAACAAAAGCCTGCTTTCCGGACCAAGCTGCCGCTCCTGCCGCAAATTTGGTGAAAATCCATCCAGCGGTTTGGGCTGTAGGCATGAGCAAAGTTTTTTCCCATTATGTCTATGGGAAGAAAATACATTTTGGGACCCCCCCATGGCTTTGACCCCCACCCCCATTGACCAAACCTCACTAAACTTTGCAAAAAAAATCAGAGTGGGCCATATACTTTTTTTTTGGACAGTATAGTGAGGATTCGTCCAGAGGGAGTAAAGTTATAAACGGCACCAAAAATTGCTCTTCCTATGGGTTTAGCAACTTAACCATAACTACATGGCCGCTACCGCCTGTCTCTGCGTACATACTTGTCTTTGAAAAGAAGGAAGCAGGCTGTTGAGCATCCCATCTTTTTAACTTCTGATAGTTTGTCAAAGAGAATATTGACAAACTGAATGTTGTTGTCATGTGGGTATGTTTGAAAGCCAACAACTGTACCAAGTGCTCCATTAACTAGTCCTTGCTCCACGTCAAGGTTACGTTCAAGCATTACTCTATAGTTTAAAGATAATTTTAATATTTTCTCCAAACCAGCTGTGTTGGAGAAAGCGTTTCTAAGGTATTTAAACTTGTTGTGGCTTGTTGGCACATGGGTAGTGTAATTCCATGTGCGTCAAGTTTTCTGTGGAGCAAATTTCTGTTATTGGTTGCATTTCTTTGTTTAACATTGTTTCATTGAAGTTTGAACAGCTTGCAAGAGTTGGCATCAAGGACATACAATTGACATTTTTGTGTGCTTATTGTTCCATCACATCAGTAGCATATGAGTTATGGCCATAGAGTGCATGGATGTGCCTGGTTTTTAATATTGATTGTGCTTCTTTAGATAGTACACCAACTCTAAAAGGTTGACATTTTCTTTGCTGCCAAGAGTTTTACGGCACAGTTTGTGCCCTAAGGTTTTAAAAATATGTCCAGCTTTCACTGGTGTTAATTGAAGAAGATCTCCAAAAACAATAATGTGTTTTACTCCAAAGAGCTCTTCGTAGTCTATTTTAAGGACCTCTTGTAATCCGAGGTGAATCAAAGCCAACATTATGTTGGAGACCATGCTCACCTCATCTATTAGTAGCATTTTGATTTGTTTGAAAACTCTGCATGTTCCATTGCAGCATCTGTAGAAAGTTTGTAATAGTCTAATTTGTTTTGGTGTTCTACTGGAAGGAGTAGTAATTGGTGTAAAGTGACACCACCTATGTTGTAGGCAGATAACCCTGTGGGGGCAGTTACAACAGCCGACAGTTTGTTGTTTGTCAATTTTTGGGGAAACTTGCTGATGATTTTGATTAAGAATGTTTTGCCTGACGTATAGCAGTATAGGTTTGTAGTCTTGGCAGGTACAGTTTTTATTTTCATGTTGCACACCATGTTCAATTTGTTTGTTATTTCTTGGAAAATGCTACGCAGCTCATTGTTCAGTTGTGATTTCAGTACACCAAAGTCTTCTGTAGATTGTTCATACTGACACATGGGGCCTCATTACGGCTTTGGCTGTAGCCATGCCGCTATTGGCGGCATGGCTGCCTCCAAAACCGGGTCCGGGTTCCCTGAATGGGGAATTACTGGGCCATTCCGAGTTTGAAGGGCCCGGTAACTCCTCCCTCAGGGATCCCAGGACCGGACCTTCCCCATTCCCATTCGAGCCCCCATATGGCTCAATGGGAATGGGTACAGGGAGCTAACAACAGGCCGATTACGACCGGCCCGTTGTTAGCTCCCTTTCCTAGGCGTCCTTACCGGGTCCCGTGAGGGGACCTCGTAATCAGGCGGAATGGGTTTAACGGGTCTGCATCCATTAGCGGCACCTGTTAACCCATTCCGCCAAGATTGTAATGAGGCCCATGGTGTTTTCTACTTCTGTCATGGCTAATTCTGCCTCATTTGCTATTTGTGGCTGTCCAAGTGGTTCTTGGCTTCCTGTTACAGAAGGTTGACTACTGTCAGGAGTGTCCACAACTAGTTGGCCTGAAGTTCTTCTTTGTGTTGCTGTTCATTGTGCAACATTGTTTTGTACTGTGTAAAGGTTACATCTGTTATAGTACTTTCATTTGCTTTGAAAGCGTCTTCATAGGAGTCATAGGTACCTAGTAACTCTTCTTCTTTTCTCCATGGTTTGAAAAGTTGCAGCAGAGACATGTGATACAGTTATTTATGGTGAGGAGTTTTTAATGACAATTTGATATGATTTATTTTGCTTTGTTTGGTAAGTTTCACTAAGCTGCCTTCACAATTTGCCACTCTGTTTCTACCTTTCTTTTCATCTTGTTTTATATTATTTTTGTATGTGAAGTTTTGGGCTACATGGTATAGACACATGGTTTCCAAAATGGTAGCCCTGTTTGGGAAGTATGTGTCTGGTAAATTATTTTTCAAAATGTCTTGGCTGTTGGGATCATTTTTGGCTATTGTTTCTATGTCCTCGTATGAGTTGAGAACTCTTTTTCTACATTTAGCAGGACCAAGACTTAGCCATACTATATTTTCAGATTTTCCATACAAGGCAGTACTGGTTAAATGGTCAGCAGCTTCATAGCTGCCACATTCTCTAAGAGTGAGCATTTTTATGCCGAAGCTGTACAATTTCTGTGACAGTGTTTTGTCAGATGATATGTCATCCCAGAGGTCTTGAAGCTCTGTTTTTTCTGCTTTGGTTAAGTAGGGTGTGACATATCCTGCAACTGCAGTGGAATTGTCTGCAATGTACTGCACATCTATGTTTGCATTCCATAGGAAGGCAATGATTGCATTGTAATCAATTATATATTTTCATTCTTCTGTTCTTTTTATGTAATATGCGTTCTTAGGTGCTTTACCTTTGACATTATGTCTAACTGAAGACATGAAGTTGTTAACTTTACCCGTTGTTGCAACTGGTCTAGGGAAACCAAAGCAGAATTTGGTGTAGTATTTTCCTTTGTTTTTATATTTGCGATGACAATATTTCCCACATTGTGCATGAAGGTCACTATGTGTTGTTTGTGAAGGAATTTTACAAGTGACATATTTTTGGATAAACTGCAAAACAGTGGCATCACTGTCTTGACCAAATTTAGGAGCATCTTTAATCCATAAATGCATGTGGATGTGTAGTGCTCCTCTGGCTTGTTATTCTTTTCTCCAAAAGAAGTGTTGTACTTCTCTGAGGGGAAGAACAGTTTTATTACAAATAAAGCATAGCGAATAATAAGTGTACACATAAAGTGTAGCAAAGCAACGAAGCGATGATGGAAATATCTTGATACATTTACAGGATCTAGAGAGCAGAGTTCTCCTGGTGTTTTTATATCTATGTTTGTTTTGTTTTTGTTTGCTATGTGTAGGAAATCGTCCAGGTGTCCTTAGCGGGCCAGGATGCAAACAACAATGTTGTTTTCATCCTCCCCATTCCCATTTGAGCCCTATGAGGGCTCAAATGAGAATGGGGATGTACGGGGTCCGGGTTCCCGGGAAGGGGAATTACTGGGCCCTCCAAGGTCGGAATGGCCTGGTACTTCCCCATTCCCCATGGTGTTATTGACTGTTAGGAGATAGAAGAAATAATCGTATGCTTTTTTTGCTATTTTTACAGGCTAAATGGTAGGAACTGTACAGAAAAGCATGCAATGTATGCATTTGTGAAGGTGTGGGAAATAAAGCAGAAGGATTTGATGTAGCGGCAGTTGTGTTCTTTCAGCTGGGAGCCTTTGTAATGATATTGGGGGTCATTCCGAGTAGGGCGGTAAGGGTTAACGGTCACCGGTAACGAGACCGGTGCCGTTAAACCCTTACCACCCTATTCCGAGTTCCCTTTGCGGATTTGTACTTAACGCCTGCTTTTTGCAGGCGTTAAAAAACCAACCCGCAAAGGGACCTAGGAGCTCATTACGGCACCGTAATTTACGGTGCCGTAATTAGCGCCTTCCCCATTCCCATTGAGCCCTATGGGGCAAAAATGGAAATGGGGAAGGGCCCATGGTGAATGGGGAATTACCGCCCCCGCCAACCTTGGAATGGGGCGGTAATTACACCATTCACCATGGCGGAGTTGGAAAAATACCGGCGTCAACCAAGGCGCTAATAGCGCCTTGGTTAACGCCAGGGTCCGAATGAGGCCCATTGTCTATCTGTGTGTATGAATAAAGATGCATTTACTCATCCTGGCTGCATGTCAGAGCCTTTTCCCAGAATTATATTGGTATTTCTCTCATCTTTTAACATGACATTACACTTTTTTAGATAGCTGTATGTGTAAACAAAAATTTGGAGAGCATTCGGGTTTGCAAGTGACACTTGATCATAGCAGATGGGAGAAATGACAGTACGTTTATTTTACAGGTTATACAGGGTAAGTGGCAGTTACTCTGTTTATATGCATTCATACACAAGCTGTACATGTACTGTGCAGACAATGTTCATACCTGTTGTTTGTGTTCATGCATGTGGATGTGCATGAATCTGAAAGTAGAAATCTTGGGGAGTGTTAGAGTAGTTGTTGCTGTAGGTCCTTTGCAGTCAAAGCTCAATTGTACTGAGAGTGATCAATAGTACATCTAAAGTGCTGATCTGTCATGATGGAGTTAGATGTAGAGTTCTTGCATGTGATTGGTGGATGGTTGTGTTACTGCTTAACAGTAGCCAATGAGGGAATGGTGCAGAGAATGAAGTGGAAAGGGTAGAATGGCTGCCCCATTGTTACACGCTCCGCGGACACCACGGCTGTCTGCGGACAGGGCGTGCCACATACAGGACTTCTCAACATATCTGGCATGGAAATAGGACTGTAGGGATCAGCCAATTAGGTGTTGAGGTTGTGGTTTGTATTGAAATAGGCGGTGTGTAGTGAAGATGGCAGAGGTGGAGAAAGTCAGAGTGTTGGTGCTCAGAGATATGCTTGTTGATAGTTTGGACTAGTATGCTAAATGTAGGAATGTAGCAAAGAATTTTGATGTAAAAGGCGTGGAGGTGGTGTGGAGTACTGTGCCTGATTTTAATTTGCAGGCAATGTTGGAAGTTTGTCAGGATATGGCTAGGTTCAATAGTCCAGATGTAGTTGTCCTGCACGGTGGTGCTGCACATTTGGGCTATGTCAGTTCCCGTACTTTGTTGAAAGATCTGCAAAACTTGGTCCAGGCAGTCATGAAAGTCCTTCCAAATGCCAAGGTTATTTTTTCTGCTTTGTAATCTAGGGCAGTATGGGACAATAGTTCTGTTTTTTATCCTCAGCAAAATGTTGCTAGGTATTTAATTAACCAAGGCATGTTTGCTTTTATGCTTAGAGCTGGGATGTTCTTTTGCAATAATGACAACATTGAATCTGGTAATGTTGTTTACTTTAAAGCAGATGGCATTTCTTTATCTTTCATGGGAAATGCTATGCTGTTTTGGAATATAAGGATTGCTTTAGAGAAGCTAATATCAAGATATTTGGAGGAAAATAAACCCAAATAAAATACAAAATAAAAGGTGTTTCTGAAGCATCTTAAAAAAAACAAAAAAGGCTCTTTTCAGAGTCAACCTCAAAGGGGAAATGGGGTATACAATTGAAATTTTCATTCCCCACTCTCAGATTTTATGATTTATCTGTGGACACCGCAGTTGTCCGCAGATACCGCATATTACATACAGGGATTTTTAGGTTGAGAGGTATGCAAATGAGACTTAGCAGACCAATGGATTGGTCAATAAAGTTTACTGGGTGTGATGTGTAAGGAGAGAGTTTGTCAGAAAGTCTTTTTCCTGAGAGGCGAGCACATAGCTATGTCTGTGTGTTTCAGAAAGCAGATTGTTTGGATTTTTGGAGATTCGTGGATAAATTGTTTGGAGGTGCATGCAGATCGCTTTTGAGTGGCTGCACATCTTGGATTGCCTCATGTGGAAGTGCACTGGCATGGAGTGTGTGGAATGGAGTGGCTGGATTTGGTACTTCTCTGTGCTACTTTGGTGACACAGTGTCATCCAGACATTATTATTATTCAATGGGGAGGGAACAGTTTAGGACATGTGGCTGGAATCTCTTTGCAATTTGCAATGAAAGAAGGACTTGGGTGAGTCATGGACATGTTTCCAAACTCCCAAGTAATTTTTTCTTGTATAGCGCAGAGACAAATGTGGCGGCATTCTTCTTCATGTCCTCTTTTCACAATGAAAATATTATTTTCGGTAGCACACACATTTTTCACAGAGATGGAGTACATCTTACTTATGCTGGCAATCAGATTTTTCTGCGAAATATACAAAAGGCATTGGAACCCTTTTTGGAATGATAGCAATCCATTTTGCAATAGGTGTTGACCATTTGAACTTTTCGAAACACAAAAAAAAAACACAAAAAGGCTCTTTTCAGAGCCACCACTTCCTCCTGGAGAAAAGTGCAATGGGTCTGATAGGACAGCACTCCAAAAATGTTAAAGGTCCACGGATCGTCCACAGACTTCTAAAAATGCACAGGGCTCTGCAGCATTTCATTGACACTTCTATTTTTGAACTGTGAAAGGCGGCTCACGACACACAAGATAAGGAGGGGAAAGGAGGGTAAGGAAGGGACACCAACCACGGGGATCAGAAAGGGCAGGTGGAGAGAGGAAGATGTAGGGTGGGCCTTATTCAGGTAGGTAGCAGTCCTTCTCATGCTCCTTGACCGCAGCCTTGAAGCACTTCAAAGGGTCCCCCCTGCAGAGCACTGCATCGAAGTACATGCACAATACTGTGACCCTCAAAAGGTAAGGGTCAACAGCATCACGTATGGCCTGTGAGGCAGCTGGAGGGATGCACTGTCCCACAGGAGTGTCTCTTGTGGTGGCAGGAGCAGAAACAGAGGATGCTGCATGGGAACCTAACCTACTATTTTTATGGCAAGGTACAGCCTTGCGTACAACCCCACTGTGGAACAACCTTAGGTGTCGCTTCATTGATGTAGTACCATAGCTATACCAACCAGGCTTGCCATGACTCTGCACCATCTGGCACTGAGCGCAACGCACCTTGTTTGCATATGCTTTTGGTACTCCATCAACAGTAGTAAATAACCTCCACACCCAAGATTCACAATGAGTGCTAGTAGTGGGGACTTCCACTACCTTATTCTCTTCATCCTCTTCATCACTCTCCTCTGCATCCTCATGCCTGTTCCTCTCTGCAGGCCCTTTGGGAGAGGTGGTGGTGGTGGATGTGGTGGGGGTGGTGCTGAGACAGCAGTAGCACCAGCAGCAGCCATGGATGCCATCAGGACAGCTCTTTGCAATCAGAAAAGGCAAATAGCAAAAGCAGCAAAAGCAGGTCAATCTGCAGTAGTAGAAAGACAGAATGAGGATCAGCTCTGGGGTGTGGGCTTTTATAGAGGTGCTGGTGTGCACTTTGCGGACACCTGTGCCCTCCGTGGACCCTTCGAACACCAAGAAAGAGCTTAAAAAGTTCCAAAAAGTATGTAGATCGCCAGGGACATTGTCTGGGACATGTGTTATTGGATAATACATTGAATTGCTCAATAAAACACTTTTTTAGTGTTCGGGGGCCCGCACAGTGTCTGTAAATAAGGACCCACGCTCAGCATGGGTGCGGTCACATGATGACGTTGCGGACATCCATGGGACCGCTGTTCGTAGAACTCTAAATGTGCGGGGTCGGTTGTGAGCATGCGCGTGGATGTTCTACAGACAGTATTCCAGTCCCTGAACGAATTAAAAGTGCAACACATGTGCAGCAGACAGTTACGGACAGCCGCACTGTTTGTAAGGCCCAAGAGTATGGTACGCATGCGTGCAGGTATTCTACGGACAGTGTTCAAGTAAATGTGTGTCAGAACTTTGTGGACAGGTGGACGGGATATGTGTTCTATGGACATATTCATTCTGGTTGCGGACATTGCAAACAGGGGGAATGTTCTTAGGACACCTTAATTTTAATAGTTATGGACATGCGGACGGATTTAGTGTCCCGCGGACACCCTCATTTGAACTACAACCAGTGCAAACAGGTATAGTGTCCTTAGGACACTCCCATTTTGATTAATTACAGACAGGCGGACATCTTGTGTGTTCTAAGGACACCTCCAGTTTGATTGCGAACAGTACAAACATGTATAGTGTCCTTAGGACACTCCCATTTTTGTTAATTGCGGACAGGCGGACATTTTGTGTGTCCTAAGGACACCTCCATTTTGATTGCGAACAGTACGAACAGGTATAGTTTCCTTAGGACGCCCCATTTTGTTAATTGCAAACATCCCGGACACCTGCGCTGTCCGCGGACACCCTGACGGCCTTTTTAAAAAAAATAAGACACAGGAATATACTAACAACACACTTAAAATGTTATTATTGTATAACAGTATAAACATTTCAAAAGAGAGGGAGAAGCAGAAACTGAAACAAATACAGGGGAATTAGGGGTTTGGACATGATGGATGGGAGGGGAGAAAGGTATGGAAGTCTCATCATAACGTTTTTCTTGCTGGGGAGGGTTTGGGGATAGTTGACTGTGACATGGAGAGGGGGAACAGGTACATGTACAGTGTCTTAAAATAATGACATTGTTCATTAACATATCCATTTTTAGTTCCATTCGCTGCAGAGGATATTCTAATGTCTCTCTTGGTATATTATTTTTAGTGTCTGTATGGTCTGTTAAAAAAGAAATGTGTTAAGTACACATAAAGTAATAGTTATTAATTGGCGTATATAGGGAAATGTTGTGTCTACCATTAGTATCATTGTCTTCACTCATTTCATCCTGTGGGAAATTTTCTTCCAGCCATTCCAAAGTACTGGACATTTCTTTTTTGTGTAAAAAAAAAATAATATTAGTTTCAGTGTACCTAATACTGAAAGTTTATCAATATATAAAATAAATGTAGTGTACTTATTAGTTTCTTGGTAAGTTTTACTGTTACTGCTGTGTTTGTCTGCTGTTGCTTTTTGCTGTGCAGTTTCTGTGAGGTAATTATGTTGGAGGCATATTTATTTTGTTTTGGTATATTCCATTCTGGTGCATATGTTATTTAAATGGACGATTGATGTCTTACATATAAAGTTTCCACTTCTTATTTATTATTAAATGAAATGTGTTTATGTGCTACTTTTTGAACTTGTTCAGTGTTTCTATTGCATGATACAACAATGTAAGATACCCTCTGAGTTTTTCGATAGTATTGATGTTGGCTGAGCCCATCCGCGGACATGCGCATAGTCCGCGGACATCAGAACCACTAGCACAGGTACGGGGTTCAGTATGTTCTATGTTATATGTATATAAACTAAGGGAATCCTAGTAAACATTTATCAAATTCATATTATCTATCTCTATATTCAGTGGAAAAAAGTTTGTTAAAGGGCAGTTATGGTTAGGTTGAGCTACTGAAAACCTATGAAATTCAGTGAAAAAAACTTTGTTAAAGGGTCATTATGGTTCAAGTAAAACCGAAAACCCCCTGAAATTCACCAGTCATGGTAAGCTAAGCTACCATAACTCACACCACCACTGTGCACTGCTAAGACTAACAGCCAGGACATCAAATATGACATCACAAATGTCATTGATGACATCACTGATGACATCACATGTCTGGCTCCCTCCTTTTTCCATTACTGACATATCTAGGCCAGTAACAGTCAGGAACTAAAAATTCAAAAAGTACTATATTTGTAGACTTATACCTCAATCACTACAATGATGTCACTACAATCATAGGGGTGTGAACAATCCTGATGCTAATGAGCCAACAGGTGTAGTAAATATGCAAACTCCCTTCAGCGGAACTGTGTAGTGTGGGGAAATGCCTTCAATTTATGTTTGAAGAAATTGACCCAGTAGTGAATATGAAGCACATTTTCAAAATATATAATTAATATATGATATGCCTGGTCTTGTGCCTTTTTTTTAGAGTAGGTACACCACTGAAATGGTCTCTTAGGCGCTCATACAGTTACTTATTGGTCAGACTTGTTCTGCCCATTTTAATTCATCACAAAGCAGGGTGGAGACAGAGCCGTAATTCACTTCATGAATGCATAAACTAGATGTACACGTGCACACAACAGACATCTGCAACCATCTGGCACTATTTTCTCAATATAATTCCATAGATTTCACATGTTTTTTGTTTGCACAGAAAATATTGATACGTGCATTTGCAGCGGGAATGCACATTGCATGCTTATTTAGAGGTCTGTTTCTGATAATATTCAAGGTGAGACGGTACTATGCTCTACATATTTAGAGAAACATCTGAATGTTGTAAAGAATGGATGCTAATGTTTAATTCTTGAGGTAAACACTAAAGCTATAGAGCAGAGTGTTAAGGACCCTTCTTTGTGCAGCAATGAGAGTAAATGTCATCATAAGTGAAAAGGCAGTGAAAAAACTTTGTTAAAGGGGAGTTATGGTTAGGTTGAGCTACTAAAAACCTATGAAATTCAGTAAACAAAAATGTGTTAAGCAGTGTTATGGTTAGGTTGCGCTACTAAAAACCTATGAAATTCAGTAAACAAACATGTTAAAGTGACGCTATGGTTAAGTTGCGCTACTAATAACCTATGAAATTCAGAGAAAAAAACTTTGTTAAATGGACGTTATGGTTCAAGTAAAACCCCAAAACCCCTGAAATTCACCAGTTATGGTAAGCTAAGCTACCATAACTCGCGCCACCACCGTGCACTGCTAAGACTAACACCCAGAACATCAAAGATGTCATCACAAATGTCATTGATGACATCACTGATGACATCACATGTGCATTTACTTTTCATGAAAAGTCTGCATAAGGGGTTCTCATTGTAATGTTGATAAAAAAAGTGTCAAGGGTCATTGGAATAAATATCATGAGGTATGTAGTGCATTACACAATGCAGTGATAAGAATACCATTCTATTATGAAGTTATTTAGTATACTAAGATACCCATGTAGAAACATAGGCATTGTGTGGAGCATACATGATGGAGGTGCAATATTAATAATCTTGCCACGTTGAATAGTGAAATGATACATGCTTTCTTATTAGAGTTTTGCGTTCTGTGAAATACTTAATAAGTAGCTAATAAAACCTAGTTTCTATATAATTGCATTATTGCAAACAAAACAGAAACAGACAACAACACATAGAAATATGAGCATATACAGGGAAAATGAAGTAACAAACAAAAAAAGAGTAGTATTACCAGACAATTTTCATAACCTAACTGATTATCTTCATGCACAGAAATGATTGCTCTGCTTCAAAGCTACTACTTCCCTATGTACAAGTGTCGCAAAATGTGACTGCACCCTAAGGAAAGAAGTGTGAATACAATGTATAGAAATATGAGCATATGCAGGGAAAGTAAACAGCAGAGCTATAAAAAAAGTGTTGATAACCTTACTGATCATCTTCATACATACAAAGCATTGCATTGCTGTCTTCCAAGTCTGTGCTTTCCCCTATGTATATGTTTCATATGCTGTGAGTGAACCCCAAGTGAATTACTGTAAGAACATATTTGAAGTATAAGTCTACAAATATAGTACTTTTTGAATTTTTAGTTCCTTACTGTTACTGGCCTAGATATGTCAGTAAAGGAAAAAAGAGGGAGCCAGACATGTGATGTCATCAGTGATGTCCTCACTGACATTTGTGATGTCATCTTTGATGTCCTGGGTGTTAGTCTTAGCAGTGCACGGTGGTGGCGCGAGTTATGGTAGCTTAACTTACCATAACTGACGAATTTCAGGGGTTTTCCAGTTTTACTTGAACCTTAACGTCCCTTTAACAACGTTTTTTTCTTAGAATTTCATAGGTTTTTAGTAGCGCAACTTAACCATAACGTCCCTTTGTAAGTGATTTAAATCCGGCACACACCCAAGTCAAAGCTCAGCATGTAGTGCACAACTGAAATCCTTATTTATTTTTGTCTAAAAGTTCAATATTCTGAACGATATAACACTCATATCACACCCTTCTCCTGGAACCCCACCGCGGTCACACTGAACCAGGACTCAGACTGGTTTGCAAAGGTAAATATTTATTTATGTATTTAAGATTTAATCACAATATATTTTAATAGATAAACCACAATCACCAATGGTGACAGAACACTGAATAATATCTTTAATACACGAGGAGTAAGTCATGAGCAAAACAAATGCAGCACAGAAAATGATACTTTTGTGTTGGTTTCAGATCAGATAGCACTATGGTTAGATGTTCCCCCTGCAACACCCCTCAACCCCCAATAAGCAATGTAAAGAGATGGGAGGGAGGAGAGAGCAGGTATTGGGTTGGATAAAGATAAGACATGGCAAAGATACTCCTCACAATACTGGTTCTGAATGAAAGATAGGATGGGTCCTAGATGGGGATAAGAATATGCAAAGTACATTTACTATGGGCCACAGTTCTTCCTATTCATACTCACATGATACGTTTTTAAATGTGACCGCCAGCTCTGGTCAGGATTGTGTCTGGTCTAGGAAAGACAGCACATCCGGCACGGGACTGGATCCACTAGGCCGGTCGCCGGATTGGCACAGCATCTGCTCTCCTGGTCTGTGGGTATTTGGATCAGCTGGATGGCGAGTTCCTCAGGCAAGCCTAGTGGTGGCAAGCCAGAGAATTTCTGAATACTGGTTGAAAAGGCCTTCTCACACCACAGAACGCTTTACTGAGTGGAGAGAATAAATTTGAGGATTTGGGGCCTTGCTGAAATCAATAGTCTCTATTGCTGGCAAGAGATTTGGCATCTGGATCTGGAAGAATATTTAAAGCTGGATGTAGAAAGCTGGATCAGAGTGATTCACCGGAATCAGGAAAGTGGCTGGATCTGTGAGTCCCTATGTGTTGTCAGCTGTCTCTATGCCTAAAAATGACATCACAAAGGAGGTGTGTGAGCCGGCTTAGCTAAGCCTGCCCCTGTGAGCTGGTATTGGACCAAACTTCATCTACGCCTTGCAATTTGAGTGATTGGATCAAGGCTGGGTGATGTCACATTTTATGATTTGCTTTACAATCCTCTGAAACCTCCCTTTAGCCACTGGTCTCAAAATCTGATTTTATATTAAATGTACATTTCTACCTTGGTCACCTTTATACAAATCACACACAAAGATGTCCTATTTTACATAGCAGCTATTCCTCAAAACCCTGCAGTGGTGGGATCTTGTCTCCCCTTTCTACTGAATTTTGTCCTTTTCGCTATGAATACAATTTCCAATGTTTATGCAAATTTCCACAAGTGTGCGTGTTTAACATATGGATATGCATGTACATTTTCACAATTCTAACAATAATACATTTTGCATAAAACCACATGTTTTGCCATTCCTGTCTAGAACATATCACACAGTTCTGCCGCCTCTTCACACGTACAGCCAGAAATTAAATTAACAACTCTGTCCTTTTTATATTTTTCACCACTTTGAATAACAAGTTATGAGTCTTTTTAAAATGTGTTCTTTGTTCATGTTTAGCAACAGATGGTCGCTTGGCTCTGCCTCTTTTTGTCTCTCTGCAGTCCAGGGCATCCCCCTCCAGGCTTGTTCCTTCCAGATGCTATTTACGACCACTTTCACACTTCCAGTTTCCTGGGCTGCAACTTTGTCATTGTTCCTTTGCTTTCAGTAGACAAGGAACTGTTCTAACCTGAAATTAACACCTCCCAGTGAGTTTCTGCTGAGAGGAAGGTCCTCCTTCTGGGAGAACATCCTGCTTTTCCAGTTCTGGCAGTCTAACTTTTAAACTTAGCAAAAACCACTTTTGTTGCATCACATACAAATACATTTCTTTCTTGGCCTTAAAATCTGAGGAATCAAAGAACACAACTAAAATCTGTATTCCTTTTTGGCAACAATCCTGTTTATGTTTGCTAATTCAGAAGACTTTTTAGTTTTAGGTCATTTTAAAGCTTCCTCAGTACTCCTCTGACAGCTGTCATTCAGGCAGCCCCGGGTACTGCACCCAGATTTTGGCATAGAGGCTGTCAGTTTTCAAACTTTGTATGTTTCACAATGTTTCATTTGATACATGGATTTTAGCAACAGGCAAGATTGTGAATGTTGAAAAGTGTTGTGTTATAGGCATTTTGGAGTTTTTGGCAACAAAGCCAATGTCAATTGTAGGTCAATTTCTGTGCACTCAGTTTGCTGGTCAAGGGGACCACTGGCACATTTCTGCAGGGTATGCTCTAATCCTCTGCACATGCACCATGGGTGGCAGGTTGTCCATCCGTCTTTTTGGGTGCTGAAGCATGCCGTTTTTGTAGGTTTTTGGCATGCACAAGGGTTTTGCCGCCATTCTTGCTGTTTCTTTCCCAATGACTGGCAGGGTGATGCCACATAGCATAGCGGAGTTGGTCAATACATCCCACAGAGCACCCCCTCCCAATTTGATTTTGACTGCCCGTCAAGGGGAAGTCGGGAGATTGGGATGTTCTTTTCTTTTGTCCATGTGGAGAAATTCTGCTGCTTCTCCCGTCAGTGATCAAGCGACACGCTCTCCTCGCCGGTTCTGGTCAGGAGTCTTGTGGGTTCTGGTTGGGAGTATGGAGTAGCAGTCCGGGCTCCTTGGGTCTTTCCTCCCAGTCCCCGAGTGGTACTCTTTGGTAATCCTTTGGATGATCCTTAGTCAAGATGCTAGAAGATAGAACAGAGCATGGTTATGGATATTCTCCCACTACTGTGTCCACACGTCATCTGGGGATTTCAGCAGTGGGAAAGACACTTGCATTGGTTATAATTGGCACTATTCCCCCTCTGGGTTTCCGGTTGGTTCCTCTATTTGCCGCAAAGTATGCCTGGGATGGCAACTCTTCGGCTTGTTTATGTGGACCCACTTGTCTTCCCCTTCTGCCAAACTGCGTTTGGGGATGCGGATTCTGTAGGCGACCAGTGAGATTCTGTTCACAATTTCAAAAGGGCCCAACCAAGTTGGGAGGAATTTGCGCTGTTTGGCTTGGTTCCTTTGGAAACTGCACAAGTAGACCCGGTCTCCTACTTGATATTCCTTTTTAGTTGTCTTGAGATCATAGTGGGTCTTCATACTGTCTGCAGATCTTTCTAGATTCCGCTGAGCGTAGGCAAAAGCATGTTGAAAGTGTTTTCTCAGATTCTCAACATACTCATGAATTGTGGAGGCATTTATCAAGGTCTGCTCTTGGGTTCTGTAGAGCAGATGCTGGGGTAGCACCATTCTTCGTCCAGTCATCAGTTCAAATGGAGACATTTTTGTTGCAGAAGAAGGGGTAGATCTGATGGCCATCAGGACAAGGGGTAATCGAATGTCCCAACTTGGCCCAGAATCTGCCACAAACGTTTTTAATATGCTCACAATAGTTTTATTGTACCTCTCAACTCCCCCACTAGAGGACTACCAGTAGGCAATGTGTAGTTTCCTTTTGACCCCAAATATCTCCCACATCTTTGTCATCACCTCGCTAGTGAAGTGACTACCTCGGTCTGACTCAATCCTTTGGGGTATTCCAAAACGCGAGAAGATGTGATTGATCATCAGGGCAGCTGCTGTGTCTGCCTTGCAATTTGGGGCCTGGAGACATTCCACCCATTTAATGAACAAGCATGTTACAGTTAACATGTACTTGTTCCCCCTAGAGGAGCGAATCACAGCCCAATAAAATTGACTTGCAAATCTGAACAAGGCAGTGTCATCTCCCTCTTTTGGAGGGGATCATGGTGTGTGAGTGATGTTGGCTGAAATTGTGCACACACAAGACACCCCTTCAAGTATTGGTCGAAGTCCTGCCACATGTGTGGTCAGTATGCAACCTCTCGCAAGATTTCTAATGTCGTATGAAACCTCCTATGACCGGCTGTGGCCGCATCATGGGCGTGACTTAGCATCAGGCTTCGGAATGAGGTAGGGACCACCCACTGGTCATGGCCATATATGGATCTTCTTACCAGCAAACCATCTTGGATTCGGAACATTTTTGGACATTTCATCAACACTCAGAGGTCCTCTTTCACAATGTAATCAGTATCCATCAGGGGAAAGTTCTCAGGGTCCCCAATGTGTTGATAAAACTTACCAATTATTGGATCCCCTTTTTGAGCCGTAATCAAATCAGCGTCTGGGGTCTTCTTACTCCATTGTGCAGTTGAGAGTTCATTGTGAGCATTTGTCTGGGATGTAGTGATAGCAGTGACCTTGATTTCCCCCAATAGGGACTCGATCTCAAATAGATCCCCTTGGATGGCTCCGGTTTGGGCCAGCTGATCAGCTGGGTTGTTTCCAGTTTTGTCTGGTCCCTCTTCTTTAGAATGACCCTTGATATTTTTCCAGTAGATGGTCATCCCATTCGAGGTGACCAGATCATCAATATTTTGTATTCATTTTCCGTGTTTTAAAGGTTTATTATTAGCACATAGCATGCCTCTGGTTTTCCAGTTAACCAGCTGCTCCATGAACCCGTTCCATACATAATCTGAATCAGTGATTATGACCAGTTTGTGGAGTTGGTGAGGATGGTTTGATGCACAGCCATCAACTCTGCCACTTGATTACTTCGGGGACCGATTTTGTACCCACGGAGGGTTCTGGGGCATCATTCACTCATGCATTCCCTACACCGGCCACAAGTTGCTTTTCCCCGTTGCTGTCAACATGGTAGGAGCACCCATCCACATAGACAGTGGGCATTCCCTCACACTTGTCTTCTTCATAGACTTTGTGTGGGGAATTAAGGTATGCCTCCATGTTGTCCTTGATTTTAAGACTTTCGTCCTCGAGACAGTTTTCTCTGGCACAATCATGCAAGTCAGACCTGTGCGAGGGGACTCTTCTTGTTTTGGCCATATCTGACCTCCACAGGAAAGCCTTGCATTGATAGAATCCAGGAAGTAATTTGGGAATTACTCACATTTCTGGCTCGGATTCTGTCACTTTGAAGATATAGCAAAGGTTGGTGTGGAGTCTCCACTATGATAAATTCCCCCTGGATAAACGGGTGGTCATTCTTCAATGCCCACACCGTTGCCAGGAGTGCCTTCTCACAATAGTTGCATTTTCCCTCCACAGAGGATAAAGTCTTACTCGCATAGGAAATTATTTAATTGACCTTGTCATGCTTTTGATATAATACTGCAGTCAAGCATGTATTTGAGAACCCTGTCTCCAAGAAGAACTCCTTGTTTTCGACAGGGTAAACTAGGCAAGGTGCTTGTGAGAGGCTTCTTTTGAGTTGTCTTACTGCCTCTGCTTGTTCTGGACCCCACTCCCACTTGAACCCTCCTTCAACAGATGGATAAGGGGTCTCATGATCTCTGTGTTGTCCTCAATGAACTTTCTGCTGAAATTATTTAGTCCAAGGAGGCTTCTTAGTTCCTGCAGAGTTGTGGGGTCTTTTATTTTCTGGAGAGCTTCTACTTTCTTTTCCTGGGGACAGAGACCTTCAGGAGTTATCTCATACCCCAAGAAATTGACACAGGCCCTACACCACTGTGCCTTTTGGAAAGAGAGTTTTGCTCCGGCAGCCCTCACCTGTGTTAGAACATAACAGATCTCCGCTATGTGTTCTTGCACAGTTGAGCTTTTGACTAGAACCTCATCTACATGAGGCCAGGTTACCCCTTTCACCTAAGTCAGGCATGGCCTTATGCAGAAAGATGTTAAATGAATTGCCGGAGTTGATGTATCTGAAGGGAGTCCGGGTCCAAGTGTACTGCTGCCCCCAAAGATAAAGGCCAGCTTGTATTGGTCCTTCCTACTGACAGGTACAGTCCAGTACCCATTGGTCAGGTCAATTGCAGTGAATACCTTTGACCCTTGGATCTCGGCCAGCCCTTGGTCAATGTAGGGAAGAGGCCATCGGGAAGTATGGAACCATTTGTTGGGCTCCCTTAGGTCAGCACAGAGTCTCCATTGACCGTTTGGTTTCAAAATCCCCAGCACCAGATTATTGAAGGTGCTGTGGACTGGACAAATTATCCCACGGGACTCAAGGTTCTTAATCATTTCAGTAAGGGACTCCATTGATGCGAGAGGCAAGTGATATTGCTTCACAAACACTGGAGTCATACCAGGGTCCATGAGAATGGTTGTTGTGTGGTTGTCGGTGCGACCACAGTCATATGAGTCCACTGCAAAGAGACCTTGAAAAGCTAAGAAAACTTGTTTCAATTTTTGCTTTTGCTCCAGAGTCTCACATGCATCAGCTAGGTTGACTCTCTCTTCA
Organism: Ambystoma mexicanum; assembly: GCF_040938575.1. Classification (NCBI taxonomy): domain Eukaryota; kingdom Metazoa; phylum Chordata; class Amphibia; order Caudata; family Ambystomatidae; genus Ambystoma; species Ambystoma mexicanum. Next base: position 1,268,494,512 of record NC_090922.1, read on the forward strand.
ACCATCTGCCTGAAGCCCGGAAAGACTTCTGGTTTGGCTATCTCAGCAGCCTCCTCCAGGTGGGTGGAGAAGTCCCTGGTCAAAGTACTGATTTGGACTGATGGCTTCAGGTGGGGAAGGCAGTCCTTGTGGACTTGAAAGATCACCTCATCCCTCCTGAAGTCACGGGTCACATCTTCCTTACCATAAGGGCATGAGGTGTAGACCAGGAAATTCCCCCATGCCGGGTGAAGATCCTGTCTGGTGTTGTGTCATAGTCGCTATCACTGTCAAAACAGTCCTTGGGGATTGGTCCTAACAGTTTGTTACCTAAATCTATGGAGAAATGTCGGTCATCAACCATCATTCCAATAATGGTGCCTGCACCCAGAGTGATTCTCTTTAGGTCGCTGTTATCCACCTCTATTGGAATGGTGTTGTGTTCTATATTGACTAGTGGTGTTGGCTTTACCCCCAACCCTTGCTGTTGGAAATGAGCATTGAGATGAACAGGCACTGATATAGCCAACAGTTTGACCTGACTTTCTCTTACTACTCACCCTGACATGGACCAGTATGAGAGTAATGTGATTTCTTTTGACTATTACATAAGGCAGATTCAACACCTTAAAATGTGCTAATCCCAACATGCTTTCTGGGTGCTATAACATGTTCGGATGTGTGATTGCTTATGAGTGACTTATGAGTGACTTTAAACCGGTGGCGCCCATTGCACACCGTCATTACAATTTATTGAGTGAATGTATTCTTTCCATCTTACCATTTATTAAGTGGCCATCACTTTGTTTCTCAAATAATTTTATGACCAGCTAGTCCATCATGGCAGTACCTGAACAATGTCTTTCCTATGCATACATAAAAGCCAAAACAGTTGCCTTTGTCAATGCTTGTTTTGGTTCTCTTGCCTATTTTTTATGACCCCGTGGATATTAAGAATTGAATTGCAAAAAGAAAAAGGAAATATTGTGGTACATATTTGTATTTCCATTGATTGTATTGTGACTCTAGATTGAAAACAATCTGTCAAAAAGTGAGTTCCTTCATGTAAACGGTGTGTGGGGCTTGGGTCAACTGGTGCTCTGGACACTGGACATCAGAAATTGACATGGATTTGTTGCGCATACTTATTACAATAAGTGGCAGAGGCGTAAAATTGAATATTTCTAACCTTTTTAGCATTATTTCACAAATTGTGTAGCACATTTAAAAATACAAATGTTCTGTGTTTTGCTGCGGGCAAAAAATTGCTATACAGACCACTGCAACTGTATGCACCCACCCCTCTGCTTCTCTGCTCCTTTCATTGTTTTATTCTCTGCTCTCCTCTCCTCCTCCCTCCTTCTCGCTCCTCCCCCTCCCTTACCTTTCTCTGCACTTACTCAATCAGAATTGCCCCTGGACCTAGTATGATGGCTAAAATTGTTTGTCTCCTCCATCCCCTTACTTGTTTAACCCCCCAGCCTACCCTCTGGCACTGCTTCTAGTGCCATGGGGCCTAGTGCCATTGTTGCCTGTTTTGTTCCTCCCCCTCCTTTCTCCTCACCTCATGTGATTCTCCAGAGATGTCGTCAGATAATCGCCAGCATGTTCCCGTTTCCCTCCTGTCTGTGCCTTGACACTTGCACTGTCTGGGTGTCACTGGACCAAGTGCAATGGCTAATCATTGCATTTGTGTTGTTCATGGCCTGGAGGACTGTTTTGTGTTTCCCCTGTTCCCTCCCTTGTCGTGGGCCACCTTGAAACGCATTATGTGTTCGCTCTTTATGATTAAACGATCATATTATATCAATATGCTTACTCTCAGACCCCCCTCCACAGGCCTGTGTTAGGGCAAAGTTGGACAAAAAGATTGGACTGATTTAAGAACAAAGAGACCCCTCTTCCTCAAAGAAGTCAAGGTCAACAAGACCAAAAGAATTACCCAATTAAATGATGGGCTATGGTTTTTCAGCGCACACTGGGAAGTGAGCTTTGTTAATTTAGAATTTTACAAAAATCACCCCATAGTGTTCCAGCAAATGGGGAATTAATTAAATTAATTGTTTTAGTTAAATAGGCAAAGGATCTGCACAGTTAACCCCCCCCACCCACTATAAAAGGTAAGGATTTAAGGCAGACTCCCCACCTTTTGGTTTCCCAGGGGGGCTCAGTTCTACTTATATAGAAAGCCTCGGTTTAAAGTTCAGGATCGCTAGCTGCATGTCAGAACCCTCTGGAAAGATAGGGCAGGCGTCTGGTCGCTCCACACTCAAGGATGGCCTCCCGCTCTCCACCATAGGACCCAGTCAGCATTTAGGCCTTCCTAGCAATAGACAGCTCCACCCAGATGCACTCTAAGAAATCTCCTCTGGTGTTTCCTTGCAGCTGTCAGATTGTAAGTTGCAGCAGCACTCTTTTGATGGTAAATTTCAGCACCTCTGTCTCTTCCTCCTAGTATAGCCCCCCTTATATAGCAGCGATGACACCACCAATTTAAAAATTTCAAGGGATTACCCTGCAAGAGGTCACACAAATAGGATTGGACAGCTACCCTTCACTATCATCCCCAAACCCAGCCTCCCAGTCAGGATTGGTTCAGGGTCCTGCAGCAGACATATGACAGCTTAATTTGCAAGACTCATTTGTTCTCATGGCACATTTTTGCAAACATCTAGTTATGTGGCAAAACTTCAGAGTTGTACTAATAACTACCATCATATTCATATTTTCTGATTCCACTAATCTTGAGGAATTTAATAAGACAGCAGCCAGGTCTGCACCATATTGCACGGCTGTTTGGAAATTTTCTGCCGTTTTCACAGAAAGCCTAACAGTTATGAACATATAATTTCCTACCCATATTCCTTTATTTTAACTCTTTATTTCTTATTTTCAACAACAGTCAACAGACAACAGTAGCATCATCCAAAGTCATTGAACTGCAAAACATATAATAGTGGGAAGCAATACAACAACATTTTACATCATAACCCCATATCCTACCATATCAAACTGTAAAATTAATCGAAACCAAACCAAATGCACCAAACAAATAACAACAGACAAACAAGACTACACAAAACAACCACATAAACAACACAAATCCCCCTGTCAGCTTTTCCGCATCTTCCAGACCTTCAACACCTGTTTAGCTGCCACCAACAAAACCTTATGCACCCCACACAATGTCACCCAACTAACATTACGCCCACCACCATATGACAGAAATATAACTGCCAAGGGATTGCATGGGTATACAATGTTCCAGATCTGGTCAATCCTGTCAAGAACCTCCAAGCTTACCACCCTTTCACATGTGTAAAAATGTACCCTGTTCTTTCCCACAACCCCAACACAAAGCATCATCAACTAAACCCAATTTGCACATACGTGCTGGAGTCCAATAAATCCTTCCCACTATCCTTTGATGTATGTAGCGTAATTGAAAATCCACTTTGGCTGTCGTCGGCATTCTCCAAATCTTATCCCATTCTCTCAATGTGAGTTCCCTGCCCAACTCCTCTGTCCACGATAACCTCAACTTTTCCCACAAATCCAACCATTGCCTATCCGGTAGCATAAACTGCATAAACGTAGACACTCTTTGAAATCCCATCTCCAAAATATCAAAATTCTCTGGCTTTTTCAAAATTGGAGCATCCAACATCTCTCTCCGCTACAAGAGTAAAGCTACCAAAATAGTATACCTCCTCAATTCCCCACTCCTCAAGCCAAATTTCTCAACTAAACTCTCAAAAGGTACTACCCCAGCCTCATTCCACATATCGCCAATACTCAAAACTCCTCTCTGGATCCAACTCTTCCAAGACAGTACCTTATTATCAAACAGCATACCAGGATTATGCCAAAGTGAAGCCTCTTCATAAAGATATAGTCCATGACCAGTGCCAACAATCCACGACGACACCGCCTCTTTAGTAGCCAATATTGATTTCAAACACTGTACCTTCTTAGGCAACTTTCCAAAAGAAAATAAACATTTAATATCATAAGGCAAAAACCGCTGCATCTCAATTTGTACACACCACGGCATCCGGTTCAAATCTACACCAGTGTAACTAGACACTTTCTTCAACAAGAAGCCACTATAATAATTCCTCAAAACTGGATACCCAAATCTTCTGTCCTTAACACTCCTGACCATAATGTACTGGGGAATCCTGGCTCTCTTCCCAAATCCCCACAAAAAATCCTTAAACAATCTATCAATACGTGCAAACATTCCCTTTGTAAAACGTAAAGGCAGAGATTGAACAACATACAGAATCTTCGACAGTAAAATCATTTTAATAGCATTGACTTTGCCCCAAAGAGTCAGATTAACACGTCCCCACCTCATAATATCCCGCTTAAGAACCTCAATGATTTTATCAACATTCAAATGTACTAACTTTCCAAAATCACGAGTAATATAAATCCCCAAATACTTCACACTAGAATATTCCCATCTACAGTCCCACCCCAACAGCTGTTCACATCCAGGTGAAGCCCTCACCGGAAATACCACCGTCTTATCCAAATTGATCCGATACCCGAATAATCTACTCACCTCCTCAAAGACCTCCGGTAACACTTGACCCCCAACAACAGGGTCATTCAAGATGATCACCACATCATCCGCATAAACCAGAGCTTTTACTTCCCCATCTCCCACCGCAAACTCTCATCTGACGTATATACGCCAACAAGGGCTCCAACACCAAATTAAATAACAGTAGCGACAAGGGGCAACCTTGCCGAGTGCCTCTAAACAATGAAAATGATGCAGAAAACCCCTCATTCAACCACACCTTTGCCGATATGCCATTCTGAAGAGCTTGAACAGCCTTAATAAAGAAAGGACCAAAACCCAACTTTGACAGTGTATAATTCAGAAAGCCCCAATTCACCCTATCAAAGGCCTTCTCGGCGTCTAAAAAAATCAACAAAATATCCTTTATCACTGAGTCTGGCAAACTCAAAATATCTAACAGTGTCCGGATATTATCATATCCATACCTTCGCTCCATGAAACCCGTTTGAAAACGCTCCACTAAATCACCCATATATTTTTTAAGTCTTACTGCCAGTATTTTCGTAAAAATGTTTAGGTCCACATTAAGTAAGGAGATTGGCCGATAGTTATTGCACTTAGTTACATCCTTTCCTGGGTTTGGGACCACTGTTATGATTGCCACTTTCATTGAATCACACAACCTCCCCCTCCCTCAAAAAACAGTTATATAATTCATACAAACTCGGTGCCAACACCTCACCAAATTTTTGATAAAATTCTACCGTCAACCCATCCATCCCCGGAGATTTACCAATACTCAATTCCCCAATTACTGACAAGACCTCCAAGACAGTAATCAGCACCTTCATAAAACATCTACCTTCCTCAGAAAGCACTGGGAGTTAAATTTTCTCAAAGAATCTGTCAAAATCACCTATTTGTGATGTAATATCTTCCGCATATAATTTAGCATAAAAAGAGTGAAAACATTCCCCAATTTTACCTTTCCTAATCTATAAATTTCCAGATTAATCAACAATTTTTTGAACATACACCCTCTCCGAATAACTCCTCAATCTACTTGCCAACAACTTCCCTGCTTTATCCCCCTGCTCCCAGTACTTTTGCTTCGTGAAATACAATCCCTTCTCAACTTGCGAGTCCACCTCAGTTTTTAGTAATGCCTTAACATTCAAGATTTTAAGTTTAATATTCTCCTCTCTTGACAAAGCATAACTTTGTTGTAAGTCCCAAAGTTCACTTTCAAGCTCCATCATTCTAGCTTCACCCCCCCTACGTATCCTTGCAGTCCAGTTCATCAGTTCCCCTCTAGCAGAAGCCTTAAAAGCATCCCACACCACCATGCTGTCCGCCGTACCCTCATTCATCTCAAAGAAACTAGGTATGAAATTCATTAATGCGGCAGCAGCATCCTGATTGTTTAATACAACAGGTTTCAACCTCCATCTACCAGGTCCCTGCCTCTCAGCGAGTAACATCAACTTGACCACTACCATTGAGTGATCCGAAATGTGTCGTTCTCTCATAAACACCTCTATTACACTCTCAATTAGCATATCTGACATCAATATGTAGTCAAGCCTAGAATAAGAATTATGTACCGGTGAATAAAACGAGAACTCCCTATCCCTCCAATGAAAATGTCTCCAGGTATCCACCAAGTCATATACATCTAAGAAGTCCTGAAACTCCTTACTCGATTTCTGTCCGGTAAATTTGCACATCGAGGACCTATCCATCTTGGGGTCAATCACACAATTAAAATCCCCTCCCAAAACAATCATTTCACCTCCCATATCACCAAGCATCCTCTTCAGCGAGTCAAAAAAGGCCCCCCCACCCACACATGGCCCATATACAGATCCCACTGTTAACAGCATGCCCTCACATTTAAGATCAATAAGTATGACACATCCCTCACCATCCATACTCATTTTCTCAACACATGCATCTAAGCCTTTCTTCAACAATATTCCAACACCCCGGGAGTTAGAGGAGTAGCAATTCAAGAAAACCTTTGTATATGTCGAATTGGTCAGTGAATCACCAGTCCCATCAATTAAATGTGTTTCTTGCAAAACCGCAACATCAATTTTCTCCCTCCAGAGTTTAGCCAGCATCTTCTTTCTCTTCTGCACACAGTTCAACCCTTTCACATTCCAAGTACACAACGAAAAAGGCCCGTTCATAACTCATTAAAACACTCCAAATCGGCACATAAACTCATAAACCATCAATCATCCACAAACCTTCCATTAAACACTATGCCAATCATCAAGCCCATCCCACAGAGTGGAGCTATACATGTATCAACCCCCCACCCCACCCCACACATACAACAAAAAACAACATACACACATTCAAGACAGCATTGATTGTAAGAAACCCATAATAACACAGGTTTTAACAAAATACCATTATGTACAAAATCATAACCTATTCCAACTATCCCCCCAGATCCCTGTGCCCAACATTTTCACTATTATAATTACCTCCTCAAATAACCTCAGTGACAAGTCCCAGAACCCACACCAAAATCAACAAACACCTGCATCAAGCCCTCTACTTTTATTAATAATGTAAAAAGTAAAGATAAGCACCAAACATTTCCACCAAACACCAACACTTCAGTAAGAACAAGTGATAGCAACCATCCCAAGTCAGCATGGGCAAACAGGAATTAATAAAAAAAACAAACAGAAGCAAATGCAAACAAAAATGAGTCTAAATCTAAAAAAAAAAAACAGTTCATCCAACCACCCCCTCTCCGTCAATGCCATCGCTCGGCAGATCTTATTCAATCATAAAGCCATACTTCCCCATAGAGAAGGCCAAGCCCACCATTGCTCTTCCTGTAGGGCCAGGGTGTAAAGGAAAAGATGCAATAACACCATACACCCCTGTACACCGCCATGACCTTTGAGCATATGTCTTCCACCAAGCAAGCCACAACATGCAGAGCAGAATCCACAGAATCCTCCTCCACTGTAAGACTCCATCAAAAGGCATAAAATGTCAGCCGAATAGTATGGTTCATAACTATAACATGAAACTACACACAGTAGATGAAGTATTCAAATCATTAGTTTGCTGACAAATCAACTCTCAACTACACACACACACTTAAATAAAGGTCAGCACAAGGCACTTCTTGAATGGAATGCAAACAGAAGCCATGTATGCACCAGTCTGCACACCAGCACATATCTGGGCGAAGCACTGCACATCAGGGGGAAGAAGAACCACGTAGCTGCCCACAACATCCCAGTTGAGCAAAGTGACCCCCCTGCACACATAGCAGAGCTGTACTAAAATCACATAATGTAATCATGAGGTGACAAAAGTAATATACAAGTTCCATAACGAGGCCAGAGCCCAGCATCATAGTGTCTATAGCCAATGAAACCAAATGCTGGCTCTATATTTAAATCAACAAAGAAGTGCATCCCCCATCCACCCGGGAATAACAAAGAGATCATTCAGAATACAGTATCACCCCGGAAACAAACCCCAGTGGTCGATGAGGCATGCAAGACTCATATCATCACCACCACCATGTCTGCTACTTTAGAAGTGTCATGAGGTTGCTGGAGCAACAAGGCAACGTCTGCATGGTTCCCTCCTTTCTGCGTTTATCCACACTCTTTGTTTCTTCCTATGTGCTCCGTATCACTAAATTCACCACAATGTTAATCATAACTCACATAAATCATCAAGTGTATTCTGAGTTGCCCCCAACTTACTGCAGAACGTGCTCCCCGTTCACCAATTGTCACTTATATACACTACTGATCAAAAAACATAAACAGATCAGGAAACAGCCCATCCGATAACAGCGTGCGAGTAGTGTCTTCTCCAAAACCTAAATAAGCCTCAGTTCGCGAGCGCATTGCCATTCATTGGCATGATAATCGACTCGCGTAGCAATAGAACCTGATGTTTCTCAGTGCGCGAACAGTACGCGAACACGTAGCAGTTCATTTTAGTTGAAAAGATGAGCACAACTCGCCCAATGCAGGTGCACAGCGGAACTCAGAATTGTCAACAAGCCTGTGTGTTGCATTGTCAGTTCATAACGACACTGCAATGAGGGCTACAGTGTCCGTTCACACGCACTCCAAACATCCCAAGTTCCGCAGCCTACCATGAGGAAGTTCTGCAGCCGCCAGCATTCCCCCGCGCAGGGGAGAGGCAGGAACTCTCGTTCACTGCACCAGATGATCGTATGCCATCTTCACCCCGCTGCTATTTCCACCGGCAAAACAATCCAGGCCGCGGCGTTCTGTGCATCGAATAGCCTCTTCCAACTAGGAAACAACGTGCGTAGAAGCACGTATTAAAAGGTTCCTTACTCAATATGCACGGAATGAAGTTCCCAGCATCTTGTGCACGCAATACAATTAAAACACAACTCCAACGGTTTTCTTTAATGGTAAAACAGCAATAATGAATCCAAAGGCAAAGAAAGTCAATTAAATAGAATAAAACATCCAATGGTAGCAAATCAAGCTGAAAATGGCCTTCTTTTCTTTTATCTCTTCTTCTTTGCTGTTTTCGGATTTATAGATGAAGTTGAAGCTTCCATAGGCTCACAATGCACGTCAGTTAAATCAGATAAGAAAGCCTCTGCACTCCTATGATCAGAAAAGGATTGTAATTGGCCATCCACAATCACACGAAAAATTGCTGGATAAATCAGATAATACTTCAGATTCTTGAGTCATGCCTTTTCTTTAGCCACTTCAAAACATTTTCTTTTTTCCATGACATCTCTACTTAGGTCAGCAAATATCATAATTTTGTTCCCTCCCCATGCGAGATCTCCAAGCTCACGAGATTTCCTTAGCATTAGTTCTCTCATTGGAAATCTCGAAAATGTAACAATAAAATGTCTAGGACGCTGACCTAAGGCCGGCTTCTCACCAAGAGACCTGTGAGCTCTCTCAATGTCCAGTGATGTTTTAGGATCCAAATGTAGCATGGAAATTAATGCCTTTTCCAAGAAGGAGATTGGATTCCCTCTCTCTACATTTTCAGGAAATCCCGCAATCCTGATGTTATTTCTCCTTGAGAAATGTTCTTGCTCAGACAGCTTGATCAATTGCTTCTCATTATTAATCTCCAATTGCCTCACTTGATCAGCCAAACACCTCATTACGAGTCCGGCGTTAACCGAGGCGGTAAAACCGCCTGGTTAACACCGGACTCGTATTACCATTCCGCCTCCGTGATTCCCGGAATTACCGGGGCATCACAACCCCGGTTTTCCGGGAATCACGGAGGCGGAATGGTGTAAATCCCCATTCCCATTGAGTCCTATGGGACTCAATGGGAATCGGGATCATGGAAACACCGGCAGCATCTTGTAATGCTGCCGGTGTTTCCTCGTCCGCCTGCAGGCGGGCGGTGTTAAACCCGCCAGGTCAGACCTGGCGGGAACATCACCTCCCGCCTGCAGGGGTCGGGATCAGGCGGTCCGGAAACAACGGTGGCGGCGGGTTTACCGCCACCGTTATTTCCGGACCGCCACGGTCGTAATGAGGCCCAGTGTCTTGTCATCTATCAGGTTAAGATGATCTTCAACAGCAGTTACCTTGACAGTAAGGTCCATAAACTTCTCCTCTGCCTTTATCAACCTTGATTTAATATCTGTGACATCCTGTGTTAACTTTTTAAGCAGATCCAAAATCTTGTCATCTCTCTCCTCCTCACCCTTCTGTCTTTTAGCAGGCTGTATAGCATCAGCAGATTCAGGAATCTCTGCCTTATTGATAGGAGAATAATATCAGCAGGCACAGGAGCTCAGCACCTAAGCTGCCATCTCTGAGGCTGACAGTTCCTACCCATATTCCTAATTTTATCCTCACAAGGACATTTTCAGATCAGCCAGGAACCTAGTTTAACTGGCCATTACAGTTCCCTAACTTATAGATGCATGCATTGTATATCTCCAAAATTGCCTGGAAATTACCTAAACAATTGTACATAAATGAAGAGAATCCACCTTATGGTTGCTGGGAAAAAGGCCTAAATTATAATAAGCCTTTTAAATTAATTGTAAATCTGTATCTTCAGCAGCAAATGGGAACTCTGCTTCGTTCCTGGGCCAGTCTGTGACCAGATCTTTTATGAGTCTCTTTGAAGTTGGTTGTTTGTTCTTTGAAGTTGTAGCCCCCATTTTCACACCTCCTGTCTACATTGTGGTCATGCATCAGGCAGGCGAAATGGTCCTGCAGAGACAGCCAGTCTAGAAGAACACTTGGTTTTCCACTCCTTCCAGAGCAAGCCACCTTTTAGTACAGTTGTAAGGACTAGGATGCCAGCCTTCCTGTGTTGAGGTTCTGTGCGACATATGTCCAACAACCAGCAAAAAGGGTTTGACTCTGGCCTACAGAACATTTCCCATGGTAAACAAAGTGGCTTTTCAAAGGCCTGCTTGTATTTTGTATGCTAAACATAATATACATTTTGTCAACATGCACAAGTCTATTTCCTGACATATTTCTGTTAGCAGTGGTACATTTTTCACATTTAAACTCAAAATGCACATGTCAAGTGGTTTTTGAGGTCAGTGTTTAAAACCCCTGCTTTTCAGCTGAAAGGGACCTTAAGTTTTCACCTGCAGCCACAAGAAAAGCCATTTTTGTGTCAGTGTGGAAAAATCCTGATTTTCATGTGAAATGGACTTCAGTTTAGAGCCTTTGAATGCACCCCACATACACCTGCCTCAGCCTGGCCCACCACATTCAGTCCTTATTATGTTTCCCTCCTCACCTCTGTTCTTATCTCCTCTTCTGTTGGTGGGCTTCTGTGTCTGTGAGTGGCGTTTCCAAAATAGCCTCTTTTCTACGTGGTCCAGGACACACTGCCTATTGACCCGCAAGGCGAAGTTCAGGTGTAGCTTAACTGTGTTCAGAAAACGTTCTAAGACAAGTTTGGTGAATACACCTAAAGCTACATTTGTGTGGATGTGTACCTCTTCATCATTCAGACACTCCCTTGACACGCCCACACACACATAACTTGCTCCTAGGAACACTAACTGTTGCTGGCCGTGGAGCATGCCGATAGAAATGCAGTAACTCCTTTTGTGAATTACTTTTGAAGTCCTTTTGTAGAATAATTTGCTCAGGAGTGGTTTTAGTACTTATATTTTGTGTATTACAATGTCTATTCTCTTGACACTGTACTAACAGGCATGCCCTATAAGATGCACACCCCGGTAGTGCTACATTTTATTGGAAATCCATTTTAAAACCTGCAACAGAAAACAATCTATTACCAGCAAGATATGGCTGTTTTTAGTGCTCTCTGAACACGTTCTAAGTTCAACATATAAATAATGGTAACTCTGCACGGTTCTGATAAATTTTATACCTAGTCGTTCAACCACAAATCCTTTCAGCGTCAGTGAAATACACCAGTACACAGGCGGGGAGGAAGCAAGAGATACAAGACTGGGAAACGTTGAAACACCTTATACTGTATTGTCCGCATTTTAAGAACATAAGGACACTTAAATTGATGAAATTCGTGAAGATTGAATTTGAGGACTGCCTTGAAGTTTTGTGGTCCAGAATGATGCAGGGATTACATAAACCCTTAATATATGAGCTGGCAAGTTTTTGTAAGCATATTGAGAATGAATTAGAGCTATTTTTGTAGTTGCAATGATTGATTTAATGATTATCTGTAAAATTTTAAAGATTTTAAATTTTGTAAAGGTTCTACATGAAATGTTTTATGTATTTTGAACCAAATGCAAAAAAAAAAAAAAATACAAGACTGGGTTTGGGAATAATAAGGCTCCTTCCTTCCAGCATTGCCAAGCGACTCTTGTCTTCTCTAAACTGGACTACGGGCCAGCATCCTCTTTGGTCTCCCCAACTATGCTTTCTGACCTCTCAACAAAATCATTGAGTTTGCTACCAGGACTATGTACTGTCACCAGGCTGGATGATTGATGATGCAAAATAGGACTCAGTTTAAATTTCTTCTCCTGGTTCACAAATCTATTCATGGTAAGGTACCACTGTATCTTCTCTCCTCTATCTAACTTGACAAGCCTTCTCATAATCTACGCTCTGCCATCGTAACTACGCTTGTGGCTCATGACCCCCCACCCCTGTGCTTTCTATCGCTTCACCTCTTTCTTTCTTCTTGCTCCACTTGCATGGAATTCTGTTCCCCTGGACATCCGAGAAACAGTCCACAAGGATTTGTTCAAAACCAAACTAAAAGCCTACCTCCTCGCCTCTGAGTTATCCTCTTAACATACCTCTCACTGCCTGCTAGCTAAAAAGAATTCCTTGCATCTAACCTGCCTCTGTTCCTCACTTCCTCCGCTTCCACTCTAGCACTTCACTCATTATGGTCACATCCTGAGCACAGCTGGCTGTGCCACCTACCTGCACTTAAAAATGTACATTGTTTGTTGTCATTAATCTATGTATGTCCACTTATGCATTGTCCCTGGTGACTGTGCCATTTACTCCCCTCCACAACCTGGTCAGAATGTCCCTCAAACTCACTCAATTGTAAGAAGCTCACTGCTTCCTGTCAGATCTGATTTCTTATCTATTGTATGTTCTTTACCAATCAAAAAACATTGTTCCTCCTTTATATAAATAAAATAAATACATATTTGACACAAGTATGTGAGAGCGATCAATGAAATGGGGTTCGGGAATTTATTCCCCAGAGAATTCTTTTGAATAATGGATTCAAGTGTTGCATTGTATAGCACACCTTTTGAGAAGAATTGTATAAAAAGCCAGACCAGGCAGTTTGCAACTGGTTTTGTTGGGTAACTTATGACAAAATCCAGTAGATGCAAGTCACCAACAGTGCTCAGGGGCATTGATTTATCTTATAATAGCATATTATTATCACATTGATTTATCATATCATATAATTTCCCAATGCATTTTCAAAAATGTAATTCCACAGTACAAAATGACAGGCTAGCCGTGTAATAACACATATCATGCTTGCTTGCTTTATCATAGATGCACAGTACAAAATGTCAAGACACAGTATGAAATGGCTTGAATGGCTGTACCAAGATGAAAGTTTAGCCAAGTTATAACATATATCATGCTTGCTTTTTCATAGATGCCCAGAAAAAAAGTCATCCACAATATGTAATGGCTAGACTGGAAGCACCAAAAAGGCCAGTCAAACCTACCATGTAATTTAAGGAAATTACAACATTGCTCCAGTGCTCCCCAACCCCCCAGCAACTTTCATGCACACATAATCACATTCAAAGGCATTCAACCACCAGTCACTCACCCATAATCTTTCTCTCACATTCACTCACACATCCACCCAGAACATTCACACTGCATTCTCCAAACATGCACCCACAATTCCATAGATATCCATTCACCCACCAATGACTTTCCCCTACCCACCCAGAACATTCACAGTCACATCAATACCCATTCACTCATCATTCACCACCCATACCTTCTCTCATAGTCACACTGCATTCTCCACATGTTACCCACCCACCCACACAGAACATTCACAGTCACATCCATACCCATTCCTCACCTATCACTCATCCATACACCTTTCAGATTCACTCACACTGCATTCTACACAGATACCTACCCAGAACATTCACAACCACATTCATACCCATTCACTCACCCATACACAAACTCTCACATCTACTCACACTGCATTCTCTACATATGCACCCACCCACAGCATTGATGATTACATTCATATCCATTTCCTCACCTCCTTTCTCTCGCCCATACACCTTCTCTCATTCTTTTTTATTGTTATATTTTGATTTTGTAAGGCACTTATACATTAAGTAAATTGTGTTTCAAGGCGCCCACAGATCATGAGAGAGAATGGCAAATATAACAATGATAGAGGGAAGCGGTCCTACTAGGCCTTGTGAGCATTCAGAGCGTGCAAGTGCAGAGAGAGAGGGGGATGAGGGCGAGGGGTAAGTGCTAGGAGTAACAAGGACGTAAGTGCTAGAGAGTATGTTGCAGGCTGTTAAGTGACTGGCAGAGATGATTTGGTGAGTGGTCATCTGCCAATAAATAAGTGCAGGCCTGTGATATCACAGGCCAGTGGGTGCCTAAGGCAAGTGCTGGGGAGGGCAGAGGCTGAAAGCGATTGGGGGCGTGAGGCCAGGACCCAGGTGGATTTATAAGGGCCCGGGTGACCAATTTCAATGCCTGTGGTATTTAGCAAAGGAAGTAGGGGTGAAGGAGGAGGTGAAAAGGCAAGTCTTGAGGAGCTTCTGGAACTTGAGGAGATCCGGCTCAAGATGAAGAGGAAGGGAGAGGCTGTTCCATAAGAGGGAGCCAGTCGACGAAAGAGATCGTCCAAAAGATCTCTGATTAGCAAATCACTTGACGCACAGAGAGTTTGTGCTGGATGAATGCAAATATCTGGAGGGAGTGTATTTAGTAAGAACCAGTTGTAGATAGATAGCATGGTCCCCGGTTCCAGACAGCATCATGGATGATGCAGAGGATTTTGAAGGTATTCCTTGCAGCAACCAGGAGCCAGTGGAGGGTTTTTAGTGCTGGAGAGATGCAGTCCCTGGGCATGAGGCCAAGGATAAGTCTTGCAGCCCTATTCTGGATTAGCTGGAGGAGATGTAGAGAGGAAGAGGGCAGATTAAGGAAGAGGCCATTGCAGTAGTCAAGGCTAGAGAGTACCAGAGCTCTAGCAACATTGAGTTCTGGGAAAATGTGAGGAAGGAAAGGATTCCTTTGAGAGGGTGGAGTTGAAAGTGGGCATTCTTGGCAAGGTCCTGGATGGGAGGGAGGAAGGAAAGAGAGGAGTCAAAGATGACTCCAACTTTCTTTGCTTCAGATGATGGAGAATGGGGAGAAACCATAGAGGGTAGCCAGAGTGAGGGAAAGAAAGAGGGGGCAGGAGTCCCAATGGGAAGGGTTTCAGTCTCGCTGGCATTGAGACAGAGATCACTGGAGGTACAACAGGACTGGATGGCAGATAGGCCATCAGGAATGATGGAGGGGGTAAGGAGAGGATCAGAGAGTTGTGAGAATTCTGCATAACACTGGAAGTGAGCGGAGTAGGTGGAAATTAGGTGTGCAAGCGGGGCAAGATAGGTGTTAAAGAGCCGGGGAGAAAGGTTGGAGCTCTGGGGGATGTCACGGGTGGAGATAGAGGTGGGAGAGGAGAACGTGCCCAAGATAATCTGGGATGGACGGTCACTGAGGAAGGAGGTCAGACAGTCCAGTGCCCGCTCTGAGGTACCTAGGGTATTTTGGAGCCATTTTATCTGGATGGAGTGGTTAACCATGTAAAATGCAGAGGAGAGATCAAGTAGAATGAGAATGGCAGGAGAGTTAGAATCAAGAGATGCAAGCAGTTTTTCAGAGGTGTTCAGAAGAGCCGTTTCCCTGCCTCTGGATGCTTGGAATCCAGATTGATGGTATGCTGGGTCAGTTGGGGGGAGACAAGCTTATCCATGAGTTTCCCAAGGAAGGGGGTGAGAGAGATCGGGTGGTAGTTAGCCGGACCGGACAGGTCTGCAGAAGATTTTTTCAGGAGGGGGCGCACAAGAGAGTGCTTGAGGGAAGAGGGGAAAGACCCGGTAGCAAAGAGCGATTGTAGAAGTCACCAAGTGCAAGGGCAAGAGAGCCAATGTTGTCATTAATAGTTCTGCAAGAACAGGGGGAGATCTGTTTGGAGGAGACCATGATGGAGCAGACGACACTAGTGACCTCGTGAGATGTGATGGGAGAAAAGAAGGAGAGGAAGGCAGAGGAGGGATGGGAATCCATAGGTGACAGGAGGGTGTGGCAAGGGGAGGGGGAAGGAGAGGCGAGGGTGTCAGGATGTCCTGAGTTTTTGCAGTGAAGTGTGTGGCCAATGCACAGGGAAGAGGAGAGGTGGAGACTGCGGAAGGGTTGGCTAGTTCCTTGGAGATTTTAAAGAGTTGAGCTGTGTTGGTGGATGCACCAGAGATGAACGCCTGGATGTGGACCCTTTTCTTGGACAGAATGGAGAGTTGATATTGCCTTTGGAGCAGGCGACAGGCCAGTTTGTCAGAGGGTGAGCCTGAGGTCTTCCAATTACGGTACACAGATCTGCACGTGTGTTTCAGGGCTGCAAGTTCAGAGTTATACCAGGTGTTACGCTTAGAGGCATGTTTTAGGTGGATCCTCATGACTGGCGCAAGAATGTCAAGGGTGTTAGTGATGGCAAGATGGAGGTTTCTGAGAAAAGAGTCAGTGATAGAGTCTACAGTGGGTGGGATAAAGGTAGATACAAAGGGAGCAGCTGACACTCGTTTCATTGTATGGATGTTCATGAATGAGGTTGGTAGGGCTGGGGGAGGTGCAGTCAGAGGGCATGGAGGGCCCAGGTGAGAGTAGAGGAGAGAATGGTCTGACCAGGAGAGAGGGATGGTGAGTGGGGAGGAGAGCACGAGATCAGTGTGGATAATGGCATTGAGACTGTGCCCAGCCGAGTGGGTAGGACCAGAGGGGAGAATGGAAGGGAGAGCGAGGTGCAGAGGTCATGGAAGAGAGTGGATGCCATGATTGGATAGGAGCCAATGTGGATATTGAAGTCACCCAGGAAAAGGAGTTTAGAGATGGATGAGAGAGGAGGAGAAAGCAGCCCTTCAGAGAGGAAAACGGTGGTAGAGCCATGTGGCCTGTAGATAGTGGCAATATCCAGGGAGGAAGTATGAGAGATGACCAATTTGCAAACCAGGCTCTCGAAGGAAGCGTAAGGCTGGGTGGGTATGAGGGAAGATGGGACCCACTCAGGGAAGATCAGTGCAAACCCACTGCCAGCACGGTTAGGGTGAAGCTTAGAGATTATCTTAAAGCCATCAGGGAAAAGCGAGTTAAAACCAGGGACTGAGCTGGCATTTAACCACGTTTCAATAAGAGAAAGGATATAGAGGTCAAGGTCTCCAAGGAGAAGATATATGTTGGCAGAGTGCTTGATATCAGAGGGAGCATTAAGCGTGGCTAGATGCAAGAGGTCAGTGCCTTCATACGTTTTCCGAGGAAGGGTGCAGGGATGTGGTGCCCCAGTTGGAGGAGGAAGGACAGAGAGAGTGGGAGAAGGAGTAGCAGGTGAGGGAAGGAACTTGATGAGGGATGGCAAGCACTGATCAAAGAGGGGGAGGTTAGGTTGAGGACCCTGAACAAAGATAGCACAATTGTGATAGACATTAATGATACACCAGGATGATGAGAAGCCTGCCAAGAGTACTTTCCATCTAGTGGCACCATTAATGTGTAAAGATGTGAGAGTAGAGATAAAATGAGAAGTC
Source organism: Ambystoma mexicanum (assembly GCF_040938575.1). Lineage (NCBI taxonomy): Eukaryota > Metazoa > Chordata > Amphibia > Caudata > Ambystomatidae > Ambystoma > Ambystoma mexicanum. The sequence continues at coordinate 1,268,512,325 of NC_090922.1, forward strand.
CATGGATCTGGCTAGAGGACAGAAAAGAGGACATCAGTGAAAATATGTAGGGAAGTTACGCTGACATAGGTGTCTGCGATAGGTAGGCCAGGGTGTCTTTTAAGCTTTTTTCTTACAGACCTCGTGAGAGAGGGAGGATAGGTGATAGTATAGCAGTTAGAAAAGATAGGGGAGATGGCGAGTGCTATAGTGGCGCCAGAGCAAAGGAGGAGGGGCTGCACACTGTCACTGACAATGCATTCTACACAAAGGCATTGGCACCCAACCAGAACGCTCATAATCACATTCATACCCATTCACTCACCTTGCACTCATCCATACACCTTTCACATTCACTCTCTCACACACACATACACATACCCGCACACACACACACAAACCCATGATCACATTCATACTCATTCCCTCATATGTACATCTTCTCTCACGTTCACTAGCATTGCATTCTCCGTACAGACAGCCACCCCGAACATTCACACACACACAGACATACACAGACATACACACACACACACACACACCCACACACACACACACACACACAAATCACATTCATACCCATTCACCTACATGCTTTCTCTCACATTAACTGGTACTGCTATATACACTCGAGCACCCACCCAGAACATTCACATATACACAATCACATTCATACCCATTCACTGACCATTCACTCACCCATACACCTGTCACATTCAGTCATACTGCATTCTCCACATGAGCCAGAACATTCATCCACACACTGTATTCTCAAACACACGGCAGGCACACTCACCACCCATACATACCTGCACCGTTTCCCCCCAAAAAATAAAAGGTTTTCCTTACCTGTTCTGCATGAGCAACGCTCCTTCTTCCCTCCAGGCCTCCAGCTCACGTGTGGCACACAGACAGGAAGGAGGGACCTTGCGGTGAGCGATGGACGGTCCCCAACTCCTTGACGTGGGGTGGCGGTGGCAGGGTCCCCCACATTGTTGCCCCAGTGTCAGTGACACATAGCAGTTTCACAAAACCTAGACCACTACAAATAACTCATGCAACGCTGCACGCTGTACACACAGAGTACACACAGAAGATAAGAAGTGGTGCTGAGGTGCAACTTTTGTTCCATTATTGGATGAAATCTTCTGAGACTTTTAAGCAGTTTATTTCGACAAAAAAAACACTTAAAGAGTAGATACATTTTGTTTTGCTTTTTTGGCTGTAGCTAAGCAGCCATTTTTCAAAGTATCCGATTTCTCCCTTGTAACAACTTGATACATGCGCTGTATGGCATAATAGGACATCGTTGGTAAAAAAAAAAAGCGTTAGACTCTGGAAGCTAAGGCGGTTTTGACATAACTTATTTACATGAGCAATTGGTTTCCAGTTGCCTTGCAAAGACTGGTTTCAGTTCTTATTTGGTTTAGTGACATCTGGGCATACAATTCGGAACAGTGAAAATATAGAAGAAAAAAACCAAAGGGAAACACAGGGCACACATATGAAATTAATTATCTTACAATGATTATATTCCCTCTGTAAATCGAACGCATAACTGTTCCCAGCATCAGAACTACATTTCGGTCTGCAATTTCATGCATTACTCTTTATCGCGCAGGCAAAAGATGCCAAAAGGATAACTGATACTCTCGGGTTTTAACATTTAACATGTTGGTTGTGAGAGCAGCGCACTTGGGTACCAGAGTCACCTGTAAACAGTTCAAAACTTCCAGGGCAAAGTGCAAAGGGCGAGAGGACAAACTACTATTGTCTACTAGTGTCTACTATTGTCTCGTTTTTTTTTAATACTGTCGATCCTATGTACTGCACTGCCCCCTCCCCCACTTCTCCCCTTCCCCCTCCCACTATCCCCTGCACTTCTCCCCTTCCCCCTCCCCCTATCCCCCGCACTTCTCCCCTTCCCACCCCCTGCACTTGTGCGATCTCATGTCACCTGGCCTAGTAAGAATATTGTCTCAGTCGTCCCTCTGTTCCCCTTACCCTGGCTTGTCATGCCTTGAAACACTTGTGTATAGGCACGTTATAAATGCCATATCATATGATATCATATCATATACTCGGTTTATAGTGATAAAATCGAAAACAAAAAGGTCGAAAGTCAAAATATAGAGAAAAAAAATGTCAAAAAAAGTCGCATTTTTTTTTATTAAGTTCCCCCCCAAACCCCCTTTTTTTTTTTTTTTTGTTTTGCCCATTTTTTTTATTCCCGGACCCCAAAATAAATATATAATAAAAAAAGGAATTTGACTTTTTTTTCGACTTTTTGTTTTTCGATATTATGACTTTCGAAATTTTTGTTTCGAAATTTTGACTGCACTCCATCATACTCTCTTCCATCAACTATGGCTGTCGAAAAGTCTTCTTGTCTCAATCCACAACATTTCCTTCAGTGATGAACCTCAGAGTCACCATCCAGAGTCCCATCTACCACTGCCGCCATCTTCCTTTTAGCCCACCCACTTAGCGGCCCTGTCTTCATCCAGAGAGAGGGCTCGCCTTTCTGCCACCATCAGGTTCCCTGTCTGCCGTGTCAGCATCACGTCATTTGGGCGCTGGCTAGTTTATCTCCAATGCAACAGGGAATCGATACCGGGTTCTGCTGCTTCAGCGGTAAGTCAAGTGCTTGTTACCCCCTCTACCCAATATGTAGCCTGCCCCCTCCTCCTCTGCACCACTGTCAGCTTGATAGCTGCCCCCTTTACCATTCGTTGCAAATGGTTCCCAAGGCAATACCGTTTTCATAGCAGTGGATATTGTCATCACCCGAACAACCCAGCCTATCAATACCTTATATCAAAGGGAAAAGCCATGATTACCCCGTATTGACTTAGCGCCCTCCATCAGTTTCAGAAATCGCGTGAGTCATGTAATAAACGACCAGTGTTGCTCCCGTAAATGAATGCGTGCGCTATGCAGCCCGGGCAGAGAAGATATATCAAATGCATTAAACCGTCTCTGCAAGAAGATAAAGGTCAGACTAATTCTTATCAATAATTTCCCCATTATTTCCAATGCGGCCTGGTTAGATCTGGAATAATATCAGCTGCTTGTTAACCTTTCCTTCCCTTTGCTTCGCTGGCTATAAAGCCATTCAGAGACGCCTCAGATAGGTCTCTGAATTAATGCTCTCATTTTAAACTCAGATCACATCAGGTGCCACAGAATACGAGACATAAACAGCTAACATCCATCTGAGCACAAAAGGTGAGGCGTCCACGCGGCAGAAACACGGGACATGCTATGCTGGAACGCACCGCCAATTATTTATTATACAACTGTCTTGCCTGCAGCAGCAGAAAGTCACCTTACGTTTCAGATCAGGGTTATATTTATTTATCTGTCTATACGTCTGCCGCTTTTTTTTTCTGAGCGAAGAATATTGATCAGCAGAGCCCTCGGGCATGGAGGCTAGTATTGCATTTTATTCTACAAATGTCATTACTGCTCGGCCCACCGGTGCCATATTTATAATCCACTCCTTCTCGTCTTGACTTCTCCCCGAGTTACCTTCATTTTTTATTTCACTAATTCGCCTTCTTGTCTAATGCACCATTCTATAATGAACAAAATGTCTTCTGCACATTTCTGTCCTGAGCTGAATTTTCATAAATTCAGATTAGTGATCGTTTCGTCTCATTTAAAAATAAGAACATTCTGAGATATGAGGCTGGACAAAAGCCCATGGAAGCTTGACAAATGTCTGCTCTCAGACTTTAAAATAATCTTGATAGTCCACTTAATCACTCAATTGTAGCAACGTGTGGAGTCCACACCCCGTTTTTTTTAAAGACAAATATTAAAGTGCTACATTCTGCGATCAACAGGCTGCACCTTTAATGAATGGTTCCCATGAGCGTGTGCTGCACGGGAGAGCGTATAAATGAAAACAATGTTATGCCATACATAACTCCTAGACCGGAGTGCCATTTACCAGTCAGTGAGGTCTGCCCCCCATTTCGATGGCCGAGTCGGCACGCCACTTAGAGCCACTCTGTAACGCCACATTACCTTCTGCAGCACCCTGTTCCTAAGGAGGGGTGCGGCACTGCTGTGCTCATCGCCTCAACCCAGGATCAACTGATGCAGTGCTCTGTGCCCATGGGTTTGCCTCCAAGCAGAGGCGGCCCGTCCCTAATGGGTGACAGGGTTTTAACCCACCCATTTTGGTCAAGCCGCCACCAAGCCATCCCAGAAAAAACACTTAACATTCCCTTAGCTGCAATAAGTAGCTGAGGGTTCGCCTCCAGGCCTGGCTTTTTGTGTGCCCCTGCATACCCATGAAAGGCTGTAGTGTTTTGCTTCCCCAGCCTTGCATGGCCCATTGGGGATAACGGCTGGGGTAGCTCTAAATATGCGAGGGGATGCTCCTGCACCTCTGGAACATAAAGAACAGTCAGAGCGTCTTCCAGCTCATGCTCCGGCTCCTGCATGCATGTCCAAGGACCAGGAGGTGCCTCCCACGTCCTGGTGGTTCCCGTTCATGTTGCGCAGAAGGACCGGATTCTGGACTTGGGTGCCTGCAGGTAAGAAAAAGAAGATGTGAATTTGAGCGCGGCTCTGCGCATAATGAATGAGTGTATGTTTGTGCGTGTGAAGAGGTTATGTTGTGTGGGGGCGTGTGTGATTGAGAAAGTGAATGAAAAGGTTATCATGCCATGTTCTTTCTGGAGAGGAGGGCCTGCTACCTTTTTTGAAAACAGAGACCTGGTCATAAGCACGGTGACCCCCACTCACCATGTTTGTGAGTGGGCATTGGATTGGAGAATGAATCAAGAGGCCTGCTCATCAGCATGGTGAGGGGGCATCTGATTTGGGGGCTCCATTTTTCCCTGCACAGCCCAAATGATTCGGGGATACAGGGGCAGGGATGTATTTTTTACTGGGCATCAATGTCAAAGCAGGTTTTAGCAATGCCTAGTAACAAAAATCCAATGCCAGAGTGTTAGGTTAACTGTGCCGCTGCGTTGGATGCGGTACACTTGCTGGATGCATACCGGCTCATTCCAATATGACCACTGGGTACAGACGCACCTCGGAACAAGCATCATTTTGCCAAAAACCCCTCGCGTCACAACGCTCGTGTCCATGAGGGGACACTTGTCTAGGTGGCCTGCTTTGCTCTGTTGCTTGTTGTTTCCTTCTGCCTTCCTCCTTGATTCTCCAGCATTCCCCTTCCTCCTTCTGGCTCTATTCTTGGTCCATGATTCTGTTAGGCCTGAAGTCTGCCTTCCTCCAATTCTCCTTCATAGCTGCTTGCTGGTTTTCAGTAATATTATTTATTATTATTTATTTATTATCTGGACTATTGTCTCCATCCTGCCATCCCACATTATCGGCTGCTGGCTCATCTGTCTTGGGTCCAACACATCTTGTGGAGGTTTTTTCAGCCAGCTTTTTCCTTCACGTATTCCTGGCATTTCTTGGGGATATCTGTTCAGGAGTGTGTTTCTCTTCCACCTCGTGTCGGGGTCGCTTCCGGGACTGGTAGGCCCTACCTCTACCACCCTCCCCGAAGCAAGAAGTCAGAGGTAAGGTTGTTGGTGACATAGAGGCATAACGTGTGCCGGACGGGCAGACGGGCAGACGCAATGGAGTCCAGTCTAGCCATGTACCATTACTTAGCATGTTTGCATGATAAGTGATGTTATGTTTCTAGACTACACTGCATTGCTGCAGACTGTCTGGTTATATTTTCTGCCTCTGGCATGGAATCTTTACCTGCCATTTTTGATAAATCAAGCATGTTAAATCTTGTTATCTGGCTAGAGTGGCATTTTGGTGCAGCCAGTGCTAGCAAATTCTTACTGTGGCATGAACTTTTTTTTGGGCATCTACACTAAAGTAAGCATGACAAGTGCTATTACGTGGCTAAACTGACTTTTTGGCGCATCTAGTATAGCCATTTCTAGACTGTGGCATGGCATTTTTACTGGGCATATATGATAAAGTAAACTTCACTGTTATTACGTGACAGGCACATTTTCTTATGGTGGCAAGGCTTTTTTAATGGCAAAATCAACTGGAATATGTTATGTGCAGGTACTTGGCATATTTTGAGTCAACTTGGACATGTTACTGAAATTATACAGAAAGTAAACATGAATATGTTCTTCTATAGGAATACTGGCATGTATTGGTGCAGCCAGCATGGACATGTTTGGGCACAGCGAGCAGAAACATGTTTTTATACTGACATTTATTGTGAGGAAAGGCATCATAAAAATGCATTAGGAAATGCCCCTGTGCACTGTTAGTGACCAGTGTCTATTGGATTTCTTCATGAGTTACCCTACAAAACCAATTGCAAACTCTTTTTACCCAATTTTTACAGAAGGGCTGCTGTACAATTCATAATTTTAACCCATTACGAAAAACATATTCTCAGGGGTAGAAATCTGCAAACTCCCCTTGGTCGGTTTGGCCTCCCTTGCTACACTTGGTTTCTCATGCATATTTGTGCATATATTTACTTCCTTCCATTTCAAGGAGCTTGGGGCAGCGACCGGCCAGATACGGGGTCCACATTAGATGATCACAGGGTGAGATAGTGAGCACAGCAGTGTGGTTCCCCTCCTTGAGAAGGGCAGCCACAGTGAAAACCATCAGAATTAATTAGGTCACATGGAATTACACAGGGGGCAGAGAGGAGAACTGTCCTGTCTCTCTGTAGTGAGGGTGAAGTCAATGATTGAATTAATGGTGCTATTCTTGTGCGGTTATGTATGACATAACATTTTTCATTTGACGGGTCCTTTGCGCAGAACACATGCAGGGAGACCATTCATCAAAGATGTAGAACAGGGGGTGCCCAAGCTATAACACATAAATATTTGTTTTTATTTCTAACACCACGTACCTCATGAAAGCATCCTATGAAGTGGGTGGGATGCTACATGTGTCCTAGATTAATACAGTTTTCATCATAATGTGAGCTGCTCTCTGGATCGTTTACAGTCTAACTGTGTTTTTTTTGCCTTTTGAAAAACCAAATCCAAAAATAAAACTGAGCAAGGACAGACAATGCTGGGAAGGGGACAAGCTCTTCCCGCACCCCCAGGTGCTTTAATATAAGGCAATGGCCATCATTGGTAATGTAAGAGAATAGCAGGGACAGTGGTGCTCTTACAGTCTACTACAAAATCATATTATTGCATGTTTAATAGGCTTAGTGCACATGTGGGTATATTAACAGCCCTTTTGTGGCATCAAGCTTAAACTTAGCGCGGCAGTCAGCACTCCAGGCTTAGACCACGAACATGAGCAAGGGAACATGTTGTGTCCCACATACACTGATGAGAATTGCCAGAGCTGCACAGCCCCATAAAACTCTTCATTGTTCTAAAATGTTGCCAAGCTTTGCACTGTGGGAAGAATGCGCCCTGCAAGGCCACAGGAGGAGGGCTGAGAGTCTATGATTGGTGTGATCCCATGAAAAGGAGGGAACGGGCCTCCAACTGCCACCAGCTCCAATCCTAAATTATAGCACCCCAATGGCCTGGCTTTAGGAGTCCGGAATTCTCATGTACCATTCATCCCCAGACTACTGACCATAAACCTGTTGGACCCCTGATCGATCAGAGAGATCTGAAAGGAGGGCATTTCTGCCGTCACTCCTATGTAACGTGATTTGTGCTGAGAGGCGCAGGGAGGGATGACATTATAGCCTAGAATGAGGGTGGCAAAATTTGGAGAAATGCCAGCCATGTGTGGGCGTGAGTGAAATGTGGCAGTTAGTATGATCTCGGATTCCACCCTTTGCACCTGTCTGATCGTACCAAGTGCACTGATACATAGATATAGATGTGTTTGTCTTAGTAATATAATTGTTACTTGCCCAACTGTTGACTGATGACGACTGCAACATTGCCCACATGGAAGAAGAGGGACAGGCGTAGCTGGGACCAATGGCTTGGCATCCCCTATGGAGCAGGTGACCTATGTGTAGGGTCTCACGAACCAGTAGTGCAGGTTTCTAATGTATGTAATGAGGTCACTGATGATGCTGTGCATCTTCTTAATGTGCTGTTCCTGCTGATTTTGCCAGAAAGTTCCGCAGCACCAGAGTTCTTTGTTGGTGCTGTTTTCCTTTTGTATGGAAATGAAACTTATTATTCTTGCAAGAGGAGTATTAGGCCTTTTTCCCTGGTGGGTTGTATTTTCTCTGGTGTGAGCATCTAGGGGACTTTTCTACATTTGGTGACCCCTACGTGATCCCAGCAACCCCTGCAACAACGGAAGCTTCCAGGGCGATTCTCTGGAGGGGCCGCGCCCACCTACAGTGACCAGTCCCAAGCGCACAAATCGCACAGGTGTGAAGGAGCCATTTCTACAGAAATCCTGTCTGCTCTTTGAAGCATGGTGCGACTCAGAGAAGAGTGCTGGCCATTATTGGGACACCGTGACAGAGGATCTCAGGTGAACACACAGATGTGAAAACACCCCTTGCGAGGGATAACAAGGAGGGGTAGCAAGCGTGGTGGAGTTTGGCATACATGGGTGAAAGTAAGGTGTGGTAAGGCCACGTGGCAAGATTCCATTTATATTCTTATATCTTTATATTTAAGAGGATTTTATGGAGAGAACACAGGAGTATAGTATACATTTCCAAGTGAGGGAAGATGATTGTGCCGTTTGTTTTGTAACAAGGAGATAAAAGCAAAAATTAGGATCTCTGTATAATTAGTCGGCTCCATGGAATTAGTGGTTGTTATTTTAGCATGTTAGTGAAGCTTGTTGTTTAAGTGTAATATGATTTTTATGTACAAGGAGGAGGCCAAAGGTGGGTCAGTGTTGATCATTTGTTTTGGGAGCGTGTGGCGAATTAGTGTGTGTGTGTGCTTGTGGAAAGGGGGCATGGGGAGGTGCTCACAGTGGTTGATGGGTAGGTGGGGACAGTGGACAGGTAGAGACTGTTGTTATTAAAGTGTGCACAGCACATGTTTGTAAAGGTTGGGCTTCTGGGGTGCGCAGATTGGGAAAATGGGATGGGGGACCCCATTAGAATACATGTATACTGCATTACCATCATATAAGGACAGGATCAAGAAATATCATAAACAATGGGTGGTAGAGACAAAAAGGGAGGGCAGAGCAGCACACCCACAATACAGGGATATTATATCACATGAGCACATTTTTTTCTGCTAAGTATAAGGGTAGACAGCTTTAGAAGAGGAAGGACATACTGGATTTGTGGAAAATAATAGAGGATGTGGAGGACTCTGATGGGGATGGGGCACAGAATATTGAAGGGGCTGCCCTAGCTGCGATGTCTCTGACACCACAGGAAACTGTGATTGTGCCTCTGCACACAGGTCTTTAACCACTCGCTAAGCCATGGGGTACACAAACCGTTGTGATGGAAATTAATCTATCCTACCCCCTCAGGTGATTTAGAGTGAGGCAAATCCCATAGGTAGTTGCGCGATGTGCTAGGGGGAAAAGGACCGTGTTAAGGATCTTGGCACGGATACAATATCGTGGGAATTATAGATGCATAGCATTAGGGTGCGCATATAAAGAGACACCATGTTTTAGTTATGGTAGACACACTCAGCCCTGCATGCCCGCACAATAAGACAGAAGCTTAATGGAGAAACCGGAACAGGCCCAAAACCCTGAGGACAAATGAGCTTGCACTTCTAATTCCCTCAGTAACTTCCCCTTGTCCCTTAACTGTTGCAATTACATAGTATTTCAGAAAGGAATGTGCCCTGCAAGGCCATGAGACAGCACCAGTCTCCTTGCAGCACCCGTTCATCACAGTCAGTCCAACAGCAGGCCTCTAACCCCCACCCAGCCCACCAGGAGTAATGGCACCCAGCACTGACCCAGTTCAAGAGCCTCTGGATTGCATGATAATAAGTGACCCCAGCTCACCAGCGATAAGACCAATGGTCATAAAAGATCTGAACATACACAATCATTTCAGCTCTTCCCATAAATACACCCTTTGTAGTACGAGGTACAGGGAGGAAAAATTATAAATCAACACGAGGGTGGAAGCCTTGGGTGCGAGGAGTGCGATATAGACAGAGCACAGAATTTGTGAGTCAGCATGTTTGTATTCCTTTCCTTCCCCCTCGTGCCTGTCCCTGAGCCTCCCAGGTGCATTCCATAATTATGTAGTAGTAGCAATAGGTTACAATAGTAGCCTTGGAACAGCAACATGTGAAGAGTCTGACCATCACTCCCTGGAAAGATGAGCCAAGCTGACGCACGTAAAAACAGACAGATGGCGAAGACGGGACCCAATCATAGCCTGACATCCCTTATATAGCAGGACACTGTATATGGTCTCACCAATAAGCTGTGTGGGTTTAGACCCTATGGATGATGTCCTTAGTGACACTATGGACGGTTATAATGGACTGTTCATGAGGTTTTTGGCTAGAACGTATTCGAGCAGCAGAGTCCTCTGCTGGAACTCTTGTCTTTTGCACAATTAAACCTTGTTATCCTTGCAAGCAATCTCTTGAACTTTTTCCCTAGAGAGGTGTATTCTTTCTGGCGTGAGCATAAAGGGACTTGCCTTCAAAACCCAACGTACGAGACAGTCCCAATTCCTACATACCGACACCAAGCGATATCTCGCCCCAGAACACAGAGGTACAGAAGGAGCTAGAAGAGGCATTGGAGGCTACGCGGGTGGAATTGTCTCGATTAAGGGCAACACAGGAAGGAAGAGAGAAGAAGGGGAATGGGTTAGATGAATGGAGAGCAGGAGATATTTTTTTCAGATTAGACAGTTCGGCAATCAAGGATGTGCACATTGACAAGATTGGAGGCAGCAATGGGCCAGCAGGAAGCACAGGATATGGGACTGTAAGGTCGGACAAAGGTACAGACAGGGAGTTAAGGAAGAGGAATGGGATACCATAGATGAGTTCGAGGATGAGGAAGGCAATGAGCAGATGACAGAAAGTTTCTAAGGACCACGGTTAAGGAACAGGTTTGGCTGTGTGGCAGTAGCAAGGACAAATGGAAGTGGTGGATGTAAAGAAGGAAGGAACACAGGCACTCAGATGCCGTTGCTCCACAGAGGCGTAGACAGGATGCACAATGTGCCCTGGGTGCAAATGGATAAGAATACATACTTCTGGGGCAGGGAAATGGATCTATGCCTTTGAGAAACAGACAGCAGGGATTCCCTTAGTTGTGGGGAATGTTAAAAGTTTGCTTGTCGCAATAGTGGGGGATCAAGCTGGAGACATGTGGGTTAAGGCAGGGTATGAGGGGGTAAAGCTAGACGATGACTCACATGATGGCATGCCCTTTGATAACATCAGTGCTCAGGTGTGGGACGCGCTGTGGAAAACATACCCTGACATGCCAGACTTGAAGTCTATCATGCAGTATACCATCGGGGACAATGAGGACCCTGTGCAGTGTATTTTTAAGATTCAGGAGATGTGGCGTGCAGAGACACGGGACCAGTGGGATTGATCAGTTCCTATTTTTTACTACGTTATTAAAAGGGGTTTGCTCAAAGTAGTTCAGAAGGCACTGGAGAAAATTGTGGGCATTGAAGTGAAGGGGGGGCGAGATACAAACTATCATCATGCATCATACATCACTGTAAAAGAATAAAAGAGCGAAAAAAGGAAACAGCCCAGCGACTGCAGGTGGGGGAAGCAAAACTTGTGCAAAAAAACTGATGAGATATTAGTTGAAAGGGCACTACCATCGAGTGTGAACTTGACATCAAAATGGGAGGAAAAGTGGTGTGTGCACCTCTGTTATATTGTGAGTGCTCCCCGATAAATATATTGGGGTGAGACCTATTGAGCAAACTGAACATGACTGTTTCTTTCACAGATGTAGGGGTGGCGTGCGCCACACCGGGCATGTGTGTTATACGAGCAATGGTCATAATACATGCAAGGGTGGGAGAGGCTGTGGTTTGCGGTATCCCTGTGGACCCTGACTTGTTTGTGTACAGCATAACAGTGCTTCTCGAAGCAGTGCCTCAAATTGGTAAAGTTTGTTGGTGAGTGCCGTCTGATTTTATTTTTTGACCTGTGGTATCTGCTGAACTGGTGGCAGGAACAATATTGTCACTAGATCTGCAGGGTCTAGTGGTGTCAGCTAGATGGATTGTTGTAATTGGAACCGATTGAGATAATGTGAGAGGCGCACAGTGTTGTGTATTGACCCTACAATGCCCCTCAAGGAAGTGACAGGTGAAGTTTTCTTTGAAGACAAACCAGATGATGGCGAGACTGGATTAGCAATTGCTATCCCCTGTGACATTATTGTGCAGTATCGGAAAGTGTAGTGTCCATTGATAGCCCTTGCAGCGCAACTCCCCTTCACTGACACAGACTTAGAACAGGTCCCTCAGAGACTGTGGACAACAAATGCTCACAATGTTGGACTCTTGCAAGGGGTGACTCCAGTTTGAATAACACTCAAGCTAGGAGCAATGTTGCCTCGGGAAAGACAGTACCCCTTATCGAGGGAGGCGGAGGAAGGGAAAAGGAACACCATTGTTTCCCGACTAAATCAGGGAATCATTTTACCATCTACTTCCCCGTGCTGCAGAATTTCCAGTGGAACTGAACCCTGAAACAATACTTTGTAACATCCCCAAAGTTGCAACCCTCTTTGCTGTGGTGGATCTTAAAAAATGCCTTCTTATCTGTTCCCCTGCACCCAGATTCTCAGTACCTCACTGCGTTTACACATGGGAGGATGCGCTTTGAACACACAAGATTGCCTCCAGGGTACTGTGAGTCCCCCAGCATTTTCAACAGAATACTACATGCTGATTTAGGCCGCTGTTGCAGGGCCTTAAAGCTCAGAAGGGTGACAGCTAAATAATATGGATAGAAGAGATGTGTACCAATTTCAATTAGCTCAAGGAGGTCATTTCAACTGAGCCAGTATTAGAAAACCCAGACTACTCGCAAGATTTCTACCTATTCTCTCATTCTAATGGACAACCGATGACTGCAGTACTGACCTAGAAGAGCTCCATGGGCCACAAGCCATTTGCTTACTACAGTGGTATCCTAGATTAAGTGATGCTGGGTCAATTCAACTGTGAGCAAGCTCTTGCTGCAGAGGCATTCACCTTTGAAAAAGCTCTACTATCGTTATGGGGTGCTCTGTGACATTGGGCCTCATTACGAGGATGACAGTAACTTGCCGGTGCTACCGGCGGGTTGCCGCCATCCTCGTTGTTAGTCCAGATAAGATAATGGGCCTACTGTTGGGTTGTCATCAGACATATTTAGATAAAGATACATCCAATATCCACATTGTTATGCCACATTTAAAAGCCACATTTTGTATGCATTTTGCTAGAGAAATAGGCCTGTCATATGAAGAGGCCTTGCTTAGACTTGTTGAGACACATGTGATGTATGCACTTAGACACGCATGTATGTGCACTTAGGTATGAACACATTGAGTCTATTATATAGCGCTTGGTTTGAGAGAAATGGTGCGAGGCGCTAATGCATGAAAATGGCTCTTTAAGCCATTCTGAGAGAGTTAGAAGCTCCACTGTTTGTGCGAAAGGATTGGAATGTAAACAAAGGCTGGCAGGCCGACAGATAAGGCCGTAGCTCTTGGCCTAGCAGAAGCGAATGAGACGGGCTGGCTTATCAGGCCTCCTTGGGTTTGCAGACAGCAGAAAGGTGGGAGGGAATTTGGAGTGAGTGAGTGTTGCTTTGTACGGAGAGCTTTTTGGTAGAGAAGACTTCAGTTGAATGGGAGGATGGTAAAATAGAAGGAAGGCCACATATGCCAACAGATAGACACAGTATTGAATGCAGTTAGATCCAGTTTGTAATCTCACAGTGACAAGAACACAGTGAGCTAGAGAGAACATGACTGATGTTGATAGACCTTTAGGCGCTCTCTGCTTTTAGAGAAATGATTGCTAAGTGAGTTTTGACATGTAACCTTAGTGATGACTTGCGTCATTGCACAGTATATCCAGGGGAAGTGTTTTGCAGTAGAATCAGAATCGATGGCTTTGGCTGACATGCAGCTTGGGAGAGCGGGTTGGGAGAGCAGATGAGAGCAGAGTTCGATATCGGGTTTGGCAGAGAGCTTTGGCAGGAGACCAGACTACTGATAGGCCAAGAGAAAGAGGCCCGGTGCGAGGCTGTGCAGGGGCTGGCTGGCTGCAAGGGAGCTGGAGAGGAGAGAGCGCCTCAAGTCATGAGCAGACCTAGCTGTCTGTCTAGAGATGGGACACATTCAAGATGGGAGCTTGGGAAGCTCGATCATGCAAAGGGGAGTATGGTTCTAGGCCTAACTGATTGACTGACTAGTTGGGACATGGGAGATAGGCACACACACACACACTAGAGATGGGATTGACACACTGATTCAAGGGGAGATTCATGCAGCCAGATTTTCTTATGAGAGAGAGAGCTGAAGTGATGTGTGTGGTGATGAGAGAGAGAAATGCTGACGCTTGCAACTTGTTGCTAGGCCGCATTTTTTATTACTAGGCATGCATTGTTATTAGCATTATAGATGCAGCATGACTGGATAATTGTTATTAGATTACTTGCATAGATGCCAGTATATTTCACCCAGGCTTTGCTAGTACTGTTCATCATGCACACTGATGTGCATGAATAAAATTATTTTCATTGTTGAATCAATTCCTGTGTTTTCTTTGCCTCATGTTATTGTAATTTGATTTTGTATAATTTCTTAGTGTTTGGTTTGGTTTGTCATGTATGTGCCAAATTTGGTGTAACACAGCGCACAGTGCACACTGCCCTGAGATAGATTAGCTGTGATATATTTTTCAGGCATTAACGGGGGGGGGTTCAGATTGAACCACCACCCCCAAGATAGATTTGTTGGAGTTTCACAAAATGGTCACCCACGTGGGGCTAGGCCAGAGGAAGATAGAGTTTCATTTTCAGACCACTGAGAGGCCAAGAGAAAGAGGCCTGGTGCGAATTTGTCGCATGACGTCTCTGCGCCACTGGGAAATTACAAGTCCTGGCGGATCAGGAAGTCAGGTGCTGGAAAATGTTAGACCCCATTCCCGTGGATGGGGACTCAGAAGCACCGGTACTGTTGCTAACGGTGCTGGTGCTTCCGTGGAGACTCTGCTTTCCGGGGCCGTTGCACCTGGCAGGTCAGACCTTGCAGTGACAACTGGCAACCTTATTTCCAGATCGGCAAACTCAGAATGAGGCCCATTGTATGTTGAGCCCGTAGTATTTGCCATTTTAGAACGCTGTAAATCCACACTGACCACACAGCGAGTTTCTGCATACGAGATCATTCTATCCAGTCCAAACATTCAAATTGTGCAATGTAAAACAGTTAACCTTGCCACTTTAATAACTGAAATGTGCTCTGTTGAAGACTTGGCCAACCATGGTTGTGTTACTTTGGAGGGTAAGGAAGACGATATCCCTAAAGCACATGACAGACCACTTGAAGGGGGAGGTCCTCTTCATTGATGTGCCAGCAACAATTGACCAGAACACAGGCTTATGACACACTGGGACAGCAGTGATCCGCCTAATGAATGGGGAATATGAGACACTTGTGCCGAAAAAGTTACCAATGCATTTCTCGGCTCAAGTGGCTGAGCTCATAGCACTTATTGAAGCCCTACAAGCATCCCAAGAGTATCACGTGACCATTTACTCTGCCTCAGCATACGTTAGCACCAGAGCACATGCAGGTCTTGCACAGTGGAAGAGAAGGGGTGAACGGATCCACGTACAACATGCTGAAATTCCGGGACAAGCTCATTCATGTGCTCTCCCAGCCATCTGTAGTTGTGGTCATAAACTGTACCACCCACACTAATATCCACGGCAGCGAAAACTACAGCATACCTCCCAGTGCCACAAGTGGCGGAATATCACATACTGACATACAACACCGAACATTTGCCCACCTCATACAGTGCACTAGCAATTGCACAATTGATCGAGCTAAATGTTACGCTCACCTGATATGCCCGGGGGCATCTGGAAGGCTCTGAGATCTGGAACCCTTGATGCGTAGTTTCCCAGTGCTGAATAATGAATCTGCAATTACAGATGGGAGGATTTGTGATAACTCACTCTAATGGGTGAATCTCCCACCTCCCTCTGACCGATTCCCTTCCCACTGGGTTCTTTTCTCACCTTAGTTATTTGTAGGGTGAGCTATCCGTCCTGCGTTTCTTGTGCAGGGGCGCTTGATGTTTGTTGGCGAGCTGCCCGAGTTGCTTCACTGGTGCAATACGCCTTCCTTGGGCCCAGACCTGCTGTGAACCCAAATCTGCTGGTAGGCAGGTAGGTTTGTTAATTGTAAGTCTTTGTTCTGTTTATGGTGGGGAATTCGTTAATGTCTTTATCTCCTTCTTTTCAGGTGCGAATGTCCTGATGCTGGCGTGCCAGATGGAGAGGCACGTTGCTTGGTAAGAGAAAGCGCGAAGCGCAGCACCTCGATTGTCTTTTAAAGCTAACCTGTGTTTTCTTCTTCTTCTCCTCACGGGGCCGCTGTGCTGCTGCGAGTGGATGAGAGCGCAATGAAAAACAGGCCCCCGGAATCCGTTAAGGTAAGTACAGCGCTGTGCGGTTGTTTAATATTGAAAGCAAACCTGAATATGGCTCTTTTCCTTTGCAGATGTTGATGTGGTGCTCCGGATGGAAGCGTGGTGTAGCGCGATGAAATTCAGGTAAAACTGATGGAATACGATGTTTTGGAAGCACGCGTTCTAATATTGTTTTTCCCTTTCTCGTTATTGCAGGTCGCAATGTTCGAACAGCAGCTGTGGTAGCAGTTTGCCGGAAGTCCTTCAGCTAGTACTCACAGGTGAGTGATGTTTCTTCTTCTCTCGGTTTCCACAGAATGCAGCCCAGTTGAGATGTTGAGTGCTGGATGGTGTTTTCTCAGGTAAAACAGAATAATCTTGTTCTTGTTCTTGCAGGATTACAGGAAGATGCTGACGACCAGGAGCTGAGCACGATGACCATAACGCTGCTGGTTGCAGAATAACACGAAGCATGTTCTGCAGTCAGGGTGTGGTTTATATAGCCCAGGTAAAGTAGTACCAGGGAAAGTAGTTCCAGGCCTGCCACACCCAAAACACTAGACAGCATGGTTTGGTTCTTAGAACTAGACTATGTGGGTGCTTCCATGTTGGATTTAAAGGCCCATGTACATAAATGGGACCTAGTTTGAACAGCCCTTCCTTCCTACATATGAGCCTGGTGCCGAAGGCACCAGGACTAGCTCCAGGAGCCCTTTTGCAGTGGTTTTAAGGGCTTCAGGGTTCTGGTGGGAGCCTGCTTGCGGCACAACTTGTGCCATGACATTACAGGGACAGGTGCCACAGGAAGAGAAAGAACTTTGGGTGAAATGGGGGTGTAAACAGTCTCCAACAGACCTCTTATAAAGACAGGAAATATTGGGGAAAGCGGTGATGCCCCATGTGTTATTACTAATAGCATTCAACCAGTTACTTCATCCATCATACGTTTCCAAACAACACATCGCAGCAGACATTCAGGAAGACTGGTTCATCCCTAACCTACAAGAGAAATTGACAAACATGGACACACATTGCACTATGTGCCAAAGTTACAACACAGGCCTCACTCTAAGGACTATCAGAGGCACCCTGCCCCGCCCTACTGGCCCGTTCCACGAACTCCACATTGATTATGCGGATATGGGCGAAAGGTGTAATAGATCTCGTTACCTGATTGTGGTTGTTTGTCCCTTCTCACGAAGGATGGAGGAGGGGCCTTTTGCACATCCTGATGCTGAGTGTGCTGCCACATTTATAGTGCATGAAGTGTTCCCTTAATGGGGTATGTGTGTTGTATTGAGGTCAGATAACAGCTATTTTTCAATGTCCTCTTGAAAGAGATTTCAACATTACTGGGCATCAGGCATCGGATGTGCACCCTTTACCACCCACAGGCCAATGGGATCATAGAGATGATAAATGGCCTGCTTGTAAGCAAGCTGTCAAAATTGTGTACCACCTTAAAGAATACTGGGTGCACCTCATCGGAGGGGGAGAGGGCAGGAGCCCCCACCAGTCCCAGAAGCACCCATTGCCATCTGCTGCTGTGTATCCAGAGATGACCCTGCTGCACAGAGCATCGTGCTTTCAGCCTCTGCCATCTAGGGTGAGCCCCTCATATTGAGTACCCCACCCTCACCCACCAAGCTCTGCCAGCCACCCAAGCCCATCCACAGTTCTTTTGTGCTGAGTTTTGCCCATATTCGCTGCCTGAAACCATGCTGCCTGGTTCCAAAATGCCGGGCGCGACGCGGCATGGAAAAGAGGTTTGTTAGGCCTGTCGCCTAGCAACTCACGAGTTATTAACCACTTCATCTGTCGACAGGTGGAAGAGCCGGCCAGTGACGAAGGCCGTGATAAAGGCCCTTTTTGCCCCAATTTGAACAGAAGTTTACCTCATCGGAGGTGGAGAGGGCACGAGCCCCCACCAGTCCCAGAAGCACCCATCGCCATCTGCTGCCATGTATCCAGCGATGACCCTGCTGCACGGCGCATCATGCTTTCAGCCTTTCCCATCCAGAGTGAGCCCCTCATACTGAGCACCCCACCCTTGCCCAACAAGCTCTCCCAGCCACCCGGGCCCATCCACAGTTCTTTTGTGCTGAGTTTTGCCCGTATTCGCTGCCCGAAAACATGCTGCCTGGTTACAAAATGCTGGGTGCAACGCGGCATGGAAACGATGCTTGTTAGGTGCGTCACCTAGCAACTCAGAAGTTATTAACCACGACATCCGCCTGCAGGTGGAAGAGCCGGCCAGTGACGAAGGCTGTGATAAAGGCCCTGTTTGACCCTGTTCGCCTCGTGTTGACGAGTGCTACAGATCCTGCCCCCATTATCCGATCCTAGACTTTCCATCTAGATAAGTCCTTTGAGTCGGACCATCTCCAGCCACTAATCCCTATGAAGCTACGTGACATCTCTACCTCACGTCCGACCGGTGGCAACCTCTTCGCAGAACGCGCTAAGTACTCTTATTATCGGATGCACAGTAAATACTGCGTTCCAGCTCTTCTCAACGTAATTGTACGCCTTTGCCCAAATTGCGATTGCTGACTCTACCGCTGCCTTATATTGTATGCCACTACAGATGGCCGTAAATGACTACCCTGCGCTCTCATTTGTGCCCCTCTGTCCTGTGATCACTTTATAGAGTGCATCTACTCATGCGTCACTGGTGCTGTTACAAAGGCAACTGATCTATGCCATAATGCGTAGGTTCAATTATCCCCTCACACACTAAAACATTGTTGTGTGTTACGTGCCTCGCAATTGGTGAGGTGCAGCTGATGTCTTAGTGCTCCATCCTGACCCTTGCCTCAACTATATAGCTGTAAATGCTTCAACTGTACATCAACCCTGAGCACTGCACATAAACCTAAACTATTACCATGCACTGTACCCAATTGGCATTGATATCCTGTATCACACCTCGAGCCTGCTTGAATTATCATGTACTGCTTCTAGTCTAGTCAAAGTATTGTGTACTACATTGGCCTGATATTGTGTATTGTACTTAGCCTACCTGATCCCTAGTCAAAGTATTGTGTACTACATTGGCCTGATATCGTTTATTGTACTTAGCCTACCTGAACACTAGTCAAAGTATTGTGTACTGCATTGGTCTAATATCGTGTATTGTACTTAGCCTACCTAAATACTAGTTAAAGTACTGCATACTGCTCTTGGTCTGCCAATGTCAGTGCCTCCCACACCCATGGCAATTCGGGGGAATTCCCGACACAACCCTGCAATATTGGTCCCCCACCTTAATCTTAATTACTCTCTGCACACTCACGAATTTACCAACTCAACAAAATTCAGGTAATTCGCCCCAAAAACTGCTTGGTCACTTCTCACTGACTCACAGCTTCACCATGCTTGACCCTCACAACATTTCAAAGGCACCATGCCTCCTCTCACTCAGAAACACGAGACTTGGCTCTTGCACCACATCAGGACCTCATGCTCAACATAAGCCACTGAGGCTTAACTGTCGAACACTACTCTCACATCATTCTCTCTAACTCCAACATACAAGCCTGATGCCTCTCCGCCACAACTAGAAGGCACCACCATCAAGGGAGCCCTTATGAATGCAAGATCATTAATTGCTCATGCTCTAAACATCTCAGACCTGATCACATCCAATAAATTCGATTTCTTGGCAATCACAGAAACTTGGCTATACCCAGCTGCCGGCCCAGCTCCGATGTTAGCAGTACCTGATGAGTATACTATCTTCAGGGCTGATAGAACTACCAAGAAAGGAACAGGGGTAGCTGTCATTGCCAGAAATAACCTAGCCATTAGAGAAAGCCCTAGCCACAGTTCACATCTGGAGAACTCCTCTCCGTGAAACTCCCACTCTCTGCAGAACAGACGCTCCTCATCCACACTATAGACCACCTGGCCAATTATCTTCCTTTGAGGATGACATAACTGGCCTCCTCACTCAAAATACAAAACCTAACTCGTAAATCCTATTCCTAGGCGATTTGAATTTAGGCTTACATGACAACCTAGATACCAACGCTCTAGCCATCTTACCCAAATACCCTCTTAGAACTAGGCTTCTCCCTGAGAATTTAGGACCTGACACACTGTAAGGTAGAATCTTTGATTGGGTAGCAGACTTCATTTGCAATACCAAAATACTAGCCAATAGACTGTATGCGTGGTCTGACCATAATGTCATTTCTATTGAAATTCTTGATTCCAAGCCACCATCACCAAAGGATAACCAAGCCCCGCCAACATTAACTAGGAAAAATTACCTAATCTCCTTAGAAAGTATTCTCCCTTTAATTCAACCTATTACTCAGCAACAACTGTCTCTGGATTTATATCCTGCCGCTATGGTAGATCTCTATGATCAGAACCTCCTAGATGTCCTGGACCAACTAACTCCTCTCAAATTAAGGAAAGCCAAACATTTACCACACCTCAATAAATGGTTCACCTCTGAGCTGAAATCACTATGTACAGCAAAAAAAAACTTCCGCTCAAAACAAGGATAATTAATCGCCTCCACCTCTTACAAATTTGCTGTCCTAGAAACCAATAAGGAGATTTACAACATTAGAATCTCTAATGCCAAATCTAACACATAGGAGTTCTTCACCATCCTCAAAGAATTGGAATCCCCTATCACACCACCTGACTCTTATAAGAAAGATGCATTTTGGTGTACCAATATTCAAAAGGATCTTCTCAGTAACATCACATTACTCCAAACTAAAATCGAAGCAAAGAAAGCTAGCCTGTCGACTACGGCCAAAACAAGCACCTCAAACGCTATGCAATCTAACCAGAGTTCCCAATCTGCCTCTCCCACTACTCCAATCACAGCCTTTAAATATTCACCCCTGTCACCTCACTAGAGGTGGAATCTACCATCAGAAGCCTTAAATCGTCCAGGTGTCAAGGCGACATATGCCCAGCCACCATTATAAAAGAAGGTGCCAAAGAATTTGCTCCTTTTATCACCTCTTTTATAAATGCCTCCTTTGCCTCCTGCACTGTCCCAAAAAATCTTAAAGACGCATGGGTCATGCCGCTCATCAAAAAGCCAAACCTTGACCCTAATATCCCAACTAACTTTAGACCAATTACCACTGTGCTCTTCCTCCTAAAAATCTTAGACAAGGCAGCGTATATTCAGATTCAAAACCACCTTGAATCAAACAACCTCCTTGGCCTCAGACAATCAAGCGTCAGACCAAGAGATGGGACAGAAACAGTCCTCTTGGATCGGAAAATCCAAATGGATGAGGCAAGGGACAGTGGTAAGCCTGCTTTACTCCTCCTTCTGGACTTGTCGGCAGCGTTCGATTTAGTCGACCACAACATCCTAACCGACCATCTAACCACAGCCGCCTCATTCTCTAGCCAAGCTGCAGCCTGGATCAACTCCTTCCTGGCGGACAGATCCATGAGGGTTTCTCCCCCATCGCCTTAGCCAATCCATCCCTCATAACTTGTGGAGTCCCTCAAGGATCCTGTGTATCAACCACCCTCTACAATATATACACGAGGCGTCTTTTTGACCATCTAGATGACTTAGGCGTATCATACACGAATTACGCAGATGCTACGCAAATACTCATCACTCTATCAAATAACTACCAATCTGACACCACACTCCTCAATGGAATCTACAGCAAAATACAGGGATGGATGGCCAATCATGCCCTCTGTCACAACGACGATAAAACTGAGATCCTCCTCACCAGCTCCAAGCTAAGATTCAGCAAACTTGGCCCTAAACACTCTTCATTCAATATAGATGATAACCTCATCAAAGTAGACAGGGTAGCAAAAACCCTAGGTTTCTACCTAGATTCTGCCTTAAACCTTTAAAGACAGATTAATGCAACTGCCTCTTCAACGGCACACACATCAAAATTGATAAATGCCTGTCGACCATTCCTGAATACCAACAGCTGTCCCACCTTTGCTAGTTCCCTTATAATGTCCGAATTAGACTATTGTAATACTCTATACCTGGGCACCAGTCAAAGGAATTTGCATAAGCTACAAGTATTGCAAAATAATGCTCTCAGGGCTGCCTTTAATATCCCTCGGTCTAACCACATCACACATATCAGACAAAACGCTAACTGGTTCCGTTCCAAGACAGGATCACCTTCAGAACGCTCATGATCAGGCACAAGTGCCTCAACAACTCAGCGCCTAAGTACCTGATGAAGAAATCCTCTAGGAAAGAGTCCACTAGGCCTACCAGATCTACATACGCCCACTGTCTAAACATTTCGACTTTCAAATTAAACAAAGCAGGAGGCTCCAGTTTCCCAGTGTTAGCAGCTAAGACTTGGAATAGGTTTCCACCTGCACTAAGAATCGATCCTGTGTTCCTCTCATTTCGGAACAAAACAAAATGCTGGCTATTCTCGCAATCTAACTAAATAACCACTTTGCTCTACTGTGACCTCTAGACCTCAGAAACCCCTTTGACAATGCCTAGCGCTAGGGTAGGACGCACTCTCAGGCCTTCTGCGGCCAGTAGTACTCTTACCTAAGCGCTAACTATGAACCTGCTCTTCTGTACATCTTGTATAAATTCCATGTTCATGTATATACTTGTAAATGCCAATATTATTTCCACTAATGTACAGCTTACTGTATTTTGCACTGTATTGTACATAAATCTGTAACCATGTACTTTAAGAAAAGCGCCCAGATACCTTTGGGCTTTGTGTGCTATACAAGCAAATAAAACAAACAACAAACAAACTGTCTACCACTCGCGTCATTCAGTTTGCCACATAGCCCTGCAAAGACCACCATTGATCGCCCCACAAAGTGGTCACAGGCCGACGCATGTACACGTCGCTCTCACCTGTCAGGCGAGCGTCAGACGCTCATAGAGCAGCATCCATTTTGGTGGAGGAATTTAGTAGCTACCTGTCCTCCATAACAAAGGGAATAAAATGCTTCTCCCAACAGATTACACCTCCCCAGACAGACAAAGCATCTGGCTCTGCAGCTGACATACCTTCAACACCAGCCCCTCTGCAGCTCTTCCCTGGTAATCCAATTTATGTTAGGAATTTTATTAGGTGAGGGAACCAGCCGAGTTCTATTTCGGGTTGTGTATGCCACTTCCCTTGCCATCAAGGTGAAAGAGCTACGTTATTGGGTGCACCTCCCTGATGTCCGAAAGGCAGCTCTGCCCCAACCTCCACCGACAGAATGAACTAACCCTATCCCACGATACTGAAATTCTGCTCTCCATAACAGCACAAGCATTCTTTTCTAAAGAATAAAGGAGTATCACCCAATACCCCCACGCAACGCTGCGATGCACTACATTTGCACCGGAATTGTACTCTTGCAGTTCCCCATACTCTCTCTTTCTCTATCCCGCTCTTAATTCCTCTCTCTCTACCATCTCTCTCTTTTTCTATATCTATTTTGCTGTCTTGCTAACTCTCCCTCATCCTCGTATCTGTTCCTTAAAATTACAGATTCTTTTTTAGGTGGCCATCGCAATGGATACACCGAGCTCCAACAATTCCATTTTTTTTAGGAAACGTAATGAGGTTTTCCTATTGATATATATGTGCAATGCATTACATTGCTGGACTATTTGCAATTTTTATGTTTGGCTTAGGAATTTATTTGGGGTGTACTTTTATATGGGGCAGGCATATAAAAGGGCGGGTACATACAAACAAATGCCACCATTAATGGGTCTATTAAAGATGCTAACGTAACCAAAAAGGGAATTCAGGATGTAAATGAGACCAAACATTTTTACGCACACTTCACTATGGCCACAGACACCAATGTTAATGATCAAATGAGCAATGACAGCACTGCTCGTAATACTACGGCTTTTAGTGCCCATTCCAGAGCAGTTTTCGATTTTACCAGGTCTCTTGAAAGTGTATATAGCATAACTTTAATACGTACGAAAAGGCAACTTAGAAAATATAGATATGGTGAGTGTAATGACCTAGGTTTATAAAAAAAGGAAGATGTGTATCGTCCAGAATTCTCAAATAGTTGGTACGCAGACATGAGTTCAGTGGGAAAGAGAAGAGTGAATGGAAGTTATGTTTGTTTGTTGATACCACATGCGCCAGGTGCACCCAAGTTATTAATATCACAAGAACTACCAACTATAGAGGCTCAATGCCTGGTTCATCTTTGACTGTGTAGTCTGTGAGGCACATTCCAGGCACAACGCATGCAATTAGAAACTATGGATCCTGATCAGTTGCAATGCAAACAAAACTCCAAAAGCACCCAGTGTCTGCAAAGCCCCTACATGAACTTACGAGGAGTAAAATATGTAGACAGCAGGTGGCAAGAAACATCAATGAGTTGCGCAGCTTGAGGGTTACTGGGATTCAGAGATGAAGAATTGGCTCAAGTGAATGAAGTATGTGCACACTTCTGGAATGACAATGTCGAAAAATTAACATGGGTCGAAACAATGGAAAAGCCAGTAAAAGTGCAACAACATGAAACACATGAGCTATGCTTTTATAATGAAGGAACTGTTTTTGTAGGGGTAAATACCAAATGCAATAAGCCATTGTTTATCCCAGACCTTAAAAAAGGCACCGCTGCAGTAATGAACTATTACTGGGTGTGTGTACAGCAGGCATTCCTGTACCTCCCACCACCATTGAGGGGCTGTTGCTCACTGCCATGCCACACTCAGCAATCCTTGTGATCCCTGAGGATCACTTGCAGTGGGATCGAAGAATTTGCCTGTCCTGACCCCAGCCCTAGCCACAATGGGGCCCACTAAAAGCCCATTACCACGCCCCATATTCCGTGTCTTGCCTGAGAAAGAAGCGAACAGCAAGTTGCACAGAAAAAGAAGATAAAACTATCTGTCTCTGGACTGCTCCGAATTGCTCAAAGAAATACCAAAATGGATAAAGACTGTATAGTAAAGAAGAAATGTTCTTTGCATGCCTACATCTACCTGGGGTCCAGACAGCAACAAATGCCAAGTGGCTGCAAATCATCAGATGGAAGGTTGTGCAGCTGACAAACGACACAGAACAAGGCCTCAACGCAATAAAGCTTGAGATGTGCGCCATAAGGTTGATAACCCACCAGAACTGGTATGTGCTTGATATGTTCACAGTGAATGAAGGAGGGTTCTGCCGAACAATTGGTGATTCTTGCTGCATGTTCATGCCTCCAAACAGCTCAGAGAACAGCTCCCTCATGCAAATAATAGGAGCACTACACTCTCTCAGATTTCACATGCTAACTGAAGCTGGCATACAAGATGATTACTGGTTTGATAGAGTTTTCAGTTGGGCACCATCCTGGAAGGGGCGTTCATGAAGATGCTGGTGCCCATTATCATGCTCATGTTGATCCTTTTTTGCACCTGCCAATTGGGACTTCGATGTTGTGCTAAAGCAGGACCTAGCAGTGCCATGATGATGGTCTCAATTGGGGTAACAAATGCACCTCGTGGTACAAAGGATAGTGCTGTCCAAACAATTGACTCAAACAAACCACACATGGTGTTAGTAGAGCAGTGCTTACAGCCTCCCGGTTCTATCACTACACCCCCACTTGAAGCCGAGCATTATAGAGAGCATTGGATTGATTTAGCAGGAGATGGGGGTTACATATACATGACTTGCACCCCTGAGGAGTATGCCCAGTCTGGCCAAAGTTTACATTATGTACGCAGAGCATGGGTTCCAAAGGAGGGATCACAACCTTATCTGGAGGCTGAAAAGTTGGAAGAGGAACACTGCCCGGGTACAAACTTATAGGGCTTATAGGGGAATTTATCAATGTAGAATTACCGAAATGCGAGAATGTTGGGAAGCGGACACGATCTTCCAACACGCCTAGGCACTTTAGAATAAGGCAAAGACGTCATTGGTGATGTAAGAGACTAGGGGGAGCAGGGTGCTCTTACAGTCTTATACACAATCATATTATTGCATGTTTTATAGGTGTAGTGCACATGCAGGAATCACAGCCATCTTCGAAATTAGCAGCCAATTTGTGTCACAAAGCTTAAACGTAGCACAGCAGTCAGCACTCCATGCCTAGGCCATGTAGATGAGCAAGCCAATAGGTTGTATCCCACATACACTGATGAGAAAGGCCAGAGCTGTCCTAAAATGTTGCCAACCTTCGCGCCCTGGGAAGAATGTGCCCTGCAAGGCCACGGGAGGAGGCTGAGTGGCTGTGAATGATGCGATCCCATGAGAAAGAGGGCACAGGCCTCCAACCCTCACCAGTGCCAATCCTAAATTATAGCACCCCTATGCCCTGTCTTGAAGACCCGCAAATTCGAATGTACCGGATAACCCAGACCACTGACCATAAACCTGTTGGACCCTCGATTGATAAGAAAGATAAGAAAGCAGGCATGCCTACCTTCACTCCTAGGTCACGTGATTTGTGCTGCGAGGTGCAGGGAGGGATGAAATTATAGCTCATTATGAGGGTGGGAGACCTTGGAGAAATGCCGGCCTGACTGAGCGAGCGAAGTGTGTGAGTTAGTATGACCTTGGCTTTCCCCCTGGGCCCCTGTCTGCTTGTACCAGGTGCACTGTTATATAGATATAGACGTGTTTGTCTTAGTTATTAATATAATTGCTACTTGGCCAACTGCTGACTGCTGACGACTGCAAAATTTCCCACGTGGAAGAAGAGGGACAGGCAGAGCTGGGATCAATGGCCTTGCATCCCCTAGGGAGCAGGTGACCTATGTGTAGTGTCTCAATAACCGGCAGAGCGGGTTTCTACTGTATGTAATGATGTCACTGATGATGCTGTGTATCTTCTTAATGTGTTGCTCCTGCAGATTTTGTCAGAACGTTCCACGGCAGCAGAGTGCTTTGCTGACGCTTTTTTCTTTTTGTATGGACATAAAACTTGTTATCCTTGCAAGAGATGTATTAGGCCTTTTTCCCTGGTGGCTTGTATTTTCTCTGGTGTGAGCGTCTAGGGGGCTTTCCTACAACAGAGACATAGGTTTGGTGACACATTGCTTTGCTTTGCTATGTCCTTGCTCATGATACGCTACACCCTGGCAGGAACCTTTTATTAATGACACTTGCAAGGGGAAGCAAACTGCAATAGAGCAAATATGATTTGCTAATGATTTCTTATTCATACAGAACCTTTGCCAAAGCACTGTACATAAGAGCATATTTACATATAATTATCAATTATTCAAATTTTTCGGAGCAGTGGGTGCTCAACCCACTTAGCCATCTCACCGGCATGAGTTATCTTAATGGCATTAGCAGTTTTTAATCATGTAATTGTATTTGTGTTTGGGTTAATATAGCACAAATCTTGTTAGGAAGCACCAAAATGATGTACAAGCACTTTGTGGTTACCTGAGGTCAGTGGAAGGGATGGTTACAGTAGATTGGATATCCTGTACTACAGGGGCAGAGGCGTCTTTATGGGAGGGCAAAAGGGGCACTTGCCCCGGGCTCCCTTTTTGGAGAGGGGGGGCCCCACAAGGATGCCTGGTCTAAACAAGTCAGTTTGCATTGTTCACCAAACATAAAGAGCATATGTCAGGATCATTTATGCCATGTTGCTGAGGCTAAACCTATTATCTGTATGTTGTAGACAAGTACATTCTGCTCTGATTAATTCGTCCTGGAATGCTTTATGTGTTCACTGTGGTAGACATAGAATGTGCATTCACTACGTCAAAACTCCTGTAGCTTTCTTTCTGCAGTGATCATATTGATCATGTGCAATAGCCAAATGTGACATGGATATTGATAAATTCGAGTGTTGCAATGGTTCAGAAGATAGCTCAGTGTGTTAAGCACTTGTTGCAGAGATCTGCGTTCATATGCAAGATTACAAAACCAAATTCCAGCAAGGCCAACTCAGCCATCTAATGGCTGAAGTTCATAAACCTGCATATATTTGTTTGGTGGTTTAACACACCATATGCTATTATCAGCAATGTACCTGCACCAGATAGTGGTTGCTATTAACAAAATCATTGCATCAGAAAACTGTCTCCAGATGGGTGGTTGGAAAACGTAGGCAGCCACCTCCAATGATGAGCATGAAATGTTAGTCTGGAGAGGTGATTGGGTAACTAAATTCAAGACTGTGGAATAAAAGCATTCATTCTCATATCCTCACTGCCAGCAGATGATACAGTGACCCGGGATCATTCCTCTTATAGTGACAGTATTGTGCTGTCAGAGAAAATGCTTGCCTTCCCATCTGCTAGGGGCATTGTTTAGTCCATTACCTGATCTTTCTTTTTAATTAGGACATTTGAGTGGAAGGGGTTCGATACAGAAGAAGGCGGACCAGATATCACAAACCTATGGCAATCATATTTTTGTTCTGCTCATTTGACAAAAAAAACATTTTCCCTTTTTGTACCATTCAAAGGTTTATCTACACGTTTATAAATAACAATTTCACACACCTGTGTTTTGGGCGTTTTTATAGCTTTAAAATACAAAAGCGAAACCCATATAAAAAAAATGTCAAGCTCACATCAATTGGAATGCTGGTATTGGTATACTTCCCTGGATGATGGAGACAATGAAGCTTAACTATTCATATTTTGCATGATACGCTTCTATAGCATTTTGTTTTTTAAAATGGTGTTGTTTTGTTATATGATTTGTGTACTTCCCAAGTCAATTCTATAAAATGTTATTATTTTAGTTAATGGTAAGAACTGGCAGAGAAAGTGGTGTAGAGGAAGAGCAAAGTACCTCTACTGAAAGTCCTATCCCATTCTGCCTATATGAAAACCCTATATGTATCCGCGAAGAAATGACGGTCTTCTGAAGGAAGTTCCGTTATAACTGTGAAGATGAATGAAAGTGAAGACTGGTGATGTCACATAAAGTAGAAATAACGCCCCCATCAGAGATGCCAGTGAAGAAAGAATATAGACCTTATAGAATCTGATGGGGAAGTCAATAATTTAGAAATGATGCATCTGCGGAATGAAGATTGCATGTGCAAAGAAGCACTGAAGAAAATGCAGAGCCATTTCATAAATGCACAGATGCAGTGACGTAAGTAGACAAAGTAATCATAAGGCTGGCTATACGTAGTGAATAGACTGCAGGCGGTGCCACCAATATATATTTGTGTTTATAGAATCTGGATGTTCCACAACGCATTTTAGCAAACTGGGACTCCGTGAATAAAGTGCTGAAAGTGTGGCGCAGCAGAATAGAACAGCTGACGGCGAAGGAAGATTCGAGAAGGCTTGGCTGGCCCAATCTCAAGCGCCAGGCCTCCAACAGCCTGGTTATCTACTCGAGAAGATACAATGAACTAGAAGTGCCTGGTTTTCTTTATTTAATAGAATTAAATGCAACGAAGGAGCTCAAAACGTGTTCTCCTGTCACATGATCAGATGAAAATAGACTTTGGGGCAAGCTACACAGAGACCAGAAGAAAAGGAATGCCTTCACTCCTTTTTATTCTCATGCACAGTGAGCTGTTGTAAGGCCAAGTTCAAAGACTAATTAACTGGCAGACTGCAGGAGTGATGATGGATGTTGGGCTAATTGGGTGGGGAGGTATGACCAAACCAGCCCTCTAGCACCTAGGGTACCAGCTTGCGTGCTGCTAGCGAGTGGAATATTCCAGAAGGGTACATACATGCCAACCAATTGTAGAAGGCCACGTAGCAAGGAGCCCTATAGTTTGAGAAGTCAAAAGAACGTTGCATATTAGTCTGACACGGAAGATGACTTGCATTTGGGGTGTGCTTAGTTGTCCACCTGACCTTAGAGATCCAATCACAATCCCATACCCCTTAGAAAGTATACCTAGATGTTGCCTTTAAGCCTATAACATCCCCTAGTAGGTTTTCTTATTTCGCCACATAGTATGACGTCACTCATGATGAATTTTTAGTATAAAGTTGTGTGTTTTCATGTAATGCTTCAAGAGACTCTTGACAGAGGATGTTGTGCGGGGTCCCTTGATGCCCTTTGTACTCTCACCTTTAACAAGCGTAATTAAAACAATCATGTTTTTGCCAAACTCTACTGAGTCGGTCTGATTATTGATGTATGAGTAAGATCTGCATCCCCATCCATCTCAGATACTGTTACCTCGTCTTAAAGGACCTCAAGGTTCAGTGGTAAAGTGCAGAAATTGCAGAAGGGGGGTAAATCCTAGTTTCACCTCTTAACCAATGTGTGATCCTCATCTCCATTAATCTCATATATTGCCTAACCTATCAAAATTAACAGTTCCTCAACCTTTCAATGTTGTCCGCTTTCAGATTGATTTAATTATTGGGATGTGATTTTCAAAAAAGCCTCACTCATGGTTTCACTGGCTATAGTGTTGCTTCCTCTATAATAATAGTGAACATTTATATATTGCACACTACAACCACTTGTTTATTTGCTCTGTAATTGCAACACTGTATGAAAACCACATCCCTCTTCTAATCTCTGTCTGTCTGGATACGGACACCTTCCTGGACACTTCTATTCTTCATCCACTTGCTATGGTATGTGTAGCTTTCTCCTTGCTTTTAATTGGTCTCCTGTATCCATGCTTGAACACTTATTCATTCTGTGAGACAGCTAATCTGAGTCGTCCATCTGTTATGGATTGTTGCACCTTTTGATATGATCTGTGTCCTGCATTTATACTATGGCTGGTTTTCCTTCCTCATGGTTGCTATTGATAAAAAGGGTCCAGTAGCTATTCTAGAACACAATTACCCTTGTCGTGGACTGCTAATTTTGCTCTTAAAATGCTAATTGTTTATCATTCTTATTACAGCAAGAATGACGAGGAGAATGGGACCGAAAGGGAGTGTCCATGCTTAGATTAATCACTGCAAAGCAGCATATCGAGCTATGGGTTGTGATGCGATGAGAGGGGCACTACCAGAAATTCTGGATCCCTTAATTCCTCTGATTCTGTGGAGGGGGCCCCAAAGGTGTCTGGGCCCCGATCCCCAAAAGTGCTTATGAGGCCATGTTCAGCACTGGTGTAATGGGGGCCACCTCACATCCCCCGGTGTGGGGGTCCCCGCCACCACATGTCGCGGGAAGGGGCCCCTTGGACTAGAGGCTTCCATGTCATGGGGTGGGGGGAGCCCTCGGACTTCAAAAAGAAAGTTTCTTTTTTTAGTCACTCTGCTTTCATAAAACATAATTTCCATGTTGGTGCTGTCCTTAATGAAAATAATTGCTTTATGAAGTCAGAGTGAAATCAAAAAGAAATAATTTCTTTTTGAAGTAATAGGGCTCCAACCCCATGACTTTTGCATGTGTGAGTGTAAGGTGAAAGGGTGCACATTTAAATGTATAGGTGGCTGCCTGTGTGAGTGTATGATGAAAGGGTGCACAATTAAATGTATGGGTGGCTGCGTGTGCGTGTCAAGTGTATGGTGAAAGAGTGCAGACTTAAATGTATGGGTGGCTGCCTGGGTGTCCCTGTATGGTGAAAGGGTACACACTTAAATGTATAGGTGGCTGCAAGTGTGAGTATATGGTGAAAGGGTACACACTTAAATGTATAGCTGGTGCCTGTGTGAGTGTATGGTGAAAGGGTGCACACTAAAATGTATGGGTGGCTGCCTGGGCGTGTTTGCCTATATGTTGAAAGGGTGCACAATTAAATGTGTGGGTGGCTGCCTGGGTGTGCCTGTATGGTGAAAGGGTGCACCCTTAAATGTATGGGTGGCTGCCTGGGTGTGCCTGTATGGTGAAAGGGTACACACTTAAGTGTATGGGTGGGTGAGGGTGCATGCGTGTGTGTATGTTGAATGGTGTGCATGCTTGTGTTCAGGGGTGCAACAAAGCCTAAATTTGGAGGGGTGCTTACCCTTCAAATGTTGGGAGAGGTTCTTACTTCACGGGCGATGTGGGAGGGGTACACTTATTTGTGTGGAGCATCTAACTTCTTTATGCATTCTGCTGTATTATTACTGTTGTTAGAACGTTGGAATGTTATTAGGTCATATGGAGAGAACGATGGAACATTGTAGGAAGATGTGGAATGTAAAGTTGACAGTTGATTTATAATGATTAAAGAGTATGGTCGTATGGCAATCCATAGTCTCCAGTATTATTAATGAGTAGGCCAACAAAACACATTCTAATGAGACTATTCCAATGCAACTTCAATGTTGCAAGCAGTTAACTCTCTCTTTTAAGTCTGAAAGCACCCACTATGGACTGCTGTGAGAATAAGCCTCTCCTGTCCACTCTCTACCCTTCCAATCAGTTCCCTGGCATGGAAGTACTAAACCCACATCAAGATTTCCGTTGCCTAAAGAATTATGCATTTGAATGCAGGTACTAAGAGTGAAATGCTTTACGCTAGTAATTGCTGGGCCTTTGTTAACAGTGAAACCGAGGTGCCGTTTCACATCTATGTCCTGTTCTGTCTGTCAACGGCTCAGTAGGACAGCCAGGTCGAGTCATCATAGCCCATAATTCCAAGGGGGGGAGGGGTGAAGCCCAGCCAGGTCAATGGTGTTACGCCACTACTTCGGTTTAATCCCTTGGTTACTTATAGGTAATATTCATTACTCATAGCCCTATTCTTCCTCATCCCAGTACTTGTGTATGAGGCACTTTGACTCATACACATATACTGGCATGAGGTAGAGGGACATGGAGGTAATGCCTGGCTTAGTTACCTGTAATCTTCATTACTCCTAGTCCCACTCTTCCTCATCCCAGTACTTATCTATGAGGCAAGGAGCCTCATACGTAAGCACCGAGACAAGGAATAGGGATGTGAAGGTAATTCTGGGCGATAAGCTGATTTTGGGGTTTGGGGCAGGGGGTGGGAGGGAGAGGGAATGTGTTGGGACTGTGGGGGGTGGGGTGGGATGGGGTTTATGCAATACATCATAATGGTCATCAATGTCAAGATTAAGCGTGCTTGCTATGTGCTATTAGTGGCTAGAGAGGCATTTTGATGCAGCCAGTCTAGTAATTTCTTAGTTTGGTTTGACTTTTTTTAACTGGGCATCTCTGATAAAGCAGTCCTGCTAAGGGTAATTACCTGGCTAGACTGGCATTTGTGTGCTGCCAGTCTAGCCGTTTCTTACTGCAGCATTGTATATTTTTCTGGGCATCTGTGATACAATTACCATGATAAGTGTTACTGCTTCCACTGGCATTTTTGGTGCAACCAGTCTAGGTATGTCTAAATGTGGCCTGGCATGCTTTACTGTAATATGTTATTACATGTCTAGATTGGTCTACATTGTGCAGCCAGTTGGATATGTTTTCATTGTGGCATGGAATGTTGAATAGCAAAGCATTATATTAATTAAAGGATTAATACTCACCTGCACTGATGGTGACTTGCATGTATTGTATTTTTAGATTAGTGATTCCCTACAAAACAATTGCAAACGCTCTGGCCTTTTAGCCAATGTTTCACCAAACATGTGCTGTATAATGAATTAAAACACATATTTATATCATTATCCTAGTGCATTGTACAGCGTACCTCTGCAGCAGCACGTTTGTGCATAGCAAGCGTGGTAATCTAGGCTGTGCCAGAGTGTGGTGCGACCCATGATTTGTTGCCGAGTTGGGGGGGGCCTAAGCATGTCTATCGGGGGTGGGGGCCCTGAATTTTGTGTTACGCCTCTGATTTACAGGGGTGGTATACACCAAGGAGTAGGAGGTCCTACGAGACCACTAGGAAGGAATTCATGGGTCCGCAGGCTTTGTAAAACCGATTCTGCAGAGAGAGGCACTGGAATGGGAGGACAGGCATGAAGTGGAAAGCGGCCCATCCATTCATCTTCCACATGCTGGTTTTAAGAACTTCCTGGAACATCTACTGACAATGCCGGATGCACATAAATTGATGTGTGGGCTGCACAGTGGTTGCACAACCACCGCCGGGCAGCATATACTACCCCTTTCAGTAATACTTACTGAAGACTCTTATATTAACTCAGGTTCATCATAGACATTTGTAGTAATTTGGTTCTCACATCACCCAATACAGGTGGTAGTACAAGTAGGTTAATTTGATTAGAAATGGGTGAAAAGGCCTACCTCGACTGCAAATGTTGTGCCCATAAAACTCAACAGTACAATATCGACTTTCTTTTGACATTGTTTCACTGCTTCATCATTTCGTTTGATCATTCTTTTTATGTTGAAAATTGGAAAAGATTCCCATACCCCCACTTTCACCTCCTCGCGGTTACAAAGCAGTCAACAGAATGGTGCCTGCCTTCTTCTGTGCCCAGATTGTGTACTGCCACCTTCTCATCACGTACGCATGTAATGCAAACAATAGATTTGCCATCTTTTGGTGCTGAATTTTATTTTCGGGCGATGGATAGCCGATGAAATTTAACATTGGAGATAGTAAAAATGTGGTTTCTGAATTGTGCAGGGTTCAGACCGTTCCCCAATAGCGGAGAACGGTGGGAAGGACAGCGTGTAAAGGGGTTGGGCCACAGTGTCAGTTGAACATTTTTGTTTGGGTTCAAAGAGGAGCCGGACTGCAGGCAGTACTAGCCTGATGGGCAATATCTAATATAGTGGTGTTGGAGTTGAGATAGAAAGTCATAATCGGATGTTGATTAGAAAACATCAACCGCGTGCAAAATCAATGCTTTTGTGCAGACAACATTTTGCCAGTCTGTTTCCATTCATTACTGTCGAAATCATTAATATCCTGACTATTTATTTTATTCTATTTTATTTAAATTTTTTCTGTAGTGATTTGCTATAGAGCACTATGATTAAGGTATTGTTGAAAGATAAAAATAGGTGAAAGGAAAAATAAGGATTGGTCTGCTTTTCTGCAAATCCATCGGCAGAAAGCAAAAGGTGATGTATGACAGACTGTCTACTCTAGCCACATTCTATATCACAGTAGAGGTGAAAGACACTCTCTTGGGGTGTGATGTATCTGGATAGTGCATTTTGCATTGGAGGTGTAGAAGGAAGAAGTGGGAGATCTCCAAACATACCAGATAGTCTTTCAGAACATAGGATGCCGGAAGGGACAACGAGTGCAATTCCATGTAATCCACATGGCTCAACTGGTGGCACTGAGGCACCAAATAATTCTCTGCAATTCCATGTAGATCACATGGTTCAACCGGTGGCACTGAGGCACCAAATAATTCTGTGAAATTCCATGTAGACCACATGGTTCAACCGGTAGCACTGAGGCACCAAATAATCCCATTTCAAATGGGGAAGACTGTGGAGGAAGCCCTAAAGCAACTTGAAAAGGAAGGTATCATAGAAAAGGTGCCAGGCCCAACACTGTAGGCATCCCCATCAGAGTCGCGCACAAACCAAAAGACAGTAAGAACTCCGAATTTGCATGGAAGGGAGACACAACCGGGACCCACTTTAGATGACATAATAACAGACCTGAAAGGGTTGGCAATATTCTTAATAATAGATCCCTGCACAACGACTCCAGGCCCATGGAGACATTTTCCTTCTCCATTGGACTTCTGACACAAAAGGCTAAGCTTCAGAGTCTCGTCAGAGGACAAAGTATTTCAGTACACTATATGAAGCATGCTGGCAGGGCATCCAGAAGTAATTAATATGAGTGAAGACATCCTCACTCACACAAGACTGAAAAAAAAGAACACACGAGACAAGTGCCTGCGGTTGATTTTCCAAGTCCGAGGTCTGTCGGCAGACCCAAGAAAGGTGGTAGACATCAAGGCAGCTCATCCTCTGAGGAATCCTGCCTAAATGCGCAGTTTCCTAGGGATGCTACATTTCTGCAGTAGGAGGACAATCCCTGGGTGTGGGGGCTTCAAGAAGCAGGGTCTTATGAGAACACGAAGAATGCACTATTTGCTGAAACAACAATGGCAAAATCCGACATCCTAATCATCAATGACAGCCTGGTGGGCCTAGTGCAGGGTGTCATACAATGAGATGAATATGGTATGGCCAAGTCTATAGTATATGACATACCCACGGAACAGACGTATTCCCAAATCGAAGGGGAAGCCCTGGCCATGGGCTGGGGATGCATATGTACATATGTACATATTTACTTGTGTACAGATTTGGGAGGCCAATCACATGGCTCGTGCCTGTCATGCTGGGTTCAGCCTCTTGAATCCCTCTCTGGGTGGTGAGCTGGCTCTAACAGCTGCAGTAGTATGGAGTTTTGCTACAATTTCAGGCAGGTGCAGACAATCCAGCAGACTACTTCTCGCTTCATCCTGCTGAGCGATCCATGTGGAAACGACTTGTAGATGGTAAAGCTGAAGATCACTTCTATACCATAACAAATGCCATCTCCCCCAAGACTATGGGCCTCAAGTCGGTAATTACGGATCTGTTTTTTTTTTCCTGACCGGCACACTTCAAGTTTGGTGGTGGGGTCCAGGGATCTCCCATTAGGCCTGACTTGCCAGTAGATCACGCCCCTACCAGCAAAGAAATGTTCCAATTACTGGCACTGGTAATACTGGTGCCGGTAATTGCAGCAATACCTTCCCATGGAGTACTCCATGGTAATGGGAATTTACCAGCACTCCGCCACCTGTAATATCATGGTAATACTGGAATATCGGGCAGTAGCAATGGCAAGGGCAGATTCCCGGTATCCCTCTGCAATTACCCGCAGGATTCCGGGAAACTCTTAATGAGGCCCTATGTCTCCGACAAAAATCAATGGAGTAACAGCCAAGCATCAAAGCATGCAGGAGGAGTTAGAACAGCTCAGAGCAGGGTCCCGGAAAAACCTTTGGCCGACCAAACCCACAAGATACCAGCAGAACAAGCCTTTCTTCAATGTCTGTGGAGGGTGAGGTCTGAACTCTCTGAAGGCATGGAAGGGTCTGTTGCAGGCCTAGCATCTCGCAACCCCACCAGATCTGATAGTCATTGCACTCACACACATAGGACATCAGGGGCCAGCAAGAAGAAAAACAGGTTGCGAGAAAGGGTTTGGCTTCCGAACCTGGTAGTTGAGGGAGACACATTCTTAATCACATGTAAATGGTGCCAAGCAGCTGGCACACACTTGAAGACACTGCCCATTCAGTCATTGGAGAGAAGCAACATCCCATGGTAGTATTTGGCCATGGTTTGGTATTTTCCCCCATTCAAAATACTTCCTAGGAGTACTGGGCAGGTATCCAGAGATTAAATGTGTCACCTTTACGGCTGCAAGGGAAGTCATAGTTGCGATTGAGGAATAGCTCACAGCTCATGGCATACTGGAAACGGTTAGGTCCGACAACTGGTTGCCATTCCTAGGCAAGTAATTTGAGGAGTCCATGCAACAGTATGGCATCAATCATAAAAGGATCACACCTCTATGCCCTAGACCAATTAGGATACCAAAGGATTTGTGAGAACTCACAGCAAACCATTCTGCTTCACCTATGAACAAGGGGAAGGGCTGCAACATGCTCTCACAACGTTTCTAATGGCTATTACACCACTCAGCATACTGCCATGTGGGGGCACCAGTGTAGGCTCTGTACAACCAAAAGCTGAGATCCATTGTGCCAGAGTATCAGGCCAGAGAGAGTGCAAATTGGCAAGAGGTACATCAGGCAAAAACAAATACAGGACAATGACAAAGAAACCTCCAGTTGACATTCTGTTGGATACTGGTAATCAGGTGCTGATACGTAACCAAAACCAGAGACATAAGCTAAGCCTTCCATATGAAATGAACCCACGGTTCACGAGAGAGAAGCAAGAGTTGATGATAACAGTTTTATGTGTGCAGTCCAGGATAACAAGAAACTGCAGCTGGTTCAAAAGTCTCCTAGACCTATGGAGGACCGGGATGGTGCTATCTAGAAGATTGAGGAACGGTGGGAAGAATTAAGCACTGACAGATCAGGATAAGATAATCCGATGCTAGAGAACATTGGGCAAACAGATCAAAAGCACTGAAGGTACGATGGAACAACAGGTGAAGATAACCAGAGGATATATCCATTGAGTGTTGGAAGATGAATTACGAATCATTTGCAAGACTATGTTCTAGATTAAGTGAAATGTTTCAAATGTGCTATATCATTTTGTTATACCTGGGATGGGATGTTGTGACAGAGCTTATAATGGTGCTCACGGATGCTCTTCCCTTCACTAGCATGATCAGGTTTATGGTGCGTGACCCAAAAAAGGAAGCCACCTCACACCGGGCATGGTCAGTGATCCACTCTACCATGCCTTTCGCACCGAACATGGATTTCAATATGGATCAGACATAGGAGCTTAAAATAAAAGTGTTTAATTGTTTACAAGAAAGTTCACATTGACCACCAACTCACTCGACACTTGTTAGCAGCTCACTGCAACCATTTGTTCTTGCAACAAATCTGAATCTGGTATGGTGCAATAATCTCAACTGTGGCCTTGTGCATAGTGTGTCTGCACTTTATGAATACTCTTTGTTGTGTTAAGCCTAACAGAGCCTTCGCAAGACTTGAGCAATGGCATAGCAAGAGAATGCATGAAACTGTGACAAGACTCCTGAAGAACAGAGCAGTAAACAGCTGTATGACACTCTCTAATAAGGAACCATTCAACCTTATAATATGTTGACCTTTACTTCAAATGCCAGTGACCAAGATTACTTAACGAGGGGCTCACTGTATGCTGATGGTTACTGTCACTTGACTGGTTCACTAGAGCCCATGCAAGCCAGACATCAGTATCCTGTGCACCAGAAACTGACCGCAGCTACACCCTTAACCCCATGGACTCATGACATTTTCATCCTGCATTCTCAAAGACTAATCAGAAGTCAGACTGTTCAGCGTACATCTCAGCCTGTATTGAGGGGTGAAGCTGAATCCTGAGAATCATGTGAGCAAGCTCTGTTAAAGGGCCTGCAGCTGATTAAGTGCAGCCAGGCCAATAAGTCACAATATTACTTAATCATGTGTGATGAGGCAAGCACTGCGAGCGTTTGGGAACTTCCAATTGAAGTTAGGGTGCTAGTCTAGCTTGATCTTTTGTGAGGGCTCGTCTATGGAATGCTGAAATTCAGAGAGTACTACAGCAGTGACTGGATCTGAGAAGTGTCATGATTCCTGCCCCTCATGTCCCCAGCCCTCCAAGATGTCAGGCTGGAGCCAGGCCACGATCACCTACATGGCCCTCAAGGGCCTCTCCATCCCTCCAAAGACCCACTTGGAGTCAGACTTGGTGCCTGTGTCAGACTCACTCACTCCAATAGGATAACATTGGGGATTGGACTTGTAGTGCATTGATGGGGACAATATGGATGCCCCCACATATTTCGGTTCCCAGAACTGCATGTGCGGTCTAGTCTTTTGGGTGTGGTTCAGCCCAGAGAGACCTGGGATACCCAGAGACTATTTAAGCCACACCCAGGCCGAGAAACATGCTTTGCGTTTTCTGCACCTGCAGCGTGACACTCACTGTGTCCGTGTTCGGATCGGTCTCCAGTAGGCCTGCATCTTTCTTCTGCGCTCAGCTCCTGCAAGAACAAGAACACCGTTAGGAACAGCCTTACCTTGCGGTGCTTCTGCCCATCATTCATCACTCCTTCTGTTCTGTGGGCATCTTTGGCAGTGTCATTCTCATCCCGGCAAGCGGCTTCCTAAGGAAAAGGGAAAAGAACAGAAAAAAGGCATTAGTAAGAATTCTGCAAATCTTTGCTTATTTATAAATACTGTTTGAGCTTCAAACGCTTACCTGAATCCCAGCCGCTCTGGGGGAACTCTGTCTCCGGAACTTCTCATCCATCTGCAAGAGGGAAAAGACACTCCAGGTTAGCGTGGAAACATCTAGAGGCGCCGCATACCGCGCTTACCCACCGCATTTGTGCTTCATAACCGGCATCCACGCTGAAAAGGTTGCGGCACCTAAAAGACACAGAAAAAGAACTCGGGGTTCAATGCAAACACGAAACGGGTGCATCGTGCATTGCACTCTCACTCACCTTCAGTGCTACTCATCTCAGCAGCACGCCGCCATCCCCGGACGCCAGCCATCATCTAAGGAAGGAAAGGAACGAAGTTAGAGAACTGTTCAAAAGACTCATTATACTTACCTGTCGGACTCTTGCCAGTGAAGTAACTAGGCAGCAACGAGCCTGCATCAATCACTGCGCCCCTGCGCTGAAAGCAGGACAGAGAGCACACTATCCAAGAAAACAAGGCCCAGTCTCCAATCGAATAGCCCCCAGGGAAGGGTTCGAGGTCGTAAGAGGTCAGAACAGGCTGAGTGACGTCCCCGTGGATACCAGGTGAGTGTTACAGAACGCAAAGCCTCACATCAAAATCCACCTGGGCGTCATGGAAACGTCAGAAACCAACCAGTTAGCCCACATGTTGGGGCAGCTATGTTCCGAAGTACATGCAGCCAGGCAGGAGACCAACACCCTGAGGAGAGAGCTGATAGTAGCCAAAGAACGCACTGATGATTTAAGCCGGCAACTTCTCCAGTCACAAGCAGGGCATGCACCATTGCCGGGAAGCATGCCCTCGATGCCAGTGCCATCAGCCAATCCCGTTCAGATAACCCTTCCTGGGGCAGTTCCCTTGGCCCCGCCCGAACGATTTACGGGGGAACCCAAGAGATTTGCAACATTCATGAACCAGTGCCACCTGCACTTCCTTTGT
The DNA here is from genome assembly GCF_040938575.1 of Ambystoma mexicanum. Lineage (NCBI taxonomy): Eukaryota > Metazoa > Chordata > Amphibia > Caudata > Ambystomatidae > Ambystoma > Ambystoma mexicanum. Next base: position 1,268,553,424 of record NC_090922.1, read on the forward strand.
AGGCCAGGGGACTTTCCGAATGATCAATCATGGGTCGCTATTGTGCTATCCTACCTGAGTGGTAGCGCCGCAGACTGGTCTGTACCCTTTGTGGCCCAAGATGATTCTTTGCTGCATAATTTCAGGGGCTTTCAGCAGGATATGAAAAAGCCGTTCGCCTGTCATACTCATGGGCAGGCATTAGACAACAAACTTCTGTCCCTACGCCAAGGGAATCAAGACCTATTAACATACATAGCCATGTTCAATAGACTCGTAGTTGAAGCAGAATGGCCAGTGGAGAAGAAAACCACGTTATTTCATCAGGGGTTGCGGGGGGAGCTCAAGGATGTTCTCGCACAAGTAGTGAACCCCCCGAAAGACTGCTCAGATTTCATTGACCTTGTTGTTCAACTGGAACATAGGTTGCAGGACCGAAGAGCAGATGGAACCAGACCAGACCCTTGCCCTATGTATGTGCGTTCAAAGGACAATACTGCCCGAACAACGGAAGGTTCAGGAAAACCAATGCAAAAGGAGGGGGTCAGATCCCCCTTGACTAAAGTGGAAAGGGATAAAAGGAGACAGCAGAAGTTATGTCTGTACTGTGGAAGGTCAGGTTATTTCCTTAAAGAGTGCCCTGTGAAGCCACCGAGGAGGACGGTAGGGGCCATGGACAAGGAAGATACCATCAAGGAATTGGAAAACTCCCCAGCCTGGCAAGTGTAGGGGTCCACTTGTTGTGCGAAGAAAGTGAACTACAGACCTCCCATTTCGCACTATCTGTGGTCTTGATCAATCACCAACAACCATGTCGGATGCACGCAGTAAGAGCATAAATAGACAGTAGAGCCATTGGGAATTACATTGAGCAGGATCTTGTGGCAAAGATGGGGCTTCCATTACACCCTAAATCAACCACCGACACTGTTACCACTGTTGACGGCACAGAAATAGCTTCTGGTCCAGTATCCCAATGCACTGCAGCTTTAACCCTTCTGTGCCAGGATGGACACCAAGAATCTATAGTTTTCGACCTCATTAAGGGACCACAGTTACGGTTGATTTTGGGAATGCCATGGTTGGTAGCTCACAATCCTCAAATCGATTGGCGAGCAAAAGAATTGGCTTTTCCCGAGACTTGCGCCCACACATGTTATCCCCAAGAGAAACAACCAATAGACACCAGAACCTCCACGCTTGTGACTGTGGCAATCTGCACCCTACCAAGTGAATACCAGGACTTTCAAGAAAGAACAGGCTAATACCCTGCCACCGCATAGACCATATGATTGCCAAATCGCCCTGATACCCGGTGCACAAATCCCTTGTGGGTGAATTTACGCACTCACGGAACCAGAAAACCAGCACCTGAAGGCCTTTCTTGACCAATACCTGGCCAACAGGTTCATCCATCCCTTGAAGTCTCCAGCAGCCAGTCCTCTATTCTTCGTACCGAAAAAGGAGGGAGACTTGAGAACGTGCATCGACTATCGTGCACTGAACCAGATTACCGTAAAAAATCGCTACCCCCTGCCACTGATCCCTGAATTGCTTGATCAAGTTAAAGATGCCAAAATCTACACAAAACTAGACCTGAGGGGGCATATCACCTTGTTCGCGTAAAACAGGGGGACAAATGGAAAACCGCTTTTCGCACCAAATACGGCTTGTACGAATATCAAGTAATGTCCTTTGGCCTTTGCAACGCACCTGCTGCATTTCAATACTTCATGAACGATGTCCTACGGGAAATGATTGATGTGTGCGCTCTAGTGTACATTGACGATATCCTAGTATATTCTGCATCAAAGCAGGACCACGTTAAACACGTCCGATCCGTATTGGAGAAACTCCGTCAACACCAGCTCTACGCCAAGCTCGAAAAGTGCTCATTCCACGTCTCTGAGGTGGAATTCCTGGGCTTTATTCTCAGCCCGAATAGAATCCGAATGGATGTACACAAGGTAGATGCTATCCTGAACTGGCCATCCCCAAGTTCATTCAAGGGGGTTCAAAGTATGCTGGGTTTTGCAAACATCTACCGCCGGTTCATCCCAGGATTTTCGCAAATCGTGCATCCCATCACGTCATTACTAAGGCAAAGCAACAAAAAGTTCCATTGGACAACAAAAGCCGAGGAGGCTTTCCAGGAACTCAAAGCAAGATTCACATCTGCCCCAATCTTATGCGACCCTTGCCCTGATCTCCCATACCTGGTGGAAACTGGCACCCCAATCATGGCTATGGGAGCCGTCCTCTCACAAAAGGACCCCGAAACGGGCCAGTTACACCCTTTTGCCTTCTGGTCGCGTAAATTCACACCCCCTGAACTCAATTATGCTATCACAGACAAAGAACTCCTGGCCATTAAGTTAGCCTTCAAGGCATGGCGGCACTACCTCTTGGGTGCCAGACACACAATCACAGTAATAACTGACCACCGGAACCTCCAGTACCTAAAAATGGCAAAGGCCCAATCCTCACGACAACTACGTTGGGCTCTTTTTTTTGCTGAATATGACTACGTGATTACATTTCGACCAGGGGTGAAAAACGGGAAGGACGATGTCCTTTCCCATATGGGGGTGGAAGAGCAAGGGTATCAGACCCCTGGCCCAATAGCAATCATCCCGAGTGACAAGCTCCTAGGAAACACAGCAACCATAACTCAGAAAGAATTACATGAAGAAATCCAAAACCTGATGAGTCCGGAGCAATTACAAGCGTGGAGTGCACAAGGAGAACATTACATGATAAAAGATCACTTGCCCTACTTCAGGAATCGTTTATTCTTACAAAACCAAGAACTACGAGAACAAGTCTTGTCCGGTTATCATGATTCCTTGATTGAGGGCCACCCCGGAATCGCTAAAACCCTAGCCAAGGTAAAGCGAAATTATTGGTGGCCCACATGGCGTAAAGACATTATCCAATTCATCCCATCTTGTGGAGTGTGTGCTCAAAACAAGTCATCCAAGCAGAAACGGGCTGGGCTATTACAACCATTGGAAATCCCACCAGCACCCTGGCACACGTTGTCCCTCGATTTTATTACTGATTTACCACCCAGTCAAGGGTTAAACACTATTCTTGTGGTCATGGACCTATTTTCAAAAATGGCACATTTCATTCCTCTTAAGGGGCTCCCAAATGCTTCCACTCTGGCAAAGGTATTTCTTGAAGGCATCGTATGGCTCCATGGGTTTCCTTCAGTTTTGGTCTCAGACCGAGGTACTCAATTCGTATCTAACTTCTGGAGAAAATGCTGCTCTATGGCCCAGATCGACATCCGGCTGGCTATCCACCAGTCACCATCCCCAAACGGATGGTCAAATTGAGAGGACAAATCAGACGCTCGAGCAGTATCTGCGTTGCATGTTACACCAAGCTGAAGGAAGCTGGTTCGACCTATTATGGATGGCTGAATATGCTTATAATAATTCCCTACAGACCAGCACTGGGCAGACACTCTTTTATACCATGTATGGCAGGCACCCACGCACTTCTGAGTTGGATGTTCCTACAACCCTGGAAATGCCAGCAGTCAAAACCTTGCACACAACCATTTCTGAAACCTTTAAAAGGGCAGCTGAACACCTACTTCAAGCTAAGAATCGCCAAAAGAAGTTTGCTGATCAAAACCGAGCAAAGGCCCCCAACTACCAAGTGGTAGACAAAGTCTGGCTGGCGTCTAAACACGTGTCCATTAAAGGAGCCCGAACTTTCCATCCAAGATACCTGGGTCCTTTCACCGTCACCTCTGTCATAAATCCTGTGGCGGTCAGACTAGCTTTGCCGTCAAACATGCAGATTCATCCTCTGTTCCACGTGTCTCTCCTTAAACCTGTTCAACCTGGGACCCGGGCAGCAACACCACCGCAGCCAGTAGCAGTCGCCGGGGAGCCAGAATTCGAAGTCAAGGAATCCTAGATTCAAAGTACGTCAGATCCAAATTATATTACTTCGTAGACTGGAAGGGGTATGGTTCACAAGACAGGGCATGGGAGCCTTGTGAGCACATCCATGCACCTTGCTTGCTTAGCCGTTTTCATCAAAACCATCTAACCAAACCAGGACCAGACAGAAGAGCCACCTTGAGTGGGGCCTTGGGGGGGAGTGCTGTCATGATTCCTTCCCCCTCATGTCCCCAGCCCTCCAAGATGTCAGGCTGGAGCCAGGCCACTATTACCTACATTGTCCTCAAGGGCCTCTCCATCCCTCCAAAGACCCACTTGGAGTCAGACTTGGTGCTTGTGGCACCAGACTCACTGACTCCCATAGGATAACATTGGGGATTGGGCTTGTAGTGCATTGATGGGGTCAAGATGGATGCCCCCACATATTTCGGTTCCCAGAACTGCATGTGCGGTCTAGTCTTTTGGGTGTGGTTCACACCCAGGCTGAGAAACATGCTTTGCGTTTTTTGCACCTGCAGCGTGACACCGTGTTCGGATCGGTCTCAAGTAGGCCTGCATCTTTCTTCTGCGCTCAGCTCCTGCAAGAACAAGAACACTGTTAGGAACAGCCTTACCTTGCGGCGCTTCTGCCCATCATTCATCACTCCTTCTGTTCTGCGGGCCTCTTCGGCGGTGCCATTCCCATCCCGGCACGCCGCTTCCTAAGAAAGAGGGAAAAGAACAGAAAAAAGGCATTAGTAAGCATTCTGCAAATCTTCGCTTACGCTTAAATACTGTATGAGCTTGAAACGCTTACCTGAATCCCAGCCGCTCTGGGGGAACTCTGTCTCCGGAACTTCTCATCCATCTGCAAGAGGGGAAAGACACTCCAGGTTAGCGTGGAAACATCTAGAGGCGCCGCATACCACGCTTACCCACCGCATTTGTTCTTCATAACCGGCATCCACGCTGAAAACGTTGTGCACCTAAAAGACACAGAAAAATAACTCAGTTCAATGCAAATACGAAAGGGGTGCATCGCGCTCTCATTCACCTTCAGTGCTGTTCATCTCAGCAGCACACCGCCATCCCCGGACACCGGCCATCATCTAAGGAAGGAAAGGAACAAAGTTAGTGAACTGTTCAAAAGAGTCATTATACTTACCTGTCAGACTCTTGCCAGTGAAGTAACTAGGCAGCAACGAGCCTGCATCAATCAACGCGTCCCTGCGCTGAAAGCAGGATGGAGAGCACACTATCCAAGAAAACAAGGCACAGTCTCCAGTCGAATATCCCCCAGGGAAGGGTTTGAGCTCGTAAGAGGTCAGAACAGGCTGAGTGACGTCCCTGTGGATACCAGGTGAGCGTTACATTCACTGCAAGTAGCGATTACAAAACTGAACCAATACTGCTTACCCAAAACCAATATAATAATAAAGTGTCAAAAGTTCTACTTTAGGAAGCAAGTACAACATGCAGGTGTACATGAGTACGTAACAGCCTTACCTAATTTCTCAATATCTTGTAAATTTGGTGCTGGGATTAGTGTGGATGAATCAATTAGGGATAACATAATAATATATACTAATAATAATAATAACATTAAGGATTGTTTGTGGTTAGTAGAAGACCCTAATCTACTTAAAGCAATTGTAATGTCCTAAAAGGTTGAGCAGATGCCGCTGTGAGCTAAAGCTCATAAAAAGGAAAAGACCAAGGAAGCAAAGACTGGAGTCAGTATTAATCAAGTTAGTAAGGAAGAATCTAGAGCAAATAGAGCAGTATGCAAACAGCCAAGCTAAACTGATTTAGATGACGTGGCCGTAGACTTCTAGGCAACTTGTATGCATATCCAGATGTCAGACAGCACTGTATCAATTACAGTGTTATGGCACATTTCTCTTGTGTTTGATGATAAAAAGATAAGGAAACAAGTAAAATGGATGAATCTGTGATGATGAATTTGTGATGATGTATATTATTTGCTAACAACAAATATTGTGTAATGAACCTAAGGGTCTTTCCCAACCTACTCCCCAGGGATCCTCTGTTCAGGAGATCAGGGAATGGACATCGCTTTTGGATCCCTACCCTGGCGCCGGACAAGTGAGGGAGGACAACCTGAGTGGAGGGTTCCTGGGTATTGGATGGAGGGTTCCTGAGGTTGATGATAGTGACCTACCCTCCCCTCCCATAGCCTTTATTGGCTACTGTCAGTCCTATTCCCTTAACCCCTGTAATTTTCCTGGACATAGTGAGACAAAGAAGAGGAAGTCAAGATGAGTGTAGATTTCCATGAGAACCACCACTATGTTACTGGGACGAGGAAGATGCAGATCAAGGCCATCAACTTCCCCTATTGACATGTCCCACTAACGAGGCCAGGAAGGGTCAGGCGATTAAATTCACCTATGCCCACCTGCAGCATATTAACTACTCAGATGGATACAAAAGGAACACACATGTTTGGCAAAGAGAACGTGTAGAGCGAGTGGAGCGAGTTGGACGGCGAGCAGGAGAGGCAGCAGAGCCAGAGCTGCCCAAACCAAGGCCATGGAGAGTGAGACGCCATGATGCTGTAAGACTGTAAGAAGGGGATCTGGAGAAAGCGCAGTGAGAAGGTCGTGTCTCCAGAGAGACGGAGGAATTGACAGACGGGAGCCGTGGGGTATGTTAATCTCGTACTCCATGTGCCCAGAGAGGTGTTCGTTCCCCTGTGCAAAGCAGAAGGCCCAGGAGGGTCTGGGGGGCAGGTGCAGAGACCCTGACCTCAGGCGACAAAGCCGCGAAAACCATGACCAGTGAGTTTCTGAAGTGAAAGAAACCTGGCACTCGTTAAGAAAAGACTGTTTACTTTGTAGCAGTGTAATTGCGAGTGAAAGAGCACTCCTTCCCGAAAGCTGTCGGAATACCGATGAGATATGAACAATGAGAAAGAACGTATGAAAGGATATTAAGTAGCAGATTAGTCATGTATAATGGTATACGCATTCAAAAGTCTCTGTGATGGTAAAGAAGCATTGCTGCGACAGGGGAGCTGTGAGCGAGTAAAGTGTGAGCAAAATAAAAATCCTTTTCAAGAAGTATTGCTGCGGCAGGGGTACTGTGCGCGAGCAAAGTGTTAGCATAACTGAAATCCCTTTGAAAGCTCCACGATAATAGGGGAGCCACATTAACTTGAGGTAAGAGCAAAGTTGCAAAAACTAATAAAGAGATATTTTGAGTCAACTTTGAGCTTTACGAAATATGTGGTGAACCATTGAGACCAGAGGGTCTGCAGCTTGGGGAAGGGAACCCAGAGTGGCCTAAAGAAACTGTGAAAGGAACTGTGCGCTTTGAGAAGCATTGAGGTTGCCCACAGGCAGGAGGTTGATCAAGGAAGGGCCGAATAAACCCCACATTAAAGACCAAATGAGAGACTTAAGCAAACCTAGGCACCTGGTTCCATGACCTGCAATGGGGGAACCATGCGATCTGTAACTTGTGACACGACAATCATGGGTCTAAGTGCAAGAAGGAATCATTTGAGATACTAAAGTTGGAAGTCAGAAGCACTTGGCTTTGCATGGGGAAGGGAGCCCCGCAAGCAACAAATGAAGAGTGATATTTTCTGGTGGAACTGTTGTGAACATTAGTTTTGTGTTTGGAAGCAAACTTTGATAATTGGTACATTGAAGGATAACCAGGAGGGTCTAAACTCGAGACAAGGGGAGCCTGAAAGACCCTGTGAAGAAGTGAATCCAGATAAGTAAAGGCACTATGAGTATTTGCAAAGTGAATCCTGAGAACTTGTGGCACTTTCTTACCCTGAGTGTCTTGAACTTGGGGAAGGTAACCGTGGAAGAACTCCATATTCACATTGACTTTTCTTTGAACACTATTAAGTTGGCCAAATCCCACACACCCTGTTACTTTGTAGAAGTGAGGGCAGGCATAGGTTTTGACACAGACAATAGTTTACTTTTGATTTACAGACTTTGGCCCTGATTCATGGATTATATGCGCTGAAAAAAACGGCATTTGTGCGCCATTCTGCCTGCAAATCTCTGTTAAACAAATGGGGATTTGTCGGCAGAATGGCGCATAAATAAATTTTTTTCCGCGCAAGTAATCCATGAATCAGGCCCTTAGACTTCCATTTGTTTACTTTCCATTAGGAAGCATTCCCACCTTAGAGTTAGGACAAGATAGGTATTTTTTCCATCTTGACCATAAACAATAAAGGTTTTCCAAGTCTCTCTATTTGTCTGTGCCATCTCTTGATACCATGCATGTATGACAATTGTCAGACTCACAGATTGGTAATTTAAATTAAAGACAATAAGGTTTCATCAATTGCTGATTCTGGATCACCTTACACAATAATTACCATAGACATGTGGAAGGACCTTTGTCGTAAAGAGTTGGCCAAGTAACACCTTATAAACTCAGACACAGGCTATTTGAAGTCTCCCCTGAGGAAAGTTGCACTGATGTGCTGGTAGAATATGTCATTATGAGAGAGTTCCAGTACAAGACTGGACATACCAATGTTCCCCCAACATTAAGCTAGATGTCAACAGCGTTGAACAGCTTTTGGCTGTTGATGATACCAATTGCATTGAGTCACAGTGGAACATAGGTGTTGTTCACCTGTTTCCTGAATAGTTTATCATAAAAATAGGCATATGTTCATATGTTCATAAAACTATTATTATTAAAAATACCATATCAAAGGTGTTTGAAGTGATGAACATTCTTTTATGGTATAACTAGGAAGTAAGGGAGAATTTAGACAGAGTGGGATAACATCATTACGGCTTTCTCCTAAAGTAGTGACCCGGCTTGTTGCCCTGTACGGCCAGGCCCCAATGACATATGGATGAAACTTAGGGTAGATTTAGCCAAGCAATCCCCAAACTAATGTACTGAACTGATTCACAGTGCCCTATAAGATGTATGTGTTTCCTACCTCTGCCAAACTCCCAAATTATACTGACATTGCCTTGTTTGCACGTCCCCTGATCTCTGTAATTATACTCCGCAATGATTGCAATATCTTTGTAATGTGTTAGTATATGACAGTCATGTGGTGCCTTGCTTGCTAAGCCTAAATAAAGTTTGAAAAAAAAAGAAAAGCCACTGGCAAGGTCTGTGTTTGATTTTATCTCGGTGACATTGTAGCTACAAATACAGAGGTTTCTGATGCCTAATTTCAATGAAATAATCATTACCATCAATGGGGCACAGAGTTTTTACACACTAGTCCTTCCATATGCGTATCATCAGATACATTTGCATGCACAGTCCAAACATCGTAATGCAAGCATTCAAGATCATAAACATTTCACACTACAGAAGACAAGCACATGATGAGAACAGGCAGAACGTTTTCCCTGAAGATGGTATTTTAGTACGAAATGCATTGGACACCATTATATACATTCTTCCTGTGTTGTCATAATTGGATTTTTTCACTGTGAATCTGTTGTTTCACTTACTTCACGAAATACACTAAGAATGAAAATTGCTTTCAAATGAAATCTTTAACTAACATTGTTGCACTTGACATTAGTCCCATGTTAACATGAATATTCATGAGAGGTCCTTCCAAGTATCTGACAGTAGTACATGGGGCCCCCTTGTTTTACAATGTTACATTTGGACAGATGGGAATGGCCCTTTTGTGTTCTTAATCCTGCACCCTTTTGTTATGTGGTTGACATAAACCTGATATAAATTTGGTACAAACATGATATCAACGATGATCTATTTTATATCAAATGTTTATCCAAAAGGGATATAAAGTGAATATACATTCATATTAAAATGATATTTAGTGAATATAACCTTTTTATATAAAAAATGTGTCCGGGATCGTGCGTATGTGCTGTTGCCTGGTGGAGGGCGAATTGAGTTGTGAAGAGAGAGACTGCGAATCTTAGGGTTACGCGTGGTGATGCGTTGAGGCAGCAGGATTGGGTTTGGCCTTTAAGGCGCTAGGAATCGAGTATAAAGTTGATCTCAAATGGACGTTTTTTTATTGAATTCCAACAATTTAATATACACTTTATATGCAGTTTACATATTTGAAGAATTTCAAGAATGTTTGATATAAAATGATTGAGCTATAAATAGATTTGTGACAGTATACATTTTATATTAGTTTTATATTAATTGTATATAAAATTGATATACATTTCATATACAAATGTTGATAAATTTGACTATAAAAGCGGGTCTACATTTTTATAGGAATTCTGTATTAAATCTATAGGTAGTATAGATGACGTTAGGAATTTGATATGGGCAATGAAGTTTGCTGCATTACTTTGTAACATTAAACTTTGATAGAAATGTAATCTACATTTTATAAATAGGATCGATGATGTCATGATTGTATAATCTTAATGATACAGGCTAGAGCGTTAGCGAGTATAGATGGACATATATTTGATATATATCGATCTAAAGCGATAACCTAAGTCTGTGATGACGTAGGGGGAGGGTGTTATAACACAAATATATAGCTTTTGTGATAGGGATGGAAAACACATGCACTCTTCTAACCAGCCAGGGGTTGCTCAGGAAATGATGACTATGAACTGCTACAGTTACAACAAGGAGAAATCACCTCCAGGAAGCCCTGGGGGTTATGACGATAGTCATATTTCTAATTGTTTTATGGTGTATGATGGGATTGAAGATGTTCAGGATTTGATGGCCGACTAAGAACCCAAGAGTTTGGATGCCGACAATGCAGTATTGGAGCAATCAAGTGTGGCCAATGCGGGTTCTGAAGACTGTGAATCTATGGCTCTACAGGTGGATGCGGCGATGGCACCAGAGACTGATTCCGTCCCCCGGGCCTTGATGAAAAATAGGGTAATGTGTGCGGGGGTGAGGAGAACTAGGCTGTAGCAGAGACTACCAATACTTATTGTGCTGTGAGTCTAGAAATTACCCTCCCATAGCATAGGCGATGTATTTTGTTGGCCAAAAACCAACCACATCATGTGTTCAGCATTGTTAGTACAGACTCATGAGCATAACCAGACAGCGTCCATTTTGTAGGAATAGAATTCGCCATTTTGACTAATTTTCGCTTCTTGCTTTCTGTTCAAACTGCTTTTCTGTAGGCGTATTCTATTCCGTTATTGCTCATGCATAGAGCAAAGCCACAAGTTACATGTTGAAATGCAGCTCAGGCATCCCAGACAGCAATGCCCGGCCTCCTCCCTCACAAGTCCTTGGAAGTAAGCAACAAGGCATTTAATCATTACGCAGGTGCCAGCTAGTCTTGCTGATGCGATAGAAATGGTAGAAATGACAATTAATGGTTTGAATTATGCTCTCTTTTACAGCCCCCCTTCACTGAGCCCCTGTAGAGCGAGTTGAACTCTAGTACATGAATAGAAACAAGAAGATAGTGAGGCCTGGAATGTGTGTCTGCCCTGCACGCAGCTTGCTTGTAAGAACAAGAGCATTATGTTCCCTAAAACAAAGAATTGTGTCTGCAAGTCCTCAGATTGCAAACTGTTGCTGAATAAATGTCTGAAGGTGTCATATTTGTCATAATTGTCAATCATCGAAACCATTTCAAAGGAAATACATTATGGGCGGAATTGAATATGTCACTGCTGATAATAAGATGTTTGTTTTGTATATATGTAACTGTTGTAGAATGCTCGCTCTCTTGCGTCCCACGGGGTCTGGAGACACACGTTGCGGGATGTGAGACCCAGTTTGCTGACTAAGACTATTTGCTTTGCAATAAACCTTAGATTTTGGGAATTGAACCTTGTGTCTGGCATATCAGTTTGTATGTGGTGATTGTGCCTTGTTTCCATACGCAAGGGTTGCCTCGGGGCCCCATCAGTGCTTGCTGTTCAAAGCAACTTGAAATCCTGGGGAATTTTGAAAGTACGCTGTTTAAGGCCTGTCTTTCGCTGACGGAGACTGATAGCCTTAAAGACAATCCTATCATTCATTGTGCTTGCTGTTCATAACGAATTGAAAGCCCGGGGGATAACAGTCTGTGTAAGGAGTGTATTAGGCTAATGGAGACTGATATGGACAGAACTGTCCTTTTGCACTGATGTTCGGGCCACCCAGGTGATTACAGCCACAGTGACTGAGGCATGTTTAAAACAACACTTTTACAGATGGTGCTACGGACATCAAATTAATAATTCTCAGCAGGATGCGCACGATTGTTTGGAAAAAGCTTTGTAAAATATGTTTCATGTTGAGCCCTAAATGTTTAGTAGATTTGTTGCACTTGACACAGATAAGGATCGCTACAGGAACTGAACAATGCATGTCTAAAACATTATGGGCTATATAGAATCAGCAAATATTCCCCTTTTGAAAATGAAGCAGTTTAGACGCATGTGTCTGATGGGTGTTAGAAACATTATTGAAAAAACAGTTCCCAACTGGGCGGGGATAAAGTTTGTATAATTGAGCACCTAATGGAATGTCGACATGGTTGCTTATGAAACGGCAGCATGTTTGTGCAGTAATCACATTTATTATGGAATCCATAACAGGCCCATTTGCTCTAGTATTTAAAGTGAATATATTTTGAATAAAAATTGGTGTTTTAAATGTCAATCAAAATCTGATGTTTATAAAACCTGATTGTGTATTTATGTTGAGGAGCGGTTATGGGGCAAACATGTCTGGCCTAAAGCTGTTAAAATATATTATGATGAAGGAGGTGTTGGTATTAACGGAGGGCTTGACAGCCTATTGCCTAAACTGCGAAGCAATGGTGAGAAGGTGTGAAGGGGAGCCATCAAGACGTGTTTTACACTCTACACAAGCCAACCTGAAAACATTTTAAATAGCGAAAGACCGTTTTATGTGACATTGATCAACAATGGCAGGCAGATATTATGAATTTGAGTCAGTTTCGAGAAGATAACAATGGGTTTAGCTATATTCTAGCCATCAGCAACGTTCTATCAAAATACACCTTTGTTGAGGCTTTAAAGAACAAGATGGGCCACAGCTTTTAAGTGCACATTTAACAGAGGCAGAAGCTCCACTAAACTACAGATGGACGCTATTAAGGAGCTTTTAAATAAGCTGTTGCAGAAACTTCTAAAGCAACACAGGATGCATCACTTTGTAACACACTCTGAAGTTATAGCCTCTATTGGAGAATTTTTTATATGTACCTTTAAAACACTGCTCTAGTGATATTTTATGGATAAAAACACACACAGAAATGTTGAGGTGGTACCCGCATATATAAATGGGTATAACAACAAACATCATAGATCTATTAATAGCACCCCAGCTGGTGTAACCCTGCTGAATTCTTTGGAGGTCTAGAAAAAACTGTCTGAAAAAGGGGGAACATGTGCGGATCTGAAAACACAAGGTTGTCTTTACAAAGGGCTATGCTCAGAACTACAGTGACAAGATCTTTATTATAGATGGAGTGGCTCAGTGGGTGGTTCTTTATATATACAGATTCATTGATTGTTCGGGGGAGATTGTTCAAAGTGTTTTTTACAGGGAAGAGATCGAGAAAGTCATCAAAGACCAGCAGCAAGTTTATAGAATCGAAGACAGCATAAAGAGTAAAGGTTGTGGTGCCAAAAAGCACTATCTAGTTAAATGGCTGGGGTGGCCTGACAAATTCAACAGTTGGGTGCCACCTGGATCCCTAGAGACCACGGGAGGGTAACGTGGGTCGAAATGGAGTGTGCACCTTTTTATTTTATGCTTCCCAGTAAAGCTTCAGCTGAAATATTTCCAGGGAATAAAATATCAAACTTTACTGTGAAGCTGGCCAAACCCATAAATCTGGAGGGTCAATGGACGGTGGCGCTCACTGAAGTTCAGTACATCCGTTCATGGGAACATTTAACACGGGGAAGCCACCTTTATCATAACATGAAGAAACCTCTGCGGTTCTGGCCGAGTGGATTTCCTGAGGGGCATTATTCAAATATACAGGAACTTGTGAGAGTCATCAACAAAGCCATATCAAATATACCTGAGTACAGCGATACAACGCTACACCTAGACCCACACCAACGGAAAGTTTTTCTACAGGGTCCATACTCATCTGTTAGATTTTTTCAACAGCGCAGAGACTGCGCAAGATATTGGGCACTGTGCAACACATTGGAAGTAAAGGACCATGGGATAATACCTGTGCCGACATTATCAGGGTTTTTATAGCTTAGTGCTTTACAGCGATATTGTGGAGTACCAATGGGTGGGGGATAGCTACGCCCTCTACTTAGAACTGTGGAGATTAAATGGAACAACAATGATATTGTGGACATTCAATACAACAAACTTGATTATGTTCCTGTCTGTAAAAACCATTTTGACACCATCAACATACAGATAAGAGATGAGCAGGGGCAATTTGTATCATTTAAATATGGATAAATCTGGCTGTGGCTGCACTTCAGACCGCTCTGGCTGAAAGACTAATAAATCAGCAATATAATGGCTGTAGTGAAGAACTATGGAGACCTCTTGGCCTATATGTAACATTACAGGACTCAGACCGGTTACAGTGATCAGCCATATTTCAGCTGACCCGCCGTAATGTATGGGGTGGGAATCTGCAGTATTTTCTAAAGTATTTTTAGACACGGGATACCTTTTCTACATTGCAGCTTTGAATTAGCTAAACCTCACGTTAATACGACAACCACCAATATTGAAAAAGACGTTGTGGGAAGCATGACATCGGGGGTGGCTGAGCGTCTTGTCTTGCCAAACAGAAAAAGGAGGCACAGGATGGATAAGGACTCATTTATAAATCACATAGGAGCGTTAAACGGAAGAGGTCATCATCCTTGCTGCGCAGGCCCCCCCGAAACTTACCAAGAAAAGCAAATCAAAAGCCTGATGCACACAGCCAAGTAAGAAGATGAAGTTTGTTATTTCTTAAAGGCACAAGGGCAGTGATATTTTTAAAATTTCACCTTCTTCCACTGAGCTTCCAGGGAATCTGTCAAATCGGAGCTTAATTTCTTTACCGTACCCCCGACCCAGACCAGCATCGATAACAGTTTCTTTATCGAGGTCTCGCCTAAGGAGGCTCTATCACCGCTAGCCCCCATAGAATATTTTGTATCAGTGTTGACCGACATGCACCTTTATTTGAACGACTGTAAAATGACTAAGGTGGATGGTACCGAATTTTGTGATTAGAGCATACGTGCGCACGATTGCTTATCCACTACGATGTACTGGATAAGCAGCGCTTGACGAGTCTCTTATATTGTGACAATGCAGGACATTTTGACAACACCGCTCTGGGCGGTGATAAGAAGGGATTCGCGAGAAGAGACCATCATGCAAGGTCCAGTGGAGTATTTTATTTACTAGCCCGTCTACACGATGACCTTTTCTTTCAGGATAAACGATTGATCAACAGTGTTGATCTTAAATTAAAACTATCCAGAAACACAGACGCTTTTTGCATCATGAGTGGGGACGCTGAACAATACAAACTATTGGCCAATGTATTCATTAAATGTACAAGCATCTCTCTGACTATTAGACTGGCACATCCAGAGGCGATGCAGATATCTCATGTGAAGTATCCTGTGGAGAGAGACCACCTTAAAGTCTTCAGCATTCCTACCGGTAGCCGTGGTACCACTCAAGACCACCTGTTCCTGGGATAGCTCCCAGAAATAATCATCATGTGGATTGTTGAAACAACTGTGCTCAGCATGACATACGACAAAAACCCATTTGCGTTCAAACACTGTACCATGAAGTATGCTGTTCTGCATAAGGACGTTGTTATGGTTCCTGCCAAAGCATACACTCCCAACTTTGGCCTACTGAATATAATCAGAGGATACATGGGGCTGGTGTCTACCATTGGGAAAGCACATGCGTGATGCACCAGTTTCATTCACACGCAACGGGTTTGCTCTCGGCAATACCTTAATAGCCTTCGATCTAAGACCCAACAATGCATCCGCGGGTCATTTCAACCTCCTGAGCAGCGGAAACATTCAATGCTGAAATAAAGTTTGAAAGAAACCTAACCACCACACACTTGCTGCTATTGTTGAGTGTTTTTGATAGTGTTCTCAAGATCAAGGCACAAAAAAACATACTCTTTGATATGTAATGGTTACTGTACAGATAAAAGGATTTCTGTGTAAGCATAGACACTTTCAAAAAACATTGCACAGTGTGTATGCCAGCGATACATGTCCCAAGCGCCTACCCAGAAATCACCCATTTAGCCTGGTTGTGAGCACGGATTCACAGGACCAGCGTGGACCACACTGGATAGCTCTGTGGCTGTTGGGGTGTGTGCTAATGGTGTTTGACTGTTTGGACACCCAATATATGCCAGGATTATGTGAAAAGCATTGCAAAGTATTTATGTTATATTACTGTGCTAGTTCAAGGCATGACCTGTAGTCAACACTGTATATTCTTTATCAGTCAAATATGAGAATGGAGATCCCTGTCGGCTGTTTTGAAGATGTATTCAAACAATCACATGCAAAATGATCAAATGTTAACAAGATTTGTTAACAAGACGTTAACTAATGTGCATAGATCTCACAAAATATTTACAGTGTGTCAAAAATGCAAATGTGGATTGTCTATTCAGTGCTAGATGTATCAATAAAATAACTTTATTTAAAAATCAACAATCATAGCATGATATTATAGATATTATACATAATAAATAATATAACATAAAAAAGAAGCAGTCGTTTTTATGCATTGAAAACATGTATTAATATAAAAAGACATATTTAACTATTTAATAGAGAAACAATTTTTTTATACCACAGACATCTCAATACAAATAGAGAATAAATGTATACATTCAACAATGGGGGGCTCCCCCATTATTCAAATAACCATATAGGTCTGAAGCACCTTCGGTGTGGCCTTGACATTGGTGGGCAGTTTCCATTTTCCATTCCTTTCCAGGGCTGGGGGGGTAGGGACTGTTTATAGGGGCGACTAAAGGGCTGTGTTGTTGGCAAGGAGTTCAGAAGCACCAGTTCTTAGCCGCTACAGAAGGCGTAGTTGGGTGACAATACCCGCAACCAAAGTCAGAACATTTAAATCAGTGACCGCTTTCATAAACTCTTTCCAGCCGATGAGGGCATTTATTATAGCAGTGGGGTGTCGATTTGTAACACCCTATACTAGATCATTCAAGTTCGAGCCCCTGACAACCCTGCCTCTAGATAAATTCTCCCTTATCGGTCCATGCAGCCACATCCTTTGCAAGTTTCATCTTATGTAACAATAGTTCTGCACTAGGTTTATATCATTGGCTAAGAGTCTTCACCACATCAACCACAACCGGACTTGCCTTCAGTGGAGCCTTCACACTGCTAGATTCCTTGGGTAGCTGACAATAAGAAAATAGATTACGAGCACAACTAAACTGACTGTGGACAATAGTGTTCTAAATAAGAGGAAATACTTACCTTTGAAGCAAAGCGTGAATCACCAGCACATCAACATTAGCTTGAACTTTTATTGTGAGAGGTTGCAGTAATAACTCTCACTGCAGGTGAATGCTGCTAGCCAACACCACTAATACAAGGGCCATAGCGCCCCAGCAAACAGGTATACCTTATGAAACCCAAACATATTCGTACATATGGCTGCTTTATCATGCACTGCTAAATCAGGTCTGTTTAAAACATCCTTCATTTCCGAGTCGAGACACATGGTTACAACCTTTCGTATATCACAATCCGGCATGGGTGTGGGAGTTGTCAGGATTTCTAACTGATGATTGTTCACCAAATACATTTTATGGGTGTGCTCCATTACTGTCCCCCGAGCAAGATGGTGGTTACCAACAGGGCTATGCCAATGAATGATCGTATGAATCCGCCGGCCTGCAAGACCACTTTTCTTTCAGCCTTTAGCAATATATGCTTATTGCCCTGTTATTTTATGATGTTCTTTATTCTTTATTCGTGAAAGCATGACCAGCTACTGATCTGGTATTGCGCTTAATGTTGTTTTTACATGTCTTTTTTGGGATATGAACAGTGGGTAATCCCGGTGGAAATATATCGGTGCACAATCTATAATCCTCTACAGTGGTTGTTTTTAAATCAACTAGAAGATATTGGTAGGGCTTACTGGCCGTGTCTTCAAAAACCTCCATGGAAACATGCATTTTGGCCAGATACATCTGACTGGCTATCATGGCGAGTTTTTGTTTTACACAGGTTTTTCAAATAACATATAACTAGCATTTAGTGTTATAGATTTGTTGCTCTTGCCCTTGTTAAACAAGTTTGCACTATATAACAGATGCTTAAATTGCAGTGATGGGAATATTGAGTAAAGACTTTTTCTAGTTCGGCGTTCTGACCCCCTTCGGTCATCAAATTATCCGCAATCATCATATTCACCAAGCTCAGCTGCAATAAACAATCATCATTGAGACTGTCGGGAATACCCTCTTCAAACCGAAAATGCTTAAACTGCTGTTGCAAGGTGTTGCCAGCAGCTGTAGAACCAGACACTATTATCAAGATGGATGTTGAGGTTCACCAAGGAGGAGGAGTTGAGTGATAGAGGCCAGGAGGGTGAAGAGAGGTCCGCCCACTCAGAGAGAAAAGACGTGATTTGACCAGGGGGCCGGTAGAGAGTAGCAACAGTAAGAGACTGGCTGTTAGCAAGAGAGAGCCTACAGACAAGGCATTCGAAAGAGGAGTAAGTGGGGATGATAGAGGCAGGAATCCACTCAGGGAAAATTAGGGCTATACCCCCTCTGCGCCTGGAAGGTCTGGGGCTGGAGAGGATCTTGTAGCTGTCAGGGAGGAGAGTATCAAAGCTCGTGACAGAGCTGGCCATGAACCATTTCTCGGTAAAACCAAGGACATCTAGGTCAAGTTCTTCTAGGAGGTGGCAGATATCAGAGGAGTGTTTGACAGCGGAGTGAGAGTTGAGGGTGGCAAAATGAAGAAAGTTGCCAGCCTTAAAGAACTGCCGGTTAGGGGTTACAAATCAGAAGTACACCCTGCGGAGGTGTGGAGGGAGTATGAGATGGGGCAGAGGAGGAAGGAGAAAAGGGCAAGGTAGCCAGGGGAGGAGAGTAGGAGACAGCTGGAGATGAGAGGAAGTTGATGAGGCGAGGGAACCGCCTATAAAAGAGAAGTAGATTGGCCTGAGGGCTTTGCACCATGACAGTGCCATGTAGGTAGACATTAATGATGACTCTGGAGGAGTCAAAGGAATCCATACTGACTTCCCAGCAGCTGCCACCATTAATGGGAGAGGAGGAGAAATGAAAGAGCACAGAGATCATATGAGGGATCCAGAGATCTGGTGAACGAACAACAAAGAGGATGTCAGTGAGAGTTTGTCTGGCAGAAGTGCTAGAATAGGTATCAGCAATGGGGAGACCTGGGTTGGAGGCCAAGATATCCTTTTTACATTTTTTCTTACCAGACTTAGTGAGAAGGGAAGGATAGATAGTGAAGCAGTTAGAGTAGAAAGGCGAAACAGATAGAGCCATGGGCAGGTAGAGAGAGGAGTCAGTGGGAGAAATATCCAAGTGAAGCGGCATGGGACAGTCATTGAGGGCCAAAGTGAAATGAAAAACACACCCAAATTTGACTTTCTAAAACACACCCGAATTTGCTGACAAAAACACACCCAAATTTGACTTAACTAAAACACACCCAAATTTGCCTATTCTAAACACACCCAGATTTGACTTTCTAAAACACCCCCAAATTTGACTTTCTAAAACACAACCAAAATTTGACTTTCTAAAACACACCCGAATTTGATTTAACTAAAACACACCCATATTTGACTTTCTAAAACACACCCAAATTTGATTTTCTAAAACACACCCGAATTCGACTTTTGATGACAAATGCTAAGGCACCATAGGTAAAAGAAATGATGTATGAGTTAGAGATGAGTTTTGGAATGGGAGCATGACAGAGCATATCAAGGAGAACAGTTGGAACAGGCAGAGGGGAGAGTGAGGCTTCAGGAAGGGAAGAGAAAGGGTAAAAGGAAGGAGCTAAACCCAAGGAGAAGCATGTAAGAGAGTCTTGGTACTCCAGTTCATGGCTGAGTGAAATGGCAGCCCCAGGGCGGGTCCAGGGGATCGGGCTGTTGTAGTAGCGTCATGAAGCGACCCGGTAAGTGGGCAGGGAAGCAGAAAAGGGCCTTAGAAGTTGGCCTTTGAGTAAGTGGACCGGCTCCCACCACCCAGTCCCACCAATTGGCTGATAGCTCAAAGGTAGCCAATGGTGGGGGGACCGTGCAAAGGCAATGTAGGCAGACTCAATTTTGTTCGGCCATCTTTGAAGGGGGTGAAGAACAGCCAGGAACACCAGATATTCAAAGCAATAAGGACCAACTATGCCGTGCAGCATTGCTAAAAAACACACGTTTCAGGAAATTTTTATCAATACAAACAAAGTGACTGTGTTGGAATAAGAGTTAGGCCCAATTTTGGCTGAAACTACGTGACACACTTGCAAGCCTAGAAATCACATGCTGTACAACGTCAAATGGAGGGGCTGTGAGGTTTAGCTCGGTAGAAATCACCCCTCAGCAAACATGCTGCATGGTTGGCAGAAACAGCTGATTTAGATGATATATGAAACGAACGGAGATCACTGCATACTGCTCCAAAGAACAACAGACCTGGAAGTTTGATGCGCGCGGGAGCGCGTGGTGCAGGCACTGCATGCCTGATCCAAGGAACAGCTGACCAGGAGGGATGGTGCATGGCTGAGCGTGAGGTGCAGGCACTGCACGCCTGATCCAAGGAACAGCTGACCAGGAAAGGATAATGTGCATGGTGCAGGCACATCATGTTTGGTCAGGAGAACAGCTGGCCTGTGATGGATGGTGCGCGAAGGAGCACGAGGAACAGCAGAAGGAGGGAGAGAGCCAAGAGATGAATGATCAGGGGACAGAAGTGGGCCTTTGAGTACACAGAAAATAAGCAATGGACCTAGATATAAATGAGGCTAGAAAAAATACTTTCAAAATTGCAAAACTGTTTTAACAATAGAAAAATATTTTATTTTCACATACAATTTCAATATTCTTTGTTCAAAACATATTTATACAACATAAATTCTTGGACATAAGTCTTTCCTCTTCCATACTTTCACACATTTCAAAAATATAAAAACATCTTATCTCTTTCACTGAAAGTGAAACCTAAATAATCACATATGAACATAAGACAATCCCATCAATGTCAGTATTGTTCTTATTGTATTTTAATAAACATTTGTTATTCAAAGAGTAGCTATAATTCCTTTCTCTCAGATCTACATATGTTTCGGTCGAGCTAGGACCACACTGGGTCTGCTATTTATGCGACCTTCTTCAGGATCTCGGAGCCACCAGTCAGGATTCCCAATATAACTGAAAGAGTGATGTATTCTGGGATATATCTCTCTAACAAAACCGTGTCAGGGGTAGTATTGATGCCAGAAATAAATCCAGCAAGTCACTGACCGAAATTACATGCACATGGGTCCCCTATTCATATAGGGCCAAGAGGTCGTCTCCCTTCATTGAACTGTACTTGAAGGGGATACTTGTGGACAATTCCCAATTGGTCTCTACTTTCCACTTCCACCTCACAGTAGTTTTAAAGGTATAACAGTGTAGGGCAGTCATGGTGCCATGTCATCCCGCTTCTCAATGCACTCCTAGTATCCGTCAGTTCCTTTCACAGCCGAGACTCGGTTCTGTTCTCGCGTACTGAGTTCTATTGTTTAAACGATTTTGCAATTTTAAAAGTATTTTCTTTAGCCTCATTTATATCTAGAAGAGAAATGGGTCCATATTAATCAGATAACGAGTTATCACCGTAGGCACACGTTGCAGCTAATTGAGGAGCCCAGTGAAAATCAAATAGAGGAGATATCTGTAGAATGAGAACAAGAAAAAGAAGAACCAGAAGGGAATAGGTAGGTTTATAGGTATAATTATTAAATAGGGAGTATTTTCTTCATTGTCAGGACGAAAGGGTTTCCCAAAAATTCTAGTCAAATCAATAGCTATCTGTGTCTTGTGAGTGATCATTTGTCTTTATCATCAAAGTACTGTAATAATGGAATGCATGTGTGTCCCACTTCTGTCAACATTCCAGGAAGGCAGTCAGTGGGAAAATGTAGTAACCAGTTCTTATTTATTCAATAGATTTGTACTGGCTGCACCCTTTATAGACCAAGGAGGACCTCCCCAGGGGCCTGGAAAGGAGAGATCGAAGAAATTCAAGGGGTGTCGCTCCACACCACAAAGACCTAAGGGAAAGCCGTGGGTTTCGCTCCACAATCCAACAAGAGACAACGAGAGGATTGTGGCGTACCGCTCCCTGAGGGAAGGACTCTACCTGATGAACCCCGCTTTGCTCTATGTAAGTGATTTCTTTCCGGCACACACCCAAGTCAAGCCCGGCATGTAGTGCACAATTGAAAACCCTTATTTATTTTTATCTATAAGTTCAATATTCTGAACAATATACCACTCGTATCACACCCTTCTCCTGAGACCCCCTGGTCACACTGAACCAGGAATCAGGCTAGTTTGCAAAGGTAAATATTTATTTATGTATTTAGAATTTAATCACAATATATTTTAATAGGTAAACAGCAATCACCAATGACGTGACAGAACACTGAATGATATCTTTAATACACTATGAATCAAGTAATGAGCACAAAAACAAATGCAGCACAGAAAAGAATACTTTTGATTTGGTGTAGAACAGATGGCACTATGGTTAGAGGTTCCCCCTTCAACCTCCCTGAATCCCCCAATAGGCAACGTAAAGGGATGGGAGGAGAGAGCAGGTATTCAGGAATAGCACAAATCAAACAGAATATCAGTCCCACCTTCCCCCTTCAAGCACAAGAAAAAACAGAATTGACTTTTCAGATGTGGGAATGGCTTTAAAATTGTCTTTAGAATTAACTGAGAAAAAACACCAAATTATTATAAATTCCAATGGGTGCCGCTTTGAACAGTTGCAAACAATCACAAGCAATGATTTAGTCAGAATAAAACATTTGAAATCTCAAAGTCCAAGTGGGAAATAAATTAAAGCTATTGTAAGTGGTTTCAACCCAGCACTCCACCTAAGCCAATGCCTAGCGTGAGATACCCAGCTGGAACCCTTAATTATATATATTTATGTCTAAAGTTCTATTATTTCTGAATGAGGTACCCTTATATCACGCCCCTCTCTTTGAATCCCCCGGTCTCACTGAACCAAGAAGTAGGTTGTTTTGCAAAGTTAAAAGATGTATTTGATGGATTTGAACAAGATATATATCACACTTTTATGAATTTGAACAATACCTACACTATTAATATTTATACAATGATCAGCAATGGGTAATATCACAACAATCAACAATCTCTTTAATCAGTAGGCGTATGGATGAGAAGAATAATGTAGCCTAAATTAAAACTTTGTGTGGGTTCAGTCAAATGCAATGAGAGGAAATGAATGCAGCACAGAAATAATACTTTTGTGTGTTCAATCAAATGCCATGTAATCACTCTTTCCCCCTGACACTACTCAATCCCCCCTAATATGCAATATAGAGAAGGAACGAGAGAATACAGGTTTCACGAATAAACACTCCACAAATCCAGTTTCAATCCCAATTCCCCCAGCAAGCTTAGAGAGAGACAGGAATGATTTTGAAACAGGTCAAATGCTTTTAAATGTGATTTTGTAATGAATGGGAAAAACACTAAAAATCGATTTAATTCTCTAAATTGGATTCAAAACTAGTGATAGCCGCTTCGGATAGCTTCAGGTAAACACTAGCAATGATAGTTGAATAGCTAGCAGATAGGAAACTGAATTCAGAGGTTGAATGCAAGAAATAGCTATTTTACATGTGGTGAAATTGAGCCAAATGCAGAATCGTTGCAAGCTTTTCAGCACGCGAGAATCGCGATTACAGAAAAACTGTGAGAAGTTGGAATGTGACACTTAAATTCCGTTTCTAGCATGTACGGTTCAGAAGTTATGAAGGTTTTAGTAGAGGTCGATTTTTTTCAGAAAGAGTCAATGTTTTCAAATGAAAGATGCGCTTTTGAATATTACAAACAAAGATTTTCTTGGCACTAAGGGAGGCTATGAAGATGCAAGATACCCAACGGCCAGCCACCAGAACAGCGGCGCCTCCGCTCTGACTTTTGCCCGCCAAGACACTTGTCCTTCTTCAGCAAAAATATTAGCGCAAAGATGAGATTATCACTGCAATTATCAAAGGACTAAATGGGTAAGGGAAAGATTCAGAAAAGACCAAAGAGATTCTACAATGCAGTATGGATATGCAAAAATGGTTTGGATAGGGTTACTTAAGGCTAGAGATTGGCTATGGACAATTCTATGCTAGATACTCACAACTATGGTTTTGGAATAGGCCTGTCAAAGATCTGGTCAAAAGTTTTGGACTAGAATCTGCTAGCCCACCGGACAGGTTTTAGGCACCCGGTTGCGCACTCAGCCCGGCACTCTGGTCTCTGCACGGCACTCTGGACTGGATCTGATGGATTGGTTCTGGGTTACAGCTCTGATCTACTGGTTTGGATCTCTGGGTTCTAGCAAGAGTTCTTCGCAAGAAGCAGAAAACAGCACAGCCAGGCTGTTCAATTTTGATGTGCCCATTGGAAGTCTGGGGTTAAAATCAGGTTGCAAGATTTTAAAGGCCAAGCTGAGAAAGGTTCAGCTTTGAAATTGGGCCTTCTGCTTTCAGAGTTCTGGAGTCTTGATCTGGGTACTCCTGCAGAGCGCTTCACCAGTAAATCAGTTGATGGGTGAATGTGTGTGTGTGTCTAGATCCTCAACAGTCCGTATTTATATATTTTCCAAAGGGGTGGGTAGGCTGATTATACTAAGCCCACCCTCTAGGGATCGATTGGTCAAAGTATTCCCTTTCTCCTGATTTGAGAAGGAAACCTAGTGTCACAGTGATGCTGCAATTTACAATACAGGGAAAAACCTCCCCTTTGTTTCTACACAGAAAACCTATTTTTCACATAAAGCATATTTACAATATCACCAACTTGCTAATAATACATATACACATCACATATTTAATAAAGCACATCTCTGTCCGAGTCCCATCTTCTTGAGAGTTTCGGTTCAAAACTGACAGTTTTTCGCACTTTTGGTTGGTTACCCAGTGTCAGATCTGTACACCTTTTTCCACGTACATGCACATGAACTCTGGGCATAATCCTGTAAACTTTCATATTCCTAGCATGATCACAATTGTAACAATATCCACATTTTAGTATTCCGGTCTCTGAATATCGCACAGGGTTCAGAGTAGTTTCCAATTTTGAGCAGTGTTTTTATATTAACAACCTGTAAAAGACAGATTTTTCCAAATTGTTCACAGTTTTCTATAAGTCTTATTCCAAAAACATATTTCCTTGAAATTTCAGATACACATATCAGTCTAGCTCCGCATCCAAGGTTTGGCTGGGCCAGAGCAACCTGAGCCTCTCTTCCTTAGCAGTTGGTTTCTATTGACGCCCGAATTTGCATTTTCTTTCAGTCAAGGGAGCCTTTTGTCCCTACTACTTTGTCCCTACTTTAGAGACCTTGATGTTATTATCATCAATGGTAAAAGACTTGAAGGCTTGTTCTAATTTATTGAGACGTTGAGTTGGACCTAGTAATAGAAGCTCTGTCTTGTCGTCGTTAAGACATAGTTTGTGTTGGGCCATCCAGGCCAGCTGATGCTGTGGGCGAGAAGACCCGCATGGACCTGTTGCTTAGGAAGGAGTGGATCCAGGCATTGGCAGAGTATGAGAAGTGGGCCGCAGATTTGAGATGTTGGCAAAGTATTTGGTGGTTAACCAAGTCGAATGCTGCAGATAGGTCAAGGAGAAGGAGTAGCGCTAACTTCCCATTGTCTTTTAGTATCTCCATCTGTAATGTAATGTAATTTGTGCATACTGTATATATTGTAACCTTGTATCTAAGAATATGCACCTTGTTCCCCTGGGCCTGGTTGCGCTTTGCAAATAAAATAAACATCAAACTTCAAACGTCAAACAGGCCAAAATCTCCTCCCACTTCCCTTAACAACTCAATGCCAGTTCCCGAGCAGAGAGCAGGAGGAAAATTCCTTTGTTTGGGGAGAAGCTGTGGAATGTCTTTGAAGTCCAGTGTAGCTGCCATTAATTCACTTTAAAACACTGTTTAAACATGGGCTTTTCTAAAATACAATTTACATTTTCTACAAATATCCACACAAATCTCTTCATTCCAGTCTTTTTAAAACATAGAAATTGAATTGTAGCAACCCATATTGCTTTTGATGGCAAGTCTCTTCTTTTCTACAATTTGATTTAAGACACATTTTAAACTGACAGTACAAGTAATGAGAGCTTCTGACACAGGCGAGCAGTGGTACTGTGCCCATTTCTAACATATTTTTCCCATGTAAGCACCTTTTGCATGTGGATTTTTTTATAATGAAAGGTGTTTCTCCTGACATTGTGCTTATGGGGGTTCCTTAAATAAGGTGATGGTGAACACCCCACAAGGATGTTGGATCTTCTCTGCTGTTTGTGAATTATTATTTAGCAAATTTAACAGCCAAGGAAAAACAGATTATAGGCACTTCTGGGTTTTCCTTGGGATGTAGCACTGCCCTTGCAAGCAGTTTTATTTTACTCTGTGGGCAGCCCGATTATAGGTTTTGGCAGTGTGGTCTCCGTTTTTACCACTGCCATAGGCAAAATGGATTGGCGGCCTATTTTTCAGGTTTCCCTGCGCACTTCTCACAGATTTTTAGCGCACATAAGGCTTTTTGGTGGCCATACAGTTATTTTTTATGAAAGCAGCGCACAGTGATGTTGCAGTGCATAGACTAGTGGGTCAGAACATCCCACAAGCCCCCCTGGCAATTTGGCGTGGACGTCCATCAATGGGAAGTCACAAGACTGGGATGATCTGTCTCTTTTCCTTTGGTTCCAAAAATGGCAAAGTTCATCATCTTTTCTTCCATCAGGGGTGGATCGACCAGTTCTCCTCACCCAGTCCTGATGTGGGTATGGAGCGATACCCCGGGCCCCTTGGATCTTTGCTTCCGGTCCCTGGGTGGTCCTCCTTGGTTTTAGTCTCCATGGTTTCCAATTAACTAGGGTGACAAAGCAAAAACATATTTGTAGACATGTCCCCACCACTATTAATGTAGTGGGGTGGACACATACATTTTGACAAATCAGGACACATTTTTCGATTGTAATTTATGGACTATATATGGAATATTTTATAGTTGGAATTCTAGGGCCCTGGAGTGACCCCCTCTGGGGTTCCAGAAGACTCCTCCAGTTGCTGCAGAGTGTGCCTAGGATGGCAACAATTTAGTTGGTTAATATGGACCCACTTATCTTCCCCCTCTGCCAAACTGCCTTTGGCGATGTGGATTTTGTAGGTGACTGGTGAGATTTTGTCTACAATTTCAAAAGGACCCCTCTAGCTAGGCAAAAATTTGTGCTGTTTGACCTAGTTCCTTTGGAAATTGTATAAGTAGACCCGGTCTCCTACATGGTATTCTTTTCTTGTAGTCTTTAAGTCATAGTGGGTCTTCATGCTGTCTGCAGATCTTTCTAGATTTCGCTGAGCATAGGCAAAAGCATGTTGAAGGTGTTTTCTTAGATTTTCAACATACTCATGAGTTGTGGAGGCATTGATCAATGTCTGCTCTTGGGTTCTGTAGAGCAGATGCTGGGGAAGCACCATCCTGCGTCCAGTCATCAGCTCAAACGGTGACATTTTAGTTGCAGATGAAGGGGTAGATCGGATGGCCATTAGGACAAGAGGTAATCGAATATCCCAACTTGGCCCAGAATCTGCCACAAACATTTTTAATATGCTCACAATTGTTTTATTATATCTCTCTACTGCACCACTAGAGGCCAGCGGTAAGAAATGAGTAGCTTCCTTTTGACCACAAGTATCTCCCACATCTTTGTCATTACTTCGCTAGTGAAGTGCCTACCTCGGTCTGACTCGATCCTTTGGGGTAGTCCAAAACGCGAAAAGATGTGGTTGATCATCAGGGCAGTTGCTGTTTCTGCCTTGCAGTTTGGGGCCGGGAGACATTCCACCCATTTAGTAAACAAGCATGTCACGGTCAACATGTACTTGTTCCCCCTAGAGAAGCGAATCACAGGTCCGATATAATCGACTTGTAAATCTGACCAAGGCAGTGTCATCCCCCTCTTTTGGAGAGGCACACGATGTGTGAGGGATGTTGGCTGAAATTGTGCACACACAAGACACACCTTCAAATATTGGTTGAGGTCCTGCCCAATGTGTGGCCAGTATGCAACTTCTCTTAAGATTTCAAGTGTTGTATGAAACCCCCTATGACTGGCAGTGGCCGCATCATAGGCGTGACTTAACATCAGGCTTCGGAATGAGGTAGGGACCACCCACTGATCATGGCCAGCTAGGGATCTCCTTACCAACAAACCGTCTTGGATTCAGAAATGTTTTGGACATTTCATCAACACTCTGAGGTCCTCTTTCCCTATGTAATCAGTATCCGTCAGGGGAAAGTTCTCAGAGTCCTCAATCTGTTGATAAAACTTACCAATTATTGGATCCCCTTTTTGAGCCGTAATCAAATCAGCATCTGGGGTCTCCTTACTCCATTGTGCAGTTGAGAATTCATTGTGAGCATTTGTCTGGGACCTAATGATAGCAGTGACCTGGATCTCCCCCAACAGGGACTCGATCTCAAGTAGATCCCCTTGGATGGCTCCGGTTTTAGCCAGCTGATCAGCTAGGTCACTTCCAGTTTTGTCTGGTCCCTCTACTTTGGAATGACCCTTGATCTTTTTCCAGTAGATGGCCATCCCATTCGAGGTGAGCAGATCATCAATATTTTGAATTCATGTCCCATGTTTCAAGGGTTTATTATTAGCACATAGCATGCCTCTGGTTTTCCAGTTAACCAGGTGCTCTACGAACCCGTTCCGTACATAATCCAAATCTGTGATTATGACCAGTTTGTAGAGTTGATGTCGGACAGCAGTGAGGATGGCTTGGTGCACAGCCATCAACTCTGCCACTTGACTACTTTGGGGACCAATCTTGTACCCAGCAGAGGGATCTGGGGTCTCATTCACCCATGCATTCCCTACGCCGGCCAAAATTTCTTTTTCCCTGTTGTCAACATGGTAAGAGCATCCATCCACATAGACAGTGGGCATTCCCTCATACTTGTCTTCTTCAAAGACTTTGTGTGGGGAATTGAGGTATGCATTCATGTTGCCCTTGATTTTTAGACTTTCGTCCTCGAGACAGTTTTCTCTGGCACAATCATGCAAGTCAGCCAGACCTTGCGCAAGGGGATTCTTCTTGTCTTGGCCATATATGATCTCCACAGGAAAGCCTTGCATTGACAGGATCCAGGAAGTAATTAGGGAATTACTCACATTTCCGGCCCGGATTCTGTCACTTTGGAGGTATTGCAGAGGCTGGTGTGGAGTCTCCACTATGATGTGTTCCCCCTGGATAAACGGGCAGTAATTCTTCAATGCCCACACCGTTGCCAGGAGTGCCTTCTCACAACCGTTACATTTTTTGTCCACAGAGGATAAAGTTTTACTTTATTGACCTTGTCATGCTTTTGATATAATACTGCAGTCAAGCATGTATTAGAGAACCCTGTCTTCAAGAAGAACTCCTTGTTTTTGACAGGGTAAGCTAGGCAAGGCGCTTGTGAGAGGCTTGTTTTGAGTTGTCTTACTGCATCGGCTTGTTCTGGACCCCACTCCCACTTGAACCTTCCTTCAAAAGATGAATCAGGGGTCTTGTGATCTCTGCGTAGTCCTCAATGAACTTTCTACTGTAATTATTCAGCCCAAGGAGGCTCCTTAGTTCCCGCAGAGTTGTGGGGTGTTTCAATTTCTGGAGGGCTTCCACTTTTTTTTTTCTGAGTAATCTCATGCCCCAAGAAATTTACCTGGGTTCTACTCCACCGTGCATTTTGAAAGGAAAGTTTTGCTCCGACAGCCCTCAACTGTATCAGAACATAACAGATCTCCGCTATGTGTACCTACACAGTTGAGCTTTTGATGAGAACATCATCTACATAAGTCAGGTTACCCCTTTCACCCAGGTCGGCAATGGCATTATGTAGAAAAATGTTGAATTCATTGTCAGAGTTGATGTATCCGAAGGGAGTCCGGGTCCATGTGTACTACTGCCCCCCAAAGGTAAAGCCAGCTTGTATTGGTCCTCCCTACTGACAGGTACGGTCCAGTATCCATTGGTCAGGTCTATTGCACTGAATACCTGTGACCCCTAGATATGGGCCAGCCCTTGGCCAATGTAGGGAAGAGGCCATCGGGAAGTATGGACCCATTTGTTGAGCTCCCTAAGGTCAGCGCAGAGTCTCCACTGGCCGTTTGGCTTCAATATCCCCAGCACCGGATTATTGAAGGTGCTGTGGACTTGACGGATTATCCCACGGGACTCAAGGTTCTTAATTATTTCGGTAAGGGACTCCATTGATGTGAGAGGCAAGCGATATTGCTTCACAAACACTGGAGTCATGCCAGGGTCCGTGGGAATTGTTGTTGTGTGGATGTCAGTGCGACCACAGTCATATGAGTCCACCGCAAAGAGATCTTGAAAATCCAAGAAAACTTGTTTCAATTTTCGCTTCTGCTCCAGAGTCTCACAGGCATCATCTAGGTTGATTCTCTCTTCAACCATCTGCCTGAAGCCCGGAAAGACTTCTGGTTTTGCTATCTCAGCGGCCTCCTCCAGCTGGGTGGAGAAGTCCCTGGTCAAAGTGCTGATTTGGACTGGTGGCTTCAGGTGGGGAAGGCAGCCCTCATGAACCTGGAAAATCACCTCATCCTCCTGAAGTCACAGGTCACATCTTCCTTACCATAAGGGCAGGAAGTGTACACCAGGAAGTTCCCCCCATGCCGGGTAAAGATACTGTCTGGTGTCGTGTTGTCATCACTATCACTGTCAAAACAGTCCTTGGGGATTGGTCCTAACAGTTCATTTCCTAAATCTATGGAAAAATGTCGGTCATCAACTGCCATTCCAATAATGGTGCCTGCGGCTAGAGTGATACTCTTTAAGTCACTGTTATCCACCTCTATTGGAATAGTGTCATGTTCTATATTGACTAGTGGTGTTGGGTTTACCCCCAACCCTTGCTGTTGGAGAGAAGCATTTAGATGAATATAGTGTTGGGTGTCCTGACCCACGTTTGAGCTATCATGCTGCAACATTTGGTGCTGTGGGCTTAGAAAATCCAAGATGGCCAAAAAGCCCACAAGTGCGCCAGAATCCAGGAGAACCACGCAGTTTGTGCGCACACCAAAATGGTTACCTCACTTGCCACCCACCAGTGTAAAGAAAGATCTTTGTTAACAAAATCCACTGTTATTGATGTCAAAAAGTTGCTGAAATCATGGCTCACCGGACCACTTTAAAGATTCAACCCTTTTGTGGGGTTCCACATAACCATTTTACTGTAAGGAGCCCCATCAAAACAATGTTAAGCAAGGATTTACTTCCATGTAAGAACCATTCCTGTTTGGAATGCATTAATCCAAGAAAAATCCCAAAAATGGTTGCATTACCAATACTCACCACTATCAGAAAGCCGGCGTTTTAAAACAACACCAGACATTTGTGTAAAACTGAATAAATGAACCCAAAGCAGGCCAAAGAAAGACTTACTAAGAGGTGGATACAATGTAAAGTTATATTCTGAAGTGACTTGAATGTTCATAACAAGACTGGCTGAGCTCTGCAGGTCTGCAGCAGCCTAACTGAAACTGGATTTAAAACTACCAAAAATCGAAAATGTTTAAATTAACTGAGTGACCTACTTGTGAGTGGCACATAGTTTGTCACTGTTGAAATGTCATAGTTTTGAACTTAGAATCAGCATTCTAGCTGTATATGTAAAAATTGTCTTGACTTAAACTGGGGAACAAAAAGTGACATTTTATCTGAAACCTGGCTTAATGAAACTGAATTCTGCCCACCAGCTACCCCCGTCAGGAGTTGAGACTTGCACAACAGCTGTGTTCCCAGGCCTAGCTGCCTTTTTCTGTTCCCACCAAAAGGGATATGACACTTCTCTGATTGAATTACCTGGGCTCTGCAGGAAATTGAACAAAGCCCTGTCCTGACTCAGGCAAATGTTTTATTATGGGGGTCGTAAAAGTGGCTTCCTCCTGGAAGGAAGGCGGAGGAGCACTGCCTGTGAGAGCAAGCTGGCTTGGCAGAACTGGAAAAACCAGAAATTCAACCTTGTGCTGGGGGAAACCACACCCGTTTGGGGCCAGATCATAACTCTAAAAAGATGGATCATTCATAGAGCGGACTTGTGAAAATTATTTAAATGATACCATAATTCTTGTGATTTTTCTGCCCACATTTTAAGAGGTTTTTACAACCGGTGGTATGATCTGGGGGCAAGCTAGCAGTTAAGAGGGTATTACTTAAAATGTATGCATGTTAAAAATCTGACACTTCATCAATTAATGTCCATACTCCTTGCGCACATGTGTGTAAATTTGGGTTAATGTCCGATATTGCAAAACCAGTTAAAAAGTGCAAATGTTGCCATTTCTGAATGCAATCCCCCAGGAAGAGCAGATTTGGGCAGGGTATACCTCCTGTGATATGTGATGGGTGCATGTAATTTTAAACAAATGTGTACCTGTGCAAATATGTCTTTTGGGTCAAAATATAGATTGTGTGTAATTTGACAGGGGTGGGTTCTCTGTATCATAAACAGACCTCATCATGATGACACTTCATTTCATTCCCCCAATCAAGGGGAAGAGGATGAAGTGGGCAATGACAAGTGGAGAGGGGTAGGGTCTAGAAAGCTAGCCTCTCCACCCACTTTCAAAACACATAAAAGCAGACAGTCAGGACAGATAGGGACATTCAATTCCATTTGCTGCAACGCGCTCTGCCGGACCACACAACATCCAGAAGATACTAGATTCAACACTTAGACTTTAAAACTCCAAAGAACTTGATTCAGAACTCAAAGCCAGGGCATAAACCCACAAACTGAGAACTCTTCTCAGTGGGCCTAAGCATCCAGCAAACCTAACAGCGATAGCAGCATCCAGGAGCCGTGCAGATCAGCGCTGGGTCCAGAGAAAGCTGTGCAGAAAGATCCAGAAGCAGTGCTGTACCCAGAGAAAGCAGAGCAGTATCCAGAACCAGAAGCAGAGCAGAGCTGACCCAGACCGCTGTTCGCAGAACCAGAGAGCTGACCCAGACCGCTGTGCGCAGAGACCGTCCGTGGCGAGTGAAGAAAACCTGACCAGATCCGTGGCGAGGCCCATTCTATTTCTAAATATATTGTGAGTACCTAGCAGAACTGTGCAGAACCAATCTCTTAGTTAAAATAATATAATTCAATCTATTTTAATCTAACCAGAACTGTCTCCTAACTGTCACCTGTCATTTGCAAAGCTGTCACCTGTCATTTCTAGTTGCTAGCTGTAACTTGTCACTTTGAACTTTTAAAATTTCAAATCTGAAAAACGACCTTTACCATATCGCTCATATCTCCGTGACCGTTTGTCTTAGAGACTTGCAGTAACTTTCCTCTGAAAACTGGGAATCTTGGCTTTTCAACGAACTTAGAACTGCATTCCTTTTCCCTATACTTTTGCCGCAATCGCGAAAAACGCACTCGCAAATTTTACCGCGATTTGCAAATTTCTCCACGTGTGAAAACAGCAGCTTCCTTGCTTTCATTTGCCAAAAATTCGTTTAACCTGCCAATCATTCCTAGAACATTGCTAAAGTAAGCCTGAACTTATTTAAACCAACTAATCCTCAACCTGAACCTCCAGAGGGAATTAAAATCATTTTAGCACATTTTCCAATATATTGCTATCACATTTTAAAGCATTTTGAGCCTGTGTAAAACTCATATCTATTCTCCTCTAAGCTTGCTGGGAAACTGGAACTCTGTATTACATTGTGATTGTATACCTGAACCGTGTGCTCTTCCTTCCATCTCCTTACACTGTATAGGGGGGGTGAATTGCACCAAAGGGAAAGTGATTACCTTGTCTTTTGTGAAACCATATCAGTTTATCTTCTATACTGCATTTCATTCATTCAACCTTGCATTTCCTTGAACCCTATAAAGCATTCTCTACCACATTATTCTTCTATCCCTATTTACCAGTGTGCTACCTTATCCATTTCATGTCAACTCCTTAGTGATTATCAAGAAGTGGGCTAGTGCCAGATTCTCCGTTGTTAATCTTTATCATATCAGATTAAGTGTGATATTCAATTATTAATTTATTATAAAGTGTGATATATATATATATATTGTTTAAATTCTCAAATAAACCTTTTAACTTGCAAAACAGAACTACTTCTTGGCTCAGTGGGGTCAGGGGGATTCCAAGAGAGGGGTGTTATATAGGGGTAGTCATCCAGAACGCATGAACTGGACATAAAGATACATCAATAAGGGTTTCCATTCAGTATCCCAGACTAGGCATTGACTTAGCTGTAGTGTTGATTTGAATCCTCTTACAATAGGCATCAGGGTTTTTCAATTTCTGTCCTCTTTCAATTTTCACTTCCAGGGAGAATTGTCGGGTCCTTTCTGGGATGGTGACTTCCTCTCCAATCTGAATTTCAACTGCATAAGGCAGCAATTGAGCTGACCTAAATGCTTTCTCTGGATCATCAAAGCCCATGGGATTATCTGCTAATCGGGACCAAGCTTTGAAGTTTATTAGGTCCAAACTAATAGCAAAGCGATTGAGAATGTCACTGCCTAAGTAAAAGGCGGCAGTGATGTCTCACACGACCCAACAATTATGGACTATGCTCTTGTTGCCTATGGAGATTTTGAGCATACACCTGCTTGGCAGGATATGTTTGGAATTGGGTGTTTCCAGATCCATTTCCCATTTGTCTATCAGTTTAAATGTGGGAATGGCTGGATCTTTTGGGAATTTGCAGAACATGGCTTCGCTGATGAAGCTCTTACTGTTGTTCACTCACACTCGGGTGAGAACAGAGTCCTTCCCTTCATTTAAATGAATAGGGATGAACAACTGCTCTCCAATTTGCTGAATATCAGCCAGGCTTTGAACTGATTTCTCATCTTTCTGGACTATAGGAGTGCGAATGTCTGATTGTGGATTGGTAAAGAATTTCATTGTGTTTCCTTCCAATGTGGAATGCCACCTTAAACTGGAAGGAAGGTTGATTTTCAGAAATAGAGAGGACCCCCCATCACCAGTTTGTTGTCCTACTGCTATTACTGTCAAGTCTCGGATTTGGTTATTCTGGAAGTGAAATTCTACTTGGTCAGAGGACCTTGTTTACGCAATCTATTAGGGGTGACAACCTTCGCAGGAGGTCATTCCGTAGTAAACAATGGGTGCCCTCTGGAGTTACAACTATGACCGGGTGCTTCACCTTGTGTCGCCCAATTTTAATGTCCAAATCCGCAGTCCCCTTGACGGGAATTTCCTTCCCGTCGAAGTTCTGAAGTTGTCCAGGAAGAGGGGCGAGAGGGATTTGGTATTTCTCCCTCCTTCCCGAATTCAGCTGATCAAAGGCCCTTTTTGACAGAAGGGTGGCTTGGAATCCAGTGTCCACCGGTGCCAAAAATGTACATTGCCCTGTATTTGGACCGGGGCATACAATCTTCCCTCCTTCTCCTCAAGGGGGCAAGGATAATGCGCATCTCTGGCCAATTGGTAAGTTAATTTCTTTGCTTTGGATTCTGACAGAGGGGTGATTTGGGCAGGATTTTGTTGTGGATCTTGGGAACCTGTAAGAAAAAGGTGACAGTTGGAGATGGGGCAAGTTTTGAGCTTCCTTTTTGGAGGCAGTCACCAGAATTGGTTTGAACAAGGTGACTTTCTTGCTGGTCATTCTGGGGTTCAATGTTGGGCAGTTTAAACTCAGTCCCCACATCTACTCAGTCCTGATCAGGATTTCTTTGGACCCATTTTTCTTTGAGGGGAGTTCCCCCATCCCTGAAGGGGAAGATCCTTTCCCAGAATCCTTTGAGGACCCCTCTCCTTCAAATTGGCAGATTCTAACCTCCTCCACAAAATGGGCTTTTTTAGGCTCTTTGTTTCTCCTACCCGCCCTCTGATCCTTAGGTTGCAGACTTTCGGGGGCAGGAGATTCTGGTTCTGGTTCCTGGGTTTTCAGGGGCTTTTCACAAGTGGGGAAGGAAGCTTCATCTAAGGCTTTACACCCCACTTCCCCTTTTGCCTCCTCCCTGGGAACCGGTGGGTTGTCGGGGCATTGCTTTGGAGCACCAGACCCTTGATTTGAGGGGTTCTGGGCTGCCATGTTCATCTGAGGGTTCTGCTGAGCCCTCAACATGTGACCCATATCCTGTGCCAAGTTCTGGACCTGGCGCTCCAGTTGGGACACCCACTCTGGCTGGTACGGGGTCCTCTGGTCTACCCTTGGTTGATGACAGGAAGGGTAACTGTCCCTTCTCTCATAATACCCCTGGTTGGGATAGTTTTGGTACCCCTCCACCCTTGGCCTCCCCTGTCCCAGATTGGTCTGTCTGGGCTCAGGAAAGTGGGGAAAGAAAGAAGGGTTGTTTTGGGGGTTGGTGTTTGGTGGGTACCGGGGAAAGAAATTCAACCCAGCATTTGGGGGATTACTGCCCTCCTGGGGAAAGTGAGGAGGGAAGTTTCCTGGGTTGGCAGCTGCCTGGCTGGGTCCCCCCGCCCTTGGGCTGCGGGAGTCCACACATAGCCCAGGATGGATCTGTTGCCCTTGTAACGGGGGCTGATGTAGTCAGGGGAGTTAGAGGTCCCATTTGTTGGGTTACCTCCCTGACTCCCTGTTTGGGATTGGCCCGAGGGCCTTCTGGGTCTTTGATTGGTGGGATTTTGCACAGGAATGTTTTTAAGCTCCCCCATCTCCAGATCTAAAATGGGGGAACCTTCACCTCCACCACCTTAGCAGCAGCAGGGGTGTTGGTTGGTTTTGGGCTTTTATTGGCATTTTTATTTTCTACTGGCTTCTGCACTTCGTAGATGTGGGTTGCTTGTTCAATGACCCAGTCTAGTGATCTTTTCTCATGAAAGTCCCTCACCAGCTGGGTCATAATGTATTTAGGGACGGCGTGAAAGAAGGTATTGATAAATACCCTACTGTCTGTGCGCACCCTCCTGGTGGTCTGAGCAAAGGCACGTTTCAGCTCTTGGGCAAATTCTTGTGGGAACTGGTCTTCCCCACATTGCAGATTGTAGGTCGCCTTGCGGGCCTCTTGAGAGTTTCTGTGTATTGAGAAGTGCTTTAAGATAGCCGCCCTATAGGTAGACCATCTTGAATGGTTCTGATCATTTGCTCAAACAATTCGAGGTGCTCCCAAACTGAATATTTGGAATTTTTATGGTAGGGCGTTATGACACTCCTAATAGCCTGGATTTGCTTCATGGCATCTTTCAAGAGGGCCCTCTTGATTTTGTTGGCCTTTTTAGTTCTGGTCACCCTGGTCCACTCATCCTCTGACTCAGAGGCATTGCTCCCAGAGGTGGCTGTCTGACCCTCTAGGCTTTCCCTGATTCTGCAGGCTTGGGAATGGCTGGCAGAATGTGGGGGGCTAGTCTCTTGAAACATGTGGCACTCAGAAGTGTCTTCTGACTCTCCCTTGCTCCCAGGATTGGCTAACTGCCCCCCACACTGTCCTAGCTCGGAAGAGGTTTTTAAAATGCTCTTTTTGGGCACTGTCTCTTTGGAATTCCCCACCAAATTTGACTGACTGATCTCTGGTAGGTGATATTTTTGAGGTTCCAGTTCTCCGATTTCCCCTCACTGGAGTCTCCCTGATCAGAGAGGCTGGCCCTAATATTTGGAAACCTGTGGCGCTGATCTGTCGGTCCCATATTTCCCATTGTGTTGAGGTCTGCCATCCTCGTGGCCCTTGGTTCATATGAGCCAGTGGACATGAGGGTGGCAGAGTCCATGGAATTGAAGGAATTAAAGTCTCTGATGCCAGGGTTCCTGAGGTTATGCTCAGGGGTTTCTCTTTCCCATTTTACCTCTTCTCTTTCAGCCCCTACCCTCTGGTGACATGGCAAAATCTGACCCTTTTGTTCCTCTATTAAGGCCTTACAGGTCTCTATGATTTGTTCTTGCATGGCTATCTGTTTGTGGAGCCTGTCATTCTTTTCACAGAGAGCCTCATTGTCTATCTGTGCTTCCTGCCTGCATTGGGAGTATTGGGTCAATTTTTGCTGCAGGAGACTTACCTCCTGAGTTTGGTCCTTATTAGTCTGATTGTTCTTTGCCAAAGCATCCTCCACCTGCCTGGTGTGCTCTAACAGCTTTTCATAATCAGTTTTGATTTTCCAAATTCCTGAATGGCCAGCTTACTTTCCTCCAACTAATTAGTTCTTAAATGACTGACTTCCTGGCCTAAGGCGCCCCTCTCCTGACTTAGAGTGCTCCTATGCTCAGCCAGGTCATCCCTCTGTTTTTTAAAGGCACCAGCTTTATGGCGCTCCTCATCAAACTCTGCTTGGCATTCTAGGTCTTTAAGTCTTTAAGAATTAATTTATTATTTTCCTCTTTTAATTGGTCTATCTGGTCATGTAAGACGGCTATCTGTTCTGCACAGACTCTATTAAACGTTAATTGTTGCGTCAGCTTTTGTTGACTCTGTTTTAAAGAGTCCACCCTTTCCTGACACTCTTGTTGCAGTGTCTGTACCTGGGCATCTTGCTCGGCATTCTTTTGCAGTAAGAGAGCCAGATCTTCTTGGAGTTTGGTCGCATACTGCCTAGCCTCTGTTTCAGATTTTTGGCTATCCTGGAGCCTTTGCTCTGCAGAGTCCAGATTGCTCTGGATTTTCTGCAGTGCTTCCCCTTACCTCTTTGTGAAATCTACATGGTCTGCGTACCTTTCCTCTATGACTCCTATGTGGAGGTACACGTAGGCCGCTATTTTGACAATTTTGCATTGCCCCTATTTTATTTTTGGGATCAACTACAATTCGCTAAGTGCTTGATGTAATGGACCCTTATCCTTCCAGGTATCAAGGTTGATTTTGGTGATTTCTCGTTTTATTCCCTGCAGCCATACCTGTTCGTCCTGTTGTGGCCATTCTCCCCTGACAAATAATTTGTGCAGGGAATGTTCCCTAGTGATATTGATTTCCACTGGGATTTCCACTGGGGTCGCCATTCCAGAAATATTAATTTCCTTCTGACTTATCTCAGGGTTCTTTTACTTTTGCAAACAGGCCCAATTCCTTTGATTATTTCTTTTGAGGGGTGCTTGTATAGTGTAGCACAGTATGGTAACCCAACAAGGTGTATGTACCCCGTCGGCTGGCACGCTGTGTTAGACTGTCATGAGTGGTATATCAAATTCAGGATCCCGCAGACGAGCCCCCAAGCTTTAAGTGATTTCAATCGGGCACACACCCAAGTCAAGCCCGGCATGTAGTGCACAATTGAAACCCTTATTTATTTGTATCTATAAGTTCAATATTCTCAACGATATACCACTCGTATCACACCCTTCTCCTGAGACCCCCCCCGCCCCGGTCACACTGAACCAGGAAACAAGCTAGTTTGCAAAGGTAAATATTTATTTATGCAGTTAGAATGTAATCAAAATATATTTTAATAGGTAAACAACAATCACCAATGGGGTGACAGAACACTGAATGATATCTTTAATACACTATGAATCAATTAATGAGCACAAAAACAAAGGCAGAACAGAAAAGAATACTTTTGAATTGGTGTAGAACAGATGGCACTATGGTTAGAGGTTCTCCCTTCAACCACCCTTAAGCCCCCAATAGGCAATGTAAAGAGATGGGAGGAGAGAGCAGGTATTCGGGAATAGCACAAATCAAACAGAATATCAGTCCCACCTTCCCCCTTCTAGCACAAGAGAAAAACGGAATGGACTTTTCAGCTGTCAGTATGGCTTTGAAATTGTCTTTAGAATCGACAGAGCAAAAACACAGAATGTGGTAAAAAATACTTAAATTATTATAAATTCCTATGGGAGCCGCTTTGAACAGTTGCAAATAATCATAAGCAATGATTTAGTTGGAAGAAAACTTTTGAAATCTCAAAGTTCAAGTGGGAAATACATTAAAGCTATTTCACACATGTAAAATGTCTCAGAATGTAAAATCGCGGCAAACATTTCCTTACGCAATATGCACTATCGGGAGAACCTCACTGTTTTGCACTGCAGTTATGGGTTCTATGGATAGCTAAGGATGTTAGGTACAAGTAGGAGTTGAAATTTTGTTTCTATCATAAAGACTGAGGGCATTTTAGTGAAGGTCGGTTTTTGCAAAATAGGTGTGAGAATGGAAAACAGAAATGCACTTTCAAAATGAAAGATGGGTTGAATACAATAGATTATGACTATGAAAAAGCGAAAAGTCACGAAGAAAAGCTGGATAATCCATCCAGCGAAGACTGATGCTCTCACATTGGCTCAGAAATCTGAGTATTCATGTCTAGGTTACTTATATATTCAAAAGAACTAATTAAATCATAATAATAATAATCCATCAAGTCTCTTGTGATAAATTGTTACTTCACAATTTATTGCTCTTTAGGTATCCGTGTGTGGAGTTATTCCATTCATATATTCATCTGCACAATAAGTAAACACTTAGATGTGTACATAAAAGAACCATCTTAGCTGACTGAATTGGGTTGTGGTTATGTGTGCCAATGCATTTCGGAGACAAGCTCCTTCTTCTGGGCCTAAACCACATTCTGTTAAGTAATTTTAGTTGTCGACAAAACATTGTAAATGATAAGAAAAAAATGTATAATAATTTAACAAAGATCAGATAACAACAATAATTAAATAAATCCATACTGTATATCACATCGAGGTAAATTGCAATGAGAAAAAGCCATTAAAAAAAGTAATCTAAGATCAGATGCCTGCTTAGTTGGTCTCATTGTTAGATTGCAACTAAAATCTCAACTCATAAAGGTAAATTAAATTCATAAACTGTATCTGACAGTCAATCATTGTGATGTCTGAAATACAAAAGGAACGCACAACAGCGACATCGCGTGTGATTTAATTCACTACGTTCTACGGTAGGTGGTATAATAATAGGACCAGCAAATACCTGGCATTGATTTCATAGGAGTAAAAACCCCTCGTGTGTGATCTAAATAAAGAAAGCAACAGGAATAATTAAAATATAATATGGGTTCTTGGAGTAAGTGCTTAGGAACCACTGTAGTCCATGTTGTGAAGCCTCTTACTTGCACACGATCTTAGCGTACTTTGAATGTCTCGTGGAACGCCAAACAAGGTTGGCGTCTGTTTCCTTGTTTTAAGTGGTTGCCATGGTATCCCTCGCGCGGCGTCATCGAACGTTGGCAGACGTGCTGTTGTCGTGACGCCTCGCGTCCCGCATCCTCAGGGCAAATGGGGGAACGAGAATGGGGAATAACCAGGCGTGTTTGAGATATGCATTTGTAAAAGCTGTATAGTAAAATGGAGAGATTAATTTGTTGCAGCAAGGTTACTGTGTGAAAGAACACGGAGATGGCAAGAAATTTTCTGCACATATCCCAATGTGTGCCAATGCATTTCGGAGACAAGCTCCTTCTTCAGGGCCTAAACCACATTCTGTTAAGTCATTTTAGTTGTCGACCAAACATTGTAAATGATAAGAAAAAATGTATAATAGTTCAACAATGATCAGATAACAACAATAATTAAATAAATCCATACCGTATATTACATCGAGGTAAATTGCAATGAGAAAAAGACATAAAAAAAGTCATATAAGATCAGATGCCTGCTTAGTTGGTCTCATTGTTAGATTGTAACTAAAATCTCATCTCATAAAGGTAAATTAAATTCATAAACTGTACCTGACAGTCAATCATTGTGATGTCTGAAATACAAAAAGAACGCACCACAGCGATCAGTGTGTGTGCTTTAATTCACTACATTCTACGGGTAGGTTTTATAATAATAGGACCAGCAAATACCTGGTGTGCAGTTGTTGTATTGGAGCAAAAGAAACTCCTCGTATTTGATTTCATAGGAGTAAAAACCCCTTGTGTGTGATCTGTGATCTAAATAAAGAAAGCAACACGAATAATTAAAATATAATATGGGTTCTTGGAGTAAGTGCTTAGGAACTACTGTAGTCCATGTTGTGAAGCCTCTTACCTGCACCCTATCGTAGCGTACTTTGAATGTCTCACGGAACGCCAAACAAGGTTGGGGTCTCTTTCCTTGTTTTAAGTTGTTGCCATGGTATCCCTCGCGC
The DNA here is from genome assembly GCF_040938575.1 of Ambystoma mexicanum. Taxonomy (NCBI): domain Eukaryota; kingdom Metazoa; phylum Chordata; class Amphibia; order Caudata; family Ambystomatidae; genus Ambystoma; species Ambystoma mexicanum. The sequence continues at coordinate 1,268,595,611 of NC_090922.1, forward strand.
GGCATCATTAAAAGTCGACAGACGTGCTGTTGTCGTGACGCCTCGCGTCCCGCATCCCCAAGGCAACGGGGGTACGGGAATGGGGAATAACCAGGCGTGTTTGAGATATGCATTTGTAAAAGCTGTATAGTACAATTGAGAGATTAATTTGTTGCGGCAAGGTTACTGTGTGAAAGAACGCAGAGATGGCAAGAAATTCGCTGCACATATCCCAATGGATGAGAATAATGATTAGTTATTGTCTGTAATCTATAATCTATAACGTACGGTACGTTGAAAGAGTTAGTGTGAAATAAGTATACTGTGCATCTCTATATGGGTATAATCTGTAGTTGCAATAGCAACGCAGACCAAAAGATTAATAATTGTATATGAGTATACTTATAGATTGCGCTGAGTCAAAAGGCAATTATGACATGGTGAAAAAAGAAGAATATATAAGTACATTATGAAGATAGTGTGATGTAAAGATGCAAAGTGCATTACAAAGTGTTACATAGAGATAAATGCTGTACTCCTCATTTTGTGCCTGGATTCATGTATCATCTGCAGTTCGTTCAATGTCTTGTTAGATCATGTATAGCACCATATATTTACACATTACAAGTAACTTTATGGGACAGAACAATATAGAACATTCCTGGACAATATGTAAAAATGATGACAAAAGGCCTAAAAAAAGCAGGACCAATTGATTTCGTTCATTCAATCCTTAAGGAGCAAGGGTCCCCAATCAATCTATCCAAAAGCATTCCATTCTGTTAAGTCCCTGTTGTAGTTTCTCATGGGACTCAATTTTGAGGATGACTTCCAATATCAAAAAGCGTATCTGTGCTATGTTGAGTTCTTTCTCAACCCAATGTTTCGCCACTGATGAGGTTGTGTTTCTGTTACGTATACATAAGCAATGCTCATTCCAACGTAACTTGGCTTTCCTCTTATATTGTCCCACGTAGTACAGACCACATGGACATTTAATTCCATAGATTATGTTTGCAGTCTCGCATGTCGCATAGTCTTTCATAAGCAGTTTTTCACCAGTATGTGGGTGATTGATACTTGATCCTTTCTGTATGTAGCTGCAATTGCTACATTGTAGGCACGGAAAGTCCCTTTCCGTTTAGTCTCCATTCTTTTTTGCGCTGGACGTGTCTGTACTAGATAATCTATGAAATTTTTGCTTCGCTGATAAGCGAAGGTTGGTGTTTCTTTGAATAAATGTTCAATTTTCTGGTCGCAAGATAGTTTTTGCCAGTGCTTTTTAATGATTGATTTGATTCTGTTACTCTGCGTCGAATACCTAGATACAAATAAAAGTGGTGGATCTGTTTTGGCTCTCCTGGCTTTAGTTATTAGATCCTCTCTGTCGGTGTATTCTATTCTCATTTTTGCTTCCGCAATTTCCTCTTCTTTATATCCTCTCTTTATGAATTTATCTCCCATTTTCTATAGTTCAACCATATAATCTGATGGGTCACGGATAATCCGTTTAACGCGTAACATCTGACTGTATGGAAAATTCCTTATGAGGCTTGGTTGGTGAAAGCTTAATCTGTGGAGTAGATTATTGCGGTCAGTGGGTTTGTTGTAAATGTTGGTTTTGTACCCATCTTCTGTGGATTTGATTTCTACATCTAGAAAGTGTAGGCTTTCTCTAGAATAGTTGTGGGTGAATTGTATCCTTTCATCAATGGTATTAAGGTCTTTGAAAAAGGTGAGTAAACTCTCTTCACTGTGGGTCCATATACCAAAGATATCGTCAATGTAACGAATCCAGATTTGCAGATGTGATTTCCATGTAGGGTGATTGAGAATATGATCTGTCTCGAATTTATACATAAAGGTGTTAGCATACGTTGGTGCCATTGTGTCACCCATTGATGTTCTGGCAATCTGCAAGAAATATTGTTTTTGGAATTTAAAGTACGAGTTCTTAGAGATTAATTCTTGTAGGTTAATCAGAAATTCCTTGTTGGCCTCCATTTCGCCAGTATTAAGCAATAACCATTCAACTGCCTGTATACCTAGATCATGTGGAATTGAAGTATACACATTTCTAACATCCAAGGTGAATAAAATGTGTGTGGATGCATATGGTATTGCCCTCCATTGTTGTAAAAAATGGGTAGTATCTTTTATATAGGTGGAGGTCTTTTGGATTAGTGGTTGAAGGAATAAATCAATGTATTTCCCAATCTGTTGAAGTGCACTATTGATCCCTGCCACTATTGGTCTCCCAGGTGGTACTTGTGGGTTCTTGTGGATTTTAGGTAGGGTATAAAAGTTCAAGATCCGTGGGTTTGTATTCAATAGGTATCTGTGTGTGTGGTGATTGATCCATGCATTCTCCTCTGCTTCATCAAGTATTATCTCCAGGTCGTGCAGAATTCTTGTTGTGGAATCGTTATCCAGTTTTTGGTACTTGTTGGTATCTGCTAATTGTCTTAGACATTCTTTGTCATAATCTGTGGAATTTTGTATGACCAGCGCCCCTCCTTTGTCGGCCGGTCTGATGGTTATGGACTCATCCCCATACAAGTTTTTAAGGAGTGTTAACTTGTGCGGTATCAAATTTTTAAACTTAGTGTTGGAGAATTTAATTTTACTTAAGTCTTTCAGCACTTGTTTTTCAAAGATTTCCACCGCAGGGATGTTACAAGGCGGTACAAAGGAGCTCTTGGTTTTAAATTCCTTATAGATGGACTCAGTATTGCTCTTCTGTTCTTCTGTCTCGTCAAAGAAGATTTTTAGCTTCATCTTCCTTACCAGCATCAGTACTTCGACTTTGGTATAAAACAAGAAGCTGTCATGTGTCGGTACAAAGCTTAATCCTTTTTGAAGAGTGTTTGTCTCAGTCGATGTTAAAATTCTTGTCGAAAGATTTATGACTTCCTCTGTTGGTACCTCGTTTGAGGACCATCTCGTCCTTTTCCTTTTCCCCCTTCTGGTTCTTTTTGTCCTCTTCCTAAAAAGACACTGCTGAAGTGCTTGCCCTTGCTTGTGATGGCCTGATGTTTCTGATGTTCGTGTATCCCTTTCTGGTGGAGCTTCTGGTGTTGTCTCTGACTCAGAGCTAGATGTGTTGTTAGAGGTGTTTTGTCTAGGTTTCCTTATTGGTGGTCCATACTTGTCCATCCAGGTATATACCTCATCGTTAATGTAGTCATATGTATCTCTTCTAAACTTTCTGATCTTTTTTGTTTCCAATTTTGATTTGTAATCTGCCAATTTCATGTTAATGTCTGCTAATATTTCCTCTAATTCATCTTTTTTAAGTTGTAAGGAATTAGTGAGTTCTTGTTGAATTTCCTTAATCTTTATATCAATTGCTTGTAGGTTAACCGTTAACTCCTGGATAGTGAGCAGAATCAAATCTAAGGAACATCTATTGAGCATTGCCTCCCATTTTCTTACAAACTCTTTACTCTCTTTGCATGAAGTGTGGCGAAGTTGTATTCTTAATCCTCTAGGCATTCTTTGATTTTTATAATATCTTCCCAAAGTAATAGCGTGAAGCTTTCGGTTGATTTCCTTTCTAATTAAGTATTCCAGTTGTTTAATCTTTTTGGTCGGGTCTTGGTTCGTTGTACTTTCTTTGTTGAAACCACTATCACTAATCAGTCCTAAAATGGTGTTGGCTTCTTCCGTGGTGAAGCCAAGTAATTCCGCTCTTTTGGTGGATAAAGCTTCAATGTCTTCAAAAGACATGTTGTGTTGTAAAAGATTGTGATGCCTTAATATTATTCATGTTGGGTTGATTATTAGATTAATTCTTAAATTGATGCTTGTTTGCGTTGTGTGCCTCCGCCTTAATGGTGTCTAAGGAAAAAGAATTACCAAATGTCGGGTAAAGGTAGGCACTACTAGGTACAGTAAAAAGTGACTTTTCTTTTAGATTCAAATACACTTCATTCGTGTGGAGCAACCAGTCTATGATTGCGGTCCGGGTGTCCTTTCGACACCCGGACCGCAATCTGTCTAGTCACGAAAAAAAGCTGGATAATCAATCCAGCGAAGACTGATGCTCTCACTTTGGCTCAGAAATCTGAGTATTCATGTCTAGGTTACTTATATATTCAAAAGAACTAATTAAATAATAATAATAATCCATCAGGTCTCTTGTGATAAATTGTTACTTCACAATTTATTGCTCTTTAGGAATCCGTGTGTGGAGTTATTCCATTCATATACTCATCTGCACAATAAGTAAATACATAGATGTGTACATAAAAGAACCATCTTAGTTGACTGAATTGGGTTGTGGTTATGTGTGCCAATGCATTTCGGAGACAAGCTCCTTCTTCAGGGCCTAAACCACATTCTGTTAAGTCATTTTAGTTGTCGACCAAACATTGCAAATGGTAAGAAAAAATGTATAATAGTTCAACAATGATCAGATAACAACAATAATTAAATAAATACATATTGAATATCACATCGAGCATCGAGGTAAATGAGAAAAAGACATGAAAAAGACATTAAAAAAGTAATATAAGATCAGATGCCTGCTTAGTTGGTCTCATTGTTAGATTGTAACTAAAATCTCATCTCATAAAGGTAAATTTAATTCATAAACTGTACCTGACAGTCAAGCAAGATGAATAATTAAAATATAATATGGGTTCTTGGAGTAAGTGCTTAGGAACCACTGTAGTCCGTGTTGTGAAGCCTCTTACCTGCACACGATCGTAGCGTACTTTGAATGTCTCACGGAACGCCAAACAAGGTTGAATGAAAAAGCGAATGCCACAGATGGATCTTACAGTCATGTGATCAGCGTAACCCACCTGTTGTGGATACTCTACTTCTTCAGATGAGAAAAGAGTCAGCGCAAAGATAGTTTTAGCAACACTATGGTTCTGAATTTAAAATGGGATGGGTTTGATTCATGCTTACAGCAAATGGTACACCCCTTTTTATCTCCCTGTAGTCTAGGAGCATCCCCCTCCTTGTTTGTTCCTTCCAGGAGCCATTTATGAGCCTCTCACACCTCTGTTTCCTGGTCTGAAGGGCCTGCTATTGTTCATTCTCTTTTTGTAGACAAGAGTCTGGGCTAACCCGCAATTAGCATCTCCCAGTGAGTTTCTGCTGAGAGGAAGGCCCTCCTCTTGGGAGAAACCTGTTTGTCCACTTCCAAAGGGTTGCAGCTCAGCCAAGCTAATTTATTCTTAATTCAAAACCAGGAAAAACCACATTTGTTGCATCAAACATAAATATATTACTTTCTCAGCTTTAAGTCTGTGGGATAAAAAGCAACTGAGATCTGTATTCTTTTTAGCCACAATCCTTTTTATGTTTGCTGATCCGGCAGACTTTTTAGTTTAGATCACTTTAAATTTTCATCAGTAACTCATCTGACAGCTGTCATTCAGGTAGCCCAGGGTACTGCACCCAGATTCTGACAGGGGCTGTCAGTTTACAGATAATCCGGTCTTTCTGAAGAAATGTTTTGCTCTTCACATTTAGGACTTTGTATGTTCACAATGCTTCCTTAGATTACATGAATATTAGCGACAAGCAAGATTTTGAATGTTGAGAAGTATTGTGTTATAGGCATTTTGGAGTTTCTATCACAAAGCAAATGTCATTTATAGGTACCTTTTAAAGTTTCATTTGCAATGCACTGCTTCTTTCTCTGCACTCTGTTTGCTGGTCATTGAGCCCACTAGCACATTTTCTGCAGGGTGTGCTCTATTCCACCACACATGCATCATGGGTGGCTGGTTGTGCATCCATCTTTTTGTGTGTTGCAGAACACGGTTTTTGTAGGTTTTTGGTGGACACAAGGGTTTTTCCGCCATTGTTGCTGTTTCTTGCACCATCAGTATCAAAGTGATGACACATAGCACAGTGGAGTGGGTAAATACATCCCACACCTACTAAATGAACTTTGCCCTACTCTACCTCACAAAAAGTTTCAGAATGGTCGGTCGGGGGGAATTTGTGGGGTACATTGACCCACTCAGCAGAATTCCCACCCATGATCAAGCTGCACTTCAGCAGTTAACAGCAAAATGGCTGTGCTGGCTCCTTGGAACACCATTACCTCGCATCAAAACTGTGTTTTGCAGCCACAAAATAATGGCTGCACCATCTTGCCAAACAGCTATTGGGCAAGTTGGAACAGAGAGCACACTGAGAAAGACTGCCAGTATGCGTTCTTGTGTGCACCAAAAGAAGCGAATTAAAAAGCAGCGCTGCTCTGCTGCTTGCAAAAAGTTCACATTGAAAAGGGAGTATTTTACATTGAAAAGGATGCTGCGCTGACGCTATTTTCATCTGTTCAACATCACATTGCTTTTATCAATGAGGCCCTGCCTTGCTCATCCATATCCAGATTGTGCTCTAGCAGAAGAGAGCATTATCCCTGCATGACAGGCTGTGTCAAGCCAGAACTGGGAAATTAACTGTGAAATTAACAGAAGATTTACTTTCAGCTGCACAGGAAAATGCTTGTCTTTTGGGTTACAAAATGCAAAAAATCAATGCTTCAAAGAAACCCTAGCTTTATGGGTATATGTCAATTTCAGTGAACCTGTGTCTTGAACAAACTGCTGTGTAAAAGAAGCTGACTAGGGCTGCAAAACAATATTAGGAAGTCAGATAGAAGAGAAAACCTGCCCAAATGGGCTTTTGTAAACCAAAAAAAATACCTGTTTTAAAAATACAATGTTGAATTAAAACGTATCCTTGCCTAGTAATGTAAAGGGGGTTTTGCTGGGAAACCTATATGGGATATTTTATTCAACAGGCTTGCTTCTGATTCAAAACAAAATAAAATAAAATAAAGAAATAATGGCAGTGGCTACACTGGGGAAATCAGCCCAAACAGGTTTTCTGCCATGACTCAAGGAACATTTGGCTGACAACAGGAGTGGCCTAACCCCCGAAAGAAGGAGCTACAATAGATTTAAGGAAACATGTGTGCTAATTGCTACCTTTGAAAACTTTGAATGGACCAAAAGCACTAAACATCCCATGCCCATCAGACTTTTGTCTGGGCAGATGTTGTATGTTGTGGTTGGATCTGGTATGAAAGGGAAATGTTATATTGTAGTCTTTTCTTGTCACTGGCCAGGTGTGCTTGCTATTAGAATGTTGATAGATGAATGCAGCTCAGGAGAATGTTGAGTGGATCTGCGAGTGAATGTTCTGAGAGTGTCAGTTGGGGGCATGAGCTGGGATGACAGGATGGCTGGTGGGTCTACTCGTCTATTAGTTATGTTAATTAACCATCCCTGTTACTGTCCTGTCCATACGTGACTGGAATATGTGCATACTGTACACACTATAATAAAGCCTTACCTGGACCAATCTAGACCCCACAGCAGGTCCCTGTATGAGTGCTGGGTGCTAATGACTACAGAGAGGCTTTACAAGAATTGGCGACTAGGATAACCGAAAATTAAGGAAGACATGGAGAAAAGGACTGAACAGAGTGCACCCAATGGAGCTGCAGCAATAAAAAGTACAGTAAGGAGAGCTGTGGGGGGGAATCAGCATTCAAAGTGACCCACCGTTCCCCCATTCCTGTTTTAAGAACCATCCTGCCCAGTATATGTGTTTGAAGAACTAACAAGTGCCATTGGACTCTGGGAGGCAGGTCCCTAACAACCAAGAACTCCCCAGAGATCCCCTGTAAAATATGCTAAAAGTAGGTATTTTGGACTTGAAGGCACGTGTGTTCTGAACTCTTGAGCTGTTCTATGGAGAATGAAATAAGGGATTTAATTTGCAAGTGTGCCGTGAAACAACCACCAATTGGGACACCAAAGCCCGCCCAGGAGCGCTTCATGTAGTGTGGAGGGTGTTCCATTAAGTTGCGTCTTCCGGTATTATTTAAAGGGAGATAATCATACCGGAGTGTAATGGCAGCGAGGTGTCTTTTGTGGTGCTGGACATGGGCAGCGGGCTGAAACTGGTGTGGGGCTGGTTTGTGGTGGCGCTTTATTCGGGAGGCGTTTGCAACGTTGGGCTTGAGGAGGTCTGATTACTCTCATGGCAGCAAAGGAATAATGACGTCTACAGAATGCTGCTATAGTATGGCGTTTGCTGGCATCAATTGTGAGCAGGTGATTGGTTTGCTGCTCCAGAGAAATGGTACCAAATGGCCGTAAGGAGATTAACGGCCGCAATGACACATGCAACTACAGTCTCTAAGGTTATATACTTTACGAAATCAAAAGGAAATTGGGTACAGTGACAATAACAATACTATTTGTAAGAATTTCGGTACAAGTAGTGTGTGTTTTCTGTACATGTCCAGCGGTGCGGAAAGAAATGTTTTATTGAAATGGTAGGCAAGTTATTTGAAACAAAGTTGACTTCTGGACATCATTTTTTTTTTGAATACCTCTGTCCGGACCGGACATGTATTGTCGTCTACTGATTTCGCCACCAGGGTTGCTGCATTGGTAACGTGTAGTGGTGAACCATTAATAGGAGTATGCACCGCACACGGTGCATACAGTGGAATAATAAAGAATTGTATTTTTTAAATTAAGTTGCATTCAGTAATAACGTTTCTCTTACAGGCTATATAACTGATGTTGCATTTGGACTGGATGTTGCTGATACAGGAAGTGAAGCTTAATAATGTTTTATTTGGAATAGGTAATGCAGCATTCTTTATTGAACATTAATAGGTGGACAGTGATTTTTGATGTGTTAACAGTGCTATCCAAATTCGTACAGAATTATGCAATGTGTTTTTCTATTTTCACTTGGAATGTTGTGGGGGAAATTTTAATGTGTTTAAAAAAATAATAATATTCCAGGCTGATGTTTGGAATACGGGAATTTAAAGTCGGGTTATAGAGATGCCAATTTGGTATTTAAGGAAATCTAAAGCTAAATTGTGATCAAGGGGACACATTATGGTTAATGTGTTGTGCATATTTTTATGTATTTATTCTTTTAAGTGTGCTTGGGCCATTGTCTTGTGTCATGTGTATGTATATGTATTGTGGCCCAAGTGTACATTATGGTGCAGTATAGTGTTTTTGTTAGTCAAAATGTGACTACTGTGTTGTCAACTGGAAATAGTTGACTGTATTTGGTGACTTAATCGGAAATACGGTTGACCTTAAAAGGAAAAGTGATGATTTTACAATTTGTGTCAACTGTAAATGGTTGACGTCAGAGTTTATATAAACATGACACTGTTTTCAACCAAGTTAGGTTGTTAACGTATGTTAATCATCGGGGCAGCCACACTGCATAGTTGTGAGAGTGGTTGGTGTCATGTTGAAGTGGGGACATTCAACCAGCTAAGATTGGATGGTGTAGCAATAAAAATTTGTTGCACACATATTGAGTAGAAAAGGGGTGAGGAATTGATGCCATTTAGAGTGGTATTGAAAAATATAAATGTAAAGACAAATTTAGAGTGGTATATATGATCGTATAGAATTACCTAGGTTGCAAGGGTTCCCCAAAAGTTTTAGAATTTGATATAGTTGCAAGTTGCGATAGTATGTTTTTTTTTAAATGTTCTGTGCTACCAGGAGCACATTATTTGTTATATGTGCTTTATGTGCATGATTCTGGTGGTGTGTGGATTGTATGATGCTTGCATGGGTAAGGATGCACGTGGCGCAGTTGGGAATGATTTGCCCATCTGTTGTTGAGAGGACTGGTTGTGTGTATGCTGCCTCGCTCCACCGCCCCCTATGTTCATGTGAACCCTGCATGTGTGTTGCAAGTGATGTGCGTGTGTTTACTGGAGCCTGTTTGGAGATTGTTTGAAGTTTGGGTTGGCTGCTTTATTTGCTCTATTGTTATAATTCTGTGGGATGTCTGAAGGGAGTTAAGAGGCAGCGGTTTGTGGTTGAATGAGACGTGAGTGTGAGAGCAGAAGAAGTGTGATCAATGTATCTTTTCTGCAAAGGTTGTCCTGAGTCTGGCAACACCTCGCTCTGTTTGCTAGCTTGCTGGACCTTCATGGATAATAGTTTCTGTAGGGTACTGCTTCACAGATGTGGTTGCACCTGGGTCAGTCGCAGGGCAATCCGCAGTCCCCCCCTCTTGTTCCCCACCTGGTTGCATGGATGATGTCCCATGTTTGTGTTGGTTGTGTGCCAGAGTGTGACAGCCTCTGTGTCTGGATGTGACGGGTCCAGATGGAAGGTGTTAGTTGTGGTTGGAAGGCTTTTGTGTGAAAGGGAGATGTTGTGGTTGGATCTGGTATGAAAGGGAGATGTTGTATGTTGTGGTTCGATCTGGTATGTAAGGGAGATGTTATATTATAGTCTTGTCTTGTCACTGGCCAAGTGTGCTTGCTATCAGAATGTTGATGCATGAATACAGCTCAGGAGAATGTTGAGTGGATCTGTGAGTGAATGTTCTGAGAGTGTCAGTTGGGGGCCTGGGCTGGGATGATAGGATGGCCGGTGGGCCTACTCCTCTGTTAGTAATGTTAATTACCCATCCCTGTTACTGTCCTGTCCAAAGGTGACTGTAAATACTACAAGAGTAACTGGAATATGTACATAATGTACTTACTGTATAATGAAGCCTTACCTGGACCAATCTAGACTCCACAGCAGGTCTGTGTAAGAGTGCTGCATGCTAATGTCTACAGAGAGGCTTTACAACAGCAGAGGCCTCTTACAATAGAGATTCTGGGACACATGCGTGTGAAATAGGAAATCACACATCCTCGCAATTTTTACTGGGAGCTTCAAAGCCAACTCAAGAGCAGCCTAGTAAGGTATGGCCTTATTTGGGAGACAATGCTGAGCATTTGTTTCAAAAGACTATTTTATTAATACACTTTTAAGACATTTATCTCTGCAACATGACTTCACAGAAATCTAAAAAGTTAACAGTTGAAATGTAATTTTTGTGTCTTTTAAACAAAACGGGATAGCCTTCACTGTCATATTGAGAACAGAAATGCAGAGAATTGGATATTCTGAGGAAAGGGTACATAATGCCACTTTGAAATTCACTACTTACATCCCTTATGATAATCTATACCATGTATAAAGTTGTAGAATATTAGGTCGAATATTTATCACTGAAAATGATGAAAAATTGTTAGACGGATGAAAAAAAGTCTTACAATCTAGAGATTTGGTCTGTCATGCTCTGCGTGAAAAATGTAATCTGCCTAGGTAGTTTGTAAAAATGCCATAATTGTGTAAATGTGTGATCTATGTGAAGAATGATTTTAGCTAAAGTAACTGTTGGATGATCCTTTGCATTGTAAAGCCCACCTCATAAAGCTGATGTCATGTCCCTAAAAATCCAACCAGCTGACAGCAAGATGGTAACCAATCAAGTTGTTTAGAGGCGTGCCAAGCTAAGCCTGCCCACCGTATAATCCTATGATGTCACCATGCCTGATAAATAAGGGAGGCTGACAGAACTCTGCACACAGACTCTCTCCAGAATTTCCAGCCCTATGTATCCTGATCTTCTACATTCATCCTGCCAGATTACAGATCCTACTGCCAGGCCAAAGCATAGCTGACCCTATCTCAGTAAGGCCTTATCCAGAAATCCCACTAAAAACCCCAAGAACAAACGGGAAAAGCTGTGGCACCCTTTTGGGGAGCATTCTGTGAGCAGACTGGCTTTTTTCCCACTAACTGCATGTGCGCCGTACTCCTGCCATCCAGCTGTACTTGCTATCCAGTGACCAGGCAGGCCCAGCTGTTGTTCTGCTAGGAGAGTCTGCTGCTACCTGGTGACCCAAGTCTTGGAGTCCATAACCCGGTTGACTGTTCCTAATACCAAATTCAAGAGCGGATTGTGAGTATTCCCCATCCCATAGCAACATAGCCTACCCCATCTTGACCCTTTGTCTTTGATCCACTCTCTAGCAACCCTATCCATGCCTTGGTAATTTGTTCAACTGTCAGAATTCTGTATACTTGGTTTATCATTCATCAACATGGTGCTCTTTCGCCCTCTATCTTTCTCTCTCTCTCTCTGCTCTCTCTTTCTCGCGCTCACTGGCTCTCTCTCTGCAACTTTAGATCTCTGTCTCTTTCTATGTGGCTGAGAGGGGCATTGTCAGATGCATGTTTTCTAGAGCCCCAGGACATTATTTAATTTGTATTACGTTGTAAACTGTCTCTTTTTTAAAATTATACAATGTTTCATTATGCACACCCTAACATTAAAATGTTAGTAACATTTAATACATGTATACTGATTCAGACAGCTTTATGACCTAGATGAGAGGACAGAATGATTGTGAAATTAGTCATTCTGTGGCAGTCCATGGGCCCTTTAGAGTTGCTGTTTCTTTCCCTGCTTGGTCTCAGCATTAGGATGGCTCAGTGCCCAGTTCACAGACCTTTTAAGAGAATTACATATATTCACTGAAAAAACATTAGTTAAGGTGCAGTTAAGTTGCTCAGATTTAACGCAGTAAAAGGTGCAGTTAAGTTGCTCAGATTTAACCATTAAAATCCTTGAAATTCAGCAGATGTGCGACTTTATGACCAGTTTAACATGACACACTTATGTTGATGTCCACAATAAAGCTATGTCCCCCATAATGCCATTTTGTATGTCACTGTGAATCCCATCTCTTCTAATATGTATTTGCTCACAGGCTTTGCAATGGGAAAGCGTTGGGTTAAGCTGGTCATGACTACTCAAATCTGCTGCATTTGAAGGGTTTTGTTGCGTTAAATTTGAGCAATTTAACTGCACCATAACTAAAGTTTTTTTCAGTGAATTTCAAAGTTTTTGTTATACCATTGTTTTTTTATGGCCACTGTATATTTTGAAACACTACCGGACCACTAGCCATGGCCTTTGGCCTTCAACGTGTGCACTGTTCATGTTCCTCCATTATGTTTCTTTTAGACCCACCAGATGGCCACAGCCATATTGTACCATTTGGTTCCTTAAAGTAACCCAGTACCCACACATGGCCATCTTAAGCACTTTTGGGGCCTGAGGAATGGACACCTTTGACGCCCTGCCTCCACCGAACCGAAGGAATTGAGGTATACAGAATGTATGGTCACACCCCATTCGTTATGATCACAACACATAGCTTGATATGCTGTTTTTCAGCTATCAATCTAGGCATGGGTACTCCCTTTCGGTACTTTACCCTCTTCGTTCTTGCTGTCATCGGAAAGTTAAACAAGGAGCATTTTAGGACCAACATTAGCAGTTCACAACAAAGATTCTGGTGTTCTACTATATGTACTAGACACTTCTTATCAAATGCAGCCATGAGGGAGGAATACCAGCCATAGTATACATGCAGAACACAGATCATATGAAAGAGGTGCAATAATCATTAACAGACGGTTGACTCAGATTAGCTGCCTCACAGAATGCAAAAGTGCTCAAGCGTGGATACAGGAGACCAATTGGAAGCAAGGAGAACGTTACACATATCTTAGCTAGTGGATGAAGAATAGAAATTTACAGGAAGGTGTCTGTATCCAGACAGACTGAGATTAGAAGAGGGATGTGGCTTTCAAGTAGTTTTGCAATCACAGAGCAAATAAACAAGTGGTTGTAGTGTGCAATATATAAATGTTTACTATTATTATGGGGGAAGCATCACTATAGCCAGTGAAACCATGACTGAGGCTTTTTTGAAGATCACAACCCAATAGCGAAATAACTCTGCATGGTGACAATTTTGAAAGGTTGAGGAAGTGGCAATTCTGATAGGTTAGGCAACATGAGATTAAATGAGATGAGGATCACACATTGGTTAAGCAGTGATGCTGGAATGTATCCCCATTCTGAAATTTCTGCACTTTACCACTTTCTTTGCCAGTTCTTACCATGAACTAAAATAATCCAATTGTATAGAATTGACTTGAAAATTACACAAATCACATAACCCAACATGACAATTTTTAAAAACAAAATATTATTGAAGTCTATCTTGCAAAACAGGAATAGTTCTAGCTTCATTGTCTCCATCATCAAGGGAAGTATAGAAATACCAGCATTCTAATTGATGTGCTTCTAAAAGATTTTATGTGATTACATTTATAATTCTGAAATTCATATTTCTGAATACTGAGATGTCATTTACACTTGTTTATTTGTTCATAGCATCATATAAAGAGATACTACATCACGCTCCTAATGAAGGGAATATGAACTCCCGAAACGCATTGAGCTTGATTATACAAAGAAAAGATTGTTTGAAGAAATGTGTTATTCACTACTTTGTTTATTATCCAGATGTGAAATAATAAAAACATAGCAATTTTAAGATTTAGTTTTTTGTTATGGTTGTTGAATTCCTAAAATGGTAATTTAAGTACTATTTGGAATAATCAGAATTATTTTGGATTTATCATTAACATTGACACAGAGTGAAAATTTGTTTGACCAACTTTCTCCGTTTAAGGTGTGCAGGGGACAGGAGTATATTTTAGAACAGGATACATATGCCATACAATTGAATATCCTTTGTGTCAGGGATATATTTATCTCCCCAGCACCCGAATATTTCTTAACAGTACACACATATTTTCTTAAGAGCTAGAATTTAAACTAATAGGAGTGTGATAGTACATTGGTGGTTTCTTGCCTGAGAGATAAAGCCAGATCTGGGATTACAAAGGCAAGTCCCTGTTACGCTCATTCCAGAAAGAATACAACCCTCTAGGGAAAAAGGCCAAAAGATTGCTTGCAAGGATAACAAGGTTTAATTGAACAACATGTAAAGGGGCCAGCAGAGGACTCTGCTGCTCGAGAACATTCTGCCCGAATCTTCATCATCAGTAAGTTATAAGAGTTCAGAGCGTCACTGAGGACGTCATCCACAGAGTCTAAACTCGCACAGCTGATTGGTAAAACAGTATACATGATCCTGCTCCATAGAGTATGCCAGGTAATGATTGGTTCCCGTCTCGGCAGTCTGCCTGGTTCCACGTGGGTCCGCTGGGCTCATCTCTCCAGGGAGTGAAGGTCAGGTTCTTCACATGTTGCTATTCCAAGGCTACATTTGTAAGCTAGTGCGACTACTACATCATTATGGCATGCACCTAGGAGACTCGAGACTGGCACCGGGGGGAAGGGAAGAAATACAATCATGCTCACCCACACATTCTGTGCTCTGTGCATTTTGCGCCCCTCGCACTCAAGGCTTCCACCCTTGTTTTGATCTTTAATTGATCCTTCCCTGTACCTCGTACTACAAAGGGTGTTTTTATTGGAAGAGGTGAAATGGTCATGCATATTCAGATCTTTTATGGCCATTGGTTTTATCGCTGGTGGGCTGGGATCACCCGCTATCATGGATCGTGGCTGTGCTAGGTCAGTGGTGGGTGGCATTACTTCTTGGTGGGCTGGGTGGTGGTTAGAGGCACTCTGTTGGCTTGGCTGTAATTAATGGGCACTGCCAGGGGCCTGGTGCTGTCTCATGGCCTGGCAGGGTGCATTTCTTTCTGTGATACTAAGTAATTGCAACAGTTAAGGAACGTGTCTGTGAGAATTAGCACCGCAGACTCATCTTGTCTCAGCATTTTGGAGCTGTTCAGGCTTTTCCATCAAGCCTACGTTTTACCGCATGGCAATGTAGGGCTGTGAGGGTCTACCATAACTACAAAATGGTGTCTCTTTATGCATGCCGTAAACCTATACATCAATAGTTCTTGTGATATCGTTTACGTGCCGGGTTCTTTAACACGGTCCTTTGTCCCCTGGCATATTGCTAGGCTGCTTATAGGTTTAGCCTCACTCTAAAGCATCTGGGGTGGGATAGACTCATTTCCATCCCAACATTCCACCCTTTTATTACTTCTACAGTAACAAATTCTCCCCCATACTTGCTCTCGTCCTCCTTTCTTACTGTAGCTTCATAAGGGGTGTTCCTTTTATTGGCATCTATGCCCTACACGCATGTCACAGACTTTCTCCTGCTCGTGCATACTCTTCAGGTGTGCATGTCATGTAAATGCAGCCCCCACTCCATGCCAAATCTACCCATACTTCTTTATTATTTTCAGGATCTGGAGGAGCGACAATGGTTGTGTGGTACAGTCAGTCAACCTCATCTTTGTAGGGGATAGGGACCATGTGGGGAATGAGATGGTCAGTTTGTATCTCTACCTCCATTCTGCTACGAGGTACTTTTGGAACGCCAATCGAGACCATCATAATTGCACTATTAGCCCCCGCTTTGGCACAACACGGGACACTCGATTGGCATAGCAAAAGATGACCAAAACAAACACGATGTTGGGCACGAGAATCTTCACCAATGTTCCAAGCCAGGATGGGGTCCAGCTGAAAGTGAGTACAAACCAGTCGTCTTCCTGGACGCCAGCCTCCTTCTTCATCTTGGCCCCTAGATCATGAACTGCAGCGATAATGTGCAACAAAGTCCCATTTTCAGCATTGTTTAAAGGTAAGAATGTGCAACATAAGCTCCCAATCTTTTTGCAAACACCACCTTCCATCGCTGTCAGCGCATCGAGGACATATCAGTTCTGCAACGTCATCAGTCTTAGGGCCTGCAGCTCAGCTTTTATGACGTTGAACCCCTGCTCGGTGTCGTTAGCCAACTGGACCAGTTCCCAGCGCACAATCTGGAGCCATTTGTCATTATATCGGGCTTGTACACCGGGTAGCAATAAGAATGCAAACAATGGGCCTCATTACAAGTATGCCGGTCAAGAAATAGCCCTGCCGTTCGCTCCATACTGGCACCTTTTTCTGGACTGGCACCGCAAGTGACCCACTGCATCTGGCAACACCGTGGCTGGAATCTGCAGAGAGACTCGGCAGCCGTGCCTGAGATACCGGCATGGCGTTAGTAAGAGCACATTCCGAGCTCCACCGACACGCAAATACTGGCATGGACATGCCGGTAGCACTTTGAAAACAGTGCCGGAAACACCGGCATCGTGGCCAGGCATTAAGTAGGCTCAGGTGTGTAGAAACATGCCACAGGTGTCCACAATCAGCACAGGTGGACCCAATTGGCACTGCTACAGCACAAAAGGACCACTCCCATACCCCACACCTCTTCCAACACTACCATGCTAGCAGTAGCAGTACTGGAGTTGGAGGCCCTGCATGCAGGCCTACTACTTGAAGAGGCAGGAAGGCAGAGGATGCAGCGGAGGCGCTCAAGGAGAAGGAGGACCACCATGGCCCAGTAAAACCCCAATTTCCAGCAGGTTTCAGCCTGCAAGAAGCCACTCGTTCCATGCATAAGGGCCTCACCTTTGAAACGGAGCCAAAGCCAGATCCACAGCATGTACCGGCTAGATAGGGACACTATCACTTCAATAGTGGACCTGATCCATGATGACCTGGTCAGCCTGATACATATCCGTAAAGCCATCCCCCCTTGCTCCAGGTAGTTTTTATGCTACACTTCCTAACCACAGGCACATACCACACTGTGGATGAACTGCATGGGATATCACAACCCTGTTTTTCATGTGTCCTGTTTCAGGTCATTGATGCACTCATGCATCACGTTGGAGACCACATCAGCCTACCCAGGAATGCTCACCGGGTTAATGGCACAAAAACTGCCTTCCATGCCCTTGCAGGCATGCCAAACGTGATCAGTCCATCAGACTGAACATATGTGGAACTGGTGGCCAGGCATGCTCTAGAGGCAGTCTACGGGAACAGAAAACTGTATCACTCACTGAATGTGCAGATGGTGTGTGATGCCCGCCACCTCATTGCTCGCTGCTGTACCAGATTTCCTGGTTCAACCAACAACTCCATGGTTCTGCACAACTCCACACTGCCTGGGTATATGGCACGTCACAGTGGACAGCGTACCTGGCTACTGGGTGAGTGTAAATACAAGGGCATGTGCACTGTTGAATGTGGGGGGGGAACACCATAGCCTACCTGGCTGTTGGGTGAGTCTAACTACAAGAGCATGAGCACTGTTGGATTATGGGCATGTATAACACTGATCAGCAGTGGCTGTGCACTGTGCATGCATTAATTCATTTTTTGTTCAACTATTATGTGCTCATACAAAAGCAAAACACCCTGAAAGTGCACAGAGGGCAGACAGGGTGGGTAAAGGGGGCAGGTAGACCATGAATAAGAGCAAGGATCAATAATTGCTACAATACTACAACAAGTAATTGTAAAAAAGGTAAGGGGAGACAAACCTTCTTTGGTTTGTGACTGCATTCAACGTGCAAGTATACAGGGGGAAATCAAGGTGCAACACAGTAATAGCATGCCTGAGTGCATGACCTTGACAGGCGTGTCTCAATTGAAGGAAATGATCCTGTGCATGCATATCAACATCAATTCCGTACACCAATACGAAAAGCACTACATGTACCAGAATACCACACACCAAAGTGACAAAAAGAAGTACAAACACAGTCAACAAAACCCACACCACCTGATGCACAGACAGATAATACTAATGCTCCCACCCCCATACCACCATCGGCCTGCACACCAATTAGCCAGAACCCCTGCCTGTCCGAAGTGCACAATATGCATCTGCTTGCAATTCAAAATGATTTGTAGTACATATCTATGATTTAGTGTTATGGACATAATAGTATTTTTGCTTTGTAACACAATAATAACACATACACCAGTTCCATTTGTGTGAGTTGTACTAAAAGGGTCAGAGGTCATGTTGCCGGTATATGGGCCATGTCAAAGCCACTGCACACCACACACCCACCACGCATTATCACAATGTGCATTTTTAGTACCCGAAAAAGGACATATGCTAGCTAACCTCCATTTTGCATGTGCATTATTGTATTTTTAAGTGAACACTATGCAGCCTGTTGCAACATGATATGGGCAGGTATGACATTGTACACTTTCTCATGCTCCTGTGCAGGTGATGCTGGTTATCTCCTGATGCCAAGAAAGATGACCCCTGTGAGGCAACCACACAACTATCGCGAGCAGGCATACAACCGTGCCCATGTCTGTACTCGGTGCACAATAGAACAGTCAATTGGCCTGTTAAAATGAGGTTTTGCTGCCTGAACAGATCGGGGGGAGCCCTAATGTACAGCTCTGTAAAGGTGTGAAAGATAGTGCTTACCTGTGCCATGTTGCACACCCTGTGTATGAAGTGTAACGTCGCACTGCCCCCCGACATGGACATGCACCCACCGGAGGTGTAGGAGGACAGTGATGAGGAGCTGCCAATTGCACAGCACCAGGATGCCATGGATGGACGGACGTGTAGCATGAGATGAACTTATACACCACTACTTTTGCTCACCTGACACACACGCTGCAGAGGCCAGCTAGCACACTGGGCAATGCACATTAATAAAATCACTCACTTACACTGAAAAATAAAGTCCAGTCATAATTTGTTTGCAACACCAACTGTAATTTGTGCCAAGAAAATATATACAAATGTGTAACGTATTAACTGGCAATACTATCCCCCCAACTATCCCTCCCCACTCTCCCTCCCCAAATATCCCTCCTTAACTATCCCTCTCCACTCCCCCTCCCTAACTATCCCTTCCCACTCCCCCTCCCCCTTTAGGCAACTCTTGTCATGTTTGGCAATGTTCATTTACCCGAGTCACAGTCAGGGCACATTTGTGATGTTGTCCATTTGCTGCAATGGACAACATCACACTGTTCCCCTCCCATTCCCTCCGTGACATTGTATGATGGCACGTGTACAGTGACCAAGTGCACGTGCATTATGGAGTTCACTGGCCTGGATGCTCTCGCACATGAGCTGTGCCTCCTGAAGGTGCTGCTGCACCAAGGATGTCAGGGCATCCTGCCGTTGTTCCATCCTGGTGAGCCGTACATCAATATCCCTCACACTGGGGAAGGGGGATGTTGTGGGCTAATTGGGCCTATGGCGCTATTGCTCCTGAATGCTGTAATCGCTGGTATCTCCGGTTTCCACAGCACCTTTGTCAGCTGTGTCCTCTACAATGCAAGTATGTGCACGGCCTTGTGGCTGTGGTGTGGTGTTGCCTCTGGTGCTGCTGGGCTGGGTGCAGCTTGTGGAGCCTGAGGTGGCTGTGCTGGTAGCATCACTGGGGCCTGAGATGGCTATGCTGGTGGCACCACTGGGGCCTGAGAGTGCTCGACAGATGCAGCTGGGGTCGCAGTTGCAGTTGTGCCTGTTGAGGCTGTGGAGTCCTGGCCTGAGGTGGTGGTGGTGGTGGGGGTCCATTGGGTTCCCCGGCATCGATGCTTGGTGACCCTTGAGGTGCTGGGATGGGCATCCTCATTGCCAGATGATGTGCCTGAGGAAGTCAGAAAGGCAGGTCATCAGTGATGAGTGTGGATTGATGAGGCACAGATTAATGCTTTTGCTTTTTAATGACAGTGCTGTGTCAGGGACATGGCGGGGACATGGCATGGTGCACACATGCTTGTGTCATGCATACTGTGCGGGTGGATGTGTGATGTACATACATGGTGTGAGGTGGGCTGGACATACCGTCATGGTGTACTGTCAATTGCTGGCTAGGGTGTTAGGAGTGTGTCACACATGCTGTGTGATGCTGTGTTGGGGAGGGTTGTGCCTGCTGCCTGTAGCACTTACAGGGATAGGTGGCAATTTCTGCTCATGGGTCTTTCAGCTCTGCAAGTAAGGATTGTTTCTTGCCACTTGTTGTTGACACATTCAGCTACTTCAATCACCAAATAGGGTTGGTTTAGACAACTGTTGTTGATCAGACTGGTTTTGCATTTCTGGGCATCTGAATCGTCAAGTTGTAGATGTACTTTGCTTGCCTGGAAAGTGCCTTTGAGCCTACATAGTGCAAGATGAATCAGGCATTGTGCCTCTATAATTGGTACTTCTGGTGGTGCTAGAACTTTGGGTGCACTGATGCATGCGTTATTAATGAGTACACATAGCAACTGCTATTAGTTGTTCGCCTACCTACTGCACTCATGTCAGAGTGCCAACTGTTTGAGTGCTCGGGATGACGGATATCTTCAACTGCATTCAGGCATAGGCCATGGTATGCATCATATTAGAGTCTCTAAGCGCTTGTCTTTTCATTCCGTCATGGCACGATATATATCTTCTGACAATCTACTCTTGCTAACTAAGGTATTATCACTACTATTTGTGCTACAAAAGAGGTTTTTAATAGATGGAATTAGCATTTCAAACATTCTACTCATGCATACAGTCATACGGGTACTGGTGTCATTGGTTTGGGATGTATTATACCTATATATGGTTGTGTTTTCTCGTTCAGTTAAACTAAAGGATATGCTTTCATTCAGGCTTTCATTCGGTTTCAGGCTCAGGACCGGGTCCCCCCTCTTTTAGATGGCTCGCCCAGGTAAAAGATGACCCCCAATATATTCCTAATAAAAACATAAGGAAAGTAAACAAAATGACCAAAAAATCGAAGCCACACTGATATGAATACATCCTACTAGAAATAATAAAATTTCTATCAATATTCAGAGAACAAGTAGATGTTGATCGAGGGAAGAGAAGAGATAGAGAGACAGAGAGAGAGAGAAGAGAGAGAGAGAGAGAGAGAGAGAACGAGAAGGAGAGAGAGAAAGAGAGAGAACGAGAGAGAGATAATTTTGCTTAGTTCACAGAGCTTATGCTTTTAGCAGCAATGCATGCTTAACTCTCTCTTTCACATGCACTTGTATTGTCAGCATTAAGCAAAGTGGGATGAGGTATATTGGTTGTGTCAGTTTTAGGGTGCTGAGGTTAATTTGGTGGTGTGAATGTCTGAGAGGTGCATCCAATATCGAAGCCCCTTCACCTTTACTGTGGGAGGGGTGGAAAACACAACCTCGTAGGGCGCATGGAACCATGGATTGTTCAATTTTCACATAAAACTTATGGCATACACCAGCTCTCCGGCAACAGTGGTTGGGCGGGAGCTGTGTCAGTCGGTGGAACATTAGTATTTTGGGCATCTTCTGGGTGAGGTGGTGCAATTTGTCGTGAGACGCATTTGATCGCACGTGTTACGATTTGTTAAGTATGCCTTAAATTCTTCCCCCAGAATTGTCGCATTTCTATGGGAATCTGATGCCCGTCTCACAGGGGAGATAAGTGTTTGCATGTGTCTGCCAGTCACTACCTCATGGGGTGAGAGGGGATGGTCTTTGCTAGGCTCAGTGTGTAAAGTGAAAAGAGCCAGAGGCAGGCAGTGTACCCAGTAATTTTTCAGGGTGTTGCACAATTTAGAGAGCCTACTTTTGAGGAGGACGTTTATTCTTTCCACAACATCATTTGCTTGGGGGTGATATAGGGAACACATGCCGTGTTTAATGCCCAGTAGTGCTATGATTTCCTTAAAATGTTAATTGAAAAAGTGAGTGCCAATGTCTGATCTCAGAATGTCACATACCCCCCATAGGGTGAATACTTCATGTACAATGAAATTAACTGCACACTTGGCATCTGGGTGGGCACATGGACTGGCCTCAACCCACCGTTAAAATGGACCCACCACCACAATGATATATCGAGCTCCATTGCATCTGTCACCCATGTCTGCATAGTCAATATGGAACTAGCAGAAAGGCTAGATGGGCCAGGGCAGGGTGCCTTGCAATGTACGGAGTGTCATCCCTGTACTGAACACTTGACAGGTGGTGCACTGCATGACCATCGTTAAGAGTTGTTCCTAAAGAATAGGTATACACCAATCTTCCTGTATGTCCGCTGCAATGTGTTGTTTGGAGCTGTGCGAGGGGTAGTGCAACTGCTCAAAAGCTGTGCATAATAGTACACATGCATCACTACCATCCTAGTGTATTGTTGCCTCCATAAGAGGTCAGTTGGAGACTGCATGCATCCATGTTTGAGCCAAATTTCACTTTCTTCCACCGGTGCCCTACGCTAAAGCTCTATTATCTGTGCTATGGCCAAGGCAGTGTATGGGTCTGTGTCTGGCCTTGTAGTGACAGTTGCAATGACATACTCAGAAGGTATGGGCACTGTGAGATAAGCTGCTGCCTTTGCTGCCGCTTCGGCAGCAGCATTTCCCAAAGAGATTTTGTCTGTGTTATTTGTGTGGGCTGCGCATTAGATGACCGCCACTGAAGATGGTTCTGCAAGACAGAAATCAGGGTATTGAGTAGTGTGGTAGGTTGCACTGGTGATCCGTCTGCTTGCCTGAACTGCCTACTTCTCCAGCGTGAAAGACCCGAATGCACTGTTGTGGTGAGGTAGGCGGAGTCTTAATACATGGTGGCATAACACCCCTTTGAGACCCAAAGCGCTTCAATAAGTGCTATGGGTTCTGCCACTTGTGCTGAGTAATACATGAGCATTCTGTTCATTACTAGTGTCTCATAGTCACCTGCATCTAGGCACACCACTGCTGCCCCAACATGTCTCTGTCCTGTGTCGTGGCAGATTGTCGCTCACCCATCAACAAAAAGTACCTCGCCCTCCTTCAAAGGGTGTCTTTGGCTTTGGGGATATCACCCTCCTTGCACTCATATGTGACACAGTCATGTTGCTGCAAGTCTTTGTGCACGGTTCTGTCAGGAAAGTGGCAGGGTTCACTGTTTTACACCTTACAACATGGATGTGTGGACTTTAGAGAATAATCCTGTACAATGATGCCTGCTGGGTGGTGAGAGTTGACTTGGACCATTCTATGATAGCAATTAGAGCTTTGTTGTATAGGCACACACACGCTTTACACTCTCCTCACACCTCCAAACACAACCCATACATACCCCTCCTGGACCTCCTCCTTACATCATAAAATACACTAGCAAAACAAACTAAAATAACAAACTAAAACAACAACCACTACTATTCCCGAGCTCTATATTTATACAGAGCTCCTATGTATTTTCCTCTTTTCCCTTATTGTTTAAGCAATAATTGTGGTGCCACCTTCTCCCCTTACTCGGGAGGTTACCTCTCTTCTGTTTTCATTTTCCTTAATATATCCTTAGAAATGTATAAAACCAAAAAATCAACAGACTCCACAGGCATGCCACACTCCCAATTTCGATTGCTGCATGCTCACATTATCCACACTGTTCAAAACATCCAACCATACTTTGTTATACCTTGCAGGCTATAATCATGTGCGCATGTTCACCCAAACTCCTCTGTTCACAAGGTTCCAACACCGGCCTGCACCTATCCTTGGAGCCGCACCCAGCTCCAAAGAGCAGGCAGGATTCTACAAAGACGGGTCCTGCAGGGCTACTGGGGACTATGGTTTTTGGAGCTGATCGCTAGAGGTGGGCACGGCCCTTCCGGAGAGGTCAACTGGACAATTCTGCAGGAAGGTGGGGCGCTGGGATCATGTTGGCAGGGTCACCAAAATAAGTCCCTGTTACGCTCATGTACAAGAAATTGCTTTCAAGGATAACAAGGTTTAATTGTACAAGTAAAGGGGCCAGCAGAGGAATCAGCTGCCTGAGAACGCTATGCCCGAATCATTATCATCAGTAAGTTATAAGAGTCCACAGATTCACTGAGAACGTCATCCATAGGGTCTAAACTCACAGAGCTGATTGGTAAGATAATATACATGGTCCTGCTCCATAGTGGATGCCAGGCTATGATTGGGTTCTGTCTCCGCCGTCTGTCTGTTTCCACGTGGGCCAGCTGGGCTACTATCTCCAGGGAGTGAAGGTCAGCTTCTTCACATGTTGTTATTTCAAGGCTACAATTGTAAGATAGCGCTACTACCACATCATTATGGCATGCACCTAGGAGACTCGAGACTGGCACCGGGGGGAAGGGAAGAAATACAATCATGCTCACCCACACATTCTGTGCTCTGTGTATATCGCATCCTTCGAACCCAAGGTTTCCACCATCATTTTAATATATCATTTATCCTTCCTGTACCTCTTACTACAAAGGGTGATTTTATGGAAAGAGGTGAAATAATCATGCATGTTCAGATCTTTTATGATCATTGGTTTTATCCCTGGTGGACTGAGGTCACCCGCTATCATGGACTGCAGAGGATCTTGCACTGGGTAAGTGGTGGGTGACATTATTTCTTGGTGGACTGGGTGGGGTTTAGAGGCCCGCTGTTGGCCTGGCAGTGATGAATGGGCACCGTGAGGAGCCTGGTGCTGTCTCATGGCCTTATTCCTTTATGAGATACTACGTAATTGCAACAGTTAAGGAACAAGGGGAAGTGTCTGTGGGAATAAGCAGCACAGGTTAATCTCAGCTCAGCATTTTGGGCCTGTTGGCCTTTCCATCGAGCCTACGTTTTACCGCACGTCCATGCAATACTGAGAGTGTCTACCATAACTACAAAATTGCATCTCTTTATGCGCGCCATAAACCTATGCGTCCCAGAATGCAAATAAAAAAACAGGGCTGGATAAGCATCTACAGATTGGAATGAGTGATATTGGAAACAATGGCTTTGCATGTAAAAAACACAGAGTATCCACGCAAAATAACCTCTGGTGCGGAGGCCCTACCAGGAAATCTTATGACTTCCCTGTAAGACAGTCCACCACGTCTCAGAGGAGTATCTGGCTGACTAGAAAAAGACTACCTAGAGCCTTGATAGTAGCGTGCTTTGGATGGCAGAACACATTTAATCAGGAAGAATGACAACACGGCAACGTCATATTATACTGATTGTTGACGTGATCTTACGCCACGAACTTTTCATTCGCATCACAGTGGACCAAGATCCTGATTTACAATTCGTTTTTCAATGGGATATTGCTATAGAAAAACGCTTTTGTAAATCGGAACGCTAGTCGAGTAGAGAGATAATCGGGTTGCGAAGAAAGGGACTGGAAGAAATTAGAAGGTCTAAGCGCCATTTTCACTCACCCGAAGAAAGCTGCAGTTCGTTCTTTCCCAAACAAATATGAATTCCCCCAGAAATTACCTTTCCAGTCACACTTAGACTATTCGAGGAGATTGCATGACAAATGCAATTACCTAAAGTACAGTCCTTTTATGTACATATACACGTTCTCTTTTATCCTCATCCGCAGCTATTAAAATGTGCACGTGGACAGTGCTCGTCAGAACTGGTGGACTTAAACCATGTTTCTGTTTCCTGACATCCATCCTTCTGCATTAGGCAGCCATATTCTGCAGGCCCCCAGGGGATGATGGGAAGGCGGGGGCGAGGGGAGGTTTTCATCCCCAGCAATATGATAGCATGCAATGCTGTGTCCAATAATGCATGAGCATATGGCACCTGCAAAGGGTGTTGACAGATGCTAAATATGCTAAATGCATCCCAAGGTAGGAAATCCCCACACAGGCCCTACTCACACTACAGATGTTCCTCTTAAATGTTCCAAAATGGCTGCACTAATTATTCACTGTATTGTGTTATTGTATAGGTCAGCCCAAGGAGCATTGGGAGGGCAGGCTTCATCTAGCTTCATATATTATCCAGCCAACTCTATCTCGCCTCTCGTTTTCTCCCCTTTCGATTGTTACAGCTGGTCATTTTATTTTTTCACTTTGTTTTCTTTTTCAACTTATGTATTTATTTATTTTTAAATTTTATTTTATTTATGGTGCCACACACCCGTTTCGTTTACAAGGTGTGTCTTTTTAATGTTGCACTTCAAGAATTCCCAAATCACCAACTTTTTCCACTATGATTTTGTTATTCATTTTGGAACTATGTGCTGTTTTTAGAGTCATTGCTGCTCAGTTTGTGAACAGGTAATGCATTAATGTATCGTCTGGCAATTGTTTAGGAAACACATACATATATACATTCGATTACATGAAACACAACACGTTCTTTATTTTTAGTCTTGGACAGTGAGATCGCCCATAGGGCCACCAGGGCGGCGCCAAACCTTCCTCCAACCCCATACATTTTCAGGACCCTCCAGATTCTCCAAGAAATAAAAAACAAACAAGCAACAAAAAAGCAAATGTAAAAAAAAATCATCTGCATTATGGAGTGAGTGATTTTAACTAGTATTTGCGTTTCCAAATAATCTAAAACATTTAAATTATTTGCAAATGCAAAGACTGGTGGTGTACCTTAGCCCTACACATCACTTTACATGGGTGAAGGCGGACAAATAAAACGGCAATGCCTTCACTCATGTAGCACTCTGCGAAAAGCATTGGAAGACCACGGGTGACGTCATCCATTCAAGATCCCCCAGGGGCAATGTTGAAAACAGCCCTGGAGGCATCCTGAATGGTTCTTCGGCCCTCCCTTTGCATGTCTATCTTAGGCAGGGGGTTGGGTCAGAATGCTGACCCTGCCCTCTGCCTGATAGAGGAATAGGCATGGGGACGGGTGGAATGAGCCTCCTGACCCTCTTCCAGAGGGAGAAAGCACCTGCCGCCCAGAGAAGATCACTGTCATGGCCTGCTCAGGTAAGTGTTTAAAATGAAGACAAATTTGTGTCTGGGTGTATGTGTATGTGTGTGTGTGTGTGTGTGAGTGTGTGTATATGTGTGTGTGTGTGTGTGTGTGTGTGAGAGAGAGAGAGAGAGAGAGAGAGAGAGAGAGAGAGAGAGAGAAAGAGATGCTGTATTTTTAATGTCTGCGTGCACAGAGTATTTGCGTGAATGAAGTGTTCTGGTGAGTGCTCTGTGTATGATTGATGAGAGAGGTCATATGGGTGCGTGACTGCTCGTGTGATGCTGTGTATGTGTTTATAAGGGCCTGAATGTGATCTGTGTGTAAAAAAAGAAAAGTGTTGTTCTGCGATGCTAAGGCACTTTAATTATTTTTACGCTAGGCTTACAATCAGGCCCTGAATGCAGCGATCTTTACATAAAATATATTTAATATATCAAAAATATGTCAGAGATGATATCATACTACGTGGCAATAATGGAAAACCTACTAAGCATCAGAATTGGCTTAAGGGGAACATCTAAGTATACTTTCTATAGGAACTAGGATTGCGATTGGCTGCCCAGTGTCAGGTGGACAACATATGCTTACCTCTAAAACATGTCATCTTCAGAAACATTAGATACACAGTTTCTCATTGGTTTTCAAACTATACGGTCCTTCGTTATATGGACTACTACAATTGGTTGGCACACTTGTGCCATGCCTGGAGCATTCAGTTCATTTAGCAGCACGTAAGCTAATACCCAGGTGCAAGGAGATGGGGCATGAAACTACCACCCCACCCAATTAGTCCAGCATCTCTCATCGCCCATGCCTTCTGCCGTGAAGAATGTCTTTGAACTTGGCCTTGCAAAGTATCCTGGTCTTTAGAATACATGGGAGTGAGAGCACTCACTATCGTGTTCTGGGCCTCCAAGTTCGAACTCTATTTTCATTCTTGGCTCACGTAACAGGAGACCAGGATTTGGTCCGTTTGCAGGTTTTAAATGCTCTAAATAAATTACACTTGGCACGCTTGGTGTTCTTTATTTTTTTTTTATTGATTTAATCGCATTGCGATTTTTACAATATTGTTGTTTTAAAAAAAGAAGATCCTCCTTTCCCAAACAAGAACTTAGATCAAAGGCTTTTGTTTCTTTGAGGTGGTTTCCTTTGTACCCTTCACTGTCCAGCACTTTTCTCCCGTTGTTTTGTTGACGGAGTTGGTGTTGATTTATTTGAGTCAGCACATCTGCCCCACTGGCTCTCCGCCGTTTAAGTCCAGGTGTTTCAAGAACATGGTCACACCGATCACACATCTAGTGTCTTCCCCACTCGTCAGTAGTGACCATAATTCGTTTTTCTCCAGGGTTTAGTGGTTTGTTGATGCCGTGGCTAGATGTTTTGTCCTGGCGTCGATTAAGGCGGTGCACTCCAACAGCAGATGTCTGGTAGTTTCTACTTATTCGTTCTGGTGACAAAACCGGCAGATGTTAGAGACTGAGTGTTTTCTTAATGCCTGAATTTCCTTTGTTCTCAGTTGGTTCAGACGTGGTCTCAAAAACATTCTGCTCAGTCGTTTGTCCGGACATTTTTTTAGGTAACCTCTTACCTCATGTATTTTCATCGCTGGTGCTGGAATGGATGAGGTCAAGGAATACCTATTTGCTGTGTCCAAGGTATCGATCCAGTCCAGTTCATACATTTTCTTTGTAACTTTGTTTGGATTGGTAATTAGTAGATCTTCTGAACAATCCAAGTTTTGTAATAGTTCCTGATTTTCATTCTTCTATCCTTTTAGCATCTTGTTAGAATCGTCATTAAGTTCCTTTTTAATCAGTTCCAAAGCTTTAAGTTTCTGAGTACACAGTCATTTTCTGAATATCATTAATGAGGATCGGGCTTTCGATGTCATTAATGATGGTAAGCAAAGCTCTCTCCTGAATAGAGCCATTGGTGTGGATTTTGCTAAGCCTAAGATTGACTTCCAAAAATGACTCTCCATTTTTAGCCATATAGTGTTGGGAGGCAATGGCATCGCGTCAAGGCCGTACAGTAAAGATGGTTCTACCTTCATCTTGAAAAAGTTCAAAACCGGGATAAGGGAGTAGCGTCCAAATTTACGGTCAGTGGTTTTGGCTTGTGATGTCAAAGATTTGAGTTTCACCCATAATGCTTCTTGCATTTCTAACTCTTTCGGATGGTTACACAGCATGACCCCCAGATATTTGAAACTAGGGACCTCTTTGAGTAGTAGACCATCCAAAAGGCTTGGACCAGGTCAATAAAAGCCATATATGTCATTGATCCTCTTTGGAATGCCATCGACTTGATCAAGTTTATTGCCAATATGTTTATCGATGTTCTTGCATTCCTGACGAAACCTGTTTGGAATGGATCGACGTAGTTCGCTTTTCCTAGCCAATTTTGAAAGGTTTCCAACGCCAGAGAAGCGAAGACCTTGCCAACCATGTCCGGCAGGGCAATGGGTCGATATTGGTTTGGATCATCTGGAGCCCCCGTTTAAAAATCGGGGGGACGATTGCTTTGGTCCAAGATTGCGGAACGGCTTGGTTCTCATTACAGTTTGTGAAGATCTTACTAATGAGCTTAGTCCATAATTCCGGATGTCTTTTTAACTCCAAGTTAGTCAGCCCATCTGGGCCTGGTGCCCTTGAGTTGTTGAATTTCTTGATCTTATTCACAATAGTTTCTTCGTCGCTTGGGATTTCCCATGAGTTTAATGACTTATTCGCTCTGCTCTGGTCTTTGTGTGTTGTAGAGACTGCTGTTGATATGGGCCGTGCATATAAATTCAAAAAATGTGTTGTCCATTGCATTTCTCCTACATTATTTTGCAGTTTGTTGTTTGAGCTACATGTCGAGCCTTTGATGAGGTTCCAAAAATGTTTAGACTTTTTCCCATTTAGTGCACGCAGCATTGACTCCGCGTCTTGTTGATAGAGGTTATGACGCTGCTGGATTATGCAGTTTTTGTATTCTTCCTGAGCAACTTTCCACCTTCTTGTATTTTCTTCCGATAGTGCCCTTTTTTCCACTCTTTTTAGTTGTCGAAGTAATCATCTTTTTATCACTATTTCCCTGTTATATAGGTGAGTAGGGTTTGATGACGCTCCTTTGGTGTTTCCCGGTGTCTGGATCTATCTTGTCAAAAGGGGGGGGCGTAATCAGGTCGTTCTTTCCCCATGGTTTGGTTCCTGGGGTTTTCCATGGATGTTCGAGTATACTGTTCTATTATTTTTTGGATTGCACCCGCCGTGAGTTTCAGACAGCCTCCTCCACGTCCTAATTCGGTTTCTGACGTTGCATACAGTTGAGGGCTCCGCGGAGCCAACCAGGTTGCTGTTACAATATTGTGGTCGCTTGTTTCTGTACGGACCACTTCTGAGGCCTCTATATACATCAGCAAGTTTTTTTATATGTATATGTGGTCGATGGTCTTCTGTTGATTGTCTCTTTACCATGTAGGTATCTTCAGATTGGTCTTTTTCCTTAGCCAGTATAGGTTGTGCATGTCTCTTTCTGCCATAAAGGTTTTCAGTAGGGTGCCTCTTATGACACAGGGTTGGACCACTTGTCCAGAGCTTTTCGCAATTCCTACACCTGCACAGACTGCGTTGAAATCGCCATTAACTATGGCATGATTCCATTGATGGTCTACGACAGCCTTGTCCCATATACTGGCATTCTCTGTCAGAAAAATCTTTGTAGTTGCTTCCGGGTTCCAGTATGCGTTGATTACAAGCAATTTCTCCTTCGATGTCTTGTTGGAGGTCTTGTCCAAGCGAGTCCAGTTTATTATGGCCGCTTGTATCAGATATGATGAATGAATTGTCTCATGTAAATCTAGGCGACTTCCGGCATGTATAGCCGTTAGAAGGCCGGCTGTTGGAGTTCCTCTCTGACCTTTATGTGCTTCCGAGAAGACCAGTACGTAGCCATTCAGCTGATGTTTCTTGGTCATCCACGTTTCCTGCAGGCATGATAAATCGTATGCCCCCAGGTTGACGTTGCTTCTAGCCAGTAACCGATGGAAACCTCTTGTGTTCCAACACCCTATTGTGGGGTTTAGTCGAACCTTTGGTTGCTTTGGGGATGCGTCTACCCTAGCAAACTGATCTTGGATGACTGTCCTCACAAATGGTGGGTAGTTGTTGTGGTCAGATGTTTTTCGAGGCTTTGTCCATGTCCAGTTTTTCAGGGAATTTGCTGAGCTTGTGCCACTTCTTTTTTTCAGGCGTCCTTGTCTTCTTGTCTGGGTTCAGTCTAGAACATTGGGCAGTGCGGATTGGGCGACGTGGGCCCTCGGGTCTTTGATTTTAATCTCTCTTTGTCTCTGGGAATTCATCGTCCCACTCTTTCTCCGTTCCCCTGATTTGTTCTTTTTTTTGATGTTGGTTATTCCATAATTTTCTGTTTTCCAAATGGTATATTTCACAGTCACTGTCACTTTGTGACACATCCTCTCAGACTGAAACTTTTCTGGTTCTTCGGAAGACGTTTCTCTCAGCACCCGTGCGTACCTGTGGCCGGTTCAGAGGTTCCCCTGCTTTGTTGCTTTGCTTATTTGAGTCTAGCGGTTCTCGTTCCTGGGTTGGATGTAGTTCTGTCAGGAGGTATCCTAGAACCCCTAAGCTGTCTTCTTCTTTTGAGGAGATATGTAGTAAGGAACAGTCTTTCCGCCCTGATCCACATGGTTCCACCATCCACAACTCCTTGTTTTGGATTTGTCTCAGCCCTGGAATTTTGCTGAAGATGTTGAGTATAGTAGACCCGTTCAAGGTAAATTCGTCGTCTCTTTCCTTCCTTCTTTTTAGTTCGAAGATACAGTCACTTCGAATTTTCTTGGTTAGGGTTTCATACTTTCTTCTTGGTTCCTTTCACTTTGTCGATTAGGCGTAAGCTTTCGTCTTATACCAGGGCTGTTTAGGTGTAAGTCCTCTGTTCTTTTGGCCTTGTGTTGGCCTTGTCGTTTCTGGATCTGATTCCTGTTGTACTTGAGTTGTCTCTACCTTTATCCTATTGCCTATTGCTTAAGGGTTTGCCGGTTTAACTTGGATGGCGACTTCTTTGTGGCAGTCTGGGGGGTACTAATAGGACTTGTGTATTTGAATTTTTTTGGCCGGCTCCAGGTGCTCACTTGTCTCATGTGCGCTTTCTGCTTTCCTCTTTTGCATTGGTGCTGGATTTATCTCAGAGTCAGACTCTTCTATGGTGTAGGTTCCCCACTCCGAGTTTGGACTCAATGAATTCTGTCTGAAGTTCGACTGCGTCAAAATGTTTGTTTGTTCTGCTTCATTCAATTTTAGAACAACGTGTTTTATGGGCGTTTGCCCCTTTTTAGGGTGTGCATCTTCTTTAATGGATCATTTGGTGAGTTCGTCTTTCCGGGAAGCCTGTCCCGTCTTGTGCACTTTGGGAGCTGTTATTTAATGTTTTGGAGGGCATACAGTTGGTAGTTGTCCTGTAAACATTTTTGTCTGTTTGAATGTGCCAAATGAGAAGCATGCGTTGTGAGCACTTCATTTTCCTTTCTGAGCCATGTTGGATCACTTTGGTGGCACTGAAAACGTTTTTTCTAAGACATTTTTGTTGCTGGTGATGGTAGGTTCTCCCTGATGTTTTTTGGTTTTGGCTTTTTCCGCTTCAATTATAGTAATTATCTCCATCATAGGGTCCAGGTCGCCTTGTTGTGAGATAGTACCAGGTGTTTGGTTGTCGTGTGGGCCATCATGTCTATTGTTTCAGGCTTGCTCCCGTAATCACAGACATTTGGTCACGAATTGTATCGTTGAGGGCCTCATACAGTTTACTGAATAGGGCGAGGGCGATGGTGACAGTTGACATTATGGACATCAAATCGGTCTTTCTCTATGGTGACTCTCTTGATCCTTGGTGGTGTAATTCTCTTAGTCGTCGCAATGGGATAGGTGTTGTGGGAGAAGGAAGCTGTGCCCAGACTGGTGTAAAACTCATTCCTGGATCTTGCATTTCGAATCCTCTCCGGAGATTTTGAAAGGCCCTCCTCATGAGGGGCCGATGATGAAGTTTTCGGTTCGGATATTCCGACCTCTACGTTTTCAGGAGTTTCGCTGGCTTTGGAGATTATATGCGGCTTGGTTCACTCAGAATTCCTTTTCACTAGTTTCTTGATGCTGGGTTGGAGTCTGTGAACTCTCCTCTTTGGCTGCATCTTTTATTATATCAGCTGTAGATACAGCTTTGTTGTCACTAGGGTTGGGGATAAGATTTTCTTTAGGTGATCCTGCGTCATTTACTGTGAGTCTTTGTTCCTCTTCACCAATTGCTTGTACTGTTGCGGGGTTAGGGCCGGGCGTAGTATCGATTTTTTCAATAACTTCTTTTGAGCCCCCCCTTTTGGGGGGGGTCAAGTATAGTGTTTGTTCTCTTCGACGTACATCGGAATTCTATTGAGTCCTCCTCACGGTACGCTGTATGTGTAGTTCTTGCTTCAGCCTCTGCAGCACCGTGAAGTGTGGCTTCTCCCCTCTCCGTTTGCAGGTGCCTCTGTTCTAGCCGGGGACCGCTCCCTGTGCACCCACGCCCGAACATCTACGGGCTCCCTCCGGACTACAGACTCTGGCCCCTCGTCTAGGCGTGGTCGGGGGAATCCCACATCCGTCGGGTCACTTTCCTCAGCAACATGCCTGGTGGCTGATAGCTTTGCAGCACGCATTTTCAGGTTTGTTTGGGATGGTTTTGGTCATTTTGATGGCTGGAGGGCGCGTTTGTTGGGTTTCTTCGGGTCAATGTTTTCACATCATGTAAAATCTGAATTGGGCATTGGGGAGCGGATTAGTGCTGTTCTCTTCCTGGTTTCTTCTAACGGCATCCCTCACCATGAGTTGTGTTTTCCCAGCGGTTTTCCCAGTGGTGAAATCTTGCCTTCAGTTTTCTTGCTAGTTGGGGTGGAGTTGGGGGTGTGAAAGTGGGTGTGTGATAGTAATTGCTTGGTTGGTCTAATTTCAAAACTGGACTGTTGTTTAGAGTTCTTTGGGCTGTCATCTGGGTCTAAGATGTTTGGGCCAATGATTCTGCAGTAACAGCAGGTGAAAAAACTGGTGGTTCCTCGCATTGTTGTTGCCCGTCGACCCAAACCTCATGGTCGTGCGACTCAGGTCTTCCCCTGCAAGTCACCATTTTGGGTCTTTCAAGTCTGTGCGCCTGCAACTATAAGGTATGTGTTGTTGTTTGGGGCCAAGGTAGCCAAGACAGAGGCAGGGGCGCCTTCCCCTGCCTGCCACAGCCTACCAATGTCTGCAGCACTCCGCGGCCTGCTCTGCGGTTGCCTGGAGTTTTTAAGAGGTAGCAGGAAACGCCTCTCAATGTAACCAAAAGACAGACTCTCCACAATAATGGTCTGCCAATGTCTGCAGCACTCCGCGACTGCACTCCACGGCCTGCTCCGCGGTTGACTGGGTTTTTAAGAGGTAGCAGGAAATGCCTCTCAATGGAACCAAAAGACAGACTCTCCACAATAGTGGTCTGCAAATGTCTGCAGCATTTAGTCACTGCACTCCGCACCTTAACAAGGGATGATTCATCCTTCAACGTTCACCCATTTCCAGAATAGTAGCTGACCTTGGCTGCTTCAGTCTTGATATCAGGCCAGACAACCTCGTCTTGCAGCTCCACGATTCTGCTTATTCTTGCTGTGACACTGCTTTCTGTTCTCGCTTGGTGGGTGCTGGCTTACTAAATTCATGATACTGATGTCCAGCTTCTATATAATGGTGGCTTTGCCTGAGCTCTATGCACTACATATAGCCAGCTTCTATAATGACTTAGTCTACCTTGCGTTTCAGCATCTGTACACTTATTGAACGGTTGATTTTCTAAAGCACTTTGTGCACGTGTCATCCTTTTTGTATTTAAAAGTTCACTTGATTCTTTACTTTGCCATTAGTCTCTTCAGGATCCATAAATCTTCTTCAGTCAGTATCTCGGGACGTCGTACATACACTTGTGACGCCACTAACTTCTTTTCTTTTTAATTTCTCATATTCAGGAGTTCCTCCCTTAGGTTGTCATCACTTGGGGGATACATTCAGTAGGGTTGTCTCACCAGGTATCTCCTTTCAAACACACGCTGCAGTATTGGCACAACTTCTGGTGTCAAACACGGCATGATCACAGTTCCAACATATGGGAGGAAGGGGGGCATGGTTTGTCTGCAGAGGCATGCACCTGCTCCTCTACATTCCCCCCTCTGGTTGAGCCCTCGACCGCCACCTCAATTGTTTCTACATCCTTTTATTTTCTCTTGAAGAAGTATTTCTTCGGTGTCCATATCTTTATCGCCCTCATCAGGGTGCCTGCTGTTTTGATATGTTCATCTACACTCCAGGTCATGTAGTTACATTGTCCATTTGGAGTTCAATAGACTCATCGTCCCACATATCATATCATACTTCTTATGATTCCTTGGATACAGAAACTGTGTTCCCTCAGGTGCCATTATGCTGGCATCTATGTATTTTCTGACAGCATCATCAGTCATCTCCTTGCCGTTCGACTCATCTTTGGTATCAATCATGATCTTAATTCCTACCACCTTCTTTGCCATTTTCTTGCATTTGCCAATCATCATGCTGACTATACAGAATCCAAACATTACTAGCACCAGTATTACTCCAAGATCCTTGAATAAATTCACCAACCACTGAGGAATCCATGAAGACAAGGAGGTAAACCAACTGTCATCTTCAATGTCATCTGTCTCTTCTTCCATCTACGGTTTGCAGGTCTATCAACATCATTATGGCCTCTGTCAAGGTCCCATTCTGGCCGTCGTGAGAAGGTGTAAATGTGTAACATGAAGGGCCA
Source organism: Ambystoma mexicanum (assembly GCF_040938575.1). Taxonomy (NCBI): domain Eukaryota; kingdom Metazoa; phylum Chordata; class Amphibia; order Caudata; family Ambystomatidae; genus Ambystoma; species Ambystoma mexicanum. The sequence continues at coordinate 1,268,631,691 of NC_090922.1, forward strand.
ATTTTGGCGCAAACTCCCCCTTCCATCACTGTGATCATATCACGGACATACCTATTCTGAAGAGTCATCGTTCATATGGCCCTCAGCTCTTCTTTAATGGCATTGAATCTCTTTATGGTAGCATTGATTGTCTGCAGAAGCTCCCATCTGGTAATTTGCAACCATTTGGCATTTGCCACTGTCAGAATTCCAGGCATGAATATAGCTGTAATTATCATAGCAGTTTTTGTGAACAACTTGTACTCTTCAGGAATAGTTTCATACGCTGTTATTGATTTGGCTGAGAAATAATTTTCTCTTTTCGTCCATATGAGTTCCAGTGATCTTCTTTTTCTCAAATGGTCATCTGCCGTTGGAAATTCACCAATTTTTAGTTGGCTCTGAGGAATCACTAATGCTGGAAAATGAATGAGGACCAGGGAACACACTCCGCCCCAATCCTTGGGAAAATTCATATAGGCTCTAGATACACAAGCCCGACATAAATCCATAAGGATGGCTGTCTCTTCTCCCATTCTGGGAACGTCAATGGTGGTTTTGCATTCTTTGTTATACCCCACATGGTTCTTTCCATGTCTTCAGAAACATAGTGTTGCATTAATCAATGGGATTCCAACTGATTCGTCTTCTACCCATGTCAGTAGCTTAGAGTGATTGGCTCATGACTTTAAGCATTCATCATTCACCTTCTGTACGTATTGTAAGTAATCTGTCTTCAGAAGATGAGCTGCACAGGACATCATCTCTTCTTCCCATCCTTTCTTGGTATGCACTCATCCATATATCAGTATTTGTGTTCGTTCCCAACCTCCAGGCCATCTTGTTATTTCCGTCACATCAGGACAATTCATTAACTTCTCTTCTTTTCTTCAATGATCACCTCATCCTGTCCTGCATTAGGCTACACAAGCATCTTGCTTTGCCATCCAGGCTCCTTCTCAATTTGTAGGGTCTTGATATAGTCATCCTGATATGGAAACAACCATCTTGTTCTCTATCGCAAGGTCACCCAACTTCCTTGGAATTTCCTTTGAGTAGTACATGCTGCTAGATGACTGAGGCATTTTCGAATCGTATGCTGATACCACTTTCAAAATGAAAGTCCTTACTGTATTCATGGAATAGGGGATGAGAGAGCAGACATAGCAACTCTCATCAGATGCTCTTTCCTCCACCTTTTTCATGTGTGTCTACCACTGTTATCTCCCATGTGAGCTGTCATTTTCCCTTCATTATCTTTGTCTACATCTCTCTTATGTCTCCTAACATACTTGTAGAGATCAAGGAAACTTTCATCATTCGTACTCATATTTGGGAGCATCATAGGCACTCTTTCTTCTGCAGAACCATTAAGATGATAGAGACTGTGAAAAATAAGGAACAAAAAGACAACAAGAACAATCATGCAAATATATATTATGCATAGAAATCTGGGCAACAATTTCTCGTGCCATCCTACTGCTTGCTGATCTTGTGCTTTCTCTATAATTATGCCATCTTCTTCATTAATCATTTGTAATACAATAATCAAGTTTCTTTTATATTTGCAACTGTATGATTTGTTCATTTATAGCAATAAGGAGTCTTCCTATCACTGGACCGTTTTTAGAATCCTGTAAAAAAGTGTGGATATTAACATCATTTCTAACAAGAACAGGGTAAGATTGAAGTACAAACACAAAGACAGCAACCACAAGCCGATTAACATCAGTATTGCCAGGCATCATGTATCTTTATCACTTAAAACAGATATTCTCCATGAAATGAATCTGGAAATTGGTCTCTCTTCCAATTTCTGATAAAGAACAGACATTTAAGCATAATTGTGGTGCATTTATTCACTACTTCAATATATTTCTTTTCAAACTCTGGAATTCCTCTGAAAGTCCTTGCAGACTCTGCTAAAATATATATAAGGAGTGTCTATTGAATTCCAGTCCAAGTAAAGTATGTATTAATAACTCATTGTTTTATCATCCTTCTTCTTATCTATCGATCGGGTCTGCACATGTGGAAATTCTTCTTTTCTTGCTTCTGGATCAGCAACGGTGAGAGGGAGTGTCTCACATTTATAAACCTTCATGTCATTCAGATGCAACCAAGCTCGTCTTCCTGATACTTTAACAGCTGAAAGGGACACTTCCTCAACACAGAATGGACCATTATAGCGGGGCACATGCCACTTCCGGGTAGAATTTTGATCAGGATTAGGTCCCCAACATATAACTTGGGTGATGGTAATAGTTCACATGGATTGGTTGCCAATTTATCTTCGTCCATATTCCTAGACTGTCCCCTGATGCTTGGCTTGATCTGAAATGATGGAAATACAGGTGGTCATACATGTCAAATAATCGTGCATCTCATCACCTAAAGTTTTAGCTACACTCTAGGCATAATTTCTAATCCTAGACAGAGTTGTAAGGGACGTTCTCATTCAACGCCCTGTTACTAGTTCATGCCATGTGAGGTGGTGGTCTGACCCTGGTTGATTCTGAAAGGCATGTAAGTCCAGGAGTAGGTAATACAGCCATCCCTTTTTCAAAGTCAATTTAATCTTGGCAATCCTCTCTTTGAGGAGGCCGTTGATTCTATCAAATACCCCGATTTACTTGTGGGTGATACGCAGAAGACGTGTGCTATATACTTAATAAAAGTCATATTTGTTTGAATAGATAATAGACAAAAAGTGGCCCATTATCGGATCTTAGACTTCTGACACACAGCACCTTGGGAATACTTTGTGCACTAGAAACTTTGCTGCACAAGTGGCATCAGACTGTGTAGACAGACCTTCCTCGATCCATCTATAGAAGGGACACACCACCACTAATAGATACCTATTTCCAATTCATGTCTGCAGCATATCAACATAGTCAATATGTAAATGTTGAAATTGTCAATTCGATTGAGGTATTACTCCTCTAATCGTTCTCAGTGTATGCCCAGCAGTAAACCTTTGACACACGATGCAATCACCATAAACATTGCAATATGCTCCTTCAAATTAGAAATTAACCCGTCTTCTGCGATATTGGCAGCAAGACTTTCTCTAGTTACATGCGCTGGGTAATGCAGCTGTTCAAGCACGACTTTCAATAAAGTAACTGGCATCACTGTTTCTCCAGTGCTGTCCTGTCACCATAATGCTTTGTTTCCATAGTTCTTGCTCTTGCTGTGGTGCTCTTCCCTGAATCGCAAGTAACTGGGTTATTGACAGCATATTAAACCACTCCTCTAATAACATGGATGTATCCTAATTCTCTTTAATATCCTCACTATCATAATTCGACATTTCTGGAGAATATGCAAAACTTGTGGCTTCTACACCTGCAGCTTCATTCCTGCAAGAAACAAAGTCTGTTTGTTTAGTAAGCACTGAACATTTTATGACCTCTATGGCAACTGGAAGTTGTAGCACGTTGATGAGTCTATCCAATAAGGACGCAGTTGACGTCATATAGGTGGAGTCACTGTACACCATCACTTCTTGCCTTTTATGTTTCTCAAGTGCGACAAAAAGTGCTATTAATCCTGCTGCTTGCGCTGAAAAATGAGACGGTAGCCTTGCGCTTGCATTTAATTTGTAACTTACTACCCCACTAGTCTGATCCATTTTTGAAGAACCATCAATAAAAAGAATCTCCCCTCCTGCCAAAACATTCTCCTTCACACAGGGTATATCATCATAAAGCTAAACAGAATTGACACAGTCATGCACATGATAACCTTCTTTTAGTAGATCAGCTACAAATGTGGCTGGATTCACTATTTTCCATCTTACAATTTTAATTGCTGGGCTAGAAATCATTATCTCATAAGCTGAAGCTCTTTGGGATGTCATTGTGCCCTTGGGTTTCTCTAGAATGGCAAATAGGGCTTGTTCCATGTAAAGGTTCATAGAGCAGCCCAGGACCGTACTTTTGGACTTCTCAATTGCAAACACGGCAGCTGCAAAAGATTGTTCACAAGGGAAGTGTCCTGTCATAACTGGGTCTAAAATCCCACTGTAATAAGCCAAAGGTTTATACCCTAATGTTGTTTTTGTGTAGGTACTGCTGTCATTCCTGACCCATTTGTGTGTGAAAATAAATACAATTCATCACCATAATTGGGAATCCCTAAAACTGGGGCTGTACAAATTGCTTTTTACAATTCCTCAAATCATTCCTCCATGTCTTCGGTCCATTCTGGTTTTCTTTTACCAACTTGTGCTTTCTTTAATGCTTGCAGAAGTGGTCTTGTGTATGTGCTATAACCAAATACACAGGCTCTAACGCAGCCAGAAACTGTTGCATCTGTCTCACTGTGTTCGGTTTCGATGTTTTCATGATTGTCTCAGCTCTCTCAGGGGTTACTTTCTTTCCTTCATGCAAAATTAACTGACCTATGTACACCTTTTCTTGAAAGTACTGTAACTTCTCCTTGTCCACCTTATGCCCTTTGTCTGCTAAAATAGTAATTAGTTGGATAGGGTCCTGTCTACACTCATGCTCTGTTTTACTGCAAATCAATAGGTCATCTACGTATTGTATCACTGCACTTTTGAGATATTCCCTAGATACATCTGTAGGACACTGTTAAAGATAGATGAAGACTCACAGTACCCTTGAGGCAGCCGAGTGTGTTTTAATCTTTTTTGGCGAAATGTAAATGAAGTCAAGTCTTGGGAGTCTTTGTGCAATAGGATTAAGAAAGAAGCATTTTTTAAATCGATCACTGTAAAATACTGAGCTTCTAGTGGGATATTGCACAATATTGCAGCATCTACAATCTAGCTAAGAGGCCACAAATCCTGGATAAATCTCTGTGATTCCCCTTTGGATTTCTTCATCGGATACACTGTGTATTGCACAATGACTCTGATGGCACAAAATCCCCTGATTTATCAGTGCTGAAATAGTCTGAAATATACTTTCATCAGCTTATTGAGACATGGGGTACTGTTTTGCTCTGGGTAAATTGCTCCTGGCTTAAGCTTTAGTTTAACCTCTCCTATCCTCACGGACGAAATTGCATCCCGTGACCCTTCTGCATTTAATTTGTTATCCCTGGATGGTCCTTAACTTTCATACAGCATCTCACTCTGAAAACGCTGCATTTTTGTGTTTTGCCGAAAACGAGAGGCAGCCGCCATTAACCACCACAAGGAATCTACCTAGTCAAATATGGCCACCCCATGCCTCTTGGACCTCGGCTCCCTCCCCACTTTGTGGCATTAACCAACAAAGCTGCAGGACTGGTTGCTAGCAAGCATATCTAGCCAATCACTGATCGCTGGTAGGCGAGAGCCGGCTCACGAAAGGAGGCACATGAAAAAGGCACCTGACTGAGCTGACCAAGCGTGCCATGCTGCGGGCTGCTCCAGGTCTGAGCTCATATGTCATGGTTGGCCATTTCCTCTTCCTCCAAGTCCCATGCCATCACGGTGAGACAGTCTCCCTGGACATTGCCTAATGTTCACATTTGTTTGATCTTTCTATGAGCCTCATACTCGTATACATCACCTGCCTATCTTGATCGCAATGTTAGCTTTTTGCCTCCTTTATTAGCATCATGCATTGCTGTTAAAACCCCAGCGTACTACTCATTTCGTATTTACGTTTGTCTCACTGTCTATACGGCAGCATGTCCATTAGCCATAGTAGCACTGCCCACTGCCTTGATCTGTATCGTGCAACCCAGTAATTGCACAATTTATTTTTTGTATCTCGTAAATGATTGTTTTATTGTATGCTCGGCTATAGCCACACAGGCCATTATCCTGTCTCCCACTTGTGCTCAACACCCTGCGCTCAACTGACTTATAGCCCGTTATATAGCCGTTCCATAGTATATGACTCGCGTGAATTAGTCTCATGCACCGCAGAGTACCATCGCCTTGCCAGGTTTAACCACTTGCTATTGCCAAATCACTTCTAGTATATAGCTGCACAACATTACTTAGCTTACTGTGGGATGTGCTTAGCACACATGCCACTGCCATTCTATTTTAGTCCATAGATGCTTAGTCACATCTAGACTGCCTGAAAATGGCTCGTAAATGTGCCACTGCCTATCTATTCTAGCCCATAGATGCTTAGTCACTTCTAGACTGCCTGAAAATGTTTTGTAAATGTGCCACTGCCTATCTATTCTAGCCCATAGATGCTCAGTCACATCTAGACGGACTGAAAATGTCTTGTAAATGTGCCACTGCCAACCCACTTTAGCCTGCAGGGGCTTATTCACTGAACGCTTTATGCATGATTGCAGTTATTACTTATTGATCACTGACTAGATCCACACCTCTAGCCATCCAAAGGAATCAGTAGTTATCAGCGCTATTATCTGCCCAGACCCCTCCCCATAGGCCTTGCCTCTTAGCTACCCTACGGATAGTAGGCACCTAGCCTTGCCAGGCTGGTTATTACTCATGATGTTTCCCTTCGGCATTGTTCCGCATGATCTGCCCTGTACAGGCTCCCACTTCATCATCCATGATAATGGCCTCTCCAGAGCTGAATGCTCCCCCCACCACCCCATTCCCTGTCCCACACCCTTTCTACCACTTAACAACCCTTTTCCACAGCTTCACCACCAGATTAACACTCAAACAGATCATATAGCAACCCAACCCAAAACCCACACATTGCCAACAAACCGTATCCATCCATCACCAATAAACAGCCTTCAGTGCACTCAGACGCACCAGACTGGGGCCTGGGTCCAAAATACCTTCAGCTATCCCTCCGCAAATACCTCCCCTCTCGAGCTCTTCGCTCCTCTACCTCCAACTCACTCAGGGTCAGTCGTTTTTCTAAGAAACAAGCTGGGGGTAGATGCCTGTCTTCGGCTGTGGCCTCCCTCTGGAACAGTCTCCCTGCCACTCTAAAACTTGAGGAGAACCATCTCCGGTTCTGGAAGCACCTCAAGACCTTCCTCTTTTCTTCTGCCTTCGCTCCCCCTCTCCCCTGTTGATCTGTTCTCTCTTGGCACCGTGCACCTGGTCACCCTCTGTCTTTTGGGACCAGGTACCTGCTCATCCTGTCACCCTCCCACACTGCCTCCGGGCCACCCCTTGCACTGGGGTCTGTATCTGTACCCATACAGCCCCCCCTTTTTCTTCCTGCACTTATCGGACCTACCCTGTCTGCTGCCTTAAACCTAGCACTTGCAAATTGCTGGCTGCATTACCACTGTTTGTTGCCTTTATTATTTATTTATTGTTATTTATCTGTTTCTCCTCTGCTTCGCACTTTCCACCTCTCCCCCCTTCCATGCACTTTTCCCTTCCCCCACTCCCATGCACTTGCGCGTTCTCAATGTCACTGGGCCTAGTAAGATCGCTGTTTTGTTCTCCCCTGTTCCCCTCCCTTGCCGCACTCTGAAACACTTGTGTACGAGCGCGATAGCAATAAAATATCAATCAATCAATCCATCAATCAATCAATCAATCAGACTTAGATCACGGACCCTCACCATTTATTGGTGTCCGATCAGGGACTCCACCAAAGTTAAGCAAATAAAACAGATCCCATTACAAGGTCTCATTAGAATCCAAAGACTCAGATCCCGATTCATAAACCGTACTTGTACATGCACCCCTGCCACCATAGGAAGCGCACCACTACCAGCGACCCTAACTAAATCCTCCAAGAGGGTCACCATAACTAAACAACAAACCATTGCCACAGGGACCATCTACTCATGCTTTTCTCCATTAGCCCAAGCGCCACTTCTTCCTATGTACCTCAAAGCAGCCCTCATTAATGCACGCTCCATAGCTGCTCATGCCACAGAGATACATGACTACATTATTGAGCAACAACTCAACCTACTTATAGTGACCAAAACCTGGCTCCATCAAGCCTCCGGACCTTCACTTTCTATTGCTATTCCATCGGATTATACCATCCTTAGGACGGACAGAATGAAGTGAGTAGGTGGGGGAGTAGCTATTATTGCTAAATCCCATCTCAAAATAAGAGCCTGCCCCATAGAGAACACAGACGGGTATGAAGTCCTGTTAGCCAGACTAGCTACGAACCACAGGACTACTATAAATATAACGACTATTTACAGAGCGCCTAATACTAAATCTCTGCCAGAATTAGATATACCCTTACTACTAACGGCATTCATTAAACCTAACACAAAATGTATAGTACTTGGGGATTTGAACCTTGGCTTTAATGATACCCAGGACCATAAAGCAGAAGCACTACGCAATGCACTCAAAGACATGGCATTCACACAACTTGTGAACGCCCCCACCCATACAAAAGGGACAATACTAGATTGGATATTAACACTCAATACCAGAGTATCCTTTGATTCCATTAACATAGTACCCTGGTCAGACCATCACAGTATTAACTTCTCCATTCTGTGCAATGAACCAGACCTACCTAAAACTATCATAGCGGAATCTTACGTAACTAGAAATATACGTAAACTCTCAGCACAAAGTCTCATCCATTGTTAGCTAGCACCCTCAACGACAAAATAATCAATAATGAAGACCCCTGTGCCCTGGCCGATACCTACCATAAATGCCTCACCAACACAATAGCTACCCTAGCACCTTGTGTCAACAAAACCAAACGTAAGGACAAAAAATCTTCCTTCTGGTTTAATGAGGAACTAGTTTCTCTTAGACGGATTAAACAATCGTTTGAACGCCGGCTAAATAAAACCCACACCCCAGAAACCTTGGAAGCATTCAACACTGCAAACAAAACTTATAAAGCAGCCATCATTGCTCATAAAGCAGATGCCCTTAATACCAGAATCAGAAATGCCTCCTCTGACACAAAAGAGTTATTCACCATACTCAAGGAATTGGAGAATCCTATCCTATCATTAACCCGATCCAACCAAGTAAAGAATGGTGTACCACCATACAAGATGCTCTTGCCACTAAAATCAAACTATTACAAAACAAAATGCTCACTAAAAGAAATCTCCTTTCCGACAAACACCCCACGTCTAACCAAATCACCAAGCACATAGGAGATACTACTCCGTCATTCAATTTTACCCCAGTCTCCCAAGATGTAGTACATAGTAGTATAACCAAACTCAAAGCATCAAACTGTAAAGGAGACAATTTCCCATCACACCTAGTCAAACTATACGCCCCCACCCTCACTCCCATAGTTACCAACTTTCTGAATGCCTCTTTCAACTCTAACCTGGTCCCAGTCAGCATCAAAGTGGCATGGGTCACCTCACTACTAAAAAAAACCCACATTAGATTCACTAGCCCCCACTAATTACAGGCCCATAACGACTGTCCCCTTCCTTCTCAAAATTATTGACAAAATAGCCTACAACCAAATACAAACCCACCTTGAACAAAATAATCTACTAGGAGCTAGACAATCTGGCTTCAGGCCCAACCACAGCACTGAGACGGCCCTCTTGGACCTGAACATCCAACTAGACACCATCATAGACACAGGCAAACTAGCCACTCTACTACTGTTGGACTTATCAGCAGCATTCAACCTGGTAGACCATGACAAACTATGCGACTCTCTAAAAAAAGACTTTAACTTTTCAAACAATGCCACACTCTGGATCAAATCCTTCTTAACGGACCAAACATCTAGAGTTGCCGTAGGAAATTATGCAGCCGACCCTATTGCAGTTCCCATTGGAGTCCCCCAGGGATCTTGTTTCTCCCCTACCCTTTACAATGCATATACCAAACTCCTATTCTCAGCCCTTGATGACATGGGTGTCATCTACACAAACTTTGCAGATGACACCCAGATCCTCATCCCCATTACAGGTGACTACACCCAAGACACCTATGCCATTAATAAAGTATATGCCATAATACAAAATTGGATGGCCCTAAACAGCCTTTGCCTTAACGACGAGAAAACAGAGGTTCTCATCGTGGGCTCACAAAAAAGAATAAGCACCACCCATACCGACTACTCACATATCAACATTGACGGCACACAGATCTCAGTACTCAAACAAGTCAAAACTCTTGGGGTATATATAGATGCCAACCTCACTATGCACAAGCAAATCTCAGCCCTCTCCTCCTCTACAGCATACACAGCTAAACGTATTGCACTCAGCCGCCAATTTCTTACTTCCACAAATTGCATTACTCTGGCTAGAGCGCTGATTCTAACGAAACTGGACTATTGCAACATCCTTTTTTTTAGGAACATCCAAAACTAACATTAACAAGTTACAATTACTACAGAACAAAGCCCTTAGAGCGGCTCTAGGTATAAAGAAATCCGAACATATATCCAACATCAGGTGAGAAAATCACTGGCTACCAATCGAAGCCAGAATCATTTTCAAAACACTTAGTGTCGTCCATAAATGCATCACAAAAAAAGCACCTACCTACCTCAACAATAGCATCAAGAAAAAATTCTCCTGCAGGACACTTAGATCCAATAAACTGGCTCTCCTGGAAGTACCACAATACAAATACAGTAGAGCAGAAGGAAGTAGCTTCTAGCCCCGACTCATTGGAACGTACTACCACCCAATTCCACCTTAGCACCAGAACTTCCAGGCCTATCTCGTTCTTTTCAGAACTGAAACACCAATTGTTGACCCCATGGCTCATACCTATATGCAGTGGTCGCTACTGACCTGGAACTAGCGTTTTAAAGAACTGCGATTTCACTGCTTTGACGGATTGTAACATGGTATAGGAAATGTGATAATATGACTGGAAATGCAACACTGTACAATAATTGTGATCATTTGCCTACAATCTCGCCATGATACCCTCGGGTCTGGGCGAGTAATAAATGTAATAAATAAAATAAATAAATAAAATATCCCCTTCAATAAACCTACATCATAGGGGCCTGTCGTCCATGGGGCACTCAGCACCTTTTCAAGATCCTCCTGAAAAAATGCTGATAGCTTCCACATTATCACCATTCTTTGTGGGACTTCCCTTTTCTCTATCCTCATCCAGTATGTAATGCTCATGAAGAAGACCACTTCATCATCACTTCGGTCTTCCCTGAAGCTATGTCAGTCAGTCTGTACCCATCCTCAAGAGCTATCACTGTTCTCTATGGTCTACCCTGATCGTCTATCCCTTTGAGCTTTGCCATTTCTTTTCGTACTATTGCTGCTTCCAAGTCTATAGGAATAGTCTTTCCACCCTCCTCATCCATAGGTATTTGTGGTTTAAATAAAAAAGGTATCCTCACAATCTTTCCTACCAGGTCAGGTAGCCATGTCAACAAAATGCTTACTCCATATAGAATAATCTCTGGATCTACTGGAATGCCTCGCAGAGCCACTTGCCTTTGAACGTCAGTATGAACTCTCCCATGTTAAAATAGTATATTCCTGGTGTGGAACACACTATTCCTTGATCAGTAAGTGAAACTGTCATATTAAGTTTCATCATTAAATCTCTTCCTAAAATGTTAACTGGTGTCTGTCGTGAATATAACAAAGTAGCAGCCATGTCACATTCTCCTATGTAGACTGGTAAATTATCAGTAAAAGGAACTCGATTTGTAGCTCCAGAGAACCCTTGGGCATTCATGACAAGACCTGATTGGGTACTTTCCCTCCCGTATACATGAGCGAGTTGCTCCAGTGTGCACAAGAAAAGAGAAAGATTTCCCTCCTATTATCACATCAACCCGTTGTTTGGTCTTGGGGAGTCTGGTGTCACAGATTGTAATGAACACATCAGGTCACCCTGTGAGCTGTCCTATTGTGGGTACAAGCTCATCCCTGTGCATGTGAAAAGATTTTCTCCTACCACTGTGACACCTCGCATTCTAGATGTTAATTTTTGTCCTGTATTCGCGTACTGCTGTGTCTGCATTGGGGCTTTTTGCGACTGCTCCTGGGGTGCTTGTGCCTGATAAAATGTGTGATCTTGGGCAAAGCCCTCTCTAGTCTGTGTGCAGTATGGCAGAGGATAACTGTCCTCTCTCTGGAAAACTGGCCATTTTGTACATTCTCTCGGCTCTCGCATACGACTACAATATGTCCTGTCATTCCACAATTCCAAAATACTGGGGGATCCCTTATGTTAATCCCTCCTTTGTTAAATCCCCCCAAAGTACTCTGGTTCTCGTTCTGTGTGTTGTTAAACCCTCCTTGGTTATTCTGAAATCTGCCTCCTCTTCCCCTGTAACCCATATCTCTGCCTCATGGTGTAAACCCATAACCACCTTGGTCCGTTGGGCGCAGATTATTTGCCTGTGATGTACCCATTGCTTCTTGCATTCCCATTCCTTCACCACTTGTCAATACCACCCCTTTTATGGCACATTTTCACATTTTTTTCTGAACTAACTTGGCTTCCTCAATATTTCTATTCTCATTTTTCTTTTTGTTCTTTTCTTGTAATAACTGGCGAGGTGTACTATTGTCAACTGCACCTCAGCCCATGGTTTCGCTTCCATCACCACTTGTTTTTTCATCTGTCTCTGTACTTGTTCTGGCAATCCCTGACATAAAATGTGGTAAAATAATGGCACTGTCTTTTTCCACAGCTCGCAAGTTTCAAGTTGCCATTTCTCCTGAATATCCTGAATGTAAGCAATACGGTCTTCATCTTCTTTCAGTTTCTGTGTCATGATTGCACCCATATCTGATGTGTCAGTATACTGTACCCTGAGAGCCCCCAAACATCTGCTCTACAATCATTACACAGCGCTCCATCATGCGCTGTGTTTTGTGCAGTCACACTTGAATATCCTGCTCTGCTCCACATGTCATCAGCCCTCTCTCCAAAATGGCTGCCAGGAGAACTTTTATGTCCCCTATGGCCAGTGTATTTCCTCCTGTCATTTTCTCTAATTCGTGAATCCATTTCCCAGCTCCTAAGTCAAACAAGGGAGCTTACATTTTATGTTATCCATATCCATCTGTGGCCATGGAATGTATTGTGGGCTTCCTCCCACTTTTTCTGACAAGGGGAATTGCATGAACCCCATCCCTTAGCCAAATCCAACTATTAGTCTATCCATGGCAGGGATAACCATCCCTGTCTGTCTCCTTGTCGGCTGTGACCTTAACCTGTCTACATATGGTGGCGACTCTCCCTTCTTACTATGTGATCGGCCTCGGGGATGCTCAGAATATGCTATGGGATCTGGCGTTCTATCTTTAGGCTGTTCCAGATCTGAACATCTCACTTCCTTATCCATTTGCAGGCTTCCTTCATGGGGGCACATGCACTCCCCTTCTGCCTCAAGACTGGACTCTCTTTCCTCATTCGACAAGTCTAGGCCCCAGCGAGTGTGACTATCCTCCCCCTCACCCGTGTCTAAGTTCAGTCTGCTCAAAGGCAATGCCTGACGTTCATTACTGAACAGGTTTCCCTCCTAACTTCGTGATTGAGGTACTGGGGATCGATGTATCATTCCCTTGCGTTCCATACTCGTTACCTTATCTTAGTGGTTTATAGACTTTATCAATCCTTTCTCCATCATATTTTTCTTCTTCTCGCACTACTCTTGCTGCTGTTGGCATTGGTTCCTTTATCGGGAGAATCTCTTCCGCTCTATCCCATTGTATTTCTGTGCTCAGCCTCATTTGTTCTTTAAGAATGAGACTGGTATCCAAATCTTGCTGTCTCTTCTTTTGCTCTATTTCTTCATCTACTTCCCTTTGCTTTCTTGCATCTCTTCTAACTCTTCCTCATGCCTTTGTTCATCTCTCCTTACTCCTTCCCTTATTTTCTCCTCTTCCCTCTGTCTCTGTAATCTTTTGTCCCTTAATCATTGTTTCTTCCCCCCCTCTCTCATTCTTTCCTTTCTGTCCCTTTCTTCTATCACTCTTTGGCCCTCATTACGACCCTGGCGGAAATCAACCGACCGGACCGCCATAGCGTAAATAGCGTTTCCGCCATTGCACGACGGAGCAAAGTGCGGCTCATTCCGACCCATCGGGCACGAGCACCACGCCATGGCGGAAGTGCAAAGTCCGCGATGGCGGAAATGACCCCAAAACGGCCCACACCGCCGCCGTACGGCGCCCTAGGTGCAATACCGCCACCCATCTTAGCGGACACCGCAGTGAGCGCCAACAGGAAAGTACGGTGACCGGAAATATACGGAAACGGAAGTAAAAGCATGGTCCCGGAACGGGAAACATCACGCCGTACACCTATAAAACCACAAATTCCACACAACCATTAAAAATACTACCCTGAGACACATCCCAACCCGTCATCCACCCTAGTGAAACCAAGAAAAATGGGAAAAGTAGCGAAGAAAGCGTGCGACCGCAAGCGGCAGGTCCACTTCTCCCGTGAGGAACTCACCGTGCTCACAGAGACCCTCCAGGAGAATGCTGCCGCCGTCTTCTCCACGCAAATGACCAGGACGGCACTTGCGAACAAGAAGGCCATATGGGCCCTGGTGGCACAGCGGGTAAGTGCGGTGGGGACCGCACCCCGCAACCCACAGCAATGCAGAAAGCGATGGGACGACCTGCGGATACGCGTCCGTAGCATACTTTCTGCCAACCGCAACATTGCCACAGCTACCGGGGGAGGACCGGAATCACCCATCAAGTTGACCCCCTGGGAAGAAATCTGTGCCTCCACCATTGGAATGGAGAGCATAGAGGGAGTCGGAGGGATGGAGAAAGGAGTGCAGACATCCGAAGAATCAGGTAGGTGTCCCAAATAAAACAATGCCAAAACCACAATGTCCAATCATGTGAAGTACCACGTGTCCACATAGTGCAACAGTAACACATGTCCAGGAGAACGTCCACATACATAGGCCTGATAGCACACTTTAAAACTCACATCAAATACATAAATAATTAAAAATCCTAAAAACACCCTCTACACGTGCAGCAGGCACACCCTAACTGCAGGCTGCAAAACAACTGCACCCTCACTCCACACACAAATGAAACCACCTCCAAGGCCCCGACCCAAATCACCCTCAGGTACCACCCCAATGCATGTGATACATTGCCATTCCAATTTCCACAGACCCATTAATAACGCTCGCCCTCCTTTACTCCACCACAGGGTCCGATCCAAACGACGAGCTCCAGGACACCCCTACCAGCACACCTGCAAAAAGGGCCAAGACCAACGGCCAAAGACCCTCCACCTCAGCTGCACGCATCAAGACACAGAAGCAGCACAAATCAAATGGCAGCACAGAGGAGGGAACTCCAACAGGCACCCCAGCAGCCAGCATGCCCACAACAGCACCACCACAGGTCCCCCCAATGGATGCCACAGTAGGCACTGCTTCTGGTGGCAGCAGCACCATAGGTGACACTGCATTAATGGCAGCATGCTCCGACACAGAAAACGGGGATGTCGAAGCTAGATCCATCCATGACCTGTCTCAATCCCCCTGTCTGTTCCATCCCGTACACCATGAGGATACCACGCAGGGGCACCCACAAGACGACGACTGGCCATCCCCCACAAGCCCTGTGGCAAGGCAACATGAGGTGATCAGCCACTCTGTGACACCACCGCAAATGGCCGTGGCCCAGCAGAGGCAACAGTCCCTCGACCAGGTAATCGTGCAACAGCAGCAACTGGCCACGCTCCTCAAGGACCATGCCGATGAATGTGGGGGCACTAAGGCAGACATAGAAACATCAACTGAGACACTTAGGGCAGAAATGGAGAGAAGTACAGAGACACTAAGGGCACAAATGGAGAGTAGCACCGAGAGCCTGAGAGTAGAAATGGAGAGAAGCACCGAGAGCCTGAGAGTACAAATGGAGAGAAGCACCGAGAGCCTGAGGGGGGAACTGCATGCAACGTCCAAAGACGTATGTGCCGAACTTGCCGCAGTGCGCCGTGTGCTCACTGAGCTCTCACAAACCCTTAGGGACATGCATGGACGTGAGCAGGCAGAGACATCATCCGTTGCAAGTTCCGTCCAGGGCAGCCCCCAACGTAGATCTGGGAGGAACCTGCGCTCCACAGGCAGGGGTGCCCCTGATACCCGGAGAGGGGGCTTGCAATAGCGACTGCCCACTGACAATGAGCATCTTTGGACACTGGTGTTCGGGGGGGAGGTAGGAGGGTGGAGGGGGTGTGTTGGGCTCACTTGGGTGGCGGGTCGATAGGGTATTTAACATGATATCACATATGCCATAAACAATGCACGATCATCCAATGAGATGTGTGGACATTGATCTTTGTGTACGAGGCCATTATAGGCGTACAGTCCATATTGTGCATGTTCCAGACACACACAGTGCCACGAGTCCCGTGTCCATGTATCAGCCACCAGGCGTGAGTGCTAGAAGCATGCATCTATGAGATGCTGACGAATGTCACGGCCCTCTTGTGCCTCGCAGACTCCTTGAGGTGCTGCCACATCCCCACCCTCATCATGACCATCTTCAGGTGCTTGCAGTTCTGCGTCAGGGGGCATGGGCACATTTCTACGTACGCACATGTTGTGGAGCATGACACATGCCATGACCATCTTTGCAACCTTCACATGGCGGTACAGGAGTGCCCCGCCAGACCTGCTGAGGCAGCGGAAACGAGTCTTCAGTAGGCCGAATGCCTGTTCTATGACTACACGGGTACGTGAGTGGGCATGGTTGTAGTCCTCCTCATGCTGGTCCCGTGGGTTCCGGATTGGTGTGAGGAGCCATCTCTTCAGTGGATACCCGGCATCACCTGTATGTGGACAATAAAGGAATTTTGAGGAATGCCATTGCTACGTATGCACCCCCCCTTCCTGCCAGGTCATTGCCGCATCACATACCCCACATCATCATGCATGAAATGAGACTCACCGAGTAGCCAGGATCTGTTCCCTGCGTGTCGCTCCATGTAGCGTGGTATTGTAGAGTTCCTCAAGACCATAGAATCATGGGTTGATCCAGGGAATCGGGCACAACAATGTGTAATGATCCTGTTGGAGTCACACACCATTTGTACATTCAGAGAATGAAATTGTTTTCGGTTGCGGTACTGGGCCTCCATGGCATGTGGGACGACCAATTCCACATGGGTGCAGTCGATGGCACCAATGCAACCCGGTATGCCGGCAAGTGCATGGAATCCCACTTTTGTGTTGGTAATTTCCTGCTCCGAGCGTGGTAGAGAGATGTAGTCGTCTGCGTGCTGCAGGAGGGCATCGAGCACTTGCAATAGTGTCCGTGAGAACAGTGGCTGTGATATGCCATGCAACTGTCCGACTTTGTGCTGGTAGGTGCCTGTGGCCAGGAAGTGGAGTACAGACACCACCTTCAGTAGGGGTGGGATGGCGGTTGGGCTATCTATCATGCTGACAAGGTCAGCCTGTGTCATGTCCACAATGGCGGTTATGGTGTCCCGGTCCAAACGGTAGAGGGTGTGGATCTGCTCATCAGTGAGGTTGAACGGATGTGCTCGGAGGCGTGGGATTGCGGGCTGCCTGCGTGGTGGTAGTGGCTGTGCTGGTGGCCCTTGCTGGCCCTGCCTTGCCCTCCTCCTCCTCCTGCGTCTCCTCCGTGCGGCCGGTTATAGTTGGTGTTCGTCTTCTTCTTGAAGTTGGAGTACTTGCAGTGCTATCAGGTCCCCCAGGGCCAACATAGCTAGTCCTGCCGGTAGCATTTCGGAGTGGGTGTGGTTGTGGGAGGAGGCTGGGTGTGCAATTTATGTGTTTTCAGGCTGTATGGCCTCCACCTGTGGTGATTCATTCCACCTGTGCAAGCTGCTCTCCCCTTTGGGCGAGCACGTCCCGCACACAACGCTGCAATTCGACGAATGGCATCTTGCTATTACAATCATGTATTTGTACCCGATGGCAGTGTAACATTGGTTGATATGTTCATTCTGCTATGGTCCCATTGTTTCACATACTATCTTTGCAGTCGCGAACAGACTTGTGAAGGGTCAGTGGAACGTAGTACTCGAGTAACGGTGGACCCTCATGCAACACTGTACCGAGGTTCACCGACGGGCGGGGCGTCCCATTTGTGAGTGAAGGCAGTTGCCATTTTCACACACAGCCGCACTAGATGGATTAATTTGTGATTTCAAGCGGCCACAGATGCCTTTTCGACGTGATGTTGCAAATGAGGAATTCGAAGGGCGGCGCTTTCGGTTTTCAGCTAGCGGCGAGGAGATGCCCACAGGTCTGACTGCAAATATAACGTTCTATTGTTCAATGTCCTTGGGACAGGGGCCATGGCGAGGATGCAATGATTGATATGAATAGTTTGGGATGCGCAATAGCGAAGTGGGCGATAAGGCCGGACGTTCCCAAATACATGTTACTTCACAACACTGGAATTACAGGCTGGGGCACAGTGGATTTTGCAGGCTGCATAACGCACAGACTCAATGGAAATTTCACATGTTATGTGAGTATGGAAACAGGCGTTTTCATTACGGGATGAGGGAATGATGTATGGATGCATGGACAGATGATTTGATACAGAGTTTGCCATGTACAGGGCTTCTTGGAATCTATCCGCCTCCCCTGCGCTATGTGATGCAGGGCTGCCATAGTGGGACCATCGTCTATCTGGCCTTGTTGAGCCCTCCCTGTCTCGACGCGCCTTCAGACACTTGTGTCTATGCACGTTACCAATCCCATCTGATGGATTCTGTTTTAACAGACGCATGCACAGGTACACTCGTTTGTGATAGTGTTTTCACCTCGATATAGATAGTTATGATTCGCAAGTGGTTTTTGGGTGGTGATGATCCTTTGGAGTGGGCTAGCATGCATATGGCTGTGGATTTGGTGTGATCATTGAAGTGAGTAATTCAGATGTAGTTCTGATGGCCATACTATTCTTTTTCATTTCATTTGGGTGACAGGTATCTCCTCCCCTTTTGCCACTGCCATCTGTATGCCACTCCTGCAGATGGATTTTACTCCCGACACCTGCTGCTTCGTGTTAATCAGTGGAGCAGCATTACGATCTTATGGGACGATCGCCAATGGGCCACATGCCCTTACGCAGTACTAGTGGCTAGGAGCAACATTTCGGCCTTTCAGCTGGACTAGTGCCTCCCTATTGGGACGGCCCTGCGGTTCTAGGCGCTTCCATGTTGCCTTTTCGTACGAGAATGTAGCCCCTGTGTACCATGAAGGAACAGGGCGTCACACAAGAAGTAGCTGGTCATTTATTGCGGATGCAGCCCACAATGGTGAAATGTATTTTGGAGTTCATGGCCTAATGGCTGTATGGGCTTGGTGAATTTGTTGTGCATTAAATTTCTATTCTGATATGAACCGTGTAGCGTTCTTCTTTGCAAATGATGTGGCATATTCCTATTTGGGGAGCGATGTATTGTGAGGAGATCTGCATTGGGTTCCAGCTTTGGAGTATAGTTGCGTGGTACTGTGCTGGGCGCGTTTGCCTACGAAGCCCAGTAAGGTCAGGGATAAGGGCTGCCAATATGACTGTTTTGATGATGTCATGCTCAGGGGCGGGGGATTAGCTTTTGTGTAACAGATGCCGGTCAGCCAGTTGGATTGGTGGAATGATGTGATTATCGGAATATGGCTGGTCACAGGTGCCTGTGTTTGCGTGCGTTTCTTGGTGGGAGACTGAGGTCATGTCCATTTGTATAGCTTCTGTATTCGTGCCATCTGTGCCCTGCAGCTCCCATTGGCCCCTCTTGAGATTCATTTGTTCGTTGGCAGGCATGGATGACTAGTACATTTCACTGGTTGCATTGTGTGACTTCATTGCACCTACGGGGAGTTGTACAATGTGGCCAGGGAGCGGTGTACAGGCACTCAGTAGGGCCGTTTACGGTTGGTTCGCGATGCCGTACTTCTCACCATGGCGGAATGGTACTTTCCGCCGTGCTTGATGGCGTTAGGTGCATGTCCGCTAGGGTCAGAATTCGCGTACCGTTGCGCCATGGTGGTAATTACGGTTTGGCATGGCGCACGCGCGTACTTGGTGCAGTTAGCGTTGGCGTTCACTACGGTGTCGCTAATGGCATCGTACTTTGCGGTGACGGGTCATGATCGCACCGAGCGCTATTCGATGGCGGTATTGCATTTCCGCCATCGTTTTTCGATTTCCGCCAGGGTCGTAATGAGGCCCTTTGCCTATTGTCGTACTTTCTGTGTTCTTCTGGCCGTTCTTTAACTTTCTCTTAGTCCTCCTGATATGTCTGTTCTCGTTGCTGTCCTACCATGCATTTGTTTTGCATGAGTACTACCTCATCAGCCATCTCCTTTTCCCCTTTCCATCTCTTAATCTCCCTGTCTATTTCTGTCGACAAATTCGACCACTCACTTTTTCTTCCTTGCCTTGTATGAACTTATAAATATCTTCCTTTCTTTTATTCTCTTCCGGACTGTTGTCACTCTATAAGCGGGGGGTTCATATATTGGATTACTATACCCTGTCGCTGCTCTTAATTCCTTTAAAGGATATACTCCTATCTCTTCCCTAGGAACACTCTTTGCTTCAGGCAAGGTAAGGGAAGCTGAGGGCTCAACACCTTCCCCCTTATGCTGATTACGCATCCACTACTCAGGTGGCGAGTCTTCTCTTTCCTCTTGATACATCTTCGAAGGTTTTTGACAATGATCCCCCTTTGTGGTCATGGCATGAACATTTTATCTGCTGTGCCTTTTACCCATTCTGCAATGTACTGTTTGAGCTTGGGCATATGTTTTGGCAATGTCTTGCATAGGTGCAAGAGCAGAGTATCCCACCTAATGACAAGTCTCAATTAACTGTCAATGCTTACCAGATCATTAAATAAACCTTTTGTCTTGACTTAAATCACTACTTTTAATGTTTAAATAAAACAAATATGAGCAAGCACCATCAATCGCTGCTCAATCCTCTTATTTCAATTATCTATCTATTCTTTTGATTGGCGCTAATCGTTTTTTGCTACACTTTATCTTTAATCACTGTTACCTTTTCAACTTTTCACAATTTCTATCACTCCTCGATACTTTATTTAACAAACAGCATTTATACTAGTCACATATTACACTTTATAAAACCGCATAATCACCTTGTCTCTCGCCTTTACTTTTTACCCTGTACAGGGTTGCCACATCTCCGTACACGATCCTGACCTGTGCGTTTTCTATTTCTCTCTACTCCCATTAGATTTTGAAATGTCTCCTAATTCCCTTGAATTAGGACTCTTAGGCGGTCTCTCTTATCTCTACAATTATTTCCTGTTACTCAAAATTATCACAATCCCATCCCTTTATTTGCCATTCCCCTTAGTCTACTTACCATTTGTTAATCGACTGGAGGCCTTCTGTATCCACTCCTCCTCCAATCAGACCACTTCGCCTTCCATCCGCAAAGTGCCCATGAAAACCGCGCAGGGATTTCTTCAAAAGGGGGACCTGCCCACCGTCTCGGTTCTTCTTGCAAGTTTATTTCTATTCAGCCCTCTCAACAGGAAACTCTGTGATCTTCCACCTAATGGCGGGGGATGCCCGATCGTCCGAAAATCTGGAGCAGAACTCGTTTGGGTCTTTAAACCATCCACACCATTACCAATAGGGCCCTTTAGGATCACACAGAATAACTCCAAGTCCAAATAACCAAACCAACTGAGGAAGATGTCAAAGTACTGTTTTATAAGCAATTAACTAAAACAGGGAGTTTACAACGAACATCAATGGATGTACGCTCAGGTTCTCCCAGCGATATTTCCATAAAACACAGTCTATATATCAGAAATGCATCAGAGATGATGTCATACTATGTGACAATAATGGAAAAAAAAACCAAGGGTGGGTTTAGCTTAAGGGGAACATCTAAGTATGCTTTCTATAGGATCTAAGATTGTGATTGGCTGCCCACTATCATATGGACAGCATATGTCTACCTCTAAAACAGCTTCAGAAACATTAGATACACAGTTTCTCATTGGTTTTAAAAATATAAGGTCCTTCGTTATATGGACTACTATAATTGGTTGGCCCGCTTGTGCCATGTCTGGAACATTTGGTTCACTTGGCAGAACGTAAGCTCAGTCCCAGGTGCAAGGAGATGGGGCATGACACTACCTCACCACACAATTAGCCTAGCATCTCCCATAGCCCATGCCTTCTGCCATGTAGATCGTCTTTTAACTTGGCTTTGCAAAGTAGCCTTGTCTTTAGAAAATATGGGAGTAAGAGCTCTCACTATCATGTTATGGGACTCCAAGTTCAAACTCTATTTTCATCCTGGGCTCATGTGACAGGAGACCACAATTTGGTACGTTTTGTAGCTTTTAAATGCTCTAAATGAATTAAACTTGGCACTCTTGGTGTTCTTTCTTTGCACCTTAACAAGGGATGAGTCATCCTGCACACGTTCGTCCATTTCCAGAATAGATAGATGACCTTGGGCCTCATTACAACCCAGGCGGTAAGTTCCCTACTTTACCACCATGGTGTAAACTCTGTTTACACCATGGTGGATGGCGGATTTACCGCCCCATTCCAAGGTGAGTGGGGCGGTAAATCCCCATTCCCCATTTACCCTTCCCCATTCCCATTTTTGCCCCATAGGGCATAATGGGAGTGGGGAAGGCGCTAATTACGGCACCGTAAGTGACGGTGCCGTAATTAGCCCCAAGGCGGGTTAGCGCCTTGCATTTTAACGCCTGCTAAAAGCAGGCGTTAAAATGGTAATCAGGCGTTAAGGGTTAACGGCGCCGTTAAACCCTTAACGCCTGGGTTGTAATGAGGCCCCTTGCCTGCTTCAGTCTTGACTTTAGGCCAGGCAACCTCGTCTGGCAGCTCAACGATTCTGCATATATTTGGTGCGACACAGCTTTCTCTTCCCACTTCATCGGTCCTTGCTTACTAAATTCATAATACTGATGTCCAGTTTCTATAGAATGGTAGATTCAACTGCGCTCTATTCACTACATATAGCCAGCTTCTATTATGATTTAGTCTACCTTGCGTTTCAGCATCTGTACAATTATTTGACAGTTGATTTCCTGCAGCACTTCGTGCATGTGTAATCTTTTTTGTATTTAAAAGTTCACTTGATTCTTTACTTCATCATTAGTCTCTTCAGGATCCATACATCTTCTTCAGACAGTTTCTTGAGACGTCGTACATACTCTTTTGTGACATCACTAACTTCTTTTCTTTGCTCTTTCTCATATTCCTTCAGGGAGTTCCTGGCTTAGGTTGAAGGAGGAACTGCATGTTTGTACATGCAAAGATGTGGGGGCATTCCTATGCCCCTCTGCACATACAACCCGAGATGAGTGCTTCATCATCAGCCCCTTGGCTTCAGTGCTTGTGCAGGAACCATGAAGTTATTGCTTCTTGATTCCTATTTGTGTTACACAGGAGCTGGAGCGCTAGGAGGAAACTTCAGGTCCATGGCAGAAGGTAAGTTAATGCTAATTTGAATATGTATATGGATGCATGTTTGCTTGTGCTTCGAGTGAGTGCATGATGATGGGTGCACATGTGAGTGAGTGAGTGCATACTGCGTGTGAAAATTGTGTACATTCGTGTGTGTTTGTGCTGGCTAAGGAAGCTGATTTTGGCAAATGGGGATGGTGTGGTGGTTGTACAACAATAACCTTTTTAATATGCCTTTGTTCCACAACCCCTCCCCCCGCCCTACCCTACTGCCAAAATCAGCTCCCCTTCTGAGGTGCTGGCGTGCCCATGGGACTGTGATGGTATTTCTTTTTACTGGGCGTCCATGATAGATGTCTAGTTAAACATGCCATACCTGCCCCAATGCCCTCCAGTGCCTCTCATACCCACATAATCACATTGATTGTGTGCTTGTGAGAG
The DNA here is from genome assembly GCF_040938575.1 of Ambystoma mexicanum. Taxonomy (NCBI): domain Eukaryota; kingdom Metazoa; phylum Chordata; class Amphibia; order Caudata; family Ambystomatidae; genus Ambystoma; species Ambystoma mexicanum. Next base: position 1,268,655,390 of record NC_090922.1, read on the forward strand.
GATCTGGGCGACCCAGCGGGCGGGTATGTCATTTTTTTACTGGGTATCTATGATAAGAAAGACATAAAAGCCATGAGTGGCCTTCCAAATCTGATAGTGGAAATATCGAGGAAACAAAGACAACGTTATCGAAATTGTCTGAAATCTAATAAATCTATCCTCACCCAGAATGACAGAGAAGTAATGCTGCAACTGGTGCTAGGGAAAAACTCTAGAAACGTCTGGGAAATTGTAAATAGCTTGGGTTCCCCACAGGAAGCACTGCAATGTTATCCAATCCTGGAGGAAGTTTGGGTTCATCATTATACAAAACTTTTCTGAGCTTTATGTACCCACAAGTCAACGTTGGAGGAAGTTAGTCGTCTGACATGGAACTTATAAATAGATAGAGAGGGTCTGCTTGCTAGTATTAAAAACGTAAGCAGTCCACAAGCATCTGGACCTGATGGCCTTTAAAACCACTTGCCAAAGGCAGACCCTGAACATTGGGCAAACATGTAATATCCTATTCAAACATATCTTGAAGGTGGCAAAGATCCCGCCTACCTGGAAATGTGTAATCTTGGTCCCAATCTTCAAGAATGGAGAGCGTTTGGACCCCAATAACTATCACCCAATTGCTTTACTCAATGTCTTGGGGAAACTGTTTGCATCAATGTTATTGAAATGGCTGAATAATTGCACGCTAAAAATAGGAAACTTTGACAAGAGACAAACCGGATTCGACATGGGAGTCGGATGTAACGTCAACCTGCTCCTTCTCAACGCTCTAAAAATTCATTCTCTAACAGGAAGGCCTTTGCATCTAGCCTTCATAGATCTAAAACTGGCATTCAACACTGTTGATCAAAACCTCCTGTGGCAAGAAATGAGAGACTGGCAGTGTCTAGAAGAGCTTCTGTCGCCCATTATGAATTTACATGATGACACAAGGATTCAAGTGAGGCTAAATAGTACTGGACTGCGCTATCCTCAGAGATTGCAACATATAAGGGGCTGTAGCAGGGATTCTCTTTGACTGCGGCCCTCTTTAGCCTTTTCATTTCAGATATGAAACTGGCTCTAAATTTACCAACAATCTGCCCACCGATGATGAATGGCATCCCCTGAGTTGAATGATTTATGCAGATGACCTAGTGCTTCCAGACCAATTACCAGTAGGCCTACGACGAAGCCCCTTAGCCAATGAGGAGGCTCAAAATGGGGCAATCCCCACTCCGAGCCTCCCCATGGCTGGAAGGTGCCTTTGTCCCCCGCCGGGGACTCCGGGAAGTTTTTTTTTCCTCCACCCACCTCCCCCACGAACTATCCTCTCCCCACTCCACTTACCTTAACTTTTTTCTTCTTTTCTTGGAGTGAACATGCTGGAAACACAGCGCGTCCGCTCCTGATGGCCACCATGGAACAGACTATGTTTTCCCTTTCCCGGTGGCCATCTTTTTTCAAACTTTTTTTGTTTCTGTTCGAAAACACGGCAGTGTTTCGAAACAGAAAAAAATGCCATTACTACCCCGGTCTAATGGGCCGGGGTACTAATGGCAATAAGACCCTCGGCGGCGGGCCAATACCGCCCACGGTAATGCCCCCGGGGCTTCGTTAAGGCCCTCGCTATGCTCGGGAGTGTAACTATTGACCCACCGCCTTGGGTCTTATTGCTACATCATTCAATTCCATAAGCAGAAGGTCATTCCGGTACTGACCTATGGTGCTGAGAGTACCCTCACTACCTCTTGGGAGATATGGGAAGTACTAGAAGGCTAGTTCTGGAATAGACCTTGGGTTTACTTAACTCGCTACCAGTATCAGCAATAAGATGAGAGCTGGGCCTTCATTCCATGTACGGGAGGAATATGTAATATTCGTTTAGCCTCTTCAGGAAAGTAATTGAGATAGCCCGTCTCAATTTGACATTTTTAATGAAAAACCTGGGTATACCCCAGATGAGGTACTAAGCCTTGGTTTTTAAGCTTCAAACAAATATTAGATGATATTGACTAAAGTGAACTGCAGCTCAAGTTAAAGCCGGGAAAGTTGAAACAAAAAATGTGGTGTGCCAAACCAAACGGAAAGAACAATGGAATCTCTAAACTTTGCCCAAAAACAACAGCAGTTTTCTGAATATAGTGCCTAAATACTTGGCAAATATCCCAAGCTCTGCACAGAGAAACGTATTCCTCAGATTCAGATTGAACATTTTGCATACCAAAGAAGTGCTGTTCGTAAGGGCAAGATGGGGCCTCTGATTCCTGTTGTAGTTTTTGTAAAGACTACACAGAAAGTTTGCAACACCTAGTATCGGAATCTACTCTAAGAACAATTTGATCGAGGCATCTGGGGGATTTAATTGCGAACTCCCCATTACTGGACATAGGGGAGTGGTGGGAACGGCTTTAGCGTGGAAAGGATACCTATACATATTAACGGGCTAACATGTAATCATGAAGGAATTGAATGTAGTGTACCCGATGGTAGAATGATATGCTTACAGTCTGGCTCCCTGTGTGTTTTTTCTCTTTTTCTTGTATTTATCGTACAAATTCCCCCCTTCTTCAAAGTTTGTAATATACTGTATACTAAATAAAAAAAATAAAAAAAAACAATACCATGCTTGCCCCTTGGACCTCCAAGCACCTTGCATACACGCATAATCACATTGATTGTATTGCATTTACTAGGCATCTATGAAACATCAAGTCGAATGCCATGCCTGGGCCCCCCAGCACCTCACACGCACCCAATTGATAGTGGCTGTCTGCGAGGTGTGGGTGCCCCAGAGGGCAGGCATGGGATTATTTACTTGGCTTCTATGCCTAGTAAAGAATGTCTTGTCTGTCCCCTGGGTCCCCAGCGACCCACGCACATAATCTGCCCCTATGCCACCCAGCGCCATGCACATAATAACATTCAAAATGAATGTGAATATATGCGAGGCGCTGGTGAACTAGGGGGCAGGCATGGCATTTCTTTTACTGTGCATCTATGTTAAACCAAGCATGATACGAGTTATTACATGTCTAGTTTGACATTTTGGTGCTGCTAGTCTAACCATTTCTTACTGTGGCATGACATTTTGTATTGGGCATCTTTGATAAAGCAAGCATGATAAGTGTTATTATGTGCCTGGTTTGCCATTTTGATGCAGCTAGTCTAGCCATTTATTATTTTTGTATGCCATTTTGTATTGGGCATCTTTGATAAAGCAAGATAAGTGTTATTATGTATTTAGGCTGCCATTTTGGTGCAACCAGTTTGGATATGTGGCATCAATTTTAATGGTAAAGCGAACTGGTGCATGTCCTTATGTGGGAATATTAGCATATATTGGCAGAACAAGAGATGACATGGTGTCTTAAAGTATCATTACTAGTATTACGTGCAAACAAAACATGAGTATGCTCTTATGTGGGTAATACTGGCATATAGGGGGTGCCAGCATGCAAATGTTTGTATGCTGGCACATATTGTGGGTAAAGGCATTGTGGAAATGCGTTGAAGAAAATCTTCTGTGCACTGCTGGTGACTTGCATGCATTGGATTTTTTCATGATTTATCCTACAATACCAATTGTAAACTGTTTGGCTTTTTACCCAGTTTTTCAAACTCATGTTCTGTAAAATGCACCGTTTTAACGCATTTAAGCCCCTCAAACTGATCTTGATAGAGACAAGCTCCCTTATTACGTTCAGTCGATAGGGCATATTTGGTGGGAATATTTACACTGCTCCAGTTAAAAAGGTCACCAGCCGCAACTGGTTTTGGATTGAAGGTGTCAAAGCCACGTTGGCCAAAATAATCGTATTGTGTGTTAGCATTTGGTATTCATGTATGGCTACAGCAGCTCACCTTGCTGTTGCCTCCCACATGAGTGTTCATCCAATATGCTTTTGCCTGAAACTGACATGGTGACTGCATGAATAGTTATAATTCCTGCCATCTAATGCACACCGTCAGTCAGGAACTTCTCTCTCAACAACATCCTCTGGTATCCCGGTCAACCCCTGGATATGGTCCATCCCGGGAATACCACCACTGGGGAAGGATCACAGACCACCACTATCTGGATTGACCAGCATGCTGTCTGTCACATGCCAGGAATATAAAACCCACGATGCCTAGCAACCACAACACCACAGCCTGTTCCCTGCCTGCATCACCACCCCTTGGGCTAGGTCATAGGGGTCCCAACACCCAATGGACCATAACTGTGAGGTCACAGATATGTTGGTGGCACCTTACTGTGGGCCAGATCCACAGCTGATTAGTTGGGTATGGTTGCACGGCAAGAAGTGACTTTACTGGTCCTTTTTCACGTCAGGTTCTACAAGTTGCATGGTGCCAGCATCACATTTAACACCCAAAGTGGGCGTGCCCATTTTGCAGCTTCAGCGTTTCCCAATAAAGCACTTGCTAATTGAGATAATCAGACTGAATGGGAGCTCGAACAGTCAGCCTTTAATGGAAAAAGTTAAAACACAGACAAGACATAACTAGAGGAGCCCAGAAAATCCAATTCAAGTAATAATAGTTCATAGTTCACTAACATTTCATAATCCTTTCATCCACCTTCCATACTTTCTTACTCAACATTGCATGAACCTTGAGAATAATTACAAGCAAGTACAGTCCCACCCCAACGCATCCGCCGTAGGACACTGCAGTAGTATGTAGCGCGATCCAGCTCGATCGCAGGGTTATTCAACGCCAAACATTTTATTCGGTGTTCAAGCTCTCGTTCAATAAATATATAGGGCTAGTCTCCCCGACCCCAGTCCGGTCTTACCCGCTTTTATTCCGTGGGTCACACCGACTAACAGGCTTCACACCTGACGCGAATTCTACTTGTGTACACGCCCACAATAGCCTTTCTTTCTCTGTTTGCATCATATGAATGCTCTGCAACCTATCTATACATTATTCTGGATGCTTAGTGCAGTGGGCCCCTGGGCGTGGTACAGGAGTAATGCTGGGCTATAAAGAGTAAACAAAAAAGGGATAATGTGAAAAACAGCCTAGTAAGCTAAACCATTCGGAGGTAACTATGAAACCCTCTACATGGCAGCACATTATGTCAAAGTTCATCCGCTATTAGCATATGAGAGAATGTAGAAAACTCTACAACTGTTTCTTGGCCTGTTTGGATCATCTATCACCCCGAGGAGTGACTCATAGTAGAGACCCCAGGTTAACATGAAGTTTGCCTCTCTGTACGGGGCTCTATAGATAATGCGTTCATGCGTTGCAGCCTTGATTATCTCTTCCTCCCATGTCTTGGCCAGTGCGTATGCCATCGACTTCCACAATCTCAACACTATTTGTTTAGCTACAAGCATGGCAGTATTTCATCCTGATCCGTGAGAGGGCCAATCTCGGACATATTATGCAGTAGACCCACGGGTTTTGGATCTACTAGGATGGCTTTGCTTATCGGATCTAACATTTTTGCTAGGATCTAAGAACAGAAAACCCTCAATTTGGGGTAGGTCCATGGAACGTGTAACAGGTCCTTTCCTGCGGACTGGCATCTCCAGCAGTCATCGTTCCGGAACAACCTGGCAGCTGCAAGCTTATGGGGTGTCAAATACCATCCCTGGAGAAACTTAATGACTGAGAACCGGAGCCGTTCTTCCCTGATTCCTCGAAATTGCTAAGAATGAAGTGAGTAGCCCTGTCCGAGATCTGTTGCCCAACAGCCCCTGCCACCTACTTATTATACTTCTTTTACTCTGACCTGCGAACACTGACCAGAGTGGCATATACTGCCCTAACCAGATTTGTTTCCCCCCTCCATGTTCTGATTAATTTGATGATGGGGGAGCTTTTTATGGGGGTCTGGTGCACCCCCGATTCTCCCTGAAACAATATGTTAATTGCCTGTGCATCTATGCTTCTTTATCTGACAGGCCGAACTTCATAGCGATTTCATTAAAGTGCTTAAGACCCTCTCACATGTCTCTGACTTGCAACATTCAGCAATTGGGCCCGATTATCCAGGAGACCACCCAATTTGCAATCCTTATTGCCTGATTATTCCACATGGGTGCCTTCAGGTGCCAATGACTATCTACATTGATCAGAGAATGAGCCCGCTCTCATGCCAGCGCAACAGTCCCCACTATAAGGTGTTTCCAAATCTGGTCATCCACATTAAACCATATTGTATATATCGGCTTTCCGGCTCATCTCCTGTTCCCAGAGGGCACAGGGGTGGGGGCTCTCTCTCGGGTCCTTGAAGGGGACGGCCACCTGGGAGAGTTGTTGGGCTAGATAGTATAGCGCTATGTTAGGTAGCATCAGATCCTCTACATTTCTAGGGGCATAACGTTTTTCAAGTTGTATTCTCGGTCGCAAACTGCCCCAGTGAATGAATGCTGTGCATTCTTTTCCTCATAAGAGAGTGTGGCACTTTCATAGGAAGAAGCCCAAAGATATAGTTAAGGCATGCCATCACCACCATTTACACTACCTGGACCTTACCCCACATAGATGTTCAGTGCTGACCATTTGTTGAGATCTACTTGAGTCTTGGCTCATGCTGATTCCAAGTTGTCCTTGATTAATTCCCCCATATCCCTGTTCAAATAGATTCCCAGATACGTGGGGCATGCATCCAACCATCGCAGCTGTGCTTCCCTGATACAGTGCCTGAGCGTTCTGGCATTTAGGGGCATGGCTTTGCACATATCCCAGTTTATTTTATAGCCTGGGAAGGCAGCACAGTTATGAATTACTCCCATCAATTCTGGCAGCGAGCTGTCAGGATTGGCAACTCTCAACATTTTATCTGTGTATAAAAATACCTTTTACTGACCAACTGGTGTCACAATCGCCTTTATTTAGCTGTTCTGTCTTATGACGAGGGAAAGAAGTTCCAGCGCCAGGACAAAGAGTAGTGGGGAAAGTGGACAGCCCTGCTTAGTGCTCCTACCAATGTTAAAATAATCAGACACATGTCCCCCCCCCCAGATCCTTCTTTGGCACTTGGTTTGTCCTTTGGGAATCTCATTTTACGTATAAAATCCCTACCCAGACCAAACCTTTAACATAACAGGTGTATTTTTGAAGCTCACGTTCACCCCCGAAGGGGCATCTTGCTGGTAATAACAGATGTTTATTGTTATCCAACTTAATGGTACTAATTTTATTAACCTCGGAAGGATTAAGGGCTGAATGGACCTTTCCTGGATTTGAACCTGTGCCCATGAGGTCAAACACAGGACCCTGTAGTTGATGCAGTAATGCACTGAGCCACATACCTGGCTAAGGTTCAGAACAACTACCCCCACTCCACCCTGTCAAATGCCTTTTCATCATCTAGGGAGAGTGCAATGGCAGGTTCATGCCCATCTCTACTGGCAAATCAGGTGCAGAAAAAGGCATGTGTTGTCTCTCACTGATCTACCTGGTAGAAAGCCCACCTATGTCCCATGCACTATATTCGCGATCACCTTCTTAAGTCTGGAGGCCAGCACCCTGGCCAATATTTTGATGCATTTATCGGGAAGATTGACCGATAACTGCCACACATCAGAGGGTCCCTGCCCGCTTTGTGGATGACTGTGATAATCGCTGCATTGAATTCCGCTCTCAGCACCCCTTCGTCATCGGCTTCAATTAACATTTTCGTACGGATTCCGCTACCTTGTGGCCTCCCGCCTTATACATTTAATCGGAAGGTCCTCTTAACCCGGTGCGGTCCCACAACCATACTTGCTATACTTTTGCACACTTCTTTAATTGAGATGGGCCCACCCAACATTTGCTGGTCGTTTTGGTTTCATTCTGGCAGTGGAAGCCCTACCATAAAGGCTTCTTCTGCTGTACCACGTGTCGAGGGCTCTGCTGTATTAAGACTGTCATAGAAGCTACGGAATTCTCGCAGTATGTCACTAGGGTCAGTTACACTTTTATCAGAGATTTGACACTTAATCATGGCAATCCCATTCTGTTCCTCTCTTTGCTTTAATTGAGACGCAAGGAGTCCCCCAGCTTTTTCTCCCTGTTCTTATTGGGTGACCTTCAACCTGAAGAGGGAATTCTATGCTTTTTTAGTGAAAAGTTATTCAGCTTGAATTTTGCCCTGCGTAGTGATAACAATGTGGTCTTGTTAGGTTGTTTTTCATATGTTCAGGTCAACTCAACTATGTCCCTTTCCAGAGACAATCAAGAAAGAATCAGGATAGGAGATTGAAAAATAGCAAGATTTGTGGATTAATTTATTTAATCTCAAAATGGTAACATAGTGTTAGGTATTGCTTATTTTGAAGCAAGCAGATAACGGCTAGATTTTACAACTGGAAAAATGGGGGTACTGCTGCATAGCAACCTCTTACATATCGCGGGTATTAGCCTCATATTTGTGCACAATCTCTAGAAGACAATTCGACATTACAATAAAAACAAGAGTGAGTGCATTCCAGGACTACTGATGGTCCATGGGTGTCATAAAACAAAACACACAACCAGTGTAAATGAAAAAAATGGGACAAGGCATTGTGTTGTGGATCGACACTGTAGTGTTTCGGCCACTTGTTGCTATAGATGGGAGCTAGATGATGGCGTGGCCATCTTCAGGATGGGGGTAAAGGGTGACTCTGTCCGTAAGGTATCTGTTAAATGGAGAAGGCTGTTATGATGGATTGTGGTCGCTGTGAAATGCTTGTTTCAAAATTTGATTTGCTTATTAGCGGCTGATTAATGCCAGCAAGTACACTGAGGAGTGCACTTGTATGGAACTTACCGTCGAATGAAATGATGTGGCGGTGAAACTGTTGAGGATTCTTCCTCAGCATGGTATGATGGAGACTGGTGTAGCTACACTGCTCTGTGGGTAAGAGTGGTGGACACTCTACAAGTTCTGCGGCCATATATAAATTTAATAAAATACAAATACAAAAATACAAATACAATTGGATTGGCTCGGGTGTGGCTGCGCCTATTAATGGCGTATTTCACCACAGTGCTAGGGAAAAACGGATATATGGAGTTAGGTCCGTATTGTCTAGTAAAGAGCATTATACTGGGTGCCAAGTGGTGGCATGCAGGCAGTGGAGCAACAGCGAACAGCCATCGCTAGGTGTGGAGAGACACATGAGGAGGTATAAGTATCTAGAGTCCTATAATGGGTGCAAAACGGTGAAATGCCCCTGATGACACAGAGTGTCACTGATCTAACCTCTTTGGTCAATTACACGTGAAAATGATGTTTGAGCGTGGTCAAAACTCAACATGCCGTGTGCGCACTGATGTAGTGGGTCCCTAAACAGATGACAGGGTTCTCTAAATAACTGTCACGCTGCGTAGTCTATATTAGCTGTCAATGCATATTGTGGGCACCCGCCCCGACATAATACCATAAGGGGTGGCGTGCACGCTCGATTCCTGCGTGTGCGGAGAGATAACGGATCTAGCACAGCGTGCATATCAAAGTGGTAAAAAGTGAGGGCACCGAAGGCCCTAAGCAGTGGGAAACTTACTTGAACAGACCGCGATGAAGCTTTGACTTGCTGCAAGAGTAAAAGTGTGTGCTGTGTAGCACCGAGCGACTAAATCGTTCGAGGAGGCCCTCCCTCAACCCTAGGCAACCAATGAGGGTGCGCTACATGGGCCAATAGGGAGGGGGGTGGCACTGGGTTGAAAAGAAAGTGAAATACATTTGATAGGTCCCATAGGCAAAGCATCACATGAGGCCTGATGACGATCTTAGGGTCTGATGGGGATTGTAGTCCCGGAGCTAAAATGCCTGAAGCGCATTAGCCATAGTGGCATAGTAAGTGAACCTAAGTGTCATGATCATTGCAACATGGTGCAGATGCAGTAGTTGGCAAAGCACTGGATGCGTGTGTTAATGAAGTAGAATCGAATTTGAACAAAAAGTCTGGTGTTGCTGGTGACTCAATGCGTGCAGTGTTGCACAGAGATTCTGCAGCGAATAGCCTACATGTTATTTGTATGTTGTGGCAGTTAACATAGTATTTCCCGGCATCCGGTGTTATGCGTGCAGAAATGAATACAATATAATTCCTTGGTGTGCTAAGAAAATTAAGTTACTAAATGATGTAACCCCTCAATCTCAAAGGCAGCGTGCGTCTTGTCAAGGGTTTTGACCCATGTTGAATCCTTAGACTGGGTAGATGTGGGGATGAGCTGTCGCCGCCCATTATTCTATCCCAGAACAAACTAAATCAATAGACTGGGTGGATGTGGGGATGAGCTGTCGCCGCCCACATTCACGCCAGAATCCAGGAGAACTGCGTAGTTGGCACAAGACCACTCCAAAGATACAACTTTCTTGTGGGGGATTCCACATCACCACTCTACTGTAAGGATGCCATCAAAACAATTTTAAGCAAGGGTCCTATACTATCAAGCAAAAGACCACTCTATTGAAATGCAGTAATTCAAGACAGATCCCAAAAATGGATGCAATACCGGTACTCACGACTATCAGAAAGCTGGCGTTTTAAAACCACCAGACTTTTGTGTAAAACTGAACAGAGGAACCCAAACCAGGCCAAGGAAAGACTTGCTAAGAGGTGGATACAATGTAAAATTATATTCTGAAATGACTTGAAGGAAGTAATTATTTAATGTATATGTAAAAATTGTAAGTTTTAATTTAAACTGGGAACTAAAGTGACATTTAGCTGAATTCTGCCTGACAACAACCCCCGACAGGAGTTGAAACTTGATCAAACTGCATTCCCAGGCCTGGCTGCCTCCTGCTTCCCCACCAAAAGGAGATGACACCTCTCTGATTAGATTAGGGGAGGGGCACCTGCAGGAGGATGAACAAAGCCTTGTCCTGGACTCAGGCAAATGTTATATTGGGGGGGCCATAAAGCGGCTTCCTCTTGGGAGAAGTGGGAGGAGAAGTGCCTGTGAGAGCCAGCTGAGCTTGGGAGAAGTGGATAAACCAGTTATTCCATCATGTGATGTGGGAAGCCACACCCCATTTTGACCAGGGCATAATTTTAAAAAGATAGATAATTCATAGTGCGGACTGGTCAAAATTATATAAATAATATCATTATTCTTGGGATTTTTCTGTGCACGTTTTAAGAGGCGTTAGGACCCTGTGGTGTATTCTGGGGGTTGCTAGCAGAAAATAGAGTCTTACTCCAAATGTCTGCATGTTACAAATCTGACACTTCATCAATTAATGTCCATACTCATTGCGCACATGTGTGTAATTTTTGGTAAATGTCCGATATTGGTAAACCAGTCAAATAGCGCAAAATGTTGTCATTTTTGAATGCAAGCCCCCAGGAAGATCAGAGGCGGACAAGCATGGACCATAAGGAATATAGAATGTGTACATGTAATTTCAACAAATTGTGTATCTGGGAAATATGTATTTGAATCAAATATAGATTTGTGGGCAAATTGACCAGGGAGAGGGGAGAATTGGGCCAATGACAAGTAGAGAGGGGCAGGCTTAGCTATGCCACGCACACACCCACTTCCAAAACACATAAAAAGAGACTGCTGGGACAGGTAGAGACATTCAATTCCATTTGCTGCGGAGCGTGCTGACCGACGACTTCACATCCAGAGATCCAACACTTAGACTTCCATGCTAAACAGAGACTACAGAACTTTGAAGCAAGAAGGCCCACTGCAAGCAAACGTATTTGTCAGCAGGCCTCAAAATCATTTGCAAACTATTCCACAGCCGGGCGAGCTGTCTGAATTCTTTTGCCAAGAATTTTTGCCAGTACCCAGAAAGCAGCGTTACATCCAGAATCCACTTGATCCGGACCGGAAAGCAGAGCAGAGCTGACCCTGACCGCTGTGAGCAGAACCAGAGATCCAGATCGCTGTGAGCAGGACCGGTGCCTGATTGACCCGCCGAGCAGAGAGAACCGCCGCTGGACGTGTTGACCAGATCCGTGATGAGGCCCATTCATTTCAAAATTAGGAGTGAGTATCCACCAGAACTGTGCAGAACCCAATCTCTTAGTTAAAATAATCTAATCCAAACTATTTTAACCTAATTAGAACAGCCTCCTAGAAATCGTGTCATCTGTCATTTTTAAAGCTGCACAACTGTCACCTGTCAATTCTGCAGCTGCAAGCTGTCACCTGTCATTTTGAGTTTTACTTTAAATCCGAAAATCTACTTTATTAAATTGTCCGTATCTCTTGAACCGTTTGGGCTAGGAACGAAAATTGATACTCCTTATACTTTTGCCGTAATCGCGATTTACGCACTCGCAAAATTTACCGCGATTTGCGATTTTGGCTCAATTTCTCCACTTGTCAAAATAGCAGCTCCATTCTTTCCTTTGTTAAAATCCGTTTGCAACCTGGTAATAACTCATAGAGCATTGCTAAAGTGAGCCTGAACTAATACCAACACGCATCTCTCACTCACCCTGAATCTCTAGAGGGAATTAAAATCAGTTAGCATTTTTCACTCCCTTGCCACCACATTACAAAGCACTCTTGCCCGTGTTTTAAAAAGCATACCTGTTGTCTAACTTGCTGGGGGGGGAACTGAATTCCGTATTGTATTTGATTGTATTCCTGAAGACTGTGTGTGTTACTTCCATCTCCTTGCATTGCATACAGGGGGGGGTGAATTGCCACCAGGGGAAAAGTGAACATATTATCTCTTGTGAGACCATATCAGTTTATTTCTGTACGGCATTTATTCCACCTTGCATTTCCTTGAAACCATAAAGCATTTCAGCTACCTCCTCCTCTATACTACTTCTAAGTAACCAAATCAGTTTACAAGTAGAACATTATCCATTGTTGATCACGGTCATATTTTAAGTGTGATATCCATTATTAATTTATTATAAAAGTATGAGAGATATATATTGTTATTTTTCTCAAATAAACCTTTTAAATTTGCAAAACAGACCTACTTCTTGGCTCAGTGGGGTCAGGGGGATTCTAAGAGAGAGGTGTTATATAAGGGTTGTCATCCAGAGTACATGACCTGGACCTAAAAATATATCAATAAGGGTTTCCCTCAGCATCCCAGACTAGGCATTGACTTAGCTGTAGTGTTGATTGAATATCGCTTACAAAGTGGAGGCTCGTAGCCAGAGATTCTGGGTTAGATCTATCACTTGTGCAGATTAATACAGTGTGCTAACTGACAGGAGACATACATCCGGTCGGATCACCATGCTGTGTTACGCTGTAAAGCACTCCTCAAAGGAACGCTCTAAGGAGAAGGTCTGTTTTGCAAAAATAAAATACAAACTTCTGTAAGTCAGGAAGGAACTCAAATTCCAGAATGACGTCACTGGTAGACATCAAAATAGCCAGAGAGCACTTCTTACATAAGCTATTTGTGAGATGTGAGCGGACTCATCAGGACCAAACGGTCTGGTTGCAGGCAATCGCGCAACAGGTCACTGAAACAGAGTCAGATTCATGGAGAGATCAAGGTCCCCTACATGTGGTCCTAAGTGAACTATATATGGCCCCTAAAGCAAAAGATGAACATAATAAGATTGCCAGGATAGCGGCATATTTGTACCTATATATGGGAGCCATGCAGGACAAATGTGCTGAAGGCCAAGATCTGGCAAATAGGCAACAGATGGCGTTAGAGAAGGCCCAATCTGATCTGGACTCTTCTGAGCAGAGGCTGCTCAGGAGCCAGGAGTCAGAAAAGGACAGCAGACAGTAAATCACTAAAATAAAGGAGGATATGGATGTGCTGCAACAGGAAAAGGCTGACCAGGATACCAGATTTCTGGCCTTGCAGAAGGAGTAGGACTCCCTACTGCAGAGCCAGAAAAATCTGGAGCAACAGTTAGACTTCAATAGGGCATGTGCTGAGCAGGTAGTCACCCTGCAAAGCCACCTAGATAGGGAGAAGGCAGAGAGCAATAAACTGATTTTGAAAGACCTGGATACCCAGGCAGAGTTTGACCAGGAGCGCCAGAAAGCTGGTGCCTTCCAAAGGCAAAGGGACGACCTGGCGGCACAGATGCAGGCGGCTCTTAGTCAGGAAAGGGATACCTTAGGCCAGGAAGTCTGCCACTTAAAAAGGAAAATGGAAGAAAATCACCTGGCCCTCCAGGGACTGGGTGACCTCCAAAAAGAACACCAGAACTTGTTAGAGTACACCAGGAGGGTGGAGGATGCTCTGGCAAGAAAGGAGCAGGCCAATAGGGACACAGCTCAGGAGGTAACCATCCTGCAGCAAAAACTGGCCCAGTACTGCAGGACCAATCAGGAGGCACAGAGAGAGAATGAGGCTCTCTGCCAGCACAATGATAGGCTCCAGCAACAGGTAGCGATGCAGGAGAGACTGATAGAGTCTAGTAAGGCCTTAACTGAGGAACTGAAAGCGCAGGCTCTTGCATTGCCACAGGGAGCAGGGGCGGATAGAGATGAGGTTTGCTGGGAAAGAGAGACTCCTGAACATAACCTCAGGAGCCCTAGTACCAGAGGCCTTCATCTCTCCCAGTCCCTGAACTCTGCCACCCCCATGTCCCCTCGCGCACATGAGCCCAGGGCCACGGGGATGGCAGATTACTATCCAGCTAGAAGTATGGGGCTCATAGGCCAGTACCTCCCAGGAATGGATGGGTGGGCATCCAGGTATGGGCACCCAAGCACAGTGCAATTTAGTGGGGAACCCCAGGAGAGTAGGCCCATTATGGGCATCCTGAAAACCTCTGCCCATTTAGGTCCGTGGGGGGGTACCTATCAAATCCTGGCAGCAAGGAGGGATCTGAAGACTCCTCTGAGCATTACAGGACACAGGAGACCAGGTCCCCACATTCTGCCAGCCATTCCCATGCTCGCAGAATCCGGGAAAAACTGGAAGATCAGACGGGCACCTCTGGGAGCAGTGCTTCTGAGTCAGAGGATGAATGGACCAGGGTTACCCGAACCAAAAATGCCAATAAGGCAAAAAAGGGCCTTGCTTAAGGACCCATTGAAACAAATAAAGGCAATAAGGAGTGTCATCACGCCTTATCATAAGAACGCCAAGTATTCTGTTTGGGAACACTTGGAGCTCTATGAGCAAATGATCGAGACTTTCCATTTGAAGGACAGCAGTAGCTGCATCCAGTACGTCAAATGGACCTTCTGACCAGAATACTCCAGTTTCTTTGCAGGGCTGGAGGATCAAAACCATTCAAGGTGGTCCACATACAGGGCGACCTTCTTGAAACATTTTTCTGTGCACAGAAATCCTCAAGAGGCTCGTAAGGCAGCCTACAATTTGCAATGTGGGGAGGATCAGGCCCCACAAGAGTTTGTGCAAGAATTAAAGCATGCTTTTGCGCAGACCACCAGAAGGTTGCGCACGGATAGCAGAAAATTTATCAATACGTTTTTCCATGCCTTACTCAAATACATAATGACCCAGCTTGTGAGAGATTTTCATGAGAAAAGATCTTTAGACTGGGTCATTGAACAGGCTACCTGGATCTATGAGGTGCAGAAGCCCATTGAAAATAAAAATAATGCGCAGAAAAACCCCAAAACCAACAGCACCCCTGCTGCTGCTAAGGTGGCAGAGGTAAAGGTTGCCCCCGTTTTAGATTTGGAGATGGGGGGGCCTAAAAACCTGCCTGCACCAAATAACTCTAACACCAGACGGCCCTCGGGCCAGTCACAGACAGGGAGTCAAGGAGGTAGTCCCACAAATGGGGTCCCCCGCTCCCCTGATTATGTAAGTCCCCGCTACAAGGGAAACCGACCCATCCTAGGTTATGTGTGGACTCCTCCAGCCCAAGGGGGGGATCCGGCCAAGCACCTAACCCATTTCCCTCCTAACTTCCCCCAGGAGGGCAGAAATTCACCAAACCCTGGGCAGAATTTTTTCCCCAGGTTTCCACCCAACTTCCAGCCCCAAAATCATCCATCCTTCTTTCCCCAATTCCCTGAGCCCAGACAACCTAATCCGGGAGAGGGGAGGCCAAGGGTGGAGGGGTACCCAAATCTTCCCAATCCGGGGTATTACCAGAGAAGGGATAGCTACCCTTCCCGGGATCAGCCCAGGGGAGAAAATAGATCCCCGTATCAGCCTGAGCGGGTTTCATAACTTGAGCGCCAGGTCCAAAATATGGCACGAGATCTGGGTCACATACTGAGGGCTCAACAGAACCCTCAGATGAGCATGCCACAGCAGAATGCCCCAAACTCTGGACCTGGTGCTCCAGAACAATGACGGGGGCAGCACCCCGATAACCCACCGGTTCCCAGGGAGGAGGCACAAGGGGAAGGGGGGTGTAAAGCCTTGGAGGAAGCTTCCGTCCCAACTTGTAAACAGCCCCAGGAAAACCAGGAACCGGAAACAAAATCTCCTGCCCCTGAAAGCCTGCCTCCCAAGGAGTAGAGGGGGGGTAGGAGAAACAAAGGACCCAAACAGACCCACTTTGTGGAGGAGGTACAGGTCTTCCAATTTGAGGGAGAGGGATCCTCAGAAGATCCTGGGAAAAGGATCTTCTCCTTCAGAGATGGGGGAACTCCTCCCAAGGAGAAATGGGTCCCAACGGAAGCCAATTCAGACTGGGGAGATGTGGAGACTGAGCTACCGCCGCCGATCCTCTCATCCCAGAACCCACAATACCAAAATCCCCTGGTTCAAACCCATCCTGGTGACTGCCTCCAAAAAGGGGGGGGCGGTCCAGAACCGGAACCAGGGGAACCCACAATGGCACTGATCTCCAGTTGCCAACTTTTTCTTTCAGATTCCCAAGACTCTCCACAGAATTCTGCTCAAATCTCTTCGCTAGCAATGTCCAAAACCAGAAAGTTAGCCCACCAGTTGTCCAAAAATGTGCATTATCTGTGCCCCCTTGAGGAGAAGGAGGGAAGATACTATGCCCCGGTACAAGTACAGGGGCAGGGTACAATTTTGGCACTGGTGGACACTGGATCCCAAGCTAGCCTTCTGTCCAAAAGGGCCTTCGATGAATTAAATGCAGGAAGGGGGGAGAATTACTGTATTCCTCTCACCTCTCTTCCTGGACAACTGCAGAACTTTGACGGGAAGGAAATTCCTGTCGAGGGGACTGCAGATATGGACATCAAAATTGGGCGACACAAGGTGAAACACCCAGTCATAGTAGTGACTCCAGAGGGCACCCCTTGTTTACTAGGGAATGACCTCCTGAGAAGGTTGTCACCCCTAATAGATTGCGTAAACAAGGTCCTCTGGACCCAGACTAGCCGACCGATAAAATTAAAACAGAGTGTCAACCATGTTAGTTTAAATGGCACCAGATACATGGTTGAACAAAAATCTGACCAAGTAGAATTTCACTTCCAGAACAACCAAATTCCAGACGTGACAGTAATAGCAGTAGGACAACAGACTGGTGATGGGGGGTCCTCTCTATTTCTGAAAATCAACCTTCCTTCCACTTTAAGGTGGTATTCCACACTGGAAGGAAACACTCTGAAATTCTTTACCAATCCACAATCAGACACTCCCACTCCTATAGTCCAGAAAGATGTGAAATCAGCTCAGAGCCTGGCTGATATTCAGCAAATTGGAGAGCAGTTGTTCATCCCTGTTCAGTTAAATGATGGGAAGGACTCTGTTCTCGCTGAAGTGTGTGTGAACAACGGTAAGAGCTTCATTAGCGAAGCCATGTTCCGCCAACTCCCAAAAGATCCAGCCATTCCCACATTCAAACTGATAGACAAATGGGAAATGGACCTGGAAGCACCTAATTCCAAACATCTCCTGCCAAGCAGGTGTATGCTCAAAATCTCCATTGGCAACAAGAGCAGAGTCCATAATTGTTGGGTCGTGCGAGACGTCACTGCCGCCTTTTACTTAGGCAGTGACATTCTCAATCACTTTGCCATTAGTTTGGACCTAATAAACTTCAAAGTTTGGTCCCGATTAGCGTATAATCCCATGGGCTTTGATGATCCAGAAAAAGCATTTTGCCAGCTCAATTGCTACCCTATGCAGTTGAAATTCAGATTAAAGAGGAAGTCACCATCCCGGAAAGGACCCGACAATTCTCTCTGGAAGTGAAAGTTAAAAGAGGACAAAAATTGAAAAACCCTGATGCTTACATACATCTAAATGCTTCTCTCCAACAGTAAGGGTTGGGGGTAAACCCAACTCCATTAGTCAACATAGAACATGACACCATTCCAATAGAGGTGGATAACAGCGATTTAAAGAGTATTACTCTAGCCGCAGTCACCATTATTGGAATGGCGGTTGATGACCGACATTTTTCCATTGATCTAGGAAATGAACTGTTAGGACCAATCCCCAAGGACTGTTTTGACAGTGACAGTGATGACAACACAACACCAGACAGGATTTTCACCCGGCATGGGGGGTACTTCCTGGTGTACACTTCTTGCCCTTATGGTAAGGAAGATGTGACTTGTGACTTCAGAGGGGATGAGGTGATTTTCCAGGTCCATGAGGGCTGCCTTACCCACCTGAAGCCTCCAGTCCAAATCAGCACTCTGACCAGGGACTTCTCCACCCAGCTGGAGGAGGCCGCGGAGATAGCCAAACCAGAAGTCTTTCCAGGCTTCAGGCAGATGGTGGAAGAGAGGGTCAACCTAGCTGATGCCCGCGTGACTCTGGAACAGAAGCAAAAGTTGAAACAAGTTTTCTTGGATTTCCAAGATCTCTTTGCAGTAGACTCATATGACGGTTGTCGCACCGACATCCACAACACAACAATTCCCACGGACCCTGGAATGACTCCAGTGTTTGTGAAGCAATATCGCTTGCCTCTCGCATCCATGGAGTCCCTTACTGAAATAATTAAGAACCTTGAGTCCCGGGGAATAATCCGTCCAGTACACAGCACCTTCAATAATCCGATGCTGGGAATATTGAAGCCAAACGGCCAGTGGAGACTCTGCGCCGACCTTAGGGAGCTCAACAAACAGGTCCATACTTCCCGATGGCCTCTGCCCTACATTGACCAAGGGCTGGCCCAGATTCAGGGGTCACAGGTATTCAGAGAAATAGACCTGAACAATGGATACTGGACCGTGCCTGTCAGTAGGGAGGACCAATACAAACTGGCTTTTACCTTTGGGGGCCAGCAGTACACATGGACCCGGACTCCCTTCGGATACCTCAACTCCGGCAATTAATTCAACATTTTTCTACACAAGGCCATGCCCGACCTGGGTGCGAGAGGTAACCTGGCTTATGTAGATGATGTCCTCATCAAAAGTTCATCTGTGGAGGAACACATAGCGGAGATCTGTTATGTTCTGACACAGCTGAGGGCCGCCGGAGCAAAACTTTCCTTTCAGAAAGCACAGTGGTGTAGAACCTGTGTTAATTTCTTGGGGCATGAGATTACTCCTCAGGGTCTCTGCCCCAAGAAAAGAAAGTGGAAGCACTCCAGAAACTGAAAGACCCCACAACTCTGCGGGAACTAAGGAGCCTCCTTGGACTGACTAATTACAGCAGAAAGTTCATTGAGGGCTACGCAGAGATCACCAGAACCCTGATTCATCTCTTGAAGGGGGGTGGTCAAGTGGGAATGGGGTCCAGAACAATCCGAGGCAGTAAGACAACTCAAAAGAAGCCTCTCACAAGCGCCTTGCCTAGCTTGCCCTGTCAGAAACAAGGAGTTCTTCCTAGAGACAGGGTTCTCTAATACATGCTTGACGGCAGTATTATACCAAAAGCATGACAAGGTCAATAAAGTAATCTCCTATGCGAGCAAAACTTTATCCTCTGTGGAGGAAAAATTCAACAATTGTGAGAAGGCACTCCTGGCAACGGTGTGGGCATTGAAGAATTACCGCCCGTTTATCCAGGGGGAACACATCATAGTGGAGACTCCACACCAGCCTCTGCAATTTCTCCAGAGTGACAGAATCCGGGCCGGAAATGTGACTAATTCCCGAATTACTTCCTGGATTCTGTCAATGCAAGGCTTTCCTGTGGAGGTCAGATATGGCCAAAACAAGAAGAGTCTCCTCGCGCAAGGCCTGGCTGACTTGCATGATTGTGCCAGAGAAAACTGTCTCGAGGACGAAAGTCTAAAGATAAAGGACAACATGGATGCATACCTTAATTGCCCCCACACATTCTTTGAAGAAGACAAGTGTGAGGGAATGCCCACTGTCTATGTGGATGGATGCTCTTACCATGTTGACAACAACGGGGGGAAAGAACTGGTGGCCGGCGTAGGGAATGCATGGGTGAAGGAGTTTCCTGAACCCTCCGCTGTGTACAAAATTGGTCCCCGAAGTAGTCAGGTGGCAGAATTGATGGCTGTGCATCAGGCCATCCTCACTGCTGTCCAACATCAACTCCACGAACTGGTCATAATCACAGATTCGGATTATGTACGGAACGGGTTCGTGGAGCACCTGGTTAACTGGAAAATCAGAGGCATGTTATGTGCTAATAACAAACCCCTGAAACATGGGAAGTTAATCCAAAATATTGCTGATCTGGTCACATCGAATGGGATGACTATCTACTGGAAAAAGATCAAGGGTTATTCCAAAGTAGAGGGACCAGTCAAAACTGGAAATGACTTAGCTGATCAGCTAGCCAAAACCGGGGCCATCCAAGGGGAGCGAATAGAAATAGAGTCCCAATTGGGGGAAATCCAGGTCACTGCTATCACTAGGTCCCAGACAAATGCTCACAATGATCTTTCAACTGCACAATGGAGTAAGGAGACCCCTGATGCTGATTTAATTACAGCTCAGAAGGGGGATCCAATTATTGGTAAGTTTTACCAACACCTTGAGGACCCTGAGAACTTTCCCCTGACGGATACCGATTACATTGGGAAAGAGGACCTAAGAGTTTTGATGAAATGTCCAAAAATGTTCTGAATCCAAGAAGGTTTGCTGGTAAGGAAATCCAAAGCTGGCCACGATCAGTGGGTGGTTCCTACCTCATTCCGAAGCCTGATGTTAAGTCACGCCCATGATGCGGCCACCGCCGGTCATAGGGGGTTTCACACAACACTGGAAATCTTAAGAGGTTGCATACTGGCCACACATGGGGCAGGACCTCGACCAATACTTGAAGGGGTGTCTGGTGTGTGCACAATTTCAGCCATCATCCCTCACGCACCGTGCACCTCTCCAAAAGAGGGGGATGACACTGCCATGGTCAGATTTGCAAATCGACTTTGTAGGCCCTGTAATTCGCTCGTCTGGAGGAAACAAGTACATGTTGACCGTTACATGCTTGTTTACCAAGTGGGTGGAATGTCTCCCAGCCCCAAACTGCAAGGCAGAAACAGCAGCTGCCCTGATGATTAACCACATCTTTTCCCGTTTTGGTCTACCTCAAAGGATTGAGTCAGACAGGGGTAGCCACTTCACCAGTGAAGTAATGACAAAAATGTGGGAGATACTGGGGGTCAAAAGGAAGCTACATATTGCTTACAGGCCAGCTTCTTCGGGGGCAGTAGAACGCTACAACCAGACAATTGTGAGCATATTAAAAAAGTTTGTGGCAGATTCTGGGCCAAGTTGGGATATCTGATTACCTCTGGTCCTAATGGCCATCAGATCTACCCCGTCATCTGCAACCAAAATGTCACCATTTGAGCTGATGACCGGACGCAAGATGGTGCTTCCAACAGCATCTGCTCTACAGGACCCAAGAGCAGACACTGATAAATGCCTCCACAACTCACGAGTATGTGGAGAATTTAAGGAAACACCTTCAGCATGCTTTTGCCTATGCTCAGCAGAATCTAGAAAGATCAGCTGATAGCATGAAAACCCACTACGACCTGAAGACCACCAGGAAAGAATATACTGTGGGGGACCGGGTCTATCTATACAATTTCCAAAGGAACCAGGCCAAACAGCGAAAATTTTTGCTTACATGGAAGAGACCGTTTGAAATTATAGACAAGATCTCCCCTGTAGCGTACAAGATCCGCATCCCCAAAGGCAGTTCGGCAGAGGGGGAAGACAAGTGGGTACATATAAATCAGTTAAAGTGTTGCCATCCCAGGCACACCCTGCAGCAACTGGAGGAGTCCTCTGCAATACCAGAGGGGGCCGCTCCAGAGTAAGTCAGTTCAAACTCTAAAATATTCCACATATCAAAAATATAGTAACGTAATGCAAATGTTCCCTGTTATATATTGTTTTTAAAATCAGACTGCAAAATGCATTCGATTGTATAAAATGTACACACCATTAATAGTGGTGGAAAAATGTCTAGGAATGTGTATTGCCGCTTTTGCTTTATCATCCTAGGAGAGAGGAAACTATGGAGACTGACCAAGGAGGAGGACCGGGGACCGGGAGCAGAGACCTGAGGGGCACGGGGTACCGCCCAATATTCCCATCAGGACCGGCGAGGAGAACCGATCGATCCAACTGGGTGGAGGAAAAGATGCTGAACTGTGCAATCTACAGAATTGGAAGAAGATAATGCGGACATACCAGCACAGGGCTCAAAACATCCTTGGCACCCGACTTCCCCTCGACTCGAATCAAGCACAGTCGGGCAGTGGGTTTTGTCAAGGGTTTTGACCCATGTTGAATCCTTAGACTGGGTAGATGTGGGGATGAGCTGTCGCCGCCCATTATTCTATCCCAGAACAAACTAAATCAATAGACTGGGTGGATGTGGGGATGAGCTGTCGCCGCCCACATTCACGCCAGAATCCTGGAGAACTGCGCAGTTGGCACAAGACCACTCCAAAGATACAACCTTCTTGTGGGGGGTTCCACATCACCACTCTACTGTAAGGATGCCATCAAAACAATGTTATGCAAGGGTCCTATACTATCAAGCAAAAGACCACTCTATTGAAATGCAGTAATTCAAGACAGATCCCAAAAATGGATGAAATACCGGTACTCACCACTATCAAAAAGCCGGCGTTTTAAAACCACCAGACTTTTGTGTAAAACTGAACAGAGGAACCCAAACCAGGCCAAGGAAAGACTTGCTAAGAGGTGGATACAATACAATGTAAAACTATATTCTGAAATGACTTGAAGGAAGTAATTATTTAATGTATATGTAAAAATTGTAAGTTTTAATTTAAACTGGGAACTAAAGTGACATTTAGCTGAATTCTGCCTGACAACAACCCCCGACAGGAGTTGAAACTTGATCAAACTGCATTCCCAGGCCTGGCTGCCTCCTGCTTCCCCACCAAAAGGAGATGACACCTCTCTGATTAGATTAGGGGAGGGGCACCTGCAGGAGGTTGAACAAAGCCTTGTCCTGGACTCAGGCAAATGTTATATTGGGGGGGCCATAAAGCGGCTTCCTCTTGGGAGAAGTGGGAGGAGAAGTGCCTGTGAGAGCCAGCTGAGCTTGGGGGAAGTGGATAAACCAGTTATTCCACCATGTGATGTGGGAAGCCACACCCCATTTTGACCAGGGCATCATTTTAAAAAGATAGATAACTCATAGTGCGGACTGGTCAAAATTATATAAATAATATCATTATTCTTGGGATTTTTCTGTGCACGTTTTAAGAGGCGTTAGGACCCTGTGGTGTATTCTGGGGGGTTGCTAGCAGAAAATAGGGTCTTACTCCAAATGTCTGCATGTTAAATATCTGACACTTCATCAATTAATGTCCATACTCCTTGCGCACATGTGTGTAATTTTTGGTAAATGCCCGATATTCGTAAACCAGTCAAATAGCGCAAAATGTTGTCATTTTTGAATGCAAGCCCCCAGGAAGATCAGAGGCGGACAAGCATGGACCATAAGGAATATATAATGTGTACATGTAATTTCAACAAATTGTGTATCTGGGAAATATGTATTTGAATCAAATATAGATTTGTGGGCAAATTGACCAGGGGAGGATCCTCTGACCCATAAACAGACCTCATTATGATGACAATCCATTTCCTTCCCCCAATCATGGGAGAGGGGAGAATTGGGCCAATGACAAGTAGAGAGGGGCAGGCTTAGCTATGCCACGCACACACCCACTTCCAAAACACATAAAAAGAGACTGCTGGGACAGGTAGAGACATTCAATTCCATTTGCTGCGGAGCGTGCTGACCGACGACTTCACATCCAGAGATCCAACACTTAGACTTCCAAGCTAAACAGAGACTACAGAACTTTGAACCAAGAAGGCCCACTGCAAGCAAAAGTATTTGTCAGCAGGCCTCAAAATCATTTGCAAACTATTCCACAGCCGGGCGAGCTGTCTGAATTCTTTTGCCAAGAACTTTTGCCAGTACCCAGAAAGCAGTGTTACATCCAGAATTCACTTGTTCCGGACCGAAAAGCAGAGCACAGCTGACCCAGACCGCTGTGAGCAGAACCAGAGATCCAGATCGCTGTGAGCAGGACCGGTGCCTGATTGACCCGCCGAGCAGAGAGAACCGCCGCTGGACGTGTTGACCAGATCCGTGACGAGGCCCATTCATTTCAAAATTAGGAGTGAGTATCCACCAGAACTGTGCAGAACCCAATCTCTTAGTTAAAATAATCTAATCCAAACTATTTTAACCTAATTAGAACAGCCTCCTAGAAATCGTGTCATCTGTCATTTTTAAAGCTGCACAACTGTCACCTGTCAATTCTGCAGCTGCAAGCTGTCACCTGTCATTTTGAGTTTTACTTTAAATCGGAAAATCTACCTTTATTAAATCGTCCTTATCTCTTGAACCGTTTGGGCTAGGAACGAAAATTGATACTGCTTATACTTTTGCCGTAATCGCGATTTACGCACTCGCAAAATTTACCGCGATATGCGATTTTGGCTCAATTTCTCCACTTGTCAAAATAGCAGCTCCATTCTTTCCTTCGTTAAAATCTGTTTGCAACCTGGTAATAACTCATAGAGCATTGCTAAAGTGAGCCTGAACTAATACCAACAAGCATCTCTCACTCACCCTGAATCTCTAGAGGGAATTAAAATCAGTTAGCATTTTTCACTTCCTTGCCACCACATTACAAAGCACTCTTGCCCGTGTTTTAAAAAGCATACCTGTTGTCTAAGCTTGCTGGGGGGGAACTGAATTCCGTATTGTATTTGATTGTATTCCTGAAGACTGTGTGTGTTACTTCCATCTCCTTGCATTGCATATAGGGGGGGTGAATTGCCACTAGGGGAAAAGTGAACATATTATCTCTTGTGAAACCATATCAGTTTATTTCTGTACGGCATTTATTCCACCTTGCATTTCCTTGAAACCATAAAGCATTTCAGCTACCTCATCCTCTATACTACTTCTAAGTAACCAAATCAATTTACAAGTAGAACATTATCCATTGTTGATCACGGTCATATTTTAAGTGTGATATCCAATATTAATTTATTATAAAAGTGTTAGAGATATATATTGTTATTTTTCTCAAATAAACCTTTTAAATTTGCAAAACAGACCTACTTCTTGGCTCAGTGGGGTCAGGGGGATTCTAAGAGAGGGGTGTTATATAAGGGTTGTCATCCAGAGTACATGAACTGGACCTAAAAATATATCAATATGGGTTTCCCTCAGCATCCCAGACTAGGCATTGACTTAGCTGTAGTGTTGATTGAATATCGCTTACAGTCTGCACATAGTATTGAATAAAAAAGGGGGGGCGCGGGCGTGCATAGGCCCGGCACCCTTAGAATTTGGGCACATTTGCATAGTGCGGTTACAGAGTACTGGACATTTAGGTGACAATTCCAACAAAGCATATTTAAGATATCACTAGTGTTTGTGTAGTCAGGTTCAATAACACAATTGAAGCCTTGCACATATATGTGTGTTGTAGGAGGTATAGACATGGTGTGATATGTTACAAAGGCATTTTAAATAATTTCATGTGACAAATCACGGTAGTGGTGTAAATACATGGAGCATTCGCTAAGGACATCAACAATTTGAGTACACTGGTCCAGACCACTCAGACAAAATGTGATTTTTTGACGCAAAAATGCAATGGATGTGGAGGAGAAATGAAACATTATAGCTGGTCTGAGAGTAATGGATAACCAGGTGATGGCACCTATTATAGTGCAAGTGGCAATGGAAGTGGAGTAAGAGCCCAACATTATACGTACAATGGAATAACAGTGTGACGGACAACATGGTGAAACTTCCTACAAGGGATATATGTCTGGATCCCCAAATGGGTAATATAGATGTAGTTAGAAACTTTGGGTAAGCCACCGGGAGTGTCTTGTGGACAGGGCGTCTTATTGCTGGAGGTGGAGTAACCTCGCATGTAATGGTGGCTAGAGCTAGGATAAATGTTGGTGCATGCCAAAGTTGTTGTACTGGGGCTCTATCCATGGAGCAGGTTGATTACCAGAAGTACTTCCATTCGACTGTGATGTTCAGTCAATTGTTCGCAGTGTCTAATCTAATCCTCGTTTTTGGGGGTTCAATTGTTGGAGAATCGCCCATGACAAATGTTCATTAATGTGTCCTTTTTTCATGAAACGGTCGACAAGTGGTTTGTCAGCCACTGCATTCTTGATGCAAGATCTGTGTTCTCTGATCCGTTGTTTGATGGGCCTGATAGTCTTGACAATGTAGATCAGATCGCAGGGACATCTGATGACGTAGATTACGAATTTGCTTTCGCAGTTAGTGTGGTTTTTCAGAGTCCAGTGCAAATCTTTGTAATCAAAGGTTTTACTAGATTTCGTGTATCGACATGCCACACACCGGCCACAGCTGAAGTCACCGACCACAGGTGGTAGATTCCAAAGGTTTTACAATTCTTTTTCTGGTTCAAGGAAGGTGTGTACCAGTGTGTTTCGCAAGTTTCTGTTCTTTTTGAACGCGAAAAGAGGTTTTTTTGACAGGGTCCCCTCGTTTGTTATGGTGGTTTTTGTAAGATTGCTTATGGGGCTGAACGTGGTCACGAAGACTGCTCTCTCAACTGACTTTCTTTCCTTAGGAATGAGGCAGATCGTGCAGTCTGTGTTGGCTGCTCTCTTCTACGCCATTTTGATTGATTTCTTTGTGTAACCTCTTTCTCTGAGTCATGTCTGTAGTTGTTTGGCATGGTGTTCGAATGTATCCCTTTTAGTGCAGTTTCTGCGTACGCTGAGAAATTGGCCGTATGGTAGGTTGTATTTGAGTCCTACAGGATGGTAACTGGTAAAGTGCAGGAGGCTGTTCCTGTCTGTTGTCTTTCTGAAATGTTCCGTCTTAAGGTTTTTGCCAGAGCGGTATATGTGTAGATCCAGGAAGTTGATGGTCTGGAAGTCCTATTCGAGGGTGAGTTTATATGGTGGTTTCGTTTTTTGAGCCATCGGTGGAAGGCTACGAGTTCAACCTCGGATCCTCGCCAAATCAGGAGGACATCGTCTATGTAGCGATGCCAGACTGTTTTTGTTGTTTTTGTAGGGGATATGGTCGTCCTCGTATTGGGCCATGTACAAATTTGTTGACTTGACTTGTTAGTATATTTGTTTCTCGAATAGGAAAAAGTTTTGAGACATGGCTAGACAGATGCTTTCTAGTATGAAATTGGTCAGTGTGGTGGTAATGTCAGGTCTTTTGTTCAGGCAGGTAGTTAGTGCTTCTAAACCTTCTTATTGAGGGATGAAGGTGTATAAGGACTCGACGTCCATGGTTACCAGGATACAGTTAGAGGAGAGATCGAGGGTTTGTAGAATCTTGATGGTATCGGTGGTGTCTTTGAGGTATGATTTAATTTGGCCTATGAATGGTTTCATGAAGTAATCCGTGTATAGTGAAAGTGGTTCCAGAAGTGAATCGTAGGCTGAGACTATCGGTCTCCCAGGTGGTTTAGTGGCATGTTTGTGAATCTTTGATAAAATGTAGAAAGCAGGAGTTCTGGATAACTTTTGTTCAGGAATCCGCATTCATCCTCGCAGATCCAACCCTCTCCTTCCACATGTCTAGTGAGGCTTGCGATCTCTTCTTGTACTCGTTGCGCGGATCTCTATTCAGTTTTTTGTAAGAGGTGGTATCTGCTAAAAGACATAGACATTCTTGATTGTAGTCCTTGGTATCCATGAGCACTATCCCGCCTCCTTTGCCAGCTGGTTTGACAGTAATAGATCGATCGGTGTTAAGATCGTGTATAGCTTTCCTTTCTTCTTGGTTAAGATTATCTTGGTAGAAGTGTTTGTGAGAAAGCCCCTCAGTGACGGTTTTCATTACTATTTTTCCAAATGTGTCGAGTTCCACCGGGATGGTGTGAGGTGGTGGCATAAAGGAGGATCAGGGTTTTAGGCCAGTAATGTTGTCATGTTGTTTCTCTAGTCTTGGCTCCACCATGTTGTCCGTGTCCTCGGGTTCTAGGTAGATATCTAGGTAGATATACCTTGAAGAAGTATTTCAATCTTAAGTTCCAGAAAAATCTTTTCAGTTCAGCTTCTGTCTGGAATGGGTCCGCTTTTGTGGAAGGGACAAACGAGAGTCTTCTCTCTAAGAGTGCTTGTTCTGCATGGGTCAGGGTTCTGGCAGAAAGATTGAAGTTAGGTATTTGGTTGGAGTACCATTGTCTGGTCCGCATGTACTGGCCTGTTTGTTGTAGTCTCCTCTTGGGGCATTCCTGTTGTCCCCACCTCTGAAAAAAAGGGTATTGGAGGGGGTGCTGAAGGCCTGCTCCCGCCTGGAGGGCTAGAATTGCTCCTGCTTGATGAACCAGAGCTTCCAGAGAAATTTACAATTCTGTTCCGTCTGTTAAAGTTGTTGAACTGTTGTTGTTGTAGATCACTGCTTTCCTTTAGGTAGGGGTATGTCTTCTATTCCCCGTAGTTGTTGAGGTTTTTTTCTGAAGTTTTGTACCTTCCTGTCTATTGTGATTTGTTTGAACCTGGCAACTTCTTCTTCTAGTTTCTCGAGCTTTTGTTTGGCTTCAGCTATGGTGATGTCGTTGGTGAACCTTTTCTCTAATGTGGACAGTTCTTCTCCTTGCTTATTGCACTCTTCTTCCACGGTGTCGATGATTAAGATGATCCAGTCGTGACTGCACTTGTTATCAACATCGCTGAAATTGATTTTAAATTTTGGGTTGTCTGTGAAGACTCGTGGGATGTTTTTTACCTAGAGTCCCTCGGGTATGATGCCGGCTTTGAGATATTCTAGCATAAAGGTGTCATGCATCTCAGTGCGGATACATTTCTTTTTCTTCTGGTGTATCGCGTCAAGCAGGTAAAGCAGGCTGTCAGAAGATGTGGTGTGGCCCGGGGCAAAACATTTGGTGAGGCCCCCATACAATTATTTGCACTCGGCCAGCTGCGGCACATCTGCAAACAGGAGACTCGAGAAATCTACCCTTGAGTTTGTGTACAGGATCCCAAATTTGGTTTATTACTACAACTCCAAATCAACTACAGCAAAGTTAGATTGCTCTACTGAAGAAAGGTTCATGCCAGACTAACTTTTTTATCATATGAATAAATATATACAAGATGGCATGAGCTCTCCACTGCGTCATCTCCAATTATCTGAGGGTCAGTCACTTTTCCAAGCAAAGAGTTGAGGGCAGATCTCTTTCTTCAGCTGGGGCCTCCCTCTGGAAACAGCCTTCCTGCCTCACTGAAACTTGAGGAGTACCATCTCCGGTTCCGGAAGCACCTCAAGACCTGTCTCTTTGCTTCTGCCTTCTCTTTTCCTCTCCCTTGCTGATCACCTGCCTGATCCATGCACTGGTCACCTGGTCAAGCTCTAAATTTGGGCCCAGGTCCCTGCCTGTCCTGTTGCAATCCCGCACTGCCTCTTGGCTCCCCTGCACTTGTGGTCTGTATCTGTAACCCTACAGTCCCCGCTCTTGCTCTTATTCTCCACCCGTTGGCTGCACTTATGAGTACCCACACTTGCCACCCGTTGGCTGCACTCTTGTTTCTCCTTTGTTACTGCACTTCTGCATCCTACCCCACCCTCAGCACTTCTCCACTCCCCCCTTGCCTGCTCTTGATCTGAATGACACAAGGCCTAGTAAAATCTGTGTTTTGTCCTACTCTTTTGTTTCTCCCTCCTTGCCTTGTCGCGCCTAGAAACACTTGTGTACAGGCACGTTATAAATGCCATATCATATCATTAAGGAGTGCCCTGCACCTGTGTGCGCATTAAAACACACATCATACACAGTGACAAATGATGTACAGTGAAGGCTGGAACATTTCTGAATTTAAGAGGCTTAAATGTTTGCTCCAATTAGGCAGGACAGAGCCCAAAATAAAGAAGGGTTGCTTGAGGGGGGTTATCACTCCCAAGAAAATGTTTGAAAGATTGGGTTAAAAGTATGCATTTTACAGCACTTTCTTTGCAAAATTGGCTAGAAATCCATATTTATTTATTTATTTATTTATTCACATTTGTTAAGCGCACATCAGACCGAAGGCATCGTGGCGCTGGTTACAGTGTTTCTTACACGCATTTGTGCCCTTGGTTACATTGGCAATGGTTATGCTTTAGTACATGTGCATAGAGAGCACAGAGGTGGTCAGGTGCACAAGTTAGTTGAAGAGAGAAGTTTTAAGTTGTTTCCGGAAGGAGAGGAGGGAAGATTCTGCTCTGAGGTTGGTGGGCAATGCGTTCCAAAGCTTAGGTGCCAGGTATGGGAAGCCTATACCTCCTGCCCTGGATCTATTGATGCGTGGTATGGTGAGACGGTTGGCGTATGTGGATCTGGTGGGTCTTGTGGATTGGGATCTAGACAGTGTGTCAGATAGGTAGGAAGGTGCTGTGAGGTTGATGCATTTATGCGTTGTGGTGAGTATTTTGAAAGCAATCCTGTCCTTAACTGGGAGCCAGTGGACGGCTTTCCTTGCTGAGGTGATGTGCTCTCTTTTGGGTATGCTGAGTGCTGCTCTGAGGGCATTATTTTGGGTGGTTTGGAGCCTTGCTAGGTTGTTCTTGGAGGTGCCGGCTAGGAGCGCGTTGCAGTAGTCCAGTTTGGCTCCAATAGTGGCTCTTGCGATGGACAGGCAGTTTTCTTTTGTTAGGAACGGTTTTATAGCATTGATGAGTTTAGTGCTCAATGCCGATGCTGAGACGATTGCGTTTACTTGTTTATCCATCGATAGGGTGGCATCTATGTGAACTAGTGTTTTAACTGATGATAGGACTGGGATAGTGCAGTTGTCTATGCTAAAGTTAGTGTAGAGTGGGTTGAGGTTGGCAAGGGTGGGCTTCTGGCCTAAAATGAGGATTTCAGTTTTGTCCCCGTTCAAGCAGAGTCCGTTGGTGGCCATCCAGGCTTGTATGGTAGAGTAGATTAGTTGGAGGGAGGTGGAGTCTTGATGATAATTACCAGTCAGGGGCAGGAGTATCTGCGTGTCGTCAGCGTAGTTCGTGTATGTGATCCCCATGGCGTCCAGTTTGTCGAATAGGGGCTTAGTAAAGAGGTTGTATAGCGTAGGGGCCGTGCAAGAGCCTTGAGGAACCCCACAATGGATGATGGATGGTGCAGCGTGAGCTGTGTTTGAGAAGACTTTCATAGCTCTGCCTTGTAGGAAGGAGGTCACCCATGAGGCCGCGTTCTTGGAAAAGTGTGCTGCTTGTGTTAGATGATTGGTGAGAGTGTCGTGGTCTACCAAGTCAAATGCTGCTGATAGGTCGAGGAGGAGGAGGAGGGCAGGCTTGCCCTTGTCGAGGATGTTAGTGATTTCATTTTTTAAGTCTAGAAGGGCAGTTTCGGTTCCGTGTCCCTTACGGAATCCAGATTGCCTTTTGCCTAGAATTGCGTTGGATTCTAGGTAGTGTTGGATCTGTATATGTGCGGCTTTGTCAAGTAGTTTTAGAAGGAATGGGACTGTGGTTATGGGGCGATAGTTGTTAGGGTTTTCGGGGTCAAGTGTGGTTTTTTTTAGGAGGGGGCGCACCCAGGCCTCTTTGAGGGTGTCTGGGACTATGCCTGACCTGAATGATGCGTTGATGAACGCAGTGAGGAGAGGAACGAGCTGTTCTGCACATTCTTTGATGATTTTTGGGGGGCATATGTCACCCTTACAGAGTGAGGGTTTGAGATGTTTGAGGATGTTGATGACCTCGGTTTTGGTGATTTCGTTGAAAGTGAACTTGTGTATGTTGTTGGCTTCGACACTATGTTTCATGTGTGTGTGTGTACTTTGTTTAGGTAAGGAGTTGTAGTGGTGTGATATCTTTTTTTGGAGGAGGTTAATTTTTTCTAGCATGGCTGTTTGTATGCCTGTGCACCATGCCTCGTCCTTGATGATCTCGTCTGGGCAGGTGGGCGGTATGGTTAGTTCTTTAAAGATACAGAATAGCTCTTTAGATTGAGAGTTGGCCGCCGTGATGCGTTGGTTGTACGCTTCGGATTTGGCTCGGAAGATGGCCTCTTTGTATTTTTTGGCTATGGTTTTGAATATTTCTTTTGTGTTGTCGCAGGGATTACGTTGCCAGTTCTTGAGCGCTTGACGTTTGTCTGTGCGCATTGCTTGGAGATCCTCTGAGAACCATGAGTTGGAGTGGAAGGATTTTTTCTCTTTTTTGCTTTCTAGGGGGGCGGCAGTGTTGACTGCCCTTGTGATAGAGTCTTTAAATATTTCCGCGAGTGTATTAGGGACAGATGATAAAGGGGGCTTTAGACAGGGCAGGTTGAGTAGTGCACTGATATTAGCTGCTGTGAGTTTTTTGGCACTTCTGGCTAGAGTAGCCGCAGCTTTGGTGGGCACTCTACCGCTTACAGTGCATGGGATATCGAATAGGATGAGGTTATGGTCTGTCCATGGGAGGCTGGTGTTGGCGGTGATTACTATGTCGCAGTTATGGTCAGAGATCCAGTCTAGGGTGCGCCCTTTGACGTGAGTGGGCGCTAAGATTTTTTGAGAGAATCCTAGGTTTTGGAGGTCCTTGGCTAAAGATAGGGCAGCTTTGTCCTTGAGATCGTTGAGTCCTAGATTTAAGTCTCCTAAGAGGAGTGACTTTGTGGATTTTTTAATGTTATTTCCTACGAGGTGGTTAATTTGGCCTTGGAAGTTGGTGGAGGGGCCAGGTGGACGGTAGATCGTATGGATATTAATAGTACAGTTAGGTGATGGTGCTAGTTTGATAGAGAGGATGTCAACATTTCCGTCTTCTTGATTAGGTATGGTTCTAATGGGTAGGGTTTCCTTGTGTATAAGGGCAACCCCCCCTCCTGTTTTGGTCATTCTATCTTGTCTGATGATGGCGTACCCTGTAGGTATGGCTAGGGTGATGGCAGGGCCGGACGCTTGGTGAAGCCATGTCTCGGTAATGGCCAGTATGTCTAAGTCATTGGAGGTAAGTAGGTCATGTACTTCTATGGCGTGGGCATTGAGGGATCTGACATTGAGGAGAGCGCACTTGTATGGGGTATGGCCGGAGTTCTGAGGTCGCATGGTAGGAGGATTAGGTGTAATGGAATCGTTAATATTGGCGCAGGCATTACTGCTGGGTACATTGATTGTAGACTTACTCCTATGGTATGAGGTGGAGTTCCTTTGATAGTATGTTGTGCTAACTTTCGTGGTACGTGAGCTGAGTCTATAATTTCTGAGTGTTAAGTGTGCAGTATTGGCCTGATGTAAGAATGGAGCTGTGTGGGCTCTCAGTCTGCCTAGTCTGAGGTTTGCATCTGGTGTCAGTGCTGTGAGTTGTGGTAGAGGTGTGGGCGTGCGCATACGGTTCATTATAGTTGGGTGTCTCTGTGAGTGTTGTGCGAGAGTGAGGTCTCTGTTGTGGCTGAGTAGTGTGATCATGAGGGTTAGTAGAGCACATAGTAAGCAGGTGTGGAGGAGCGAAGAAAACATACTGGGCGTGAGTTAGATACACAGGGCAACCTAACAAAGTGGAGGCAGGCTAACACAGTGGAGGCAGGCTAACACAGTGGAGGCAGGCTAACACAGTGGAGGCAGGCTAACACAGTGGAGGCAGGCTAACACAGTGGAGGCAGGCTAACACAGTGGAGGCAGGCTAACACAGTGGAGGCAGGCTAACACAGTGGAGGCAGGCTAACACAGTGGAGGCAGGCTAACACAGTGGAGGCAGGCTGTCTCGGTGCTGGCTAAGGCGAATCTATGCATTAACAATTGCCGCAACTGTGGTGACTTACGATTCTTCCATGTGTTGAGACTGAGCGCATTGTAGTCCTTAGTTCTTAGCTCGATGGATTGCAGGGCAGTGTTTCGCGCCGTAGCGCAGTGGCGGACAGGGGCAGACAGGAGGGGCCTTTGGCTCACGGGCCTTAGGCAGCTGAGGGCCGGCTTCCGCCTCCGGTCCTCTACACCGGGGAATATTCTGATATGGTTGCTAGGCAACCGTGTGGAACGCTCCTGGTGCGTTCGTGATGGCGGCCATCTTGCCGCAGCGTCGCTCGTCTGGTTTCCTTGCGGGGATGTGTGCACGGTGCGGGCACAAGGGGGAGCAGGCCCTGTTATGGTGGGGGCTGGCTGGCTCCTGGAAGTTGCGGCGGATGCCGGAAAGAAAGGATGTCGGCTGGGCGAGCGGGCTGCTAGTGCGCCTCGCGATCAGCTGCTCCTGCAGCCTGATCCAGCGTGGGCACACGGAGCTGCCTGTGGGAGGGTGTAGCAGGGCTCCTGCCCATACAGTTTACATTTGGTTTTGTATAGAAGCACATGGAAATGCCCAATAGTTGCAAATCACAAATTGTGCATGGGAACATTTTCCAATACATTTCATGCCGCCTTTCCACGCGAGATATGCTAGTTTAAAAATATATTCATGCTGGTTGTTCTAATTATTTCGATGCAGGCTGCATCAATATGTGCCATTATTACCATGTACGGACTCCCAGCCAGTAATATGCCACAGAAATTATATCAGGCTGACTGTGTACCATAAGTGTTATTACTGGCTAGATTGGCCTACATTCAATGTGGGCCAATTTAGCCAAGTAGTATGTTTGCTTTAACCTTGATGCATAGTCCTGTGCATCAAGGGTAAAGGAAAAAGAGCACTGGCAATGCTAACAGTTTGGGCATTCATGTAGGCATGGGAAAGGCTCTTCTGTATTGGTATTAGCTAGCCATTGATAGTGCCAGTGCAAAATGGTTTGAGTACCTGAGCAGCTAATAGTACCTGGTAAATGTCTAATACTTATACACAAGCCAAAACTGTTGGTTTTGCCAATGCTTATTTTTAAAAGAACATCAGCGTAAGACACACAGGGTGTTTTTAAATTCAGTGGCCAAAGGCAGACCTGATTAAGAGATTTTTATTACATCAGCTACGTGTTTACAACTCCAATGAAGTCATGAACTCTCAGAAGACTCCTTTGAGGAAACATTTGCAGGCACATTGAGGGCTAAGTATGATGGCAATGCATGTTTAAAGCTAGCTCAAAGAGTTCCAGTGAGGAGGTGTTTTGGGTGAGGAGGGCAGGAACTGGGTGAGAATTGCCATAGGGATTAGCATGGCCATGAGAAGTCACTTCACTGTTAGCACCTGCATTCATATCCATACATTTTTAGGTAATTGAAATCATGATGTTGGGTTAGCACTTGCATGCTAGGGGAGTGATTAGAAGGGAAGTGGTGACATGAGACATCTCATTCTCACAGCAGTCCTTAAGTGTGACGTTTCTGAAATGAAGGCAAGAGGTAGCTGCTTTTAACATTGAAGCTGCACCAGAATAGTCTCATTCAAAATGCGGAAAGATGTTATGTGCCCCACACAAGGAAGTTTGCCCCTTCCTCACAGCCTCTGACGTTTGTGCCTCTCCCCACATTTGAAGTGTTAGTCCCCTTTCCGCTCTCACATTTTAGCCTAGGTGCACCTCTGATGCCATAAACCCACCCCTTAATGAAGTGTCCCCAGGGCGGCTACATTTAGGGGTGGTGCTGAACACACACTCACATAAAAACACTTTCACCCGTGCATTCATCCACCAGTTACACAACTCCATACATGCATGTATACATAAACCCAAACACAGCATTGACACAAACACCAACATGCACGCATGCATTCATACATACACATATACATACTAATTTAATTTAAATACACATATTTAATTTCAAATAAAAAACACTTATCTTACATCCATGCACCCTTAAAAAGCATCCACGCAGCCAACACGTAGACATGCTACCTGACAAGAGAGAACTCCTCTCCTGTCAGTTAGCGCGATCACGCTGACAACATGAACACACTGGGCCTCATCACGAGTTGGGCTGTATTCCCGGCTGTAATACCGCCGACTGTAATAGCCCTAGCACCGACTGGTCCGGCTGTATTACCGCCGGATCACGAGTTGGGTGTTGACGGTAAATCCCCATTCCCAATTGGGTCCATTGGATTCAATGGGGTATTTTCAGCGCTAATTATGCGGGCTAATACAGCCGGCGGTAATACAGCCGAAAACAGGGGATTTTCACCTCCAGAGAAAGGTTGGAGGTAAAACAGCCCATTTAGCGCCCAACTCGTGATAGGGCCAGCCCTTAAATGCGGCTGTAATACCGTTACCACCGCATTTAAGGGCTACAGCCCAACTCGTGATGAGGCCCACTGACTGACAAGAGAGAACTCCTCTCCGGTCAGTCAGCGTTATCACGCTGACAACATGAACACACTGACTGACAAGAGAGAACTCCTCTCCTGTCAGTCAGCGTGGTCACGCTGAGCAATGTGAAAACACTGACTGACAAGAGAGAACTCCTCTCCCATCAGTCAATGTGGTCACGCTGTGCAACGTCAACACACTGACTCACAAGAGAGAACTCCTCTCCCATCAGTCAGCGTGATCACGCTGACTACATGAACAAACTGACTGACAAGAGAGAACTCCTCTCCTGTCAGTCAGCGTGGTCATGCTAAGCAATGTGAACACACTGACTGACGAGAGAACTCCTCTCCCATCAGTCAGCATGATCACGCTGACAACGCGAACAGACTGAATGACAAGAGAGAACTCCTCTCCCATCCATCAGCGTGATCACGCTGACAACATGAACACACTGACTGACAGGAGAGGTGTCCTCTCCTGTCAGTCAGTGTGGTCATGCAGAGTAACGTGAACACACTGACAAGAGAGAACTCCTCTCCCATCAGTTAGCATGATCACACTGACAACATGAACACACTGACTGACAAGAGAGAACTCCTCTCCTGTCAGTCAGTGTGGTCATGCTGAGCAATGTGAACACACTGACTGACAAGGGGGAACTCCTCTCCTGTCAGTCAGCGTGATCATGCTGGCAACATGAACATACTGACTGACAGGAGAGGAGGCCTCTCTTTTCAGTCAGTGTGTTCATGTTGTCAGCGTGACTGACAGGAGAGGACTGACAGGAGAGGATGCCTCTCCTGTCAGTCAGCGTGGTCACCCTGAGCAACGTGAACACACTGACAAGAGAGAACTCCTCTCCCATCAGTCAGCATGATCACGCTCACAACATGAACACACTGATTGACAAAGAGAGAACTCCTCTCCTGTCAGTCAGTGTGGTCACGCTGAGCAATGTGAACACACTGACTGACAAGAGAGAACTCCTCTCCCAAAAGTCAGCGTGATCACGCTGACAACATAAACACACTGACTGACAGGAGAGCAGTCCTCTCCTGTCAGTCGACGTGGTCATGCTGAGCAACGTGAACACACTGACTGACAAGAGAGAACTCCTCTCCCATCAGTCAGCGTGGTCACGCTGAGTAACGTGAACACACTGACAAGAGAGAACTCCTCTCCCATCAGTAAGCATGATCACACTGACAACGTGAACACACTGACTGACAAGAGAGATCTCTTCTTCTGTCAGTCAGTGTGGTCATGCTGAGCAACATGAACACACTGACTGACGAGAGAACTCCTCACCCATCAGTCAGCGTGGTCACGCTGAGCAACGTGAACACACTGACTGACAAGAGAGAACTCCTCTCCCATCAGTCAGCGTGATCACGCTCACAACGTGAACACACTGACTGACAAGAGAGAACTCTTTTCCCATCAACCAGTGGGATCATGCTGACAACATGAACACACTGACTGACAAGAGAGAACTCCTCTCCTATCAGTCAGCGTGGTCATGCTGAGCAACGTGAACACGCTGATTGAAAAGAGAGAACTCCTCTCCCATCAGTCAGCGTGGTCACCCTGAACAATGTGAACACACTGACAAGAGAGAACTCCTCTCCCATCAGTTAGTGTGATCACACTGACAATGGGAACACACTGACTGACAAGAGAGAACTCCTCTCCCGTCAGTCAGTGTGGTCACGCTGAGCAATGTGAACACACTTACTGACAAGAGAGAACTCCTCTCCCGTCAGTCAGTGTTGTCATGCTGAGCAACATCAACACACTGACTGACAGGGAGGAGTCCTCTCTTGTCATTCAGCATGTCCACGCTGTCAGCTGAATGACGGGAGGTGGCAGAGCCCACTTCTGAGCCCTGCTGTCTCCCATTATTTTGTTGTTTGTAGCGGAGCCAAGTGGCTTCGCAACAAACAGCAAAATCATTGCAGGGACAGAGAGCAGACAGCAGAGTCCTCCGTTTGAATAAAGGACACGGGAGACTGTGTTGCCTTCCACTTAGGATAGGGGGGCGCGAGGCCCCCTGCAAATGCAAGGCCCGGGCCAGTTTGCCCCCCCTGCACACCCCTCGTGACGGCCCTGGCGTCAAGGTCATCTTTGTTGGATCCTTGTGTGATAGCTCCTCCTTGTGATCCAACGGAGGGCGTAGTGCCTAGTAGTTTCTGGAAGTCCTCATCTGAATATGATACTGTGTTGACTTTTTCCATTGTGTGGACTAGGTCTGATGAAATGTGAGTATTGTTGTTAATCCATACTCTGGTTGTGAATGGCCCTACAACTGTGGGTTGTGCTAGGTAAAATTTCTAATATAGAGCACCTGGCTATGTCTTGAAATGCCCAGGGGGGTAATTAGTAATAAAGAAAGAATCAGGATGGGAGATCGAAAAATAGCAAGATTTGTGGATTAATATATTTAATCTCAAAATCGCAACATAGTGTTAGGTATTGCTTATTTTCAAAAGAATATGTACGCTCCAGTGTACGTATAATGTTGGACTCTTACTCCACTTCCATTGCCTCTTGCACTATATTAGGTGCCATCACCCGGTTGTCCGTTACTCTCAGACCACCTATAATGTTTGGTTTCTCCTCCACATAAATTGCATTTTTGCGTCAAAAAATCACATTTTGTCTGAGTGGTTTGGACCAGTGTACTCAAATAGTTGATCTCCTTAGCGAATGCTCCATGTATTTACACCACTACCATGATTTGTCACATGCAATTATTTAAAATGCCTTTGTAACATATCACACCATGTCTATACCTCCTACAACACACATATGTGTGCGAGGCTTCAGTTGTGTTATTGAACCTGACTACACAAACACTAGTAATGTCTTAAATATGCTTCGCTGGAATTGTCACCTAAATGTCCAGTACTCTGTAACCGCACTATGCAAATGTGCCCAAATTCTAAGGGTGGCGGGAATTATATTGTATTCATTTCTGCACGCATAACACTGGATGCCGGGAAATACTATGTTAACTGCCACAACAAACAAATAACATGTAGGCTACGCGCTAAAGCATCCCTGTGCAACACTACATGCATTGAGTCACCAGCAACACCAGACTTTTTGTTCTACTTCGATTCTACTTCATTAACACACGCATCCAGTGCTTTGCCAACTACCGCATCTGCACCATGTTGCAATGATCGGGACACTTAGGTTCACTTACCATGCCACTATGGCTAATACGCTTTAGGCATTTTAGCTCTGGGTCTACAATCCCCATCAGACCCCAAGATCATCATCAGGCCTCACATGACGCTTTGCCCATGGGACCTATCAAATGTATTTTCACTTTCTTTTCAACCCAGCGCCACACACCCTTATTGGCCCACGTGGCGCACGGTCATTGGTTGCATAGGGTTGAGGGAGGGACTCGAACGATTTAGTCGCTCGGTGCTACACAGCACACACTATTACTGTTGCAGTGAGTCAAAGCTTCATCGTGGCCCTTATGGTATTATGTCGGGGTGGGTGCCCACAATATGCATTCACAGCTCATACAGACTACGCACCGTGACGGTTGTTTAGAGAACCATGTCACCTGTTTAGGTGCCCACCACATCAGGGCGCACATGACATCTTGTGTTTTGACCACGCTCAAACATCATCTTCACGTGTAATTGACCACAGAGATTAGATCAGTGACACTCCGTGTCATCAGGGGCATTCCACCATTTTGCACCCATTATAGGACTCTAGACACTTATACCTCCTCACGTGTCTCTCCACACCTAGCGATGTCTGTTCGCTGTTGCTCCACTACGTGTATGCCACCACTTGGCACCCAGTATAAGGCCCCTTACTGGACAATACGGATATAACTCCATATGTCCATTTTTTCCTAGGACTGTGGACTTAATACGCCATTAATAGGGTCAGCCACACCAAGCCAATCCAATTGGCAGCAGAACTTGTAGAGTGTCCACCACTCTTACCCAGAGAGCACTGTAGCTCCACCAGTCTCCATTTTACCACACTGAAGGAGATTCCTCAACAGTTTCACCGCCGCATCATTCCATTCGACGGTAAGCTCCATACAAGTGCACTCCTCAGTGTACTTGCTGGCATTAATCAGCCGCTAATAAGCAATTCAAATTATAAAACAAGCATTTCACAGAGATCACAATCCATCATAACAGCCTCTCCATCTAACAGATACCTTACGGACAGAGTCATCCTTCACCCCCATCCTGAAGAAGGCCACGCCAACAACTAGCTCCCTTTATTGCAGTCCCGTTTAATATACTGCTAGGCTTCTCTTATGCTCTTTGCATAAACAACTGGAGTTCCTCTTCAGTTGTACTCGTCCTCTTCTTACTATGCCCAGGTATAGTGATGTTCATCCCACAAGACCTCCTCCGTTGTAGACTGGGGAAAACATGTACAATCCATCAGTATTCTGGTACTGTTTTTTTAATCCCCTATAGCCCCTGATTGGCTTGAAGATTAAGGAGCTCTAACCCCTGAGCAAGTTGAAAAGGGCTGTCTCAAGCTCTGGTTTCCTTTTTCAGGTGACCTGTATGTTTCTATCACTGCGTTTTCCAGGTGATTGAGTAATTGTATTTTTTGTCCCTGGTCTATCCCCTCTGCATTATTCACTTGGGAAAACACTTGCCACGTCTGGTTTTGTGGTGGCCACCCGTCTTCTGTGTCCCTCACTGTGAGCTTATGTGGGATACGGTAGACACCCATCCAGCATTATTCCACTGGGAATTACACCATACTGAGCCCCCATCACTGCGACCTGCTAAACTGTTAACTTTAACTTTCTTTTTATTTTGACCCCCTTTACACCACATATATATGTGAGGGGGTGTAATGGTATATAATGCAAGCAGGGAGTTGCGGGGGGTCTCCCCACATATATATGTTGTGTAAAGGGGGTCAAAATAAAAAAGACAGTAATCGTATAGATCCTTCCACATCTCCGTTGATGTGAACCGACATTGCTCTACCTCTTGTTTAGCAGCCCCTGTGGCCCTGTGCCGTGGCCTGTCCCCTTTAGGAGTTTTGGCTGCAGGATAATGCGTAAGCTTCCTGGGCGTCCTTTCCTTGGTCTCCATCCGGGACTGCTTCCTGTCTGTCGAGACCTCAGGCAGTGGCGTCGTACCACCCATCCCCTTCCCGCCTATTGCAGGTCTGCCATCTCTGGATCCCCAATCAGGTTTCTTACACCCCACATATAGTGATGAGAGCGAGCCAAAGTAACACTTCTCCCCCTTGAGCCTCCTCAACTTTAACCAGGGGTTTCATAGAGCCCCCATGGCCATCTTGCAACCCCAGGCAACCCCACCAAACCCCCTCTCCCACCTGTAGTAAACTCAAGAGTTAGACCAATAGAGACTTCTCGCTAAGCGTCTCACTATTTAAGCATTGCCCCTCACTCGCATCCTCACAACCCATCCTACGCCAGCAACCCTGACGCTGGTATATCGCCTTCAAGATTCCCATCACACATATTCATTATCCCCAATGATCTATGGGGGGGAGTTACCAATTTTCAAATGTCTTCAGGTACATTTTACCTCTGACACCATCCCTTATTATCACATCACCCACGTCTTCCTTCTGGGTGGATATGTCAGCAATCAGTTTCCGGCAACATGCTTGGTGTCTGTCTGGCCAGAAAGTCCCACAGCCCCTCTGGATCTGTACATTTCCTTATTTTTTGGTCCTTTGTGATGAGCATCGTTTACCTAGAAAAGTCTGCAGCTGTACACATTGTGTGGCCTTCCCAGAGGATCTGATTTATTTTCTTGGTCACTGTCAGAATTTGCTGTACACGTTGGAATCTTAGAAAACAGGCTATGAGAGGCCGGGGTGATTTTGTGTTTGTCGCATCTCGCCATCTGATTCTGTGTGTCCTCTGGTTCTTCAGTAATCATGTCAATTACAGCTTAAGCATAGTAGCAATCCATATTTCAAGGAAGACAGCTTGGTCTCCCCCTTGCACTTTCTCCGGAAGCCAAAGAAGCACAC
Organism: Ambystoma mexicanum; assembly: GCF_040938575.1. Lineage (NCBI taxonomy): Eukaryota > Metazoa > Chordata > Amphibia > Caudata > Ambystomatidae > Ambystoma > Ambystoma mexicanum. The sequence continues at coordinate 1,268,697,743 of NC_090922.1, forward strand.
ATTGCTTTTCCTGCTCCGGTCTTCAAGTTCAATCTTCACTGCGTGAAACTCACTAGCTGAGACTGGAGAGAGAAAACCTCATCTGCTATTTCTTCCACTCGCCCAACTCTCTCTTCCACCTCCAACAGCCTGTCATTGTACTTGCTCATATCTGAATTCACCTTCAGTACCTCTGCATGTGTATCCTTCATATGGGTGTCAATGTCCGCTATTGTCTTGCTGATCTTAGAGAATTGTTGAAGTAGGAGCTCCATCTTCATTGATTCAGCTATTTCGTTCTGTTCCTCCATGCTGCCGTGGTCTGCCAATGCTGCAGGTTAGAGGAAAAGCGCAACGCCTGCTGAAGCAGACTGGCCAAAGAAAGGGGATCCACTTTATCCATCCATTGTGTGCTGCTGCTGATGTCCGTGTGTCCAAACCTCCTGTAATGATGCTGCTGGCACCACCTGCATTTCCTGGCATTGTGAGCATGTATTGGATTTGGGGAGGGTTCCCTGTTGTGTTCATAGTCCGATCTATGAAAGCCTTGTCAAAACAGGTTCATCCCTGTTCCTCTAAAACCATCAAGGGCCACTTTGATACCCTCGCTCTGGCCTTTGTTGATTTCTGCAACCACTCCTTTTCCTCAGGAAATTTCCCCTCCCATCTGAAGCACTCCCTTGTGCATCCTCTTGTCAAGAAACCCACAGCTGATCCTTCCTGTCCGGCTAACTTTCACCCAATTTCCATTACTACTTTTCTTGGCAAACTCCTGGAAAAGCTGGCCATCTCCCAGCTTAATCTTCATTACAATTCTGTTGGCTGTCTCTACAACTATCAGTCTGGCTTCAGAGCTGCCAGAAGCACGGAAACTGCTCTCATGAACATCTGTGAAGATCTACTCTCCAACCTTGACTCTAACATTCCCTCTGTCCTCATCCTTCTTGATCTCTCCTCTGCCTTCAACACGGTCAATCATACCATCCTGCTCAACCGTCTCTGTGATAATCTGGGTATCACTGATCAGGCTCTGGCATGGCTGACCTCTTTTCTCACTGATCGACCCTCCGAGGTCCAACTTGGGTCCTTCCTATCATCTATCTCCCTCTCTACTTGTGGCATTCCCCAGGGGTCTAACCTCTCGACCAGGTTTTTCAACCAATACCTGGCAACTCTTGCCTGCTGCATTGCCTTTTTCTGCTCAAATTGTCAGTGCTATGCTGATGACACTCAACTCATTTTCAGGCTGCCCTCGGCCACCTCCTCTCCTTCTCTCATCTCTGATTGCCTAACTGCCATTCAAGATTGGTGTGCTGCCAACAATCTTTGTCTGAATGCCAGCAAGACAGAGATCCTTCTCATTGGAACACCTTCCCCTACCTTTCCCCTCACTCTCTGGCCAGCCTTCCTTGGTCCTCCTCCTACCCATATCTGCGAGGCTAAGAACCTTCGGGTCATCTTTGACTCCACACTTTCCTTCTCCGCCCACATCTCTGATGTCTCTAAAAAGTCAAACTTCCTACTGCACCTCCTCAGAGGTACTCTGACTTTCCTTCCCCCAGATGCTCACCGTCTCCCAGGCTCTGGTTCTCTCTCGGTTGGACTATTTTAACAGCATCTTTCTAAATCTTCCCCGGCTCTAATCTCTGCCCTCTGCAACTAATCCAGAACATGACTGAAAGACTTTTCCTTGGCCTCAAGCCCTGGGATTGTATCTCTTCAGCTCTGAAATCTCTCCATTGGCTCCCAGTGGATTCAAGGATTAAATTCAAAACCCTCTGCATTGTCCACAAGGCTTTCTGGGGCTTGGGTCCAAAATACCTTGGGCTATCCGACTGCAAATACCTCCCTTCTCAAGCTCTTTGCTCCTCTACCTCTAACTCCCTCAGGGTCAGTTGTTTTTCAAAGAAACTAGCTGGGGGTAGATCTCTGTCTTCGCCTGGGGCCTCCCTCTGGAACAGCCTCCCTGCCACTCTGAAACTTGAGGAGAACCATCTCCGTTTCTGGAAGCACGTCAAAACCTTCCTCCTTGCTTCTGCTTTCAACTCCCTGCCCCCTGCTGACCTGTTCTATCTTGGCATTGTGCAGCTGGCCTACCCTCTGTCTTCCGGACTCAGGTACCTTCTCACTCTGCCACTCACCCGCACTGCCCCTGGGCCACCGCCTGCACTGGGGTATGTATCTGTACCCATACAGCACCAACCCCGTTTTCATACTGCACTTATCAGAAAAACCCTGTCTGCTGCCTTCACACAGCAATTGCCCTCGCTGGCTGCACTACCATGATTTGTTGGGTTTATTATTTATTTATTTATTTATTATAATTGCTCTGTTTTTCTCCTTTGCTCCACACTTTCCATTCCCCCACCCATGCACTTTCCCCTCTCCTTCTCCCATGCACGTGCGCATTCTCAATGTCACTGCGCCTAGTAAGATCATTGTTTTTGTTCTCCCTTGTTAGCCTCCCTTGATTGGTCGTGCTCTGAAATACATTTTTTGTATTTGTTTATTATTTGTATTGCGCACCAGACCCAGGGGTAACCGGTAACATGTGTACGAGCGTGATATAAATAATATATCATATCATATCACACGTTGACTATGCCTCGACCTGACATCCTTTAAATTATGCGTGTCCCAAGGTGGTCTTTCTCATCTTCTATCTTCTCTTTGTGTAGTTTGATTATTCCTTTATTTATTATTCTTTGTTTATTTCTATTATTGTTTTTGACTTGCAACACATGCGTGGGCTACAGAGATGCCTCTCCAGGATGACTGCCATGCAAGGATGATATCCATGCCTCTGAGAGGCAATCTAGTCAAGGCTAATGCTTTCCTCCATGTGTCTTACTCTCTGGTTTAGCCTCCCCCACGTCAGTTACACAGTTGTGCCCGGTGCAAGAATGTGCGTGTGCTCTAATCTGACTCAGGAAGCGATGTGCTGTGCACTCGCTGCAAAACGATAGAGTCACCCTCGGTCACTTGAGCGAAATGCTCCTGACCCTCACCTTCTGCCTCACGTCATCCTTGTCACCCGATTTCCCGAGCCGCCTACCTACCATGCCATGATCTCGGGGCTCACCGCCCACTGCATACTACTCATGATGGTCTTCACTGCGCTCCACACACCATCTTGTCCGTGGCAGTAGCACATCAGTCCTCGGTAAGGTAACAACTTAGCCCCTTCTACCGTTTGTGGCTGACACGCGTCTGCTGGGAGTTGTTTTAGGTGACTCTGTAGGGGGGATAAAGAGGAGGGAGAGGAGACGGCTCAAAGAGCCTCAGGAATAAGCAGCCATTTTGTGAGCAGCTGGCCATGTCCCCCCTGTTGTTGGTTCTTAGGTGTACATGCTACTGGGCCATGCCTTTTTCCTTTCTTTATTAGCATATTGTTTTTTTCTGTCACTGGTTTCAATAAAAAAACTAAGAAATAACAAACCAACTGATATATAGGCATGTGTGGAATTTAAATAAAGCAAACCTAGTTGGGAAGCAATGGAGTGCTGTATAAAGGGGACTCACTCAGATGTTACAAGTAGGGTGCCAGGGTAGCAGAGGAGCTGGGATAGGTAGGGGGAGTAAATGAGGGCATGTAAAATAAGTATTACTAACAATGCAAACAAACAGTAGCATGAACATTACAGTAGTGTGCTTGGAGTGAGCAAACAATTTAACATGCACGATGCTTAGGGTGGCCTACATATGTGGGGACATTGTATAGGTGGGAGGCAAAAGGATGGGTGCAGTGTCCATGCATCATGAAAAAGGTAAGTACAACAGGACACTGAGTGTAAATAAACCAGTTTGTCTTAATTTTGAATATTGATTTATAGACTGAGGGAGGGGTTATTATCGTGGGATGCGAGGGCCAAAAATTGGGAACAGTCACTACCCCCAAACGATACTTACCCCCTTGCCCTCCTGAGGTCTATAAGGCTATTAGCACATGGTTATAGTCGAAATACATGTTTTGGAGTTTTCGGGCTGAAGTAAATAAATTGTGCCTTAAGAGTGAGTAAAATAAATAAACAAACTGAGTTAGTAAATTAAATGGTGGTTTTATTATGTAGTATTTAAATAACATGGTTGTCTTCAAGTTAAGCATTTTAATCACAACTTGGTTAAAGTGGAACATGTTTAACATGATCATGCATGAGGTGTCATGTAAAAGTAAATGGTTTCTCTATAAGAAAGTTAAAGGATTTTCCAATGTCTGTCTCTTTCTCTTCTGTGTGTTAATTGGCATGTTGCAGTTAAAAAAAGGTCTTCTCAGAGAGAAAGTGTATTATTGCTGAAACGAAATCTTGCATGGAAATTGCATTATTGGTCCCCTGTCTGCTTCTGAAAATAGAGTTTTCAGAATGCAGTTATTACAAGTAGTTATTGACTGACTGCACTCTAAACATTCTGATTTGCCAAGATGAGGTCAATATCGGTTTCCATGTGCTAATTAAATAAAGAATGATTTCGTCATAACATGCTTCTTTGCTAATAGAAGACTACCCGTGCCTACCTCCTTAATGTTGCCAAGTTTTGTTCCAGTACTTCTGGTACATATCCGAGACCATCCAACTCAAACAGCACCTAGATTCTGCTCAATCCTTTTTTTAAATATGGTTAATTAAGCGATCCTCTTATGTAACTTTCCCCATGCAGGAATTCGTAATCATGCATTAACCTGGATGAAGTCCTTTCTGTCATTCGGTTCCTTCACCTAATTTCTAACCAGAAGAGGCAGCTTTACATTGTGGTGCACCACTAGCCTCAATACTATCCCTGCTGTTCCTTAGCATATACCTCAAACCATTATCCAGCCACACACGTTCTTTAAGCCACTGCTTTTTTTGCATATGCCGATGACACCCACCTACGATGTGAGAAGACTTCAATAAATCAGTGTCAAACTACAAGAACTGACAACAAATGTCACAGAATGGATGAATGTGAACAGACTAAAATTCAACCCAGCCAAAACCATTACTACCTTATTCCACTTAAACCCACTGGTCTAGACCCCACAAACATGGGTCCACTCCTTTGGCACATGCTCCACGCCAGTTTACATTTCAGTAACCACGACATCATAATTTATATGGAAATCACTCTCAACAAATCCACAGACTGCAACTAGTCCAATACACTGCTGCTCACATTAAATTTGCATTACAGTGCAATGACCACATCCTACCAGCAATTCAAACTCTCCACTAGCTTCCCATAGAACGGAGATCCACATTTAAATAACTGTACATTGCCCAGCGTGCCTACCATTGCACCATTAACACCCTCATTGTTGACAAATTCCCAAAACACTCACCAAGGAAAACTCTGAGATCATGCAAGAATAGATTACGGTTTCCTCCCAACGTTCTCCAATGAGGAAAGGTAGACAAGCTTTCTCAGCTGAAGCTAGCAGTATCTGGATCTCCCTCTCTGCACACATCCATGACCTAGATACCCAGCTTGCCCTCAGGAAGGTATTGAAGACCTCGTTATAGGCATTCTCCTCACGCTTTACAGTGGTTTGATCTTTTCTCGGCACCAAGATACCTCAAGGTGTATTTTACATGTTACAAGTAAGTAAGACATTAAATGAATAATGATTGGTCTTGTTCTTCTCCTTCTTTATGCCTGGTTATTAGTAATCTCCCATATTTCTTCCTCCGTGCCTTCCTCTTCAGTCTGGAAGTTTTTCAATGTACAAGTACCAAGCACCAATTCCTAAGAAGTATTGCTTCAAGCTAGCTAGCCTTAGTCTGCTGTTTGGGTTCATTTCACCGAAGTTTACATGTGTTCTTATTTGCTATCCATTTGTAAGAGTTTAGAGAGGCAGAAAGGAGGGGAGGCCCTATCACTGTTTCTAAAAGAAGGAGACAGCCCATTGAATATCCTCTATTTAGCTATTTGGCCAGAAGGCAGGCCAATTTGTGGGCAACTTTGTGTTTGGATCCCTTACTGAGATTTCTGCCTCAGGGATTGATGCTGAGACCGTCTCCCCCTTCCAACCTGAAATTATTTCAGAAATGCACCTCAATGAAGACACTTTTCTTCCTTTCTTGAGCTTACCAGCGGGTGCAGACTCTCCCCTATATACTCTTGACTTTGGTAAGACTGTTAGAGTTTATTGTCCCAATGGAAGAAAATGCATGACTTCATGGGCCATGCAGGGCACACCAGAAAAGTAGCACACATTTCGTTATTAAGGTAATATTATAAACATGAGAACGTGGAGGATTTGGAAATACATTGTAGCTCTCTATGCCTTACCAGGGAAGAAGTATCTATGAGCAAATCAGTCTGGTCCCACCCGCAAGTACAGTGCAACATAGAAATTCTAGGCAATTCTGCTCTGAGCAAGCGTATCAGGAACACCACACATGTCTTGGCCTTTTTGCACATCATCAGTGAGGTATGGCTGCTTCTCTCTCCAGGGAGGGAGAAGAAGAAGCCTATTTATGGTTTACCCTTATTTATGCCAACATTTTACTAAAATGTGAGTGCCCCTCTTCTGAGAACAAACAGTGCTAAATAACCTGTTTGATGGGATGATGCGAACTCTGTGTGTCTGCAATCAAATGCTAGCTCACCATGATTTCCCAGTGGGGAAATATTAATTTCCATATCACTCTGATCTTGTCAACAAGGACATTCCAACACTCACATTTTTGGAAAATACTACTGTGATATATGTGGTCTATGCTGGAGAATGTATTGTGGCATGAGATCTGCACTCCAAGGGAGACCACACACAGGGAGCCACAGTTAAAAGGGTTTATTTCTTGTAACAGGTATTTATTTCAATGCCCTTCGCTTCGATATTTGGAAATATTTCCAAGTACACAGAATCTGTCAAGAAACTAGGGGGATTTGGCAGTCTGATCTGAGGTACAATCGGCATGTGAACCAAATGGTTAAATCAGTATACTTCCATCTGAAAATGTTGAAAGCACTTCTTCTCCTGATCCCACAAGGTGACCGAGCAATGGTGGTAGGATCACTTCTTAATGCCTGGTTGGACTACTGCAATGGCCTCCTGGTAGGATGCCCTAAATCCCAGTTTCAGCGCATTACAGTGCACAAAATGGTGCAGTACGTGTGGTGTTTTCCTTATCATGGAAAAGTCAGTTTCAGAATTCAGGAAGAAACTACACTGACTTCCGGTCCATCGACAGATCCAGTTTAAGCTCCTGTGCCTAGTCTTTAAGTGTGTAAATGGCTGTGTACCATGTTATTTATCTGCTAAGATTCAAACCTACACCCATAATAGATCTTTGCGATCTATGCCTCAAAACCAGCTGGTGGTTCCCATCTCCAGATTTCTTCACTTGGGGATACAAGGTTTTTGGTGGCTGGCCCTTGTGCATGGAATTGCTTACCACCTTATCTAAGGAAGATAGAATCTATGACAGTCTTTAGAAAACAGTTCAAAACATTTTTATTTCTCATAAGATCATGTGAGTGGCTATATGATGGTACACTGTACTGTATGTAAGATCTGTGCCTAGATGTGGCTTGCCGCTTGGTTTCCCCATGGGATTTGCGCTTTATAAATTTAAAATCAAATCAGGTATAGGCAGGTAAGGAGACACTAATTTTTCTATAATGGAATACCTCCTATCCACATCTCAGAGAACCCTTGAGGCAAATGCAACCACCCTCTCCACTCTATATTGCCTCTGCAACAGGACAGCCCGTAACCCCATTTCACTGGTGTCGGTTATGACACATCATAACTTGTCAATGCTGGAGCTCTGGTGATGTCTTTCTGATAACATCAAATTTCCTCCGACAGTCCTCTGTCCACTCAAAGCCCACACCTTTCTTACACAATTCCATGATGATCTAGCACCTGTCTGCAAGGTGCAGAACAAACTTGGCATAGTATTCCACCAACCCGAGAAAAGACACAACCCCCCAGTTTGTCCTTGGGATTGCTCACATCTTGAATAGCTGAAACCAGATCTCCCTTGGGATCCACTCCCTCTCTACCAAGCATGTGCCATAAATAATCTATGGAAATCCTTCTGAGCTTAGACCTCCTCAAACTAAGGATTCTTAACACTCTTCCTAACCTCATGTCATGCTCCTGTTCCATTGACCCCGTCACAAGTATATCATCCTGGAAGCAGAATACTGTACTCTCCTCTGTAAACTGCATGTGCATCATTCTCTGAATAAATGATGCCTCCAAAATCAATCCAAGAAGCATCCTGCGGAGATGACAAAAACCTAAAAGTACCTTCAGGAGTTATGAAGGTCGTCGATTCCCTTGATGCTGGATGCAAATGTACCTTTTGGTAAGCGGATGTGAAGTCCAGTGTACTAAAGAACTAAAGAAACGTTCCCCTCCCACTAAACTCACCATCACTCCTATGTAGGGTAGAGGAAACCTGTCTGCAATAATGTTGCGGTTGAGGCCCCTGGAAGCCACACAGAGTCTGATCCCCTACTGGCCTTCCTCAACACAACTATGGGAGAGACCCACTCAGAAGTGTCAACCTTCTCAATTGTAAGTGATTTCAATCTGGCACTTCACCTAAGTCAATGCCTAGCGTGTGATGCACAACTAAAACCCTTAATTATTTATTTGTGTCTATAAGTTCTTTTATTCTGAACGATGTACCATTTATATCACGCCCCTCTCTTTGAACCCCCCCGGTCACACTGAACCAGGAATCAGACTGGTTTGCAAAGTTAAAACATTTATTTATATATATTCACAATATAATCACACTATTTTTAATGGTTATGCAATAATCACCAATATGGTGATGTCACACTAAACAATCTCTTTAATCATAAGGAATAATAATGAGCAAAAACAATGCAGCACAGCAATAATACTTTTGTGGGTGTGTGTTCATATCAAATGGCAATGGGGGTCATTACGACCATGGCGTTAAGGGTTTAACGGTGCCGTAAAAGGTGTCCGCGCTATTAAACCCTTAACGCCTGATTACGAGGTCCCTTTGCGGGACCCGACCTTAACGGCTGGTCTACACCAGCCGTTAAAGTAGGGACCCGCAAAGGGACCTTGGTGCTAAGTACGGTACCGCAATTTGCGGTACCGTACTTAGCGCCTTCCCCAGTCCCATTGAGCCCTATGGGGCAAAAATGGGAATGGGGAAGGGCCATGGTTCAATGGTGAATTACCGCCCCGCCAACCTTGGAATGGGGTGGTAATTCCCCATTGAACCATGGCGGACCCATTACAACACCGGCACCAACCATGGTGCTAATAGCGCCATGGTTTAGCGCTGGTGTTGTGATGAGGTTACTCTTTCCCCATGCACACCCCTCAATCCCCCCAATATGCAATATGAAGAAATAGGAAGAGAGAGAGCAGGTTTCAGTAATGCAGAATTCAAGCAAATATCTCAATCCCAATTTCCCCCCAGCAAACACAAGAGAGAAACAGAACTAATTGGCAAACTGTCAAAATGGTTTTAAAGTTGTCTTTGAATGGAAGAGGTAAAACACTAAAAATGGTCTAATGCACAGAAATTGGTTGAATTCTAATGGGAGCCGCTTTGTATGGTTGCAGACAAACACTAGCAATGATTTGAGAGTAATAAGCAATGGGAAAACGTAATTTTGAGGTTGGGTGCAATTAAAAGCTATTTTCCACGTTATAGATTTTGCCAAAACGAAAATTCGCGGCAAACTTTTCCATGCGCGGTAATCGCGATCGCAGGAAAACTATAAGGATGTGAGATTCGGTTTTGGATTCTCTGGAAAGCTTAGATGTTAGCTACCACACTTAAATTTATGTTATGGATGTTTTCGTGAAGGGCGTTTTTTTCAGATAGAGGCAAATTGTAAAACAAATATGCGCTTTTAAAAAGACAAACAGAATTTCTTTACACTAGGGATGGACTATGAAGAAACAAACTGCACGACAGCACAGCCACCAGCCCAGGACATCTCTGGATCAGGTTTTGCCTGCCGAGATGCTCGCCTTCTTCAGAAAAATATATATCAGCACAAAGATTGGTTTAACACTACTAGTACAAAAGAAATAATAGGGATGTGGTAGCGAGTTCAGGCAGTTCAAAATATTCTAGCAATGCAGATCTGGATATACGAGAGGATGGGTTTGGATAGGGATGACTATGGACAGTACATAAACTAGTGACAATCCTATACTAAGGATACTCACTACATAGGTTTGAACAGAACCGTCAGGGATTCAGGTCAGTCAAGATTTCTGGATAGGAATTCTGCTTGGCACACCAGACTGGACAGCAAGGCGCTCTGGTCACTGCACGGTAGGACTGGACTGGATCTGCAATGGCTCTGGTTCACAGCTATCAGGTCACAGCACGGCTCTACTGGGTTGGGTCTTTCGATTCTGGCAATAATTCTTAGCAGGTAAGCAGTACAATACAGCACAGCCAGGCTGTTCTTTGATTCCTCTTAGAGATCTGGGGTAAATTCTGGTTTCTGGAATTTTCAAGGCCTAGCTGAGAGTGGTTCAGCTATGGAAATGGGCCTTTCTGCTTGCCAAGTTTCTGGAGTCTGGAGTCTGGAATATGGATAGTTCTCTTGCAAAGTGCTCCGCCAGCAATCAGTTGGTGGGTGAATGTGTGTCTTTCTAAGTCCTCAGTTGTCTCTATTTATGCATTTGATAAAGGGGTGTATATGCTGAATTATCCTAAGCACGCCCCCTAGGTAGGCTATAGGCTAGAATCTTTCCTCTCCCTTGATAGGAGGAGAAAACAGTGTGTCACCATAATGATGTGGTTTTTTTGAGGCAGGGAATCCTCCCCTTGGGTTTTGAACATAAAATCTACTTTTTAGATAATACATATTTACAATTTTGCAAACTTTATAACAATAGCATATCTAGATCAAATATTTTGTGGAGCAAATATTCTTCCAAACCCCGTCTCTGTAGGATATTGGGTCTGGATTTGACAGAATTTCACACTTTTTGTCTGGGACACAATCTCTAGTTCGTCCAAAATCGGTACACATGTGCACATTGTATATGGGCATAAGCAGGTGAAGTTTCATGCTTCTGACATCAATCCATTTGGTATAAAAACACAATTTCTACAGTTATGTCCCAGAACATATCACAGAGTTCTGTCCCCTCTTAAAATGTGCAGCAAAAATTTAGGTTCAGAAGTCTGGGGTTTATATATTTTTTACAATTGTCCACAGTAAATTATCAGTCTTATTAGAAATATGCTTTTTGTCCATTGTGAATCAACAAAATTGTCTGTCCCCGCCTCCTTCTCCTTCTTGGAGCTTCAGCAGAAATCTCCGCCTACTTCCTTCTGGGAGAAGCCCTTTACAATCCTTCCTGATAAGCATCTCCATGCCTGGGAAGAAGCCCATTGTGCTCTTCCCAGAGCAGCCCCAGTGCCCCTCCTCTCCCCTCTTAATCTACACCATTGCCCAGTGGGGTAAATTGTTTTGGCTTGAATCAGGCTTACTTTAAAAGTCACTTTGTTACATTTTTCTTTGTTGAAAATAAACTTGCAATTTTAAAACAAACATCTAGAACACTGATTCCAGGCTCTAAACCATGACGTTTAAATAATGACAACCTATGTTACTCTTGATAACAGGTCACTTAGATTTTAGACATTAGATCTTAATGGTACAAATTTGCAGTTTAAATGCAGGCTTTTGAAACAGTCACAGGGGGCCGCTGGAACTGCGCCAAGATTTTGACAGCTTTCACAGGCAGGCAAACTGGCTGTGGATGTTTTTGTGACCAATTCAGCTTTCCAGGATATTACAATTCCACAATGCTTTCTTGACTTCAGTAAAATGTGACACCCAACAAGAAAATTGGATGTTTGTGGGTGTTTGGGACCAGCATTCTGTATTTTTAGCAATCAAGCAAAGATCTACAGGCCGATTCATGGAATTAATGTGCGCCGAAAATCTCTGCGCAAGCGTGCGAAAGTGTGCAAACCACAGCGCAAGTGCGAAAATCGCACGAAAATCGCAGTGCAAGCGTGCGAAAGCCTTGCACATCGATTCATGGAAGTCCGTGCATGTGTAATTTCTGGAATGTGCGCTAAAATCCACGCGGGCGCACACCTCATCAAACAGCACAGCGAAAGCGCACATAGCGCGCCGCACACAACAAAAGTAGGCGGAACATGGGGCGTAACACGCGGAATGGGGAACAATGTGTGAAAATGTGGGCGTTACGGGGGAAGTACAGGAGGCAAATGCGCGGAACGTCCACACGCACGCCTACAACACGTATTCATGGAATGGAACAGGGCAAACGCGTGCGGCAAAAAAGACGCGCTAATCCGGAAATACGTACGCCAGCAGGAAGCAGGCATACGCGGACCTGCGCAGCATAAAAGTGTGCGCAAACATCAAACAAGCTCAGACGCTACGATGAATATACCGTTCCTCGCAGCAGTGGTCGTGGGACACCGCAGGAGGAGGAGGATAATCAGGGCCAGAATTTGTACACCCAGGACCAGCCTTTTTGGGATGCCTGATGACCAGGTGTATGGGAGGTACAGGTTTCCACCTCACATAATACTCGACCTGGTGAGTGAGTGGGAGGATGACCTCACATCACCCACCCTGTGCTCCCAAGCACTGAGCGCCTTGGAAAAGGTGCTCAATGTACTGCACTTCTTGGCCACTGGTTCATTTCAGCGGACAAGTTCCATAGTGGGGTGGGTGTCACAGGCCACGCAGTCAAGCTGCGTACACCAGGTGTTGGCCATCGTGACTGCACGCCCATCAGTCTGCAGGACATATACCTGTCCAGAACACTTGCAGAAAGGCAGGCTGCCGTCCAGGATTTTTACGGGGTGGCACACTTCCCCAAAGTGCTAGGTGCCATTGATTGCACCCATGTGGCTATACGTCCTCCCAGGGCAACTCAGCACATCTATAGAAACCGCAAGCACTGGCATTCCATCAACGTGCAGGTAGTATGTGATGCCAAGGGAATCATCACCTCAGTATATGCCAACTATCCAGGGTCCACCCATGACAGTTTCATTTACAGAATGTCAACCCTAAAGCGGGACCTAGAAGCTGGGCGGCATGGTGATACATGGCTGCTTGGTGAGTATAAATGCCTCTGCACATGCATGCATGTCAGATACTGAGTAATGTCACAACCCCACTAATGATACCCATCATCACCTCCCCAGGGGACAGTGCCTACCCTCTGAGCACCCACATGATGACGCCAATTCGGAACCCCGCCACACCACCCGAGGTAAGATACAACACAGCCCATATTGCAACATGGGGCATAGTGGAGCGCACATTCGGAGTGCTCAAGTCACGCTTTTGCTCCCTTGACCACTCTGGTGGGCAGCTGCTATACGCGCCCCCAGTAGTGTGCAGGATCATAGTGGCAGCATGTGTCCTGCACAACGTTGCAACCCGTCGGGACCTGCCGGTGGACATGGTGATGGCCCCACATCCCCAACCACATGCACGACCGCTGCACATGGGAGGGGAAGGGCACGTGGTGAGGCAGCCCGTACGCAGCTAGTGGCTAATTACTTCACCTAAAATTACACCCCTGTGGAATGCACACAGCCCTGGCACATACCAGCTGACAATCAATGATGATGACATAAGGGACAGTCAACTGTCACAACCATACCAGCCTGAGATTGGTCACCTGGAAGTGTTACATTGTGTGCATCCCTACCTACCTAAAGACAACCAATGCTGTGTCACAAAAAGACACACATTTATGCTGCATGAATGACTACCCCCTTGCAAAATAGAACCTGAAAACAGCGCCATGTCACCCAACCCCTCCCCATCTCCGCTACCCAACACACCATGGCATGTCATGCAATGTGAAAGCAAACAAAGGAATGCACAACACATGACACAAGTGTCACAAAGTGCACTGTCCCAAATGGAAACAGGCCACAGACAATATGCTCCCAGTAATCAATAACAAACAGTACACATGACCAAATACTTACCAGCAACACAATACAGCAACACAGGATGAAACATTGCCAAAATATGACAGTACCAAATCAAAGTAGTGCAAGTTTTACAACCTGATTAAGCCAGCACATCCACCCCTTCCAACTGCAGAGTGTTGACGTCAGGCAAATGTGTCAGTGTACTGCATACAACATGAACTGCATCCGCAAAGGAGACGGCCTTGTGAAGACATGAAGAAGGTACCTGTGAATAAGGAGGAAGACATGGATGCACAAGCACATATTAATACACCATGCAGTGTTCAATACAACAACAATCCCCATTAGGGATGTACACACAGTTTTGACTACAGACTGCCCACACAGCTCATGGGAGCCCAATGTCACTGTGTAAGTCACTGTCACTTGGTCACACCCTTTGCAACCCCATGGAAAGGGAAGCAGGAGGGGTGTGTGTGTCAGGAACCCAAGCATCTAACCCAAAGACAGGACAAGCCTGCATGTGCCCAGCTGGAATACACAGTTGATGCCCACGGGAGTCACACAAGGCAACACACTGTAAAAAAATAAATAATAATAATCAAAAATGGCCATGTGGGGGCCGGGGGGGAGGACACCCAGGAGGTTTGAGGACAGGGTGCACACCAACACCCACCTGTGTGGATGTTGGCGTAAAAAAAATACCTCCATGGGCTCATGGCCTGCACGGCTACGCTATTGTGGAGGAACTGCTGCTGTCGCCTCTGCTTCTGCATCAGGAGGAGGTGGTGCTATGGGAGGCAGCCTATGCAAAGCCCTGGTATCATCCTCCATGGCAGCAAGCATGCAGGTGTTGAATGTCTGATTCTGGAGGATGATACTGCAGAGATCCCCATGCAGCACCTCACGGGTTGCCTGCATTTCTGCACGCATGGCCTCGGGTGATGCCCAGATCTCCCCCCGAGTTGCCTGCGGCTCAGCTGAGAGCGAACGTGTGAGCTGCTCCAGCTGCTGTTCTGACCTTAAATTTCGGGAAGCCTCAAGTTCACTTAGAGTCTGCCTGAAGAACTGGAGTTCTAACCTCAGGGCTTCCCTGTGGCCCTGTGACTCTACAGAAATGGCTTCCGCAGAGTCTCCAGTGCCGCCCATCGGTCCCTGTTGGACGCCAACATGTCTTCCCTGTGTGATTGGCAAATGGAGTCTGTTGCCTGCTGTTGTTGCTCCATTTGCCTTTCAGGGGGGAGAATGGAAGTGGCCACCCTCTCCATTGCCTGAGCCATCATTTCAACCGATGCTCCCTGTTGGGCTGCTATACCGTACATGGGGTTTTCCCATACAGTATTGCCTGGTGGCGTACGGCCACCGCATTGGTGGGCACCACACCTGTTCGGGGCAAGGCGATCTGCATCTTGCTGTGCTGGCACTGTCTGAGGCTGCAGGACTGCATTCCCCCTCTGATCTGCTGGCCCAGGAACAGGATCATATGTTGTGGAGTTTGACCCTGCATCCGTAACCGCCAAAGGCGGACTCACCAACACTGACATCCCCATAGAGGGTTCTACTCCTGGTGCAGGTGGGTTGGACAGAACAGAATCCCTGCCAGAAACACTCACCTGCAAAAGCACATAAGCCTCATCATCCTATTCAGCACCTGAATAGAGGTCTGGGGAGGTGCACCCAGAGACACCCCTGGACAGTATGGTCTGCAGTAAGATTGGGTTTTCACCCACCACCACACCACATGCTCCAATGGTGCCCGGTCGTGCCTGAGATTCCTCCTGGGTCTACACCATCTCCTCAACCTCAACAGCATCAAGTGCGTCATCACCTGCAAAAACATGAAAGACAACAAATGGAAACAGGCATGAGTACCATAGCACCACACATAGGCCTGACAAGCCAGAGATCCAGTACATGAATTACACATGTCTCACATAACAATAACCCTGGCATGCATGCACTGTCAATGAGTTGGAAGGGGAGGCAAAAAGCAGACACTGAGGACACCAAGATGGAAAAGCAACACATTTGCTGCATGCTGGGTAGCACTGGCATCACACATTAGCCTGTGAGTGGCATGTCCAATTCACATACATGACACATGCCAGCACACAGATGGCATGTAGCCTAGCCATGGTACATTTGACAAGTACAGCCATATGTCAGTGAATGAGTACTGTCACCCATCCATGTGAGACGGACATGATGAGATGAAAAATGCTAAATAGTGTGACAAAATACGCATGTGCCACTCACTGCAACACATCCAGTGTACAATAATACAGTGATTGCAGGCAGATGTACACATCAATGGTTGGTCACTTCAACATGACAGGAAACAACTATCATGTTCCACATTCAAACAGGCCCCACAAATTAATGTGAGCAGGCCAATACTCAATCAGCCTGAATGGTCTAATCATTCACATAACAAGGTAACAAATGTGGGCCAATGTGGGGTGTAATCAATGACAGAAGCATGTCACATATATGACATTAGGGCTGAAAAATGTGTTGCAAAAATGGGAGAATTGAAACAATCAGCCTGAATAAACACTGAAAAATTCAGAACAATGTTGTTGCAAGATGACAGTTCAAGGGCAACTGCAGTAATGTGGCGCTAATTGGCTACTGTGGGCAGAGGGGATACTGTCATACCCAAATTCAAGGCCGGTGAATGTTTTGGAGGAAGCACATCGGTGACCCATACCACTCAGAAGTACACAACCTCACCTGGCACTCAATCAGAACCTGTCACCCAAACAACATACACATGGATTACACACACATGCATGGCCACTCACCGGACAATGCATCGTAATCTGGTAGGTCTCCCATGCCTTGGATCTGTTCCTCTGTGACGAAGGTTCCAGGAACAGACTCATGTTCAGTGAGTTGGTTGTCCTCTGGTGGAGACCCACAGCCAGTCACCAGAGTAGAGGCATGATTTTAGGCCAGCTTGTTCTTTGCTCTGCGTTTCAGGTCAGTCCACCGCTTGCAGCAATCATCAGCTGTGCACCTCACAAATCCTAGGGCACTAATGTGGTCTGTGATGGTCTGCCAGCGTGCCCTACGTTGACCAGGTGTGGTCTTGCACCCTGCAGTCACTACCATTTCGCGGCTATGTGCCAACACATAGGCCACAAGTGCATCAAGTTCGTCGTCATTAAATATAGGTTTCCTTGACGTGCCGGAGTGTGTAGCCGTGTCTGGGGTCTCAGCCTTTAGTGCCAGAGCACCCTTCTTCTTCTTTTTCAAAGGTGGTGCGGATCCTGTAGGGGTAGAAGCGCAGGTGGACTGGGTACTAGAAGTGTGCGAATGCACAATGACCATATGTCTTGGTGCAGGCATTGGCTGCAGGGTGATGTTGGCAGGGCCAATGTCGGTTTGATGGACCTGGACCGACACTGTCCCGGCTGGGAGACTCAGAGCTGTGGTGGATAGACCTGCAGCTGCCCCTGCAGCCTCCCCACCCTGCCTACTTGGGGCAGCAGATGACATTGCTGCCCCAGATCAACGTGGCCTGGTGACAGCAACTTGCACCGCCATACGTGGCTTAGACTTGCTGACCTGGAAGTCAGCCTGGGAGTCATCCTGTGCCGGTTCAGGCGCCACAATGGGCCGGTCCAACAAGGGCTGAGCTGAGATAGTGTCAGCTACGTTTCCCACAACCATGGGGGGGGCATGGGTGTCCCTGATTGGTCCTCCATACACGGGGGTCTAGGGGCACCCTGCAAATCCTGGCCACATCCCCTACCGTGCCCACCAAGCCCACCTTTTGGAGGTCAGCCACCTATGCCTCCCTTACTGTTTGGTCGCCTCCCAACCATGGCACTGATGTTGTTGTGCGTATGGGAGTTGCAGTAAACAATTGGCCTGGGCAATTGGGGTGAAAGGGGTAGAGTGCTAGATGGAATTCGTACCCTAGTGCTCTAGCAAGGCTGTATGTGACCCCTGGTGGAAGATGACGGGTCACGCAACGCACAGACACGCCAAAAACAAAAGCACACATGCACGCAATCCCTGGTAGACGTGCGTGGAAAAATAAACCTGCACTACGCTGTGGCACCCAGAAACACAAAATAAGCATACGCATGTTACATGCAGCCTACAATGATCTCTGAAGGGATACGTGAAACACGGGGCAACCACAGTTGGAAAATATGTGCACGACTCACCGTCTGCCTTGAAAAAGAACGTGAAAAAGACGCGCATGTGCGCGTAAGCAACACCCCCGCCAAAAGAAGAAAAGAACGCAGTCTGAGGAAACAGGGATTACGAACTGGAAACGTTGTGAAGTAATCGCATGTGAACCGACAAGAAGTACAAGATACACCCGCTCGCTCTCCCCAAAAATCACGTACAAGGAAATAGCATGATACTTGTACCTTTTAAGCCAGCCCACACGTGAAACGTCACTTACGCGCTTACGTGCTAAGGCCCTTTCCTCCAATAGCACGGTGACGTGCAGTTTTCTCACGTGCTGATTCACTATGCACCCGTGTTGTGGGCAATGCCTGCGCGCCTAACGTCACTGACGCGCTTATGCGCTAAGGGCCTTTCCTCGAATTACACGCTGACGTGCAATTTTTTCACGTGCCAAATCACTCCGTTTCAAGCTGGCCACGCGAATACACACGGAAGACCATGCTCCTACCCAAAAGGCCATTTTCCTGCCCCCAGGGCCCCGAGCATGCTCCTACCTGCCATCTGCTGCTGCCTGACTGCCTGCTGCCCATGTGCCCTGCTATTTGCTGCCTGCACGTCAGCCAGGGGTGCAGTTGCTGTGACCACCCCTGCTGGAACTGAAGACTCCCGACTGGGATACCATCGCTCCACAGCCCAGCCCCAGGACCCAGTTGCCCACCCACACCTGCCTCTGGGGTTGCCATGTCGGGCACAGCACCATCTGGCACCACTGGCAACCCCCAGCTAGAGAGGCAGAGGGCCACCAGCTTCAGTGCCAGGGAAGTTGGTGTCCTGGTGGAGCAAGTCCTGGACAGTATGATACCCTCTTTGGAAGTTCACGCGGCGACAATGAAGGACGGACCAGGATCTGGATGGACATCGTGACTGCCATTAACGAGGAGGGGGTGGCAGTCCGCAACATCAAACATGTCCGGAAGCGCTGGGAGGACTTCAGGTCCAGGACCCTCGACAAGGCCCAGCGCCTCTTGAAGGCAGCGGATGCCAAGGGGCGCCGGGGCCACCTGTCGGACCACCAAATGAGGGTCCTGGAACGCACACACCCAACACTCCACGTCCAGGTCCTTGAGAGACAGACCCATCTGGAGATGAGCGGTAAGTATACATGCATACTGATTGGACGCTGTGCGTGTTGTGTTGTGCCAATAGGTTCAGGATGCACATGTGTTTTTATAGGGCCATGTATGGATGTGTATGTACAGGGGCGTGAGGCTGACACATGTGAGTCACACAGATGGCGTATGTGTTGGTAAGCATGAAGGCCAAATGCAGGTGTGGGAGCACACATGTTTGAATTACTGTGTATGTACGTTGGCATGGTTGTGGTGTCACACATGGATGGTGGTTCCAGCTGCATGTATCTGCACTGTGCACATGTGCATGTGTGTGTATTTGACAAGTGTGCAACTGTGATGCAACATGGATGCATGTGATACTGACATGTAGAAGGCTGAATGGCAGATGTGACATGGATGGCGATCTCATCACTGCGACAGTTGGTGGAGATGTACAGATGCATGTATGTCTGTGTCTGGTGGCGTGTGTGCATGTGTTGTACACTCCCTGTGTTTCATGTGACATCAGGCTCACATTCGGCTGCTCGTGCTGTTGTTTGTGTATGGATGGTGCTGCCTGGTGCAATAATGCTGTTGAATTGCTCATGTGTGTGAGTTGAAATGACATGTGTGTTGGGGAGTGTGATACAATGTCTGAAGTTTGACACTGACACTCATGTACAACTGTCATGTGTGTATCAGTCCATTGTCCAGTGCCCTGATGCCTGTGTTCTATCTCTCCCTGTCTGCAGCGTCAACTGATGAAGAGGGCGGAGAGGATGCTGTGCAGCAAAGCGGCAGGGATCGCACCACCAGCCGGAGACGCATGGCCCGGCTCCCCTCCCAGGTTGCCATCTTGTCGGGGAGTGAGGAGTCTGGTGCTGTGTCCCAGGCCGCAGCTGCCGAGGGTAGGTCCAAGAGGCGGAGGTTGGAGGTGGACTCCTCGGCAGCAGAAGGGGCAGCTGAGACCCCACAGGGGCTGATGGAGGAAGATGGCACGGAGTCATCCAGGTTGGTGGGGGGTTTGGTGGAGGAGGAGGCCGTGGAAAGGACACACACGGGGTCTGGAGGTGGGGATTCCACTGGTGCTAGTGGTGCAGTGCAGGGGAAGGGACAGGAGGTAGCACAGGCCGCCGCGGAGGTGCCTGTGTGTAATCCTGTCCCTGATCCTGTGACTGCATCATCCCGCACCAGCAGGGATGCCTACATCCATTTTCAAGGAGGAGATCCGCTTACAACAACTGGCCTTCCTCTCCCTGCCGACGTGGCTATCCGGGACCAGGTGGAGCCTGTCCTCAGTGGGATGGCGTTGCGCCAACGGGGCATGCGAGGTGACCTGCAGTGTTTTCGTGAAGACACTGCACGTCATCTCAAATGCCTCATTGACCGCGTTGACCTACTGGGACTGGTCACCAGGGCTGGATTCCTCCATTTGCTGGACCTTGTTCTGACCCCCTCCTCACCTGAACACCCTACGCACCAGTCATCCTCCATGCCATCTTCCCACCCATGTATAACCTGGGTACCCTGTGGAGCTGCCTCTGACCCACCGGCCAGGCTGGTGGGGGACACATCCCTGCCACAGTCGGGAGTCGGACGTCCAGCAGGGGTGGCCACTACGACAATTGCACCCCAGCCAGAGGAGGACGTGCAGGCAGCAAGAGCAGGGCACAGGCACAGGCACAGCAGCAGCAACAAGGTGGGAGCAATAATGGCTCAGGGCCGCGACAGCAGAGGGGCAGGCATCGGCCTGAGGGCAGGGGGACCCAGGATTACAGGTGTCTTCCGTGTGGCAGTGGTTGGGCCACGCCATAGATGCGGAGAGGTGGCAGGCGGAAGAGGCACGGCTCACAATGGTCAGGGCGGAGAACTCCATGCGGAGGGCACTGAGGCAGGCCGTGTGCCTCGAGGCAATTCGCAGGGAGTTGGAGGTCAACATGTCATCATCCCTGCGAACCCTTGGGGCCATGGAAGAGGACCGCCTCCACGACATTGAGCAAGAGTTCGATGATGCCCTGGGAAATCAGGAAGTGAGCCATTGGACTAGCCCGCCGCCATTGCATATAGTTTGTAGTTTTAGGTTTCCTTTATCTTTTTCATTCATTTGGGGCGCTTGGACTATGCCACGCCTTTTTGTATATAGTTCTTTATTAGGTCGTTTTTTGGCTAGGTTTCATTTCATTCGTTGGGCTCATGGACCCTGGATTACTTCTTTGTACATAGTTGAACAGTGGATTTATCTATTATTATTTTTCTCACCATGGTTCAATGGATTTTACTGTTTCAGTTTCCTTTGGATTTGATTTGTTGGCCGGAGACTTTGGACACATTTTCATTTCGATTGATTTGGATTCAGACTTCATGATTTTCTGTTTGTGTTTTGGACATGCTGCATTTCATCTTTTTTTGATACATTTTTTTCATGTTTTCATTGGATTTCCTTATTTTTCTGTACAATACATTTTGTTTTATTACTTTGATGTGTGGTATTCTCTCATTGGTTTCATGCATGTCAAGGGGTAGGTTTTCACAATCACCAGCACCCATTGTGGGTTTGATGTACATTCTTGCTATTTGGGTTGTATCATGTAATGGGCATTTCAATGTGGGGTGGATGGGATACTTGGTTGGGTCTTTGCAGTCTTTGCACAGGGGTGGCGTGCGGTGGGATTTGGGAGGCCATGAGGCACATGATTGTGGATCATGATGACGTGTTGGGGGGACATGAGTCTGGGCCTGCTGGCAGGTGCCTGTGACTGCTGGGTGGGTGGGGGTCCTGGGGGACATGAGTCGGGGCATGCTGGCAGGTACCCGTCACTGCTGGGTGGGTGGGGGTTCTGGGGGACATGAGTCGGGCCTGCTGGCAGGTGCCCGTCAATGCTGGGTGGGTGGGGGTTCTGTGGGACATGAGTTGGTGATCACTAATGCAAGGTGACATGTGGGCTGGCTGGGGGGCCTGCCCATGGTGGATGGGCTGCGTGTGGAACATGACCAGGGGTGCAGGGTAGTCCCCTGTGGTGTGGGCTGCCTGCAGGGGCTGTGGAGGGGGTAGAGGGCACACCTGGGAGGACCCACACTGCCAATTCACATGTGAAACTCCCTGCGAACCCCAGTGATACACGTGCCCCGCTCGCACAGGCCCAATCGCGCGTGAAACTCCCCGCAAACCCCAGTAATACACGTACCCCGCTCGCACAGGGCCAATTGCGTGTGAAACTCCCTACGAACCCCAGTGATACACGTACCCCGCTCGCACAGGCCCAATCGCATGTGAAACTCCCCGCAAACCCCAGTAATACACATACTCCGCTTGCACAGGGCCAATCGCATGTGAAACTCCCTGTGAACCCTAGTGATACACGTACCCCGCTCGCACAAGCCCAATCGCGTGTGAACTCCCCGCAAACCCAAGTAATACACATACCCCGCTCGCACAGGACCAATCGCGTGTGAAACTCCCCGCAAACCCCAGTAATTCACTTAGCCCGCTCGCACAGGGCCAATCGCTTGTGAAACTCCCCGCGAACCCCAGTGATACACGTACCCCGCTCGCACAGGGCCAATCGCATGTGAAACTCCCAGCGAACCCCAGTAATACACGTACCCCGCTCGCACAGGGCCAATTGCGTGTGAAACTCCCCGCGCAGGGGTGTACATGTATTCGGAGGGGTGCGCAGGGAATTTTACAGGTGTTTTCGTGGTTGGGGGGCTGTATGCTGGTCCACTGGCCTGTGCGCCATGTACGGATTTGTGCGCTGTGCATGGCGCACAGGGAGGGGTTGGGGGCGTAACTGGCACTGCTGCAGGGTCGCTGCACCACTCTGCGCCACGGCTGGTAATGGATGTTGAAATCCATGAATACGCTGTGCGCGGAAATGGATTTTGGTGCACGCGGCTGGAGCAGACTGTCGCACGCGCACACTGTGCACCAGCCACGTGTGCCACTTGTGCGCTGAATTCTATGAATTACCCCCCTAACTGCAAGATTTCGGATTTCTTTCAGCAAGCACTGCTTTTCATCTGTGCTCCATTTTTACATGTTGGGCAGCCCAATGACATGTTTCAGAAGTGCGGTCTCCATTCCACCACTGACAACATGCATGGTAGATTCGGCAGCCATCTTTTTGTGCTTGGTAGAGCGCAGTTTCCTTAGGTTTTGGCGCGCATGGAGTTTTCGTGGCCATTTTGATGACCCAGCCGGAAATCCCTCGGATTCCATGCCTTTGTCCCTGGCAGGGGCATGGCAGCCCCTCAGCCAATGAGGAGTCTCGAAGTGGGGCCATCCCTAGCTCCGAGCCTCCACACTGCTGGAGGCCGCCTTCGTCTCCCGCTGGGTATTAAGGTATGTTTTTTTTGGGGGTTTTTTGTCCTCTCTCCCTCCTCCAAAATCCAACTTACCGTCAGCCTGCTTTGTCCCCGGTGGGGGACGATGACAGCCTGCAGCCATGAAATCTAAGATTTGTATTCAATTTACTGGAGTAGCAGAAAATAATTAACTTACTTGAAGGGGTAGCCTGTCCATAGTGGGCGACTGGGCTTTGACCTGCCACCCATTCTGGGCAAGCCAGCCCAGTGAAAACATTCAGCAATAATTTTGCTGCAGCAAGCAGCTGAGGGAGAGTTCCTTCAACAGTTTGTTTACACCAGCATGCATGTCTGATGGGCCATACAAGAGGTGCTTTACTACCAGAGCCTTGCATTGCCCAGTTGGGATGCAGGCTAGGGTACTGTAGCTCTGAATATGCGTAGGGGTGTGCCCGTGCCTCATCACACATTTAGATGTTCGGGGCCTTGAGCATGTGCAGAAACGAGGAAGCTCTTCCTTCTTCCTGGTTCTTGTCTGTGCTGCATGGGAAACAGGAAGTCCGAGGGTCACATCACAAGTATGGCGGTAAGGCAACAACGGCGCTAGTATCGCAAGGCTACCTCCAACCTCATAATGAGGCCCAGAGAGTCCTCACTGAAGCCTGTCTTGATGAGGGTTAGGTTCTGGACTCAGATTGCAGGTAAGGAAATAAAATCTGTATATGTGTGCGTGACTGCATTTATGGAATGAGTGTATACTGTTTGGGTGTGCATGTGAATGAAAACATGTATAGTGTATGGGTACATGTGTGAATGATAGATTGAATGTTGTATGGGTGTGTCATTGAAAAAGAAGGTATGAATGGTGTATGGGTGTGTGAGGGATTGTGTATGAATGCTGAGTGAAGGCGTGTGGTTGTTCGCTTACGTGTGTTCTCGAGATCGGCCTACTGATGTGGGGGGTTTATTAAGGTGGTATGGCATTTTTACTGGGTATCAAGAGTAAAGCAAACATACATATTATTACATTGCTAGACACCAGTACATTGTGGCAGCTGGTCTGGTTACATTTTCTTACTGTAGTATGGCCTTTTTTACTATGCATCAAGGGTAAAACAACAAGATAAGTGTTATTATGTGGCTGCAATGGCCTACATTGTTGCAAGCAGTCTGGTTAAGTTATCCTATTGTGGTATGGTATTTCTGTACAGGCATCAAGTGTAAAGCAAACACGTTAAGTGTTATTATGTGGCTAGACTGACCTACATTGCTGCAGTCAGTCTCGTTACATTTCTTACTATGGCATGGCATTATTTACTGGTCATTAAGGGTAAATCAAACATGATGAGTGTTATTACATGGCTAAATTGATCTAACTTGCTGTGGCCAGTCTGGTTAAGATCTTTTACTGTGGAATGTACTTTTTTACTGAGCTTCAAGTGTAGACTAAGCATAATGAGAGCTATTACATAGATAGGCTGCTCTACATTGGTGCATCTATGGCCTAGATTGGTGTAACTAGTCTGGATATATTTTCTAACTGTGGCATGGCATGTGCTATTGACAAATCCAACAGGAGAATATTAATATATGTTAATAATGTCATATATGATGCAGCCTACATGTGTAGGCACAGCCAGCATGAACATTCTTTTTATACTAGCCTATATTATTGGCAAAGGCATCATAAAATTAGTTGCAAAATCCTCCTGTTAACAATTTGCATCTGATGGTTTTCATGTATCACCATTCAAACCTGCATGCAAACTGTGTGGTATTTGGCCCAATTGTTCACACAAGTATGCTGCAAAAAGCAGCATTTTAAACACTGTTGTAAAAATGTGTTCAGCTGGAGAAGCCCTCCACCAACCAAGTTCCTTCACTGGAAACATGTATGCTCCTCCAATTAAAACATTCACTAACCACCGGCGAGACTAAAATGGCGCAATGGCCACCTACTTACCAGTAATTGTTATTCCATTCAGTCCTACTCTCCTTCATTGCAGTAATGAAACATAAAGGATTCTTCTTTTAGGCCCGCAGGAGATAGGGTCTACAAGAGCCCATACACCGTCCCATATTCAAATATGCATGTAGCAGGCATGCTTGCGTAACGTCATTGTCGTCATATTGGAGTCAGGAGCACTGACAACATCTCGCATAACATTGTGCGGACATTGTGCGGACATCTTTGTGTCTTTGTGTCAGACACAATTGAGACACAGCCTCTGACAGTCTGAAAAAGGCAATTGTTGAGTCAGGCACTATTCAAGACTTCATGTTATCATCACTAGGATTTTCTATATGGGTACAACTGCCTGGAATTTGGCCTGTCCTGCCAGGGAGCGATTGTGCACACAAGCAGACCAACAAGAAGGAGGGCAGTAAGGAGCGGTTCAGGCAACATACCTTTGAAGGGTCTCACATGAGCGACTTGTTTCCTCAGTTCCTTCCAAGCTCGGGGGAGCATGTGATTAAGTGGGATATCTGGACGTGGGATTTGCAAGACTAGGTCTTAGCAATTCATGGTCCCAGCTACAGTGTGGATCTCTAGCAGGCATTGCTTATGCACTCCTTAGGTTTCGAGGAGCGAATAGAATTGAAGAGTCTACCTGAACTCATGGGAAGCATAGATGGGGAGGGTTGTGCTGCCTCTGTTGATGCCCTTAATTTGTACGAAACGATATTGAGGAAGATGGGCATTCATTACGAGAAGAATTCTAGACCCACTCTGGAACATTATAATTTTGGGATACGAGAACAAGGATAAGGGGAATCTGATGAAGACCTTGTGACTGATCTAAGGGAGATGGCAAATAGATGCAACTTTGGAAGTACGTACATGAACATATTAGGGATCAGTTTATGCTGTGTGGGAGGGAGCACAAGATAAGGGAAGGGATTTGGAGTAAGGGAGATCCTAGTTTAGATGAGGTGACAGACATTGTGCAGAAAGTTGAGCACATGATGCAGTGTGTTAGAGAGCTGGAAGCTAAGAACACAAAGGAAAAGAAAGAGTGTGCAGCGGTCAAAGCCAAAGAAAAGATGGAGAGGAAATGTCCTTTGGGAAAGGGGGGGGGTCATGAGACTAAGAGTAGGCAAGACAAAGAAGGGATGCTTTGTATGCCGAGTGCAGGAAGTGTGGAAGGACGTGGCACTATGCCTGATTTTGCAGTAACTTCTCCTCTTAAGGAGTAAAGGTGATCAACCAGTTTGAGGAAGACAAATATGAGGAGTGGCATCAAATTGATGATGTTGTGGTTGTGTGTTTTTCCGTTGGCCAAGTTGGGGCAAAAGCCAAGAATGGAAGGAAACCACATGCTGAAGTTTGCGTGAATGGGCGTGGAGTGCCCATTCTCATAGATTGTGGGTCGTACTACACTATAGTACATTGAGAGATGTGGCTTGGACCTTTTGGTGGATAGGGTAAGAGACTTACTAGCCCAAAGGTGAAAGCCAATGCGTATGATGCGGCAGGAATGAGATTGTGGGGAAATTCAGGGCAACATTAGAGTGTAAGAAGAAGTCCACTGAGGCTGTTGTTTTTGTGCCGAAGAGTGGGTGCAGCCTTCTTGGTGATATGAGCAATGTACGATGAGCATCGTAATAGTTCCCAGTGTCCCTGGTTTGGTGTCTGTGCTGAATAGTGCCTCCAGGGTAAAAGATGTGTTTGGGGGTGTGTTTGAAGAAAGCCTGGGCGCTTGAAGACTTAAACTGGGAGCAGTGTCTGTTGTGGGTAGTCCTAGGCATGTACTATTTTGCCTCAAAGAGGAGGTGAAGAAATAAGTATGAAAACCTGAGCAACAGGGAGTGATTGTGTGGGATGTTTTAACCCACTCTGCTTTGCCCTGCGGCCTCACTGGTGCTGGTGGCAGCAAGGGTCAATCAGAATGGTTCTTTCATCCTGATTCTCCCTCGCCGGGTACTAATGTGATATATACACTAACAGTGACTACAACACAAAAAGAAAAGTAATATGTTTGATTAATAATAACATATAATGTATCAGTCTAAAAAGAGAGGCAAAATGAGGGATTAGAGAATGGAGAGGGATGAAGATAGCAGACCATCACAGACTCACTCCAGTTTACCATTAGGTTTTGAAATAACTTCAGAATTATTTTCTTATTACAATTCCCACTTATTAATTATCTTCAGAACGTAACGTAACCAAGAGATGTCCAGTAATGCACACATAACATGTTGTAATTGGCCACAGAAAGAGCATTTTCTTTCAACATGTCTGCTCCTAAATTTATTTTAGGCCCGTCTAAATACATTCAAATGGTATTCATGACATTTTCCATTTTGCATAACCTTTTTCTTTCCTCTTCTTTCTTCCCACTCCCTCATCCCTTCATCCCATGGCCACCACCACTCCCCAGACCCGCACATCTTTCTGGTTCTTTATTTTTAGGGAAAGTGATAACAAAAAGATAGAACCATCATAACCCCTCGATCCTGTTCCAGCATTACATCGGTATGATTCCAGTACTTTACAATAAACAATTAAATAAAAGTGGTTCATAGTGTCATTAACTGTTCACAATTGACCCATATCAAGCAACAGATACCAGATCAGGTCACAAGATAATTGGAACTATGAGGTCCATGATCCATGATTTTCCATCCGGCATTCCCAGGTGAGCTGTGTAGGGTCCTCTGACCCCGTGGGCTTTTAAAATATCTTTGCCCATTTTCTTAGTTTTCGCCAGGTCCAGCGTGTTACCTCACTTCCCCGGCTCCATTAATCTCCGTTTCCCTCCCTCCGCCCGCCTCCCAACCCTCCCTCCACCCGTGATTGGTTGTTTGCCTTCCTTGTGTGCAATGCTGAACAGCTTCACCGTGGGAAAATGCCATTTCCATCCGGAGTTCCCAGGTGACCTGTGTAGGGTGCTCTGATCCCGTGGGTTTTTAAAATATCTTTGTTCATGTTCCTGGTTGCCCCCAGGCTTTGCGTGTTACCTTGCGTCTCTCTTCCCCTCCCTCTGCCCGCCTCCCAACCCTCCCTCCACCCGTGATTGGCTGTTTGCCTTCCTTGTGTGCAATGCTGAACAGCTTCACCATGGGAAAACGCCATTTCTGTCCGGAGTTCCCAGGTGAGCTGTGTAGGGTCCTCTAACCCAGTGGGCCTTTAAAATATATTTGCCCATGTTCCTGGTTGCCCCCAGGCCCTGCGTGTTACCTCGCTTCCCCGGCTCCATTCGACTCTCTTACCCCCCCTCTGCCTGCCTCCCAACCCTCCCTCCATCCGTGATTGGCTGTTTGCCTTTCTTGTGTGCAAGGCTGAAGAGAATCACCGCAGGATAATGCCATTTGCATCCAGCGTTCCCAGGTGAGCTGTGTAGGGTCCTCTGACCCTGTGGGACTTTTAAATATCTTTGCATATGTTTCTGGTTGCCCCCAGGCCCTGTGTGTTACCTCGCTTTCCCGGCTCCATTCATCTCTCTTCCCCTCCCTCCGCCCACCTCCCAACCCTCCCTCCACCCTTGATGGGCTGTTTGCCTTCCTTGTGTGCAATGCTGTACAGCTTCACCGTGGCACAACACCATTTTCATCCGGTGTTCCCAGGTCAGCTGTGTAGGGTCCTCTAACCCGTGGGCCTTTAAAATATATTTGCCTACGTTTCTGGTTGCCCCCAGGCCCTGCGTGTTACCTAGCTTCCCCGGCTCCATTCGACTCTCTTCACCTCCCTCTGCCCGCCTAACAACCCTCCCTCCATCCGTGATTGGCTGTTTGCCTTTCTTGTGTGTTCCTCCACCCATGATTGGTTAGTTCTCTGGCCTTAACTGACCCTGCCAGGACAGCCCTCTACCCAGCAGCCCCTGTGGTGAAGGGCCCCAAGGCAAAGGGCGGCTCCAACATAGGCAGCTCTGTGAGGCAGAATCATATGCAGTACCCTTTGGGAACACCACATACAATTAAGAGTACAAGTGTAAGAACAAATTCACCTTTGGTACAAGCCTGCACTACACAGTAAAGTGGTAACGATGGCTGAGCAGCCAGACTTATCTCAAGAGTAAAGTGAGCAGTATCAGAAGTTACACAAAGAACAGCAATTGCCATGGTTCAAACAAACACTGACTCAAGGATTCTGAGTAAAAGAATATACATTTATTTACACCATCAGTTGAAAAACAGCTCACTAATATAAAGCAGCAGAAAATCACAATCTTAATACACTAAACACCACCCAATGAATTCTGGACAAGTTAAGCTCAAAATGAAGTGAAAGCAAAATGGCACTCCCGCAATTTAAAAAGAGAGGGAAAGACAAGGTTATTCAAAATGAAGCAGCACCAACAAGTAAGTAGGCAGGTCAATCTAGAAAAGGCATACTACAACTAGGATTCAAATCAATAGGGCCAATTTTAATGGTTCAGAGTCTTTGCAGAGGATCACACAGTTTAGAGTAGTTTGCAGTTAAGTCTTTGCCAAGAGTTTGAAAGGAAGTTGGTCGGAAGAAAAGTTATTTAAAAGAGTAGAGAAGGACAAGCCCTCGGATTGGTGAAAGATTTCAAACACTTTCACCGCGGTTGGACAGAACGAATAACCGGGTTTTCACAGTACTTTAGTAGAAGGAAAAGGCTGTAGCTCAGGCAGAAGTTTCTGCCAGGTCCTGCAGGCTCACGGTTCCTGAAGTGACTGTCGGACTGACAAGAAGGAGGAAGACTGGAGGGTCCTGCACTGCCCAGGGAAGAAACCAGCAGTAGAGCAAAGCAACGAATAAAAGGTGTGCTCCTTAAAAACCAAATAGGGTCCAGTCCTCCTGGCTATCCGGTTTACTGCAGCGGTGCACAGCAAATTTGATCAGGGGAGGGAGGCCTTGCTTGGTGGTTGGCGAACTAGTTGGTCCCACCAGCTCAAGGGAAGAAGATACCTTGCAGATCTTCTCTGTCTTTGAAGTGTAGGAGATTCGGACCCGCAGCAGTGCTTCATCGGGAGGTTCAGTGGTTGTAGTAGTCCTCTTCCTTCAGCTTCTCTTTGGTTCTCTCGATCCAGTGGTGACTCTGCCTTACAAGTCCCGAAGACCTGCTTTTTATGCAGTTTTCCCCCATTCACACAGCCTGGCTGTCAATCACAGAGCAGGTGTCTGTCCTGGCAGGACAGTCACCTAGCCAATCAAAAAAGAGTGTGATTTGGGTCTCCAAGGAGACCCTGTGCAGGGGGCCTAAAACCCCTCCCTCACATCCTGTCCACCCAGACAGGCTTCTGTGCAGAAGCCTGCCAAAGGACAGTGAACAAAGGAACCAAACCTGGTTTGTCACGCAGAGTAAAACACGAGAAAGACCTTTACAAAAAGAAAGGGCGAATAAACCCAGCCGGAACCAAATTAAATTGAATGGGGTCCAGCGGATTAAAGTTTGAGGCTACTAACATAGCCTAAAACAGTACCAAGGCTATTTTCATAGTCCGTGGTAGGGAGAAAATTGTAGATACCACTGCCACCAGCCAAATCTTAAAGAAAGGGGAACGGAATAATGTTCCATGAGAGACAGACAAAAAAGGGCTAACTATTAACCCTTTCCAGTACTCTATTGAAGATAGTTTGTACTGGGTCTGTGGATTTAAAAAGACTAATAAAGTTAATGGCAACTTTACATGTTCTGGGAGACAGTAGCTAGTCCCAAAAAATTGAGTTTAAAGTGGGAAGTCTGAAAAAGACAACTCTGTGTCACTGCACTAACGGTGCTGTGTGACACATAATAAAAAGATGATGCCTATTGAGTAGGTGAGACTCCACAGTCTATGAACACACAAATGTAAAACACACAGCAAAACACATGTAAGAGTAGGAGAAAAAGGCTCACACTCTTACCAGGTGTACAAAATAAATCCTAGAAATCCAGCAAAGCTGCTGAGGGACTCAGCAGGTATGGGAAATTAGCCATTCTGGAGAATTCTCCCTAACAAACTCCAGAAAGTGTCTGCAGGTGCCAGCATGGGAAGCCATTGAAGCCAGCCACCAACCGACAGCGCAGAAATAAGTAAGTGTGGCATGGGTGGGGATTAAAGAAATCACTCTACTCCAAAAAGCCCTGCCACTCTACATTACCTTACCAAATATAGACCACCAGGCAAACATCACTTACAACACTCTTACTTAGATAGAATTGTGACGGTTTATAGTCATAATTTCGAAAACATAATTTCGAATTACAAAAATGTCGAATTCAAAAATGTCGAATTCAAAAATGTCGAAAACACATACATATAATAGAAAAAGTAATTAATTCGAAAATAAAATGTCGAAAAAAATCGAAAATGTCACAAATACTAACGTTTTTTATGGGGGGGTCCCCCCCAACCCCCCCATCCCAAACCCCTACCCCAACCCCCCCCTCCTCCCCATCCCCCCCAACACCCCCCATGGATATACCTTTAATTTTTTTTAAAAAAATATTTAATAAAACATTAATTAAATAATTAATTATTAAAAAAACCCATCCCAAACCCCTACCCCAACCCCCCCCTCCTCATCCCCCCCACCCACCATGGATATACCTTTAATTATTTAAAAAAATTATGTTTAATAAACTATTATTAATTAATTATTTATTTAAACATTAATTCGAAAAAAAATCGAAAAAAATTCGACATTTTTGTAAATCGACATTTTTATTTTCGAATAAATATTTTCGACATTTTGACTTTCGAAAATATTGTATTCGAAAATATGACTGGACACCAATTGTGACCACTAGCTTAAGTCTATCCGAGACAGGATTGTAATTTTGCCTTACTTCGCATCTAGACATATTGGTGCAAGCTAGCAAGTTTCACACTTACATAGAATTTTGTGGGTTATTAAGTACCACATCAGACAAAAGTGTGAACATTAGCCTGAGTCACACCTAGATAGAAATGTGAAGGTTAGCAATGCCATACTTAGATGTAATTCCGAATGACAGCATGAGCCACACTCAGATGGAATCGTGAACATTACCCCACGTCGCATCTAGACAGAAATGTAATGGTTAGCATGCGCCACACTTAGATGAAATCCTGAATGATAGCATGCGCCACACTTAGATGGAATTGTGAACACTAGCTTACATCGCATCTAAACAGAAATGTAAAGGTTAGCATGTGCCACACTTAGATGAAATTCTGATTGTTAGCATGTGCCACACTTAGATGGAATTGTGAATGATAGCATGTGCCACCCTTAGATGGAATCATGAACACTAGCTTATGTCGCATCTAGACAGAAATGTAAAGGTTAGCATGCGCCACACTTAGATGAAATTCTGATTGTTAGCATGTGCCACACTTAGATGGAAATTGTGAATGATAGCATGTGCTACACTTGGACGGAATTGTGAACATTGGCCTGAGTCGCATCTAGACAGGACTATGTAGCTTAGCAAATGCCACACATAGATGGAATTGTGAATGTCACCATGTGCCGCACTTGGCCAGAGCTGTGTATGCTAACATGTGCCACACTTACATGGAATTGTGAAGCTTAGCTTGTGCCACACTTAGATCGAATTGTATATACTAGCATATGCCACACCTAGGTGGAATCATGAACATTAGCCTGAGTTGCATCTAGACAGGATCATGAAGGTTACCAAGTGCCACACCTAGATGTAATTCCGAATGACAGCATGTGCCACACTGGAATCGTGAACATTACCACACGTTGCATCTAGATAGAAATGTAAAGGTTAGCATGCACCACAGTTAGATGAAATCCTGAATGATAGCATGTGCCACACTTAGATGGAATTTTGAATGTTAGCATATGCCACACTTAGATAGAATTTTGAATGATAGCATGAGCCACACTAATATAGAGTTATGAACATTAGCCTGAATCACATCTAGATAGAAATGTGAAGGTTAGCTATGCCAAACTTAGATGTAATTCCAAATGACAGCATGTGCTACACTCAGATGTAATCGTAAATATTAGCCTGCGTAGCATCTAGATAGAAATGTGGAGGCTAGCATACACCACACTGAGATGGAATTGGGAATGATAACATGTGCCACCCTTAGATGGAATCATGAACACTAGCTTACGTCACATCTAGATAGACATGTAAAGGTCAGCATGCACTACACTTAGATAAAATTGTGAATGATAGCAGGTGCCGTTTGGATAGAGTTGTGAATGTTAACATGTACTGCAACATGGAAATCTAGCACATCACCTCTAAGCAATGTTGCCAATAACCAACCCACTAACAATTTCACCCTCTGTATACACCTCTCAAACTCTGCACAAAAACAAGCACAACCCTATAGCACAACAAACAGCACAAACGTCACTACACCTCAACAACAAAACAAACCACACATAGACTCACACAACAGCGCACAACGGCTACCGAACGAAAAGCACCCAAGCCCAGCGGACAGTGTAAACCGGGTTGAAGCTGCCAACAGCACATCACTGCTTTCTTGCACTTTTCCCGCTCGTTCCCACTAACTCACCCCCTGTCCCCTTTTCAGATCCGCCAGAGCGCCAGGGGACCCCTCTGGATGGCCAAAGGTTGCAGACCCTTGATTGAGTTCTTGTTGGCGATATTTCTCAAGTAATAGGTGGAGCACGCTCCTTCACTCAAGCTATGAAGGAAACATGCCCACTACGTTTCTTACTGTAAGTTGCACCATTTTAAACCTTTAACAAGGAGGAAAAGTATGACAGATAAAAATGTATCCAGGTCAGAGCAATGTGCTTCCTGGCCAGTGTCAATGCTATGCCACATATTTCCCAATAGTGGTGTGAAATTCCATGATGTATTCCAAAAGTTTACAATTTTAATTACATGTAATCTAAGTTGGATAACAATCTCTTCCGGAAATAAAACCATTTCTATAAACCGTGCACAATATGCAAACACTACGATACAAACCCAAACATTTAATTTACATTAAAACTATACATATTACACATTTCAATATTTTTAAAACCTAATATATAAAAAAAAAACTCTGGGGTAAAAAAAAAATACGTTCTCGTATTGTGCCGTTGAAGGATAGGATCCACTGAATATCTGGATGCTTAGTAGTAACGGTAATACAGAACCAAGTAATTGAAACAGACCTGCCAGGAGCCACAAAAGAATCACAAAAGCGCTGTATTCAGGGAGCGAAGGAGTGTAGGCAGGAGTGTAGGCAGCAAGACATGCGGAGAGGAGCTGGATTTCAGATCAAGGAAGTGGAAGGAAAGAAAAAGGAATCAGGAGCCTCAGAACCGCAGGAACCAGAAGGCAGGTGGTGGTAGACATTTTAAATGAACCAGTTGAAAGGGAATGGAGGTAAGGAGAAGTGCAGCAATGGGGCAAAGCGCAAAGGCACAAGACGAAGAGTAACAAGAACAGCGTCAGTGCTTGGCTAGAACAAAGCTATGCAAGGAGCTTACTGCAGCAAAGCTCTTTATGCTGTTACAGATGCCGGCAAGTCCCGTGTGGACCTCCCGATCTCCCACTCGCCATCTTGGAATAAGCTAGAATGCTTATTGTGCTTTGATTCCTCGGTCGAACACAGTGCCATCTCAGGGGAATATACTCTGTGAGGATGTCTTTTTCTCTATTGTTGGCATATACACCAATTGCGATTTTGGTTCCTAACAGTATGTTCCCTCCATGGGAGCAAAGGTGCTGGTTTCCATGGATGAGCTCTGTGGAATCTTCTGAGAAGTACAGGAGCATGTGCGGTCAGAAGAACCATAACCTTTCCGGTCGAGTAGATATTGTAGATTACCTCTGAAATATCTGGAACACATATGGCCTCAACTTCATATTCAGGTCCTGCAGTGGTATCCACTGGAGGAGGCGGTCTTTGACCACATCTATGAAAATGGCCTGTCATATGTTTCTTTAGTTGTGACACATGGAACGCTGGGTGTATCCTAGGCCATGAATTGGGTAGCAAGACCTTATAGGCCACTGAACCAATGGTTTGAGTAATCCTAAAGGGTCCAAAAACCTAGAAGACAAATTTGAAGGAACCAGATGTCTTAGCAGAAAGCGTGATGAGGGCTATACAAGATCTCCAACTGCAAAGGATGCCTGTAAACATCTTTTGTCCACATATTTCTTGCTGGTGGCTCTAGATTCAGTAAGAGCATAGGGCTACTGTATGACTTGACTGTATCTTGTCTATGAGTTCTTCGACTGATGGAATCTTGGTAGTAAGAGGTGTCACAGTAGGTATACTGGAGGTATGATAACCATATGAACACTAGAAGGGGTTTACTCATATGGCTGTGTGTATTGAGTTGTCATATGCTAATTCTGAATAAGGCAGTAGTTCAGAACAATTATCTTGTGATGCAGAAAAGAAGCAGCATAAGTTCTATTCAAATGACTGATTTAGCCTTTTGGTGTGTCCATTCGACTGAGGATGGTAGCCTGAGGTCAAAGCTCTTTGTATACCAAACATCTTACACAGTTGTTTCCAAAAGCCTGAAGTGTACTGAAGACCCCCGATCAGACAAAATCGTGGCTGGCAATCCATGGATACGGAAGATATGGAAGATGGTGTGCAGAAAGATTTTACCAATTTCTTGAAGCAGAAGGCACTTGTGACAAAGCTATAAAATGAGCCATTTTAGTTAGATGGTAATCATAATAGTGGTTTGATTATCAGAGAGAAGTAATTCAGCAGTGA
The DNA here is from genome assembly GCF_040938575.1 of Ambystoma mexicanum. NCBI lineage: Eukaryota > Metazoa > Chordata > Amphibia > Caudata > Ambystomatidae > Ambystoma > Ambystoma mexicanum. The sequence goes on from NC_090922.1 coordinate 1,268,733,804, forward strand.
AATCCGTACTGTTGCCATCGTTGAATTGGTAAGGCAGGCTGGACTAATTTACCTAATGGAAGTCTGCAAGGTGTTTAATTTTGTTTTCAGATAACACAAGCTGTAACATAATCCTGTATGGCCTTAGAAAGGGTAGGCCACCAAAAATATATTGTCACATTATCTAAAGTAACTCAAACTCCACAATGTCCCGTGGTCCTTGCACCATGACGCATAGACAGTACTTCCTCTTGTAAGCATGAGGTAACTATGTATAACTTCAGATTGAGAAGAGAAGGCCTTGACCTTCCTACAATCCATGTTGTTCACATTACTTCTTGTACCAAAGCCTTTTCAGGACAGTTCTATAGACAAACTATTTGTAAAAATGTGGTGACTATAAACCAAAAAAGATGCCTTGGCAAACAGTCGTTCCTGAACATAAGCTTTTCCAGTTTCTTGATCTGTTCTGGATAAGGCATCTGGCATCTGGTTATTTACTCCAGGTACAAAGGTGGAGGTAATGCCATATTGTGAAAAGAAATAAGCCCATCTGGCCTTACGGCTGTTTTGGCATTTATACTGTTTTAATACATTTAGATGGTGGTGATCTGTCCTTACGGTTATCTGGTACTTGGATCTCAATAATAAATGTTGCCATTCCTTACATGCCCTTTTTATGGCCAACAGCTCCTTCTCTAAGACTGTGTAATTTACTTCAGAGGTTGATAACGTTTTGGCCAAATATGCAATAGGAGGTTCGTAGCCACCTTAAAATGTTTGTTTCAAAACTGCACCAATAGCTGAGTTGGAAGCATCGGTCTCCCATATGAAAGGCCAGTCTTGATCTGGTAGTCTTAAAATGGGTGCCTTAGTGACATTTTGCTTGCGTTCTTGAAAAGCCTTTTTTGCTGTTTCATTTCAATGGAGGCATACTCCCTTCTTTAACAATGCTGTTAAGGGTAGGCTCTTCAGATAAAAGTTGGCAATAAAAATCAGATAAAAATTTGAAAAACCAAGAAATCTTTGTATATGCTTAACCGATGTTGCTTCCTTCCATTGCATTATAGCTTGCACCTTTGCTGGGACCATGGACGCTTCTTGTGAGGATAACATGAAGCCTAAATAGTTACTGAAGTTAGACGAATTTTACACTTTTCCAATTTGGCAAATGAATGATTCTTTTGTAAACACAAGAGGACCTCTGACACGTGCTGATAGCGTTCTTGAATATTTCTTTAGAAAATTGAAATGCTGTCAAATAAATAACCACTGAATAGAGCATGATGTCAGCAAAGAGGTGGTCCATGAAGCACTGAAACACAGCAGGGGCATTAGCCAAACCAAAGGGCATAACATGGTATTCATATTGGCCGAATGGTGTGCAAAATGCAGTCTTCCATTCATCGTCAGTATGAATCTGGAGATGATGATTCAGTTTTGTATATACGGATACATCTCTCACAGCCTCCAAGATGTCTGGTAACAAATGGAGGGGGTATTTATCATTCACAGATATATTTTTTTCCAGCCCTCTGAAGTGAATACATGGATGTAATTCAGATGTGTACTTCTTTGGAATAAAAAATAAAGACACACCCGCTGGTGACTTTGACTCAGTTAAAAACCTGTTACGTAGGTTGGTTGGTAGTTATTCTTGTAATGCTGTCTTTTCTGGTCCGACAGGGTACACATTCTGCAGAATGGCACTTGAGTGTCAGGCTACAAGTCTATGGCACAATCGTCAGCTTTGTGAGGTGATAGTTCCTTGTATTCATCCTCTGAAAATACTTGTCGGTATCTGATATTCTTATGGCAATAAATGAAGAGAGGCTATGGATTGGGTATTTGTCCTTTTGTCAATGTCAAAAGGAGTATGGAAACCAACGGCTCCATTGTTTAGACAAAGAGATAAGAAAATGTTGAATCCTAAAATAAACGTTCCTGCCATCCAGTTAATGAATGTATTTGGCGGCAAAGCGATGGAAGGCCCAGGATGATCGCATAATGGGTGCCTTTATCAGATCAAATTGTATTGTTTCTGTGTGCAATGATATATTCATGGTGACGTCTGATGTTTGTTCTGTAATGGGTTCAGAGGACAGGGATGTACCATCCATTCCTTCCACTGGTATCAAAACGGGTGTGGACACCCAAGAGACCTGATGTTCTTTTGCCCACTGGCCATCTAGGAATTATCCTGCTGCACTGCAGGCTATGAGAGGAGGTATGTCTTGCAACAGTTTGTCCTCCACTATGATATTCACTCTAAGGTTCACCATTGTCGAGTCTTGAGGGTTATGGGTTTGGGACTAAGTAAACCAAAACGTGCAAGCCCTATTTTGCACTCCTTGGGGGATATCCAAACCCAAGTAAGGTAAGGTGCTCTACAATCCAGGTGACCCAAAAGGTTGAACCCACATGTAGATGCAAGAGTATAGTATTTGTCTACGATTTTTATCTAAATAGTATAGTCATGTTCAATTATTCAAAGGTCTTCAAACCTGTTTCAATCAGTTAATCAATGAGTCTCTAACGCGACAGGATCATTTTTAAAGAAAAGCAGCACAACAATTGTTGAAGTAAACAAAAGGTTAATATTTTATCTCATAAAAGTTAGGAAAATGCCCATATATAACACAATGGGATTATAGACAAAGATGGTTAGAACCATAATGTAAGAAACATATTGTAAAATTTCTTCAATGTAAATCTAGTTACGTGGGAAAATACCCATGTAACACACAATGGAATTTCAAAAGAAGATTGGCTAAGATCATAATGTAAATAGCACAATTTTACCAATGTACATCAAGTCATATCAGACCCAATCAGATCACAGTGGGTTCCAACATGTAACCGCTTCTGTTTACAACATTCACACAAGTAGTATGATTATGCACAATTGGTTTACACAGAAATCCAAAATAGCTCCTTTTAGACTGATATGTGCCAACGTGTTCGAATTCTAACAATCCATCTTCAGGGCATGTGAGCTATATGTTCCTATTATTCATAGTGTTTTCTTCTAGACACCTAAGGATTTACAAAAAGACTAATTTATTATGTGGGCCAGCATAAGACGTGTAGCAATCCTATTCATTTGTGTAGACATGAGTATAGATACGGACATTACTTAAAACACGCTCCATTGGACAGAATTTAGCTACACTCTTTTAAGAGTGCCTGTATCGGTCTGACCTTGGTTTTTCCATTTCTCTCCCTAATTCTGCACACGAATGCAGTGCCATTGTGACCGTCCGCTACATACATGGGTGGAAAAGATGGAGTGAGTGGAACAGATGGAGTGGATGGAACGGATGGAGTGGATGGAATGGTTGGATTGGGCGAAACAGATGGAGTGGATGGAACAGATAGTGTTACGCCCTACTGATAACCAAATGGATCCAATAGATGAAATGGATGATCCGACGAAGTGAATGAACGGACAGAGTAAACAAAACGGATAGAACAGATGGTATAGCTGGAGTGCCCGATCTCAACCGCATAACTGATAACCGCCATATTACACCACCACGCTTACTCTCTCCTATACACCAACACTCAACTGGAACACAGCGATACTATGACACATTCGGTATAGCTGTTCTCATACTAACACCCGCCACTTACTCCACATCATTCTGACTAACCTCCCAACTGCTACACCTACCGCTAAGAAGCAGCTAACATGCAACTGCCACATCGGCTGCACATATAGTCGGTGCACACACGCACCTTATGACCCTTTCCCTCTCTACTGATTTCTGAGGCCGTTCAACCTACCAGCGCTTTGAGATCATACCAATGATACATAAGGCGCTATATAAATGCCAAGTAAAATAACATTACATAACTTCCAGCTGTGGTAATCCTTGCCTCTGCAGCTGGGTGAGTGAAGTACGGCTTTATCTTTCACTAATTTACCATTTATGTATGCAATTACATGTAGGTATGTTTAGTATCACCTATATTAAACCAATTCTCACTTAACAGGTGTGCCCTTCTGCGCTACCATTGTATGGGCCGGAAGGTTAGTAAAAGAAAATAAACATTTATATTAAAACACAATGAATAGGATTACTACACTTCCTATGCTGGCCCACATACTAAGTTGGTCTTTTTGTAAGTGCTGACCACATCACATATCCTAATGCAGATAGTATTATTTTGAGTGCAGATGCCAATATACTGCAGGATGTATGAAATGATGCGGATGACTTCCTACTGTGATCGACAAATTTCCACTAATCTTACGAACAGGCAGCTGTTCGCTTGGTAATTTTGATGCTCCAATACCTAATGGATTGCCATCTATACACAAGGTTAGGATCAATGGGCCATAGGCACTCTCTATTCTAGGTCTGATTTCAGAATCTTTCACCTTGGACCAACTTCCTACCTCTACAAAAAAAGAATGGATAGTCGATCTTGTCCTCATATTGCACAATGTGAATCTCCCCGGTATATCTTGGGGAATCTCCCATTTAATGAGTTTATACCTATTGCCACCAAGCTAGAACAAAAGGTTCTGCTCACATAGTTATATTTCTCAGCTATAATGACTGGGAGCGGGATACCTCTTTATTCACCTGTTGTGCCATTGAGCAGTCCCTCAGTTTTAGATTCAAATCCCTCCCTCCCAACAAGATGTGCCCTTTTATTAATACTAAATTGAATATGCTTGCTGGAACTCAGGGCATCTATAAGGCCTATAAAGGTCTGAATGTGCATAGGGTTCGATTTTGCACCTCCCTGCATATTAAGACCACCTGGGACATTACAAACACAGCGCTCTGGCTTCTTGCTATGGGATGCGGCATCATAGCGAGCTGAAGGTAAGTTAGAATTGCAGATTTTTTTATATGTCTATGTGTGCATGAATTAATGCGTAAATGTACGTTGTATGGGTGGTTGGGTGTGCATATGAATGAGCAAATGTATGGTGTATGGGTGTGAGTATGACTGAACGAGTGAATGCTCTTTGAATGTCTATTTGAATGAGAGAATGTGCGTGTGCTTGTATTTGTTTTGCGGAAGACTAGCCACTGATTTGAGAAAGGCTTTAGTTTTTACTAGGCATCTATGATAAAAGTAGCATGATAAGTTTTCTTACATGGCTAGACTGGCATTTGGGTGCAGCCATTCTAGGCATTTCTTACTGTGGCATGCAATTTTTTGCAAGGAATCTTTGATGATGAAAAATTACTATTCTTCAAAGCACCCTGCATACCCCACAGAGCATTCATGCAGTGAAAAATCTCCATTTACAAACTGAACTCTAAAATCCAGCAGCAATATTAGCCTTGATCCAAACAATACTCAAAGCAGAAATTTGCTGGATTAGCATTCTCCTGCATCTGCAAAACATTGGAATGCACGCATGAAGGAAATACGAACAAAAGAGATCGCCTAACGTTCAGAAACTTGCTAAAAACATGGCTCTTTCACTCACTGAGCTAAACAGGAAATACTGTCACAGGGAAACATCTAAACACAGCACAAAATAAACTATAGAAACCTAATTAATCGAAACCTGGATACCTCAACAAAGTAAAGCATTTTAACACAAACCATCATAGAAGAATATGAACACTGGCAGACCAACATAACCACCCCATGAATGGACACAGACTAATAACATCACTAACTAACCCTACTAACAAATGTCTGATATCCTGCATACTCAATGTCAAACATCTAAAAAACACACACATTACCTCTACCACAGCAGGAACCTAAATCTACCACAAAATGCACACACTCTGCAACACCCAAATAAACACAACACACTACAGAAAACTAAACCAATTACACACAAATCATTCCACACACACTCCTACAACAAACACCACCTAACCCTTACCAACTAAAAACAAACCCAGCACACAGTGACTTTATTTTTCAAACTAAAGCTACCAACAGCACATCTAAGCTCTCTGGCGCTTTCTCTCTCTATCCCACTAACTAAGCACCCCATCCCTTTTCCCTATTAAAATCCACCAGAGCACCTGGAGACCATGAAAATGACAGTGGTATGCAATATAAATCCAAATAACATAACACAACATGACATAAAACAAGCATGATAAGTGTTATTGCCTGCTTGGACCGGCATATGGGCACTGCCATTCTAGCTATACTATCTTACTGCAGCATGACATGTTTCACTCAGCTTCTATGATAGGGCTAACATGATAAGTGTTATTACCTGGCTAGACTGGCATTTTGGTGCAGCCAGTCTAGCAATTTCTTTCTGTGGCAAGACATTTTATGCTGCATCTATGATCAAGCAAACATGATAAATGTTACTACATGGCTAGACTGGCATTTTGGTGCAGCTAGTCCGGTCATTTCTTACTGCGGCATTACAATTTTACTGGGCATCCATGATAAAGCCCAGAGGGGCAACATGATTGTCTTGGAAACAAGACAGCTCTGAGCATCACAGGTTCAAATCCTATTGCAGGTCGCCCACTTAGAGGCTGAAGTCCAGCATGAAGCTCATTATAAAAAAAATCAAAACCGATACGTATGACAAGTTTTCTTATGTGGCTAGATTGTTTTTTGGTGCAGCCAGTCTAGCAATAATAGCTTACTGTGGCATGGCATTATTTTTTTTACCAGGCATCTATGTGAACCGGGACAGCCGACCCAGTGCTTTAAGATGAGGTAGCAATACTTTGAGATGAATGGGGATGCAGAAGATACTATAACATCACTAATCAAAACGACTCAGGTAGTTGGCTAAGTTGACTGTTTTAATATCAATTATCTAAAACAGGGAGTACAACATACATCAACGGACATCTCATAGCATGGTTTCTCAATTTGCTTCATAAAAAACATCATACTTATAGTAAGAACTTGTCATTGATGGCATTAACCTATGTATTTACTAACGTCATCCTACATGGCAAACTACAAAAACCTAGTGGCAAATGTGATAGGCTTAGAGAAAATATTTAGGTATATGTTCCATATTAGTCTAAGAAAGTGATAGGCTTCTTAACATCAGGTGGGACTACTATGCCCTCCCCTCAAACAGGTCACTATGAACGTCATTAAATATATGACGTCCCATTGGTTACACAAACTATAGGGCCCTTAATTATGCAGCCCCATACAATTGATTGGCACTCTTACATCCGTCAGTACTTTTCCACCCACGTTAGCAGCAGGCAGGCTGGTCTTCCAGGTGCTGGTGAGCTGGTCATAACCCTACCTTCCCACCAATTAGCATATCATCTATCATCACCTTAGTGGTCTGCACGTCAATTAGGCTTTGAACTTGGCCTTGGAAAAGTTCCTTGCTCTGGAGAATACAGGGGAATAGAGGCATGCTCTGCCCTTCTGCGTAGGTGTGGTTCGTCATGTTTGTCGAACTTCATCCATCCACATGACTGAAGATGACAAATATGAGCTATGGTGCATTTAAATATTATTTTTTAATGAAACGCTTACGTCTTTATTGTTTTTGTCTATGCCTTCTGAACAGGAGTTTCATTCTTTCACACGATTGCATCTGTACACATGTAAAATATCTTCATCGTTTCTGTAGCATAAGTTTCTTCATCTAGAGCCCGAGATGTCACGTATCTTTCTCTTTAGTATTTTCTTGATGCCTTATTGACTTTCTTCATTTTCTTGCCCCTGCATTTCCTCCATGTACATCAGTCTGGCTTTGTGAGACATCACCAAGCTGCTCTTTCAGTTATTGGTCCTGCTTCGTCTGGGATTTCATTCAAATGGCCATCATACTGTCTCGTATGCAGTTATGGCATTCTTAATGGGAACTTGCTTCCAGGATTTTCCTTGGTATCAGTATTTTTACTGGTACTGCACAAGTCTAACACTCTGGTTCCCAACATATATGCAATATGGGCGAGATGGTTGAGGTGGGGTACTTAGCTCCTTCTCTACATATGATAAAGCAATAATGATAAGGGGTATTACGTGTCTAGACTAGCTTACATTGGTACAGCCAGTTTGGACATGCTTTCTCATATTATAGTTTATTCTTACGTGGGGATACTGACATGCATTGCCAGAGCCGGCTTGGACCTTTTTTCTTATAGTATCATTACTGGCATTAGGTATGAAACAAACATGAGTATGTTCTTATATGGAAATACTGGCAAAAGCCAGCATGGTAACGTATGGGCAGAGACATCCTGAACATATTTTTTAAAATAGCCTGTATTGTTGGGAAAGGCATCATGAAAATGCGCTGGGAAATGCTTCTGTGCACTGTTGAATTACCATACAAAACCGATTGCAAACTGTCTGCTCTTTAAACAATTTTTCGCCAAAGGTGTGCAACATAACGCACTATTTATACCCATTTATTCCATTATTTTCCTGCAGCGAGAATCTATCCGAAACCTATTGGTTGGTTAAAAAGAAATCACCAGCCGCCACTGCGTTTCGAGCGTAATCTCTATTTCCTCCCTGCTTTCTCTTGTACCGCGTATTTTATGTACTGCTTTTTTTGTGCACATTCTGAGTCCTTCTCTTCCTTTAGATGCTTGCCATGTGCTGTAACACAACATGCCTTTTCTCTGTTTAATTTCCTGGGACTTTGCCCTGCACCCAGGAAACCTCAGCCCTCAACAGACAGACAGCATTGTCCTTTTCAAACTTAAAATGTACTTTACTGCAATCACAAAGCCTTCATCAAGCAGTTTCACAAAGAATGGCACTGGCATTTAACTGACCCTTGACCTTTTGGAGAGACTTTTTTTTTCTTCTCTACATTCAGCCAATGCTGGAGGTAATTACATTTCTTTTCTTTTCCCCTGCAGCAACATTGATCTATACTGGATATTTAGACCCCTGAGATTCAAAGCTCTTTATTCCTGCCTGGGCTATGTTGCCCTCAGATTTATTCCTAACGTGTGCTGAATAAACAATGAGGGAATGGGCGACTCTTAATGGCGTGCCCTGATGAGTGTTATGCAACGCGGAGTCATTTATGGTGCTCGGCTCCAACATTACCAGAAACCCTCACAGCTGTTTCGTGAATTAAAAAAGCATTTATCGATTGCTTTCTCAGGAATGTTACAACATACTGGATTTTCAAACTCCGAGCACACTCGATGGTTTTACAGCCATTCAAACAGACTTGGCTGAATTGTAATATTGCCAATCTGTCACAGATACTTCCTCAGGTCGAATGTGTGGCTTCATACAACAATATGTTTCTCTATGTTTTGGTGGCATTTGTTGAGGGCACTTTTAAGTGTGATACTGAGAGCACAAAGGAATGTTCGGCCTAGTGCAAACTCCATGTAAAAATGCACTTCAGCAGTGGTGCATGTAGTACAGGACCAGAAAAGGCATCTTTTTATATGGCTAATTATGTCCTTATTGCTTATATATTTTTTCAGTGTGGTGTGTTAATGTGACAAAATCAATTTCTGGACAGCCGAATGACGAGGGAGGGCAAAGGCTTCAGTGCACTATGCGAGAACTGTTTACCGTAGTGATGTTTCAGTCATAAAGGTAAAACAGGTAGGAAGGTAATAGTATACGCCCTTCACCTCTATTTTGGTAGCATTGGCAGAGGGCAGCCTATATAATTCAATAACAATTGTATGTTTGATAAATAAATAAATAAAATGAATGTCTACACATGGTTACCAAAGGTGAACACTTCGCTCAAACACAGACAATACTCAAAAACACTAACAGCCCAGTACTCTAGTAAGGAAAACACCCAGACTAAGTTAAGATGACAGTATTTCTCGCCACAAAACACATGGAAGTATGTGTGTGTGGGACGTTATGGCAACGTAAACTCGTAGCCCCAATGTCGATGCCATCCACACTGCAATTCCTGATGTCATTGCTGATGGCATCTGTGATATATATTTGCTGAGCAACAGTGGGGAGGGGCTTCAAAGGGTTTTTGTTATAATACAACTTACCAAACTGTAGTAGTAAATAACCATTTGCACCTACTTTGGTGCCCCTTTCCAAATATTAGAGAAAAACGATGTCGCTCGCTGGCCAGTGTTTTCCACTTTTTCTGTTTGCTCCCCCCCCTTTTTCATTTCTGCAGGATTTTCCCCAGAGAATTTCCCGTGGGAACTATCCAAGAAAACCACTGCACTGACTTCTCTTCCAATGAGATTGGTTCCCGCGAAAACGCAACGCCTTTTCATTGCAGCGCTAAGAGGAAAACAACTTCTATTCTATTCCTTTTTCATTCTCCTCACCTCCCTCTTACCCTGAAGTTGCCCACAGATTGTCCCTAATATACCTTATCCTTATTTCTTCCCGTGACACACTTCAATTCCTGATATAATCTCCCTCTTTACCTACCAGAATCTCCAGAGATTCCCGCAGTAGTACAACAATAGTTTGTTTGAAAAAACGCCTCTCTAGCCCTTCCCACAGTGTTAAATGCAGCATTTGGTCCACTTTCACTCTCCTCACATCCTCCATAATGTCAAACCTCCTCTTTCCCCACCTCGGAATACTATTTTGAGTGCTTTGTTTTTTCCCATTCAAGTGGGAATATCCCTAGAACCGCTCACATCAAGCAAGAAAAAAAGGCAGTTTCTGTTAAGCATCAGTGCACCATAGGAGATATGTATATTCTTTTTTTTTTTTTCTTTTTTTATAGAGGCCAACCTCTTCTGTATCAAACAAAAAGATACTGAATGGTTTTACACCAAACACCGCAAGGCACAACGCACCGCTGTGCACCCTACTTATTTCCAATATAGAGCAAATACATCCAACAGTTTTCTCAATGCACGTGTCTAAAGGATGCCCCTTTTTGCCGCAAGGGAAATGAGTAGGATCGATCAAAAAACATCTTTTTTTCCCAAATTTAGTGTTTTTAAACTGTTCCACGAATTTGCCCACATTTTCCAATTTTGGTTTGGGGATTATGTGCGAGACAATTATTTTCCTGAATTTCAGCCGTATATATCTAACGAGTAAACAGTTCTTAACAGTAGAATATTTGCAAAAGTAACCGATTTAACCTTAAGTATAGGATGGCGAATGCTACCCTATAATGAATAATATATATGTAGGGGTTTTGTTGCATTAAATCGGCACCTTAATATCCCTTCAACTTTTTTTTTTCACAGAATATCAAGGGATTTCTTGCACCAAAATTATTCACCTTAACTGTCCCTTAACTAAAGTATTTGCACTGAATGTCAAAGTTTCTTTTATGCTGTACCTCCCACATCTTTAATCCTGCTTTCTTTTCTGATAGCATAACTGATATCAGATCATTTGTTATCAAGATATGATCTTCAGCTATGCAACATAAGGGTCATCAAGTATTTCATATTTTTTTTGTCCACTTGATAAGAAGGGATGGGTAATCATGTACTGTGATGAAGAAGCGTGAGGTGAGTCTATTGGCGGATTGCGACAATGCTGACTGACGTGTAGTGGGAACTGTGATGAGAAAGAGTGAGGTGAGGTATTTTAGAACTGTGACAAGGAAGAGTATGGTGTGGTATTTGGGAACTGTGACAAGGAAGAGTGAGGTGAGGTATTTGGGGTCTGAGATGAGGACAATTGAGTTGGGGGTAGTAGGGTACTGTGACGAGGAAGTGTGAGAAGGTGGTCATGGGGGACTGTGATGAGGAAAAGTGAGTTTTTGATAGTGGGGTACTGTGACAAGGAGGAGTGAATTGGTGGTGGTAGTGGGGTACTGTGATTAGGAAGAGTGAGATGGTGGTACTGGGGACTGTGATGAGGAAGAGTGAGTTGGAGGTAGTGGGGGACTGTGACAAGGAAGCGTGTGTTGATGGTAGTGGGATACTGTGATGAGAAATGGTGTGATGGTAGTAGTGTGGAACTGTGATGAGGAAGAGTGAGTTGGTGGTAGTGGGGTACTGTGATGAGGAAGAGTGTGATGGTGGTAGTGGGGATATGATGAGGAAGAGTGAGTTGGAGGTAGTGGGGGACTGTGACAAGGAAGCGTGTGTTGATGGTAGTGGGATACTGTGATGAGAAATGGTGTGATGGTAGTAGTGAGGTACTGTGACGGGTAAGAGTGAGTTGGTTGTAGTGTGATACTGTGATGAGGAAGAGTGACTTTGGGTAGTGGGGTATTGTAACAAGGAAGAGTGAGTTGGTGTTGGTTGGACAGCATGGTGATGAGGTAGAGTGATTTGGGGGTAGTGGGGCACTGTGATAGGGTAGAATAAGGTGGTGGTAGTGCGGGACTGTGACAAGGACGATTGAGGTGGTGCTAGTGGGGTACTGTGATGTGTAAGAGTGTCTGGGTGGTATTGGAGTACTGTGATGAGCAAGAGTGAGGTGGTGATGAAGCAGGATGGTGAAGAGGAAGAGTGAGGTGGGGATAGTGGGAGCATTTGGCGAGGAAGAATAAGGTGGTGACAGTGCAGGCCTGAGATGAGGAAGAGTGATGTGGTGATAGTGGGGTACTGTGATGAAGAAGAGTGATTTGGCGGTAGTGGAGTATTGTGAGGAGGAAAAGTGCGATGTGGTATTGGGGGACTGGGATAAGGATGAGTGAGGTGGGGTAGTGGGGTACTGTGATGAGGAAGAGTGTGATGGTGGTAGTATGATACTGTGATGAGGAAGAGTGACTTGGGGTAGGAGGGTACTGTGATGAGGAAGAGTGAGATGGTGGTGGTGCGGGACGGTTATGAGGAAGAGGGAGCTGGGGGATAGTAGGGGACTGTGATGAGGAAGAATGAGGTGGCACCAGTGTGGGACTATGAAGAGGAAGGATGAGGTGGCGGTAGTGGGGTACTGTGATGAGTAAGAGTGTGTTAGTATTGGAGTACTGTGATGAGGAAGAGCAAGATGGTGATGATGCAGAACTGTGATCAGGAAGAGTGAGGTGGTGGTAGTGGGAACATGTGATGAGGACGAATGAGGTGGTGATAGTGCAGGACTATGATGAGGTGGTGGTAGTGGGGTACTCTGATGAGCAAGTGTGAGTTGGTGGTAGTGGTGGTATGCGACAAGGAAGAGTGAGTTGGTGGTAGTGAGGTACTGTGATGAGGAAGAGAGGTGGTGGTAGTGGGGGACTGTGATGAGGATGAGTGACATGGAAACAGTGGGGGATTGTGAAGAGGAGGAGTGAGCTGGTGGGAGTTGGATACTGTGATGCTGAAGAGTGCCATGGTGGTAGTGGGGGACTGTGACCAGGACGATTCTGCTGGTAGTAATGGGGTAAAGTTAGTTGGTGGTAATAGGGGACTGTGATGAGGAAGAGTGAGTTGGTGGTAGTGTGGTACTGTGATGAGGAAGAGTGACGTGGAGGTAGTGGTGTACTGTGACGAGGAAGAGCAATAGTGTGGTCTTGGGAGAGAATGAGAAAGAGTGACGTGGTGGTAGTGGGGTACTGTGATGAGGAAGAGTGAGTTGGTGGTAGTGGTTTACTATGATGAGGAAGAGTGACATACATGTAGTGTGGCACTGTGACAAAGAAGAGCATGGTTGAGTTAGTGGGGTACTGTGATGAGGAATAGTGAGGTGGGTTACACAGGTAAGATTACTATTCAATGTAAAGGGAGAGGAAGAGGGATGTAGGGGTTCAGATAGGTTTACTAAATATGTACTGTGATGTCAAAGAGCAAGTTGCAATAATATAGATACCTTCCCTGCTGACGTCAGGAGACAAGCTTGTCCAATCAAAACTAATACAGACTACAGTAAACAAGCATTAGCTTTCCACTGACTCTCGCTACACACTTTTGCATTAACTAATTAAGCAAATATAAGCTTATTTAACACATTCAACACCACAAAACACTAATAGCCCCCTAATGCCACCTCCCTTATTTTAGGAAGCAATCCCTGTAAAAACTAAAAAAGGTTTAAAGATGTATATTAAATAACAGATTGCTTCCCAAATGAACTTAAAAGACTCCACTTCCCCAAACTAGCAATCACATCTCAATATATTATAGTTTTGAAGTATTTATACTTTTTTTGCCACTCGTACTGATTCTCGAACTCGGAAAAATGCTCGGAAAACCCCCCAAAACAAAACTACACTATCCCCAAGCCCAAAACCTTCACAAATATTTCATACCCTCTCCACATGCTGCCTGGCATCAGAACTACCATTTGTACACCCCTTATTTCATGTTAGGGCACTTTCCAAAATCAATTAGAGAACTTCATTTTTAAATTGCATAATCGCAGATTTTCAGAAATGGAAAACCTTGGCACCAGCAATGCATCATGGGAGATATAACTAGCTTTGTTGTCAGAGTGTTTCGGTGAAAGTTGTGCTTAAAGTGCTCATCCAGACCAGAAAAGGTTGAGAGACTAGAGTCTGTCGTCTCTGACCACTGCAAAGGAGGAGGAGCTCAATATATCATCCTCGCCTGGTGGAGTCAGAGTGTTTCGGTGTTTGGGAGTTCGGGATCCGGGACTCTGCCACTAGGGGCGATGATCACCTACACCTTCCCGGGACCGTGACAACTTGAAAGTGCTACTCCACTGGACCGGGTAAGAGTAATACCTGTCTACTGGCAGCACCCTGGCAGCTCCTCTACTACAATTGACTGGCAAATCTTTCCGCCTCGTTCTTTCATTCTCTCACCCCACACAACCCACGCATACTAACTATCCCCGGAGTTCTACAGACAAACTTTTAACCCCTGGCACCTTGCGAGAGTAAGCAAGGAGTGGGTGGGGAGCAGGAGTCAGCTCGACATTTGGACAGGGTAATCCAGAAAGCCAGTCTCAGCAGACTGGCTCAGTCGGAAGCTCTCCCCTGACAGAAGATGCTAGTGAATAAACATGATGCCCACTTCACATACTAAACCTAGACTGCAAAAGCACTGCAATGGAAAAGCCTGGCCTAAAAACCCACCAAGGAAAGGGGGAAAAGAAATCAGGGAGACCAACAAAGCCTTGCTATAGACCCGTGCAGCGACTTGAGGGTGTAGAAAAACAAAAGGTGATGAGGGTGAAAAGGGTGTAATTACCTCATACTTCCAGAGTGTAGCCACTCGGACGGAAGCTGCACAGACAGTAGTGCCCACCAGCACGGATCCAACAACTCTGGACTTAACTGCTACAAACTACGGGGACATAGATAACAACTCCGTATTAGCACTGTGCTACAAACTCACAGGCACAGCGGCCAGATGTGTATCCCTCCCAGAAAAAAACTACTGATCTGGTAATCCTGAAACGACCAAGGCGATAGTACACCTAAGTGCTATGAATGTGGTGACAAACCTGTCCAGTCTGGCTAAGCAGGACGAGCAGGCAGCAGGAGTACCAAGGAGATCACTAGTAAGCAACCAACCTGTGCACCTAATCTCTCAGAGGCTGACAATGACACCAACTATAAGTCCAGAGATGGTGGGGGATCCACCAGAGGACGTGGAGGTATCATTTGACGAGATGAGGGCCTCAGATAGCCCAAATACCAGTAATATCACTATGGCAGCTGACAGAGTACTACACTTTGTGGTAAAAATCCTGTTAAAACTATGTGGGATGATCCTTGAGGAGGTTAAAAAGCAGGGGTCTGTGCTGGAACAAATAACAAATCAACCCGTAGTAAGGAGATCCCAGACACTAGACCCTATGGGATGTACATGCAACAACTGGAGAGAGAGCACAAGAGGGGGCAGCTCAGGGGGCAATTATTATCCCATCAGGGATCACAACACAGGATGGAGTAGAAGCAGCAAAGGATGTGTCAATTTACAAAACACGGAAGGAAGGACGTATGGAGAAAAGGGCAACAATGAGACAACAAGCCAAAAGCAGAAAAGTAAAAAACAAAGGCCAAAAGAACTCGACAGAACCCTTAAATTCCACGTCAATTACACTGGACCAAAGATAGACTTAGGAACCTCAGAGGAAACAGACAAAGAAAAGAGGGGTGTACAAAAGCCCCCAGGAACACTGACCCGCTGGTTTCTGGGGAAAGAGTCCCCAGTGGAAATAAATAAAACAAGACAATCAATACGTGGGGAATTGTCAAAGTTGCTCAAAGTTGCTCAAGGCCCACGACCTATTGGGTCTTGAAGTGGGAGAAGGGGCAACTGAAGAAGCAACTAGACTAGACTGGTACGTGAAATAGAATACATTTCATCTAGCCCCACAGAGGACCTGACTGTCTTTACCCTGGGCAAGGGGCCCCTAACTTTCATAGAGAACAGAACTAACAGGCTATACTTGCTCAAAGTATGCAAGAACATACCAGCACTGAGAGTCTTATCATCTGCTGACTTTAGCTTTGTACAACCCGTGAAGGTGGATAAGGGTAACTTTGTGAAAGTCCATTGTGTGTCCTCCGAGGTGACAGCCCTCATACGTGCACACCATAACTCAATTCGGAATGTAGGATATGTGGTGGACTGTCCAACACACGTAATCAATCGAACAGAAATCGCTGTTGCCAGTAAGGGGGTGAGGGAAAGGGCGATCTCTTTGGACGATGACGTAGGATGGGCACGGCTTAGGAAATTCCTCATGCATAAACTCGAGGCACCAAAGTGAATTCTGAAAATAGCTAGCTGGAATTCTAGGGGCCATGCCCACTTGTTGGATAACAATGGCTCACTCCCCTTAATCAATGAATTTGATGTGACATATGTTACAGTGTTGTAGTTATAGGTCATGGTTGTACATAGTTATAGGATCCATGTTAGTTATAAGCAAGACCTTGCAATGTCTCATAATTTCAATTAAATGCTAGGTAACTTTCATTCTGTGCATTGTTTTCGAAGCTCTAGAACAACTGGGCTAGTGACCGCACATGTTGATGTTTAAAAAGAAGACTGTTGTGGAGATGGGCAAAGATCTGGGCCTGCTGAGGATTAGATTTGAAATAAAGAAAATGTGTTTAGTCTTACTATGTTAAGCAATTCTTTGGACGTAATACTGGTGATGAGGATGCATCAACGAGAGTACAGCGGTCCCAGTAGTCCCAGCCAGACGGTTGCTGTGAACGAGAGTTGAATGTTTTAACGGTGAGCAGCAGGCTGTGTCATCGCATGGACCAGGAGTACTCCAAGCTTCAAGGTAGGAGACGGCAGTGCCTGGGAGCGCAACAGTTATGTCCACAAGCCTATGAAAGGAGGGACAGAAATTGAGGTACAGCCCAGCGCCAAGCGAGCGAGGGACAGAACCTGAATTTGTGGGACAGACCAGCACCACGAGAGCACCTAGCACCAAGAGCCACACTCAGGCACACAGCAGGCACGGCGCTGCAAGAGTAGGCGTTCCCTGATGCGGTGTTCAAGCATGGGATGCAATGACTGACAACCACCCCAAATATGAGTGAAGTCTTGTGAGACTTCCCGGACGCTATCTTGAAGGCAGGCAATTTAAAGACATTGCAACGTTTCTGCATACACACTGCCATTTTAAGGTCAGGCGTGCAGAGAGAGTCAGTTTAAAAGGTGCTTAATCAGGTTTAAAAATACTATCATACAAATTCGACTACAATTTTAATGATACATTTGGGTGTGCTGAATAGTACTTTGCAGTAAAAACCCGGATAGCGTTTTCTGGTGTTTAATCGAAGGCAAACAAAGCACATAGAAAAATTAATATACCTGTCCCTGTGTTTTTTTGGTGAGCCCAGGTGAGCCAAATGTTAAATGGGCTGACTGGAAAGATGGCCACCTCTTATATCATTGTCTGGGATGGGGAGGTCAGACTGTATTTAAGAAGCTTCCAGAGTTGCTTGGTCATGAAGCAGAAGGTTTGAATATATTTGAACAAAACCTGTTGAAGCTAGACAAACATTTTGTTGTGAAGGAGAACATATACCATTTCGCCCAAAAGAGATCAGAGGGTATGAGAGACAACAGAAGAATTTGTTACTGCCCTTCGCGGTTTGGCCATCAAGTGTGACTACACTCATTGTAGAGATGAGCATATCAGAGATCAAATGTATTCAATGTGCCTACCGCAAGATTAGGGAAGCTTTGTGATGAGAAGGAGCGAGTGGTGTAGACTTTTCATTGGCGCGGGCAATTGACATTGTGAAAATGGTAGAGCAAACGAAATGCATTAAGGCATTGAAAGCAGACTCTACGAAGGGTGCTGTCGGCTGTGCACATGTGGTGGATCAAAGTATAGTTTGAACACAATATAACGACAAAGAAGAGGTAAAACCAGTGAAGAAGATGAAAATGGATCGCAAGCAACGTATGGAAAAAAGACCGCCTTTTGTCAAGAAATGCTATAGATGTGGAAATCCGGATAATTTAGCTAGTGATAAACCATGTTTTGTACACCATGTGATATGCAATGCCTGTATGCATTGGAATAAGCCTGGTAGTGTTAGAATGTGTCATGATCTCTGCTTCCAAAAGATCAGGACTTGCCCGACTCCCTTGGAAGCAGACCCATAACCCCGGTTCCGAGTGCCAGCCAGTCCCAATTGGGACCTTTTGGACCCTGTCCTGGTGCCAGTAGCACCAGGCTCATAAAGATGCCCAGTCCCAGCGCTGGAAGCGCTGGGCTCATAATGCTTGGGTGGACTTACCTGCAGCAGACCATGCTGCTTACTTACCTGCCAGTTGAACCCCTGATCCTCTTCTGTTTGGGACTACTTTTCCTGTTGGGTGGGGCAGGAGCCACTCCCTAGGTTCAGAACACTGGAACTCTTCTGGAAAGCAGGAACTCTTTTCTTACCTAGGCGTGGCTGTGGAAGGAGACACCTAAGCACTACAGGAGGCTATTTAAACCACACCCGATGGATGAATCTTGCTTTGCGTTATTCTGCATTCTCTGCAGCAGAATGCTCATCGTGTCTTCTGCTTCTGATCCTGGGCCTAAGGGAACAAAGGCTTACCATCCTGGAATCCAGTCTTCAGCAGCACCTGTAAAGACAAAGAAAGAACAGGTTAGCACTACGGTCTTCAGTGGCAGCGCATCTCTTACCTGGTCCATTGGCTGTCACCAACGTCTCGCGCTGCATTCCGGCATCTGAAAGACAAAGGCTTACCTACTCTTCGCATGCTCCGGAGGTCTTCGCACTGCATTCCGGCATCTGAAAGACAAAAGCTTACCAGCTCTTCGCACGCTCCGGAGGCCTTCGGCGCTGCATCCCGCATCTGAAAGACAAAAGAAGGTGCGTTTAAAGACATTGGGCAACTTTATTACTCACGTGCCATTACTCCTTCCCACGCCGAATCCAGTGGGTATTCCAGCACCCTTCAGCTTCTCTAAAGCTCCGAACTTGTACCTGCAAGATAAAAGGGACAGTTAGTGCGCATCGTGAAGCAGGCTACAAGCGATTACTTACGTGCTTCCAGGCGCTTCTATTCCTCACGCGGGTTCGATCCTCAACTCTCATCAGCCCGCCATCCGCCATCGCCGGAACCCTGCAAAACAAGAGATATCATTACAAAAGACTTTTAAGACATTTGAAGTGCCCAGAACTTACCGTTCGTGCAGTTAACGACGGACAGCAGTCCTCTGAGGTCAAGAGGCCTGCACCCTTATCCAGTGAAGAAACTGGTTACGGCACCCTGCCCCGAGGCAGATGGAGAGCTCGGCGTTCACTTACCTAAGGTGAGGGCGTAAACCTTTGGGGTTCTACAGGAGAAGAGAAAGGGAAGAGGAGAGAGGCACCCAATAACCCCAGTTCATTAATCCCATATTTTCTATCTGCAGACATCTTACTCTTCGAGTCAGACATACAGTGCACAGAGGTCCAGCCCAAAGAGCCAACCGTGTGTTACACATCACCTTTGAAGATACGGCATTCACCCAGTCAAGACCGGCGCCTCTGCGGGAATCAGGTGAGCGTTACAGAATGGTACAGGATTGGACAGCCTCTTGGCAGGATGAATGAAATCATAATGAGGACGAGGTGTGTGTGGTGAATGCTGTTAATGGAATGCCTAAACTAATCAAACCACATGCAGAGATTTCAATTCATGTGATTCCAGTGAAACTACTGATAGAGAGCGGGCAGATTGCCTTGTAAATATGGAAACATGTAAGGAAAAATGCAATTGTTGTGCACTGCAAGAGGCAAGTGTGGGTTCTCATGCTTATGTGGATGTTCCCATACATAATAGGAGAATTTTGGGCCCAATTCAGATATGGTGGGAGTAGTGCCCAACGTATGGTTAGAGTGACGTCCAAAGGAGGGAATTTATTATCCAGGGATGCCCAGGCTGATCTGGGGTTAAGACATGATCCCGAGCATCCCTCACAAGTAATTGTTGTGCAGAGGGCTCCAGCATCATTGCAATCCGTCAGGTGAAAGGGACTGATGTGTCTCCAGTTAACATGTTTCCAGAGGTCTTTGTGGAAAAGATAGGGTGCCTTAAAGGATCTGTCCATTTGATCAATTGGAGACCTGGAGCTATACCAATAAAAGTGAGAGTGCGTTCTATACCACTGCGTTACGGGAGGATGTAGAAAATGAGTTGAAAAGGATGATGAATGAGGGCATAATTGAGGAGATGGATACAGCTGAATAGATATGCCCAAATGTGGCAGTGCGCAAGCCCAACGGGGGTTTGAGGATTTGCATCGACCTCAGAGGTCTTAATAAAAATGCAAAACAAGAATCGGTGGGGTTGCAATTATTTTGACTCTTGACTTGAAGCCAGTTTAGCATCAAGTTAAGATACATCCTGACTCCATGGATCTTTTGGACTGCACCGATGTAAGAGGATGCGTTTGTATTGGTCTCCGTGTCAAGTGTATTTCAGAGATTCATGAATACGTTGTTAAAGGGTTTGACAGGAATGTGCTGCTATCAGGATGCTATATTAGTA
Organism: Ambystoma mexicanum; assembly: GCF_040938575.1. Lineage (NCBI taxonomy): Eukaryota > Metazoa > Chordata > Amphibia > Caudata > Ambystomatidae > Ambystoma > Ambystoma mexicanum. The sequence continues at coordinate 1,268,754,512 of NC_090922.1, forward strand.
TGGGGAAAGAATGAGGTGGAGCATGATGTGAGTTTGAAAGAGGTATTGACAAGATAAGCAGATGCAGTTTTCATCATTTCACTGAAGAAGTGTAAATTCAAGGTTGCAAAAGTCCGATATTTGGGGCATGAATTATTGGCGGATTGGGTGAAACCAAAGCATGCAAACTTGAAGGCAATAATGGAGATGAATGCCCCAAGAAACACAAAGTAGTGTCATCGTACCTGGGGTTGGGTGAATTGTATGGAAAACGTGTGAAAGATTTGAGCGATAGGACGAAAAAACATTAGTACCTTGGTGAAGAAAGGTGTGAAGTTTACGTGGTGTGAACGATAAAATGATGAATTTGAGGACATGAGGAATACTTTAGTGAGTGTGCCCATATTAAAGGGTTTTAAGGATGATTGGGATGTGGAGTTATATACTGATGCAAGTGAGAGCAGATTTGGATGTGTTTTGATGCAAAGAAAAGGGGATGAGTTACATACGATTGCCTTTGCGTCACATGTCCTTAAAGATGCAGAGAGGCAATATTCGGTTGTTTTGAAGGAAGCTTTCGCCTGTGTGTGGGGAATTGAGAAATTCCAGCAGTTCGGGTGGGGGAGAAGATTTGCTGTGGTGGCGGATCACAAGCCATTGGTGGGCATTTTTGAAAGAAAAGGGTTGGATGGACTTTTGAGGAGTCTGGTTAGGTGGATTTTATCTCTCCAGGAGTTGGACATGGAGGTGTGGCATGTGAAGGGCTAGCTGAATGGTATTGCCTATGCATTGTCACATATTTCCATAGAGGAGAATGAGGCCATGGCATTTGAGGAAGAGGGAGATGTTTTTGTGGATTATAAGGTTGCCAAGGAAAATTAGTGGAGAGAAGAGGGAGATAAGAATGCAGTATACAAAATGGTGATGTTAGATGAACAATTGAGAGGTTACAGGATTTGGATAGTGATAAAGCTCTTTGTAACCGAGTGGCACCTATGAAGATTGTGGAGCCACCCAGTTCAGTTTGGGATGTCATGGCTGTGGATATTTTGTGTCCTGTGTCTGTGATGAGTGCCCAATGGAGCGTATTTGATTGATTGCCTTTATGGATTTGTTGTCAAAATGGCCTGAGGTATGCATTGTGAGGGACATTAGCTTGCGCACATTAATACAATTCTTGGAGTCTGTGTTCTGTAGAGAAGAATTTACCAGGAGAAATGTTTCAGATAATGGCCCCCAGTTTGTGGGTAGTGAGATGCAGTGATTAATGGCATTTAACACTCTACCACAGCTCCCTATAACCCCAAAGGCAATGCCACTGTTGAAAGAATAAATAGAACGTTGATGCAGGTGATTAGAATTGCAATTGCATTGGGTGGTAATTGGGAGGGATCAGTTATGGAGAGGGTGGTTCAATATAGAGTTGCACCCCACCAAGTGACGGGTGTGTCGCCATTTGAGGCTCTCCGGAAAAGGGTGCAGAATTCTAGACTGCATCTTGGGTGGATAAAAAAATGTGTGGGAGTGCGGGGAGAGGTAAGAACAGAGGTGTGGAAGGAGAGGTTGTTGAATGCTCAAAGGAGGTCCAAAGTGAGATATGATAGAAAGAACTGCGTAAAGAATTGCGTGTTGGAGGAGGGGACAGTGGTCAAGATTAGAAAAGGAAGGTGTGTAGGTAAAGGAGTGGCAAAGTTTTCTTTGCCGATAAAAGTAGTGAGCGATTTGGGTAAAACAATTATATTGAGAAATGGTGAGAGGTGGAGTAAGAGAGAGGGGCTGTGATGAAATAAGATGGTGGTATTAAGGGTAGTGGCTATTGTCAATGTTTATAGCTAGAGGAGAGGAGGTGTGTTATAGTGCTGTACTTAGTTATATGTCATGGTTTTACATAGTTATAGGATCCTTGTTAGTAATAAGCAAGACCTTGCAATGTCTCATGATTTCAATTAAATGTTAGGCAACTTTCATTCTTTGCATTGTTATGGACACTCTAGAACAACTGTGCTAGCGACCGCACATTGTTCTGGGGGGAATGTTGATGTTTAAAAAGAAGACTGTTGTGGAGATGGGCAAAGGTTTGGTGCTACTGAAGATTAGAGATGAAATGAAGAAAACGTGTTTAACCTTACTGTGTTAAGCAATTCTTTGGCTGTGATAGTATACCTTCAATAAACGTGGCTCACAGCCAAGATTCATAGAGAGGGCTTCGTTCTGTTTAAAAGACTGGAGGCCACTTTGATGAATGTAAAAGTGATCCTGAGCTCACCTAACGTTCTGGCTTTAGAGGCGGAGGCGAAAGGAGTGTGGGACCAATTGGCTGTGCTGCTAATTAATATCTACACCCCACCTGATAGGGAAAATCTGGATGAGATCCACAAGACTATTAATCAAGTCTGTTCAGACTGAGCACTAAAGGGAGAAATGTATCTTGCTAGAGGGAGATTTAAATGTTGGGTGTAGAGATAGAGAAGATAGTTCGGCATATAGATGTATCAAGCCGACTAGTACTATGAAGAACCCGAGGTGTAACAAAAAAAGGCCGTCAGTGGATAAACATGTTAAGAGAATGGGGGATGGTGATGTGCAATGGGCAGACCCTGGGACACATTCTGGGTCAGAGTACCTGGTCCATGGGCAAGAAACAAGCCACACTGGACTATTTCTCTGGCTCCAACACCTGCTCTGTAAGGATACAGGGAATGGAAGTCAGAGGGACGAAGTTTAGTGACCACCATAAGTTGATCCTATCCATCGCAGTTCTACTGACTACAAGGTTAAAGGGGTGTGTGGGAGATGAGGTGCTAAATCATGTGGGAAACACGATTAGCTGGACACCCAACAACATCTCCAGGGCAGCTAGACACATTAATCTATATCTTGAACAGGTAACAAATGACTTGGATGGGTGGTCAGTTAGAAAGTTTGGAGTATGGCTGGAACACCTGTCTGTTTCAACTGGGACAGTGAGGGTTAAGCAGGTGACTGTGCAGGAAGGTAGAGAGGGTAAGATTTTTGACATTGCAATTAGGGGTGTACCGAATAGTAAATTTACTATCCGTCCGAATACCGAATAGTTGGCAAAAGTATTTGGCCGGACCGAATAGTGAGCCGAATAGTAGTTTTCTACTAGAAATATATCAATATATGCATAACAAGCCAAATCTGTTGGCTTTGCCAATGCTTGTTTTAACAGGACTTCAGTGAAGGACATGCATAGTGCATATAAATAGATTGGGTGGTGTGTGCGTGGTTGTATTTTCATTTAACCCAAAACAAGTATATTTTACAGGCAGCCCATGAGGCCTTGTCAACTAGATTGCACCCCTCGCTGCCCACCCTCAAACACCCCTCTAACTAACGAATTTGGCCAGCAATGTCAGCTTCGTTTTTCAGTCTGAACCACCAGCTGACAAGATCAAATGGGGGGCTGTGGAGTGAAGGGTCGCTGGCATCATGCAAAACATCTCGTGCCTTTCGAGTCTCTTTTGACCTTACTTTCACATTGTTGTGCCCTGTGTTGGAGAAGGTTGTATTTCACTGCACACTGCAGCGAGGATATGTTTTTCATAAAGTTACAGCAATGTGGAGTTGCAGGGTTGAAGCCTGTTCTTATAAAATAAGGAAAGTAGCTCCCAGAAGACCTCCCACCGTGATCTGCATTGAGCAGCTGTCACTAAAACCAATGTTTAAAAAGGCACGCAGGGGTATACACAACCAATCCATCAAGGGTATGGTGGGTTCTTTTGGTGGATGCTAGAGGGGTTTGGCTGCAGTAAATTAACAGGATGGCCATATGGGCCGACCAAGTACTTTTGTACACCACTATCCGATCCACTGCCCAGAGGTTGTCGATCACTGCTTCAGGTGGGTGTCATTTCAGGATCCACTCACATGAGCACTGCGATAAAGTCTACACTGTGTTTTGCAGTTCCTTCTGCAATTTATCACTGGCCACTTATCTACATAGCTCCAGGTCACTCAAAAACCTTCTCTGGGATGAATGTACAAGCCAGACTCACTGGCATATCACAGAGCAAAGTAATTAGGGTCAATGGGCGACCGTTAAAAGAAAGAAAGGGGTGGGAGGAACTAGCTGCATAAAAGCCATTCACGTGAACAGCCCAAGTAGAACAGACCCTGCTGTGCTTGAATGGGCCTGTTCCACAACCATGAGGGGACAAAGGGATGCAAACGCAGCAGAAATACGCCCACAACCTATTTCAGCCACACTGATAACTGTAGGGGTGTAACTGCAAATGAAGAACTGCCCGAGCTGGGAGAGGGAAGAAAATTATGCTTTTGTCATTTAGCATGAGTCCATGAAGCAGGATAGCAACACTTGAGGACTCTGAATACATGCTATTGTGTTTCCATGTTGTTTGTCGTGGCTCTTTTTCTCAGCCAGACATTGCTGAATTCGTATTTTTGTTAATTTTCTTATCATGATTCGACCATGGGTCCAGCTTGGCCCTCGATTCTTGTGTGGGGAATGCACACCACGAGGGTGGAGGATTGATCTTAATTTTGTCCGTGGGGTCTGGACATAAATCCTGCCCTCGTCCTCACCCCAAAGGAATCTGCAAACTCTGAAAAGGGCCCATGTGAGCGCACAGATGGGCTCAGCTAAAGGGGCTGTCAGGGTGTTAAATTAACCCTTTCAAGTGGGTGAAAACAGGCTCTCCTTTGTCCCATGGTGTGGTGGGTGATGGTGCTGTCGGCAGGACAAAGCGGGGGGGGTGTTTTCACACCCCAGGCCTGGTCTCGCTCCACCCTCGTCCCATCCCCTCTCCTGGGCGAGTGACATTCCTATCAAGCGAGTTGTCCACGTCTCGGGCTCCTTGAATCCAGATTTGGAGCAGGGTCGGACTGGGGCACAAGTTTGTCTTGGGTGCCAATCGAAAATTGTCCCTCAGTCGCAAATATAATATGTCTCGTTTGTGGTAGACTGTTCGATTTTCTTGTTTTAATTGATCCTAAAAAGCTTGTTTTGAAGGCTTGGAAGCCCGGGGCTCAAGCCTGCACTTGCGTTATACTGTGTAACCCACAGCGTTCTGCACAGGGTTATTTAATTTATAATATAACATTCGGCTTTGAGTAATAATTAATTAATTATTCGGCCGAATGCTGAATAACTAATTTCAGCCAGAATTCGGCCGAATAATTACTCGAAGCCGAATTTCGGTACACCCCTAATTGCAATACGTGATGCTAAAAGGAGGATGTATTGCAAGTTGAGGAAGGCTGTGGAAGTGGAACACTCTACCCTTACTCTTTAGGCCAAAACACGGAAAATAAAAAGAGAATATAGGCGCTGGTTGAAAATGAGAAGGCACACATCGCTAAATAGTGGCTGGCAGGAGGTGTTAGTCCCACTTTGTAGTGGAAACGCGAGGACCATCTGGCAAACAGTGGCAAAGGCCAAGGGAGAGACCAGGGGTAATATGATCAACCCAATTCTGGGGACTAAATGGGCAGAGTTCATAGCGGCCAACTTCACGACTAATGTAGAGCAGCAAATAAAGTTTGGCGAGTTGGGGAGATGGCCACTTGCCCCAGAATTTGATGACATCTATTTGGCAATAACTAAATAAAAGGGGTTGTGTGCACCAGGCCCAAATGAGCTGTAGAACGCTGTATTGGGCGCCGATCCCAAAGCATGTGCATTAGTTTTTAAAACCTTCTTTGAAAAAGTGTGTGAAGAAGGTGTAGTACCTGATTCATGGCTGAAGGCTATCCTCTTGCCATCTCTAAAAAAGAAATAGGGAGAGCTCAGAAAACTTTAGACTAGTTTCACTGTTAGACCTAACAGGTAAACTGTTTTCCAGCTTTGTGCTTCAAGCTCTACAGGGTTGGGCACAGGAAAACAACATCCTGGATTACCCTTAAACAGGTTTACGCCAGGGGTCTTCAACTATGCATTACATACGACTACTCAACAGCCTCATCAGGGAAGCCAAAATCAAGGGCAACCCAATGCTCTACTTAATCTGGGTAGACTTCAGTGGGGCATTCGACTCCGTTAATCGAGACCTCCTGTGATTAAAGTTGAGAAATTGGGGTTGCCCCAAATGGCTATTGGGAATACTAATGCGATTACATACTAGCAACAGGGTACAGGTGAGATCGAATAGCATGGACAACTTGTCCACCCCGGTAGAAACTAACTGGGGTGTTAGACAAGGGTGCAATCTGGCTCCCCTGCTGTTATGCATCTACCTGGCCGACCTTCCTGCCAAGCTATTGGGGAGCATGGGTTGCCCGTGAAGATCTATTCGAACCACATAGCTAGCCTGCTGAACGCAGATGATCTTTTCTTGCTCAATCGAACAATACATTTAAGACACTGCTAGAATAGGCCAACCAGAATGATCTAGCTATCAACATTAGCAAGATAAAGATCACAGTCTCAGATCACAGGGAGCAGGATAGCTAGGGTGAGTTTGCAGGCAAATATACATAAAGTGGAGTACATTGACAATTATCCCTATCTGGGTCTTGACCTATCGGCAGATGAGGGGTATGATGTTATTGCCGAGTGTAAAAAGAGAAAAGCTGTACAATCAAAATGTTTGATCAATAAATTAGCCAAACAAACAACTGGGTACCCGTTGGAGGGGATCCTAAACCTTTACAAACAGAGCTTTACTTCTGCCATCCTCTATGGTCTAGACGCCTTGGCCATGAGGGACTTGACTTGGCTAAATGTGGTGGGGGATACTTTTAGAGAAAGCTCCTGAGCCTCCCACCTACCACACCAATGGCCTACCTCTTATGATGCAAAGGGGCATATTATACAAAAAAGCGAGAAACAGACCAATGTGTAAACTGTTGTATTTAATGGGCACAAAGTACAAAAGGGAAAGTAACTATGTCACCCTTAATGAGACATGCTTTTCAAATATAGGTTGGTCCCACAATTTCACCAGAAACCAGGTCCGAGGTGATAAAAACACTGTTAAAAAAAAAAGTGAAAGCAACAGTGGGACTGGGTGGGAAACTTGCATAACTTGAAATACCTCGGAGGGATAGTTCACAGATACTTGCAGCCCCAAAAATATCTCCTGAAGTGCCCAAATCCAGTGGTTTGTATGTTAAGGCTGAAAATTCGAACAAATCAGTTGCCACTGCTTGCACCGCAGGGAGCCCAAGCCAAAATGCTGGCTGACCAGAGATTGTGTCGTATGTGTGGGCTAGAAGATCACGAGGAAACACCCAGACATGTGCTGACATTGTGTCCTAGATGGGGGCCCATGTGCATGACAAGGGTGGGGGAGTTTGTGGGAGATTATGACACAATTAAAAGTGATGCATTGTGGACTTACTGTCCAAATACTGACCTTGAACCTGCGCATCTGGCTTTGTTTTCAGTGTGGCAAGTGATCTCAGGCGGGCTGCTCAAGATGATACATGGGCCCCCTTGGTATAACCTCAAAACCACAGACTCTATGACCGAAAGAGAGTACTCAATAATAACTCTAATATGTACCTGTCAACACTCTTGGTGAGAAACCGTTTGTAAAAGTGTAAAACATTTTTTACGAATGTTATGAATTTTATGAAATTTGTAAGGTTTTTATGAACACTCAAATCTACGAAATTATGAGAAAAAGCTGTTTATTGTTGTATGCCAATTTTGTAAAGGTTCTGTTTAATCAACACAAATAAATTAAATAAAAATTAAAATAAATTAAAATATAAACTTTTTGGTTTCAGGGGCACCTGTTCTGCATCAAATAAAAAAACAAACTATTGGGGCGGATTTACCCCAAACCCACAATTGATTTCCTTTGAACGATTTGTGCCTGCTTTGGTTCTAATTTGGCTCAAATCCGTCCAGGGGTTTGTCCTGTGCACATGAGGGAAAATCGGTCATTTTGGAAAAGTGAAATATGAAAAACACACCCTTTTCTTTACCCTTTATATATTTTGAAACAAAACACGGGGCCCAAATTAGAAATGCCAAATTAGAAATGTCAAATGTTGCGCTGATCTGATCTACTAAAAATTCTTATTAGCCATAGAATGTTCCCATTTCCTACGGATGATAGCGTCACCCGTCGACTTACAATATATATTAGTATGGTTTATTTTGATGTTAGAAAACATTTCTAAAGAATTGATATTTTGTACTCAATAGGAATGAATAGAATAATGCTCTAAAGATGTGAAGCTGCTTGACCATGTGTAGGGATCTTTGTTGAAGCCAAGCATTGGCGAATCCAATCAGTCTGCTTTGTAAATGTAGAGGGTAAAATGTCAGTTGTGAACCCCACAAAATATAAACAAATCGCATCCTCTTCATTTGTAAATGAAGACCTTTTTCTTGTGCCAGTGAAGGTGCTCTAAAGCCCTCCCTGTTCAACCAAACGCTCTCTTTCAGGGGCTCACCTTATGAGTGTTTCGCCACACTTGTTAATGAACTTGCCATAAAGAAATGACACCAAAGCTTGCAAGAAGTGGTTGTGGCATGCATGTATTGGTTGGGCATGCATGTTATTGTGGTGATAAATTCTGGAAAGGGGTGCAACACTACTATATTCTTACATTACTTTACTGCATTAACTCTTGAAAACTGTTGAGTTTATTGTTTTAAAAGAGAATGGAGGCTTCCCACAAGTTGTTCTTTCGTTTTAACTAGAAGTGATTTAGGTGAATTCATAAATTCTCCAAAATGAATCTTCATTGATACCGAAATATCCTAATAATGATTGACACATGCCCCTGCTATTGGCATAATATGTGCTCCATTTCAAGAACACATATCTGGCAACGGAATAATAGTGTGTAGGGTGGATGAGTCCAGTGTCTTCCTCCCAGTGACAACAATTTTCCAAAGGGGGGGTGTAAAGTCAAACATATAAACGTTTTCTGTATATCTGCAAAGGGATATTTCAGTCTGTTTATCTTGTTATAGGAGGAGGGCATGTCAGAAAGAAAAACTTGCCAGGTCTGAGTGTCTTATTACAGTGCCAGCATGGGGCAAAATGGAAATATCGGCACAAACACAGAGTTCATTTCAGAGCCCTGACTTGGGTTTGAAACATGATAATAACATGTGAAATAGCTAAGCGAGTTCAGCATGCACTGCTAGGATTGGTGTGCAATCTGAAGGCAACAAGTTTGAATCCGGCAGACATCATTTCTCCATCCATCATCCTTTGCAGGTTGTGGTTGCATCTACCCCTTTGATACGTTCCTGTGTCAACTGTACATTTATCTTATTTTTTATTTATTTACTTCTATAGCGCCGAAAACCCACAGGTATCGGGTGCTGACATGAACACAAGGTAAACAAACAGTTTCAAGACAACGGGCAAACAAGTGTGACGTAGATGAAAAGGTATAAGGCCATAACGCCCAGAAAATTTAGCTGAGAGGTGGGTATTCAATGATTTTCTGAAATGGCTCGAGTTGGAAGTCCATCTGATGGATGGTGGAAAGGAATTCCAGACAAAGGGAGCCAAATCCCGGAAAGATCAACCTAGGCCCCTGGATCTTTTGATTCTGATTCCCTGCTGTAGTGCGAGGGTGGAAGTCGCAAATCTGTGAATGGCTTGTAGGGCATGATCATAGTTTTGAGGTACTCTGCGGCTTTTCCATAAAGAGAGCAATGAATTAATGAGCCCATTTTAAACTCAATACGTTGCTGCACTGTTAACCAGTGAAACTCTCTCCTGGTATTAGTAATATGAGCTCTTCTTCGAATGGTCATTGCTATGCGGACTGCGTCATTCTGAATGGTTTGACAAATCCGGAGATTAGACTTGGATGCTCAACACAACAGAATGTTGCAGTAGTCTAATCTCGATAGAATCATGGTGTGGGCGATAGTCACAGAATTATTTTCATTAATGAAAGGCTGTATGGTTCGAAGAAGCCTCAGGTGGTAGTTGCATGTCTTACGAAGATTTTGTACCTGAGCATCTGAATTCAGGGAGGCCTCCAGGACCAACCCACCCCCCTGGTTTTCACTTTAGATTGAGTCATGATCTTGTTGCCTGGCAACGTAAAGTAAACATAGGCGGGACCTGTGGTGAGCCAAAAATAATAGACTCTTTTCGTTTAACATATTTCTATAAGGATGACTATAAAGTTGCGGTACTTTATGATGTGTTCACTTTTCAAGTACGATTTATAAAACAGAGTATTGTTGAAAGCCAAACATTGTGGTGAGGAGGGGAAAGGATTGGATGGCAAATATGGTGGGATGGTTTACCAGGTCCATGGATGTGGGAAGAGAGGTTGCTGGACTGAAGATGTTCTACCGGCCGTGTGCTCATTTTCAGGGTACAAGTTGAGATTACATGTGGGTTCACAGCGTCCCTCCACTTTTTTTACAGTACCAACTCCAACCCCCTTGGGTGTTTTTGAGGCCAGAATGCAAAAAAGCTTGTTTGCTCAAGTTTTCGCCCACTGGAATTCGGACCCACTAACGATTTCCATAGTTTTTTTCAATATAGATATTTGGGTTACAAGGGTGCACATTTTTATACTATGCTAGCAGTGTTCTAGGAAAATCTCATTTTGTGAAAGACGTTGCTGATTTCTATTTGGAATTTTCTTCTATTAGGAAAGGGCAGTTGAATTAAATTTGCACATTTTAATGATCCCCCACACTTTTTTCTGGACTTGAGCCTCATTGGTGACATTTGAAGACCAGCGTAATTGCTTACTCTGGCATCCTCAGAACCTTTCCGGTAAATAGGCTTTGTTATGATTGCACTATCCTGCAGCAAAAGCACGTTGCCCTGTCCCAAACCCTGCCCTTACATCCTTGGAATGTGCAGTCACATTACGTATGCTTGGATTACTTAACAGCATTACTATTTGTCCTGCGCTTCCTCGTCACAGTACTTTCTTTTGATGTACCCATTTTCACAAATGATTCAGCCCACTTGGTCGGCCACCTCCGCCTACAAAAATGATGAAAATGTCACAAGCATGAATGGAGGCAGTAAAACAACTGTAACACCTTCATGACCCTTAAGTCTCCATTTATGCTTGGAGGACTTGAAAAAAGAGCTCCATGGTGTATTATCTGGATCATTTATGTAGTCAATGTTCCTCTATTCAAGCTAAACAAAACTATTTTGTTTTCTTGACCATTCATTAACTTCTCTTCTCTTCTCTTCTCTTCTCTTCTCTTCTCTTCTCTTCTCTTCTCTTCTCTTCTCTTCTCTTCTCTTCTCTTCTCGACATAAATGCTGACAGTTTCATTTGCTAAAGTGATGTAGGGTCTTATCAGGAGTCTGGAGGTAATACCGCCAGGATACCGCCAGCACAAATAGCATTACAGCAGTAAGATCCCATTCCCCATGGGGTCTGATGGACCAAATGGGGTTGTGGGGCGCTATTACCTCTGTCAGCAATAGTGCCGAAAGCAGCCAAAAACAGGCGGTGAGGGGACGTTTCTAGCTCCAGCAAAAAGCTGGAGGTAAAACTCCCACTTAACGCCCTACTCATGATTGGGTCATCCGTTAAATGCGGCAGTAATAGGGCTACCACCACATTTAAGGGATAAGGCCCAAATCATGATGAGGCCCACATTAATTAAGGATAGCAAACAGCAAAGCAGAAACGCAGCACATGTAGCCACCATGCAACAGTATCCAGCGACAGCTGTCAGACCCTTGCCTTCACTTCATCTTCTATCTCAGAGGAGCAGCACTAGGTAGTCTTGCCTTTAAGGTAATCAGCCCACGCTGCCACGTGCTCTGGTCTCTCCTCCACCTGCTCTGCCCTCCACCTGCTCTCTGCACCAGCATCATATAATGTTACTAGCAAAAGGCTAATACGTGCACGAGATCCAACTCTTTGCCAGTGCCAGTGTGGGTTCGGGACGCCATCATCAAGCCTGCAGTATTAGATGACAACCCAATTTAGTAACTCACACCAAATTGTCCTCCACACCCGCCACTGTGATCAATAGGGGGCAAAGACAGACTAGCACAGAGGAAATAACTTCAAACCCATGTCTAAGTAAAGACCCTGTTGCAGCTAATGACCAATCTATCCCTGCCCCGAACCCCACTGGCCAGGTGAGCTGGGTGCTGGTTGACTGGAAAATTATTCAAATATTCCCTCTGGAGCTTCAGGAAGCACACACGCGATTCAGGAAATAAGGAGGAGGCAAGAGTACTTTGTAGCTTTCTTCAAAGCATTAACACTCTTCTTATCACCCAGGTTGCTGTGACATCTGCTAGACCAAACGCAAGACGGTTTTATTTAAAAGGCAGTAAGCTCTCTGTCTGAGGGGAGGAATCTGAAATCCTAGTTCTCTGACCACCAAACAGCTCTCCTCTCTTCCTCACATGGTGCCTCCAATTTGGCCTTCTTCCAAAACTGCACATGATTTTATGTTTCATCTAACCTCACCCATCTCGTTGAATCCTGAAATCTCCAGCTGAAACCAGCTCATACGATCACATCTGTGCAAATAGCAACTTTCTTTACCTCAGACCAGATATGTTACTGAATACAATTCCCTTACTCCAACTACCTCACTCCTGCATCACACGACATTCTAAATCAAACCATGAGCATGGTCTACAATTTAAAACCCAATGACCAAATCTCACCAGAGCTTGCTCAACGTGACTGTCTACATGTGTCCTCAGATATACAATTTCAAAGTCTGCCATGCCCACACGGGTGGACATAAGTAAGGACCTACCTACATAAATAAACACACCAAAAATGACCTTATTGCAGGGCTCCTCAGATCAACAGGCGTTGCTCATCTCACCATTGTCAAGTTCTAGAATGCCTGCCCGGGTGATTCTAGAGTCAGAGCCACTTTGCGTTTCGATCTCCCACCCTTTGGAACTCTTTCAATATGTAATGTCTGACATGAAGTGAACTACAGACTATCAATAATGCCAAGATTCATGTGTCCTCTTTTGCAATTTACTTTGGTACCTCAGTTTTCACTGTCCCAGCTCCCTCTTTCCCAGGCTCTTACGTTCCCCACTTTTTCCGACCCCCACTGCCCTCCTACCCACCCCCCGGCACTCCAATCAAGCTCTTGTACTTTGAAGCGATCGATCATCAGATTGCATGGACACACTACAAATGACAATACATAAACTGATAAATAAATAAAAAGGTGCATGTATGCCCAAATAGCTGCACTATTTAAGAAATTGATTTTTCAGTGTTCTTTAAAAATGTGAATGTTCTTGCTCTATCTACAATATCAGACTACTATTATAGGGACTTCCATCCATTTAGATTAAACTACTGTATCATTCTGAGAGCGGGCTCTCTTTGAATGTACTGGCTAAATTACAGATCACCTTATGGCCTTCATCCAGACCCAAGCACAGTGATATTCGAACGTTTTGATGCTGAGCCCTTCTTGAGTTAAAAAAATGAAGTCGAAGCCCCCCTTGAGTATAAATAGTGTTGTTGCCCTCCCCTATTGAAATGAGTGACCATACACTTTTTTTTAAGAGACTTGCGCCCCACTTGGCCATCCTTCAGGCCCCCTGGGAGGGCAGCACCATCGTTTGAAGACCACTGTCCTAGGACCAGGTGGAAATGGGCCAAAATGTCGCCCTCACAATTGCGACGGACGAAATGCCTGACTTTTTTTTTAAACACCCCATTTACACATCTCATATATGTGTGGATGGGTATGGGCTATTATGGTAATTTGGGGGCGGGCAGTGTGGGGTCTCCCCCTCATATTATGTGGTGTGAAGGGCGATTAATTAAAAAACAAAAAACAGCATTTTCGTCCGTCGCAATTATGTGTGCTCGCAGTGATGACATAGATCCGACCATATAGGTGCAATCTATTTAAGACCCCTGCTCAAGCAAACAATGAAGCACAGCACCTCCTTTTCTTAACAAGTGGCACACATTGTGAACCGCTTCTATGTTCTACGCATTCCCTTTTAACGTGTATGTCCCCTATATGTTATATTTGCTAATGCCTTGTTCATATTTCCCACTGCATCTATCTTTCTAAACTGGAACAGTGTATTTCTACTAGGCTAGCTATTCTGAAACTACTGTGAAGTTTTCTGCACCTCCACCTTTGGACCTTTCGGTTACACTTCCAAACTTCCAATCAATTAAACTCCTCTCAGTTTCTAATCATTTCAGACAGGCTCCTTTTTTCAGACACATTTTAGAAGTCCCTCGCAGTATATGCCCTTCTTAATATCTGAAACTCTAGGCGACAGGACAGTTCCTGGTTGCTATGGTGATTTGCTCGTGAGTTATTTCCCCTTCCTCAGGGTATGTGATATGGGAATGCATCATGTCTCCTCTGCAGTCACTAGCCATTTGATTTTTCATCCCCAGATGTGCCGGGCGCTAGACCGTTCTGCTGGGAAAAACATTTATTTTAAGACATTTCTGAAATGCACAAGTATCAAGGGTAAAAGCCCATGCATTCTGTATTTCCAGTAAACATCTATGAATGCTGACATTTCACAACCTTAGTTCTTTTCGCCTTATCTCTGTTTTGCTTCTTCCTAATTCACATGTATACAAATGCTTGCTGGTCGTATCACGCATGTCATCCATTTAGTCAGGTAAGTCATTGTTCATGTATTTCCACTTCTATACGTGGTAAACAGGATGCTATTGATGTTTGGAGTCAGTCAACGTTAACAGCAAAGCCATACTTTCCAGTGTAATCCAATTTTCATTGCTGTCTCACCTCCTATGATGGAGGCTCTTTGTTGAATAGTGTAATAACACATTTGGGATTGTTTATGGACTTAGAATACTATCAAAAAGTATGTTTGTGATAATATAAAGAAATGAGCCTTGTAACTGCATGAAAATATGTGAAATTCAATAATGATTAAAAACTTACTAAGCAATCCTTAGAACCTCTTGAGGTTTAAATTGCAGTCTATATTGTGAGGACATCTCAATTAAAACGAGCAACACATCTAATTAGAAAGGTGCCATGTTTCATTTAATGCTGGATAATGGGAATGCTAATTTAATTTAAAAAGCTATTTACAAAACCAATCGATTTGGATTATTTTAAGCGTTTATGTGTTGTAGTTTATGAGTATGTTAGTGGAGTGGGGAAGCATGTATGTCTTGGGATATTTATGCATGTCATTGCTTCTCTGACAATATATGTGCATTATTTGTACATGACTGTGTGCATTAGTGGAAGTACGGTTGTGTCAATAAGGGGTGTATCAGTGGTGCAGTGCAGGGCTGTCATTATATAGCCACATAGTCTCCTTTCATGGCCATTTACTTTACTTACCTCAAATATCGAGATAATATTCCAATGCTGTGCAAGTCATCACAGTAAATAGCATATTCTTTGTATTATACCATCACATGATTAGATACTCCTACTAAATATTATGTATTGATGCACACATGCTCATGCTAAAATTGGAAACATTTAAAAAATTTGAGACTCTCTCCTGACCATCCTCACAGTCCCTCCTACTACATTTTACTACATTTTACACTCCTATCTCACTGATGAAGGCTAACCCCTCTTGAACCCCATCGGACCATCCTGCTCCTCAGCTAGTCAAGCACATTGCTCCTTTAGTGGCCTTCCACCTCATGGAACTCTGCCACCTGTCCTTAGACTCCACTTGCTTTCCCTCTGTTTTCAAAACAGCCATGATCATCCCTCTCCTAAAAAAGCAAGGGGCTGACCCAAACCTACCAGCTAACTCTTGCCATGTGTCTCTCCTTCAACACTACTCTGTAGTGCTGGAAAGGGTTGTGTTCAACAGTCTTACCAATTTCTTAGACATCCACACCCTTCGAGACCCACTACAAGCCGGTTTCTGCTCTTGGCACTCCATGGGAAGTGCTCTCATGAATGTGTCCAACTTCATCGCCTATCATACGCACTCCAACCTATCCTCTATCCTAATTCTCCTTGACCTGTCTGCTGCCTTTGACACTGATCACTCTGATCTCCTTAATACTCCCCTTTTTCTTAGGATTCACCATCGAGCCTATGCCTGGATTAAACCAAGCATTTCATCTCACCAATTCTCTGTCTCAAGAGCAACAACACCTTTCAACACACTCCTCTAGCAGATAGTGTTCCAAAAGGCTCCTCTTTACACTCTATACCTCTTCTCTTTGGGCACTGATCTCTTCCTTTGGGTTCCCATACCACCTCTTTGCGAACAACACCCAAATCTTCTTCTTTTTTCCAAAAATGTTCTCTTATATCTCTATCACATTTCAAATTGCCTCTTTGTCAATAAATATTGGATGGCTTCACACTCTCTGATGTTAAACGCTACCAAAACAGAGGTGTTCTTCTTCCCTGCCTGCCAAAAGCTCTCTCGCGTCTCTTACTCAACCTTTCCAGTTTCCACCTGACACTCTCCCCTACTTTTCTACAGCTAGAAACCTTGGTGTCATCTATGACCCTTCTCACAGCTTCTCTACTTTAATCTCTAAAACTGGAACAGCAACTCGCCTCAACATCCTAAATATTAGGAAAATCAGACACCTCCTTCCTTTTAACACTTCAAAGCATCTCTTAACCAGTCTTGTCTCCTCTAAACTGGACTACTGTGCCAGCATCCTCATTGGTCTCACCAACAATGCTCTCTGTACACTCGACAAGATCATAACCCTCACTACCAAGACTCTCTTTGAACTCTCTCACCTCACCCCACTTCCACTTACCGTCACCAGGCTGGATGGCTGATGAGGCAAAACAGAGCCAGATTTAAATGTCTCTGCCTCCTTGACTACCCTTGTGGCTCCATGTCCTCCCTGTGCTTCCTCTCACTTCTTGCTCCACCTGCATGGACTTCTCTTCCCCAGGACATCTTAGAAACAGTCTTCACAGAGTTTTACAAAACCAAACTAAAAGCCTATCTCCTCACCTATGAGCTACCCTCTTAACCTACCTCTAATCTGCCTGCTAGATAACATTTTTCCTTGGAATGGGCCTCACAGCAACCCAGGATCAAATCCAAATTGTCTTTGACTCCCCCACACTTTCAAGCCACTGCAAACTGTCTTTGAGAAACTTCCATTTGTTAAAAGATCCCTCAGTCCCTACTTTTGAAACTCACTGCGTTGACCCATTTTGACCCATTCGAGCCCACTGATCCAACGTTGACTGCCTGTCTCCCAGCTTCATCCAAGCCTCAAGCTATTGATGCTGCCGGTCCGTGTTGCTGTGTTTAACCCAGTCAGGCCCACTTGATGCCAAAGTAGAATCGCTGATTTCTCTGCACCCGAGACCCATCAAACTTAATGCTCTGCTGACTTGACATGTCCTGCCATTTCCCATCTTCTCAAGCCTCGAGATGTTGCCACTGCCAAACCTTAGTGTATGTTTGACCCAGTAAGCCGGCCAAGTGAGTGAACACCAAATCGACACCACAGAAAGTACCAAGACTCCCGGATCGGCGCTGTTGAGACCATAAGACTATTAAAAGTTTGAGTAGTTGTTCTGTCACCCTGCCCTGATGTTCAGGGCCCCAGTGACAATAAGGACCACACTCAGTGCATTTAAAAAAAATAACTTATACTTTGCTACATAGACCCACGCCTACACACCCTATCTTCATACCAAGAGTGCCCCTATATCCAAACCTCTGCATATTCTTTGTATGTCATTACAAGGTTGGATTGTTAGATTTTATTAATGTGTCTGTCCTTTTAGTTGGATTAAAGAGTTCAATGTTTATTGAACCGTGATTGGACTCTTACTTTTGTTTGTGCTATCCTGTGTGGCAAAGGAGGTATACCACTCATGTTGTGACTGTTTCACCTTTATGATTCAGATGGCTGCTGATTTATAAGAAGTATTGAGCCGAGTAGGAGTTTAGAAACCACTACTCATCCCATTACAAACACATATGCATGCACTCACAAATGCCCACAGAAATGCTCATAAGTACTTGCATAAAGGCACTCACACATGAAGAGACATGCACACTGATGTGCATGCATACATTCATATCAAGGACACAATGCACTGACACACACACACCTACAATGTACTGGGATGCATACATTCCTAAGGCAATACACTAACAGCTGAGGACTGTGAGATGGTTAATCATTGATTAGAGGCTAATCCTGATGATCAACTGCTATGATTGGGGAGAAATAAATCCTGCCCTTCAGCTGCCTGGGGTCAGATTAAAGAAGCTTTGCACCGATGCAAATACAATGTTGCACGGTATCAGTACCAGGGCAAAGTTTGCCCTATTTCAAAAACATTGGGGCGATATTGGGGGCGTGGCTTGGCAGCCATGGAGTAGGCTGCATCTCTACAGAGCTCCGTGATCTGGCAATTGATCCTAGAAAGCACGAGCTGCCTGACAGCAGATTGCTGCACCAAAACAGCATCATGGATGTGTGAAGGTGATGGGAATACGAAGCACGTATCTACGAACGAATTGACCCAGGCAAACAGAATAATTGTTACTTTGTGCCCCGGAACGAGAGCAGCAACAACAACAAGATGGCGGTGACCCCAGGACAAAGGGACCCGTGAAGACAACAGGAGTGAAGGTGGAGCGGGCTGCTGAGCGAGGCACAATACACAAGCTGCTGTAAGCAGACGTGCTGCTGTGACAGCATAAGCACACTGGCCCACAGGCAGAAGAGGGTGGGGAGCACGGAAACCAGTGGCGAACGGAGGATGCTGGAGACTGCACGGCATGGCAGGTAGAGCGCATGGTGGCTTGTTGCCGTGCGTGCACGAATAGAACTGCGGGCCTGGCCCCCATGAAGACCGGGAGGCACAGAGACACACAGCAGGTGCCCCCCAGGAGCAGGAGCAGTAGCGTGCATATGCGCATGATATGCATTGCTGACAGCGGGGACTCCCGCGAGGACAACAGCGTGTTGGGGTCTTGTGGTTCGGGAACCGTAAGTGTTGCACTGGAAAGGAGGGAGCAGCCGCTGTATGACACACTGCATACGGCATCAAGTGATAATTGTGGCAAGTAAGGAGTAGAGGGCATGCGACCTGGGAAAGGCATTCCCTCAGAATTAATGGATTAGCACAAAGGACCGTGTTACGCGACGCAGGGAGCGTGAGCGCACATTAAAGCAATTGATATGCGGTTGCATGCAGGCTGGAGGAAGCGCATTGAGGACTACATGCAGGCTGGGGAGTCGGATCGGGTGTGCGCCACTGGAGATGGAAGCAGCAGGAACCCTGCAAATCACATGCCCAGCAAGCAGTGGCAGGCAGACCCAAGTGCATTGAATAAGGGGTGACACTGCACAATGAGACAAACACTGAGGATCATTGCAGGAGGCTACCAGCACCTAAAAAGAAGCCTAAGGATAAACCAATACAGTAAGGAGTGGTGAACGGTCACTGGGACACAGAACTGGACAGCCGTGGACCCCTTCCACCCCCGAGGTCGATCAGCATGAGGATCTCCTGAATGGGGTGGTAGAGCTGCACATTGCCCCCTTGAGATGCTGCACACTGCGAAGTGACCAAGCAAAATCTTTCTGAAACAAGTGAGATGGACACTAGAGCAAATAAGACCATAAATAACACGCACCAGGAAGAACTGGAGAAACAGGCAAACTGAAGTGCAGGCGGCAGCACAACATAAGACACTAAATGCGACCACAGTAAGGGGAAGGTACAGCTGCAGACCAGGCGCTAAAACACGACCTGGGAAAACAATAACTAGGGTGCATTGACAGCCATAGCAACAGACAGAAACACATGAGAAGCAGAAGTTGCTAGCCCACGGCGAGGACAGGCCCTGGGGCGCAAACAGGATGGAGCAATGTCTGTAAGTGGCGGTAAAGTCAAGGGCAAGCAGCCCATGATAGACATCTTTGCTAAGTCACAGCAACCTCCCACCACCCCGGCGCAGGTACGGCAACTGCACCGGCAGATGTGGCCTCTCCACGAGAGGACAGCGTAATCTTAACAGCCATAACGAAATTGAAAACCTCATGGGGGGCAGCGATGGCAGACCTGAGAACTGCACTGGAAAACAAAATAGATGCAGTGGGAATCGAGGTCAATCTGCTGAGACAAGTGGTGAGAGCTCTGGCGGAACGAACGTGCAGCCTAGAAAGTGCAGTGAAGACTAACACGGACACTAGCACAAACAATGCCAGGGAAGTCCACATATTGAAGCAACAGGTGGCTAACCTGGTGAATCGAGCAGAGGAAGCCGAAGGACAGGTGAGACGCAACAATATACGAGTGGTTGGTCTGCCAGAGGGGGAGGAAGGGCAAGACCCCACGAACTATGTGGAGAGCATGATACTACAGGAAATAGGAGCAGGTGAGCTCTCCCAAGGGTTTGCAATTGAGCGCGCACACAGGGCTCTGATGAGGAGACCGCAAACTGGAGCCCCCTCCTAGAGCAATTATAGCAAATATTTTGAACTACAGCGACAGAGAGAAGATATTGGAATTCTTCCGAAAAGGAGGGATGATAACAAGGGTGTTTGCAACCATCACTGCATAACCTGACTGCACCATGCAGGTGCAAAGACAGCGGTATAGCTATGTGGCGATCAAGAGGAGACTGTGCGCAGCCTGATACAAATACATGCTCCTATATCCTGCAAAGCTCAAGATTTTCCACAAAGGTAAAGGACACTTTTTTGATACCCCGGAGGAGGTGGCGACGTGGCTGGACGCAAACGGCTGTCCGGAACGAGATGAGGAGCAAGGCCAGCAAGAATACGATAAGTGACTATAATGCCATGTATGATGGCAGGAGGGAGGAGGGAGCCAGGGACAGAGGCTACAGAACTGGTAAACAGAATAGTATCGGGAGATGTTAAAGATGTGACATTCGGACATGTGGTACTATAATATATCCTGCAAAATGCAAAATGGGCAGCAATGAGGGCGCTTAGCCTGATAAATAAACTAGGAGCTACAAGTTGGAGAAGGCCTCCCCCCGAGTAATAGAATAGTTGGACCGCCGTTTATGGCGATATCTCCCTATGAGCCTTGAGTACGGCACTTGCTGGAAAAGGGCTAGATGCGGGGGTGCCTGACATCCAGAGATGGAGCTGGGCATCAGTTGGGGGAGGGTAGTGACGGGAGGGGATAGCAGTGGAAGTTGGGGCAGGGCGGGAAGGGGAAGGGGGAAGATACAAGGTTGGGGAAGCTGAGGTGTTTATAGTTGGGGAGAGTTTGGGAGGGGGGGAAGTTGGAGAAAAAGTTGGGGTACGAGCATACACCCTGAAAAGACAAGATTTGGACTGTACTTGTGGAGGGAAGAGCAGGAACCTAATATGTCATGGGAAACCTTAAAGTAGTCACCTGGAATGTCAGGGGGCTCAATAGATATTTAAAAAGAAATAAGGTTATGATGTACCTGCGCAGGCAGAAAATAGATATAGCCTTGCTGCAAGAAACTCACCTAATGCAAGAAAAGCTGGAGGTGGTCCAAATGAAGTGGAGGTGGACTGTCGTGGGCAAAGCATATTCAGCCTATGCTAGAGGGGTGATTACCTGGGTTGCACCGCATGTCCCGTTTCAGTTACTGCACTCTGTGGCCGAGCCACACGGGAGGATGGTAATAATAAGGGGGTTGGTGAAAACAAGGAACTATGTATTATAAATACATATGCCCCGAATCAGGACACAGCGGCATACTTTAGAACTCTATATAGCAAACTCAGTGTGAGCCTTGGGGGGGAGGTGATTTGGGGAGGAAACTTCAATTGTGTACAAGACCCGAAAATGGATAGATAAGATGCCAAAATAGATAGACCCACCCCAGCTGCCAGGGCGTTGCAGTCTCTGTTAGCGGATTTCGAGACCCGAAAATGGATAGATAAGATGCCAAAATAGATAGACCCACCCCAGCTGCCAGGGCGTTGCAGTCTCTGTTAGCGGATTTCGAGTTAGAAGATGCATGGAGGTCACACCATCTACAGGACAGACAATAGTCTCACTATTCACCCCCCCAGAACCTACACACTAGACTGGACTATGTGTCTATCACACATGAACTAATGATAGAAATAGCGCAGGCAGAATACAAAGCGAGGGCCCTCTCAGATCATTCGCCGTTGATACTAGCATGCAATACCGACCCCCGAGAGGTAAGATACCGCCATGGCGCCTCTGAGCAGAAGCGTTGAAAGATAATATTTTTAGGACATGAGAGAGTTAATAATAAGCTATTTCCAGATCAATACTGGCAGTGTGGAGACAGCGGGTATGCTCTGGGAAGCCTTTAAAGTAGTAGTGAGAGGGATAGCCATAGCCAAGTGTAAGGGGCTACAAGGAGGGATTTTGTTTGAACTACAGGAAGCAGAAACAGAGCTAGAAACATCTCTAAAAAGGGGAGGTAACACTAAGGAAAGTAATGAAGCAACACTTAAACTGCAACAGAAATGTGCGGGATACTGGGAAAGGTTGTGCAACCTCAACTATAAAAAATACATAGAGAGGCAGCATGCAGGGGGGGGACAAACCAGAGAGTGTCCTGGCATGGCTATACAAAAGCAAGACTCCCAGACCCACAATCAGAACGATAGCGAAAGAAGATGGGAGTATAGTAGACACTCAAGAGGGAGTTAATCAGGAATTCGTAGATTATTACCGTATCCTGCACGGAGATGCGGAGGACAGTGACAACAAGGAAATAAGGGAAACACTGGAGGATATTGGATTGCCGCAGATTAGCGCAAAAGAGCGAGAGGAGCTAGACGCACCAATCATTCTAGAGGAACTGGAAGAAGTAGTAAGGTAATTACCCACTAGTAAGACCCTGGGGTCTGACAGACTCCCCAGCAAATTTTATAAGATGTAGAAAAATAAGGTACTCCCCCTGCTCTTAGAGATGCTAAATGAGGCATACGAAGTCGGAAGACTACCAGAGTCCCTAAGAGAGGCGATTATCATACCACTCCCCAAACCCAATAAGCCTGGTTGTGAGTGCGGTTCCTTAAGACCCCGGTCGATGTTGAACCAGGACAGTTAAATATTGACAGCGGTCCTGGCAAACAGAATGAGAAGAGTCATTAATAAATTAATTCCCCCCCGGCCAGACAGGCAATGTCCCCAACAGGAACATATCCAACAATCTTAGGCGACTCCACCGAGTCATTGAACATGCAAACGGGGATGCAGTGAGATGGCAATAGTTTCGTTGGATGCAATAAAGGCCTTTGACTTGGTCAAATGGCCATGGCTGATTGCGGCCCTGACCAATTATGGAATAGGACCGGGTATCTCAGATGGGCCAAACTGTTATATAGCGAGCCACTGGCCAGGGTTAAGAAAGGAGCGGTAATATCAGAGAGGTGGCAACTTGGCAGAGGCACTAGGCAGGGCTGCCTGTGGTCCCCCATGTTGTACATTTTGACCTTAGAGCCCCTGGCGATACACCTGAGGCAGCAGTATGACATAATAGGAATTACCATAAAGGGGGAACCGCATTTAGGGGCCTATTCATGCAACAAACTTGCGCCGAAAAAAGTGTTGCAAGCTGGCGCAAGCAGGCGCAAGCGTGAAAAAGGAAGCACACGCGCACACATGCGATTCATGGAAGTCCCTGCGCGTGTTTTTCTCAGGATGTGCGCCAAACCCGTGCGTGGCGCACACAGGCACGCACGTCATTGCAACATCCCGAACGCCGTGCGCGACGTGCACAGGGAAAGTGCACAATGTCCGCGCACACACCAAAAAGGGGGCGGCACTCGGGGCATAACACGCAGAATGGGGAACAATGCGTGAAAAAGAAGGCATAACTGGGGAAGTACTGCAGGGAAAGGCACAGAACGCCCACACGCACGTGAACAACCCGTATTCATGGATTCAAATACGGGAAACCCGTGCACGGCAAAAGAGGCATATAGGTGTCAACGCGTCCACGACACGAAGGCAGGCAGAAGCGTCCCCGTGCACAGTATAAAAGTGCACGCAAACAACAAACACGTATATACAGCTACGATGAATGCCCCATTTGTCGCAGCACTGATTGTGGGACACCACCGGAGGAGGAGAATAGCCAGGGCCTGCATTTTTTTACCCCGGACCAGCCTTTTTCAGATGCCTGATGACCACGTCTATGGCAGGTATAGGTTTCCACCTCATATCATCCTAGAGCTCGTCAGGGAGTGGGAAGATGACCTTACTTCCCCCACCCTGTGCTCTCAAGCATTGAGCCCCTTGGAGAAGGAGCTCAATGTCCTGCATTTTTTGGCCACTGGGTCATTTCAGCGGACCACTGCCATAGTGGGGGGGTCTCACAGGCCACGCAGTCACGCTGCCTACACCAGGTGTTGGCAATCATCACTGCACGCCCCTCAGTCCGCAGGCACATATACATACCCAGAACACCTGCAGAAAGGCAGGCCGTGGTCCAGGACTTTTACAGGGTGGCACACTTCCCCAAAGTGCTCAGTGCCATAGATTGCACCCATGTGGCCCTACGTCCACCTAGGGCCACTGAGCACATCTATCGAAAGCGCAAGCACTGGCATTCCATCAACATGCAAGTGGTATGCGATGCTAAAGGAATCATCACCTCTGTCTATGCAAATTACCCTGGCTCCACCCATGACAGTTTCATATACAGACTGTCCGCCCTGAGCCGGGCCCTGGAAGCTGGGCAGCATGGCGACACATGGCTCCTAGGTGAGTACAAATGCCTGTGCACATGCATGCAAGTCACACACAGACAAATACCCAAACCCTAATAATCTCAACTATTTTCACCTCCCCAGGGGACAGTTCCTACCCTCTGAGCAAACACATGATGACGCCAATCCGGAACCCCACCACACCACCCCAGGTAAGGTACAACGAGGCCCATATTGCAACCAGGGGCATAGGGGAGCGCACATTTGGAGTGCTCAAGTCACGCTTCCGCTCCCTTGACCGCTCTGGTGGGCAGCTACTATATGCACCCCCAGTAGTGTGCAGGATCATTGTGGCAGCATGTGTCCTACACGATGTTGCAACATGGCGGGAGGTACCGGTGGTAATGGTGGTGCCCCCACATCTCCAACCACAGGCACAGGCGCTGACCATGGGAGGGGACAGGGCACATGGCGAGGCAGCCCGGTCCCAGCTTGTGGCCACATTTTTCACCTAAACTCCCACCCCTGTGGAGTGCACACAGTCCTGTCACATACCAGGTGAAAATCGATGATGACAAAGAGACAGTCAACTGTCACAACCTTACCACCCTGAGAATGTTCCCACGGAAGTGACACATTGTGTGTATCCCTAGCTACTTAAAAATAACCAATCCTGTGTGACCAAAAGGAACACATGCAAAGAGACAAACCCTCCCAAACCCCATCACCCTTGTCTGCTACACCATGACATGGCATGCAATAGCAAAAGACAAACACATGACCAATAATGTACAAAGAGACATGTCATAAATGAAAACTGGCATGAGACAATGATGCCTGACATGGAATCAGATGAAATGACTGACCAACAACCTCCCACACATACAAAGTCAGACACAAATGCTTTCCAACAGTCGTAGCATGAACACAACACTGAATGCCCATTCACATGCACATTGCGCATGGCAAAATCCAAACTCACGAACCCGTGTGCTGTGTGTGTCTCCTGCAACACACTGCACAGCACAAAGCACTTTGAGCATCCATTGTGTTGCAGATACACCTTGAGCATCACATGAAAAAAACTAATGAAATCTACAAACAAATGACGCATGTACAGGGTACACAAATGGCAATAGATCATGTGCTGCATGGACACCGCGGGCCTGAAAATGCAATCTGTGTGCACCTCTGGCCATGGAAGGGTGAATGTATGTGTGGTGGATCATTGTGCAACTGTGAGTCATTAGGGACATGCACTCAATATATGCATGTGAAATAAAGTGACCCTCAGTGTCCTATACACATCACATGTGAACATTGGCCATGTGTACACCCCAGCATGTCAAACCACACCAATCCCATGACACCTGAAAAGTAAACACAACACAGGAACAGGCATTGAGCAGCACAACACATCATGTACATAGTATCCCACAATTACAATGTCAGAGTACCCAAAACACTGCAGGCCAAGCCAACTGTTCAACAACAAAAGGCCCTCACTTACACATCACTGTGACCTTCTGAACAACTGTGTCTGGGGTATTTAGCCTTCTTCCTTCAAGTCTACCTGGCTACAGGATCACCCTACCCCTTGGGCTCCATGTTCCAGCTTGTGTGTAAATAGGGTCCAGCCCCCACAGAGGCCACCTTGACTGGTAAAAATGCAAAATCGCAGAGAACTCCAAGTAGGCAAACCCACAAACCAGTGAAAAAGGCTGTAGGCACCAAAAAACCCTGGAAGAGTCTCCAGTAGATGACTTGAGGTAGCAGGAAATGTCAAAGCACATGTGCAAGCACAATGATAGAACAACCAAGGTTGCACAGTTGAACAATGGTCCAACCGGATGGGTACCATTCACGGTACATAACATACAATGATGAGGCAACAACTGATGGGTACTGTCACAGCTCCGGTGGCCAGGCGCAGGAGTGTCACAAACCAACCTCCCCCTCCGTGGTCTGGGTGCCTGCTAACACATGCCTCTGAGACCCCGGTGGGGAAGGAGGGTCAGGGATATGATGCATGGACAGGCATTGGTATTCAGGATAACCGGAAAGAGGGGCAGGAAAGTGGATGTGGATTTGCAAGGTAAAGTGGGCAAAATACAACTAATCACAAAAACACATACTCAATCAGAGAAAACATGTTCATCATGCACATTGTACCAAATCAGTCAAATGAAAGCCAAAAAGACACTTATCTCTGGGGTGAGTGCTGGCCTCCTGCCTGCGCACTCTCAGGTCCGGTAACAAGAGGCCTTCAATGCTGCAAAGAGAGCGTGAGTTACTAATCTGAATGTGTGTTTACAACACACACACACAACCCCATCCATGCCCCAAAGTAAGTGACATCTCCACAAACAAAATCCCCTGTCTGCTGCTATGTACCCATTCGTTAGCTTGGCCCACCGATGGGACATACACTGTCAATGCAGTAATGCCGGCGCATGTGGCCGCGCGGGAAATGGAAGACCAATGGGTCAAGAATCAGATATGATACAAAGGTCCCTGGGTGAGCTGCTAGATGCGTATAGCAAGGTGCAACTTCAGTACAAGTTGCGTTCTGCCCGCCGCAGATTTAAGTAGGTAGTGGCCATGGCAATTTGCACCTGCAAATGACATGCACTCACCACAAGTCTGAGCCTCGCTGGTTATCCCTGTGCACTGTATCAGTTTCTGTCCAGGAACGCTACTACCCTAATTACTCTGCTTCAATTGAGCAGTGGGTACTCGAGGATATGTTTGATGGCCCCTGTGTGTGCCCCTGACAACTAGTAAAGGCACTTGGCATTTGGCCCTCAACGCATGTCAGCTGTACTGTGTGCTTCTCCAACAATGCCTGACAAGGCTCCACAGCACTGGTGCCACTTAGCATCCATGTGCAAGTGACCTGGTGCAAGGTAATCTGCGGTGTGGGCCCTTGTGTTGCTCATCTTGCCACGATCTCTTGGAAACACGTCTGCTTCTGTCGAACATCTGAGCACAAGCCCTGTGCATCTGCTTGCGCACACATCCACACGTCTGCACCACCGAACGTGCCCAGTTTTCTGTATTAGTCGGCAAAGGTAGTCTGGAGGCTCATCTTCCTGCAGAAAGGGCATGAAATAAATTAATAAGGCTTGACAGTTCCCTGTGTGTGTGTCTACATGCTGGTTGTCACTGGGCCAGGTTACAGAGCTACATCCAAACTCCTCCCATCATCAGTGTCACTTTGACAGGCCAAGGTTGCAGGCTACTGTCTACGGCATGAAATAACATGCATCACAATCAACATCAATTAATGGAGAAATCAATCACATACTCACCCAAATTCATTACAGACATGGGGTGGATGAAACGCAACCAATCCCCACTAGGGGTGTTAACACAAGTAGAACAGTAGCAGACAGACCACAGTAATTAAGGAAGTCCAAAGCCCTTGTGAAATATTTTGTAACACCGAACCATCCTAGCGAGCCCATGGAGAAGGGAAGCAGGAGTGGCCTATGTGAGTCAGGACCCCAAGCTGCAAACACATACACAAGACAAGCTTGAAGGGCCCAGCTGGAACAGACAGTGGATGCTTTCAAAAGCCACAAAGCACCACACCGTCACATGAATACACAATAGACAAACAATATTAAACTATATTAACTAATTAAACTAACAATGAACAACCTACATAACCTAATTAAAATAACTATCAAATAGTCAATATTAACTAACTAAACTAAAAGGAAAAATCAAAAATGGCCACATAGACCCGGGGGAGGCACCCAGGAGGGGGGTGGTACAGGGTGCACCTCAACACCCACATGCGATGAAGTTGAGACAAAAAAACCTCCATGGGCTTAACGCCTGCACACTACGACCTGTGTGGAAGATAATTCGTCATCCGAGTCTGCCTCATCCTGTAAAGGACGACGTGGCACAGGAGCCTGACCATGCCTAGGTGCAGCTTGCCCCTCGTCAGCAGCAAGTCTGCCAGACGGGTGAGCTTGGTTCTGTGCAGCAATGACATGCAGGTCTACATGCAGAACCTCCCGTGATACACATGCTTCCTCTTGCAAGGTAACACGTGTAGCACAGAGTTCTTCCTGCGTGGTCTGGCTGGACAACCGATGCACATTCCCGTAAGCATGTAGCTCAGCCGAGATGGTGTGCTCAAGCTGCTCAAACCTCTCCTCTGACCGCACCCTCTGGGATGTCAAGAGGGCATCTAGAGTGGATCTGAGGGACTGAGACTGAGCCCTCAGGGCCGCCATTTGTGCCTCTGATGAGCAGTAATTGCTTGATGCAGAGACAACATTTCAGCCTGACGTGCCCTGTCAGAGGCCGCCATGCCCAGCCTGAGTGAGCGGGCATGGTCTGCGCCGCCTGCCACTGGAGAAGCACCTGCCTAGCAGGGGGGAGCACGGATTGGGCCACACGTTCCATGCTCGCAGCAATGTCATCAAGTGCTGCCCCCTGATGTTCTGAATTGGCAGTCATGTCTTGCTCCCACTCAGTATACCTCGGTGGCGTGTGGCCACTGCGTTGCTGGGCTTGACACCTGCGGGACCCAAAGATTGTGCGTCCTTGTTGGGTTGGCACCGCCCGCAGCTGCACGACTACATGCCCCCGTCTACGTGATGCCCCAGGCACATCAGCGACTGGTGTGAACGGTGACCCTGCCTTCCGATCCACCACAGGAGGAGGTCCCACCACTGTCCGCCCCCTCAGTGCAGGTATCGCGGACAGAGAAGTATCCACATCAGAATCACTCACCCCTGACGTATGGACCTGATATACATCCAACTCAACATAGCTGTCAGAGTGGTCATCTGGGATGGACTCATAGCCAGCCAAAGACAAGATGGACTGAAGCACACGTGGGTTCTCATGGTCTACCACCCCACGACCCCCACTTGTGCCGGGTTGTGGTTGTGATGACAACCCTGTGCCTGGCATGACAACAACATCCTCTGGCTCCATTGCGTCATCACCTGAAAAGTGGAGAGAAAAACAAATTAGTACAGATGTCAGAAGCACATACACATACACGTAGACATCACACAGACAGCCAACACATGAAGCAGACATGTCACACACAAAACAGAACCTGCCATGCATGCCTGGTCAATTTGACATTGCATCAGTGAGTAGGCATGTAGGACGGTGTTACACGGCTCAGAAGCGGGTTGATGCAGTGCAGAACTTGTGTACGTTACTCACTATCTACATGAACAAGTACTTCATGATGTGTATCAAAAATCGTGAAGCCAGTTGAAGGGCTAGTTCAGGCATCACGTGCAATGTGCATGCAATGGGTTGCACTGACCCCCCCTCAGTGAAAATGCAGGGTGCCTTACTGGGTAGAAAATGGCTGAACAGAGGCCTGTGTATTGGCAGACAGTGTTGACTAGCATCAATGGCATCATCTGAGTCAACTGACAACACAGCAGATGATGATGGGACAGTAAGCAGGACACATGACAAACCCTCAGTAGTACAGCCAAGTGTGCAAAAACCACTAGACCAGTTGGACAGAGTCAGTGGGCCTGAAACTGGGGGAGAACTGTGCCCCACACAGACTGTGACACCCTAAATATGTGTGTGATACAGGACAGGGCCAGAGTGGGCATGGGATGGCTGTAGAAATCCCATGAAATGTTGCTCATACAAGACACATACTACAAGGACATATAGGGGCATGCATGGAATGCACATGGAGCATGAATGGGCACTCATGTCCCTGCGGAGCATCTGCCATCTGCACAGTCCAAGTGATACACCTTGCATGAAGGGCAGAGGATGTACAACACTGCATGTGTCGGACAAGTTGGCTGGTGGAGGTTAGCATGTACACAGTAGGCTTGAATAGGCCGTTGCAGCACGCCAAAATGATGCACAACAGTGCAATGGTGTAATTGGGGTGCAGGGGGGGTGGAGGGGCAAGGGGGCATGCCTACGTGGAGTACCCGCAAGGAGGCAGAGGACACATGCACGTCAGTCATGCAATGACATATTCCCAGTGCTAAGAGGAAAACCACCCCTTGCTACATGCAGAAGGGCCAGAGAGCAGGAAAATGGACCGGAGGGGCATCTGGGTGACTAACATGTGAGTAGGGTGCAAGTGTGGTGATGAGGACAGTCCCTGTCTGCTCTACATGTCCACCATCCTGCACAGCAAGCACACATCAGTGAAGCATTGCATGACTAGCACATGAAAACCATGTACACATAGCATGTAGTGGCAGTCAAGCACAACACATCACCCATGGAAAACACACATGGGCTGGACATACACGCAACAACACTCACTGGACTGGGCATCAAAGTCCTGCATCTCTCCCACTCCTTCGACTGATTCTTGTGGTATGAACTCCGCAACAAGTGCCTCGTGCGGAGTGAGGTGATCCTCCTCAGGCGGTGGCCCACCGCCAGCCACCAGAGTCATGCTGTAATTAGAGGCACGCTTTGCCTTAGCGCTGCGTTTGAGGTCATTTCAAAGCTTCTTGCACTCGGCAGCTGTGCGCACCTCATGGCCGAATGCACTCACATTATCCGCGACATGCTTCCAGTCGGTATTCCGATGGGCAGGCATAGTTTGACAATTCAGCCCCACTAGCATGTCACCTCTGTGGGCCTGCACATAGTCCACAAGGGAGTCCAGTTCCTGTTTGCAGAAAGGCTTCTTCCTTGACGTGCAGGAGGCCGTGGCTGTGTCTGGGGTCCCAGCCTGTGTGGCAGATGCAACCTTCCTCCTCTTGTATGGTGGTGCGGACCCTGGCTGGTGAATGCCGCCCTGATCAGTATGGCCAGTGGGATCGGTGGATTGAACCAAGGGAGTGGCAGGTTGAAGGACGACCGAAGGCCTGACTTGCGTCAGTGGCTGCTGGGTCCCCTGGAATGGACAGTGCGCAGCAACATCCGCTCTGCCAGGGTCATTGACCGCGACTTTCCTGGTTGGTAGACTCACAACCGGGGTGTTGTTGGCTGCATCTGTCCCTGCACTTGCCAACACCCGGCTGGTCAGATGACATTGCTGCTCCCGGGACACGTGTCTCGGTCAGCGCAGCCCTGCATGCACCTACGGTGTTCCTCCTGACCTGCTGAAAATCTTCCAGTAACTCTTCAAATGCCAATGAAGCCTGCACTGGCAGACCCTGAGCCTGGGTGGTGGTGTCCACAGCTGCACCTGCAGCTACCACTACCGTTTGGCCCGTGGCAGTCGATGAAACAGACTGCCGGATCACACGGGCCCCAGTGCCAGATGCAAGAACTGCATCTACCGGAGCCGCAGGGGGTGGTAGCATGACTGCACCAACACGTGGCTCAACATCACCCCAAGCTGCCGCACCCCTGCCTCTGCCCCTTCTGCAGTCACCCTGGACACCCTGGAGTCCCCCTATTCCCTGATCACCCCGGCCACATCCCTGACCACGTCCGCCATGAGGAGTATGGCCAGCTGAGGCACCCCTCACCTTTGGTGGCCTCCCAACCATGGCATAGATGGAGTAGTGCCGGCACAGATGCAGAAGTGCCAATGGGAGGTGTATCCCACAATTGTCCTGGGCAATTGGGGTGAAGGGGGTGGGATACAAGATGTTATGAGCACCCCTGCACCTGCAAGGCTGTATGTGACCCTGGTGATGAAGTGACAGGTCACGCAATGCTCAGGCACCCCAAAACTGCAGTAAAACCGTGCACGCACCCCGGTAGCCCACATGTGTGGAATTAACCTCCCGCAGTATGCGGTGGCACCCAAGGACACGAAAAACAGATACGCATGGGACAGGCAGGCTACTATGACCTCAAAAATGGGTACGTGATACACAGGGGCACCCGCAGTGGGAAAAAAAGCGTGCGCGGCTCACCGTCAGACTAGCGTGATAATGAAAAACACGCATAGCCAATACCCCCGCCAAAAGAAGAGATACATCCTTGATAGCTGTGAAGTAGTGATGGTGTGCGAAACAACAAGAAGTAGCAACACACACGTCGGTCTCCACGAAAGGCACATACAGCGAACTGGCAAGAGCCGCTCACCCCTAACCCATGCTGAGGGAAACGCATGCGCGCGTCACGCCACTTACGCGTGTAGGCCCTTTCCTCGGATTACACGCATTAATATGCGGATGTGCAGTTTTTTCACGTGCTGAATCACTATGCACACGTCACGAGGTAAACGCCCGCGTGTGTAACATCATAGACGCGCATACACGCTAAAGGCCTTTCCTCGGATCTTACGCTGATGTGCAATTTTTTCATGTGCCAAATCACTCCGGATCAAGCTGGCCATGCAACAACACACGGAAGACCACGCCCCTGCCCAGAAAGCCATTTTCCTGCCCCCCAGAGCCCCGAGCACGCTCCCACATGACATCTGCTGCTGCCTGCCTGCCTGCTGCCCACGTGCCTTGCTATTTGCTGCCTGCACATCAGCCATCTGCAGGGGTGCAGTTGCTGTGACCACCCCTGCTTGAACTGAAGACTCCCGACTGGGATACCATCGCTCCACAGCCCAGCCCCAGGACCCAGTTGCCCACCCACACCTGCCTCTGGGGTTTTCATGTCGGACACAACACCATCTGGCACCACTGGCAAGCCCCAGCCAGAGAGACAGAGGGCCACCAGCTTCAGTGAAGTTGGTGTCCTGGTGAAGCAAGTCCTGGGGCAATATGATGCCCTCTTTGGAAGTTTGAGCGCCGACAATGAAGGACGGAAGATGATCTGGATGGACATCATGACTGCCATCAACGAGGAGGGGGTGGCAGTCTGCGAGATCAAACATGTCCGGGAGCTCTGGGAGGACTTCAGGTCCAGGACCCTCAACAAGGCCCGGCAACTTTTGAAGGCAGCGGATGCCAAGGGGTGCCGGGTCCACCTGACCGACAACCAAATGAGGGTCCTGGAACGCATACACCCAGCGCTCCACGTCCAGGTCCTTGAGAGGCAGACCCGTCTGGAGTCGAGCGGTAAGTGTACATGCACACTGATTGGACGCTGTGCGTGTTGTGGTGTGCCAGGAGTGTGTAGGTTGCACATATGTCTTTGTAGGGACATGTATGGATGCGTATGTACAGGGACATGAACCTGCCACATGTGATTCCTCTCAAGTGTGAGACACATCGATGGTGTATGTGTTGGTAAGCATGCTGTGCAAATGTATGTGTGGGTGCACACATGTAATAAATTATGTGTATGTACTGTGGCATGGTTGTGGTGTCACACATGGATGCTGGTTCATGCTGCATGTATCTGGACTATGCACATGTGCATGTGGGTGTATTTGACAAGTGTGCAACTGTGATGCAACATGGATGCATGTGACACTGACATGTAGAAGGCTGGATGCGAGATGTGACATGGATGGCGATCTCATCACTGCGACAGTTGGTGGAGATGTACACATGCATGTAAGTCTGGTGGCATGTGTGCATGTGTTGTGCACTCCCCGTGTTTCATGTGACGTCAGGCTCACCTTTGGCTGCTCGTGCTGTTGTTTGTGTATGGATAGTGCTTCCGGTGCAATATTCCTGTTGATTTGCTCATGTGTGTGAGTTGAAATGACATGTGTGTTGGGGAGAGTGATGCCATGTCTGTAGTTATACACTGCCACTCATGTACAACTGTCATGCATGTATCAGTCCATTGTACAGTGCCCTGATGCCTTTGTTCTATCTCTCCCTGTCTGCAGTGTCAACTGATGAAGAGGGCGGAGAGGGTGCTGTGGAGCAAAGCGGCAGGGATCGCACCACCAGCCGGAGATGCAAGGCCCAGCTCCCCTCCCACGTTGTCATCTCGTCGGGGAGTGAGGAGTCTGGTGCCGTGTCCCAGGCCACAGCTGCCGAGGGTAGGTCCAAGAGGCAGCGGTCGGAGGTGGACTCCTCGGCAGCAGAAGGGGCAGCTGAGACCCCACAGGGTCCGACGGAGCAAGATGGCACAGAGTCATCCAGGTTGGTGGAGGGTTTGGTGGGGAGGAGGCCGTGGAAGGGACACACACAGGGTCTGGAGGTGGGGATTCCACTGGGGTTAGTAGTGCAGTGCAGGGGCAGGGACAGGAGGCAGCACAGGCTGCTGCGGAGGTGCCTGTGTGTAATCCTGTCCCTGATCCTGTGATTGCATTATCCTGCACCAGCAGGGATGCCTACGTCCAGACCCGTTTTCAGGGAGGGGATGAGCGCACAACAACTGGCCTTCCTATCCCTGTGGACGTGGCAATCCGGGACCGGCTTGAGCCTGTCCTGGCTGGGCTGGCGTTGCGTCAACGGGGCATGCAAAGTGACCTGCAGTGTTTTCGTGAAGACACTGCACGTCATCTTGGATGCCTCGTTGACCGCGTTGACCTACTGGGACGGGTCACCAGGACCTTATTCCTCCATATGTTGGACCTTCTTCCAACCCCCTCCTCACCTGAACCCCCTATGCGCCAGTCATCCTCCATGCCATCTTCCCACCCATGTATCACCTGGGTACCCTGTGAAGCTGCCCCTGACCCAGCGGCCATGCTGGTGATGGACACATCCCTGCCACAGTCAGGAGTCGGACGTCCAGCAGGGGTGGCCACCACAACAACTGCACCCCAGCCGAAGGAGGACGTGCAGGCAGCAAGAGCCAGGGCACAGGTACAGCAGCAGCAGCAACAAGGTGGGAACAATGATGGCTCAGGGCCATCAACATCCGAGGGACAGACATCGGCCACAGGGCAGGAGGACCCAGGATTGGGAGTGTCTTCCATGTGGCAGCGGTTGGGCCAGGCCATAGATGCAGAGCAGCGGCGGGCAGAAGGGGCACGGCTCAAAATGGTCAGGGCGGAGAACTCCATGCGGAGGGTGCTGAGGTGGGCCAAGTGCCTCGAGGCAATTCGCAGGGAGTTGGAGTTGAGCATGGCATTGTCCCTTGCGAACCCTCGGGGCCATGGAAGAGAACCGCCTCCAGGACATAGAGCAGGAATTCGGTGATGCCCTGGCCTGGGAAATCAGAAAGTGAGCCGTCGGATTAGCCCGCCGCCATTGTATATAGTTTTTAGTGTTAGGTTTCATTTTCGTTTTGCTTTATTTTGGGGTGATTGGACTATGTCCCACACTTTTGTATATAGTTATTTCTTAGGTAGTTTGTTTGATTGGTCTCATTTCTTTCGTTGGGCTCATGGACCCTTTGAACATTCATTGCACATAGTTGAACATTGGATTTGTGAGAACTTTTTTTTTTGTTTTTTTGTTATTCACCATGGATCAATGGATTTTACATTTTACAGTTCCTTTGGATTTGCCTTGGTGGACGGAGAGTTTGGACGAATATTCTTTTGGATTTGTTTGTATTGGTTCTACATTTCATTTTTGTATGTTTTGGAGATGCATTTCATTTCATGTTTGACATTTTTGTATGCTTTCTTTTTATTACATTCTTTTTGTTCATAATACATATTCATATTTTACTTCCATGTGTGGTTTTTGCTCATTGTGTTCATGCATGTCAAAATGTGGGTTTACACAATCAATGGCACCCAGTGTGTGTGTGTGACGGACATGTGTTGATGTAAATAGTTGACTTTTGGTTTGTGTCATGAGATAGACATGTCAGTGTGGGGTGGATTGGGAAACTCATTGCATCTCAAGACTGGGGTGGCGTGCTGTGGGATTTTGGTGGACATGAGGGCCATAATTGTGCATCTTTATGACGTGTTGGGGGGCATGAGTCGGGGTCTGCTGGCAGGTGCCTGTCACTGCTGGGTGGGGGGGTGCAGGGGGACATGAGTCTGGGCCTGGGGCCTGCTGGCAGGTGCCTGTCACTGCTGGGTGGGGGGGTGCAGGGGTACATGAGTCGGGCCTGCTGGCAGGTGCCCATCACTGCTGTGTGGGGGGTTGCAGGAGGACATGAGTTGGGGCCTGCTGACAGGTGCCTGACACTGCTGGGTAGGGGGGTGCAGGGGACATGAGTCGGGGCCTGCTGGCAGGTGCCTGTCACTGCTAGGTGGGGGGGTGCAGGGGGACATCAGTCGGGGCCTGCTAGCAGGTGCCTGTCGCTGCTGGGTGGGGGGTGCAGGGGGACATGAGCTGGGGCCTGCTGGCAGGTGCCTGTCACTGCTGGGTGGGGGGGATGCAGGGGGACATGAGTTGGGGCCTGCTGGCAGATGCCTGTCACTGCTGGGTGGGGGGATGCAGGGGGACATGAGTCGGGCCTGCTGGCAGGTGCCTGTCACTGCTGGGTGGGGGGGTGCAGGGGGACATGAGTCGGGGCCTGCTGGCAGGTGCCTGTCACTGCTGGGCGGGGGGTGCAGGGGGACATGAGTCTGTGCAAGCTGGCAGGTGCCTGTCACTGCTGGGTGGGGGGTGCAGGGGTACATGAGTCGGGGCCTGCTGGCAGGTGCCCATCACTGCTGGGTGGGGGGTGCAGGGGGACATGAGTCGGTGCTCACTTCTGCATGGTGAAATGTGGGCTGAGTGGGGGGCATGGCCAGGGTGGATGGCTTCCTGTGGGGCATGGCCAGGGGTGCAGGGTATCCCCCGTGGTGTAGACTGCCTTCAGGCCCTGGGGAGGGTGGTGAGGGCTCACCTGGGAGGACACACACTGCCAATTCCCGTTGGGGCATCCCAGTAATACACGTACCCCGATCGCACAAGGCCTATCGCGTGTGAAACTCCCTGCGAACCCCAGTAATACACGTACCCCGCTCGCACAGGGCCTATCGCGTGTGTGACTCCCTGCGAACCCCAGTCATACACGTACCCCGCTCGCACAGGGCCTATCGCGTGTGAAACTCCCTGTGAACCCCAGTAATACATGTACCCTGCTCGCACAGGGCCTATCGCGTGTGTGACTCCCCGCGAACCCCAGTCATACACGTACCCCGCTTGCCCAAAGGGCTATCGCGTGTGTGACTCCCGGCGAACCCCAGTCATACACGTACCCTGCTCGCACAGGACCTATCGCATGTGAAACTCCCTGCAAACCCCAGTAATACACGTACCCCTCTCGCACAGGGCCTATCGCGTGTGAAACTCCCCATGAACCCCAGTAATACATGCACCCTGCTCACACAGGGCCTATCACGTGTGTGACTCCCCGCAAACCCCAGTCATACACATACCCTGCTCGCCCAAGACCTAGCGCATGTGTAACTCCCCGCGAACCCCAGTAATAAACGTACCCTGCTCGCACAGGGCCTATCGCATGTGTGACTCCCCGCGAACCCCAGTCATACACATACCCCGCTCGCCCAAGGCCTATTGCGTGTGTAACTCCCTGCGAACCCCAGTAATACACATACCGCACTCTCACAGGGCATATCGCGTGTGTGACTCCCCGTGAACCCCATTCATACACGTACCTCGCTCGCCCAAGGCCTATCGTGTGGGTGACTCCCTGCCAACCCCAGTCATACACGTACCCCGCTCGCCAAAGGCCTATTGCGTGTGTAACTCTCTGCAAACCCCAGTAATACACAAACCCTGCTCGCACAGGGCCTATCGCATGTGTGACTCCCCTCGAACCCCAGTCATACACGTAACCCGCTCGCCCAAGGCCTATCACGTGTGTAACTCCCTGCGAACCCCAGTAATACACGTACTCTGCTTGCACATGGCCTATCGCGTGTGTGACCCCCGCAAACCCCAGTCATACACGTACCCCGCTCGCCCAAGGCCTATCGCGTGTGTGACTCCCCGTGAACCCCAGTCATACATGTGCCCCGCTCACACAGGACCTATCGCGTGTGAAATTCCCTGCGAACCCCAGTAATACACGTACCCCGCTCGCACAGGGCCTATCGTGTGCGTAACTCCCCGTGAACCCCAGTAATACACGTACCCTGCTCGCACAGGGCATATCGCGTGTGTGACTCCCTGTGAACCCCAGTAATACATGTACCCTGCTCGCAAAGGGCCTATCGCATGTGTGACCCCCCGCAAACCCCAGTCATATATGTACCCCACTCGCCCAAGGCCTATTGCGTGTGTAACTCCCCGTGAACCCAAGTCATACACGTACCCCACTCGCACAGGCCTATCACATGTGATTCTCCCTGCGCAGCAGGGTATGTGTGTTCGGAGGGGTGCTCAGGACGTTTTACAGACGTTTTCGGGTTGGGGGGCTGTATTCTGGTCCACTGGCCTGTGCGCCATGTACGGGATTTGTGCGCTGTTCATGGCGCATGGGGAGGGGATGGGGGCGTAACTGGCGCTGCTGCAGGGTCGCTGCCCGACTCTGTGCCACGGCTGGTTATGGTTGTTGAAATCCATGAATACGCTGTGTGCGGAAATGGATTTTGGCGCACGCGGTTGGTGTAGTTTGCCGCACGCGCACACTGAGGGCCAGCCGCGTGCGCTACTTGTGCGCTGAATTCTATGAATTACTATGTTAATTTCTTTGTACGCAGATGATATGTTGTTGTATTTACGCTACCCTGAAGAAAACCTCCAGTATGTCTCGGAAGTGATCGAGCGATTTGCAAGGCTTTCAGGCATAGCTGTGAACCCCAAAAAATCTTGTGTATTTCCACTGGGCAGGTACAAAGGGATTCCGTTAGAGCAGTTACCGATCTTGCAGATACCATGGGAGGTCAGCACGTTCCGATATCTTGGGATAGACATATATCATACGGTGGAAGCAGAGCATCAATGCAACACTGAGAAAGCTATTAAGAATATTGAAAATAGTATGAAGTTCTGGGTGAAACTCCCCTTGGCGATGATGGGATGGGGGGCAATGCTGAACATGGTGGTCCTGCCAAGACTGTTGCACTATTTTGGGAACATGCCATATTTGATACCTAGGCGATTCTTTGTTAGAATAAACAGCACATGCAGGGAATTCCTCTGGCATGGGACAAGGAACAGAGTGGCCCTTTAGAAGCTACAAAACTCAAACGAGAAAGGGGGTATAAAATTACCAAACTATGAGATGTATTATATAGAAAGTCAACTACAATATGTAGCTAAATGGCTGTCTGAGGAGCCGACTTTGGAATCCAGGCTGTTCCGCTTGGACTGTGCCCCATACTTCCTAAAAGAAATGATGTGGTTGCTCAGATTGGATATGGAAGGATGCCCAAAGATGATGATACTCGGGTGGGAGATATGGCGTAGAGCCTGTCAGATAATGGAGAATCCATCCCCGTGTTCCCCGCAGGTTCCATTAGTCGCTCTGGTGGGGAAAGAAAAGCAACTAAGACTAATGATTAGGAAGCACTGGGAACCGGTGGGGATAGAAACAACGGGTGACATGTGGCAAGAGGGGAGTATAAAGGACTTTGAGGGGCTGGTGGAGGAAACAGAGTTAAATACAGGGCAGTATATCACATACCATAGGGTGGTGCAGCGAATTAAAGAGACATGGTCCGAAGTAGTACTAGCAGATGAACTGGACGCCACTACAGACATAATATATGACATAGCATAGGGGGGACATGAAATATCTAGAATATATGAGCTGATGATGACCGAAGCAGGGAAGAAAGTGGTACAGCTTAGACAAGACTGGGAAGAGGAAGTGGGTACCCCAATGAGTGACGGATCAGGGAGCGTGCTCAAGGATACCACAAGAACGTGTCAAGAAATGCTAGATTACAACAGATGCAATTATATCTAACCCACAGAGCATATATGACACCCCAAAGGATAGCTAAATTCGAAAACGCAGGACGACGGTCATGCCCCAAATGTGACAAAGAAAACGCCGGAATGGTACACATGTTCTGGTCATGCCCAATAGTAGAGAGATTCTGGGGAGAAATAGCACATAGGATGGAAGAAAAGGGGATCAAAATGGTGGTGGACACAGTGTGGACTTGATAGGAGGGTTTCTTACACCACGTAAACTCAAGCATGTGAGTAAATTGAAAAACCTGGCGTATGTACTAGCAAAGAGAAGAATCGCTATGGGGTGGAAGGCATGTCATAGACCAAGAATAGAAGTGTGGTGGAAAGATCTACAGAAATGGGCAGAAGCAGAAACTGCAGTATGGCAGGAAGCAAGCAATTTTGGGGGGATGAAGAGGCTGGAACCTTGATAGCTTGGAAACAACTAATAGCTGAATTATTTGGGCCCACGCATGATGAAGCAAGTGATCGGGATCCAACAGAAAACATTGAAAAGGAATCCCTACTTTAAGACGGAGAAACAAAATATGAGGGAAAGTAGGCTCGGGAGGATGGGAGGGAATGGGTGAAACAGTGGACACGGATAAAGCGATGTATATTCAAATGTTATTATGTGCACTGTAAGTTTGGTTTGTGTTGGTTGTTGAAATAAAATCAATAAAAATTGTTTACAAAAAAACAATGGGGCGATATTAGAGACCAGTGCAGTTTTTCATGTTATAAGCAGTAGGGCAGAAATTGCACTTTAAAAGTATTTTTGTACCAGGGAAAAGTTTGCCCTAGTGCTAATACCATTCCATATTAGCACTAGGGCAAACTTTGCCCTAGTGAAAAATGCATTGAAAGTGTATGCTTTTTTGCACTGGGGCCATTTTTGCCCTAGTGTTTAAAACATACACAATTGCTCTAGTCATGGTGCAAATGGTTCTAATATGGTCCCAATATTTTTTGCTCTAGTGTAAACCTTGCCCTGGTGCTAATACCCTGCAACATTTCACTTGCACCAGTGTAAGGTTTCTCTAATCGGCCCCCTGATATTCTCAATTTCTCAAAGGCGAGACACAATGTATTCACTGTATTGAAAAGCAATGGTGAAGATTGCTCTCAGATGTTCTTTCTGCCCAACTTTGTTCTTCTCATATTATCTATAAGTGGCACAACACAGAGGCCATGTCTACCTACTTTCATGCTCAGATCTAAAATCAAATGAACTGTTTAAAGTTATTGAACATTGTGTTCACCCTGTCTCTTTTGGTCAACCCTCTCTTCCCACTGATCAAGCGGGTGAATCTAACACCTATTTTGTTGACAAAATCCACACATTTCAAAAATGATGCATCAAGGATTAGATTAATAGAACACATTCTACTATCTGCACTGTCTCTCCCTGTCCTGTGTCTACTTAAATACATTCGCTTTCCTGTCTAATTCTGATTTCTAAATTATTATTTCCTCAATTAAGGCTAATTTTCTTACTCTGATAATCCCCACCCAACTCACTTAATTACACCCATTCCTCAACCTGTCTCTCTGTTCTGTATCACCTTAGTGAATGCCTCTTCAGCCCACGGGTTTTCCCTAATTTTGTTGAATATGGGCAGCTGCCCTTCAGCTGCTGGATAACACCATGTTCTTACTGTATTCTGGAAGTGCCTGTCTTCTAGTTCTCCTTGATCTGTCAGCTGCACTCAGTACTGTCAACCACGAGATACTGATGAATATGGTAGCCTTGTTTATGGGTGTAGGAGAATCGGTCCTGGCCTGGTTCACCTCATTTTTGTAAAATCAAATGCAATTTATTTAGGAAGAGCGTGCTATGGTGAGCTCCCTCCTGGTATGCTGTGGAGTACCTCAATGTTTAATATTACTGCCCATCTGCATTAAACCACTGGGTGACTTGTTGCCAGAGCTGGGACTCAAGAATCACCAGTATGTTGACAACCTACAGATTCATCTTAAGGTGATGTCTTCAGCAGAGATTGTCCACCTTGGTGAAACTCTCAATGCCACCCGGCACTGGATATCTTTGCACTCTTTCAAATGCACTCCTTTTAAAACTTAATTTCTTCTGGTATCTTCTTCCTCAAATTCCCTTGGCTTGCTTCACTCTCTTCCTTTAGAATCACCCCGACCGTGGATGCCTCATTCACTTTCAATTCTTATCTGAACTTTAAAGCACATGTATCTCATCATTTACATTCCTTATTTTTTCATTTGTCTCTCTTACAAAAAATAAAGCTGTAAATACTCTCTTTGACTTCTAGACGGATATTCAGGCTTTAATCCTGTCTGAAATTTACTGTCTTCCTGCTTCCATTGTGATGTATGGCATCAGAAGATGTGAGTGCATTACTTGACATTACTGTGACAAAGTCAAAAAGGTACTGTGTAAACATTGTATCCTGCCTGCTATATGCTAAAGAGTAATACTGGCAGACCCGGACACCCACTCAACTCTGATCGGTTAAGAATCCTACATTTTGCTCAGCACAAGGAGAAGAATTAAGGCACAAGGGAGGCAAGGCCCTTGCAGAGTAACCTCACATGATTCTCCCCAAAGACCCTATTAGAGAGTCTCCCTAAAACAGACCATAGATGTTAGGCAGAACATCCCTGAACTATTCCTAATCCACCAGAGAGAACAACTGGTTAGTAACTGGCAGGTGCCAAAGAATCAGGATATCCAGGACTGCATATCTCAGGATGCATCACGTTTAGAGCTCCAAAACCCAGAGCAGATTCTGGAATGTTTACCAGTGATTCAAAGAAAGAGATGGAGGAACAGT
Organism: Ambystoma mexicanum; assembly: GCF_040938575.1. NCBI lineage: Eukaryota > Metazoa > Chordata > Amphibia > Caudata > Ambystomatidae > Ambystoma > Ambystoma mexicanum. The sequence goes on from NC_090922.1 coordinate 1,268,797,365, forward strand.
AGTGCAGAGAGTCCCTTTCGACAACAGGTGTGGAGCTAAACTCATTCCAGCCCCCTGGTCTCCAGTCAGCAGTGCTTGTAAAGGAGATCGCAATGCTCTGCTTAAATGCAGCATTTAAGTAATTAAATGGTTCCTGCCCCTTTCCAAAGGAAACATGATTACATGATTGTGCACAGGTGCACACTTACTGCAGCTGTTCCTTTACTTTATCATGTCCTTTTAAACACCAAGAACCCACAAATGCGAATTTCTATGCATGGGGGACAGCCAGAAGGCAAATGAGGAGCTGAGAGGCAGGCAAACCCTTCCTGCACTGGAAACAATTTAACAGAAATCAAAAATGGTGGCAAACCTTTTAAAGACTTCCTTCCCCTGACATCGACTAGGAAACCAATTATCCAATGACTTTGAAAATATATCTCATCCAATGGGAGGATAGTGAGGGCTTTAAATCTGAGGCTAAGCTCATCAGGCAGTGTTTTTGGGGCTGGGCGCTGAGGAGCAGAGTTTGTTGTTTTCTGTTTTGCCTTTTCACTGCTGCAGGAAAGTGATTTATGTGAGAGTGTTGACCTTATTCCAAGGCAAACACGATCTGTTTCAAGTTATTAATGGCTCATGCTCAATCTTCTTATGCCTGCAGTCTACTTTTGGAAAAGTGACTTGGATTGCGTGATGAGGGTTTATGTTCTATGTATTGCATATGCTGATAATTAACTGTATCCATAGACAGCACATTTTCTAAAGAAAGGAGATTTAGATGCTCTTTGGTATGGTCAGTGCTGTAGTCAGGATTTCTTTCCAGGGTAGGCCTGCATATTGTTCAGGCGAGGCCAGGCCAGAGCCTCCACAACTAAAGGAGAAATGATTATTTTATTGCATTTTGTCCTTCTGCATGATCCTTCAGACCAGACCAGTGATTGATCAATTCCACACCATGTAATGCTTTTAACTGCTTAAAAGACACAGTTCCATCAAATGCCTACTTCCATTGTCCTGGAACATAAAGTAATGTGTGCCCAAACACTAATCTCCTCTGAGTTTTATGATTGCACTTCCAAGACACACAGCAAAGGAAACTATGCGATAAGTGTGCCTACTTGCAGTCATTGTTAGGGCAGAGCATGCAACGTGTTGCTGTGTTTGGTTTCATGACATTTTGAAGTGCTACAAAAAAGCAAAGGGGATTAACTTTGTGATTTATTTTGTTTTCGAAGATAAAATTGCTAATTAGAAAAGTGGTGGCTTTGAGACCAGATGCACCTACTTCAGTGTGAGTAACTCAAACCCTCACAAGAATAATTTTCTTAGGCACAGGTGTCAAATTCAAAGCATCATAAATAATACTTTTTTCATTTTTTGTTTTGTTTTTACATATATTACCCAACTAAACAGTATTCATTGTATCAACTGGTTGCAGATAGGAGAAAGACAGATGTGGGCCTGGCAGAACTCAAGCATGTGCATGTTTCTTCTTCTGGCACAGAATTGTTAAATGCATGCAATGTAACAGACGAATATGAAATTTCAGAAACCTGCTAAAGCTACAAATAAAGAAAAAGCATGATCAACTTTTCTCACCTTGAACCATTCTTTCATGTACACTTCTATTTCTTACACATATGTGAAAACAGAGGTCTCAAACTGTGCTCTATAAATGTATTCTTTTGTATTGCTTGCCATTTTGTATCCCAGCACATATATCAATCTAGGCCTAAACGCATAATGCAATCTGAATGAATCTAAAGTTGAGAACTCTAAAGTAGAGGACTCCACGTGGGAATAAGCTCTTAATATGGATTTGGAGTTCCAATACACACGTGTACATTGTAGCATGAACATCCAATATTCTGCAGTCAGAAAAGGGAAATACTTTCCAACAAAATGTGTATTTACTCCTGCACCCAGTCTCCAGATGCATCCATGAAAGGAATGGCAATTGGAGACATTATTATATTTTATCTAATGAAGTAAATTGAACGATAGACAAAGCCCTGGAACTGATAGGGCTTTGGTGATTTATTTTTCTCCTGTGTGGTCTTCTGTTCCATGTGGGAGTGTGCCTGACACTTAATTCAGGGCCATCCTGATGTATTTTAAGGCCTGAGGCACAGAGAACTTGGGAATCCTGAGAACCAACAAAATGAAATGACCTTTAGACTCTCTGGTTGCATCTGCCTGGATTCTTCTTTGCGTTCAAAGCCCTTAGCTTGATATATTGCCCTGGTAGCAATTAAAATAAGCATGGGAATGCAATCAAGGTCCCCTTCATATTTTTATTTATTTATGACATTTATATAGCACCTTTCTCCAAGATGCTGTACATATTCAAACAGTACAAAAATATAGTAAATTGCAACCATGGCATGAGAGAAAATGAGAGTCATGGCTCAGCCAAAGGTCAGGGAAATACATTATGAGGAAAGGAAGACTGATAAAAAATTAAGTTTCAGACATTTCTTAATACGAGCTAGATCAGAACAAGAATGGAGAAGGAGAGAATTCCATAGATTAGGAGCTAATCATTGGAAACAACAAAACAAGAGGAAGGATAAGGAGGGCATGCAACAGTAAGAAGAAATAGCGATGCAGTATGAATGCCCTTGGAGTGTGATATAGAGAAACGAAAATGGACAAGTAATCAGGAGCCAGTGAATTAATACTGTAAAAATCAGAAAAAGAAAATGAAACCCGAAACTTGTTTTAACCTGAAGCTTCAAACTTAAATCAAAAAGGGATCGATGTAAGAGGACTATAATAATCCAAACAAGTATCTACCAGCAGAATGAAGAACAGAATAAGGAGGAAAAGGGGTATGAGTATAAAGACCAATGTACAGAGAAAAACAGGAATTAAGAGGAGACAATACAGTTTGTATCAATAATTTAATAGAAGAAAAAGTTAAAAGATGACTCCTTTTTTGTTCTTCAAGAGGTAGAAACTACACGATTGAACAATAGTAGAAATGTGAGTTTGAAGAGAGAAAGCAGAATCAAAAATAAGGCCAAAGTTATGACATGAGGAGCTATTAATAGGATAAGAAGGGGAAAGTAAATAAAGAGGATGATGCAGGAAAGAAGAGAATTTCTGTTTTCTTCAGATTAAGGCATAAGAAGTGTAACTACATTACATTTTTCACAGCCAAAAGACAATCGGAGAGACGTCGGTGGACGGTATCATCAAAAAAAGGGAAAGAAAGCAAAATGTGAGTGTCGTAAGCATAGACATTTGCTGAAATCAATGAAGCCAGGTGGGAAGTGTAAACAGTAAAACAGACTCCTGAGGTAATCCAAAGGGAAGAGGAAAGAAACGAGATGAAGAAATCATCTAACACACTACTAAGGAATGGCAGGAAAGATAAGAAGAAACCTATGGAAGAGCCATACCTGAAGTATCCAGTGTAGATAAAGTAGAGAGCAATGTTGGATTATCTACTGTATCGAAAGTGGTGCTAAGGCCTGGTGAGATCAATATAAAAGATAGTTTTAAAGAAAAAGCATGTATAGTAGAATTGGAAAAAGAAAGAAGACACGTTTCTGAGCAATGGGCCGGCAAAATCCAGATTGGTTAGAAGGAAAAAGAGTATGAGATTTCAGAGAAGTTAGTTAAGAGTGAGCGATTTGTTCTTTGATCTTAGATAGGTAAGGCAGGAAAGAGAGATAGGTAAAAAAGTTGCTAATTCAATCATCAATGGCGGAATTAAAATATTAAACAAGTGGCATTTCAAGGGCAGCATTAGTTGTGCACGATTGTAGTTCTTGTGTTCTAGTGAAGGTACTGGACACATTTTGACAATAGCAGCCACAAGGAAGGTACACAGGCTGTAGTATAAGTGCAGGGCATGGATGAGAAGCTATATGACAAAGGCACACATACCTCAGGGCAGGTACAGAAAGCTTTATAGCAACCTCCCAGAATGTACAGCGCTGAAGCATGGATGAAGAAGGCAGGTTGGAAGCATGCCACAGCATAGACAGAGGGAAAAGATTACAAATGACCAAAACGGCGCACATACCTGAACATAGACTAAAGTTATAGGATGCCATTCCCTTTAAAGTGGTGCATGAGAATGAGCAATATCTGAAGCCATGCAGTCTTTATGCAGGATAACATGTACATAGTAAAATGCATTGAAATATATCAATGAAGTGAGCATATATCAACAAGTATGAACAGATTTTACCATTTATGTTTGCAGTCTGGGCTTTGAGCCAGGCTAATTAATTGTTTTAGTACACTCGGGTACACTATAACTAATAACTAAGGCAGCTTCTGGCTGAAATCTAATAGTCTGGGATGTGTCTAAATAGCTCTTTTTGTTTTGGTAAATAGTACCCAATAGTACCCAATGTACTAATACGCACTCAAAAAAGTCCTGAAAAACTACATTTGACTACAAGGTTTCAGGGCTAGGCCGGATGCAAGGGAGATTGTTGATTGACTGGCTTGGAGATAAAAAAGCTTCAGACTTTTAGAGATAAAAAAGCTTCATGCTTTTAGAGATAAAAAAGCTTCAGGCTTTTGGTAAACAACGGTGCTAAACCTCTAAAGGCCAGTTCATGGAAGTGGGCAGAGAATGCTGCTGTTCACGATCCTGGTCGAGGCAGGCTGGTGGTAGAGCTGGAGTACCCAAAGGCAAGTGTGAATTACTCGCTCCATGAGGGCCTCTGAAGAAGGCGGGTGGGATCCCTCCTTTGAAGCATCTGAAATTGCTAAGCTCTAGAGACTCAGGATGCTTTTCTTTTTGCTTTTTGAGAGATCTACTATTTTTGACTGAGTTGTGCAGGGGAGTAATCCTACTATCAGTAATCAGCTAAGGGCCTCATTCCAAGTATGGCACTCTGGAAATAAGGGTGCCGGTAGCAATGTCCCGGCACCCTTTCCAGACCCCATACTACAACAATGCCGGTAGGTGCCATGGATCCCCCGGCAGGCCTGACTCGTGCTATGAAACACATGTGTACAAGCGCAGTTTACAAAGAAAATCAATTAAATTCAATTCATGGTTGTCACGGAAGCACCAGCACCATTAGCAACAGTGCTGGTGCTTCCATGTCCCCATTTCCATGGAGTCCTACAGGACTCCATGGAAATAAGGAGTGACCATTACCGCCGCCCTTGTGATATCCCAGTAGGACCGGGATATCAGGCAGTGGTACAATTGTTACAGGGTTTATCGAAACCCGCCAGCTACCGTTGAGGAGAATGATTATCACTTTATTGCCTTTCTCATGAATGGAAGTCTACAAGCAGAGAATGCTAATTGATGTGAACCTAGAAAATCACATCTGGGTTGACTACTGTCTTTTAAAGATTTAAATACACTTATCAAAAGAAGGTTTGTGATAAGATCACCTGCTTATAGTCATTGTCTGAAACATGTTTTTCTATCAAATAAGCATACCTTAAAACAAAATGGCTAGAGTCCTGTGACATTTGATTGTCTCTCTCTGGTATTTCCATTCAAGTGGCCTATGTGAAAAGAAAGGGCAGACAATGGGATAAACAATGCCCCCAGAATGTGAGCAGGCACACCCTTTCACTGAAGGCAGAACAGTAGTATACAGTGAGAGTGAGATAAGGTGATCTGTTCAGAATCACAGTTGTATCCGCTGACAAAGTTGGTATATAGGCTTTGACACTTTGTCTCCACTGTTTCTATTTGGTTAGCTCATCACCTCTTTTCAAGTAGCATTTTCTGGTTCAGGTACATTGATTTATATCACAGTAGATGTTACTATCACCAACATTTAAATGCTCATGTTTATCAACTTTAGAGAGAGGAAAGTCTAAGGGGGTCATTAGAAGTTTGGCAGTGAGGAAAAGTGCCGGAATACAAGCAATTTCCCCCAAGGGGTCCTATGGGACCCCATTGAATGGGGAATTACCGCCATTGATGGCACCTGTAATATCTTGGTAATACTGGGATATCAGGTGCTGGTAATGGTAGGTCTGTTTGCCGGTATCCCGACGGAATTACCGACGGGATACCGGCAAACTCATAAGGACCCTTTAAGTCTGCCTTCTGGTATTGGGAACTATTATCTGACATGTAAACAAAGATCTATGTAACAAGAGCTTGTCACACTGCACCATCTTCTGAACTCTAATGAAGCTCATATCATCAACATGCATTTCCAATCTGGTTATTTCATGTGAGAAAAATATTTTCCAAATAAATGTGAAAATGTGTCATAAATTGTGCGACGATGAACGCACAAACTGAATATGCTACAGTGAACACAGACATGTTTTGGGATGTATTGATCAATCCAGACCTTAGTTATTAACGAAAGCTAGACAGCACACCCTTCGCCTCAGCAGTGCACTACACAATATTATATTGTGCTATTTATTTTCTTAAATATGTGCACTGGCTTCTTTGTATCGAGGAACCATGTGGGAGGACACTTCTCAGGGTTTTAAGTGTTCATTTATTGGCTCACATGATCAGTATTTTAGGTAACTCAAGAACAGCAGGAGCTTCCCATTCAAAACCATTTCAAAACCCAACCACTCACCTGTAAATAATGTCCCGGGTTGGACCATGGTGAATAGAGCACAGGCCTTGAACCTCAGGCCACAGACTGTCTATGCCATTTAGAGCAGTGTATTGTGCGCACAGTTCTCTTGCGGTCACATCATGTGCTATTTTCTCCAGTGGTTGAAGTGAGCGGGAACGGTCGGGAGTGGAGTTCCACTACTTTTATTTTTTACTATTAATAGCTCCACTACTTTTTGCAACCATTTACACCATTCCAGAACTGTTTTTATGAAGGTGAAGCACATTCCTCCACTTAGCCACCCAATAGAAGTTACAGCTAAACTGAAATCTGTTTCATATTAACTGGCTGACACCCAGCATGGTTGCAACCCTTGAAAAATGTGTTGCACTTTGTTCCCCGCCCAGGTCACAGTTCCACTACTTTTTTGGTACAATTGTACCACTGCTTTTCTCAGTTGTCATCAATGGTGCAAAAGAAGAAAAAGGCTGATGAAGAGTATTGGATACATTCTTGGGGTGACTTCATGGTGGTGGGCAACATTAGTTTGGTCTATTAAGTGCGCTACTTATAAGCCGAAACTATTGCATGGAGTACAAATGGGGAGAAATGGCACATGAGGAGGGACACAAAGCTTGTAGGTGTTGTTTGGCTATTTAGCCAACCACTGATTGCCCATGTCCATGCTAAACCCTATGGCCATTCCCACCTAGTTCCTTCATCTTCCCACACACAACACTGCCTTTTGGGAACTCTTTGAGCTCACTTTAGTCACACCTTACCATCAAATGGTTTTTATTATTATTATTATTATTAGGGTATTTATTGAGTGCAGACCAAGCTCCAGGAAGCAACAGAGAGCTTTACAATCATAGGGGGAAGAACACAGTGAGTGAAGCAGAGGGAAAAGAGCAGGGAGCTAACGGGAGGGTAGGCAATTGGCCGCATGGGGGAAGACAGTGCAGAGCAGATCACTGAGTCTCAGGTAGGATGGGGATGGATGCATGGTATGGGTACCTAGGTGTTAAGGAGGAGCCATTCCTTGAAGAGGAAGGTATTGAGCTATTTCCTGAACAGTAGAAGCGATGCAAGTCTGATGTTCAGGGGGAGGAAGTTCCAAAGCCTTGAAGTGTAGAGCAGGCCTATTTTCTGGTTCTTTCTTTCCTGCACTGTCGTAATTCCATTCTGCACATGTCCTTACTTTTGGCGGATCACAGGCCTCCAGAGATGCTGAGTTTCTCAGTGAGGTAGCTTGGGGACTTCACTAGGACAGCCTTGTAGATGATGCAACAGGATTTGAGGGCACCAGTGCATTTCGGATTGGGGTGATGTAGTCAAATTGGCAGAGTCTTTTAATGGGTCTTGCTGCAGCATGCAGGACACATTTCAGGTGTGCCAAGGTAGTCGCCGGATGGCATTCCAAAAGGACATGGCCCCCATCCAGGTGGGAGAGGACCAAGACTTGGCCAGCGGATCTGAAGTTGTTTTCTGGGATGAAGGGCTTGATTTTCTGCAGGAGAAAAAGTTGGTACCAGACCTTTTCTGTCTTCCTTGATATCTGCTGTTTGAATGAGTGGTGTCTGTTGATTGAACCCAAAGGACTTGGCACAGTGGGGCAGCTGGAGAGTGAAGCCCCTCAAGGTTCATAGCAGAGAGCCAGGTCTGGATGTCAGGGTGTTCGGTGTTGTTGGTCAGCAGTAGGAATTCAGTCTTGGAGGGGTTGAGCTTCACCTAAGCACTGGACATACAGGACTGGATCAATGTGAGGCAGACCTTGAGCCTGTGGATGTTTTTGATGGAGAACATCTTGAGGTAGATCTGCATGCCATCTGCGTATTGGTGAATGCAGATGTTGTGTGGAGAGAGGATCATTCCGATCAGTTCTATGTAAAGATTTAGGCTCACGGGGGACATGATGGGCCCTGGCGGGACTTCACAGGTGATGGGAAGGGTTGGTGAGCTGGAAGAATTCATTTCTACCAACTGTTGACGGTTCGCAAGGTAGGATTTGGACCAGCCGAGGAGCAGCTGAGGATGGTTTTGCTGGTCCCCATGTGGCAATGTAGATTGTCGGTGAGTGTCTGGTGGTCTATTGTGTAAAATGCTGCTGAGAGGTCAAGGAGAACAAGGAGACAATCATCAAGGATTTAAAGGGCATCGTCGATCACCTTTATGGTAGCCGTTTATGTGCTGCATCTGGGTCTGAAGGAGGTTATTGGCTTTGATTTGTTGGAGGAGTTGTGTGGCTACTGATTTATAAAGGATCTTACCTAGAAAGGAAAGATTGTAAATTAACTTTGCACTTGCACTGGAAGAGCCTGCCAGTGTTTTTTCAAAGCAGTCTTCTGCGAATTAATGACTTAATTGGAGCTGTAAACATGCTACCAGTGTGATAAAAATGTCTTAACCAGGTCTCCCCATAGCCACTAGATTTGTAAGCACTGTGCATGTCCTATACTGAAGCCCTGATAAGAACAAGGTTTGGCAAAGAGTGGCTTGTGTATAAGTATTAGTCATTTGACAGGCACAGCAATTCGATTCACAGGTACTCGTACCATTTTCTCACCTGCTACCAGCAATGGTCACTTAATACCACAATGACAGTGCCTGCCAAGTGCCTTTGACATGCCTACATAAAAGCCCAAACTGTTGGCATTGCCAATATTTATTTATTGCTTTGTGTTTGGGTGTTGTGGCTTGATAGAGTTAGGATCATTCACACTTGTCCTATGATGGATAGGTTGCCATAGATTCTCTCAATCATATTTTACCTATTTGCTCTGGGATGGAAATATGAGGTGTGAGGATTGGGGTTTAAGCATTTATTTTTTACATATTGAGTCACAATAATAATAATAATTTTGCATTTATATAGCACTAGGAACCATCAGGCATCTGAGCGCTTCTTATTATTACCCACGTTGTGTGGTGTTCATTTCCCGACTTCGGAAGTATGAAAGGCTCAGTTTGGCCCTGCTGGGATTCAAACCTGAATCCGTAGGCTTTGCACAGATGTCAAAGCAAGTGCTCTACTCGCTGTACTATTTGACCGGCTATCATGTTTTCATTTGGGCTTGTATTCATTTGAGCTTGTATTTATTTATTTATACCTTGGAAAGAACAATACTCTTTTGATCACAATATAACGTACAATAGATAAGATAACAGATTTGACAGGAAGCAATGAGCTTCTTACAATGGGGTGAGCTTGAGTGATATTCTAACGAGATTGTGGAGGGGAGTAAATGGAAGAGTGACCGGGGACAATATATGGACGGACATACATAGATTAAGGACAATCAACATTAGACATTTTTAAATGCAGGCAGGCGGTACGACCAGCTGTGTCAGGGATGTGACCATGATGGATGAAGTGCTAGAGTGAAGTTAGAGAATGTAAGGGACAGAGGCAAGTTAGAGGCGAGGGTAAATTATTAGATTGAATGCAGGTGAGAAGTAGGATAAGAGGGTAACTCAGAGGCTTATCACTGTGGTGTCAATAAATATGACCATAGTCTATGTAGGAATGGCACTTTTGTTGGCAAGCATATGGTCATATATAAGAGAATATTATTATTACAGTAATAATTATTGTTATTATTTATTATTATTATTATTATTGTTGATTTATTTTTATATCACAAATATAGCTTTGGATCAACAGAGCACTGTACAGGTCACAGACGGTACAACAATCACTCCAACTTTCACAGGCGGTTCAAAGGTCTTTATTGTATTGATTTCCAGATGGGGCCTAGTACTATTCCTCTCTCTCGTCTTTCTTAGCACTTCCTCCCTAACCCAGGCATACCTACACCAGGTTAGAATATACAGAAGGCTGGCCCCCAACTGTCTAAAGATGGCGACCTAAAGGTAGATGTGCCACCTTCAGGGATTTCCTAACTTTCCCTATTCTATCTAGCAGTTAGACACCCTGTGGTATTCATTCCTCTTTCTATGATGATCACTCTTGCTCCTCCCTTTCCTGCTACATCTTTCCCTCTTTCTACTCACCTCTCCTCAAACCTCCATCTACTCTTCTGTCGCTCCAATGTCTTCCACTCAGTCTAGGATTAGCCTTCAACCTTTGATGTCCCTCCTACCTCCAGCTATACTACTACTCCCTCCTATACACTACTACTCCTTTCTACTCACTACTACTCTTTCCTTCACAGTACTACTCCCTCTTACACACTACTAATCCCTCCTCCTCACAACTAGTCCCTTCTCCCCACTACTACTCTCTCTTCCACACTACTACTCCCACCTCTACACCACTACTACTCCCAGAATAGTTCTCCCTCTTCTACACTACTACTACTCGCACCTCCCTTCTGCTATTACTTGATTCATTTTTTTACACTAACTTTATCCACATTTGCTACACTAACACTCACATTTACACTGTACTGCCACTTCTACTCCTTAGCCAAAATGTCACCTGCTCTTGGAAATGCTTCCACACTCCACTGCCCCTTCATACCTTCTGCTGGTTTCTTGGTTCCACTTCTTCTTCTGCTCTGACCTTGACCCGGTAACCCACAATTCCTGCTTCCAGTTGCCACCTTATGGTGACTCTGTTCTACCGGAGGTTTTAGTTTGACCATTAGCTGGGCTAAATGGCAGTGGTTGCCTTGTAGGTGAGGCATGCCATTTTGAACCAGATCCTACACGACATCGAGAGCCAGGGTAATTCACTCAGGTGATGTGGCCAAAGTTCCCTATGCCAGTTATGAGGTGATCCAGTGCGTAGCAGGTCATTTGAGCGGGCCAGATAGTTTTGGGTCTGGAAAGTCATGTTGGACAGCATTAAGACATGCATGGAGGTGAATGAAAGCATATAAGTTGTGGATTGTCCTTTTTTCATAGATTTTCCTATGCTCTACAACAGGGATGTCTGAATACTTAAGTTGGAGAGTCTTGCATATTTAACCAACAGTTTAGATTTGAATTTAGAGGAATATCTTTTGTAGACCAGCACCTTGTTCCAAGGTACTCACAATATATGCCAGGTACTGCAATGCTATGGCAAGAACTCACACTATAGTCAGGGCTGGACTGGGAGTCAAAAGTGGCCCTGGACATTTGTTTTCAAAGTAGCCCTATATTTTACAGAAAGAGCAAGGGCAGCAGAAGAGCCCAACACTTCTAATGGGGGACTGGTTGTTTGCCCCAAGGAAATGTTGAATTGATAAATAAATGGTGTCAAAATGGTGCATTTAAAGAAGGGTACACAATGTGCACTCGCCACTAACCACTAGCATGTAATATTTGACTATTGGTAAATAAGACATGGTGTGCTGTGTGTACGTACAGGATGGCGAGTGACTTTCTTATGACATTCATGTTTGCCCTCTGATTAAAGAATATTTTTCAACATATATTGATTAAAAGGTCAAGTTTTAAATGCATTAAAAATCTCCTTTAGATTGTTTTCTCTTCTGATCATCATGACCCTTTTCATCCATGGTAAAAACTAGGAATGTAAAAGAAAATATGCAGGATTAAAAAACTTCAACTTGTGGTTATTAATTACAAACCAATATTACAATCAAGTTGGTTGAACCTACTTTAGAAACATGTTTGTAAAAGCTGCGTCAATTGAAAGCACAGCACAGCTAGTTTGCAAATAAACTACGCATCAATCACTGTAAGTGGAGACCTTATTTCTGAAGACTTAGGGCGCGATCCATAGAAAATGCACAAAGTCCCTGCAAAGTACTCTGCGGTTAAAACAACTTTTTGCACGTACCCGAACGCAAACGTAGGTTTTGCGCGATCCATGTATTCATGGAATTATAACCGTAAAGTAACTCTAGGTGCAGAGAAAATAGCATAGTGCCCGTAAAGGCGAGATACCTGCTGCTGCCCTGCACATAATGATCAAGAGGCGGCTGGGCAGCCACACAGATCCTCTCTGGATATTATGATGCATACCCATTTTCCAGTGAAAATGCATAGTGCGCGGGGGCGCTGTTGGAAACATGAGCACACACAGGTTTAAAAGTGCATACTCACTGGATTCTTACAAACTAGTGACATGCGTTTAACGTACAATTTATTTTCAGGATGCAGGCGTAGAGTTCAGCGGAGGCCACAAGTATCACCAGCAGACATGATCCCTCCATCTAATGCTGCAAAGCATCTATCTAACCGTGTAGGTTTCAAACGATGAGTTGCAGCATTTAAATGCTAGAAAACTAAAGAGTGATCATGGCTTTAAATGCCTCCACCACCGAGCTCTGGCATATCTTGAAGCCAGTGTGAAACCCGAAAGACCTGCCAGGTCTGCTCATTTGATGCCAGTTTATTGGAGGTACCTGGACCCTCTGCAGGCTAGACAAGATGAAACCCCTTGTATAAATAGGCTTCAGGAATAACTTTCAATCACTGCAACTCATTCACTGCAGTTAAGCAGCACTAGCAGTGGCACAAATAGAAATGTGCGTTTCACTGCCAAAACACACAATAAGAGGCTGGGTGAGTGTAGGCGTGTGTGGCTGAAAAGGGAGTGCTAAAATGAAAAAACTGATTTAGTGCAAAAAAGAAAAGGTAAAAGAGGGTCTGGGACTGGGAAAAGGATGATTGGGCGGAGGAAGGAAAAGGCGATCTACGGTGTTCTGTGCAGCCCGCTCCGACAAAAAAATGCTGAACTAAAGGGTAAATATTAACATGACAGCACTTTTAACAATGTATTTAATTGACTAAGAAACAGTGCTTTACTTCATGTCTCTGCCTGGCAGTAAAGGCACTCTCTAGCCCAGAGATTAACCTCATATTTATTTACCTATCTATCTTCCTATGATCTACCTACCCATCAGTCTATCTCTTACCATATCCCTACTTATACCCTTATGTCTATTTATCTACCTATCTTCCTGTCTACATGTCTATCACCAGATTTGTACTTATACTATAAGTTTGTCTGTGTACCCATCTTTCCTTCTATCTACTTACTTATCAATATCTCTTTCTCCCTAACTACCTGTCTACCTATCTGCCTTTGTATTCCCCTACTTATTTATCTACCTATGTATATTCCTATCGTCCTGTGTATCAACCGATCTGCCCATCTACGTTTCTATCTACTTACCTATTTACCTACATAACTGCCTATCTATCGACCTATCTGTCTATCACCATATCTCGATTTAGAAGGATAGGTAGATAGACATTTGCATATCTCTCTACCTATCCATCTTCCTAGCTATCTACCTGTCTGTCTTTCATCATATCACTACTTATGTGTATAGGTTTACCTACCTATCTACCCATCTTTCTACCTAACCTCCTATCTAGCTACTCTGTCAACCTGCCTACCACCATATCTCTAATTATACTTACGTCTATATACTTATCTGTCTACCTATTGTTCTACCTATCAACTATCTTCCTAGCTATCTATCAATCTATCTTTCCGCCTTTCTATCAACCTATCTATCAACCTGTCTAGCCATCTGCCTTCCTACCTCTCTATCACCATATCTCTACTTATACAAGCTGCACTCTCTTCTCACTGTGTGTACTTCTGTATATGTCTGTGTTTGTGTGTGCATACAGCAGTGTGCGTGCAACAATATAAATGACAGGCATGCTCCTTGTTAGGTACCCGGATCTCGCCACAATGTAGTACTTATTTAACCAAACATGTCAATTTGTCTCCTACCCCTGCAGTTCCCTTCAAACCCTCACCCTCCTCCGACTTCCCCACTCCATTTACATCCGTCAAGATCCAGGAGGTTGAATAAATCAAGGGTGCTACATTTCACACGTGCAGGTGCTCCTGGGGTGAAGGGCCAAGAAAGGCCGCATGTAAAGACACTAAGAGTGGACCTCAAAGGGAATGGCTTAACTACCAGGGGTCAGCTTGACAAAGTGGAATAGAAAAGGATGATTCGAATCTAGAGCAGCTGTTCAGGTGCATGGTTGCAACTTACAGCTGGGGTGGGATAGAGTGAGGTGGTGGGGTGTGAAGACAGCTTGATGAAGGGGAAATATAAAAAGTGTTCAGGCGAGACAGACAATCCCGATCTCCCTACCTACCCTCGATCTTTTTCTGGTGGTGGCCATGGTGGGGGCCCTGATCAGATGTGGGCCTGCTCCCCCACCCAACCCTCCTCCACCTCAGCTGATTCCTCTCTGCCTCAGCCTTTCACCGTTCCTGTGGTCTTGGTTGAGAAGGCTATGGCGTGCCCCAAAGGCAGAGACAGCACCTGTGTATTGCTACAACAGCCAGCACACGTGCAGTGCGAGCGCCAGGGTTTCAAAGCAATGCACAGGTGCTGGCAGAACCTCGCCCTGTTCTACTCCTAGCCCTGTTTTCATATCGGCCTGAATGAGGCCGTTAAGCACGATAAATAGAGTAAGTGACTGAAGGTCACCACTCAGTGTTTTGGGCCGGCCTTGTGAAAAAAGCAAATCAAAACATTTCGCTAATTGCAGTCACGTAAGAATGCACAAAAGCACATTTTTTTAAAGTATTAATAACTGCATGCACTGCAGGGCAACCAGGGTTAACTCAGGTATCACAATCCCTTTACACACACTCCTGCACACCCTCTCAGACACACATGCGGAACGCCCCTCCCACTGAAACACCAGAAATAACACCTAACAAAGAGAAATCCAAACCACACACACTACAAAGCAGGCTGCACAACGTGCGATCTGTGGCAAAGCACAAAACAGAAATGCACGACCGTTTTAGCAAAGGAGGTAGAGACTCTCTATTCTTCTTAGAAACATGGCTCTCAGACAATTACAGAGTAATCGCCCATGAAGCCATACCTGACAATTACAATCTATACATTACAACAGAGATACTGGAAGAGGAGGAGGAATTACTCTAGGGCAGAAAATCACATGAGCTCCTCACCACTACCCTCATCATACATAGAAGACTGTGAATCACTCATAGGGCCTCATTACGACCCAGGCGGTAAGTTACCGCCTGGGTCGTACCTTTACCACCATGGCGTACACTATGTTTACGCCATGGTGGTTGGCGGACTTACCGCCCCATTCCGAGGTGAGTGGGGCGGTAAGTCCCCATTAACCCATTTACCCTTCCCCATTCCCATTTTTGCCCCATAGGGCATAATGGGAGTGGGGAAGGCATTAATTACGCCACCGTAAATTACGGTGGTATAATTAACAACAAGGTCCCTTAGCGCCATGGATTTTAACACCTGCTAAAAGCAGGTGTTAAAACCTCCATGGCGCTAAGGGACCTCGGAATCAGGCGGTAAGGGTCGGCGCTGTTTACGCCGCCGTAAACCCCTTACCGCCTGGGTCCTAATGAGGCCCATAGTCAACCGCAAGCTCACCAACCAATTCAACGTTCTCTTCCACCTACTCCACAGATTCCCCACCTATAACCCTCATTTCACTGCAAAACTCACTGATGCCATAGCTAACCTTTCTACAAATCATGATAACTTCATTGTAGGAGTTTCAACATTTGGTTCCAAAGAGAAAATGAAACCACAACAAACTCCCTCAGTAGCCTACTGAAGACTCTTCATCTCAAACAGATAGTGAATGGACCCACTCCTAGAGCTGATCAGAGGGATTGCTACAGGGTGGAGTGGGGGGGCGGGCTGAGGTGCCTATAACCCCGGGTCTTTTGGTTGTAGCCTTAGACAGAAGATCAGGGGCTACAACCAAAGGCTTGCTAGCCCTGAGCACCGACAGTCCCGACATTAGCGTAGCCACCCAAAACCTTGCAGACCTAGCAACACCACTGGATCTGGACACACACTAAATGCAATTTCCTGCAGGATAGACTCTTGACCGCCACCCCTCCAGTACCAATCGCATGGTGTTATCATATGATCCCTTTCCCTGTCAAAATCCCAAGCAGTGATGTCTGGTCACTTTGAAAAGTGGTGGGGCGTAAAGCAATCAAGGCGAATTTGGAAGCGAGCGCATCGAGCGAGCTTAAGCACCAGCAGGTGCAGGGGGTATGCCCCTCACGAACATTTTGGTATAATGGCTTCTAAAATGTGCAATTTACTGTCCAAACACACATCAATAGGGCCTGAAAAGCATTAGGTTTTAGGTACTAATGGTTGTACATTATTCTTACGTGTGCAAGTGTGATGGTGTATTTTGCAGCAGCTTGAATTGAAAATAGCTGGTACTATTTTGTATGCATTATGAAATTCATTATATAGATATCCAGTAATGATGGAAAAATATAATTTGTTATGCTGTTAATGGCATTCAAATGCGTTCATCCTCTTAATAAGGGGTAATTTTCAGCATTATCTAAAAGAGGAGAAACTAAGCAAAAATATTATTTACCACTTAATTAATGCAACATCCTGCTCTGTTCCCAGTTATCAAGTGCGAAAGGGAAGGGCTCCTAACCAGTTCTCCACTCTTGGCATGCATCCAAACCATAACAACTTGTGTATGTGTATAGGCTTTCTCTTTAGGTTTTGCCTTTTTGAAAAGTAGGTACATTAAAAAAGCTTGGGGAGACTGACCTTTCGAATGCATAACTGCAGAGCATTGTATGTCAAAAGAAAAAAAGGGAATTTGGAGAGTGGGTGGCAGGCTGCTAACAGAAGTAACTTTTCCTCTACTCCTCAATTTACACACAAAGCTGTGCCAAATCTGTTAGTGAAAAATGGGATTTAGCCTGTGCCAGCCTATGCACAAACAGAGCTTTTCCACTCCCAGCGAACATTCGGGTGCCGTTTATATTCCTAATCTCCCTAATATTCAATGGCTCTCTCCAAAAACATTTCAGATGTAGATAAAGGTTGGACTGATGCAGTGCAATTTCGCACCCACATTTGCAAAGCGACAAATATTGCCCGGCTGTATTTACGGATAGCGTTAACGTTAATGCATTGTTGTAACAATTCATGTGGGGTGAAAAATTGCACGGTACTAGTGCAAAATGTATGTAATCCAGGTGTGCTGGCTAATTTATTTGCATTTAAAGGAGCCTGATGTTTGTGCACACTCAAGGGCTGTAACCAGAACAATGAATAAGACCGATCTCGTCAGGTTGAAGGTGGGGCAGGGAATGGCAAGAGATTTGAAAAGCTCTTTACACTTGTAGATACTTTCTACTAATGTTACGTGTAAGAGAAAATGCCTTTCAGTTTGCACCAGACAATTAATGACTCTGGGTGAAGGGTTTCTAAGGGAACTACAGGAATGGCAACAGCTTTTCCTTCCAATAAGTCCTACCCTCATTAAGTGTTTATTTCGCACACTGTGCATGCAACAGGCACACACTCTTCCCACCCGACTCATATGATCTAAAACATGTATACTTTTTTGACTAACAAAAAAAGTTTTACCAGTAACTCAAGGGGCCAGGCAGCCACGATGCTGGGGCTTTCAGTCTTGATTCCCGTAACACATTGGAGTGAGTTATCTCCTCTACGTCTCAGCGGGAACAATAGCCCTAACAAGTGTCTTTATAAAATTGGGTGGAGAGAACATATGCTTAATGCTAATTTCTAATATGGCATACTGGCAGTATCCCAAGTGAGCATGAAGCGTGTGTTCTGCCCACTGTCACCTAAATGTCTGTTTCGCACTGGCCTGGCGCACACTTGTAACTTGAAGCACTAACACTGCTTGTCACGTGGCATCACTTGCGAAATGATCAGTTGGAAGGTGAATGGAAAGAGTAGTACGAGTGGTAGCAAAAATAAAGCACGTGACATCAAGGCAAATAAGATGATACGTTATGACATGCAGGCTTTGATTAACTGGTCTTCTCGCAAGATCAGCGGGGACTCGCTGCTCAGAGGATCCATCTGACACACCATGGTAGATAAAACACACTTTGTCACATTCAACGCCTTTCTTTATTATTTATAAAGGTGTTTTTTTTAAAGGAGCAGACTCATCTTAGTCCATTATAATCTGTCCTTTTCCTTTTCGTATGTTCTGTGACTTGGATTTAAGTTCCCTGCCATGCGGAGGAGGATGTAGGCTAAACACCTGCAGTGCTGGAGCTGAAGGGGCTGACCTTATTAAGGCATCCCTTGGGGGAAAGGCGCGAGAGCGAGGGAATGGGCGAGGGAGTTGATAAGCACTATTCAGGCAGCAGCAGGCCTTGACTGAAGTCACACGGTAAAACATACCTTCTGCCCCTAAAGCAGCTTGATCACTGCAGGAGGGAGCAGGTTAGACCGACAGGGTGCTGTGAATGGGTGAGAGAAGGGAGTTAAACACACTGGTAAAATAATGAAGCCCCTGTTTGTCGCCGACTCATTTTCATTAAAATAAATACATTTCTCACTGTTGCTTTCACTGGAGGCTTCTGCAGCAGAGACAGCGTGCGTCAGAGGTGCCACTGTGGGAGAATGCCTAGTGGGACTAGTACAAAAAGCGAGGGTGAGAGCGAGTGCAAAGTATACATGGCACAATAATAGCTGCTTGATATGGGGGCCGTTAGAGACATATTTCAGCATTGCCAGCACATACCGCTTCTCACAGAACCTTCCACATTTTATGTAGTAAAATATAAACAGATTCATAGAAAGATTAGCAAATGTGGTATATTTTGAATCGCGTATTGTGTAGAATGTGAATGTCTCACCCACCCGACCCTAGTGGTGGCAGCCTGCTCATCCCTATTCCCCCCAGACACACAGCTCTTACCTTTGTGGGAGTCGACCGAGTGCACTGTCCGATTCAGGTCGAGGTGGGCCAGGGCCACAATCTAACAGAAAGGGCTACTAGGCCGCAGCACACACCACACGTGGCTCGCAGGCTGCTGGGCTGGCTCAGGCAGGCTCTGCTGGTAGAGGAGGAGGAAGTCTCGCCCACACCCTGGGCTCAGCATCAAGTGCGCTGTGCCCATCACCCACCCCACACTCGTTACAATAATGAATCAAAACTGTACATTCTTGTTTGCACATAGACCATAGATTTATACT
This sequence comes from Ambystoma mexicanum, assembly GCF_040938575.1. Taxonomy (NCBI): domain Eukaryota; kingdom Metazoa; phylum Chordata; class Amphibia; order Caudata; family Ambystomatidae; genus Ambystoma; species Ambystoma mexicanum. The sequence goes on from NC_090922.1 coordinate 1,268,816,776, forward strand.
GGCATAGCCGGGGCCACTGCTCTTGCGCCCCGCCAGGCTCCTAATTAAGCTGCCATTAGTCAGTGCTGCGTAAACTGAGTGGAGCTACGATCTCCATGCAGTATAAACAAATGAAAAGTGCCTTAAATGGGACGCGCCCCTGTGTTCAGGCCCAGCCAGCCACACGAGCAGAGCGAGATGAGGGAATGTCATTATTTATGACTTCATGTTGCTCCCACGCAGCAAATACAAGCTGTTGTTGCCACAAACTGATTCTTTTCTCTCTGCATTCAGGGGGTGGTGGGGGTGCGGCGCCCCCACACCCTACATAAGGAGCCGCACTGATCCCAAGCCACATGATGCCCGCAAACACACAACTGCCAGAGACAAACAAAAGAAACTGGAAAAGACTTGACTTTGAAACTTTAACATAAATATTAGAAACTACAAAACTAGACAACTCCCACCTAAACTAAATGACTCCAGACACAGTTGAAGAGAACCTTCACACCTGGCTCACAGATGCGTTAGACCAACTAACATCCTTAAACCTTGTCAAATCCACAGCCAAACAAATCGCAGCAAGATGGTTCAAAGAGGAACTAAGGAAACTGAAAAAGCAACCAGAAACTAAAAAAGTTATGGAGGAAACACTACAACCAAATAGACAAAATTAACTGCCAGGGATTAGTGTGGCTATAAAAATCGACACTTGTGCAAGACAAGAAAGCATACTATACCACGGGAATGCAATCAGCAACAAACCCACAAAGAGAAATGTTTAGAATAGCAAAGGAAATAAAAAATCCAATATCATGCAACAACAATGCACCCTCACAAACCCTACGCGACAGCATCACAGCCCACCTTAGGGCAAAAAAGAAGCAATACAACAGGGCATCGACACATTCCGCAGGACCATAAACAGCACCACCCCCAGAAACCAGCACCCCAACAACCAACACAACAATCGACCAATTATAATCTACGAGAAAGGAAATCTTCAACAAACTATTAAAAGATAACAACAGAGCCGGATCTCCCAGCGACCCATGCACACCGGACATCTGCAAACAGGTACTCTCTCAAAAAACAATAGCCCTCTACATCTGACTACTAATGAACCTATAACTAAATAATGAAATAGTACCAAAATCATTCAAATCTTCATATATCAAACATCATAAATGATGACCCAGGAAACACAGATGACCCTACTAACTAAACTCACCGTAACTGCATGTACAAGGAACCACTCAATCACATAGAAAATAATGGAATATTTTACCAATCCCAGATCGGTTTCAGACCAATGAGAGGTACAGAATCAGCACTACTCTCAATATGGCCTAACAATTAGTGTGGACAATAACACCCTACAGCGAGGATGGATAACAATAATTCACTCTTAAACGTATGCCTGGGGCTGTACAAGGAATCCTTTGGAACTATACCTTTTATCAGCGTGCAAAACAACAATATTGATACAGGTTCAATTCCCAGTACAAACCTTTCAATATGCCCTGATCTGATTCGCATATCGGCAAGTTTATCAGAGGAAGCAGATGAGAGCAGCAGATCTTTCATGTCCACAGTTAGTGAAATGCCACGAAAATCTAACCCATACGGCAAGCATAAATGCGCTGGAAGCTACTGCTGACGCTATATTTGGAATGGTATCCATCCTTGTCCATGACCAACAAGCAATGAAACATATTCTTCCTCGGTGCTCGATATCATTCTGATAGATTGTTCCTTGTCAATCAATTTGAATGAATCTCTAAGTGAAGTTTACGAGTCGGTCTTATCATCAGTACACAATTAAATGGAATTGACAACCCACACCTCCATAATCTCAGCGCTAAATAAAAAAGTTAAGATCAGAAAAACACTCTCACATCCAAGATATAACCACAACGACGTAACAATTGGTTTGAAAAACAAAACACCAGCGCGGTTAGTCCTTTCCTAAAACGAGCTGACATAGTACATATGCTACACCAGATCCGGGAACTGGCTATAATATCCTAATATGACATTGACAGCGTTGAACTGCCACATTTAGACGGCAGCACCAATTGGTCAATCATTACTTTTATATCCCTGGTGATCATGGCTACGATCAGACTTTTTACATTATCAATATTAAAACTGGTATTTGAGGTACAGGTACCTTCAATAGGCTCTACTTATTCAAACATACACAGGAGCCAGCCTACAAGCAGGCCTAGCAGAAACTAGACCATTGCCCCGTTAAAGTCACCACTACAAGCAAAATATGTGAGATGGGACTGTGAAACGGAACCCGAAGTGGAGGGGGTAGCGGGACTTCACGGCCTTGTGGCAGTCGGCCGCGAGACGGAAAGGGCATCTCCATCCTGCATATCCTTACCTGACTTCGCTGGCTCCGGCGTTGATGGCTATGGCATGGGGTCCGGGCTGGTGGCGGCGAGCCTGCAAGAGATGCAGACAGCCGTGGACAGCCGCGGAGTACAGAGCCGCGTGGCCCGCCGAGCTCCTCTCGCCGTCAGGGGAGACGCGGAGGGAGAGACGGCTGGTTCGGCGAGGCGGCCCGCTCTGCAGGAGCCGGGATGTGTTGGCCCATGTGGAGGGAGGGAGGAGAGTGGCCGGGGTCTTCCAAAGGGGGGGCCTCACGGAGCGACCAGGACTGGGAGCGAATTTCCCCTGGCAAGCGGGAGAACCAGGTGTTAAAGAAGCCGACAGCAGCCTTTAATGGAGGCGGGACATGGCTGAATCAACCAATGGGAAGCCCAATAGACAGGGGAGGTTTCTATTGGGGGGAAACAAGTCAATCACATCAAATAAAATCCTGGGAACTGATCTACAGTTTGTTGTTGCTTTTTCTAGTCATACGTGGAGGACGAGGAGAGAAGGAACGACTGGTGGGCCTATCCGGACACAAAGGAAACTTAGGAGTGCTAAATTACATCCCTGGAAGGCTACCTGAGAGTGAAGTAACTTTCAAGGAGTTAATGAACTACCCAACCTGGTCCGAGTCTTGATTCCTACAGGGACCATGGAGAGGACAAACAGAATTACAATTATTGGGCTCAATTAATTGGATCTAAAATGCAGAAATTAATGTACAAGTCTTTTCGACCGCTATACATGTTGTCCTGGAATACATGTGGACACAAGTTCTTGATAAACAACAGGAAGGAACACGCTTACTCAGAGCCCCATCAATATTTTTCCTCATAGAAACATGGCTTAAGCAAGATCTAGCCCTAGATTGCATTGAAGGGCTCTAGGATATGGCATTGGTTGGCCAAAATGAGGTCTGTGTATTGGAGCAAAAATTGAACTTAACGAATTGTATTAAATCGATGGTGAAACAGATCTAGGTGGAACGTCTAACACCTTTCTCAGACACACCCTAAAACTCTATTGATTACTTTATATGACCCTTTAGTAGGAATTCTTACTTCTGCCTTGCATAAACTAATTAAAAGAGTTATACAAATCTGGTGATACATATATCAAAACGGCTCTAGCCTCATTGCTGGTGATTTTAATGCTCATTGCCTAAGTCCTGGAGACGAGGAACAATTCCTCGACGAACAGGCCTCCGGACTGAGCACTATATCTCTATGAGAGAAATACCAGACAAAGTTACTACATAAGGGGAGATAATGGGCAGACATGTTGCAAGCCTTTGACCTACTGCCATTAATCCTGAGTGATAATATCTCTCTGCAAACGATCAAGACTTGGCTAAGGGGAATAGTTTCTCAAATCTGGACTGCATTTTTGCTACTCACACTTTACGTATACTGGTAAAAGCTTACCACATCAAATGCACTGATATGAGTGATCAAGCCCCTTTAAACATAGCCTTTGCCCATTATAAAAGATGTGCAGTAGGCGGACGATCAAGCAACATGTAAAGTTCAAGGAAAGCAAATCATATGGTCACAAAATTACGTAGCAAAAGTAAAAACATTCTTGGTTGAAAGTCATGTCCCTTCCACAGCACTGTTACAAAATAGTCGTTGGGGTATAGAGCAGATCTTGCAGAAAGGTTGAAAAGAACACCCAAACGTGGTGCGCACTTATAATTGTATCACCAAATATGGAGAACCATATGATGGTAATATGCATGAACATAAAATACTTCAAACAACTGTCACCAAATTGCCAAAGACAAAATACCTTCTCCCAAAAGAAAACAAACTTGTATCAGAGCCTCATGCTGTAAATACAAAAACTGATATAAAAGCTCACTTCACACAGCAAACTGGAAAGCTTATTTCTCATCTTAAAAGCGCATGATTCGAAAATATTTAGTTTTTTGTACCATAAATATTTTTCTGACCAGAAACCTGAAGACATTTTCTTGTATATGTTATGTTAAGTTATTTCATTTATTTAGCGCCAAAGCTCGTGGGCATCCAGGCGCTGTACAGATAAAAACACATAGTAGCCTGCGATGTGATGAAGTTTTCATTCAAACAATCTAGTTTTTAGCAGTTTTCTAAATACCAGGAGATCATCCTCCTTACGGAGTCTCTCCAGCAAGTTGTTCCAAATCTTCGCTGTCTGAAAAGGAAACACCCAGCCATTTCCTCTAGCTTTTTTTATTCTATCAACTTTGAGGTAAGAGGCATGGGCCGATCTGAGGTTTCTGTATGGTTTGTAGGTATTTACCTTTTCTTTAAGGTATTGGGGGGCTGGACCATAGATACTTTTATGACAAGCTGTCAGGACTTTAAAATCTATTCGTGCTGAAACAGGTAGCCAATGCAACTCTTTCCGTGCGGCGGAAGTATGTTCATTTCGGCCCATACAGTGGTTTACTAGGACGGCTGCATTTTGAACTTTCTGCAATATTATTCCGCTGAGTAGGGCGATACAGTAGTCCAGTCGCTTGAGTATTATTGCTCTAACCAGTTTAGTCCGATTTTCCTTGGTAACTAACGGGGCTTCTTGCCTTAGGACTTTTAGTTGATAGTACTCTTAACGATTTTCTCTACATGAGCCCCTGCGTCCAAACTTGCCTCCATGTAGGTACCCAGTGTTTTTAACTTGTGTGCTACTTTTATCTGGCTGCCTTCGATATTAACATTTTAACATTTTTGGCCCAGGCTCTCTATAGAATGTTTGGAGCCATAGATCATAAGTTCCATCTTGGTGGCATTTAAGCACAGCCAGCTTTGCGACATCCAGTTTTGTATACACTGGTATACTTTGCTTAGTTTGTTTTGATCTATTTCATGATTTCCACTCAGCTCACCAGGAGTTGGAAATCATCCACGTTTTTCATAAAGAAGAAGCCCAGTTCTTCCAGTTTCCTACATATGAGGACAATGTAAATGTTAAAAAGCAAGAGGGATATGCAGGCTCCCTGAGGGACTCTGCAGAGGTTGGTTTCTATGTCTGATGCAGAGTCACCCAGAATACTCTTGACTTACGCCCTTCTAGAAATTATTTTGTCCAGCTAATAGCATTTTCCGATAGGCCACCCACCAAGCGCAATCTATCCAACAATATTTTGTGATCAAGCAGATCGAATGTTGCCGATAAGTCTAATAATACCAGCCGGCCCGATCTACTTTTCTCCAACATGGTCAGCATTTCTGTCTGGAGATCCAACAGAGTGCTCTCGGCCCCGTGGTTGCGTCTAGAGCCTGACTGTTTCTTGTGCAATGTACCAGCAATTTCTAGATGGAGTTGAAGTTGTGTGGTAGCGCCTTTGTCTATGAATTTCAATAGGAATAAGGTGTTGGTAATGGGGCGTAGATTTGCTGCACCCTTGGGATCTAGACCTTGCTTTCTTTTAAGAGCGGGGTCACTGCCATTTTTTTGAGAACTTGTGGAATCTTACCATAGTTAAAAGTAGCATTCGCAAACCTTCATAAAAACGGGGCAAAGATTTTTTTATGTTCTAAAATCAATTTAGATGGGAGGGATTCACCAGGGCAGCTAGTGAGTGGCAGCTAGTATAGCATAAGAAGTTTGGTTTGAGTTTAATAAGAAGCATTTTTTGGGTGACCTCTCCCACCGAACAAGTTTCCACTCCAGCCAGTTTTAACATTGATAAAGATGCATTAACCTTCGATGTAGAGGAAATCTTGGGAAAGCTCCATAAACTCAAATCATCAAGGGCCCGGGCCCAATGGTTTGGCAAACACTGTCTATAAGGAGAAACCTCTACTATGGGCTCTGGATCCTGAGCGTAGTGCACCAGAGAATAAAGAGTACTGCAGCTATTCCTGTCAACCGGCGTGCCTCACATCTGATACCCATTCACAAGAAGGGTAGCCATGCCGAACTAACACATTTCCGCCTTCTTGCCATGTCAGACACAAACAGTAGTATCTTTGCTTCCTCTCTACATCAACGGCTGTCTACATGGGCAGAATCATTGGCCATAATAAAGTGGCAACAGATTGGCTGTTGTAAGGATTGTAATATGACATTTGGTTTGTGGGCCTTGCACTTGTTAACAGCTGATGCAAGAGTATCTTCTGGATCAACTCTATATATTTGCTATGTAGTCTACACCATTGCTTTTGACCACGTAACTAGATCTAGAATATGGAGCAAATAAAATGAATGGGGAATAGAACTCTGCTTTATTACATCAAACTACTATTATATACTTATATGACTGTTCAAGTAAGAACAACACAATTTGGCCCTCTAACTAAACTTAGCTACACAAATATTGGCTTAAAACAAGGCTGTTTGCTCGCCACTCTCCTTTACAACATTTACGTAGCTGACGTAGATGACCTTCTGTGATAATGCAACAACTTTCCTTCAAAGTTAGCAGATGACTCTATCCCCATGTACATAACATGGTATGCAGTGATTTTACCGAATTTAAAATAAAGAATAACATTTTTACCTAAACATTTTTACCAAATGAAAAAAAGCATTTTAAAAAATATTTATATAGGGGTGGGGTAAGGGGTTAAAACGGTTGGGGAGGGTTTAGGGTACGATTAAAAATGAAGGGAAATGGGAGGTTTAGCGGGGAACCCTAAATAAAAAAAAATGGTATTTTATTTCAGTAAAAAAATATAGTTAAACATTTTGGGGTCTTTTTTCATTTGGTAAAATCACATGTAACAACATAACACCTGTATGTTTGTGTCATTCTATTACTGCTCTCCAACATTATGCAAAACTCAATGGTTTAAAATTGAACCAAACTAAAACTAAGATTATGGTTATTGGAAGAAAAAATATTAGTAAACAGACATTTTCTTGGCGTATTGAAGGGGGAAAGTTAGAACGTGTTGATAAATACATGTGCATGGGACTACCTATCAAGGTCCATCCTTCTGCCCACTATTATAGGGAATACTTAACTAGTAGAGTATTCTCCAAATGGCAAATGATAAACATCTACATACATCATATGTGTGGTGGTTCTATTGAGGAAACGTTTGAAGCATACAAAAAGGGCCTAGTCCTGCATATTATGTACAGCCTGGAAATGCTAACAGCCAAGTATGCAACATGGCTGGATTCTTTACAAGGAAAAATATTGTGTTCTTTAATTGGTCTCTGGAAATCGGTCCCAATTGAGACAATCTGTTTAGAACTTGGCATCCCTTCTCGGTCATCACTATCGAAGATCGTCCATGGTAAGTTTCTCCTCAGGATTCAATTTAGGGAAGATACACATAATACTATGCTAGCTCTTTTTGCGGAGCATATTACTTATAGACACAGGAATGCAGGGCAGGTAGATATTAAAACACGGTGGAGTCCCATTTAGGAGAAATAGAATTAACTGTTCCTTCTGAATCGGACTCCGGAAGATTCTATAATGAGCTCAAACAAAAAACCATGGTATTTGACTGTATCGTATCTATAGTGAAACTTGCTGCTTAGAAAAGATACACAATATTCTCGACAAAGGGTCATTTAATAAACCAACCACAAAGTTACTTACTGAAATCATTGTAAGGGAGGCATGTTATCACAAGTATGACAATGACACAAAAGCTACAAGTTCAAAACCTTTATTCGATTCTCGGGGTTTGGACAAACTTCTACTTTGCCCAATAGCTATGATAGGAGTAGTCTCTAACATCAAATAATATAGAAAACACAGTCCTAGTCAGCCTTTGTCAAATCAAAATGGCCTATACTAACAAAACCTAATGCCTGCCCTATCTCTTATACAAAAAGTGTGTAAAGGGTAATATGTATGCAAAGGAAAATCAGTGTTATAACATAAAGGAGCAAGATGGCTGAGTCAGCTCTCCTCCCTGCTTTGGGCAGCACGGAGTAAGGTGTCCCCTTTAGACAGGATGATACACACTGGCTCAGGTTCGCAAAACAAAGACAATTTAAAACGTGGATTGAGGCCTTCCACGTTAAAGTCACTTATGTTAGTGTTCCAAAAGTTATTTCACAGTTCAACAAAAAGCTCACATAGGTCTCCCTCCGTTGGCCCAGACTTTTCAAAGCTTTAACAGTTGAGATAGGTCTCCCTCAGTGAGGCTCGAACCTCTCAATCAGCAAGTACCTAATCGAAATGCAGATCTCCCTCAGCCGGGCTCAGACACCGCAATCACAGCACTTGCAGTGGTTCCCTTCCCCAAGCTTAATTCACATTTGTTAGGTGTTCCCTTCCCCCAACTCATCACAATTCTGGTCTCCCTCAGTCAGGCTCTGACCTTTTTCATAGACTTTTGAATGTGCACGGCTTTTACTATAGACCTCCGTAGGACCACTTCGATTTTCTCTTCAGCTCACACTATTATGTTATTTTCCCCAGTGTCTCTTGGTCTTGGTAGTTCAGTACCATTAGCACATAAGTTCAAAGAAATCTTTCTCTTCAAGCATTCACATTTTCATTTCCCTTTTTGCCAGTGTTAATCTTGACCATTATGCATTTCAGAGATCGTTCACTTTGCCGCTTATTAACAGAACATTTCACATTTCATGGAGACTTTCGAGTGGGCTACTTCCTTTCGCTGGACCACTTTGCTACTCTGTATCACTGGCTTCACAGTTATCAGCCACTTAAAAGTTGATCACTGGTTAGCTTTCTTTTGCATCTCATCAGCATGTGCGCAACCTTCACTTCTGAGAGATATTGTTGCAGCTTCAATCATTCCTTCACACAAACCCACATTTCCCATCTTTCATTAACTCACTGGCTGTGCACGTTTCTTTTCTTGTCTTTGCGGCTTTGATCCAAAAGTCAAGGTTAATACCACATGCTTGGCATCGCCTCCCCAACTCTGTTGTTCACCTAAGAGGGTCACTGGCATCCTTGAAACACAATTCAGGCTTCTTCGTGTCTGCGATTTGGCTTTCTCTGCATCTCCTTCACAGTTTCCCAGCAGTCATGACCTTCTGCAGGGATCTTCAGGGTTTCCCTACTCTTTGTTCTAGTCGCTCCAGTAGGTTCGCCTTCGCCCCAAAAGATCTGCTCCTTCTCTTGTTCCACCTTCCTCAGAGTGTGTCTCTATGTTCCGCCTTTTATCCATGCGGGGAGAGCTAATGGGTATCAGATTTATGTGATTAAATTCAAGTTCCTGACTTTGTCTGACCCGATTAGTGGGACATGTCCAATGTAATGCTCGGGTGTAAATCTGTCTTTCCCCAGAGCGCATTGTCTCTGTGAAAGTGTTCATGTAGGGAAGTGGGGGGGAGTTGAAGTCTCAAGATATCCTACCTGGTAGGATGGGGCATGGTTATGGGAAAGGGGGGAATACCATGCCTCATCATCGAGTGTCCCAACCCCACTCCCTGAGGACCCTTCACCCAGGTGATACTTCCACACTGGTCCACCCCCAAGAACTGGATCCAAAAGCGATGGCTCTGTCCTTCTGAGGAATTCGACCATCCGCACAGGGAGAGTGGGCTTTTTGATTTTTGCTTATTTCAAAAGAATTAATGATGGGAGATCAACCACCAGAAAATATGTGGGGGCATCCCTGCACATATTTTCTATGCTCACCACACAGCAGAAAAATAGTCATGTACTCTAGGAGGACACAGCTGCCCAGCGCCACCCTCTCCTGCCATGTGTAGCTGACACCTGACAGCTGTGGGTACATAACAGCCTTGGCCATGGGCAGCCTCATTAGCATTGCAAGGCCCCATGGATTTGCATCTCCATTGTTACACCTCGCTGGTGGCGGTGATTATTGATGCATGTTAATTAGCAGGCCTCAGGAGAGGCCTGGGTGCAGGAAGTGAAAATAGAGACCAGAGACCAACGCCTCTTTGTAATGCAATGTGTCAACTTGGTACTAACACCCCTCCTTGGTATGACAAGATAGTCCTGTCTGGAACCATTCCTTTCAGAGCAGGGAAGTATGTGAATTGAAGGAGAAAAAATCTGCCTGCAACAACCCTATTTCAAAGGAGGCCCATGTTGTGACCAAATTCTGCATAGGGCTCATTTAATTAGGGAGACACTTTGATGTACAGCAGGAAGGGATATGGGGGGACTTAGAAGACTTAGAAGATTTAGAAGACTTAGACTTAGAAGTATATGTTGTCATCCTTACCCTGTTTGTAGCCAAGCACCCTTATTCTGACCTGAAGTATCACTGAAGATTGTTGGTGGGGACCCAGGATTGTTTCATTAAGTTGGGCTAAGCCTGCACCAATCACTTGGGCCCATTTGGCTTTAAAAGAGGGCTTAGCCCCTCACTGATCAGATCATCTGAATACTTTGCAAGGAGTAAGAAGAAGTACACATTTGGACCTGAGCTGAAGGTACAGTCTACCTTACATCTTCTGCCAGTGAAGGAAGGCCAGGAGTTCCAAGAGGGAAGCAAGATCCCTCCCCGGAACATCTCCCAGAGAACCGAGGGAGATACCGGACTCAGACAACACACCCAGCAGCTCCAGAACCAGTACCCAGCCAGCACACAGTGTGCCCTGCTAGGTTCTGACAGCAAGCTTCCTAGGTGGGATGTTTCAGAGAGTCTCTGGATAAAGGAAAAAGGCCAGTTCCTGCAATCACTCTCCTGAGCTTTGGGCCGTCTGCCTTGAAGGGACACAGGCCCAGGGAAGAAGCTAGGAGGAGTGCCACACAAGCATCATCCAGCGTTCAGCTTTTTAAGGACAATTTTGAGACATTCGAGTCCTCGAACAGCATCGGGCTTCAGCGATGACTGTTGTCACACCGTAGTCACCAGAGCCAGCCAAGACGCCTCTACCAGCAATCCAGATCCAGCAACCAGCTCAGAGACACCGATCCTTGGCCCTGAGTTGCCGTGCCAGACAGCCTACAGATGTCCATCCAGCATCGCTTGCCGAACTGCCAGCTGCCTGGTACCCACAGCTGTCTCACGCCACTAACTCTGTCTCAAAGGGTTGCGATGTGCCCTGGAAGCACATCGATACTGTCGAGCACCAACAACTTCTTCAGCACCAGCTTCATTGTGGTTCTGCCCCCCTGACCTTTCTCCGAAGGCACCTCGAGATAGTTACAACCATTTGCCCCTTTGGCATTGAAACCAAATAACCTTGACTGTAAGACTGATTACTTTATCAACTAACCTTGTGTCAGTATCCAGAGTGCACCCCTTTACTTTGTGAAACTGTATGTCCTCTGTGTTCCTTTACAATGTTGGTTGTAATTTTAGTGCTAGAACTGTCTGTTGTAGTAATAATGAAGTCAATATTTGTATACAACCTTGACTGGACAGTGCCTTATATCATTGGGTAATAGTTGCATTTTTGCTATGTTGCAACTAACCAACGATCCACGACCTTGCAGAGATAAGCCTACCATTCCGTCCACATTACCAAGATTGGGCAAGGAGGTCTTATAATGTACTTGTATTCCAATCTCTTCGAATCCCTTCTGGTGTACTAGAGGTGTGGGGTTGATTGATGGTTTAGAAACTGATATTCATCCATGGACCACTGGTGCCACGGAGGCTGATTTGTCACAGTTCTGACCAGCTGGATGACAAGTCCCCAGGGACGAGCTAGTGAGACCCCCTCTGGTTTCTCACATCAAGAAACATTCCCCTAAATTGTTTCATTTTGTATTTACACTTCAATATCTTGCCAGTATACGAATATCGTGGAGCTTGGTTGAAAATACCTATAGTAGAAAGGAACTGTTGTCTTTGTAAGATCAGTGTTGAGACTGTAAGAGACATATTAACAAGCTGCCCCAGACCTACAAAACAATACCAACAAGGGTATGACCATTTCTACCACAATCCGGAAAAACATGTTAACACTGATCAATTCTGTTCTATGATATACATTGCTGATTTGTTCTGGAGCAGCATACTATGGGCCTCATCACGAGTCTGGCGGTAACCCTTAAATGCGGCTGTAGCGCTATTACCGCCGCATTTAAGACTCTGCCATATCTTGGCCTTGGCGGATTTCCCCCCAGCTGTAAGCTGCAAATTTGTCGATTTTCAGCGCTATTACCACCGGCGGGAAATCTGCCAGTGGTAATAGCCCAAATTTTCCCCATTGGGCCCAATGGGGAATGAGGAATTCCCAAATGGGCCCAATGGGGTATGGGCACTAACCGTTCCGCCAAACCCATGATCCGGCGCTAATAGCGCCGGGGGGTTTGGCGGTAGGGCTAATAGCCCCGGCAGTAATAGCGCTGGCATTACCGCCCAACTCGTGATGAGGCCCTATGTCTGGAAAATAGCACTATCGAAATTTGGTGCATAACAGATTCGACATGTCATCTCAGGCAAAGACATGAATTATTTATTGACCATAATGATTGTTATTCTATTAATTGCGATGTATATGGTGTATTATCATTTCTAGTGTATAAATGTTTGGGTAATGATTTTTTCTTTTTAAATTTTAATTTTGTACTGTGATAAAAAGTATGTGTAGTGCAAAAGGCCTGAAAATAGCCATACACACGTAATAAATAAACTATTGCAGCAAGAATTCTCGTAAATAATAATAGAGTAAATAGTAGAGTCCACATTGCACTGTCCCTAAGAAGTCTACACTGGCTAACAGTAAAGAAACACACCAGTTTCAAAGCTCTCTGCATTGCCCAAAAATCACCACATGAAAAAAGGAGCTGAATTCATACAAACAAAAATCACCCAATGCCAGGCTAGGAGAGGCTCAAGATCCTGCACCAACCTCAAATAGAAACAAGACACTACGAGTAAAGAACATTTGGAGTAGCTGTCTTTTTCTATCTGATAGTTAAACTATGGAACTCGTTGTCTAAGTGCATAGGAATGACGGAAGAACATCTCACCTTGTGTAAAAGTTGAAAAACCAGACTTTTCAACTCACAGAGACAAACATTGATTAAACATTTAACAATCACTCCATGAATGGACTGCCCACTCACACAACCCCTGCTTCTAAAAACAACGAAAGCAAGGGATAAATAAAGTATGGAAAACAGTAACATATATAACATATATTAAAATAACCAAAGATCACCCAAAACCCACAAACCACTTCTTCACTCCCACACAACCCACATTCATAACCTAGAACACACACCCAGATGTCTAGTGAATAAACCCACCAAAACATGTAAACAGCACATCACCCTCTAACTAAGCTATGAACCTACCAACCTCAGACAACAAACAAATCAAATGCTGGATGGCGCCCTTCTGTACTCAACAAGCCCAGTGCAAACAAAAAAAAGCGCTTTCAGAAAGCTCATATGCACAGACATCAGTTGCTCCTGGTTCTTGTCATGGATATCAGGCAGGTAGTTGGGGCAAGCTGGGTGGAGGCTTGGCAGGCCTGGCATAGGCACACAAAGAACCCATAACAAATCCCTACTGTCATTCCTTCCTAGTGTTTGTTACCACTTCCTGTTGCCAAACAGGAAGTGCATGATAACTCATGAGCTCTCTAGTGTTTGGGTGTGGCTGGATATATAAGCCACACCCAAGATTCTTCCAGTGCTTCGTGTTGCTTACTGTGAGCTGTATCAGCAACACACTTGCCATGCTCTGGATCAGCCAGCATCTGCTTACCTTCTCCGGATCATCCTGTTTCTGCTTACCTGCTCCGGATCATCCTGCTTCTGCTTACCTGCTCCGGATCATCCTACTTCTGCTTACCCGCTCTGGATCATTCGGCTTCAGTTTACCTGGTTCTTACTCCACGCCGCAGCTATCTCCAGTCAAGAGGGGACTTCTACACCGGCACCTCTAAGAACAAAGAAGAACAGTGCTAACACCCGCACATCAGTAACCCTGCGCATACTCAGCGAAGCTTCCCGCAACACGGGAATCCAGGTTAGTTGCACTAGCACACAAACCCCTGTAAGAAAGAAGAGACATTATTCATTGCGCTCGCTCCAATAATGCAGACACTTATTTCACTGCGCTCCCTCTCTCTACATGGTGCATACTTACCAAAAGCCTCCGTGCAAACTTACCTAACCACCAAGTCTCCAGTAGCGCTGAACTCGGACTTGAGGCGCTAATACCACATAATTGCTCCTGCAAGGCAATTACCAGGCACGCTCGAATTGAAGGTGCTGTGCAAACCTACTAGCAGCTAGCTCTACATGCAGCGCTACTCATCCACAAAAATACTGGCAAACAAAGACAATATGGACAATTTTGGACACTCAACATTCTCCGCGCAATGTTCACTTGTGGGAATGACTGTCTAGCCAGTGAAGAAACTGGCGCCTTGAACTCTCGGACTTTCTGTGAAGGCATAAAACAACGTTTGGCATCTGGACTCAGCCTACAGACATTGGCACCAATCACATGAGTGAATCGCTCCCCTTCAAATGCAGGATGGAGTGCACACCCTACTAGAGATCAAGGTAAGCCCATAGGGGGACATCACAGCACACAGTAAAGAGAAGGGAAGGGCCCAGCGGAAACGGGTGAATTCAAATCTGAGTGTACACCTTGTATTTGACAGGTATTCCTCCTGGTGAAACAGGGGAAGGGAAGACTCAGGGTCAAGGGAGGCTCGTCCATCGCTCCTGCAGAGACACAGGTGAGTGTGACAGTTCTGCACACATCAACAGATGAGCACAACATCTATCCTATCCCTCTCTCCCTCACTTACCAACCCGACCCACTTTTCATTACAGAGCTACTTAAGTGCCTGGAAATAATGAAAATTGCAGTGGTGCGCTGCATAAATCAATTTAACATAACATTAAAAAACACACACACATACTCACACATATAAAAGTCTTAATCTTCTCAACCTACGCCATGGATGCCCTGGTCCCTGGTAATGTGCCAAGCTATTAATTATTGCTCAAGGTGTAGCCCTCTGCTTTAACTACCGGCCAACAATCATGGATGAATATCTGACACAGCAGTGCAACTAAGTCACGCATGTTGTTCGGCATCAGCCCACTCACTGCAGACCTCAATGAGCTGGAGCAGATGCATGTCATCACCATCATTAGAGGGATGCTCTCGGAACTGCCAAGTTCCAGCAGAGGCGTTGCAGGAAGCAAGTAAATCACTTTCCATCTCACAATAAGTGTCCAAGTGTTGGTGTTGTTCATCATTCATTCTGCAATGGTTTAGAAGAGCGTCCTTGCACTGCGATCATTCAGCAATCAAATTCTGATGTTGGGAGAAAACACTAGCGGCACTTCCTTTCACAGATACAAATATGCGTGGAACCAACGGCACACATAAAAGAGTGGATATCTTAAAGATGTCTTTTAAATTATTCATTTATTTTAGTTCAGTAACATGCTACATGCATATGATAGTCACTTCCAAGGAAGTGTGTAATTAGGGATTAAGAGTGATTGAGAGATTGCAATGGTGAAGATTTTGGGGGCAAATAGGTATCAAATGTCAACGTTTAGTAGGGAAACAACTTATTAGAAACCTCATGTAATTAGCGTAAGGTAAGTGCAGATTAGTTGAAAAACCAAATACTTAACAATGTCAAAATGTGCTTCTTGTTAGGAAGCCCACCTAAAGGAGCGTTGAGACACATTCAATTTGATAACCCTATTCCTTTGGTTACACTTGTTCCTTATCCTTACATGAAATCCTAAACATGTATTTCAGTTATCGATACTCACACGAGCTCATTTTAAGTTTACAATAGTTTCTTTCTATTTGCACATACATATATGTCCATCTTTACAATAAAAAACATACATTATATGAACCCGTTTTAGATTGACACCACAAACATTTTAAATTACTTATAAAATTAATGAATCTCAATGATCCTATAATCCTTTCCCCAAAATATCTGCATATCCAAAAGCAGTCCAATCATAGGAGCATTCATTAATACATTCTAGTATTAGAAGTAAAGAAGAATGCCTACAATGGGGCAACTGGCCTTTGGCTACCAGTGCCTATGGAAAGGCTACCACCGTGCAACAGAGGAGAATCTGCCCACTGGCGTGGATTAAGATACCACCACCTCCTAGTTCTGGACAAATGAATACCAGTCAACTTTTTTGTGACCCTTATCTACAGGTCAGACAGGACATTGCATTGTAGGAGAGCCAGGTAAACATCAGAGCTTAATCCTGAGCAATAGTATGCATGTATGAGGGAAAGCTTGCAAGGTCCGACAGTTCAAACTTGCAGAGATGGTTAGCTTCAGATGAGCCATCAGATCCAGACCGCAGGGCCTGTAAACTTTCTTGCATCCACCGTAATGGTCGGCTTTATTGGTTGTAGATCCTTAACAATCCTATTTAGTTATGTTGGTGCGGGATGGTAGGTGACAACTACAGAAATGTGTTCGGTGTCTCTGCTGTCTCTGCATTGTAATGTAACAAGTTGTCTCTGGGTATTTTCAATGCACGGTTAAATTCACTGTCGATTTATGAGCATATTCTGGTTTCTAAAAATAACTCTAATGCAAGTGACCAGGAATTAATGCAATATTTCAGCAGCATTGGTCCAAATCACCTCTTACTATATCCATGTATTTTGCAAAAACAACCAAGAAGTGTGAAATATCTACAATACCAGTGCCAGCAATTGCATCAAGCGCAACTTTAGTATCCTTCCAATGCCTGTCTCTTACCTACATGTTTTATATCATTATGTTTAGGGTATTAATTGGCACAGACATCTACATCCGAAGTTGCACAGTGAAATTATGAGTAAAAGAAAGCACAGTACAGATCATTCTCAAAATGCATACAAAAAGGAATATTTTAAACTTCTTTGGATGAAGGAACAGTATTCATGGAATGTGGGTCTGGAAAAGCTGTCTTATCTAAGAGACCATAAACCTCCTGGAAGCAGGGAACATATAATGGGTGGAAATAGAACATTCTGAGAGTTGCATTTAACCAAAAATTAAAAAAGAAATCCTTTTCACATATAACAGTTAAGTTAGGCCCAGGCAGTCCTGTGGTGGGCCTGCTAGTATCCTAAAGTTACTGATGTTATTTTAAAAGATGCAATGAAGTGAGAGGTTGGAAACAACATATTTGGATTTTCCTCCCGTAGAGTCTGACAATGTGCTTTACAGTCTCTATGTTGTATCAGGACATTGTAGTGATTCCAATACAGCTGCTAATGTTTTCTGGCTGGTCTATGATGTGGCACTACAAAATATGCTCTCAAGGTTTAACTGGTGCAGTGTCCATTATTATCTCACTAAGCCTCAAGCTTCACAATCGTTTCCTGGTGTGCTTGCAGAGTGACAAATGCAACAAACATTGCCAATTTTTGAATGATGCAGTGTCCACAGGTATCTCAGTGTGTTTCATGCTCAGTAATGGATGCCACCCAAGATGTAGGTCTTTGTTTTCCTCACATATTAAGGCGCCTGAAAAGTAGTGCCTGACAGCTGTTGGTGAGAAATGGTACGGGAGGGGTGTCTTTTGACTTTATTGATGTATTGTCATTGCTGAGCCAACGTTGGTCTTAGTGTGTCATAAAACCTATATCTAAGTTCAGACTGCTGTCTTTTAGGTTAAGCATCTTTGGGTTCTTGAGCTCCCACATCCTTCTGTGTGCAGTAAATCAGATAGATGCTGCAATGCGTGCCCATTCTGTGTGACGTTTTGACCCACTTTTGTTTCTGGTTTGTGGTTTGATATGGTCTACCCATGTAGGTTCATTCTTTCATGGATCTCCTTGCAGGTCTCAACTACATAATTCCTGTAAGTGCTTTTTTTGCATTGGATGAGCTACACCACATTAGATGATTTGTCGCTGTATGCGCCTGTCCATTTGTGTCTGTATCTGTCGGTTCTGTGGGGTGGTAATGCAGATCCAATGTAAATATGTTGGCATGTTTTACATCTACTGATGTTGCAGGGGTGTGTTCCAGGTCTTCTTTGTTCTTGATCTAGTGCAAATGTACTACTAGTCAGTGACTGTGCTATGTTTCTCAGTTGGTTGAAGATGTCTCTAACTGCTGCTAACTATTGGTTGTATATCCTTAACATTCCTAGTCAGGTGTGTTAGTGTGGGATGGTAGGTGATGACTCCAGAAATGTGCTCGGTGTCTCTGTTGTCTCTGTATTGTATTGTAACAGGTTGTCTCTGGGCATTTTCAATGAACAGTTGAATTCCCTGTCAATTTGTCTGGCGGAGTGACCCTTGTGGGAAAAGGATGTGCAGTGTGTGGCAAGATGGTTGTCCCTTGTCTTTCTATTGGAGCATTGGATGGCCTGGCTGTAGATTACAGACCATTGTGTATGGCTGTGCAGATATTTGTCCAGAACTAAAGTTCCCTTTTGGGGAACCTCCCCTGCACACTGTCTAAGGCCTTACAATAAGCACCCAAAAAGTATTTGCATACATTTTCAATGGGCAAGTGTGCTATCCTGAAATCAGGGATACCACTTGGCATTCAACTCTTAATAGAAATTCAAGATGTTGAAGTGTGTTAGGACAAACAATGTTCATTATAATTCAAATGACCATTCAATGATTCACTTAATACATATATTTATTATGCAGATAGCCCAACGCGTTTCGAGTATGACTCTTCATCACGGGCAAGTGTTTTCAATTAAGTCTACAGAAAAAGTCAAAAATAAACTTGATAAGTAACTTGTTTTTGATTATACAGAATCAAATGTATGATAGTTATAGTTACAATTTATAGAAAATATTTCACAAAATAACATAGTGCTTTTTACTTTGATGCTAAAACACCTTAAATTCAAAATCAACATGCTGATGAATACTTATTCTCAATTGTCACCTATTTTTCTTAATGAGTATGGAGCTAGATTTCCTATGTTTAAAGCTGCTCTAAGGGTAAATAGGGCACCAGTTAGCAAATCGACATGCAACTGAATACTGATGGTTAGTGGTGACCAGTTAACCTAGTGTCAAGACAACAATTCTCTCACATATTATGATGGCTTATAGTGCCTCATTTACAGAGGACTAATGCAAACGTTCCTATATGTAGAAACTGACCTCTAAGAGGTTCTTTAAAAATCCTGATTAGGGTAAAAAAGTGTCTGATCTCCAGTAGAGGTTCCAAGGAGTTTACTCCTCTCCGCCAGAAGATGCTCTTGTATCTACAAGGCATACATATGTACTAAGGCTTCGATAATTGGTGTGAAAAATCTACATAACATACTATGTGACTTAGGTCTTACCAAATAATCAGGCATTAGATAGGTACTAAGCGGTTCCTGGAGGAAAGATGGGTTCAGTCTGTGATGGATAACATTCATGTATGATAAGAGTGCCTCCGGGACTTGTCAGGGCAGATATACAAGTACAACCGCAATGTTATTTTAAAAAGAAACGAAAAAAATGATAATTTTTCTGGGGATAGAAAGATAAGAGGACTGGACTAGGTGATTCAACGAGGTCCCCCTTCACTTACTTGTGGTACAGTATTAGCCAGAATAAAGGAAGGAGCCAGAAGGTCATATCGCGCCAGGCTGCTTGTGTAATGCCTGTCGAGTTGGCCGTCTTTAATGTACGCAGCTTCTTATGATGTCACCATGCGCGTGTGACGTCACTGACAAGCCACGATATGCAAGAAAATATTTCGGATTTTATAATCTGTAAAGTCAGGTTATAAGTAATTATAACTGGGAAGGTTAATGATCTGAAGTTAAAATATGGAATTATGCTTTCGGAACTATCTAAGTGGTAATCTCCTGCTGTTTACATAAGGCTGTGATGTCATTACATGCATGCGCGTGTGACATCACAAGTAAACACACTGCAAAATGCTGTGCAAGCTAGCTTTATAATGCAGATATTTGTACCTGATTTTGGGCATTCTGCAAATATTTGTTTCTATTTGATGGCAGTTCCTTTCAACCGAGATGGCTGTATCTAGGAAATGTATGGTCTTCTTGGAGTATTCCATAGTGAACTTCGTGCTTTGGTGCAAGCTATTTAGTGAGACATGGCATTGTTTAAGAGTGTCTACACTTATGCCCAAAACAGAAGATGCCATCAATATAACACAGGTATATCATCAATATAACACAGGTATGCTATCTGTTTCAGGGATTGTGGTTGTAAGAACACTTTTCAAAGGTCCGCCATGAAAAGTTAGCATACTAAGGTGCCAATTTTGTGCCCATGGCCATTCCATTCTTTTATAGGAAGTGTTTTCTATTGAAGCGGAAATCGGTGTGCGTCAATGTGTATCTCATAAGATCTGTGATAGCTGTGGTTGGGGTGTCTATCTTGATGCTTGCCTTTTGCAGGAATTTCTGACATGCAGCTGGTCAATATCCATGTGGAATGTTTGAATAAAGTGCAGTGACATCCAACGTGGCCAGGAGTGAAACTTGTGGCCATAGTTATCTCTTGAATCTGTCTAAGGAAGTGTGCTGTGTCCTGTACAAAACTGTCTGTGGCCATCACCAGAGGTTTTAGGATTAATTCAATATATATATATCCAGATATGGCTGTGCAGTAGCACCTGTAGTATATCAAGTGCTAGACGGGATTACCACATAACTGATTTCAGGCTCAAATAACCGGACAGACTCAAAGAATATGACTAAGTACTACTGTATTATCAATTGACTAAAGTAGGGAAATCTGGCAAGCATAACAAATCACACTCTCAAATACATATCTGTCATACAAAAGATTTATATCTCAATGTATGTCAGCTATGGCATCATTCTACGTGGCAAATAGTAAAAACCTATCAGGCGGAGGGATAAGTTAAGGGAACACACATACCTATAGCTTATTTATGTGTTAGTAACATCATTGGCTGCCCATTATCGAGTAGGCTCGCCTCAAGCTACCTCTAACTACGTATAATACAGATCATAGTAGAATAATAGCAGTGGATTGGCTTCTGCATTAGTGTACGGTCCACCATCACATAGGTCATCCTGATTGGTTGGCACTCTCTTCCATCCTTGGATATTCGTCTCATTAGCAGCATGTAAGCAAAACGAAAACCAGGTGCGGAGAACAACACCAGACAACTGCCAACTTGGCCAATTAGACTACCATCTCGCATCAGTTAGGCCCCTAAACTAAGGTTTTTTCTATGTAGTTAACCTTGCTGACTGTTCTCTTCTCTGGAACCTTAAAGGGAGTGAAGGTACATTGCTATCTCCGTTTGGAGCATTATGAACAGACCTTGTTATCTGCGCTTGCACCATGTTTGAGGAAACCATGATATTGTCCATTTTATCCTCCTATTTAGTGCTATTTGATTAAAATATACTGGGTGCTATTACTCTCCTTGGCCCATGGAGACTTGGTTGCTGCATCATTCATATCTTTTCGACATATTTGATTGTCCAATACTTGCACTAAAATGTTTACTACTTTGCTTAATCTAAGAGAAATATGTCCTACGTACATGACTAATCCTCCTAGACTCCTTTTGTACATTGCAGTTGCTTCTTGCTGCAGAGTATTAGTTGTTCTTTCACAAATTTATATTTCAGTGCCTGACAGCTCTGCAGCCTTGGTCTTTTTCCTTGGGGCTTTTTAGCTTACTATTATACGAAACCGACGTCCATTGTTTCATCATGGCTGCTTTACTTGCATTATATTTCCTACATTTAGCAAGCTTCTGTATGTCCCATCTACCTTGTGTTTCTGCATATATACATATACTGCATCTCTTCTCACTTATCTTCTTAGTTTATATGATTTCTTCACATTGGCATATTCGGTTACTTTGTTACTTCAGTCACATCTTCATTCTTTGAGTATTCTTATATCGTTTCAGTGCGCTCTTGTCTCTTTTCTTCATGCCGTCACTTTACACCTGTCAGACTTCACTTACAGTTCTTCTATGTCCAGTGGTGTCTGCAAGCTACCTTCTTCCACATCAGTTTGAGGGTACATTCGATATGGTTGTCTGAGCGCATAACGTCTTTCATATCTTCGGTGCGGTGTTGGGACGATACCAGGTGTCATGCACAGTGCTTTCTTGATGTTCTACCAATATGACAGGCGATAGGGGTTGGCTCCATGAGTGCCATGTACATCTGCTTCTCCACATGGCTTTGGTTATTCCTGGATGCATTTAGAAAACCATTTTTTTATACCATTAATACAATAGGCATAATGAGTCCCTGTGTGTTTTATTTCAGAGGGGCCTGAAGAAGGAACTTATAGATGAGTGGGGACAGTTGGCCAGCCTTCCTCTTTTCAGGGATGATTTTGAGCTGTTCTTGAAGATCAACTCTCACCTTCACAAAAGGAAGATGGAGACAATGAAGAGGCAGAGGGCTGCAACCTCAATTTCCCCTTAATCAATATGTCATAGGAGATGTGAGGTAAACCAATTTCAGAAGTTGATAGTTTTTTCTGCACTAGATGAATCTATACAGAAGAGAGGGGGAAGAGTTGACATTTTGATCTTGTGTGTGTTTAGGCCATTAGTAAGAAAATGTTTGACATTCACTTCCTTACATGGCTAGGTCATCCGAATTTAACAATATCTACAGGTTCAACACATCCCCGGGACTAACCACATCCTAGGACTACGACAATCCGCTTTTGACCCGGCCATGGCACACAATCAGCAATGCTTAATTAAAAAAAAAAACAGTTGTATGCGATCAGGGATGAAGGCAAGCCAACTCTACTCCTCCTCATTGACTTGTCAGCTGCCTTCAACTTAGTAGAGCACAATACGCAATGTCACCACCTTAACACTTCTGACCACTTCTCACTGAACGCCACAGTATGGATCGCCTCATTTCTATAAGGAAGAGAAATGAGAGTTTATTCAGAACAGGTCTGTGCTGCACATGACACCATCCACTGCAGAGTCCCACATGGCTCATGCATCTCTCCCACACTCTACAATATCTTCACAAGACCACTGTTCAAAATCTACTAGCCTACACCATCTATGCTGGTGACACACAAGTCCTTCTGCCCCTCAGTGGCAACTACGATTGTGACTCCAATGCCCTAAATGCAGCCAACTCCACCATTCAGGCATGGATGGCTAACAACTGGCTTTGGCTCAATAGAGACAAAATGGAAATCCTCTTGGTTGGGCCACATGAAACCCTTAAAAAACTCAACAGCCGATACACTGCATTCACCATAGACCACATACATAGTCCTGTATCATCATCAGTCAAAACCTTAAGAGTCCACCTAGACGCCACCCTCTTGATGTCCTGACAGGTTAGCGCCATTGCATCCTCTGCTGCATACTCAACCAAATTACTCAATGCAGCAAAACCCTACCTGTCCATGGAGAACTGACTCACCATTGCCAGAGCCATCATAGGGTCAAGACTAGACTTCTGCAATGTCCTCTTTGTTGGCACCTTTTCAAAAAACCAAGCAGAACTAAAAATGATCCAAAACAGTGCACTCAGAGACGCCCTCAGCATTCGAAAAAGGGGCCATATAAGTGTGGTGAGGCATGAAGCCCACTGGCAGAGAATGATTCTTCTTCAAAATACTAGCCATCATGCACAAGTGTATTACCAACATAGCCCCCCCACCTCTCCAACAAGGCAACTAAAGCAGGCTCTCCCAGATCCACTAGAACACCTTACCATCATCTCATACTGCCCAAAGTCAAACGCGCCAAAGCAGGTGGGGTCAGCTTCCCTTTCATTGAAGCCATACATTGGAACTCCCTGCCAGCCACTCTCAGAGCAGAACCCTCCCACTATACATTCCGGAAAGCCCTCAAAACATGGCTGTACATCTAAAGCCATGTGTATGTTTGCTCCCTATCTCACTCCACCCAACCTTTCCAGTATCCATGTAACTATTGTGAGAAACCTGAAGGTGTCTTACCTGCTAGTCCCCGGGATCTGTCATCCAGGTGGCCAGGACACGGCCATCAATTTTGGATCCAGTTCCTGGGGGTGGACCAGTGCGGGAGGATCACCTGGATGAGGGGTCTTTGGGAAGTGGAAGTGGGACACCGGACGGGGAGAAGTGGCATCCCCTTCCCTGTAACACCATTTCCCCATGCTACTAGGTAGGATATCTAGGAACTCACCCCCCCTTCCCAATATGAACACTTTCTCATGGACAGTCACTGTGAGTGACAACGGACTAACACCAGAGCCATATACCTGACATGTGGCCTCTTCATTTCTGGAATCCTTACACCTCCTTGACCCTGCACAGTCTGGCTTCAGACCAGGCAGAGGCACGGAGAGTGTACTGGTCTCTGTCCATGACAACATGGCCAGGCTCGTAGACGCAGGTGGGGTTGGTGCTCTGATTTTTTTAGATCTGTCAGCAGCATTCAAGACTGTCGACCACCCCATCCTGCTGTCTCGGCTGGCCCAGATAGGCATATCTGGCCAGGTACTTGCTTGGTTCACGTCGTTCCTGCTGGATCGGACCCAGACTCTCTCCATGCCACCTTTCTATCTGCTCCTTGCCATCTTAGCTGTGGTGTACCGCAGGGCTCGTCTCTGTCTCTGATTCTATTTAACATCTATATTCGGGCACTTGCGTGTCTCACCCATTCCTATGGCATCAGGTGTTACTCTGATGCCGACGACACTCAGATCCTGATCCGGCTAGATCTCGATCAGGCTGAGATGTTGTCGTGCCTTCAGGAATGACTGACTGCCATGGGAACATGGATGAACCTCAATTGGCTCAAATTGAACGGAGACAAGACAGAGGTGTTGGTGGTGGGGTAATCTGGATAATTTCTTTCTGGCCTACCTCCCTTGGTATCCTACCTTCCCCTGTGGGTAAAGTGAACAATCTGTGTGTTATTCTCTCAGCCTCTCTGTCTATGGACAACCAAGTGGCTGCTGTTTGTCAAGTGGGACACTTTCAGTTGAAAGCACTGCATTTCTGCTTGTCTACTCCCACCAGTGGTAGCAGCCTTGATATTATCTTGACTGGACTACTGCAGCTCACAGTATCTGGCACAGCCAAAAGGTCTTATTCAGCGGCTTCAACATCTTCAGAATATGGCCGCCCGGTTGGCAACCAGCTCCCCTTATGGTGCACACATCTCCCAGTGCTACGTTAAATTCACTGGCTTCCTGTTAAACACTGCATTACCTTTAAGGCACTATGTATAGTCCATCGTGCTATACATGATCAGGGCGCTGAGTTCCTGCAATCAAAATTTTGATGCTATTGCCCTATCGGTCAGCTGCATTCAGCCTATGCTAAGCTACTTATCATACCCCCTTACCATCGTATGAGGATCAGAGGCAGGGCCTTTTCTATAGCCGGAGCAAGACTGTGGAATGAACTACCTCTCTCTATAAAGAAACTATTGAATCATCTGGCTTTTAGGAAAGTAATTAAGACACTTCTGTTCTAGCAAAACTTGTGTCTACTCCCTTAGTAGCTTCTGCTATGGATGTGTGCCCATCTCCCCAGCGCCAAGATGCCTTTGGCGATTGTGCGTTTAAGAAATGTCAATAACATAACATAACATGTCCCAACACCACGGTCAGGCAAAGTCAGGCAATTACGGATCATTACATACACCTGACTTCTATCACACTTCCCCAAACGGATAAAAGGCAGAGAACGAAAGCACACTCTGAGCGAGGTAAAACACATGAGGAAACAACAGATCCAATATGGCAGTTTATTACAAGTAGAAAGAGGACGAGACCGGAGGGTTTCTAGGAGGGAAGCACACTTGACCTACAAAGACTTTCAAGAGCCTTGGAAATTAAGAAACTGAAGACCATGAACTAAGGCTAATCAAACCTGCACAGTGTGTTGGAGGTACCCAGGGCTCTCCCGCATCGATGACCAAAGCGGGGAGGAGCAATTGCCACTGTGGTACTGTCCTTGGCCCCTAAAACAATGCGGAATCCGAAAAGGAAACACAGCCGGTGAGTCGGAGAGACTGATACCAAATCAGATTGTGTTTTGAACCCGGCTGTGGGGGATCCAGGGTGAACACCCAAATTGAATACTGTGAATACAAAAGAGAAAGTTTGTGTGTCTTTTTTGGTACAGCAGGCCCTCCGCGTCAAGAGACTTGTGAGAAGGAAATAGACTTGGACACAGAAGGTATTGAGTTTTGTGAAAATGGAACTGTATCCTCGATCCGCAGAAGCCAGAGTGTGCGCTTTTTTGTACTGAAAACGTGTGGAAGGGAGGTCAACAGCCCAATTATCCTTACTTATCATTTTGCTTCTTTGACTTGGTATTCACCTGGTGCCTTGGTAGCAAAGAATTTTTTGAGTTTAAGTTTACGTATGAATTTGAACAAATCAATGTGGATGTCAATATCTTGAGGACTTTTAGATGGTGCACATGAAAGTCCTTTGTTTAATAGTTTTCTCTCATCAGTTGTAATTGATCTTTTGGAGGGATTCATGACCAAATCTTTGCTTATTTGTTCTTGTTGTTTTCCTTTGAACTGGCGCTTGTCACAAACAAACCAAGCGATGCGTTGCCATGGCAACATTTAAATAAATAGCCCCAAAATGGCGCCGGCCATTCGAGGATGATCGGCAGGCCAACGCGGATGACGAGAACTTTCTAAAGTAAGTCATAACGCGAGACAGGACTTTGAGCACTTTTTTGAGATCTTGCTGCGGATATAATTAACATATAAAAATACGTGGCTCGGATACAAATTTCCTGTGAACGCAGGGTTAGATGCTGATTCAAAGGATATCTAACACGAACGGCCATATCTTGCACCTAATACGTGGGGAATAATGCGGTTCTCTCTAACGGCATAATACCGATGTGTGTTCTGTAATACAGATAAATTGACACTGTAGCTTAATACGTGGGTTTTAACTGAGCTTCGTGCATTAGTATTATTACTGGGACTTAAGGATAGGGATCAGTAACATTATAATAACTGTTACCTCACCAGATTCATGTCATTGGATTACACCAGTCAATTGAGCGCATGATAACAGTAACTAGAATTCCAAAGCGACTCCTTCTGAGGGTAAATCCTGGAATTTTGAAACATGGCAACATAGCAACGAGCAACCTCGTATGTTGTTAAATTTGGGACTAATGCTAATATATATCCTTTTTCTTTCTTTTTTCTTGTCCTTTTTTGTTTGTTGGGTCTCCCTCTCCCCGCCCTTCCCAACCCGTGGTTTCTATTTATACATGATGTTAACTTGTACAATGCATTATAGTGGTGTTTTTTTGTTTTTTTTGGTCTTTTATACACCCTATGGATCCATTCCCAAAACCAACGCTTATTTCTCTGTCTTTTGGGACATATTGGTATTATGATTTGTTTGATATCGTGATTGTTATCCATGAATAAATGTGGTTAATTTGTGATCTTATCATTATGTTTTATTGTTTACGTTATTTTATTTCACATTGTCAACTTTGATGTTAATGTATGGGTTGGTTTTTGCTGGTGATACCCTATGTATGTCATTAACTGATCAATATAGAGGTTAATCTATTTGAATAACTTATGAAAAAGCCATTACAATAGTCCAGATTTGAGAAAGGCCGTAGCAGGCCAAAACACGTGTCATCAACTTAAGGGCAATGTTTTCAATAAACCTTTACACACGCAAAACCAACTCCAAGAATCTTGCACGAATATATATGAACCTACTTAATTAGGCGCAGAGTCCTGGATCCAAACCTTTCTACTTTCTATTGTTTATGACGGGTTCTCAGAGGCTTAGCATCGTTCCAGTGAACTGCAGCCATATATCAATATTACTGAAGAGGAAATAGGAATCCCCGATCCCGCCCTACTCTTAATAATCACAGTCTATGCATGTGCAAACTATTACACATATTGCACGACGAGTCGCCAAATAGACCAGCTGTACTCTTAAGCTCTTTAGCTTGACAATTGTTTAACTAGTTTAATGTTGGCACTTGAAGAATGTATTTTTAAGAAGTAAGAAAAAATAAAGCCAAATTATTGGAACTGTCTTATTATTATTAGTTTTTTTTTGCCATTGCCTGGAGCCAATATTTTGGTAGTTTTTGTTTTGTTTAATTCTTAAGGAAATAGTACATACGTTAACTTTAGAATTTACGATTGCCTAAGCAGCATTCCATGAGCAATCGTTCTAACAAGTTCTGCAATAGTGTACCTTATCAGAAAAACCCAAGCATTATGGCCATTATGTAAAATATCTGTCCCGTGCAACCCTAGATGTGCATTCAATTGCTTGAGATATACGAAGAGCAATATTTCAGTTATAGTGTACAGTTCCAATAACGCTAAACAAGCATTGGCAAATCCAATAGTTTTGGTGTTTGCTGTCGTTTGTTGCACTTTACATTTGTATGCATGAATGCAGTAAAATGGCTGCCCCTACATACACAGTAATTACTTTATCATTTCAAAAAATGTATGTAGCTAGAATGTGTAGGTGCATACAATTAATTACCCGACACATTTAAAAGGCTTCAATACACCGATATGAAGGGAAGTCTTTTTGCCATGTCTATTAATAGTGTAATGTATCTGCAATTTCTAACAACAAAATACACAAGCAATAACCAAATATAAGAGTGAGGGAAAGGTAGAATTATTCAATGATTAGCTCAATTTTACATTCTGCAAGATGCACAATATATACATAGATGAAGACAAAAATTACTGAACACGTGAATGAAGTACCAAAAACTAGAATATGCAAATAAATACGCAAAAAATGAAGGAGCCCACCATGAGACAAAGGCACGTATGAATGCATAACTGAAATAAGGAAACAAAAGAATGATTTACTAAGGCATGAAGGCATGAATACATGAGTGACTGAATCAATTAATAAATAAGTGAGCATAAGGTAAATGCTCTATAAAATGCCCTTCTGCCAATAAGATTGTCTTCACTTTGTATGTAAAATCCGCTCTTTAAAAATGGCGAGTCTCAGTGTTAGTGAAAGAGAAGGAAAGATAGGGGTTGAAGCCTGTGGTGTTGGTGAGTACAGATCGGAAGCACCATTACCTGAGTGCCGGTTTGGATTCTATGAGTTTGGGTGTGAGGTGTGTTGGCGGATTAATCCTAAATGCTTCCCAGGTTTGAGAAAGTAGCAGTGGGTGCATTGGGTTGGGGGTTGATCAAAAATGGGAAGGTCAGGAGTCTGTGTTTAGTGCACTAGAACTTGTGGGTTGATGCATGGGGAATGCGCATGGAGTAACATAGAACGAATATGGCAGTGAAGAGTTAGAAAAGGGCAAGAATAGTGGGAAGGTGGAGTGTGGGTCAAGCCTCAAAGAGTGGTGGTATAGACGATGGGCATGTAGGTGTGGTGCCCCTGAATTGTCACCTCCAGTGGTTTATGTGACAGGATGTATAGCAGACCTGTTACTTGAATCTGATTTGCCGGTTTTAGTGCTTACTCTTGTTGAGATTTTGATTGCTAGGTTATGATTGCTGTTCTCCGTAGGGGGTGAGGAGGGGAAGTGGTAACATTCTAGTTGCATGCTTTTACAGGATTCTGATTCCCTAAGTGGGAGGCACTGCAGGCTAGTCCCCCTTGTAGAGTGCTTTTGTTTTGCGGACTAGGTGCATGGACCCCCAAAATTGAAGAGTCATGTCTTTAGCTGCTTCCTGGCTATCAAGCAGTACTCTTCCATGCCGAGATGCTTAGGTAGGGAGTTTCAGAGTTTAAGTACACAGAACAAATACTGGTACCAAAAGAATTAAACTGCAAAAACATGTATAAGAAAATAAATAAATAAATATTGAAATGTAAACATAAACACATGAATGAGGGAAAGAAACACAGACCGATCGAAAACAGAAATGTGAATGTACGAGAATCAAGAAAACAAGGAATGATTGAATACGTTCATGATACAAGTAATAAAGGAATAGGATGGATGAATATTCAGATGAAGTGGATGGACAGCATTAAGGACCAATGAACAGCACGAGGAAGAAAGAACAACGTGTGGCAAGGAACATGGAATGGTAGCACATGGGAAGGAACAACAGTATAGGAGAAGGAAAGACAGTACAAGAGGGAGGAATGTCAGAAGGGTGAGTCTCATAGATGGATGACAGGTCATTAATGAACATTGTACAACATTTACATGATGCCAATGCACACAATATATGCCAGTGCTGTTACTATAATGTGCATGTTAATGATGCATGTGTCTGTCATATTTGGAAATATATGGCAGCATTGCATTGCAGAAGACTTTTTCATGCTTCTTGTGTCCAAATATATCGGTATTGCTATGCATGCATCCTACACATATGCACATGCATGCATGTCACCTGACACACGCATGCACACACACACCCGCGAAGTCATTTGGGTGTTGTCAAGGGTAGCCGCGGTTACCTCTGGCTCACCCTCTGCTACCCCTCGACCTGTCCTTGCGACCCCTGGGCCACTGGACAAAGAGGCAGCACCAAGAGTGGATAACTGTGTTGAACCTAAAAAGGGCAGTTGTAAATGCATCTAAATGTGCCTCGTTTTTTTTCACCTGGAATCAAGACCTCCTTAGTCAGAGAAATGCAGGAAAAAACATGATGCCACCATCACTAACAGGTTGATAGATGATAGTCCATTAGTGAAGAATGTCTGAATGGTTGGGTTCAGAGGCGGGGCTGTCTGTGCAGCTCATACCTAGTAATGTAGCAACAGGAAGGTTATAGGGGTTAGGTCTAGCTAGTTGGGAATGGGTAAGAGCAGCATGCAGTGCTCAGTGACAGCACACCATGAACGCAAATCTCATCAGTGTTTCTCGATTTCGGCTTTGCACATCCATTGAGCCAGTGGGCCTCCGATGAGAGGGCTGTTCCACAGTGGCTTCTGCCACTCATCCAGCCTTGGTTTTGTGTGAACTGACCCAGATCTACTTGACCTGCATCACAGGCACACTGTAGATAGACACAAGGTGAGATAATTAATTTACATGAAGTTGTCCTCCACCTTTGAAGTAAACCATCTGTTACTTTCTCAAGAAAATACATATAGATATTTGGAAAGATAACTGAGGGGCCGCACACTTTCTTTGGGATCAAAGAGGATGCAGTCTATCATGGGGCTGGTTCCTGTTCCAGTGCTTAGAAGCTGGAGGAGGCTGGCATTAAGCAAGATATAAAGGTCCGAAGTAAAAAATAAAATCGCCCTTTTCTAGGGTTGATGGCATGGAGCTGCTGCCGCTATTTACATTTTAAAATAAAAACAACACTGCAATTACTGTGACCTGCAACATATCCTTCCCCTCTCCCATCTAACAAAAGAAAACTGTGGGATACTTACCAAATAAGCAAAACAGAAAGGTGATGGCTGGAAGGTTTTAAATCCGTCATAACAAGGGACACAACTCTTTTTGCTGGTTGGTCAGTTACTGCTTCCAGTGTGTGGCCAGACACTTGGCAGGCACTGGATGTCTGGTGCTTTGGGGTTTAGGCTTCTTCAGGATGCTCTGTATGTTTACAGTTTAGTGATGTGCAATAGTCCAGGTTGCTGTGTTGGACGTCTGCTCACATTCACAGTAATTTGGTAATATGGGCTTATACACTCTGATATTAACTCTACATATGGTGATACATTTTCGTATGGAGTGTATGTCATATTACAATGATATCGTAACCATATTGCACTGGGGATCAATGCTATGTGATGCCACTTCCTGTTTTGTCAAGGGGTGAAAGGTCGTGTGCCATCACTTCCCTTGATGTTACTTGGGGGTGGGGCCACATTGCATCACTTCCTGCAAAGCCATCAGAGGTCAAGGGATGTGCAATTTCACTTCCGCTACCTGTGGCATTTTGGTGAAATGACGTCTATGATGTCCATGACACACACACACTTAATTCAAAACATGTACACTCAAACAATTGATTTTCTTTCTATGCAAACATCCCTTTCATTTTAGGAGGAATGAGGGCTGTCAGTCTCTCTCTCTCCGTTTGGCTCATACACCTGCACCACATCAGAGAAGCAAAAGTCTTCCAGGGGCGCAGAGGGATGGTAAGGTTGTGGGGAAAGACAGTGATAACAAACAAGAGATATGTGGGTGTAGCAAGGCCAGAATTGCTGCATGATCCTATGTGCATACACTCGTGCTTCCTGCCAACCTGAAGTATTTGTATTTGTATTTATTGTGTTTATATAGCACTTTAATCCAAAACGCTTTACATTTTAACAACAGAATACATATAACATTATAACAGTAGAAGCAATTTACCATTATGAATCAAACCAACAAAACAGTAAGTATAGAAATTAAACTGTGAGGGAAGAGGGAAGGGTGAGGAAGGGACGGAGGAGGGAAACAGAAGGGGTATAAGGGCGAGAATTAGGGTGGGTGGGGGAAGGGGAAGGTAGAGGATCATAGGGAAGATTCGAGGGAAGGAGAGGGAATGAGAGGAGGGGAAGGTTTCATGGCGGGGAATGTAGAAGGAGAGATTTCAGGGAAGTGCAGAAGGATGAGAAGGTAGGTATAGAGCGGATTGAGTTCCAGTGCAGGGGGGCTAGGAGCTGGAAGGAGCAGAAACAGGAGGAGGCACACAAGGAAGGAGGAACAGTGAGAAGGAGGTGGTCATCTGAACAAAGGGAGCGGGAAGGAGCGTAGAAAGAGAGGAGAGCGGAGAGATAAGGGGGAGCAAGGTCATGGAGAGATTTAAAGACTAGACAGAGGAAATTAAATTTAAATTGGGAGTGAAAGGGAAGCCAGCCAAGGGAGGAAAGTGAAGTAGAAATGGAGTCTTGGCAGGCAAGGAGACAGAGAGTACGGACGGCAGAATGGTAGATAGATTTGAGGGGGCGAGGTGAGAAGCAGGTAGTCCAAAGAGTAAAGAGGAACAGTAGAAGAGGTGAGAGAAGATAAGGGAGGAGATTAAAGGTTTAGTAGCATGGAAGGTGAAAGTATGTGGAAGTAACGTGAAAGTTACGTGGAAGTAAGCATAGTACCAGCTCGGTCCTTAGGAATGGGCAGCTGCCAGGGTCCTCCTCCAGCCACCACTGGTTCAGAGCATGGGCATCGTCGGAGGAAACAGTGCTGGAGGCAAGGAGATTGGTGCTCACTGCTGGAGACAGCAGCCATGCGAGCATGTGAGCGATCGGAGCTACATAGAAAATGGAGTTCAGTGAGTGGGGTGGAGAAAAAGAAGTAAGTCCAACTACAGTCAGGTCCCCAGGCCACAAAGCACGCACGTGCACCATCTTGCACTCCGGACGCACACATTAATGTGACAAGCCTGTCTGGTATTTCGTGTGGTTTTACACCATATTAAACTAACCAGTAATTTCCCCCATTTGCCCAATGGCTAGCAAAAGTGTTAATTTCAATAGCAATGTGTTTTCTATATCCTAAATGAGATGAGCCACTTTCTGGTTAATGCTTAATTATCAAGCACAAAAGAAAGCCTTTTAAGTAGCTTAGTGTTTTTTTTCTTCCTGTGGAAGATATATTCAATCTACTAAATCTGCTTCCCCATTATGTCCCGCGTCACACATGTCTGGTCCACACTTGCACATCACAAGCAAGATTATTTGTCTGGTTATTACTTTTTCACCTGTTTCTTCTCTCACCCTTCTCTGTGCCTATCATCATATTCCCTCCTTCACACTGTACTCTCTTTCCTGACATCAACTTAAGGATCCTTCACATTCTGGTGACCTTCACTCCACAGAGATTCCTGAAATAACTTTTTATACCTCAATTTCTCTTCCTGCTCCTCTCTTTTCTTGTCCAAATTTAATTTTAGAACTCAACATTCTTCCTGATGCCACTGTTTCGATTATTACCTCCTGTAAAACTATTACATCCACTGTAAAATATTTACTACTGCTCTCACCAAAATCTCTTATCAAAGAGGCAACTCTCTCTAAAAGAGATGTCCTAGCTGCTCTTCACAAGTCATATAACTATGCAAAACTACAGGGAAAACAAATCTATTCTAGCATTTTGATTATCTCAATGTGTCCTCATCAACACCACTTATTCAGAGTCCTTTGTATTCCGCTCACTCCAGATCCCTTCCATATGTCCCACTTTATCATCATCTGACATTACTAATTCTTCAATTTTAATGTAAAAGTACCCATTAAATATAAATAAATACAAATATCCATATATAATATACACATATCACAGTACTATATTTTACCTGAATAGCAAACATGTATTAAACGAATGGTAAAAGTTATTCAATATATCTAAAGCACACTAATACACTAAACAAAAAATGTATTGTGGATGGCTTTTCATCTTTACAATGCTGATCTCGCAAGGCAACATGAGTAAGCAGATGTGACATCATACAGTATTGCTTTTGTGCAGTCATGTTACACAATTGCCAACAGGGCTGAAAAGAGTACAGGCAAAGCTTCAACTGTATTTGAACATTTTCAAATGACATGAAAAGTAGCAAACAAAGCAACAGTGTATTTTCCTTTTAATTCAGCAATTGGATATCTAATTTAATTCAATATGTACATGCAAATGACCCAAAACTGTATTGTAAAATTCACTGTGTATTATGATAATTAGGCATCTATTTTTACAACCTACATTAAATTAGAATAAAGTAAAAAACTACCCCGCAGCCTTGCTTGCTATTTGTGTGTGTCACTGTAAATGTCTGTAGGGTGAATGACCCAAAACCTGACCGATAAAAACAACCTCAAATGGGCCAAATAATCAATGTATTGTTTGCAAGGAAAACAATGTTTTATTACATGCAAAAGTTTTAAACGCTCCTGTAGAACTGAACCGACACAGAGCTCGCCCCAAGCAAGGAAGCTGCATGTTTTATAGCGGAAAACTGTAAATTGACACAACTATGCATAAAAAAGATTACAACATGGCTCCACACTCTCCATTGGCAAAGCCCTATACCCAATTGTAATGGCCCTCCTATAGTCCATTACCCTATTGGTCACACATTGTCTAAACATGTTCCCCTAAACACGTGATCTACTACATCATCACTATGAAACTGTTACCATAATACATATCTTTAATGAGTAAAATATTCTTGGTCATCATGTGATGTGAACCCCTCCATCAGATCCTGATCAAAGTGTGAACAGCAAGGTCAACTCTGCTTTGATAATACAGTGGCCCTCCTCATTAAACCAGACACTGCGGCACACACAGACAGCCCCCATACCTCGTAGATACATGTATTGGCATCACCTCTGCTACTCCCTTCCCAAATCACGGTACTGCCCTAGCATGTCACCCCCCCTATCTCTCTGGGAACCTAGGTGCCCATTAATGACGTGATCGGGGCAGCACTCTTATGTCTGAATTTCACTTATTTATTCGTCTTTAGAGTGTGGTGCCTGCAGTTCAAATAGGATGACTGTTTGTTGGGTGAGGGCAGCCATGCTCTCAATCTTCACCAAGCCTCTTGGCATCACCGACCCCCATGCACTGCTCACATTAATTTAACCTTCAAAGGCGCAGCCCTACTCTTTCTCCCTCGACCGGTTCCATGTTGAGCCTGTTTCTCATACTTTCAAAAACGCATTCTGTAACATGCCCTAAAATCCAACATTGCGTAAATCCTGATACCATAGCACCCGGACTTTGCCTTTAATGCAACACTTCTCTGACTCCATCTCATAGGCCTACATATGTCAGCTACCTACTCACATATCTCTTAAAACATAACACTGTACACTCCCGCTAATTGCAAGATACATCACCCTATCTTTAACCTGGTCAACCGTCAACATGAATACATTCTTGCTCTTTCTGTATGGCTATATGGGGTTTCTAATATGTGTCCAAGCTAACTACAAATGGGTACAGAAGCATTCTGCCACACCTGAAGAGAACTTCTAGCACTAGGACGCCTGCTGATATATTCTTCACCTGACTAGGACTTCACGCTTGCATCCCAACATGTTCAAACACAGGTGTATCTGACCTGTACTTTTAAAGCTTGTTCCCCAAGCTCAGAAGACCTGAGGTCAGCTCTGGCAGAACCTAAACATGACATTAATCAGCAACTAATATGTTAAGTCTAACTGAACAGTAACAGATGGATAATCGAAGTATATATTAGTTCTTAAAAATACAACCAAAGCTAAACTTGTATTTTAAAAAGCATTAGGCACTGTACATATTGAATTAAATTAGATATTAAATTGCTGAATTAATTGGAAAATACAGCATAGCTTTGTTTGATATTTTGAATGTCAGGTGAAAAATGTTCAAATACAGTTGATGCCATGCCTGAACACTTTGCAGCTCAGTTGTCAAGACTTGTGCTCAAAGTTCAATTCTCTGGTACAATAAAGAGATATCATCAATCAGCAACCAAGTCATTAGTTGGGCTTGACAAACAGTTTGGAATTCAGAACACATGCTGAACTTCAAAATAATAAACAAAATTGGGCATTTTGCATTTCACCATCCCCATTTATTGGGTATCTCCCAGGCCTATGGCCAGAGCCAGTTCAAAATGGCATTTGTTTTTTTAACTAAGATAATACATCAAAAACCATATTTGCAGCTAGCCCTCAACCTTTTCTACTTAGCGTTTGGAAATGATAGAGGCTTCCTGCATGTCTGCCTTGATGGAATTGATTCTAGGTGCCTAAGCCAGCCTTAAGTTAATAAAACGCTTAGATGGAGACCTGTAATGCACATAATAAAAAATAAAAAATAAATTGCAACATTCAATTTGACTGCACCGAAAGTCATAATTCTGGATGATGAAATGTATAGGATATCTGCAGATTCAGAATTTTAATGTGATTTTGAACATGTGAGCACCAATAATGGGAGATGTTTACATCAAACATTATGAGGCAAACATGGATTTGAGCCCAAATGTGGCCAAAACCTCACATTGTCAGATGGCAAAATACAGAAGACCAATTAAAATAAAGGGGAGCATAACTGGGAGTGTCATTATCTGAAGAGAACCAATGATATGCCCCATCCAAAGAGACACTTTTTCATCAGACAACGCTGCATAGGTAGAGTTTATCAGTTATTTAAGCCCAAACACACAGAAAATAGAAATAATTATTCATGAAATCTGCAGACGAAGGGAGCTGTCACATGAGGAGTGCTTAGTGGGATTCTACCTTAGATGTAGGGAATCCCCCTAAGAAGAAATTGTTCCAGAGGGAGCCTCTAGCAGAAACCTTGCCCAAGACAGGACCAGATTGGCTTATGGAGATTTCAATGAAGGGAAAAGACTGGGAGGAATGCTTACCTGTTAGAGGTTGTCTGGAACTGTAGATGTCCCCAACTGTCCAGTGTCCTTAAAATATAAGCCAAACGTGAGTATAACAATTGCTGTGCATTTAGATGTATGTCCCAGGAATTAGTTTAAATCCATGATGGCATTTGAAAGTCTTGTGTAGTACATACACCCTTCTCTGACAGTAGCTGAATACATTAATTCCTGATTTTTCACAGGGATAATTTGATGTCTGGGTTTGTGAAATGGTGTACAATATATTCACAAATATTCAGGGAAATATTCAACTTCTTGACCTGTGAAAGCCATAGTTTACATAAAAAGGGACATCTTGAGTAAACCTACCTCCTTACAGTGAAGTGGGAAAGAGGTGAGGTTTTCTATGTTATTCCCCAGAAAATAAAGTTCATTTTAATGCTCATTGTCATTTTTTAAAATAACATTGCATAGAAAAGAAAGGATGTTGTGTCAAGTGGGAATCTAACGCCTAATAAAACAAAGTGCTGACTCGGGTGCTATCACATGGTGATATTCTAATGTTGGCATGACACTTTAAATGAATGTAGATTTTGTGCTCTCTAAAAATAAAATGTATTCTAAATCTAAGCATGTAGTATAGTAACAAATCACACCCTGCATACAAGCCCAACTGTAGAACAAAACATGTTAAATTTAGAATACAATTAATCCGATAATGAGAACGTTATACGTGAATTCAATGTAACTTTTTCTCTGATGAGAATCAAGTGAAGTGTTTATTAAACATTTTATCTCAGATGTCAATGCTTGTTGATGGTATTTGAAGAAATAAAGTGCTTTATATATTGCAAGGTGATTTGTTTTATTGAGATGACGCTGACAAGCGGTGATAATCTGATAATTTGAATGTCCATAGCTGACAAGATTGCATAATTCTTGTTTAAGAATAGTTACTCAGTCATCTTTTATATAAATGGATTTTTGTGTGCATTGTTAATCCAATTGGGGATAGATTAGCAGGCAGATTTTTTCTTTCTTCTGTATGATATCTGCCTTTACTTATGTGTAAAGAATAACATGATGATTTCCCCAGCTCAAAGTTCAGGGACCACCGCTGTAATATTCTTTATTTGCTTTTAAAGAAAATTGAATATTCAGATCAAAGACAGCCTGTTTCATCTCCCATAATTTTGCGGTGGGATAGTTGTGGTGGGGGTGCTAAATCAGGGGATGCTTCTCTGTTAAAAAAAAAACAAACTTTAAACTAAGATATATTCTATAGATCAGTTCACATTACGCAATTGTATGCACATAAACTGCTATTAACAATCCCACTAAGCTAGTTGGCTGATACCCCATACTCTCTTGAATAGTCAATCATGAAAATGCAAAATTCATTCACATCCTCTGAGTAATGCAAGGTGAATTCTAAGTACTTGCAACACACCTCAAATTCCGAAAACGACAGACATATTAAGTATGCTCTCTAGCTGTCCAGGTTATCACAATAAAATAGCGGGCAGCTAAAAGATTCAGCATATTTTGTTCATTGCCTACAGAACTAATCCCGAGAGTGCCTGCTCTTCCAATAACTATCCCTGTATAAGGTATACCGGTGGGTAACCAGAATCTCATAAAATCATAAATGCTCTTTGTGTAAAAGCAGGTGCCAATTACAAGAGGTAGCAACAGGTGTTAAACTCCAATTCCTATTTATATAAATAACTGCAAGAAGCTTTAATGTCAATTCCACTTACTCAATCTCTTAACTACATCGGGGCACAGTTCTGAACTCAAATCTAGCTGTCTATATAGGTACACATAACTAATCTCTCTGTGCCCTTAATAGACTATCATCTCATCAAGAGTTCATCAACAAGGCATAATTCAGGGTCCACATCAATGATTTTAACCCGGCACATTTGTATTTAAAATTGGTATAAACAAGGGATTCGATTACCACAATCTTTTTTTGGAATTAAATTAATTTTTTGTCAAATACAGTCTACTGAGGTGATTTTCATGAAGCCCAAACATGATCTGTTTGAGAGGATTTCAACATTAGGGTTTAGAACAGTTAGAAATTTAATTTGACATCTCTCATATTCTATGTAAAACTTTGTAATATCAACACTGCATTCCCCTCAATACAAGTAACTATGCAATTTCTTTAAGGTCCACATAAAACCTTTGCTGAATTTCCCAAGATCAATAATTTTCTTTTTTAATGTTGAGAGGTTAATCCGTGAGAGAGTTCTCAGAACAATAAGGACTTTAACAATTTCCATAGCTCTACTATAGTGCTATTTAATAGGATGATGTTATCAGCATAACTTAAACCATGCAAGAATACATTTTCCAGCTGTGGTGGAAAATGTCTGATATCTTCCCAGATCTCAGACATTTCAGCAATATATCATTTAATGAGCAATAATATGGTTGGTAGCCATGCACTTCAGTAAATCTCAGTGACCATGTTTAACATGCCTATAGGGACATCCCAAATTATAAGTGTTCAACAAAGCCACAAGCGGTTAACAATGGACATTGCTATTCCAAAATCTGTATGTGTACAGCACTGTTTTGCCCTTCAGAGTTTGATTAGCCGGAGCATTTTTATGACTGCGGTTACTTGCATTTATATATGCTTTTAATTTGCTTTTATATTGTGGACATATCTTCCTACTTATCTTCTTATTTCACTGTGTATTGTTGCCAACTGTCTCCTCGGGCGATTTAAAACAGAGCTTGCACTGAGTCCCCAGAAACTACATTCCCAGACTGTTTGTGGTTCAGGGAACGCTATTTTGACCTGGTCACAGACGTGACCGCGCCTGGCGCGAACGTGACGGTTTGTGCCAGTTTGTGCATGGATAGGGCAGGAGGGACTGTCATACTGAGCCTCGTTGCTTGTGGGGTTGCAGATCCTATAAATACTTACTTCTGTGATACATTTGTGCAAAATGTCAATAA
Organism: Ambystoma mexicanum; assembly: GCF_040938575.1. Taxonomy (NCBI): domain Eukaryota; kingdom Metazoa; phylum Chordata; class Amphibia; order Caudata; family Ambystomatidae; genus Ambystoma; species Ambystoma mexicanum. The sequence continues at coordinate 1,268,857,132 of NC_090922.1, forward strand.
ACGATTTAATCACGCGCATTCATTTAAACCCCCAAATGAGGCTGCATGCCCAAATGTGTGATCGTGCCCCAGATCATTTTTCTCCTATGTTAGGTGGGTCCCACACAAGTATACACATAGCAGATTCGACACACCCAGCTCCGGGTACGCCCGTTGCTACGATGGAGATCGAGGGGGCTGCTTCCAACTACCATAAAACTCCAGTGTCTGTCAGTGCCTAACCCAGTATAAATATGTCTCTTTAAACAGTGTTATTAAACACCCGTTTGTTGGCTGGTCATGCTACAGAGGTAGCAGACTACATTTTGTCCACTGACTTGGACATTGTGTCCCAACAGAAACCTAGCTTTGTGAGGCTAATCTACACTCCTCTCAATTAACCACACTAGTAGGCTATAAAATCCAGCACATGGACCGGGTAGGGGCGAAAGGGTGGGGGGTGGCAATATTTTTTGGAGACAATCTCAACTTCTTTGTATCTAGCATACCAGTATTTGATGCTTGTGAGGGTTTGCTGGTAAAACTCAATCTGAGCTCCACAATCACCCTCAGCCTCCTTATTCTTTACCGCTGTCTGGCCAATTTACCAGATTTTCCAGAACAACTTCTGGCTTTTTTGGGATCCCACACAAAACCACAGATGCCATTAATAGTGGTGGGTACTTTAATCTCTGGGCTAATGACCCATCGGACACAGAGGCGGGCACTCTATTGAACCTCCTGGGAAGTATAGGGCTAGAACAACTTGTAACCGTCTCTACTTACCAAGGAGGTAACATACTGGACTGGATTCTATCCAGGAATCAGATCATCTCGCCACTAAATGTAAAAACCTGTTGCTGGTCAGACCACTAGCTTGTTATTTTTTCCATCCTTATATCTGGTAATTTTACGGATAGAGCAGGCGTGTGCTCAAAATCCATCTTGCGCAGAGGCACTCACAATGTCTCACAGGAGGCCTTCAATTGCATTTTTTCTTCCCAATTACTAGCTATTGAGGATAACGGCTCTTTGGAAGCATCTACTGCCCAGCTATGAGATAATTTAAATGCCACATTTGACAAGTTAGCATCCCTCAAACCCGTTTTAATAAGAGAAGAAGTACATCCCAGTGCTAACAAGTGGTTCTCTCCAAATATTCTGGCAGTCAGGCAGCTCAAATGGGCAGCTGAACGATGATGGTGTAAAAATCCCATCAAAAATACCCTGGCTCTGTATAAAGAAGCAGCCAAATACTCTAAAGATGCTATTTTGAGAGCAAAAAAGCTAAGATGTAAAAGCACATCTTGAGGGCAAAATCCAGCACTAGAAATCTGTTCAATGTTCTTAACGAGCTAAAGGGGAAATCACAAGAGCCTCATTAGCTGTGGATGATGCATGGTGGCAAACGATCCATGAAAGCTTTATACAAAAGGTTAGACAGCACCAAGGGAGTATCCCAACAAACCCTCATACATCTCATGTGGTTGACATGGACTCTAGGACCTTTAGTCTGGAAGAGGAGATGCTGCTGCTTTCTTATTCAAGCGGGTCTCAGTTTATGAGCTATCAACAATGGTTGCTAACCTGAAACCTACATTATGCAAGGGTGATATCTTCCCTGCATCACTGCAATATTTCCCCAGTATTGCCACACCAGTTAAATCCTTTATAAATCGCTCCTGCCAGGAAGGGAAAGTCCCTGCCTGTATTAAGGAAGCCGGGATCGCCCCTTTATTAAAAAAAAAAGGAAGGTTTAGATCCACAGGAACCCTTGAACTATCGCCCTATAACAAATGCCCCTTTCTTACTAAAGATTAACGATAAAGTTGCCTGTACGCAGTACGATGCCTTTGTTGAAGAGACGGGCCTTCTATCTAAGGGTCAGTCTGGATTTAGGAAAATCTACAGAATGGAAACGGCTCTGGTAGAAGTTAAATCTGCCCTAGCCGAAACTGTTGATCAGGGTAGCCTGGCCATGATGCTGTTGCTGGACCTGTTCACTGCCTTTGATCTGGTTGATCATGACAGGTTGGCAGATAGGCTAATTGAGGTTGTAAATTTCTCCAAGCTAGCGGCAAACTGGTTCAGATTCTTTCTTGGACCGAGGAGGACCAAGGTAGCCATGGGGGACTTTAGGTCACAAGAGGTCCCCCTCTGTTGTGGTGTGCCACAAGGATCTTTTAAACTTGCTTTGTGGCCATGCGCTGCCAAATGTGTTAACAACAAAACAGTACTTTCTTTACAAATCTCTTCTGTATCTGCAGCGATCAACAAATCATCTATATATTGCAACAATACACAACCTGTCCGTAACTCTAGCATATCTAGCTGTTCTGTCAATGCTCTACTGTAAATACTTGGACTTTCTGTGTAGCCTTGCGGGATACACGTAAAAGTGAATGATCGTCCTCCTAACATGAAGGCAAACATATATCTGCTCTCCTTCTGTACTGGAATACTGAAAAAAGCATTCTTCAAATCAATAACACTAAGATATTCTGCAGATGCAGGAATCATTTTTTTAAATCGTGGTGACATCTGGGACAAATGGAAATTGAGGATCTACTACCTTGTTTAGTGCGCGCAGAGCAATTATGAAACGATACAGTACCTCATTACCGCCTTTCTTATACACCGGAAGAATGAGGCTGTTACATATACTACCTGTAATCTCTTCAATCACTCCCAACTTTACCAAATTAGACACAATGCTCTTCAATCCTTTGTCTCCTTCTGCTGAGATTTTGTACTGCGGAATACGTGGTAACGTTACTCCTTCTTTTAATAACATTTTCTTGTTTGGTGTTAGAAAAATGTAGCTTAAGCTTGACAAAGGTGCAGCCATTTTAAAGTGACTAAAATCTCCATTTTGTCTTCTCCCTGTTTTCTCTAACAATGGCTTTTTGCCTCATGTAAAACTGCTTTGCTGAAATATCATTCTGCTTCACTGGTGCGCAATGCAAGGCCGCGTGTGGCATGTTGAAACAAAACCCAGTAGGTCAGACAGAAATGCCCGGTCCCTCCCGTGTATATCTTTGAAGGATGAACAGTGAGGCATTTTAATCAGAATAATAGGTGCTCACTAGTTTGGGTAAGCACAGAAGAAATGCTTGTTTTGTATATATGTAACTGTTGTATGTTCTTCTGGGTTCTTGCGTCCCCTGAGGTCTGGTAGCACACATGTCATGGGGCGTGAGACCAGTTGGCCAACTGAAACTATTTGCTTTGCAATAAACCCTAGATTTTGGGACTACAACCTTGTGTCTGGCGTATCAGTTTGTGTGTGGTGATTGTGCCTTGTTTCCACATGCGAGGGTCCCTCAGGGGCCCCTTCAAGATGCCGCCCGAATAGGGACCCTCCCCCACAAGAACTGAAGTACGCAGAATTCTGAAACAATTGAAAGTCCTCCTAATACATGAGGTAAGCATGGTTTGCAACCTCGTGTTGGCTTTAATTCACCTCAGAATGCAAGAAGTCCTAAAAACTGACTCCCAAGAACTTTTTTGAGGAAAACATGTTATTGGTTTCAGAGACCTCCTAAATTAACACGAGTAAAAGGTCAACCTATTTTCAAAACATTAGTACATAAACAATGCCGCAACACACTGGGCAGCATTGGAAATGCAATTCTCTGGCAACATTTTCAGTACAGAGAACTAACTCAAAAACTGCATCAGTCTGCAGACCTCACCTAAGCTAACATTTTAAAAACTGTCAAACTGGTCTGCTTTCAAAAGATGTAAAATCCATCTTAAATACTAGACTAATCCATGAGGTATATGGGCAAAACACATCTGCTCCAGATGTCATGGAAAAATTAACTCAACAAAATCTAAAATTCATGTCCTTAATGCCAACCCTTGCAAGCTGTAGTCAATTCACTGAGACAATGTTAACAAAAGAAATGCAATCGATACTGCATATCAGCTCCACAGACAAACTAGAAGTGCTCGGCATGACACTCCCTATGTGTCAAGAAGCAACCACACGACCAAATACCTAGAAAAATCTATCTCCAACACAGCTGGATTGGAGATTGGAGAAAATATGACTGTTGTGCCTAAACAGCAGAATAATTCTGAAGCGTAACCTTGATGTAGAACAAGGTTTAGTTAATGGAGCAATTGTTTACTTCTTTTCAATGACATGCACGTACGCAGAGAACAATTTTCTCTATCTCTTGCATATGCTGTCTCTATTTACTAACCCTAGATCATGCATTGAATGATTTTGGCAGCATAGTCTTTAAGGAAAGTATGAGTTATGTATCACTTTCACATCTGCGTACACTCAATAGTCTATTCCTAATTAACTTTGATGCAAAGTCAACACTGATATTCCTTGCACCTAGAATACAACAGGCTTCCTGCACTCTACACCCCCATCTAGGTATGTACCCTGTACCTTAAAAAATAAGTCTTTAAAAAAGAAAAGTAACACAAACAGAATCTACAACAGATCTCCCAGACAATACCACAAAAGAAACAACAACCAACTCCTTCTCCATCAAATAATACAACCATAAGTTGTCTACTCCAAACTTAATTTCACATCCATCACAAAAGAAAGAGACACATAGCTCTTCTCCAAGAAAGTCTCGAGGCCCATCAATCGATGCAGACACAGAACTCTCTGGTTTATTTAAACTCAGCAACACAACTGGAGTAAATTGTTATGCAAATGTAACAATTAATCTTATCTTCCAATTACCATCAATAGTTAACAACATTTACTTAAATGGCTTGGACCAGTTGTGTTTGCAAATGCTCGTCCTTCACAGAAATGCAAAAAATAATCCTGACAGCACTTACAGTGTCTCAGGTATAGGCAAGAATTGGACTACTGTGCAGGAATGGGAACATTCATGTTTTTTTTACCATAAACACACAAGACGATCCTCAAGAGCTCCTTATGTTCTAACATCTGGGCATTGACGATACGAGTCGGATGTCATAGAATCATTGAAGAAGTCACCCACTATTCACCCCCAGTCACATAAATGAATACCTTGCAGAGTATATTTTTTGTCTTATTCTGGGCCTCATCGCGAGTTTGGTGGTATCCCTGCAGTAATACTGCCCAACTGTAATTGCGTTAGCGCCACCTGTTTCAGCATTATTAGCACATGATCATGGGTTTGGCATTAACGGTAAATCGCATTTTCGGCACAAATACTGAGTGCCAATATAGCCCGCAGTAATTGTGCCAAAAACAAAGCGCTAAATGGGATTTTCACTTCCAGCAAAAAGTTGGAGGTAAAACAGCCCATTTAGCGTCCAACTCGTGATCGAGCAAGCCCCTAAATGCGGCAGTAATAGTGTTACAGACACATTTAAGGGCTACCACCCAACTCATGATGAGGTCCAGAGTCTGTCTGACATCTCTTTTTGAGTAATCATTTTTTGATATGATTAATTTGAATTAATAGCATTTTTACATATATTGGTTGTCACTTTGTTTTTTGTGTTGACCAAGTAACTAGGCCAACTAGAGATGATTGGTGTGCACAAACGTGAGTGTCAAGTGCAAAGGGAGGGGTTAACAGTTTCCTACTAATTTATTTGATGTTTAGTCTTCTTCCCATGGTGAAACTGGTCCCCCATAAACAAATTCACTGGGAAGTACCCATTGTTAGATATACATATTCTCAAGTTACATCATTTTCTACTGTAATTATAAGGCACATTTTATTGTCATTTCTTTGCAATGTAGTGTTTGTTATACAGCTTGAAGTATGTACAAAACTGAATATATTAAAACATAGGACAGTATTTAAAGATGCTTCTCCTTTTCCAGTTTATCAGTTTTACTTTAATATTAAGTTATAATTAATTTAGAGAATAAAAACTTTTTATAATTGTAATTGCGTGTTTACAAGTAAAAATCACATTTGTGTAAATTTACTTTCTTTTGTGTATATATGTCATTTTGCAGTAATAATATGTTTTCAGGAATACCCATGCTTCAAATGTATATAATATATTCAATACATACACGTTTTTTGTTTTTTATAACACTTCTCTTCTCATTTACAAAACAATACATGCACATACTATTTTCATAATAAGCACAAACACACATTTAAATCTGTACATTTAAAATGTATGAAACAATCAGGTTTCAACATGTTTCTATTTCTATTTAATTCTATTAATATGTTTGCACTACTGTATATACATATGTTATCTTACACATTTCTTGCATACATTTGAAATAATCAGGTTTATTCTATTACATTGCAATTTAATAAAAGTAAAGGTATTTATACAATAATACACATGTATACTTTAATTTGAATTTTTTACCAAATATTACAAATGAAAGCTTTACAAATACTGATGTCATTTTATTATACAATTGTCTCATCGTATTAAGTATACTGAAAGCACATATATAGAGGGTTCCTATACATATAGTAACATACCTAATGAATCATCTTACATCTGATGCCACCAGTGATGTAATCAGTGATGTCATATATGATGTAATTAGTGATGTCACCAGTGATGCCATCTATGATGTCACCATGATGCCATCAGTGATGCCATCAGTGATGTCATATATGATGTAATTAGTGGTGTCACCAATGATGCCCTCATTGATGTCATTGGGGGTGTAATCTCTGATGTTATCATTTTGGTCACATGCTGCTCAACAGGGGGTGGCAAGTTAAGGTCTGCCAACTTTCAAGGGTTTTGTTGCGTTACATTTGTACCATAACATACATGCAACTAAAGATTTTTCCCTGAATATAAATACATATACAACACTCAATATATAATTAATGTAATACATGCAGTCAAAAACTATCATTACTGAACCCAAGAAAAATATTCTAGGCACTACCACTTAGCTAAAGTGTATGAGGTAATAGCTGTTAGATATATTCACTAGAAATTAAAGACTTCTCATTAGAAAAGGAAAAAGTAATGACAAAAAAAGAAAAACATTGTTTTCAGCCTAGTCAAATTGATTTTCCCATAGACAAATAGTGCAGATGTGAACTGTTGTAGTGTGGAAACCTGCTGGGCAGATTTGGACCAAAAAAGGAACTGGATCAAGCAAGCACCTAATACCAAATCATTGTACATGCTCCATGCCATACATGCATAATCTGAAATGTACAGACTTATAACTAAACCATCTGTAAATATTACTAATACCATGGTAACTGGACATGTCAAACCATTGCTTTGTTTGCAAACACCCATTGCCCTATGCCCAGTAAGTGTAGGCACTGCAGATGTTAAGTTTTTTGTAACTCCTTATTTCCCACCGTAATATTACACTAAAAATGTCCAATGACAGAAATTCTTGCGGTACAGTAGCGGTTCACCGATTCCCGCGATACCGGAAAAATATGCTCAGAATTAAAAAGTCATCCACATAGGCACTCAACATGTATCCCCCTTAATATTTCCTGGTCCCCTCATGCCAGTCAATAGTTTTTTTGCTCCCAAACCCTCTCTTATTACCCCCTATCGCTCACTGTGAGCATGTCTTGAGGCCTTGCCTCTGTAATCTTGCGAGATGCCCATGGTCTTCCAGTGTAAATCTAAAATGTTCTACTCATAACTGGCTCCCCAACCCACCCCCAAATTCCCAACTTCACCTGGTGTCTTCTTTCCCACTACCAACCTCTAGCCTAATGTGATTGTTACTGCTATTTATATAGCGCCTCATGCCAGGCCATCTATGTGCTGGTATTCGAAACAATAAGTGTTCTCATAGGAGCAACTACATAAAGAGAAGAGATTTGAGTCTCATTCTGAAGTTGAGAATGTTATTAGACTCAATAAGGTCATGGGGGAGTACATTCCAAAGTTTGATGACATCCTTTCTCCTCCTCCAAATAGCATTTTGAGTGCTTTTATTTGTGACTCCTCCCAGTAATACCGTGGGAATCACTTGCATCAAGCAAAATGAAAAGGGCGCTTTTCATTTCTGAATAGTCTCTCAGCCTCTGTGGTCCAAAACACCAAGGCATATATTTATATATATATATATATATATATATATATATATAGGTTTTAAGGAACATGGGAGCACCTCATTTTTCTGTCGAATATTTTTAAAACTAGGAATAATTTACCCCAAAACAGTCAAGGAAATGAAGTCAATTCTTTGTGTCTAAATTGTTACTTATTTGGTCCAAATCTGCCCAACGGTTTTCATACTATGGCTGTTAAAAAACAGCACTTTTTATCCATGGGAAAGTTAATGCGAGTAGGCTGGACAGAGCATTTTTTTTTTAGAAAATGTCATTGAAATCCATCCTCCAAGTCAAATGTTATTAGCCTCCCTCAATCTCTCTGCTGCAAAGCACCAAGATCGATGTAAAGAAATTAAGCCGAACAGGGTACCCCATACTCTGTCAAAATATTAAAAACTACTGGATGGATTTACCTCAAACCAGTGAACGAAATGAAGTCTATGCCGTATGCCCAAATTATTCCTTATTTGGTCCAAATGTGCTAAGTGGTTTTTATGCTACGGATTTTACAAAACAGCACTTTTTTCATTTTGGAAAATGAATGCGACTAGGCTGAAAACATCATTTTTATATTTTCTTAATAACTTTTTCATTTGCTAACAAATTGTTCCCAAAATGCCCAGTTTACTGGGGCTCTTGACAAACATTTTCTTTGGAATATTTCATTCAAATCCTTCCAGCAAATAAAACGTTATTAGCCTCGCGCAGCCTCCCTGCTGCAAAAAGCACCAAGCCCGATATAAAGGGTTTAAGGAGCAGGCGGCACCCCCTTCTCTGATGAATATTTTAAAAACTACTGGATGTATTTACCCCATATCAATCACCAAATGTAAGTCCATGCTTTGTGCCCAAGTTGTTTCTTATTTGGTCCAAATCTGCCCAGCAGTTTATGACATTTCAAAACAGCACTTTTTCTCTATGGAAAAATTAATGGGCTGAAAACTGTAAAACTGTTGTTTTCTTAGAAATGTTTTCCTTTTTATACAATTCCTTCCCAAAATGTGAAGTTTGGGGGGTGTTCCCAACAGATTTTATGTTTTGAAAATGTTATTCAAATCAATCCATTAAGTCAAATGTTTTTAGCAATAGAAATTTGGGAGAAAATGGCTGATTTATCATTTTTTAAATGCCTCTCAGTTCCCAGCCTCTCTGCTGCAAAGCCCCATGGGAGATAGCTCTATACTTTTTGGAGAAGATGGCACTGCCTTCTCCATCAAATATTACAAAAATTACTGGATGCAATAACACCAAACCTTGCGCAGATCTCAAGTCAACATTTTGTGCACAAGTTGTTTCATACCAGGTCCAATTCCATCCAGCAATTTTTGCTGTGTACTGGAGCAAAAATATGCATTTTCTGTCTTTGGGAAAATGATTGGGACTAGGCCAAAACTGTGTTTTTTTGTTATCTTATATTATTACTTTTTAATGGATCTTTCCGAAGATTTCCAATCTACGGGGCCAGTGCCTTCAGTTTTGTCTGCAAAATGTCAACCAAAACCATTGTATGAGTCAAAGGTTATTAGAAAATCATTTTTCGGATTTCCTATTGTACTCAACATGCACCTTAACTATAGTGCATACAAAATCTTAGGGCAAAATTGGTACTTCATCTGGATTAAAATCTCTATGGGCCAAATTAAAGGCTCTACCCATCTTCACAAGGAAGCCATTCACCTATGTTCACGAACTTGCATACACCAATTGAAAAGATTGAGGGAGATTATGGAGGACAGTTAATAGAATAATCTCTTACCTCAGTATCGAGCTGCAGAGAAAGATGCAAAATCTAAACTGCATGTGGCAGGGTACAGATGTCTCCTGCCATAAGTGTAGGGCAGGTGGTGGGGTGGCGTCCAGATAAGAGCATAAGCCCCTGCCTCCTGTCACTGGTGTGAGCATTAAGAGCTCAGGAATGCGACCATCATAAAACATTGTGGAAGAGCTGAATGGGGAAGGATGTTTTCTGAAAAATCTAGCTAGCTCCACTTCATGGGGAAAGGGAAAGAGAAAATCCAAGGCCACATTTTAAAATGGAGAAAGTCACCTAAGGTTTTGAGGAGAATAGGGTGGAAAGGAATGCAGAGGGAACATGCCCTTTCAGTTTAAGCATAAAAGGAATGATGAGGTGGATAATACAAACATACAGTAGGTGTAGCCTAGGAAAGGGATTGTACAAAAGCATGAGAGAACAAAATGAGAACAAGTTGATGAAAGTATAAGTCTGGAAAAAGGATGGAATATGAGGGTTAAACAACAGATTGGATGAGGCCATTAATATGGAAAAACGCAAAATGTCTGATCTAGGAAGGTGGCAGGGCGTATATTTGGTGGTATCAGAGCATAAAGATCGCCGAAGTTGGTGTAGAAGTAGGAATGTTTAATGGTCCTTAGATGTGTTATCAGAGTTAAAGCAAATCAGTGTTGCCAGTGACCCTCTCATGGTCCCACCAATAAGCAGAACCTATGGGATATAGCTCAGCTGTGAGCTTTTAGGAGTATGGCGTCACTAGGTAAAAAGAGAGGTATAAGAGCCTATATCTGCAATGAGACACCACATCATGAACCCCAAAACTTCCACTCAAACCATACAATGGTATTCATTTTGAAAACATAATTGCTTTGAAGGTTACATCGATTTCAATTCTTTTCAAACTAACCCCTCAGAGAAATTTCTATAATGTCCACCACCTTGTTTAAAAGTAAAGGGTACAGCCGACAGAAACACCTTTCCACTTTAATTTTCAGCCATGTGTTTGCAAAAGTGGAAATGCCTCAGGTGGATTGCATAAGAATTTGCATGTTCTTTGCTAGCATGAAAATGCATACTGCAAGTCAAACCATCTGTTGATCTGAGAGAGATTAGGGAAGCATTACAGACTGGGTTTGTCTTCTTAGTGCCCAACTCTGTCTGAATACAAAAACAAAATCCCATGTATCATTAAACTAGGCATTGACTTCTAGCATCTCCTGCCATTTTATTTGATTTGTCTTTATCTTGTGAAATGCAAGTACCTTTTTATAAGCTGTTCATAAGCTTGTATTCTTTTATTCTTCACTTTTGTTTTCACCATAGAGGTAATAGTTTGATTGTGCACACAATCCCTAAACTGCCTCTTCAACTTTGTAAGTTTATCAGTGATTCCTTTATAGTGTTGCTGTTTTCTGGGATGGCTCTTATACTCCTGTCTAGCTATGATAAGATATGACATGATTCAACATTTATCATGTGCCTGTACACAAGTGTTTCTAGGTGCGACAAGACAAGGGGGGCAAACAAAGGGAGGACAAAACAAAAATCTTACTAGGCCTTGTGTTATTCAGATCTTACAAATGCAGGGAAGAGGGAAGAGGGAAGGGGAAAAGTGCGGGGGGCAATATGGGGGTTGGAGGGGCAGGGTGAAGTACAGGTAGATCAAAAAGTGCAGCCAGCAGGTTGCTCTTAGATGCAGTGAGAAGGAACTGCAGGGTTACAGGAACATACCCTTAAGTGCTGGGGAGCATAGAGGCAGTGCAAGGGCAACTGGACAACCAGGAGCCTGGTCCAGAGTTCAGAGGGTATACAGGTGACCAGTGTGTGGTGCAGTAAGGTACATCAGCAGGGGAGAGGAGGAGAGAAGGCAGAAGTGAAAAGGAAGGTCTTGAGTTGCTTCTGGAACCAGAGGTGGTTCTGCTCAAGTTTGAGAGAGGCAGGGGAGTTGTTCCAGAGTGAAGCCCCAGCTGAGGAGAGAGATCTGCCCCCAACTCTTTGCTTGGAGAAGCGTCTGACCCTCAGAGAGTTGGAGGTGGATGAGCAGACAGCTCGAGAAGGAAGATGTTTTGGAAGAGAAAGTTGGAGGTAGAGTGGTCCCAGGCCCCAGAAAGCATTGTGGATGATGCAGAGGGTCTTGAACTTGATCCTTGAAGCCACGGGTGCCAGAGAAGAGATTGTAGCGCTGGAGGGATACGATCCCTGGGCTTGTCTCACAGGCCTGTTCTGGATAAGTTGTAAAGGTCGAAAGAGTAGAGGCAGGCAGATTTAGAAAGAGGCTGTTGCTGTAGTCCAGCCTAGAGAGGATCAGAGCCCTGGAGACAGTGTGCTTATGGGGGCAGTTATAAAAGGAAGAAAACCTCTGGGGAGGTGCAGCTGATAGTTTGTCGGAAATGGGAGCAGAGAAGGAGGGGCTGGAGACAAAGATGACACTAAGGTTATTACCCTCACAGGAAGTAGCAGGAAGAGGGCCCAGAATGGGTGGCAGAGAGAGAGAGGAGAGGAGGGAGCAGGTGTCCCAATGAGGAGGATCTCAGAAGTCCTGGTATAAAGGCAGAGATCATTGGTGGTACACCATTCCTGAATTGCAGCCAGACAGTCTGGTATGAGAGAAGGAGCAGCAGTGGCTGAGGGGAGCCTGAAAGAGAGCTGGGTGTCATCGTCAGAACACTGAAAATTGGAGCAGAATGTAGTGAAGCAGTGGGTAAGGGGTGCCAGGTATTGGTTGAACAGCCTGGGAGAGAGGTTAGACCCCTGGGGAACACGACTAGTAGAGAGGCAGATAGAAGAGAGAAAAGACCCCAGTTAGACCTGAGAGGGTTGGTTAGTGAGAAAGGAGGTCAGCCAGGCCAGGTCCTGATCAGAGATACCCACACAATCACAGGGGCGATTTAGCAGGATGGCATGGTTGACCATATCAAAAGCAGAAGATAGATCAAGGAGAATGAGGACAGAAGGAATGTTAGAGTCAATGTTAGAAAGCAGGTCTTCATGGGGGTTCAGGAGAGCAGTTTCCATTCTTCTGGCATCTCTGAAGCCAGACTGGTGGCTGTGGAGGCAACCAACAGATTCAGTGCAGATTAATTTGGGTGATGGCCAGCTTTCAAAGGAGTTTGCCAATGAAAGGAGTGATGGAGATAGGGCAATAGTTAGCCAAAGAGGAAGGCTTCTTTAGACGGGGGTGCACAAGGGAGTGCTTTAGGGGGAGGGCAAGTTCCAGTGGCAAAGGTGGGATTGCATAAATCAGTCAAAACTGGAGCAATGGTGTCGATGTGGTCCTTGATGGTTCTGGATGAGCCGGGAAGAACCTGCTTTGACGAGACTTCCCTAAATTGGACTTCTCTAGAAACATTGTCTGGGGTGAACAGGGGAAAGGAGGAGGAGAGATGGCCTCAGAAAGGCCTGGAGTGGTAGAGGAGGCGGAAGAAGAAGTAGAAGAAGAAAGGGTGGACAGGATGTCCTGAGTTTTAGTGGTGAAATTAGAAGCCAAGGCGGTGCAGATGGCCTGGGAGGGATCAGGAGGAGGTAGAGACTGCAGCAGGATTGACCAACTGCCTGCAGATTTTGAAAGGTTAAGCCAAATTGTTAGATGCCGCAGAGACACGGGCTTGGATGTAGACTCTCTTCTTAGAGAAGACAGTGTCTGTACTGCCTTTGGAACAGGCGGCAGGCCAGTTTGTCAGGGGGTGAGCCTGATGTCCTCTGGGAGGATAGCTGAGGGGCAACATGCTCTCCTTGGAAGAAAGACGACACAGAGCAACACAGGTTCGATCCCCGGCTCCTTGCTAACAAACCTCTGGGTATTAAGCACGTTATAAATAACCTATCATATCCACTTCCGCTCCGCTACCCTACACTTGCGTTTAAGGGTGGTGAGGTCAGAATCGTACCAAGAGTTGCACTTGGGTTTGGACTTCAAGCGGATCCTCATGACAGGGGCAAGGAAATCCAGAGTGTTAGAGATGGAGGGATGCAAGTTAGAGAAGGCTGTGTCGTGGTGTGAGTCAGCCAAAGGTGCTGGAGGAGGAGAGAAAGTAGCTGTGAAAGCCTTAACAGACACACGCTTCATGGGTCGAATGACTGAGAAGGTAGGTGGCAATGCTGGAGTCAGCCTAGCCTGAGGGGTAGGGAGATGGAGTTGGGAGAAAAGGAGAAAGTGATCACTCCAAGAGAGAGAAGTAGTGAGAGGGTTAGAGAGGGGGAGGTCTGAGGAGGTCAGAACATCCAGGGTGTGCCCTGCAGAGTGAGTCGGGTCAGAGGGAAGAATAGAGAGAGAGAGAGAGAGAGAGAGTCGCAGTGGTTGCAAAAGAGTCCCGAGGAAGGGCTGGTAGCATGCAGGTGGATATTCAGGTCTCTGAGCAGGAGAAGTTGAGAGGAAGAGGCGAGGAAGGAAGAGGAGAGGTCAGCCCACTCAGAGAGGAAGAGGGCAACCTGGCTAGGCGACCTGTAGATAGTAGCCACAGTCAGAGAGAGGCTAGGAGAGATAGAGCGCCTGCAGACCAGGCATTCAAAGGAGGAGTAATACTGCACTGGAATGATAGAAGCAGGGATACACTCTGGAAAAATCGAGGCTACACCCCCACCAGGATGGTTGGTGGTTCTGGTTTCGGAGAGGATCTTGTAGCCATCAGGAAGGAGAGTGTCAAAACTCGTTACAGAGCTGGCCGTGAAACCAATTCTTGGTGAGACTGAGTACATCCAAATCAAGCTCTCCCAAGAGCCAGCAGATGTCAGAGGAATGTTTGAAAGGTGAACAAGAGAGGAGAGTAGCGATGTGGAGCAGGTTGCCCCATTTGAAGGACTTCTGGGGAGGGGCACAGGCCAGAGGTATGCCCTTCAGAAGTGTTGGAGGTGCTAGAGGATCAGCAGAGGAGGAAGGAAGAGAAGGCAGAAAGGAAAAAGAAGGTACCAGTGGGCTTGCTGAGGAGGGAGGCAACAGGGTGGCCAGAGAAGCAGCAGGTGGTGCCGGAGAGGTGGCTGAGGAAGGAGGTGGCAGAAGAGCCTGAGAGGGGTAAGAAGGGATAGCAGGAAAGGAAAGGAGGTTTATAAGGTGCAGGAAGCATCTATCAAAAAGGAGGAAATTGACCTGAGGGCCTTGGACCAATACAGTGTCATTTAGGTTGACATTGATGATGGTATTAGAGGAGTGGGAGGGGTCCAGGAGGGCCTCCCAATGGTTGCAACTATTAGTGGGAGAAAAGGAAAAAGGAGAGAGAACAGAGACCATATGGGGGTCCATAGGCCTGGAAAGGGAACGATAAAGAGTATATTGATAAGGGTCTGTCTGGAAGAAGCACTAGTGTAGGTATCAGCGATAGGGAGGCCTGGGTTGGAGACCAGGATGTCCCTTTTGAGCTTCTTCCTGCCAGACATAGTGAGATGGATAGGATAGTTGATAGAAAAGTAGTTAGAGAAGATAGGTGAGACAGAGAGCACCATGGGGGTGCGTAGAGGAAGGGGTGGAGGAAGAGGGGAGCCCAAGCAGGCATGTGGGGAGTAGAGAGGAGGTAGGCACAAGAGGGAGGGGAGCACAACAAAGAGTAAGAACAGCAGACCTAAAAATCTGCAGTAATACAGAGCTAACAACAAAGCACAGAGCGTAGCAGGGAACCTAGAAGTAGAGAATACAAATGCAATACGGAACCAGAAACAAAGCACAGAGCACAACAGGGAACCTAGAAGTAACAAACCAGATGTAATACAGAACTGAAACCAAGGCACAGAGCACAACAGCGAACCTAGAAGTAAGAAAGCAGATGTAATACAGAACCAAAAGCAAAACAGAGTGCTCAACAGGAACCTGGATGTGAAGAATGCAGGAAATGCAATGTACTGCTACAATCCGTGGGGAACAACACAATATCAAAACCGTAGGGATCAACACAAAGTCAATACCATCAGCAAGGCACATAGCACAACTGGAGCCTAGAGGAAGGAATGCAGTGGAGCAAACACAATGTTGAAATACAGTACACAATAGATCTAGAAGGGGGGGCATAATATGGGAACTCAGGGGGGGCAGAACAAGATGCGGGGACCTACGAAGTGAGGGAGTGTGTGTGGCAAGAGAAGCAAGGGAGCGCACGTGGGCAGTTACGATGGAGCACACGCAAGCAGGATGTGGGGATTTGCGATGCAATGGAGCGCACGCAGAATTAGAAACAAGGGCCTCATGCCGCCTGAAGTTGTGAGGGAGCACATACAGCTGAAGTTGCGAGGGAGCGCACGCAGCCAAAGTTGCAAGGGAGCGAATGTAAGAGGGGAACACACAAGTGCATGGGGGCTGTGAGGGTATGTTGCAGGAGAGAACATGCATGCAAGGGTGCGAAGGAGCAAAAGGTCAGGGAGGGTTGCATGGAAATTAGCAAAGCTAACTCTCAATGAACCTTCTTACCTTGCAGCAGCAGAAAGCAGGGTGAAGTCATCCGCACCCACAATCTGCACCACCCCATCGCCACCAATCACCTGTATCGCTCAGCACAGCAGCCTTCTCCTGTGAGGGCTTTGCCTCATAGGGTCGGTACCTCAGTTCTTATAGGCATGGTAGCATGGACGTAGTGAAGCGTGCTACGTAAAGTTGGGCTGCGCCTCCTGCGCACCTGCATCGCTCATCACCACGTCCTTGACCTGCAAGGGCTTTGCCACAGAGGGTCTGTACCTCGGTTCTTATAGGCATGGTAGCGTGGACCTAGCGAAGCGTGCTACGTATAGTCGGGCAGCTTCTCCTGCACACCTGCGTTGCTCATCACTTTTGCCTTGTCCTTGTCAGGGATTTGCTACAGAGCGTCCGTACCTAGGTTCTTTTAGGCACAGTAGTGTGGTCGTAGCAAAGTATGCTACATAGAGTCAGGCAGCGTCTCCTGCACACATACGTTGCTCAACACTGCGGCCTTGTCCTATCTTATGGACATATTGACTAGCTCCCTCTGTAAGCTGAACTATTCTACAGCCCTAAACGTGCAATAGTTTAGCTCCAGCCTTGTAACTGAAGGCATATACCTAGTTATCTGAGTTGCCATTTTGTCATGTTTTCCGTTTAAACGCCCAGGCATTTGTCCAAGTGTTTCCTCTATAAGAGCATTGACTAGACAGTGGCAGTCAGTAATGTAATGCAAAGTGGAATTGTCTAGCATTGTGTCGTTCACTTCTGCTATTTTGACATCCTCGCTTGGTGTTGCTCAGCAAAAAAGAGGAATGGAGGTACATGAAGTGAGCCTAAATATTTATCGGCCCATTCAGAAAAACTTGTTCCACACATTCATGTGTCAAGTGTGCATGTAAGTTGACAAGCACTCATTCTATGTGTGTTTGGCGGAAGCTCGAGAAAGTCACGAGCAGATCGTTTTCCCCAAACCGCATAATTTGCAGACATGATGTGTGTGGCAGAATTTGCTGCCTCCCCTTCCTCATTTACCAAATGATGCACTAAATGATGGGGAACCCACTGTGTGTGTGTGTTTCCGTTGTACCAGTCCTCCGCTCAGCCACAAGCTAGGGGCATCAGAAAGCATCACAACGCAGAACTGCGTCAGCATTCCACAGCCCCTGATAGAATGCGCATTCAAATGCTTGCTGTTCCTGCAAGTCCCTCATGTGAATCAGGGGACCTGCGTGAGGGATGTCCTGATATTTTGCCAACTCATTTTGCGTCTGCATCACTTTCGTGAATTGGGCACTTACTGCGGCTGCTCCTCTTCCCAATTGTAATAGAATTCTTGAGAAAAAAATCTTGTGTCTGAAAGCTTTCTTTTAACGCAACGCTCCACTATATTTAATCAAAATAAATGGTCTAGCAGTTTCAATGCTTTAATATGTATTTTACGATTAGGTTTAAGTTCTGTTTGAACGTCCCTAATTGCGAAAGCCAAGCAGACTTAATATGGAGCTCTCTGCTTCCCTGACCTCTTTTAATTAAGTGAAGAGCCTTTCTTTTATCCCTGGATTTCAGTTTTGTATCCCCCATTTCACAGAACACCAAAGCCAAGCGCTGCTATTGAATAGAAAAAAGTGTGAAGCCCAACAGGGATTTCTCTAAAAGCACGCCATAGTCAGGAACATAACATCGAATGGCCTGAGCAATAATTCATCTTGACCCAATTAAGCTTCAAATGTTTCCTAGAAAATTGTTGAGTTCAGAACAGTCTCGATTTATCAAAAATTGAAAAATGTCCCTTTCTGCTGAAATAATGAACATGACTTTTAAGGGGCACCGTGGTCAACTAGCAAGCAGAACAAATAATACATTTTGCTATCTATATTTCATCAGATTTTTTAAATCAATGTCAAAACAACCTAAGGTGCCTCACAGCAATTGGTCAATTTCCTTCGCATGCGTTTCTTGAGTGGACGTTTGGTCCAGTTCTCACTTTGCTGCCTTGCGTGGTCCGACCCCACCCTGCGACAATTTGCAGGCGAGGAAACACGCTGCTCATTACGAAATAGATTTAGGGGGTAATTCATAGAATTCAGCGCACAAGTGGCGCACGCGGCTGGCGCACAGTGTGCGCGTGCGAATCCCTGCGCCAGCCGCGTGCGCTGAAATCCATTTCCGCGCACAGCGTATTCATGGATTCCAGCCACCAAAACCAGCCGTGGCGCACAGTGGCGCAGCGACCCTGCAGCAGCGCCAGTTACGCCCCCAAGAACGCCTCCCGCGCAGGGAAAAGCCATCAACATACCCAATCCAGCGCAAAGGGCTGCGCTAACCCTGTAACAGCACAGCAAGTGGGCTACGTGTATCACTGGGGTGCGCGGGAAGTACCTTACGCGACATCAGCAGGGTACGTGTATTTCGGGGTGCGTGTGAAGTTCCACACGCGATTGGCCTGGGCGCGTGTATTTCAGGGGTGCCCGGGAAGTTCCACACGCGATTCCATCAGGGTACGTGTATTTCGGGGTGCGCGTGAAGTTCCACACGCGATATCAGCAGGGTACGTGTATTTCGGGGTGCGCGTGAAGTTCCACACGCGATATCAGCAGGGTACGTGTATTTCAGGGGTGCGCGGGAAGTTCCACACGCGATTGGCCTGGGCGCGTGTATTTCAGGGGTGCGCGGGAAGTTCCACACGCGATTGGCCTGGGCGCGTGTATTTCAGGGGTGCGCGGGAAGCTCCACACGCGATTGGCCTGGGCGCGTGTATACCAGGGGTGCGCGGGAAGTTCCACACGCGATTGGCCTGGGCGCGTGTATTTCAGGGGTGCGCGGGAAGTTCCACACGCGATTGGCCTGGGCGTGTGTATTTCAGGGGTGCGCGGGAAGTTCCACACGCGATTGGCCTGGGCGCGTGTATTTCAGGGGTGCGCGGGAAGTTCCACACGCGATTGGCCTGGGCGCGTGTATTTCAGGGGTGCGCGGGAAGTTCCACACGCGATTCCATCAGGGTACGTGTATTTCGGGGAGCGCGTGAAGTTCCACACGCGATATCAGCAGGGTACGTGTATTTCGGGGTGCCCGTGAAGTTCCACACGCGATATCAGCAGGGTACGTGTATTTCAGGGGTGCGCGGGAAGTTCCACACGCGATTGGCCTGGGCGCGTGTATACCAGGGGTGCGCGGGAAGTTCCACACGCGATTGGCCTGGGCGCGTGTATTTCAGGGGTGCGCGGGAAGTTCCACACGCGATTGGCCTGGGCGCGTGTATTTCAGGGGTGCGCGGGAAGTTCCACACGCGATTGGCCTGGGCGCGTGTATTTCAGGGCTGCGCGGGAAGTTCCACACGCGATTGGCCTGGGCGCGTGTATTTCAGGGGTGCGCGGGATGTTCCACACGCGATTGGCCTGGGCGCGTGTATTTCAGGGGTGCGCGGGAAGTTCCACACGCGATTGGCCTGGGCGCGTGTATTTCAGGGGTGCGCGGGAAGTTCCACATGCGATTCCATCAGGGTACGTGTATTTCGGGGTGCGCGTGAAGTTCCACACGCGATATCAGCAGGGTACGTGTATTTCGGGGTGCGCGTGAAGTTCCACACGCGATATCAGCAGGGTACGTGTATTTCGGGGTGCGCGTGAAGTTCCACACACGATATCAGCAGGGTACGTGTATTTCAGGGGTGCGCGGGAAGTTCCACACGCGATTGGCCTGGGCGCGTGTATACCAGGGGTGCGCGGGAAGTTCCACATGCGATTGGCCTGGGCGCGTGTATTTCAGGGGTGCGCGGGAAGTTCCACACGCGATTCCATCAGGGTACGTGTATTTCGGGGTGCGCGGGAAGTTCCACACGCGATTGGCCTGGGCGCATGTATACCAGGGGTGCGCGGGAAGTTCCACACGCGATTGTCCTGGGCGCGTGTATACCAGGGGTGCGCGGAAAGTTTTACACGCGATTTCAGCAGGGTACGTGTATTTCAGGGGTGCCGGGGAGTCCTACATGTGATTTGACAGTGTGGGTCCTCCCAGGTGTTCCCTGTACACCCTCCACGGCCCCTGCAGGCAGCCCACACCACAGGGGACTACCCTGCATCCCTGGTCATGTCCCGCAGGCAGCCCACCCAACATGGGCATGCCCCCCAGCAAAGGCACATGTCTCCTTGAACTAATGAACACCAACTCATGTCCCCTTGCACCCCCACCCCCAGCATTGTGGGGCACCTGCCAGCAGGCCCCCACCCATGTCCAACTCATGTCCCCCACCACCCCCACCCCCCAGCACTGTGGGGCACCTGCCAGCAGGCCCCCACCCATGTCCAACTCATGTCCCCTTGCACCCCCACCCCCCAGCACTGTGGGGCACCTGCCAGCAGGCCCCCGCCCATGTCCCATCCATGCCCCCCTGCACCTGGGTCCCAACAATCCCCAATCATGTCCGTAATGGCCATCCTCCCCTGCCAAAAGGCCCAACCAACTATCACATCCACCCACATATCAAAGGCAATTACATGTTACACACCCAATGTAAATAATGCAAATGAACACATGTCTGTCACACACAATGGCTGCAAGTGAATGTTAAAACACCCAACATGACATGCATGAAAGTAATGAGATGATACGACACATTGAAGGATGAAAATAAAAATGTATTGTAAATCAACTAGAATGGAAATGAAATGAGAAAAACCACAAAGCAAAACAACAAAAAGAAGATGAATGTCCATGAAAAAAATCCAAAAAATCAAAAAATCCATAGAAGAACTATTTACAAGACAATCCCGGGTCCATGAGCCCAACCTAATGAAACCTAACTATGTCAACTAACTAAAAACTGAACTATATACAAAAAAGTGGCGCATTGTCCAATCGCAACCAAATAAAAAAATAACAATTCAAAGGAAACCTACCACTAACTATATAACTATATACAAAGGCAGCGGGCTAGTCCGACGGCTCACTGGTTGTTGTCATGGGCCAGGGCATCATCGAACTCCCGTTCAATGGCTTGGAGAGGCGGGCATGTTCCCTGGCCCCGAGGTCCTGCAGGGATAATGCAGTGTCCAGCTCCAACTCCCTGCGAAGACCCTCGAGGCACTCAGCTGCCTCAGCGCCCTCCGCATGGAGTCCTCCGCCCTGACCATTGTGAGCCGTTCCTCCTCTGCCCGCTGCCGCTCCGCACCTATCTGCTGGCACAAACGCTCCCACACGGAAGCCACTCCCATTCCAGGGTTCTCCTGCCCTCCGGCCGATGCCTGCACCCCTGATGTTGATGGCCCCGAGCCATGATGCCTCCCACGTTGAGCCTGCTGCTGCCTCCGACGCAACTGCCTGTGCCAGCACGACGGCATCCAGGCTGATGGAAACCACCGACGCCGTCGTGCACGTGCCCTGCCCGATGATGCCGTCACATCCTCCATCTGCTGGGGTCCAGTTGCCGGTGTGTCCACCCCTGCTGGACCTCTGACTCCCGACTGTGGCAGGGATGGGATCCCCACTGAGCTGGCTGCATTGGTCAGGGCAGGTCCACAGGGGGCCCTGGTGGCATCTGGGCCGGAAGAGGGCAAGGAGAACGGCTGGCATATAGTCTCCACAGAGGAGGAGAGGGCCGCCAGATTGGCCGACACATGCAGGAAACCCCCGAACATGGACGATCCCAATTGGGCCATGTCGGCACGGTGCTCTTCGTGATGACGTGCGTGCTCCTCCTGGGAAGCACGCACGGCATCACGAATCACAGCCGTGCGCATCGCGAACCCAATCAGGACCTTCTCCATACGGCCAGGGGTCCCCTCGTCTGCAGGTGGAGGGGAGTCAGATGACATGGACATCCCCTCTACCTGCGGACGGGCCTGGGACGGGGCATCCCTGCTGGTGCATGGTGGTGCACCCACAGGGTCAGGGACAGCGACATGCACAGGCCCCTCCACGGTGACCTGTGCTGCCTCCTGCCCCTGGCCCTGGACTGCACCACTTGCACCAGCAGGGATGCCCCCACCAGGCCCCATGTGCGCCTCAGTGGCGGCCTCCTCCTCCTCTGTGGAAACCACCAACCTGGATGGCTCCTCACCGTCTTCCGCCGTAGCAGGCCCCTGTGGGGGCTCACCCACCCCTTCCGCTGCAGCCGTGGGGGCATCCCCGCCGCCTTGCTCCACAGCGCCGTCTCCGCCCTCTTCTTCACTAGCCGCTGCGTAGAGGGAGACATAGAACACAAGCATCAGGGTACTGTACAATGGTCCCCTAGACAGGAAGCAATAGCAGATGAGTGCCACTGTCAAAGTACACTTCCATCATGTCCCCCCACAACACATGTGTCAGTCCAGGCAAAACACACACAGTGACAGTCATGGTGCATGCCATGGACATTTCCATACATGTCCAATGGACTCTCGAAACATACAATGTAATGCTACTCACATGCATCATGGGTCATGCCTATCACATGCACACACTTCACCTCAGTCACATCCATCTGGCCCCGTACACCCCAATCACAGTGGATACAAGGATGACTAGGCTGTATCAGTGAATCTGTACATTGTCACAGACATGTGTCATGCATCCATGGCATTCACAAGTCACAGACACGCAGGTCAGGCACACAGACATGGATACCATATATGTACCTGGCATCAGCACCCATCCCTCACCCCCACCCATGTCCAGGAACAGAGACTGCCATGCTCTCATGTGTACAATCTGCATAGGGCTCCCCATGTCGCATTTAAACACATGCAACGACCGTGCGGTTCACACATTGCTGATCGCACATGCATTACCATGATGTCCCTGAACACATACATGCGTACATGGCCTATGTCACACATACAGGCAAGTATTAGACAACCAGCACACTGCAACATGCCCTGTCTCACACAGCAATGCTTGGCCACTTACCGCTCAACTCCAGACGGGTCTCCCTCTCAAGGACCTGGGCGTGGAGCGCTGGGTGTACGCGTTCCAGGACCCTCATCTGGATGGAACTCATGCGGCCCCGGCCCCCCTCCACGAGGCGCCGGGCCTTTATGAGGGTCCTGGACCTCAAGTCTTCCCAGCGCTTCTTGACCTTCTGGATGGTGCGGGTTGCCACCCCCTCCGCGTTGATGGCAACCACACAGTCGGCCCAGATCCTCTCCCGTCCTTCCTTGTTGGCGCGGGACGATCCGAAGAGGGCATCATACTGCCCCAGGACTTGCTCCACCAGGACACCAACTTCGGTGGCAGTGAAGCTGGTGCCCCTCTGCCCCTCTGGCCGGGGGTTGCCACTGGTGCCAGATGTGGATGTGCCCGACATGGCAACCCCAGGGGCAGGAGTGGGTGGGCAACTGGGTCCTGGGGCTGGGCTGTGGAGCGATGTTATCCGAGTCGGGAGTCTTCTGTTCCAGCAGGGGTGGACACAGCAACTGGACACCTGCAGATGGCTGATGTGCAGGCACCAAATGGCAGGGCACGGTGGCAGCAGGCAGGCAGGCAGGCAGCAGCAGATGGCACGTGGGAGGCTGTTCGGGGCACTGGGGGGCAGTAATTCGGCCTTCTGGGCAGGAGCGTGGTCTTCCGTGTGTTTTCGCGTGGCCAGCTTGATACGGAGTGATTTGGCACGTGAAAATCCTGCACGTCAGTGTGAAAATCAAGGAAAGGCCCTTAGCGCGTAAGCGCGTCAGCACGCGTACGCGATTTCATTGGACCAAAGGCCCTTACAGCGTAAGCGCGTCTGTGATGTTTTGCGCACGGGCGTTGCCCTGGCAGGGCTTGGAGATCCCGCGTGCCTTTATGTTCTGTACATGCTTTTCGTGCGGTGCGTGTGTTTTCCATCCGTTGGGGTTCACACGCTATTACTTCACAGCGGGTGTTGGCTACGCGTTCTTCTACACGCAAGGCAGACGGTGAGTGGTACCCCGCTCCCCCAGGCCCGATCGCGTGAAAAAATTCAGGCGAACCCCTGAAATACACGTAGCCCGCTCCCCCAGGCCCGATCGCGTGAGAAACTTCACGCGAACCCCTGAAATACACGTAGCCCGCTCCCCCAGGCCGATCGCGTGGAAAAGTTCACGCGAACCCCTGATATACACGTAGCCCGCTCCCCCAGGCCTGATCGCGTGAAAAAGTTCACGCGAACCCCTGAAATACATGTAGCCCGCTCCCCCAGGCCCGATTGCGTGAAAAAGTTCACGCGAACCCCTGAAATACACGTAGCCCGCTCCTCCAGGCCCGATCGCGTGAATAAGTTCACGCAAACCCCTGAAATACACGTAGCCCGCTCCCCCAGGCCCGATCGCGTGAAAAAGTTCACGCGAACCCCTGAAATACACGTAGCCCGCTCCCCCAGGCCCGATCGCGTGAAAAACTTCACGCGAACCCCCGATATACACGTGCCCCGCTCGCACAGGCCCGATCGCGCGAAAAAGTTCACGCAAACCCCTGAAATACAGGTGCCCCGCACCCCCAGGCCCGATCGCATGAAAAACTTCACGCGAACCCCCGATATACACGTGCCCCGCTCGCACAGGCCCGATCGCGTGAAAAAGTTCACGCGAACCCCTGAAATACATGTAGCCCGCTCCCCCAGGCCCGATTGCGTGAAAAAGTTCACGCGAACCCCTGAAATACACGTAGCCCGCTCCCCCAGGCTCGATCGCGTGAAAAACTTCACGCGAACCCCCGATATACACGTGCCCCGCTCGCACAGGCCCGATCGCGTGAAAAAGTTCACGCGAACCCCTGAAATACACGTGCCCCGCACCCCCAGGCCCGATCGCGTGAAAAAGTTCACGCGAACCCCTGAAATACACGTAGCCCGCTCCCCCAGGCCCGATCGCGTGCATAACTTCACGCGAACCCCCGATATACACGTAGCCCGTTCCCCCAGGCCAGATCGCGTGTGTGACTTCCCGCGAAACCCCGGAATACACGTACCCTGCTCAATCGCGTGTGTGACTTCCCGCGCAACCCCGAAATACACGTGCCCCGCTCGCACGATTGCTCTATGGTGCCACTTTTGTAATGCGCAGGGACGCTACCGCCTGCCTTCGTGTGGCGGACGTGTTTCGGCTTGTGCGTGTCTTTCGCTGTGCGTGGCTTTGCCCTATTCGATTTCATGAATACGTGTGGTTCGGGTGCGTGTGGGCGTTCCGTCTGCTTCCCTGCAGTACATCCCCAGTTACGCCCTTGTTTTCGCGAGTTGTTCCCCATTCCCCGCGTTACGCCCCGTGTTCCGCCCACTTTCTAGTGTATGCGCAGAGGTTGTGCGCTTTCACTGTGCGCGTCGCGCACGTCTTTCGGGATGTTGCAGTGACGTGTGCGCCATGCACGGGTTTGGCGCACATCCCGAGGTAAACACGCGCAGGGACTTCCATGAATCGCACGCGTGCGCGTGCGCCTGTTTTTTTCCGCTTGCGCCTGCTTGCGCCTGCTTGCGCGAAGATTTTCGGGGCACGTTTGTTCCATGAATCGGCCCCAATGTCACACAAAGGGCACTGCGTGCTATATTAAGTACAGCAGGGAGGGACAGTTTGAAAAGGAAAGCCCATTACAGAAAGAACTTCAAATACCTTATCTCTTCTGTTACAATGTGTGATGGCGGCAAGAGAGTGAGAGGAAGAGCTGCAGTTCAGGAAGCGTGCCTGCAGCGATTAGAAACCTTACACCAACAGAAAAATCCTGCCGTGCATATCGTGGTGGACTGGCTAACAGAGCCATCTTTACATCTCTGGGTGGGCCTCGCCCAGGGGCCTCTTTTGGGTTGCTACTCCGCATTTTTGACATTGCAGTGGTGTATGGTGCATCAACAATTTTGCTGGAAAAATAGCAAACAGATCTCTGTGTACCCTAAAGGGGATGAGCTACAAAGACTTATTTTAGTTTCATAAAAATGGGAGATGGGTAGCACTGATGCTCCTCCTTAAAGTGGAAGCGTAAGCATGACCTAGATCACGCAATGGGGAGCAGAAGGAGGTGGCCGGCAGCTAGGAGCACAGACACTATTAGCAACATCTCCACATGATATTTTTACAGTAATCCCCTCCAAAAAATGAGTACAAAAACAATGAGGACGAAAACACACATTAATATATGCTGCACAGCAAAAAATAAAGAAATCTGGCATTCACTTTGCACTTTTGCATAAAGTCAACAAATGTTTACATTGGTCTAAAAAACAATGACTATTGACAAACAGTAAATATTGCCTCTGAATAAAGGACAGAATCGTCGATTTGCACTTATTAATAGATGTATATTTCATTTACGTCATGAAAGTGAGTCATCAGCATTATTTTATGGTGTTGACCACACACTTAATAGTTTCAGTAAATGTGCCAAGCCATTTTCATCTTTGTTTTCTTACAAAGTTAAACTTTATCGCAAACTTAGAATCCCCACAACTAGGCCAAGTAACATTACTTTTGGAGAAAAGAAATACCAAGTTCTAGGAGCACCCCATATTCTCACATTTATGGATTGGATTGAAGGTTCTTCACAATTTGGAGAGAATACTTCTGAAACAATATAACTTCATAAGTAACTTGATAGAATCCAAATAAGGTAAACCACCATGACTTACACAGAAATATATTTCGATTTCAAACCCGCAAATACACATCTTATTGTAAACGACCATTCAAAAGAAATGAACATTTTACTAAAGATTCTGATTTGACTTCCTGAGAAAGCAACAATCACAAACATGTATTATTGAACATCTTACTAGTTATTTATTAAAACAAGATTCTAAATGTACAAACATTAATGACTACTCACCCATAATTTTAATCTTCTGGAATCCAAACATTGATATTCAATTTGTAGTGGGCACTCTAATGGATGTAAGTTGATACATTATGTCATACATTAATAAACCAGACAAATGTCAACTACAAGATCTTTTGGAAGAATTATAACATGAAAAGGCTCTATCTGCTTCTCAAATTATTTTGGGAGTTGAAACTCTTTCTCATTGCGAATGTGATACTAACAGAGCTTCTGATCGAATCACTGGAATGCCTCTTTATTGTAAAAGTATAGCCATCATGTTGATAACAATATGGTACACTGAAAATAGACCAAGTATTAAAACCTTATCAAATAGACATTTTGGCAGTAATTAATCTAAACAGGACAAAACATGCTGGATAACCATTATAATGGAAGTTCACACCATTTGGAACATTTATGTTTGCATGAAATGTTACAACATTACAATTATGAAGATAATGCAAATGAAAATGTTGGAAGGGGTGTCTCAAAATTAAATCCACAGATGATTTCTTAGTAAGGCATGAAAAAGCTAGTCTAGCAAATCATCAAAAGCTTACAGGCGGTTCACAAGAAAAAGACAAAAACTGTGTATTTATTGTTTACTTGAGCATTTTTTTTTAAATATATGAATGTATTAATTATTAACAAAGTAATCATGATCTTCAACCTAATGTTAGCACCATGTGTTAGACAGCATGTTAGTAAAACAAAAAGCAAAAGTAACAGTGTGTATTATGTCAATTTTGTCTGACTGCAAAATTTAATTCTGAAATTAACCATAAAGGAAAATATTCAAAGTGCAACAGTACTAAGTAAAAATATGCTAGAAAAAACTCAAATATAAGATTTATAGACTTTCAACATATTATGCCAAGCTTTTAAAAGTTATGTAAATATTGAGCAAGGCTTAGTTATTCGAGCAATGGTCTACATAGATGGTTTTAAAAACCTAGTCAGCAACATATTCACTGAATAGATTTTAGTGAAATTTGATGACATAAAAGAAGTTCAGTATAGAGAAAGTAGCAATCCAGTTTCAAATTGTAAAAGAAATGGATGTTACAGACAAACACTTTTCAATTATACCAGCATATGTGGTTACAATACACATATCCCAAGGATTAAGATCCAACAAAGAATTAGTAGATATTGGATCTAAAGTCAAATGGCATGAGCTATGTAGCTTTATTAAAAATATAAATACTTAACCGACTACCTAAAATGATAGCTCATATAGCATTAATTAAACATGTTCACTGCCTGTCACAGATATCCAGTTTGACACCTACAGTTGCAGAAGCAAAGTGGCCTGGCCCAATACAATTTCATAGCTGAGCTAGAAAGATACGAGATGAGAGGCCACATGTAAGCTAATCCTTTGAGACTGTGAAGAATCATATGATCTAGAGACATCGTGCTTTTCCAACTTCAACCAGTGGCAGTGTTAACAGGAGGATCCTGCCCATGCACTTTAATTCAACAATCTAAACACATAATTGGAAAGGCCCCACAATACCTGCATGCAATTTCATTATCTGTATAACCTTGGGAAGGAATCCTGAATCCCTAAGTGAACATTTGTGAAAGCATATTTAAATCTATATTGCCCTAGAATCTAAAACTGTGCAGAGCATATTTGCCTCTGCCAGTAACATATCGTGTATTAATTCCATGGAGCAAATTACATCTGGGTTTGTGAGGTTTTGGTGTGGCAGTGTGCAATCCAAGTTGCATATTTGCAGGGATTGATAAACTTTCTTGACCTGTGAAAACTATAGTTTACATAAAAGTATCCCAAATAGAGTTTTGCTAATCCTTAAATGGGATTAACCAAGAGGGTTGGTTTCAACCTTTCATTCCCAAGAAAATACAATCAATTAAAATTTAAATGACCAACTTCATCACATCGTACACAAATAGGAGGATTTTGCCTGCCAAAGTAAGCTCATAAGGCCAACTGAAATTAGCGTGATGTTTTTGCTCACATTTAGATATGTTACGTTTTAAAAGATAAGGGCCTCTCTCCAAAGCAAAACCCTCTGCCTAGTAGCCTTACCCATACAGATCTCAACAAGAACACCTGTGTCATCTCGAAAAACCGTGTCCTTGGTGCTGATCGGCAAACCATTTGCCCATATCTCCATACATTTTTAACACAACTTGCCATTGAGATCATTTAAACATAATGTTGTGTGGTACCACGAATGTATCCCTTTCTCATTGGACACAATAGGCTGCTCGTAAATTTAGGTAAGTTTCACAATATAATTATGTTGCCCATAGTATCACACTGTTTCTTCTGAACTATGTGTTATTCTAAAGAAATAATAAAGTATTTATTTCCGAGTAGCCACAGATTTCGGACGATGCCATTGATATGGCGTTTCTCTCCCCTGTTAGAACAATATTCAGCCTACAAGTACAGAAAGAATTGTTGTAATTATTCTTATTTTCTTAGATGTGTTCGACCCTGCAATGTTTGACTTTTTAACACTCATTTGATTCTAAACCAGGTAAATTATGTGCCTTGAAACACTAAATCTCTGATCACATTTTCAAAAAGAACACTCAATATTCGATAATATATATTTATGGATGCTTCTTTGATTACGCAAAACACGCTTTATATTGAATTTTCATAAAAACATTACTGAGACAACAGCAGGCAAGCTGCCTGCATTTATTTGAAATATTTTGGGTGACTTTCTCAGCATTGTAAGTTAGGGGATCACCTGTAATGCCTTTTTTTTTAAATAAAGCAAACAAATTCAGATTCAAAAATCTTGTTTCTTGTCCCAGATTGTTGGTGAGAGAGGAATTTCTGCAGTTTGGTTAGAAGATCAATGCATTTCTCTCTTATATGTTCATTACTAAAAAGGCAAATACACATTCCATTCATTACAATGCCTACAGAATCCATTAAGTTGGATCCTGCATTAAAATCGCATGCAGGCGTAAAACAAACTGCACTTTGAAGATGGAGGAGGAAACGTTAATTCCTCTACTTGACCCTTCTCTGCCTTCAAAGAGATTGACAATATCCCAGAGTAATATTCCAAGGCATAACGTATTACAGCTTATTTTTTTGCTTTGGGTTACTGCTCCAATAACTTCAAAATGACCCTCTAGATTTCGCCCTTGCCTTGCTCTCATCACTGATACAAGAAATGCATTGATGTCTATCCAGCATATGAAATCAAATGCCAGGATAGCTTTTCTCACATTGTGTACTTTATAGAACTGCAAGCCACACCAATGGCACTTACATTTGGAAAAAGCATACATGCAATAGCCATTGTGATGATCTTACACAAAGCCTACAAGATATATTCAAGTACACATCCCTATTAAAAAAAAACAGAACAAGTGTTAGCAGGTCACACACTAACAGCACTGAGACAAAACAAATAAGGGTACAGAAAACGAAATGACATCATGACATTCCATGGCCTCACAAACTGTAACATCAATGCAGAAGCAATTACAGGATATAAAGTAACACGATAAATACATACAATGTCAAAGGAAAGATTTATATGAGGTATACAAAATAAAAATGTACCACTTGAAAATGTTTTTTCTATTGAAAATGCTGAGATACGCCTGATCTACGAGTCATTAAGGGGTCATTTTCTACCAGGCAGAGTGGGAAATGGAGGCCTAAACCTGTGGCATAGTTATTCTACACCTTAATTTCCCACTTCAGAGCATTTTTGAGTGCACACAAGGTGGAGAAGGGGCATGGCGTGTAGTGTACATCTCAGCCGTGTTTTGGCAGCCCTCTTATGTATGAACTTCATTTTTTATGCTTGCATGACATTTTCTTGTAAGCGTAAAACCAATGAAGTGCTATGGAATCCGCCTCAATTTAGCAGTTGCTAAAGGTCAGGCAGATGCCATAGAAATCCATTAGTAAACGCTGTCTGGAAATGGTAATTTGCAGGTGGCGTTGTGGAGCCAAACTGAAGAGTAAAGACTGATTAATTGCCTGTTTGCATTCTTCAGTTTTCCACACCGCTTTGTAAGAGTTTAGCAATTGCATGCACAGAACCCAGCAGCAGTGGGTCTACCACCACCCCCGCCCCCCAGCCACCAGGGGCAGCCTCCACCAGGCCCCCACCCATGTCTACCACCCCACCCCCACCCCCCAGCAGTGCAGGGGAACCCTCCACCAGGCCCCCACTCATGTCCCCTATCACCCCCACCCCCCAGCCACCAGGGGCAGCCTCCACCAGGCCCCCACTCATGTTTCCCTGCACCCCCATACCCCAGCCACCAGGGGCAGCCTCCACCAGGCCCCCACTCATGTCCCCCACCACCCCCACACCCCAGCCACCAGGGGCACCCTCCACCAGGCCCCCACTCATGTCTCCCACCACCCCCACCCCCCAGCAGTGCAGGGGCAGCCTCCACCAGGCCCCCACTCATGTCCCCTATCACCCCCAACCCCCAGCCACCAGGGGCAGCCTCCACCAGGCCCCCACTCATGTCTCCCACCACCCCCACAGAAAAAACTCAAATATAAGATTTATAGACTTTCAACATATTATGCCAAGCTTTTAAAAGTTATGTAAATATTGAGCAAGGCTTAGTTATTCGAGCAATGGTCTACATAGATGGTTTTAAAAACCTAGTCAGCAACATATTCACTGAATAGATTTTAGTGAAATTTGATGACATAAAAGAAGTTCAGTATAGAGAAAGTAGCAATCCAGTTTCAAATTGTAAAAGAAATGGATGTTACAGACAAACACTTTTCAATTATACCAGCATATGTGGTTACAATACACATATCCCAAGGATTAAGATCCAACAAAGAATTAGTAGATATTGGATCTAAAGTCAAATGGCATGAGCTATGTAGCTTTATTAAAAATATAAATACTTAACCGACTACCTAAAATGATAGCTCATATAGCATTAATTAAACATGTTCACTGCCTGTCACAGATATCCAGTTTGACACCTACAGTTGCAGAAGCAAAGTGGCCTGGCCCAATACAATTTCATAGCTGAGCTAGAAAGATACGAGATGAGAGGCCACATGTAAGCTAATCCTTTGAGACTGTGAAGAATCATATGATCTAGAGACATCGTGCTTTTCCAACTTCAACCAGTGGCAGTGTTAACAGGAGGATCCTGCCCATGCACTTTAATTCAACAATCTAAACACATAATTGGAAAGGCCCCACAATACCTGCATGCAATTTCATTATCTGTATAACCTTGGGAAGGAATCCTGAATCCCTAAGTGAACATTTGTGAAAGCATATTTAAATCTATATTGCCCTAGAATCTAAAACTGTGCAGAGCATATTTGCCTCTGCCAGTAACATATCGTGTATTAATTCCATGGAGCAAATTACATCTGGGTTTGTGAGGTTTTGGTGTGGCAGTGTGCAATCCAAGTTGCATATTTGCAGGGATTGATAAACTTTCTTGACCTGTGAAAACTATAGTTTACATAAAAGTATCCCAAATAGAGTTTTGCTAATCCTTAAATGGGATTAACCAAGAGGGTTGGTTTCAACCTTTCATTCCCAAGAAAATACAATCAATTAAAATTTAAATGACCAACTTCATCACATCGTACACAAATAGGAGGATTTTGCCTGCCAAAGTAAGCTCATAAGGCCAACTGAAATTAGCGTGATGTTTTTGCTCACATTTAGATATGTTACGTTTTAAAAGATAAGGGCCTCTCTCCAAAGCAAAACCCTCTGCCTAGTAGCCTTACCCATACAGATCTCAACAAGAACACCTGTGTCATCTCGAAAAACCGTGTCCTTGGTGCTGATCGGCAAACCATTTGCCCATATCTCCATACATTTTTAACACAACTTGCCATTGAGATCATTTAAACATAATGTTGTGTGGTACCACGAATGTATCCCTTTCTCATTGGACACAATAGGCTGCTCGTAAATTTAGGTAAGTTTCACAATATAATTATGTTGCCCATAGTATCACACTGTTTCTTCTGAACTATGTGTTATTCTAAAGAAATAATAAAGTATTTATTTCCGAGTAGCCACAGATTTCGGACGATGCCATTGATATGGCGTTTCTCTCCCCTGTTAGAACAATATTCAGCCTACAAGTACAGAAAGAATTGTTGTAATTATTCTTATTTTCTTAGATGTGTTCGACCCTGCAATGTTTGACTTTTTAACACTCATTTGATTCTAAACCAGGTAAATTATGTGCCTTGAAACACTAAATCTCTGATCACATTTTCAAAAAGAACACTCAATATTCGATAATATATATTTATGGATGCTTCTTTGATTACGCAAAACACGCTTTATATTGAATTTTCATAAAAACATTACTGAGACAACAGCAGGCAAGCTGCCTGCATTTATTTGAAATATTTTGGGTGACTTTCTCAGCATTGTAAGTTAGGGGATCACCTGTAATGCCTTTTTTTTTAAATAAAGCAAACAAATTCAGATTCAAAAATCTTGTTTCTTGTCCCAGATTGTTGGTGAGAGAGGAATTTCTGCAGTTTGGTTAGAAGATCAATGCATTTCTCTCTTATATGTTCATTACTAAAAAGGCAAATACACATTCCATTCATTACAATGCCTACAGAATCCATTAAGTTGGATCCTGCATTAAAATCGCATGCAGGCGTAAAACAAACTGCACTTTGAAGATGGAGGAGGAAACGTTAATTCCTCTACTTGACCCTTCTCTGCCTTCAAAGAGATTGACAATATCCCAGAGTAATATTCCAAGGCATAACGTATTACAGCTTATTTTTTTGCTTTGGGTTACTGCTCCAATAACTTCAAAATGACCCTCTAGATTTCGCCCTTGCCTTGCTCTCATCACTGATACAAGAAATGCATTGATGTCTATCCAGCATATGAAATCAAATGCCAGGATAGCTTTTCTCACATTGTGTACTTTATAGAACTGCAAGCCACACCAATGGCACTTACATTTGGAAAAAGCATACATGCAATAGCCATTGTGATGATCTTACACAAAGCCTACAAGATATATTCAAGTACACATCCCTATTAAAAAAAAACAGAACAAGTGTTAGCAGGTCACACACTAACAGCACTGAGACAAAACAAATAAGGGTACAGAAAACGAAATGACATCATGACATTCCATGGCCTCACAAACTGTAACATCAATGCAGAAGCAATTACAGGATATAAAGTAACACGATAAATACATACAATGTCAAAGGAAAGATTTATATGAGGTATACAAAATAAAAATGTACCACTTGAAAATGTTTTTTCTATTGAAAATGCTGAGATACGCCTGATCTACGAGTCATTAAGGGGTCATTTTCTACCAGGCAGAGTGGGAAATGGAGGCCTAAACCTGTGGCATAGTTATTCTACACCTTAATTTCCCACTTCAGAGCATTTTTGAGTGCACACAAGGTGGAGAAGGGGCATGGCGTGTAGTGTACATCTCAGCCGTGTTTTGGCAGCCCTCTTATGTATGAACTTCATTTTTTATGCTTGCATGACATTTTCTTGTAAGCGTAAAACCAATGAAGTGCTATGGAATCCGCCTCAATTTAGCAGTTGCTAAAGGTCAGGCAGATGCCATAGAAATCCATTAGTAAACGCTGTCTGGAAATGGTAATTTGCAGGTGGCGTTGTGGAGCCAAACTGAAGAGTAAAGACTGATTAATTGCCTGTTTGCATTCTTCAGTTTTCCACACCGCTTTGTAAGAGTTTAGCAATTGCATGCACAGAACCCAGCAGCAGTGGGTCTACCACCACCCCCGCCCCCCAGCCACCAGGGGCAGCCTCCACCAGGCCCCCACCCATGTCTACCACCCCACCCCCACCCCCCAGCAGTGCAGGGGAACCCTCCACCAGGCCCCCACTCATGTCCCCTATCACCCCCACCCCCCAGCCACCAGGGGCAGCCTCCACCAGGCCCCCACTCATGTTTCCCTGCACCCCCATACCCCAGCCACCAGGGGCAGCCTCCACCAGGCCCCCACTCATGTCCCCCACCACCCCCACACCCCAGCCACCAGGGGCACCCTCCACCAGGCCCCCACTCATGTCTCCCACCACCCCCACCCCCCAGCAGTGCAGGGGCAGCCTCCACC
This sequence comes from Ambystoma mexicanum, assembly GCF_040938575.1. Classification (NCBI taxonomy): domain Eukaryota; kingdom Metazoa; phylum Chordata; class Amphibia; order Caudata; family Ambystomatidae; genus Ambystoma; species Ambystoma mexicanum. The sequence continues at coordinate 1,268,892,072 of NC_090922.1, forward strand.
AGGCCCCCACTCATGTCCCCTATCACCCCCAACCCCCAGCCACCAGGGGCAGCCTCCACCAGGCCCCCACTCATGTCTCCCACCACCCCCACACCCCAGCCACCAGGGGCAGCCCCCACCAGGCCCCCACTCATGTCCCCTATCACCCCCACCCCCCAGCAGTGCAGGGGCAGCAGGCAGTCAGGCAGCAGCAGGTGGGAGCGTGCTCGGGCTCTGGGGGGCAGTAGTTCGGCCTTCCGGGCAGGAGCGTGGTATTCTGTGTGCGTACGCGTGGCCAGCTTGGTACGGAGTGATTTTGCACGTGAAAATCCTGCACGTCAGCGTGAAAACTGAGGAAAGGCCCTCAGCGCGTAAGCGCGTCTGTGACGTGACCCGCACAGGTGTTTCCCACACAGCACGTGATGACAGAGCACACGTGGAAAGACTGCACGTCAGAGTGTAATCGCGTGTGGTTGGTGGAAATGGCCCTACACGCAGAAGTGACAAAGCGTGTGATTGGTGGAAATGGCCCTAGCGCGTACACGCCGCGTAAGTGACGCTGGACGTGTGGGCCTGTATAAAAGGTACGTGTAGAACACGTTTTCCTTGTACGTGCTTTTCGTGGAGAGCGAGTGGGTGAATTCTGTACTTCTTGTCGTTTCACACGCGATTTACTTCACGGCGTTTCTAGTTCGTATTCCCTGTTACCTCTGACAGCTTTTTCTCTTTTTTCTCTTTTACTGGTTTACCTGGGCCTGTTCCCTCAAACAGTGTTCCCTTCTACTGTTGTCCTGTCTCCTCATCAGCGCACAAATCTTCTTTTGGCGGGGGTGTTGCCAACCAAACGTGCTCCTTTTACACGCTCGTTTACCAGGCAGACGGTGAGTCACGCACGTATCTAACATCTGTGCTTGCCCCGTGTGTAGCCTACCCCTTCAGAGGTCATTCTAGGCTGCGTTTGACACGCATACGTTCATTCTTGTGTTTCTGGGTGCCACAGCGTAGTGCAGGTTTTTCTTTCTGCACACGTGGTCTAGGAGGGGTTGCGTGCACGTCATCTCCCTTTTTTGGGCCTCCTGTGCGTTGCGTGACCCGTCATCTTTCCCTAGGGGTTACATTCAGCTTTGCTAGAGCACTAGGGTACAATTACCATCTGGTACCCAACCCCTTTGACCCCCAATTGCCCAGGACAATAGTCTACATCCACTCCCATACGCACATTAACATCAGTGCCATGGCTGGGAGGCGAGGATTCCGTAAGGGTGGCAAAGGTGGAAGAGCCACAAGTGGTGGCCGTGGTGGATCCGGTAGGGGACGTGGTCGTAACTTGCAGGGTGAGCCTGTCCCCCCATGTGTGGAGGACCAGTCACGGGCACCCATAATCCCCCCCCCTCCCATTGAGGCTGATGTGGCTGACACCATCCATGCTCAGCCCTTGTTGGACCAGCCCATTGTGGCACCAGACCTGGCTGACTCCATGGCTGACTTCCAGGTCAGCAGGGCTACGACACGTGCGCTGGTGCACGTTGATGCCATCATGCCACGTGGATCTGGGGCAGCAAGGTCATCTGCTGCACCAAGGAGGCAGGGCGGAGAGGCTGCAGGGGCAGCTGCGGCTCCATCCACCCCAGCCCTCACACACCCAGCCAGGACAGTGTCGGTCCTAGTCCATGCTGCTGACATTCCCCCTGACACCATCACACTAGAGCTAATGCCTGCACCAACTCCCATGCTGAGTGTGCAATCCCACACTCCTGATACAGAGTCCACCAGGGCTCCTGCCCCTAGTGTCCAGAGCGGCGCAGGACACTCAGGATCACCACCACCTTCCAAGCGGAAGAGGAAGAGTGCTCGTCCGGCACAGGCTGATGCCCCAGACACGGCTACACAGTCCGGCCCGTCCAGGAAGCCCAGCTTCACGGATGACGAACTGAATGCACTTGTCGAGTATGTGTCCGGACATGACAATGAGATGGTCATTGTTGCAGGATCCAAGACCACACCTGCACAACGCCAGGCACACTGGCAGACCGTTGCGGACATCGTAAGTGCCCTTGGAATCGTGAGGCGCACAGCCAATGATTGCTATAAGTGCTGGAATGACCTAAAGCGCAGGGCAAAGAGTAAGCTGGCCTCAAGTCATGCCGCAACTCTAGTGACTGGAGGTGGGTCTCCAGTAGTAGACATGGAACTCACTCCACATGAGTCAGTCGCTGGGACCTACGTCACGGAGGAACAGATCCAAGGCGTGGGAGATCTGGCTGATTACGAGGCATTGTCCGGTGAGTGCACATGCATGTGTGTGTCATCCATGTGCATGGTGTGTGTGTGAGGGCTTCTGTTCGGGTGCCAGGTGAGAGTGTGTGCGCCTGAGTCGTATGGGTCAGCCATGTGCTTCATGCAATCCTTCCTGCGCAGCTGCATTTGGCCATAGCAGTATCCCTTCTGCCAACAGTAGACATCTAGCCCAACTGCACGCCAGTTGCCCTTGAAGTGTCAACTTGCCACAACATATTTGCTTCTTTTTCACTGTTCATTCAGTCAGTTTGTTTGCATTCCACCACTTTCACTAGGCATGTCGCTGTCCACTAGTCACATGTCTGACATGGGTATGGTAAAGTGGAGTGACTTTGTCACCTGGATATCATTTGTACACACATGTCCCTGTGCAATTGGACCATTTCAGACTGGCAGCTCCAGGTGAAAAATCTGACCTGTTAGAATTAGAAAAGCAATTACATGCGGGAACTGGACTGAATGAATAGGTGCTGCCCTCCTCTCCACCTTCACTCAATAGCAATGGTACATGCCATGTGATGGCATGTGTGTTTCACCTGCCAATCACAGGCCAATGTGTGATGCCACTGCCAGGCAGCATGCAGAAAATGTGTTCATCTTCCATCTTGGTGTCATCAGTGTGTGCCATTTGCCTGCACTTCATACGCAGTGAGGGTGCATGCATGGGAGGGTTTTAGTCATGTGGGACATGTGTCAATCAAGTACTGGTTCTCTTGCTTCTCAGCCCTCAATGTGTGCCATGGTGCTAATGCCTGTTTCCATTTCTTTGTTTTCATGTCTTTGCAGGGGAAGACGCACCTGATACTGCTGGGGTTGTGGAGATGGTGCAGACCCAGGAGGGGTCCGAGGGCCGACCAACCACCAGTGAGGGACGTGGTGTGGTGGTGGGGGAGAACCCACAAGTGCTGCAGGTCGTGCTCTCAAGGGGTGTCTCTGGCTGCACCTCCCCCGAGCTGTACTCAGGTGTTGATTCGGATGAGACCTACGTGCCGTCGCAGGTGAGTGTTCCAGGGAGGGATTCTGTTCTGTCTCACCCACCTGCACCAGGGTCAGAACCCTCCATGGGGATGTCAGTGTTGGCAGCTACGCCTTCGGTGGTTACGGATGCAGGGTCACACTCCGCGACATCTGATCCTGTTCCTGGGCCAGCAGATCAGAGGGGGAATGCAGTCCTGCAGCCTCAGGCAGTGCCGGCACAGCAAGGCGCAGTTCGCCTTGCCCCAGACAGGTGTGGTGCCCGCCGACGTGGTGGCCGTACGCCACCCGGCAATACCGCATGGGAGCAATCCATTTACGGTATGGCAACCCAACAGGCTGCATCATCCGAGATGATGGCTCAGGCCATGGATAGGGTGGCCACTTCCATTGTCCCCCCAGAAAGGCTGATGGAGCGACTAGAGCAGGCAACCGACTCCATCTGCCAGTCACACAGGGAGGACATGTTGGGGTCCAACAGGGACAGGCGGGCGGCACTGGCGACTCTGCAGGAGGCCATCTCCATTGAGTCCCAGGGCCACAGGGAAGCCCTGAGGCAGGAGCTCCTTCACCTCAGGACGACTCTTGTTGAGCTTGAGGCTTCAACACACCAAAGGACAGAACAGCAGCTGGAGCGTCTCACCCGTACGCTCTCAGCTGAGATGCAGGCAACGAGGGCGGAGGTCCGGGCATCCCGTGAGTTGTTGCATGGGGACCTCCGCACACTCATCCTCCAGAACCAGACCTACCACACCCGCATGCTTGCAGCCATGGAGGAGCAGACTAGGGCCTTGCGTGGGCTGCCTCCCATAGTGCAACCTCCTCCGGATGCAGCTGCACAGGGTGATAAATGCGACAGCAGTGATACTCCCACAATAGGGTAGCCGTGTGGGCCATGAGCCCATGGAGGTGTTTTATCTTCCCAGGATCCACGCAGGTGGGTTCTGGTGTGCATCCTGTCCTCGGACCTCCTGGGTGGCCTCCCCAACCCCCCCCGGGCCCATCAATGCCCATTTTTGATTGTTTCTAATTTTTATTTTTATTTTGATTTCTTTTATTCCCAATTTTTTTGGGACGATATGTTGGCTTCCGTGGTTCCTGTGGGCATACGCTGCATTGTGGCTGGGCACATGCAGGCTTGTAATGTATTTGGTTCAGATGCTTGGGTTTGAGTCACACACACCCCTCCTGCTTCCCGTTTCCATGGGCTTGCAAAGGGTGTGCCCAAGTGACAGTGAATTACACAGTGACGTTGGACTCCCATGAGCTGTGTGGGCAGTCTGTAGTCAATACTGTGTCTACATTCCTAGTGCATATTGCTGTTGTGTTGTACACTGCATGTTGCATTGATGTGTAACTCTTCTTCTGTGTCTACCTCCCAATTTGCAGGTCCCTTCCTCATATCCACACAAGGACCTCTAGTCTGGAGATGGGGTCCATGTTGGCAGCAGTGCACCTACAACTCTACATGGCGACAACACTGCACAGTTGGTAGTGGTGGGAGTGCAGGCATTTCCAGGTGGTGAGACTACTAATATGTAACATTTGTGATGTCATGTTAATGGTACTATGTGCTCAAGTATGTTGTTGGTCCGGCATTGCTGTGAGCATTTCAGGTGTTGCAGGTTTCTAATAGTGCCACTGTACATAGTGAGACTGATGTCATGTTGTGGGGATTACTTTGTTTACCTGCAATTAGCATGACATGGCACGGTGTGTCGTGTGGCGGTGCTGGGGTTGGGTTGGCTGACATGGCACTGTCCTCTTGTTGCATTTTGCAAGTGGGTATTCATTTTAGCTGCTTCAATGTGTAACTTCACAAAACTGCATTGGTGGTGTCTGTGTGGGTAGGGATGCACACATTGTGACACTTCCAGGTGAACAATCTCAGGCTGACATGGTATTCCCGGTTCATTCTCCAGACATTCAGGATCAGTGTCAGGTTGAGTCATCATTGATTGTCAGATGGAATGTGCCAGGGCAGTGTGCACTCCACAGGGGTGTGATTTCTATGTGAAGTAATTAGCCACTAGCTGTGTACGGGCTGCCTCCCCCCGTGCCCTTTCCCCTCCCATGCGCAGCGGCTGTGCATGTGGTTGGGGATGTGGGGCCACCACCATGTCCACGGCCAGGCCCCGGCGTCTTGCAATGTTGTGCAGGACACATGCTGCCACTATGATCCTGCACACTACTGGGGGAGCGTATAACAGCTGCCCGCCAGAACGGTCAAGGAAGCGAAAGCGTGACTTTAGCACTCCGAATGTGCGCTCCACTATGCCCCTGGTTGTAATGTGGGCTGTGTTATATCTTACCTGGGGTGGCGTGGTGGGGTTCCGAATTGGCGTCATCATGTGTGGGCTGAGAGGGTAGGCACTGTCCCCTGTGGAGGTGGTGATTGGTATCATTGGTGGGGTTGTGACCTTGCTCAGTCCAACATGCATGCATGTGCAGTGGCATACATACTCACCAAGCAGCCATGTATCGCCATGCCGCCCAGCTTCTAGGTCCCGGCTTAGGGTGGACATTCGGTAAATGAAGCTGTCGTGGGTGGAGCCGGGATAGTTGGCATATACTGAGGTGATGATTCCCTTGGCATTACATGCTACCTGCACGTTGATGGAATGCCAGTGCTTGCGGTTCCTATAGATGTGCTCAGATGCCCTGGGGGGACGTAGAGCCACATGGGTGCAGTCGATGGCACCTAGCACTTTGGGGAATCGTGCCACAGCGTAAAAATCCAGGACGGCAGCATGCCTTTCTGCAGGTGTTCTGGGCAGGTATATGTGCCTGCGGACTGATGGGCGTGCAGTGATGATGTTCAAGACCTGGTGTAGGCAGCGTGACTGGGTGGCCTGTGACACCCCACCCACTATGGCACTTGTCCGCTGAAATGATCCAGTGGCTAAGAAGTGCAGTACATTGAGGACCTTCTCCAGGGGGCTGAGTGCTTGGGAGCACAGGGTGGGTGATGTGAGGTCATCCTCCCACTCACTCACCAGGTCCAGTATAATGTGTGATGGAAACCTGTACCTCCCATACACCTGGTCATCAGGCATCCCGAAAAGGCTGGTTCTGGGTGTGAATATTCTGGCCCTGACTATCCTCCTCCTCCTCCTTTGGTAGCCCACTGCCACTGCTGCTAGGAACGGTATGTTCATCCTGGCGTCTGAGCTTGTTATTGTTAAAGTCCGCAAATGTATGCTTTGCGCGTGTTCTAGGCGAGCGTGTGACCCGCGCACCCCTGGAATCCAGTTCCCAGTCCAATAGCGTGCGGAAATTCACACGCACCACGGGATACAGCGTGTGATCGCGCACCCCTGGAATCCAGTTCCCAGTCCAATAGCGTGTGGAAATTCACACGCACCACGGGATACAGCGTGTGACCCGCGCACCCCTGGAATCCAGTTCCCAGTCCAATAGCGTGTGGAAATTCACACGCACCACGGGATACAGCGTGTGACCCGCGCACCTCTGGAATCCAGTTCCCAGTCCAATAGCGTGTGGAAATTCACACGCACCACGGGATACAGCGTGTGACCCGCGCACCCCTGGAATCCAGTTCCCAGTCCAATAGCGTGTGGAAATTCACACGCACCACGGGATACAGCGTGTGACCCGCGCACCCCTGGAATCCAGTTCCCAGTCCAATAGCGTGTGGAAATTCACACGCACCACGGGATACAGGTTCGCTGACGTACTTGCGTGTGTAAGTGCCCGCGCACCCATTAAATACACGTACATAGGCCAATCGCGTGTACGCGCACTTTTGTCCAATTACACGCGATGACACTCTGACGTGCAGTATCTCCACGTGTGCCCCGTCATCACGTGCTGAGTGGGGAACACCCGTGCGGGTCACGTCACAGACGCGCTTACGCGCTGAGGGACTCTGGTCCAATAGAATCGCGTATGCGTGCTGACGCACTTACGCGCTAAGGGCCTTTCCTCGGATTTCACGCTGACGTGCAGGATTTTCACGTGCCAAATCACTCTGTATCAAGCTGGCCACGCGAAAACCCACGGAAGACCACGCTCCTGCCCAGAAGGCCGAGTTACTGCCCCCCAGTGCCCCGAGCAGCCTCCCACGTGCCATCTGCTGCTGCCTGCCTGCCTGCCTGCCTGCTGCCACCGTGCCCTGCCATTTGGTGCCTGCACATCAGCCATCTGCAGGGGTCCAGTTGCTGTGTCCACCCCTGCTGGAACTGAAGACTCCCGACTGGGATTACATCGCTCCACAGCCCAGCCCCTGGACCCAGTTGCCCACCCACACCTGCCTCTGGGGTTGCCATGTCGGGCACTTCCACATCTGGCACCAGTGGCAACCCCAGGCCAGAGGGGCAGAGGGGCACCAGCTTCACTGTCACCGAAGTTGGTGTCCTGGTGGAGCATGTCCTGGGGCAGTATGATGCCCTCTTTGGATCGTCCCGCGCCAGCAAGGAAGGACGGCAGAGGATCTGGGCCGACTGTGTGGTTGCCATCAACGCCGAGGGGGTGGCAACCCGCGACGTCCTGAAGATCAAGAAGCGCTGGGAGGACTTGAGGTCCAGGACCCTTGTGAAGGCCCGGCGCCTCATTGAGGGGGGCCGGGGCCGCATGAGTTCCATCCAGATGAGGGTCCTGGAACGCGTACGCCCAGCGCTCCACGCCCAGATCCTTGAGAGGGAGGCCCGTCTGGAGTTGAGCGGTAAGTGTCCATGCATTACTGTGTGAGACAGGGCATGTTGCGGTGTGCTGGTTCTATGATACTTGCCTGTATGTGTGCCATAGGCCATGTATGCATGTATGTGTGCAGGGACATCATGGTAATGCATGTGCGACCAGTGATGTGTGATGCACATGGTTGTTGCATGTGTTGAAATGCCGCATGGGGAGCCCTATGCAGATTTTGAACATGAGAGCATGCCAGTCTCTGTACCTGGACATGGGTGGGGGTGAGGGATGGGTGCTGATGCCAGGTACATATATGGTAGCCATGTCTGTGTGCCTGACCTGCGTGTCTGTGACTTGTGCATGCCATGGATGCATGACACATGTGTGTGACAATGCACAGATTCAGTAAAGCAGCCAAATTACCCTTGTATCCGCTGTGTTTGGTGTGTTTGGGGCCAGATGGATGTGACTGAGGTGAAGTGTGTGCATGTGATAGGCATGAGCCATGATGCATGTGAGTTACATATCATTGAATGTTTCAAGAGTCCATTGGACATGCATGGAAATGTCCATGGCATGCACCATGCCTGTTACTGTGTGTGTTTTGCCTGGACTGACCCATGTGTTGTGGAGGGACATGATGGAAGTGTACTTTGACAGTGGTGCTCATCTGCTATTGCTTCCTGTCTAGGGGACCATTGTACAGTGCCCTGATGCTTGTGTTCTTTGTCTCCCTCTACGCAGCGGCTAGTGAAGAAGAGGGCGGAGACGGCGCTGTGGAGCAAGGCGGCGGGGATGCCCCCACGGCTGCAGCGGAAGGGGTGGGTGAGCCCCCACAGGGGCCTGCTACGGTGGGAGACGGTGAGGAGTCATCCAGGTTGGTGGTTTGCACAGAGGAGGAGGAGGCCGCCACTGGGGCACACATGGGGCCTGGTGGGGGCATCCCTGCTGGTGCAAGTGGTGCAGTCCAGGGCCAGGGGCAGGAGGCAGCACAGGTCACCGTGGAGGGGCCTGTGCATGTCGCTGTCCCTGACCCTGTGAGTGCACCACCATGCACCAGCAGGGATGCCCCGTCCCAGGCCTGTCCGCAGGTAGAGGGGATGTCCATGTCACCTGACTCCCCTCCACCTGCGGACGTGGGAATCCCTGGCCGTGCGGAGAAGGTCCTGATTGGGGTCGCGATGCGCACAGCTGTGATTCGTGATGCCGTGCGTGCTTCCCGGGAGGAGCACGTACGTCATCACGAAGTGCACCGTGCCGACGTGGCCCAATTGGGATCGGCCATGTTCGGGGGTTTCCTGCATGTGTTGGCCAATGTGGCGGCCCTCTCCTCCTCTGTGCAGGCTATCCACCAGTCGTTCTCCTTGCCGTCTTCCAGCCCAGATGCCACCAGGGCCCCCTGTGGACCTGCCCCGACCAATGCAGCCAGCTCGGTGGGGATCCCATCCCTGCCACAGTCGGGAGTCAGAGATCCAGCAGGGGTGGACACCACAGCAACTGGACCCCAGCAGATGGAGGATGTGACGGCATCATCGGGCAGGGCACGTGCACGACGGCGTCGGTGGTTTCCATCAGCATGGATGCCGTCGTGCTGGCACAGGCAGTTGTGTCGGAGGCAGCAGCAGGCTCAACGTGGGAGGCATCATGGCTTGGGGCCATCAACATCAGGGGTGCATGCATCGGCCGGAGGGCAGGAGAACCCTGGAATGGGAGTGGCTTCCGTGTGGGAGCGGTTGTGCCAGCGGATAGGTGCGGAGCGGCAGCGGGCAGAGGAGGAACGGCTCACGATGGTCAGGGCAGAGGACTCCATGCGGAGGGCGCTGAGGCGGGCTGAGTGCCTCGAGGGTCTTCGCAGGGAGTTTGAGCTTGACACTGCGTTATCCCTGCGGGACCTCGGGGCCAGGGAACATGCCCGCCTCCAAGCCATTGACCAGGAGTTCGATGATGCCCTGGCCCATGACAACAACCAGTGAGCCGTCCGAATAGCCCGCTGCCTTTGTATATAGTTGTATAGTTAGGGTTAGGTTTCCTTTGTTTTTTTGAATTTTTTTTTGGTTGCGATTGGATAATGCACCACTTTTTTGTATATAGTTCAGTTTTTAGTTAGTAGTCATAGTTAGGTTTAATTTGGTTGGGCTCATGGACCCAGGATGATCTTCTTCATGGTTCTTCATTGGCTTATTTTAATTTTTCAGATTATTTTCTTGGACATTCATCTTGTTTTGTTTGATTTGCTTTGTGTTTTTTCTTATTTCATTTCCATTCTACTTGCTGTTCAATACATATTTTTTTTTATTCTTCAATGTGTCGTATCATCTCATTGCTTTCAGGCATGTCATGTTGGGTGTTTTGTCATTCACTTGCAGCCATTGTGTGTGACAGACATGTGTTCAATTGCATTATTTAAATTGGGGGTGTAACATGTAATTGCCTTTGATATGTGGGTGGGTGTGATAGTTGGTTGGGCCTTTTGGCAGGGGAGGATGGGCATTACGGACATGATTGGGGAATGTTGGGACCCAGGTGCAGGGGGGCATGGATTGGACATGGGTGGGGGCCTGCTGGCAGGTGCCCCACAGTGCTGGGGGGTGGGGGTGGTGGGAGACATGGGTGGGGGCCTGGTGGAGGCTGCCCCTGGTGACTGGGGGGGTGGGGGTGCTGGGAGACATGAGTGGGGGCCTGGTGGAGGGTGACCCTGCACTGCTGGGGTTTGGGGGTGGTGGGAGACATGAGTGGGGGCCTGGTGGAGGGTGCCCCTGGTGGCTGGGGCGTGGGGGTGGTGGGTGACATGAGTGGGGGCCTGGTGGAGGGTGACCCTGCACTGCTGGGGTTTGGGGGTGGTGGGAGACATGAGTGGGGGCCTGGTTGAGGGTGCCCCTGGTGGCTGGGGGGTGGGGGTGGTGGGAGACATGAGTGGGGGCCTGGTGGAGGGTGCCCCTGGTGGCTGGGGGGTGTGGGTGGTGGGTGACATGAGTGGGGGCCTGGTGGAGGCTGCCCCTGCACTGCTGGGGTTTGGGGGTGGTGGGAGACATGAGTGGGGGCCTGGTGGAGGGTGCCCCTGGTGGCTGGGGGGTGGGGGTGGTGGGAGACATGAGTGGGGGCCTGGTGGAGGGTGACCCTGCACTGCTGGGGTTTGTGGGTGGTGGGAGACATGAGTGGGGGCCTGGTGGAGGGTGCCCCTGGTGGCTGGGGGGTGGGGGTGGTGGGTGACATGAGTGGGGGCCTGGTGGAGGGTGACCCTGCACTGCTGGGGTTTGGGGGTGGTGGGAGACATGAGTGGGGGCCTGGTGGAGGGTGCCCCTGGTGGCTGGGGGTTGGGGGTGGTGGGAGACATGAGTGGGGGCTTGGTGGAGGGTGCCCCTGGTGGCTGGGGGGTGGGGGTGGTGGGTGACATGAGTGGGGGTCTGGTGGAGGCTGCCACTGCACTGCTGGGGTTTGGGGGTGGTGGGAGACATGAGTGGGGGCCTGGTGGAGGGTGCCCCTGGTGGCTAGGGGGTGGGGGTGGTGGGAGACATGAGTGGGGGCCTGGTGGAGGGTGACCCTGCACTGCTGGGGTTTGGGGGTGGTGGGAGACATGAGTGGGGGCCTGGTGGAGGGTGCCCCTGGTGGCTGGGGGGTGGGGGTGGTGGGTGACATGAGTGGGGGCCTGGTGGAGGGTGACCCTGCACTGCTGGGGTTTGGGGGTGGTGGGAGACATGAGTGGGGGCCTGGTGGAGGGTGCCCCTGGTGGCTGGGGGGTGGGGGTGGTGAGAGACATGAGTGGGGGCCTGGTGGAGGGTGCCCCTGGTGGCTGGGGTGTGGGGGTGGTGGGAGACATGAGTGGGGCCTGGTGGAGGGTGCCCCTGGTGGCTGGGGGGTGGGGGTGGTGGGTGACATGAGTGGGGGCCTGGTGGAGGGTGACCCTGCACTGCTGGGGTGTGGGGGTGGTGTGTGACATGAGTGGGGGCCTGGTGGAGGGTGCCCCTGGTGGCTGGGGGGTGGGGGTGGTGGGAGACATGAGTGGGGGCCTGGTGGAGGGTGACCCTGCACTGCTGGGGTTTGGGGGTGGTGGGAGACATGAGTGGGGGCCTGGTGGAGGGTGCCCCTGGTGGCTGGGGGGTGGGGGTGGTGGGAGACATGAGTGGGGGCCTGGTGGAGGGTGCCCCTGGTGGCTGGGGTGTGGGGGTGGTGGGAGACATGAGTGGGGGCCTGGTGGAGGGTGCCCCTGGTGGCTGGGGGGTGGGGGTGGTGGATGACATGAGTGGGGGCCTGGTGGAGGGTGACCCTGCACTGCTGGGGTGTGGGGGTGGTGGGTGACATGAGTGGGGGCCTGGTGGAGGGTGCCCCTGGTGGCTGGGGTGTGGGGGTGGTGGGAGACATGAGTGGGGGCCTGGTGGAGGGTGCCCCTGGTGGCTGGGGTGTGGGGGTGGTGGGAGACATGAGTGGGGGCCTGGTGGAGGGTGCCCCTGGTGGCTGGGGGGTGGGGTGGTGGGTGACATGAGTGGGGGCCTGGTGGAGGCTGCCCCTGCACTGCTGGGGTGTGGGGGTGGTGGGTGACATGAGTGGGGGCCTGGTGGAGGGTGCCCCTGGTGGCTGGGGTGTGGGGGTGGTGGGAGACATGAGTGGGGGCCTGGTGGAGGGTGCCCCTGGTGGCTGGGGGGTGGGGGTGGTGGGAGACATGAGTGGGGGCCTGGTGGAGGGTGCCCCTGGTGGCTGGGGGGTGGGGGTGGTGGGTGACATGAGTGGGGGCCTGGTGGAGGGTGCCCCTGGTGGCTGGGGGGTGGGGGTGGTGGGTGACATGAGTGGGGGCCTGGTGGAGGGTGACCCTGCACTGCTGGGGGGTGGGGGTGGTGGGTGACATGAGTGGGGGCCTGGTGGAGGCTGCCCCTGCACTGCTGGGGTTTGGGGGTGGTGGGAGACATGAGTGGGGGCCTGGTGGAGGGTGCCCCTGGTGGCTGGGGGGTGGGGGTGGTGGGTGACATGAGTGGGGGCCTTGTGGAGGCTGACCCTGCACTGCTGGGGTGTGGGGGTGGTGGGTGACATGAGTGGGGGCCTGGTGGAGGGTGCCCCTGGTGGCTGGGGGGTGGGGGTGGTGGGAGACATGAGTGGGGGCCTGGTGGAGGGTGCCCCTGCACTGCTGGGGTTTGGGGGTGGTGGGAGACATGAGTGGGGGCCTGGTGGAGGGTGCCCCTGGTGGCTGGGGGGTGGGGGTGGTGGGAGACATGAGTTGGACATGGGTGGGGGCCTGCTGGCAGGTGCCCCACAGTGCTGGGGGGTGGGGGTGGTGGGGGACATGAGTTGGACATGGGTGGGGGCCTGCTGGCAGGTGCCCCACAGTGCTGGGGGGTGGGGGTGCAAGGGGACATGAGTTGGTGTTCATTAGTTCAAGGAGACATGTGCCTTTGCTGGGGGGCATGCCCATGGTGGGTGGGCTGCCTGCGGGACATGACCAGGGATGTAGGGTAGTCCCCTGTGGTGTGGGCTGCCTGCAGGGGCCGTGGAGGGTGTACAGGGTACACCTGGGAGGACCCACACTGTCAAATCACATGTGGAACTTCCCGCGCACCCCTGAAATACACGCGCCCAGGCTATTCGCGTGTGGAACTTCCCGCGCACCCCTGAAATACACGCGCCCCGGCTATTCGCGTGTGGAACTTCCCGCGCACCCCTGAAATACACGCGCCCAGGCTATTCGCGTGTGGAACTTCCCGCGCACCCCTGAAATACACGCGCCCAGGCTATTCGCGTGTGGAACTTCCCGCGCACCCCTGAAATACACGCGCCCCCAGGCTATTCGCGTGTGGAACTTCCCGCGCACCCCTGAAATACACGCGCCCAGGCTATTCGCGTGTGGAACTTCCCGCGCACCCCTGAAATACACGCGCCCAGGCTATTCGCGTGTGGATCTTCCCGCGCACCCCTGAAATACACGCGCCCAGGCTATTCGCGTGTGGAACTTCCCGCGCACCCCTGAAATACACGCGCCCCCAGGCTATTCGCGTGTGGAACTTCCCGCGCACCCCTGAAATACACGCGCCCAGGCTATCCGAGTGTGGAACTTCCCGCGCACCCCTGAAATACACGCACGCGCAGGCTATTCGCGTGTGGAACTTCCCGCGCACCCCTGAAATACACGCGCCCAGGCTATTCGCGTGTGGAACTTCCCACGCACCCCTGAAATACACGCGCCCAGGCTATTCGCGTGTGGAACTTCCCGCGCACCCCTGAAATACACGCGCCCAGGCTATTCGCGTGTGGAACTTCACGCGCACCCCTGGAATACACCCGCCCCCAGGCTATTCGCGTGTGGAACTTCCCGCGCACCCCTGAAATACACGCGCCCAGGCTATTCGCGTGTGGAACTTCACGCGCACCCCTGGAATACACGTAGCCCGCTCCCCCAGGCCCGATCGCGTGAGGAACTTCACGCAAACCCCTGTAATACACGTAGCCCGCTACCCCAGGCCCGATCGCGTGAGGAACTTCACGCGAACCCCTGTAATACACGTAGCCTGCTCCCCCAGGCCCGATCGCGTGTGAAACTTCACGCGAACCCCTGAAATATACGTAGCCCGCTCCCCCAGGCCCGATCGCGTGAGGAACTTCACGCGAACCCCTGTAATACACGTAGCCCGCTACCCCAGGCCTGATCGCGTGAGGAACTTCACGCAAACCCCTGTAATACACGCAGCCCGCTCCCCCAGGCCCGATCGCGTGTGAAACTTCACGCAAACCCCTGAAATACACGTAGCACGCTCCCCCAGGCCCGATCGCGTGTGAAACTTCATGCGAACCCCTGAAATACACGTAGCCCGCTCCCCCAGGCCCGATCGCGTGAATAACTTCACGCGAACCCCTGTGATGCACGTACCCTGCTGAAATCGCGTGATAGACTTCCTGCGCACCCCGGTATACACGCACACGTATTTTTTGTCAGCAGGTGTCCGTGTTTGTGGGTACCCCTTTGCACGTCATTTTTCCTGGAGGGCCACAGTATGGGACATTCATCATGGCAGTATATAGGTGCTATTTGTTGGCGCACCTTTTGGCGCACATTTCTTACAGCCGCAGAGACGCTACCGCCTGCTTTCTTGTGGCGGTCGTGTTTGTGCCTGTGCGCTGGTTTGAGCGTGCGCTTTTTTGCCCTATTCTATTCCATGAATACGTGTTGTAGGCGAGCGTGTGGGCGTTCCGCGCACTTGTGCCCTGTACTTCCCCCGTGACGCCCACGTTTTGGCAAGTTGTTCCCCATTCCGAGTGTTACGCCCGTGTTCCGCCTACTTTTGTTGCGTGCGCCGCGCTATGTGCGAATTTCGCTGTGGTCTGTGCGATTTTCGCTGTAACCTGGCGCACGCTGTTAGATGGCCTGTGCGCCAACGTGCGCCGCGCACTTTTTTATCGCACATCCACTGGTTTTCTCGCGCACGGCCTTCCATGAATCGACGTGCGCTGCTTTTCGTGCGATTTTCGCAATTGCACTGCGATTTTCGCTATTCCACTGCGATTCGCACGTTTTTGCCCACTTGCGCCGCGCTAATTATTCCATGAATCGGCCTGTATATTGGGGCTATGAAGAAGCAAGACACTCAACGGGCAGCCACCAGAACAGCAGCGCCTCCGCTCTGACCTCTGTCCGCCAAAACACTTGTCCCTCTTCAGAAAAATATCAGCGCAAAGATGATTATTGCTACAATTATCACAGACAATATAATGAGAAGAATTCAGGATGGACACAAGATTCTATAATGCAGTTCTGGATAGGTTGAAATGGTTGGAATAGGATTACTTTAAACTAAGAGATGACTATGGACAGTTCTAGACCAGATACTCACTCCTGTGGCTTTGGAATGCAGTGGGCCCCGTCAAAGATATGGTCAAAGGTTTGGCTGGGATTCACTCGCCACCGGACAGGTCTCAGGCACTCTGGTCTGTGCGCCCTCTTGGACTTGTTCTGATGGGTTCTGGGTTACAGCTCTGCTGGACTGATCTGGATCTTGGGTTCTAGCAAGGTTCTTGGTTAGAATAGCAAAACAGCACAGCCCGGCTGTTGAATGTGAGATGCCCTTTGGAAGTTTTAGGGGTTAGAATCAGGTTGCAAAAGATTCTGAAGGCCTGCTGAGAAGGGTTCAGCTTTTGGGTTAGGCCTCTCTGCTTCAAGGTTCTAGAGTTTGGTTCTAGAGCTTGGTTCTGGAGTCTGGTTTCTGGATCTAGGTCTGGATCTTCCTGAAGCCTGGATCTTCCTGCAGGGTGCTTCGCCAAGAAATCAGTTGATGAGTGGAAAAGTGTGTCTCCTGCCTATCCTCAGCAGTCCCTATTTATGTATTTCTAAAGTGGGTGGGGAGGCTGATTCTCTATGCCCAACCCTCTAAGGATCTGATAGGTCATAGGATTCCCTGTCCCCTGATTGGAGAAAGGAGCAGTGTGTCATTCTGTGTCATGTTTATAGCTTAGGGAAAAACCCTCCCCTTTGTGTCTGTACAGTATATCTTATTTTTCATAAAAAAACATATTTACAATATGCACAACTTGTTAATATTAGATATACACATCACAGATTAATTAAGGCATGTCTCTATTCAAGTCCCATGTTCCTATGAGCTTTGGTTCGTAAATGACAACTTTTTTGCGCTTTTGGTGGTTTTCTCAAAGTTAGTTCTGCACCAATTTGTATACATGCATGCATATCCCATCATGTTCCTAACATAAACACAGTAGCTACAATATGAATACATTCCGGGGTTAGTCTCAGAACATCGCACGGATTCCAGCTTAGTCTAAAACTGTGAGCGAATTTTTCATTTTAACAATCTCAAAGATTCACATTTTTGTCAGTTCAGTGCAATTTGTTATAAGTATTTTTCTAAAACATATATTTAATCCAATGTTAAATCCACATTTCAGTCTGGTCCGCCTCCAGAGCTGGGCTGACTCAGAAGGTCACATGTCCTTCTTCCTGCCAGCAGTTTGTTGTCAGTCATACCCGAATTAGCATTCCTATTCAGCCCAAGGACTCCATTGCCTTTACTCAGAGCAACAGGCCAGGGTGCCCCTCCTAGTTCCCTTTCACAACAGCCTGTCAATCTCTCAGCCAAGGGCAGGGGGAAGTTTCCTTTGTTCAGTGGGGAAGGTGTGGAATTTGTTTGAAGCACAGTGTGGGAAACTTTAACTCCTAAAGCCAATGCCTAAACCTTGTCTTGCCTTAACATATAACTCACATTTTTCACAAATACATCAAACCATTTCTTACTTCAAGCCTTTTCAGAATATAGTTTTGAATTGTATCCACCTCTTAGGCTTCTGATAGCAAGTCTTTCTTTGGCATAGTTTGGGTTCACTGTTCAACTTTACACATGACGGTTTTAAATCGCCGGCTTCTGATAGAGGTGAGTAACAGTATTACACCCATTTTTGACAGATTTCTTCCAGCAAGCAATCCTCAAAAGTGGACTTTGTTCAGATAACATATACTTCTGTGGACCTCATATTTATGTAGATTCTTGAAGGAGAATGCTGTTGACCACCCAATAAGGAGGTTGGATCTTTTTGGGTGGTTTGTGAGACATGATTTTTGCAAATTTGACAACAAATAAAAACTTATTTTTAAAACAGCTCTGTTTCTTTTGCAATGATTTTGCTCTGTGGGCATCCAAATGATGGGTTTTGGCAGTGGTCTCCTGTGTTACCACTGACATAGGCAAAAGTGGATGGTGCCCTATTTTTCAGCTTTTTACTGCACACTTTCTGGTGATTTCTAGCTAGCAGCATGCTTTCCGATGGCCATTTTTGAGGTTTATGCTGCCAGCAATGCACAGTGATGTTGCAGGGCTTGGACCAGTGGGTTAAGACATCCCACACTCCACACACATTCAAGAACACATGTTACTGAGGGGTGGCACATGTACAGGAGATCAAAAGTTAGCCAACTTCGAATATACACCAAGGACAAATGGAGGAGGAATAGCCCTGTGGGATACCACGTCTTGGGTGAGGGACGAATCCGAGGCAACCAAAAAAGATGTTCCCGCACTAATGGAGGAGATTAGAAACATGAGGGTGGACATTGGAGGAAGGGTCGATACAATTACCCATAGTATCGACAACATGGAGTAGAGACTGAAGGAGATAGAGCATAACCAGTACTCCCTGGACACCCTGAAGACCCCAATGGACGTGTGATTATCTGAAATGGAGAGGAGAGAGGCTGAGATCATACTTAAAATGGATGACCTTGAAAATCACGAAAGGCGTAACATCCTCAGAAGTTTTGGGATTATAGACAAAGAGGGTGAGACAAAGACGTACTTGAGAAGACCTCTATATGAAGTCACGAAACTCATTTTTGACGACGACACAATTAATGAAGCAAAAATTGAGAGGATTAACAGGGCAGGTAGCATGGCGGGGGGGGTCCTATGTCAATCCTCGCCTGTTTCAAAAACTATGCCGACAAACATAAGATTCTGGACAGAGCAAGGAAAAAAGGCCCAGTGATGTACGGAACAACAAGGGTAACAGTTTTTCAAGACTTGTCCTCTCTGACCCTTAACAAAAGAAAACGGCTCACTCCTCACAAAGTAGTTAAACAAGAAAGGGGTCAGATACGGGGGGGGTTTCCCGTTCGCCATCACTTTCAAAATGGATGGGTACAAATACAAGCTGACTACCGAGCAGGATGCTGAAGCCCCTCAGAGGTTACAGGAAAAGGTGGCAGATGAAGGACATTGGTGTATTAAGGATCCAAGAAGAAGAAGACGAATCCCAGGTTCCCGGAAGTTTAGAAAACAGAACACTTCCCTGGTGGCGGGGACCTGACCTAACACTGTATAATCCCACCGTGACACTTGAAAAGGGATGGCCAAAATCAAAGAGGTCTCATGTTATGGGGACCCAGCCATGGTTTACTTAATACCCAATTGCTTTCTAATGTTTGGAATAGAATGATGGTGCTGGGGATAATAGTTGTGGGAAGTTGATGTTAACGTTTAATAAGAAATTGTTAGAGGGGGAGAGAAGGGGGCTCTAGAGAAAGTGGTTGGTTAGGAAGTGATCCGATTGACTGGGTCTGATTGGTGGTTCGTTTTTACCTAGTGATGCTAACTGGGGAAGAGCTGGGCACCTTGGGCGATGGGAGAGGGACTGTGGGAGGGGGATTGATGATTGGGGGAGGGTTTGGGACCTTGGTACGGGTGTTCTCTTTAAGGTTGTCCTTTCATGGCAAAGTTTGCATGGGCACACAAAGGCTTGGCAAGAAGGGTGCTCCCAAAGTGGGGTTACATAATCGCTGCAGCAGAGGCAGGACTATGGGATGGCCGTTTCAGGGCGGGGACTCTCAATGTCAAAGCGTTGAACTCACCAACTAAAAGATCATTGGTTGAAAGCGAATTTCCGGAGGGTGGAACTGGATTCCTGTTCCTCCAGGAGACTGGATTTAGTAAGGGTGAAGAAAGAAGGATCCCAAGTGAATTATTTTTGCCGAGAATACTGGGGATCAGGTCCCCTAAGGAAAGCAGGGGTGGGTATTTTAGTCAGCAAGGCGCTCATGATGGATGTGTCTACGGTGTGGTCAGATGTGGAGGGGAGGGCCCTTCTGGTCTCGGGTACCATCAAGATGGATCACTTCATGTTGCCATGATCTATGCCCCAAACCAGGGTCAGTTGAGATTCTTGAACAGTACATTCAAAAATACTGGCCGGATATCGAATAAGACAGACAGGTGTTGCATGCTAGGGAATGTCAAGGTTAGGATATCGCGAGATCCAGGATTCACTGGAAGTGTATGGGTTGAGAGACACATGGCGCCACTTCCACCCACAGCAAAGGGGTTATACCTTTTACTCGCCCCCACACAGAACCTTTACTAGAATTGATTACCTCTATATTTCAAGGGACTAATGGGAAGAGGCACAGAGTTCGGCGATCCACCCAATTTCCTGGTCTGATCATGATATGGTGACGTTGGACTTAAACTGGATGGGGATGAGCACAAGGGTCGCAAAATTGAAGTGTAACAAATCTCTATGGAAGGACCCCATATTGCACTTGGAATTGGGCCAGGAAATTGAGTAATACTTCAACACAAATCACACAGGCGAGGTAGAGAAAATAATTGTATGGGAAGCGAGGAAGGCGACCGGGAGGGGGAGTCTGATCAGGGAAGGGGCTAGGAAGAAAAGGGAGCAGTCTCCCGTTGAAAGTAGGCTGAGGGAAGAGATAAAGCAATTGGATAAATGTGCGCATGAGCCCTCAGGGAGGGGATAGGAATGCATTTTGGAGGCTAGGGGGAAAAGAGAGTAGCTGCAACTTCTGAAGGAGGGGAAAATAATCTGCAACCTGCAATTTCTGAAACAGAACCTTTACGAGAATAGGGGTAAGGCAGACACACTCCTGGCAGCTAGACCAAGGGGGCAGCGAGCAGAAAGATGGGTTACAGAAATTCAAGGGAAAGACAGGATAAATGAGCCTTTGGTAGAGGGGATTCTGCAGGTTTTCGCTTGCTTCTATGAGAAGTTGTATGAATTGGAGGCTGAAACTGAGGCAGGAGGAAATAATTAAGAAGGCGGTGGCAAGGTTTCTGCTGGAAAAGCCCCTGGGGGAGGATGGGTTCTCAGCAGGGTTTTATAAATCCTTACTTTCCACCTTACTACCTTTCTTGACTGGACTGTTTGACAATATATTGAATACCGGGAAGGCTCAGGAGTCTTTCACGTGGGCGCTTATCACTGTAATTCACAAGGAGGGCAGGGATCCCTGAACATGTGCTGCATATCACACGCTCACCCTTCTTAATATAGATGCTAAAATCTACACCTAAGTGCTTGCGACCAGGCTATAGGGGTACATGCCTGGACTGATCCACCGAATCAGGTGGGTTTCATCAGGGGAAAACAGGGAGCTTACACAATGAGAAAAACCCTATACCTGATGCATGCAGCCCAGGGGATAACTGGGACCCCTCCCTCTAAAGTGGAAGCTGAGAAGGCATTCGATAGGGTGGAGTGGGGTTTCTCAAAGCAGTGCTCATTAAGTGTGCTTTAGGGGAAATGCTTCTCTGCAGGATATTGGAAGTCTAACCATCCCCCAAGGCGTGTGTGACTGTAAACGGTGGGTACTCCTGCTGGTTTCAACTGGGAAGGGGAACTAGGAAGGGTTGCCCTCCCTCACCACACTATTTGCACTCTTAGTAGAACCTCTCGCCCAGAAGATTAGAGGTGACCCACGCATAGAGGGATTCTCAGTAAGCTGGATGAACTACAAAGTTGCATTTTATGCAGACCATATGCTTCTACACATAAGGAATCCTCTGACTTCCATACCGATGGTGATACCGGGACTTAAGATTAATAGGTCCAAATCAGTTATTTTCCCCATGGACAGAAACAAGGATGAGGAAATAGGGAGGTTTTCTAGGTGTACAGGTGAACATGGAAACACTAATATATCTGGATGTAAATATCACAAGCAATATTGGGAATTTATTTGAGACAAACTCCACCCCACCCTCTGATGGCCAAAAAAAGGTGGACTTGTCAAAGTGGAACATGCTGACAATATCATCGTTGGGTCCCCACAATGCTCTTAAAATGGTGGTCCTCCCGAGGATCCTTTATCTGTTCCAAATGCTCCCCATGCGGATCCCATACTAATTTGTACGAGAGATAAAGGACTCTTTTCTGAGATTTCTTTGGCAGGGGAAAAAGGCTAGGATACCCAGTGACATATTGGTCCTAACCAAGGAAAAAGGAGTGGGCCTGCCAGACGTGAAGCTCTACTACAAAGCTGCTGAAATTAGAATTCTTATACACTACCTTTGGTCCCAAAGGGATCTCCAATGGATCACATTGGACAACTTACATTTACATCCTGCCACAATTGGGGAATGGTTGTGGGTACCGAGAAGTAAGCTCCCATGGATGATTCAGACAACCTATTCTGGGGACCATAACAGACATCTGGAGACAAGGGGTAGAAATGAAAGGTGTAACAACATGGCCCTCACCCCTTGGACACCTATGGGTACCGAGAATTAGGGATGCTATACCGAACCCCGAAAGATTAAATGGTTCGAGGCGGGTCTGGAAAGGAATAGCCAGGTCTGGAGGGAGGGTAACTTCATCAAAATAATAGAGCTAGAGGAGGCGCTGGGCATAGGCAAACTCTCAGTATTCTCATACCTACATCTGAAAGGGGTGCTAACGGAAACAGGCTTGAAGGAAAAGATAAAGAGGGACCTTACCCCCTTTGAAAAACTCCAATATAAAAGGACTGAGATGAAGGGGCTGATCTCCGCAATGTACGGGGCTCTTGACGGATTGGGGATTAGGTCCACTGAGAAACTAAGGAGACGTTGGGAACGAGACATGGGAAGCGACATAGACTTTTAGCCATTTGGGGTAGACTCTGC
Source organism: Ambystoma mexicanum (assembly GCF_040938575.1). Classification (NCBI taxonomy): domain Eukaryota; kingdom Metazoa; phylum Chordata; class Amphibia; order Caudata; family Ambystomatidae; genus Ambystoma; species Ambystoma mexicanum. Next base: position 1,268,914,355 of record NC_090922.1, read on the forward strand.
AGTGGAGTTTCTCAGACATCAATATCCTGCCAATATAAGTTGCATTCCATTAAGCTCCTTCAGAGGTGGCAATATGACCCAGTCAGACTTTCCAAAATGTTTCCCCTTCATGTTGGGGGATGTGGAGAGAGGGCTGACTATTGACATATGTGGTGGGGGAGCCCAAGGGTACAATTCTTTTGGGATGAGGTCCTGGGATGGATTAAAGATCTTGATGGTATTGCTTGGGTTAAACGCCCATGATGGTTCTGTTTGCTTTGGAGGAGGATAACGGAGACTACGTCAGACTACCGAAAATTGTGGCATCTCTACTCTTTGCTGCAAGAGCATGCTTAGCCACAAAATGGAAAAGTATACACTCCCCAGGTAAAAGGGAATGGACCAATGTGGCTAAGAATATATTTAGCATGGAAAGAATAAGAGTAGGGCTCCATGGACTGGCAGGCCCTTTTGAGATGGAGTGGAGTAAATGTATTGTAAAATATATGGACTGCGGAGTGCACTTTTCAGTGGTCAATGCAAATGAATGGGAGAGGGGGATCTCAGAGTCCCAGGGGACGATTGACGAGGGCGCAACTCTTGACATGTTAATGGAAATTGAAAGAAGGCATGTCGGACATGTGGGCAGGTGCCAAAGGTCATTGTTAATGATTTTCTAAGTTTAAGTTGTATAAAGGTTTTAAGATGTGGTTTTAGATGGGGGAACTCAGTACCTGAGGTGGGGGTCTGTGGGGGGAATTGGAAGATGTTAATTATGTAGGGGGGCACAATGGGATGGATGTGGAGTTTTGCTGTCCAAACTGCCTCTCAAAGACAAATGCTATATTTTACCTAAACCTTCAATAAAAGAAAATGGGACGAAAAAAAACAAAGCATGCACAGCACGCATGCACTGAACAATCAAGCATGGCCTTCCTCGCACAGATGCTTTAATGGCGATCAGTCCAGTGCCTACACTGAGGGATGATGTGGCAGTCATGGGTTGCATTTTAGGCTGCAATCATGTTTTTTTTAAAATGCCAGGCCAGGCACAGGGCGTTCTTTAATACTGGGAAAGGGAACCGTCCACAACCCTTTTGGGGGTGCAGTGTGCACTCACATCATGTATCGTGAAATGTTAAATTATGCGGCAGTGCGGCATAATGGCATTGTCATGACCGCCATCGCCGACATGACACATCACCATTCACTGCTTTCCCCACACAAGTACTGCTTCTCCACACGCCATTCTCCCTCAAATCAAAACAACTGCACAAGTTGCATTTTGAGTCACAAAAAGTGTTTTGGCAGAACGTATTTCATAGGAAGGAAATATGGAAATGCATTCATTAGGCAGTTCTAGCGCTCAAAATTCAGTCTGGCCAGCGCTTTTCTTTTTTTTAAAACATATTTTTATTGATTTTCAAACAACATGACATACCATTGTCACCAACCATTAACATTAGCCCCACCACCCCCAACCGGGTGATCTCCATCTCTATGCATCTTCTTTGGGAAGTCTCTCAGAGCATTTCAACTGAAAAGGTCCAACATCCTTATTTTATGTGGGCACCATTGTTCTTTGTAGTCTGTTTGGAGAAACTCCAGAACCAAGCTCCAGTCCTTTCTAAACTGTTTGTGTTTGCCTTGTATATTATAAGTCATTACTCCATGGTTAGGTGTGTCCAAACTCTTCTTGTCCAATCCACTGCGAGTGGTGTGCTTTGTTGTTTCCATTTGTGTGCTATTTCCAGCCAGGCCCCAATCAATAGGCCCATGAAGTTCCTGTTCTGCGTTACATTCAGTTGTTTGTCCCTGGGATCCCAGAGGCCCCCTAGACAGACTTCCTCCCCTATATGTATGACTTCTGAGAAAAATGTTAACATCTGTGTTTTAACGTCCTCCCAGTATAATGTTAATCTCGGGCATTCCCACCATGTATGTCGCCAGTCTCCCTTCCCTCCACATTCTCGCCAGCACCTATCAAAGGAGTTGCTATACATCATATGTAATCTTTCTGGGGTTTAGTGCCATTGCAACAACATTTTCATCCACATTTCTCTTGTTTGAATGGCTTTCGTCAATTTTGGGAAAATGTCCCATATGTGTTCCCATCTTCCCCTTGTGAGTGGGCATTTTAGGGGTTTCTCCCACCTTTTTATGTATTGCCAATTGACTGCTACTGATTGTACATTTGGGAACTTATATGTATTGGAGACAATTTTGCGTGTTCCTGTGTGTGTCATTATATGTTTCGAACGGGGTCAGGCCCCTAGTCGCTGTGGTTTTTATGCGGGATGTGACCAACCAGTGGTGTAGTTGTTCGTATTTTAAAAGATCTTTGGGGGTCAGGTTCATCAGTGTCACGCATTCCGCTAATGTTTTTATCTGTTGGTTTTGAAACATATCCCACACCATCTTACATCCCGCCTCCTCCCATTTTCGATACGCGCTCTTTTCCATTCCCAGTGGAAATTCTGGGTTCTTAAATAGTGGCATAAAGGGGGCATGAACTTTTGCTAGTGTTTCTTTCTGTGTTCCCGCATCCCACACTCCCAGTGCCACCCTCATTATTTCACTAATATGTACATTGAGGTGTCTTTGTTGTTTGTTAACCCATAGCAGATGTTGGGTCGATGTGGTCGCCACCGCCCTGTCCTGAGCTTCCAAGATTTTTTCCCCCTTCTCCAAAATCCACTCCTTCAAAACCCAGAGCTGTGCAGCTTCATAGTATTTTTTAAAATGAGGGCCACCCCCTCGTGTCTATGGCCGTCATCACTGCACTTAATGCTCTTGGGGTTTTGTTCTGCCATATGTATGCTGTGACCATCTTCTTGAGTGACTTAAAAAAAGCCGTGGGGATTCTCACCGGGAGAGCTTGGAATAAATACATAATTTTAGGGAGTATGGACATTTTCACTGCCGTTATTCTGCCCCACCAGGAGGTCAATAATGGGTTCCAAGTCAGCAATGTCTTTTTGATTTTGTCTGTGAGTTGTGGGTAATTGTGGGCATACAGTTCATCTATTCTCCCCATAAGGGTAATCCCCAGGTATTTGATCCCAAAATTCGCTATTTTTAAATGGTGGTCCATTGTCACCGCTAGAATCTGTTCTCTGTTCCCTGCCAGTATCAGGAGTTCAGATTTCTGCCTATTTATTTTTAATCCTGATACCTCACCGAATGCTTCAACTTCGTGTATGAGGTACGGGAGTGAACTCGCCGGGTCTCCTAACGCCACTAGCATGTCATCCACATACGTAATTACTTTGTGTGCCTGTCCCGCCATCTCTATGCCCCTAATTTCCGGGAGTTCTCTAATTTTGGCCAATAGGGGTTCCAAGTATATTGCATATAGAAGGGGGGGATAGTGGGCACCCTTGTTTGGTCCCTCTTTCTAGTTGCACTGATTCTGACAATCCCCCGTTCACCGCTATCCTTATGGATGGGGAGTAATAGCTCGGATGATATCTATGAACCCTTTGACCATGCCCATTTTCTTTAGTGTCAGGAACAGGAATGACCATTCAACCCGATCAAACGCTTTCTCAGCATCAAAGGCAACCATTGCCGCGGGGGACTGTGTCATCCCTATCTTTTCCACCAGGTGTATTACCCTTCTGATGCTATCATGCGTTTGTCTATTAGGGACAAAGTCGGATTGATCTTGGTGAATCAGTTTTGGAAGGAATTGTGCCAGCCTTGTGGCTAATATCTTGGTATACAATTTCACATCCAAGTTGATTAGTGCTATCGGGCGGTATGCGCTAGGGAGTTGTTGCTCCTTCCCCTTTTTATGGAAAACCAGAACTTTTGCCTCATTCATGGTTTGGGTTATGTTCCCTTTTTCCTTAAAGGAGTTAAACACGGCTGTGAGGTCCGGGGCAAGAACATCTTTATAGGTCTTATAGAATAGGGCGTTATCCGTCTGGGCCCGGAGCTTTATTTTTTGGAAGGTCCTGTAAGGCTTTATGGACCTCCTCAATTGTGATTTCCCTGTCAAGGCTTTGTTTTTCTTCCTCCGTTAGTACTGGGAGTTAAACCCCCTCCAAGTATGCCTTCTGCTGCTCCTTCCACGGGAGATTTGAGGAGTACAGCTTCTGATAAAAGCGTTGAAATATGTCTGCTATGTCTGTGGTTAAAGTCTTCAATTGTCCCTTATCGTCCTTTAGGGCCTTTATTGTTTGCGACTGCTGTTTCCCTTTAAGTTGTCTAGCTAATAGTTTGTCGGCTTTATTCTCCTTCACATAGTACCAGTGTTTTGTATAGAGGAGGGCCCTCTCTGCCTTCTTGGTGCGGAATGATTCCAGTTTCCCTTGGACATGTCTTAATGATCTTTGGAGTTTCTTGGTTGGTGTTTGTATGATCTCTGCTTGAAGCACAGCTATATTGGCCTCAACTTCCTTTTCCCATTGGCGATGAAGTTTCTCCCTCTGTGATTTAAGGGCAATTAGGTGCCCCCTAGTTACCACCTTCAGGGCATCCCAAAGTGTCCCTTTGTTTATGTCTGGAAGATCGTTATTTTGTAGATATTCTATTATATGCTCTCTAATAGCCTGCCCCGTGACCTGGTCTCTGATGATGTCCTCTGGTAGCGCCAAGCCCATAACCGTGGGTGGTTTTGCGTCCAGTTAATGGATGCCCAGAGCGGCGTATGGTCTGAGAGAGTTATAGGGCCTATCTCTGCCTGCTTTATTTTCCCTAGGAGCCCCACCGACACCCACAAATAATATATTCTTGAGCCCGAGTTGTGAACATGCGAAAAATATGTGTAGCTTTTCTGATTGCCAAACATGTTGCGCCAGACATCTGCCAGCGCTAGGTCCATCATTTTTTGCTTAAGTGCTTTCGGCGGGGTGCCCTGATCATGTTGTTTGGGTCCCGACCTATCCAGGAGTGGGTTCCATGCCATGTTTAGGTCCCCACCGAGCACTATCTCCCCTGTGGCCTGGTGTTCTAATTTGTCCAGCATATCCCTCATAAAGCTATCTTGACCCGTGTTTGGGGCATATACCGATGCTAGCGTCAGGGGACTCCCTTATATTAGTATTTTTGCTATCAGGTATCTCCCCTGTTTCCACCCAGTGTGCCCATTACCTGTGCATGTAGAGAGTCTTGTATTGCTAATAGCACCCCTGCTTTTTTTCCCTGTGCATTCACCTGCAGGATTTGGTTGTAGCTTTTGAAGTGAATTCTATGTTTGTCCTGTACTTTTATGTGGGTTTCCTGGAGCATTACAATATTGTATGCGCCCTGCCTGAGGAATTGTTCCACCTTTTTCCTTTTGATGGGAAGTTCAATCCCCTGACATTGTATGTCAATACTCTTATCCCCATCCTTTCTTCTGGATTTGGAATCTATGATGTGTTTCCATTATCCCTCTTATATGTATGGATTTCAATCCGTTTCCCCCTGTAACCAACTTCCCCTCCCCCCTCTTCATGACGTGCAACCCCCAATTGGCGCTCTTAACCCTCCCGCCCTGAAACTGCACTGAAAAGGGCATGGAAACCTAGGTTGGCTCAGGCGTGATGCCTTTTGCGTACTGCCCTCTGATATCCTGAGGGATAACTTTGAAGGGAGTCCTAAACCCTTCCCCATGGCCTCCCTAGCGACCAAACTGTCCCCCCGTCCTCCTCCCGGCACCTGTCTGGAAAGAACTCACGCACCCCCTGTTGCTTTGGATGAAATTGCAGCGTCCTCACTTCCCTGTTGTCTGCCTGCTCATTCGTTCTGGGAGCCCCGTTCGTTATTTCTTCTTGCTGGGGCATCTCACCCTCCTATTGACTGTCCTCCATTCCCACAAAGTCCTTCTGCCCGGTTGGTCTGTGCCACTGGCCTGTGGGAGCTCGTCTTCCCGTTCCTGGATACTCAATATACTCAAGCCCTCTTCCCTTGTTGGTATTCTTCTTTGCACCCCTTCCCATGTAAACAGAAGTCCTAATGGGAATGTGCACTTATATCTGATCTGTCGTGACGTCAATTCCCTCGTCAACTGGGCCATCTCTTTTTGTTTTTGGAGCGTTGACTGTGCCAGATCTTGAAACAGAAAGATATCCTCCCCATTCATTCATATATGACCCATCTCCCTTACCTTCCTGAGGATCTGTTCTTTTTGGGAGTACATTGTAAGGGCCACCAACACATCTCTAGGGCAAGCGCCTCGAGTAGCTGTTCGCCTCGGACCCACTCTGTGGATTCGATCTATGGGGACTTCTTCCTCGTCCGCCAAATCCAGTATGTCCCTGAAAACCTGTCGCACTGCCATTTTTAGATCTTTGTCCTCCACTCTCTCTGGCATATTTTTTATTCTTATATTAGATCTTCTTGATCTGCTTTCTAAATCTTCGCATTGAAGCTCCAGATTGTGTGTTAGGTGGGCCAGGTGTTCCTGCATTTCTGCGCTTTGTTGCGTCTCCTCTTCCAAATTTTGCACCACTTTCTCAAAGGTAACGGTTTTCTCTCCTAGCCCTGCCACTTCGGTCTTCAATTCTTGCACCACCGATTTCAGTTCATTTTTCATGGACTTCAGATGTGTGTTCATTGTGTCAATAAATTGGGCCTGGAACTCCCAAACCATGCCTTCATGTCGTCTTTTGAAGCCATCTCCTCTGGGGGAGGGGGTCCTGTCTGCCTCGCCCTCTCAGGGAGCCCTCTCTCACCGCCCAAGGGGTGGACCAAATTCTGATCCTGTTTGGTTTGCGTGGTTTCAGGAAGTGCTTGATTTTGTTTCCCTCTGGATTTTGACATTGAGGCCGCTGTTAACTTTCTTTCTGGGGTTCTGCCTCTTTCTCAGTACCTCTGAAAATTAGCGCATCCACACCCTGTATAACCCTGCCGGTGGCTGTACATTCTCTCTGTTCCAGCGTGGGGAGCTGCTATAGGCCAGCAGATGTTTCGGCCTGGTTTCTTGCTAATTCCTCCTTGAGTTTCCCCCCTAGGTGATTCTGGGGGGGGGGGTTCTGTGTGGCCCTTGCCTTTCCGCTGTGTACAGTCGCCCGCCGAGGGAATTCTGTATGGGGGGGGAGAGGCCCTCCCTAGAATGTCGTTGCTGTGTGCCAGTCACAAAAGGTAATGTTTCCCCCCCATTCGGTGGGGGCGTTTCACTTATTGAGGGGATGGTGTGCCCACGGATCTGGCCGTCCCTCGTGGTCAGAGGGGTCCACTGCTTCACCCCCTAATTTACCTCAAACCGTGCCCCGGTCAGCATCCGCCACCTTCCCTTCTCCGCTCCCGGGTACTTCATCGGGCCTTATGTCAATGGCAGGGGAGGCTTTTCGTGGTAGGGGACCGTTGCTGCCGTATCAGACTGGGGCCCCACCCGCTGCGCAGAAACGGGTCCCTTCACCTCTGCTCGGGGGGGTGCCTGTTGTTCGTTGTGCTCCCCGTCTGGCCGCCATACCGAGCTACAAAGTTCTGTGTCCGCCAGGGGGGGTTACCTTTGTTCCCCACCACAGGGGGAGCCGGAGGATATGATGCACAGCGTCCTTCACGTTGTGTGGGTTCCTGCTGAGCTCTGCACATGCACTCGCAGCCGCAATCCGCGCAGAGTCCCTGCATGATTTGGGTGGCCGCGTGGATCTCCCGGAGCTTCCCGCTCTCAGCAGGTCAGCCTGCGTGGTGTCCTACTCCTGCCGGGTCCGCTGCACGTCCAGGGGTTCTTCCGATCCTCTCAGGCTCATTCCGCAATCTTCCTGCTGCGTTTCGGGGGCAGCCTTGTAAAGCTCTCCAGAGCTATGTATCAACAAGGGAGATCTCGCCCCATCGATCGCCGTCCTCCTCTGCCACCTCTGAGGGGGGAGGTCCCTCCCAAAGTCTCCTGTACTTCCCGGCCTCCTCTCTCCGTCCGGGCTGCGTATCTTGTCGGCTCACTTCTATAGCGGTCTGGCAGACAGCGCTCTGTTGGGCTCACCGCCAATGTCAATACAGATCCTGGGGATCTGTTAAAACATCTTCGGTGCGAGAGATCCGCACAAATGAAGGACTTTCTGCTGGTGCACGGGCGGGGAGACGGAGCCCTGCTCACGCAAGTCTTCCCTCCACGGCTGCCATCTTGGGAGTCTGCCAGTGCTTTTCTGGGAGGCCTTATGCCTCATTGTATACCATATCATGTTTCTCTTTTCTCTATATATTTTCCCTTCCCTCTATTGGTTGATGCATGTAATGTTTAAGAATTGCCCCATGTCTATTTGAAAAAAAAGAAAAAATCAGACATTAATTATAACAATCATATTATTACTAATAACAAATCCAAATGACCTACTTTTATATGGTGCTTGCTTGCTGCCAGTTTTGTACTGTGTAGCACTGCAAATCCTGCTCGCTCTATTGTCAAGGGTTTTGACCCATGTTGAATTATTAGACGGGATAGATGTGGGGATGAGCTGTCACCGCCCATCATTCTATCCCAGAACAAAACTAAATCAATAGACTGGGTGGATGTGGGGATGAGCTGTCGCCGCCCATCATTCTATCCCAGAACCAGGAAAACTGCGCGGTTGTGTGCACACCAAAATGGTTGTCTAACCTGCAACCCACAAGTGCCAGCATGATGGACCTGAAGTGCCAGCGGTGAAAGGTGGTGTCAAAGGAAAAATAACAGGCCAGTTAGCTTAAAAGCGCTTTAAAATCACCTTTGTTTTCCTGAATGCAAGCTCAAAATGCCTATTTTAAACATCACAAGATATTCAAAAATCTCAATGAACACCAGCAGAAATTTGGCAGAATGTATTCTTGTGTGCATACAAATTCTGGGAAGATGAAGAGCCCAAAACAATGTTTATAACACAACTGGCTGAGCTGTGGATGTCAGCAGCTTAAGTGAAATTGGCCTAAAACCACTAAAATCGAAATGTTTAAATTAAATGAGTGACCTACTTTTGAGTGTCACATAATTTGCAACTGTTAAATGTCATGGTTTGAACTTAGAATCAGCATTCTAGCTGCATGTGTAAAAATTGTAAGTTTAATTTAAACTGTGAACAAACAGGACATTTAGCTGAAGCTTGGCTTAAAGAAATTGAATTCTGCCTGACAACTACCCCCGACAGGAGTTGAACTGGCTCAACAACTCTTCCCAGGCCTGGCTGCATCCTGCTGCCCCCACCAAAAGGAGATCACACCTCTCTGATTGAATTAAGGGAGGGGTACCTGCAGACTGCAGGAAGTTGAACAAAGCCCTGTCCTGGGATCAGGCAAATGTTATATTGGGGTGGTCGTAAATGGCTTCCTCTGGGGAGAAACTGGGAGGGGCAGTGCCTGTGAGAGCCAGCTGAGCTTGGAGGAAGTGGATAAACCAGTTATTCCACCATGTGATGTGGGAAGTCACACCCCTTTTTGACCAGGGCATAATTTTAAAAAGATAGATAACTCATAGTGCGGACTGGTCAAAATTATATAAATAATATCATTATTCTTGGGATTTTTCCGTGCACATTTTAAAAGGCGTTAGGACTCTGTACCATGTTCTGAGGCAGAACCCCGCTATTTATTGATATTACAGACACTGTGTTTAAGCTAGACAAATGAAAATTTACTGGAATGTGTGTAGAAGGGGGGTGTACAGTTGTGTCATATCTGGAAAGGTTTAAAGGTCGTTATCTGGATGAAAAGGGGCAGAATTCTGTCAAAAGTGGACACAACATCGTACAAAGACAGGGATCGGATGGTTTGGTACTACAGAAAATATGTTAACTGGACCTATAATATTAGAAAAATGGTACATAGATAAATGTGTGTTTGGATCAAATATAGATTTGTGTGCAATTTGACAGGGGAAGGATCCTCGGAACATAAAACCTACAGCATCACTCTGACTCACATTTCCTTCCCCCAATCAAGGGAGAGAGGAGGAACTGGGCCAATGACAAGTGAGAGGGGGAGGTTTAGCTAGGCCCAGGCACACACCCATTTTCAAAACACATAAAAAGGAACATTGAAACCCAGGTAGAGACATTCACTTTCCACTTTCTTGCGGGACGCTTTGCCCGGAGACTCCAGACTTCAAATCCATCAACCTCCAGAGACCAGAGATCCAGAGAGACCAGAGATCCAGAGAGACCAGAGATCCACAGAGACCAGAACTGTGCAGTGCTGAGAGCAGAAACAGAGACCAGACCGCTGTGAAGAACCGCTAGCAGAAGTCCAGCCAATCCTGACCCGATCGGTGACGAAGCCATTCCTGTCCAAAAGATAGTGTGAGTACTCTAGGACTGTGCCAGACTAATCTCTTAGTTTAAAATAATCTAATTAAAACTATTTTAACCTATTTAGAACTACCTCATAGGAATTGTGTGTGTCATTCTGTCCTTTTTAAAGCTGAAAACTGTCACCTGTCATTTTGAACTTTTAAATTTCAAATCCGAAAAAGTACCTTCACAAAATCGTCCGTATCTCCGGAACCGTTTGTGCTAGGAGCGAAATTTATCTTAAAGCAAAGATTCTAGGCTTCCCAACGAACCTAGAACCGACTTACTACTTCGTATATGGCCTCCGTAATTACGTTCCACGCACGCGATTAAATTTGCCGCGATTTGACATTTTGCACAATTTCAGCCACGTGTAAAAATCAGCAGCTCCTTGCTTTCCTTTGCTAAAATTCGTTTTAACCTGCTAGTTACTCATAGAGCATTGCTAAAGTGAGCCTGAACTAATATAAACTAGATATCATCCACCCTGAACCTCCAGAGGGAATTAAAAGCATTTTTGCACATTTCTCACTTCATTGTCATCACATTCAAAGCATTTTGGGCCTGTGTTTCAAACTTCTACCTGTTTTCCTCTAAGCTTGCTGGGGGGAACTGAATTTCGTATTGTATTTCATTGCATTCCTGAGAACTGTGTGCTCCTCTTTCCATCTCCTTATATTGCATAAAGGGGGGGAGTGAATTGTCAAGGAAAAGTGATTACATTGTCTTTTGTTGAAGCCATATCAAGTTATTTTCTGTACTGCATTGCATTCATCATTGCGTTTCCTTGAACCATATAAAGCATTCTTTCCCACCTTCTTCTTCTGTTCCTATTCATAAGTAACCAAGAACTGTGCTACTGTAGGATTACCTCTTGCTGATTACTGCTCAGATTCACAAGTGTACTATCCATTATCAATTTATTTATAGAAGTGTGATATATATATATATATAGTTTAATTTTTCAAATAAACCTTTTAAATTTTCAAAACAAGCCTACTTCTTGGCTCAGTGGGGTCAAGGGGGATTCTAAGAGAGGGGTGTTATACAAGGGTTCATCATCCAGATTATAACTTGCCATAAAAATACATAAATAAGGGCTTCCCATGGGCATCCCAGACAAGGCACTGACTTAGTGGGATTGCTTGATTGGAGTCAATTACAGAGTGGGGGCTCGTAGCCGGGGATTCTGGATTAGGTTTACCACTTGTGCAGCTTAATACAGTGTGCCAACTGACGGGATACATACATTCGGTCGGATCACCACGCTATGGTACGCTGTAAAGCACTCCTCAAAGGGACGCTCTAAGGAAAAGGTCTGTTTTGCAAAATAAAATACAAACTTCAGTAAGTCAGGAAGGAACTCAAATCTCCAGAATGACGACACTGGTAGACATCAAAATAGCCAGAGCGCACTTCTTACATAAGCTATTTGTGAGAGGTGAGTGGACTCATCAGGACCAAACGGTCTGGTTGCAGGCAATCACGCAACAGGTCACTGAAACAGGGTCAGATAAATGGAGAGATCAGGGTCCATTACATGTGGCCCCGAGTGAAAAATATATGGCCCCTAAAGCCAAAGATGAACACAATAAGATTGTTAGGATAGCAGGATATTTGTATCTATATATGGGAGCAATGCAGGATGAATGTCTGAAGGCCAAGATCTGCCAAATAGGCGACAGATTGCGTTAGAGAAGGCCCAATCTGATCTGGACTCTTCTGAGCAGAGGCTGCTCAGGAGCCAGGAGTCAGAAAATGACAGCAGACAGTACATCACTAAAATAAAGGAGTATATGGATATGCTGCAACAGGAAAATGCTGACCAGGATACCAGATTTCTGGCCTTGCAGAAGGATTACCAAGAAGGTTTGGACTCCCTACTGCAGAGCCAGAAAAAGCTGAAGCAACAACTGGACTTCAACAGGGCATGCACAGAGCAGGTAGCCACCCTGCAAATTCGATTAGACAGAGAGAAAGAGGAAAGCAATAAATTGATTCTGAAAGACCTGAATACACTGGCAGAGTTTGATCAGGAGTGCCTGAAAGCTGGTGCCTTCCAAAGGCAAAGGGACGACCTGGCGGCACAGATGCAGACTCTTAGTCAGGAAAGGGACACCTAAGGCCAGGAAGTCTGCCATTTAAAAATAAAAACTGCAGAAAATCACGTGGCCCTCCAGGGGCTGGGTGACCTCCAAAAAGAGCATCAGAACTTGTTAGAACACACCAGGAGGGTGGAAGAGGCTCTGGCAAGAAAGGAGCAGGCCATTAGGGATGGGACACAGGAGGTAACCCTCCTGCAGCAAAGACTGGCCCAGTACTCCAGGACCAATCAGGAGGCATAGAGAGAGAATGAGGCTCTCTGCCAGCACAATGATAGGCTCCAGCAACAGTTAGCGATGCAGGAGAGACTGATAGAGTCTAGTAAGGCCTTAACTGAGGAACTGTAGGCGCAGGCTCTTGCATTGCAACAGGCAGCAGGGGCTGACAGAGATGAAGACTGGGAAAGGGAAACACCTGAGCATAAACTCAGGAGCCCTAGTACCGGAGGCCTTCATCTCTCTCAGTCCCTGGACTCTGCCACCCCCATGTTCCCTCGCGCACATGAGCACAGGGCCACAGGGATGGCAGATTACTATCCAGCCAAAAGTATGGGGCTCATATGCCAGTACCACCCAGGAATGGAGGGGCGGGCATCCGGGTATGGGCACCCAAGCACAGTGCAATTTAGTGGGGAATCCCAGGAGAGTAGGCCCATTAAGGGCATCCTGAAAACCTCTGCCCAGTTAGGTCAGTGGGGGGGGTACCCATCAAATCCTGGCAGCAAGGAGGGATCTGAAGACTCCTCTGAGCGTTACAGGACACAGGAGACCAGGTCCCCACATTCTGCCAGCCATTCCCAGGCTCGCAGAATCCGGGCAAACCTGGAAGATCAGACGGGCACCTCTGGGAGCAGTGCTTCGGAGTCAGAGGATGAATGGACCAGGGTTACCCGAACCAAAAAGGCCAATAAGGCAAAAAGGGCCTTGCTTAAGGACCCATTGAAACAAATAAAGGCAATAAGGAGTGTCATCACGCCTTATCATAAGAACGCCAAGTATTCTGTTTGGGAACACTTGGAGCTCTATGAGCAAATGATGGAGACTTTCCATTTGAAGGACTGCAGTAGCTGCATCCAGTACGTCAAATGGACATTCTTCCCAGAATACTCCAGTTTCTTTGCAAGGCTGGAGGACCAAAACCATTCAAGATGGTCCGCATATAAGGCGGCCATCTTGAAAAATTTTCTGTTCATAGAAATCCTCAAGAGGCTCGCAAGGCAGCCTACAATTTGCAATGTGGGGAGGATCAGGCCCCACAAGAATTTGTGCAAGAATTGAAGAATGCCTTTGCGCAGACCACCAGAGGGGTGCGCACGGACAGCAGAGAATTTGTCAATACTTGTTTCCATGCCTTGCCCAAATACATCATGACCCAGCTAGTAAGAGATTTTCACGAGAAGAGGTCACTAGACTGGGTCATTGAACAGGCTACCCGGATCTATGAGGTGCAGAAGCCCATAGAAAATAAAAATAATGCACAGAAAAACCCCAAAACCAACAGCACCCCTGCTGCTGCCAAGGTGGCAGAGGTAAAGGTTGCCCCCGTTTTAGATTTGGAGATGGGGGGGCCTAAAAACCTGCCTGCACCAAATAACTCTAACACCAGAAGGCCCTCGGGCCAGTCACAGACAGGGAGCCAAGGAGGTAGTCCCACAAATGGGGTCCCTCGCTCCCTTGATTATGTAAGTCCCTGCTACAAGGGAAACCGACCCATCCTGGGTTATGTGTGGACTCCTCCAGCCCAAGGGGGGTGATCCGGCCAAGCACCTAACCCAGGGAATTTCCCTCCTAACTTCCCCCAGGAGGGCAGAAATTCACCAAACCCCGGGCAGAATTTTTTCCCCAGGTATCCACCCAACTTCCAGCCCCAAAATCATCCATCCCTCTTTGCCCAATTCCCTGAACCCAGACAACCTAATCCGGGAGAGGGGAGGCCAAGGGTGGAGGAGTACCCACATCTTCCCAACCCGGGGTATTACCAGAGAAGGGATAGCTACCCTTCCTGGGATCAGCCCAGGGGGGAAAACAGAACCCCGTATCAGCCTGAGCGGGTTTCACAACTTGAGCGCCAGGTCCAAAACATGGCACGGGATCTGGGTCATATGCTGAGGGTGCAACGGAACCCTCAGATGGGCATGCCGGCACAGAACGCCCCAAACTCTGGACCTGGTGCTCCAGAACAATGACGAGGGCAGCACCCCGATAACCCACCAGTTCCCAGGGAGGAGGCACAAAGGGAAGGGGGGTGTAAAGCCTTGGAGGAAGCTTCCTTCCTCACTTGTAAACAGCCCCTGCAAACCCAGGAACCGGAAAGGAAATCTCCTGCCCCTGAAAGTCTGCCTCCAAAAGAGCAGAGGGGGGTAGGAGAAACAAAGTACCCAAACAGGCCCAGTTTGTGGAGGAGGTACAGATCTTCCAATTTGAGGGAGAGGGATCCTCAGAGGATCCTGGGAAAAGGATCTTCTCCTTTACAGATGGGGGAACTCCTCCCAAAGAAAAATGGGTCCCAAGGGATTCCAATCCAGACTGGGGAGATATGGAGACTGGGCTACCGCCGCCCATCATCTCATCCCAGAGCCCAGAATACCAAAAACCCCTTTTTCAAACCCATCCTGGTGACTGCCTCCAAAAAGGGGGGGCGGCCCAGAACCGGAACCATGGGAACCCACAATGGCTCTGATCTCCAGTTGCCAACTTTTTCTTTTAGATTCCCAAGGCTCTCCACAGAATTCTTCCCAAATCTCTTCTCTTGCAATGTCCAAAACCAGAAAATTAGCCCACCAGTTGTCCAAAAATGTGCATTATCTGTGCCCCCTTGAGGAGAAGGAGGGAAGATACTATGCCCCGGTACAAGTACAGGGGCAGGGTACAATTTTGGCACTGGTGGACACTGGATCCCAAGCTACCCTTCTGTCCAAAAGGGCCTTTGATGAACTAAATGCAGGAAGGGGGGAGAATTACCGTATTCCTATCACCTCTCTTCCTGGACAACTGCAGAACTTTGACAGGAAGGAAATTCCTGTCGAGGGCACTGCAGATTTGGACATCAAAATTGGGCGACACAAGGTGAAACACCCGGTCATAGTAGTGACTCCAGAGGGCACCCCTTGTTTACTAGGGAACGACCTCCTGAGAATGTTGTCACCCCTAATAGATTGCGTGAACAAGGTCCTCTGGACCCATACTAGCCGACCAATAAAATTAAAACAGAGTGTCAACCATGTTAGTTTAAACGGCACTTGCCAGATGGTTGAAAAAAAATATGACCAAGTAGAATTTCCCTTCCAGAACAACCAAATTCCAGACGTGACAGTAATAGCAGTAGGGCAACAGACTGGGGATGGGGGCTCCTCTCTATTTCTAAAAATCAACCTTCCTTCCAGTTTAAGGTGGTATTCCACACTGGAAGGAAACACTCTGAAATTCTTTACCAATCCACAATCAGAAACTCCCACTCCTATAGTCCAGAAAAATGTGAAATCAGCTCAGAGCCTGGCTGATATTCAGCAAATTGGAGATCAGTTGTTCATCCCTGTTCAGTTAAATGATGGGAAGGACTCTGTTCTCGCTCGAGTGTGTGTGAACAATGGTAAGAGCTTCATCAGCGAAGCCATGTTCCGCCAACTCCCAAAAGATCCAGCCATTCCCACATTCAAACTGATAGACAAATGGGAAATGGACCTGGAAGCACCCAATTCGAAACATCTCCTGCCAAGCAGGTGTATGCTCAAAATCTCCATTGGCAACAAGAGCATAGTCCATAATTGTTGGGTCGTGCGAGACATCACTGCCGCCTTTTACTTAGGCAGTGACATTCTCAATCGCTTCGCCATTAGTTTGGACCTAATAAACTTAAAAGCTTGGTCCCGATTAGCGGATAATCCCATGGGCTTTGATGATCCAGAAAAAGCATTTAGGTCAGCTCAATTGCTTCCTTATGGAGTTGAAATTCAGATTAAAGGGGAAGTCACCATCCCGGAAAGGACCCGACAATTCTCCCTGGAAGTGAAAGTTAAAAGAGAACAAAAATTGAAAAACCCTGATGCTTATATTCATCTAAATGCTTCTTTCCAACAACAAGGGTTAGGGGTAAACCCAACACCATTAGTCAACATAGAACATGACACCATTCCAATAGAGGTGGATAACAGCGACTTACAGAGTATTACTCTTGCCGCAGGCAGCATCATTGGAATGGCTGTTGATGACCGACATTTCTCCATTGATTTAGGAAATGAACTGTTAGGACCGATCCCCAAGGACTGTTTTGACAGTGACAGTGAGGACAATACAACACCAGACAGGATTTTCACCCGGCATGGGGGGAACTTCCTGGTGTACACTTCTTGCCCTTATGGTAAGGAAGATGTGACTTGTGACTTCAGAGGGGATGAGGTGATTTTCCAGGTCCATGAGGGCTGCCTTTCCCACCTGAAGCCTCCGGTCCAAATCAGCACTCTGACCAGGGACTTCTCCACCCAGCTGGAGGAGGCCGCTGAGATAGCCAAACCAGAAGTCTTTCCAGGCTTCAGGTAGATGGTGGAAGGGAGAGTCAACCTGGCTGATGCCTGCGTGACTCTGGAACAGAAGCAAAAGTTGAAACAAGTTTTCTTTGATTTCCAAGATCTCTTTGCGGTAGACTCATATGACTGTGGTCGCACCGACATCCACACAACAACAATTCCCATGGACCCTGGCATGACTCCAGTGTTTGTCAAGCAATATCGCTTGCCTCTCGCATCCATGGAGTCCCTTACTGAAATAATTAAGAACCTTGAGTCCCGGGGAAAAATCCGTCCAGTCCACAGCACTTTCAATAATCCGGTGCTGGGAATATTGAAGCCAAACGGCCAGTGGAGACTCTGCGCCGACCTTAGGGAGCTCAACAAACGGGTCCATACTTCCCGATGGCCTCTGCCCTACATTGACCAAGGGCTGTCCCAGATCCAGGGGTCACAGGTATTCACTGCAATAGACCTGACCAATGGATACTGGACCGTGCCTGTCAGTAGGGAGGACCAATACAAACTGGCTTTTACCTTCTGGGGCCAGCAGTACACATGGACCCGGACTCCCTTCGGATACCTCAACTCCGGCAATGAATTCAACATTTTCCTACATAAGGCCATGCCCAACCTGGGTGCGAGGGGTAACCTGGCTTATGTAGATGATGTCCTCATCAAAAGTTCATCTGTGGAGGAACACATAGCGGAGCTCCGTTATGTTCTGACACACTTGAGGGCCGCCGGAGCAAAACTTTCCTTTCAGAAAGCACAGTGGTGTAGAACCCGTGTTAATTTCTTGGGGCATGAGATTACTCCTCAGGGTCTCTCTCCCCAAGAAAAGAAGGTGGAAGCACTCCAGAAACTGAAGGATCCCACAACTCTGCGGGACCTAAGGAGCCTCCTTGGACTGACTAATTACAGCAGAAAGTTCATTGAGGGCTAAGCAGAGATCACTAGACCCCTGATTCATCTCCTGAAGGGGGGGTCAAGTGGGAATGGTGTCCAGAACAATCCGAGGCAGTAAGACAACTCAAGAGAAGCCTCTCAAAAGCGCCTTGCCTAACTTACCCTGTCAGAAACAAGGAGTTCTTCCTGGAGACAGGGTTCTCTAATACGTGCTTGACGGCAGTATTATACCAAAAGCATGACAAGGTCAATAAAGTAATCGCCTATGCGAGCGAAACTTTATCCTCTGTGGAGGAACAATTCAACGATTTTGACAAGGCACTCCTGGCAATGGTGTGGGCATTGAAGAATTACTGCCCGTTTATCCAGGGGAACACATCATAGTGGAGACTCCACACCAGCCTCTGCAATATCTCCAAAGTGACAGAATCCGGGCCGGAAATGTGAGTAATTCCCGAATTACTTCCTGGATTCTGTCAATGCAAGGCCTTCCTGTGGAGGTCAGATATGGCCAAAAAAAGAAGAGTTCCCTCGCGCAAGGTCTGGCTGACTTGCATGACTGTCTCGAGGACGAAAGTCTAAAAATCAAGGACAACATGGAGGCATACCTTAATTCCCCACACAAAGTCTTTGAAGAAGACAAGTGTGAGGGAATGCCCACTGTCTATGTGGATGGATGCTCTTACCATGTTGACAACAAAGGGGAAAAAGAACTTGTGGCCGGCGTAGGGAACGCATGGGTGAATGAGTCCCCAGAACCCTCTGCTGGATACAAAATTGGTCCCCGAAGTAGTCAGGTGGCAGAGTTGATGGCTGTGCATCAGGCCATCCTCACTGCTGTCCAACATCAACTCCACGAACTGGTCATAATCACAGATTCGGATTATGTACGGAACGGGTTCGTGGAGCACCTGGTTAATTGGAAAACCAGAGGCATGTTATGTGCTAATAACTAACCCCTGAAACATGGGAAGTTAATCCAAAATATTGATGATCTGGTCACATCGAATGGGATGAACATCTACTGGAAAAAGATCAAGGGTCATTCCAAAGTAGAGGGACCAGACAAAACTGGAAATGACTTAGCGGATCAGCTGGCCAAAACCAGGGCCATCCAAGGGGATCTAATCGAAATAGAGTTCCTGTTGGGGGAAATCCAGGTCACTGCTATCACTAGGTCCCAGACAAATGCTCACAATGATCTTTCAACTGCACAATGGAGTAAGGAGACCCCTGATGCTGATTTGATTACAGCTCAGAAGGGGGATCCAATAATTGGTAAGTTTTACCAACACATTGAGGACCCTGAGAACTTTCCCCTGACGGATACCGATTACATTGGGAAGGAGGACCTAAGAGTGTTGATGAAATGTCCAAAAAGGTTCCGACTCCAAGACGGTTTGTTGGTAAGGAAATCCCAAGCTGGCCATGATCAGTGGGTGGTCCCTACCTCATTCCGAAGCCTGATGTTAAGTCACGCCCATGATGCGGCCACCACCGGTCATAGGGGGTTTCACACAACACTGGAAATCTTAAGAGAGGTTACATACTGGCCACACATGGGGCAGGACCTCGACCAATACTTGAAGGGGTGTCTGGTGTGTGCACAGTTTCAGCCAACATCCCTCACACACCGTGCACCTCTCCAAAAGAGGGGGATGATACTGCCATGGTCAGATTTGCAAATCGACTTCGTAGGCCCTGTAATTCGCTCGTCTAGAGGAAACAAGTACATGTTGACCGTTACATGCTTGTTTACCAAGTGGGTGGAATGTCTCCCGGCCCCAAACTGCAAGGCAGAAACAGCAGCTGCCCTGATGATTAACCACATCTTTTCCCGTTTTGGTCTACCTCAAAGGATTGAGTCAGACAGAGGTAGCAACTTCACCAGTGAAGTAATGACAAAGATGTGGGAGATACTGGGGGTCAAAAGGAAGCTACATATTGCTTACAGGCCAGCTTCTTCTGGAGCAGTAGAGAGATACAACCGAACCATTGTGAGCATCTTAAAAAAGTTTGTGGCAGATTCTGGGCCAAGTTGGGATATCCGACTACCTCTAGTCCTAATGGCCATCAGATCTACCCCTTCATCTGCAACTAAAATGTCGCCATTTGAGTTGATGACCGGGCGCAAGATGGTGCTTCACCAGCATTTGTTCTACAGGACCCAAGAGCAGACACTGATAAATACCTCCACAACTCATGAGTATGTGGAGAATTTAAGGAAACACCTCCAACATGCTTTTGCCTATGCTCAGCGGAATCTAGAAAGATCAGCTGAGAGTATGAAAACGCACTATGATTTGAAATCCACCAGGAAGGAATTTGATGTGGGAGACCGGGTCTATCTATACAATTTCCAAAGGAACCAGGCCAAACAGCGAAAATTATTGCCTACATGGAAGGGACCCTTTGAAATTATAGACAAGATCCCCCCTGTTGCCTACAAAATCTGCATCCCCAAAGGTAATTTGGCGGAAGGGGAAGATAAGTGGGTCCATATTAATCAGCTGAAGTGTTGCCATCGCAGGCACACTCTGCAACAACTGGAGGAATCCACTGGAATCCCAGAGGGGGCCGCTCCAGAGTAATTCAGTTCCAACCCTAAAATATTCCACATATAGCATATACAATTCTGTGATTCTTGAATATATATGTTCTTGTCTCCTAATTTAAAAAAAAAAATGTATATGTTCATATCTTCTGATTTATAAAATGCATATGTTCGCCACACCATTAATAGTGGTGGAAAAATGTCTAGGAATGTGTATTGCGGCTTTGCTTTATCATTCTAGGAGAGATGAAACCATGGAGACTGACCACGGAAGGCGACCTGGGGACCGGGAGCAAAGATCCGATATTCCCATCAGGACCGGCGAGGAGAACCGATCGATCCAACCGGATGGAGGAAAAGATGCAGAACTGTGCCATCTACAGAATTGGGAGAAGATGATGCGGACATACCAGCGTGTGGATCAAAACATTCTTTGCACCCGACTCCCCCTCGACTCAAATTCAAAGTGCAGTCGGGCGGGGGGGGTTTGTCAAGGGTTTTGACCCATGTTGGATTATTAGACGGGGTAGATGTGGGGATGAGCTGTCGCCGCCCATCATTCTATCCCAGAACAAAACTAAATCAATAGACTGGGTGGATGTGGGGATGAGCTGTCGCCGCCCATCATTCCATCCCAGAACCAGGAAAACCGCGCAGTTGTGCGCACACCAAAATGGTTGTCTAACCTGCCACCCACCAGTGCCAGCATGATGGACCGGAAACGCCAGGGGTGAAAGGTGGTGTCAAAGGAAAAATAACAGGCCATTCTAGCTGCATGTGTAAAAATTGTAAGTTTGATTTAAACTGGGAACCAACAGGACATTTAGCTGAAGCTGGGCTTAAAGTAATTGAATTCTGCCTGACAACTACCCCTGACAGGAGTTGAACTGGCTCAACAACTCTTCCCAGGCCTGGCTGCATCCTGCTGCCCCCACCAAAAGGAGGTCACACCTCTCTGATTAAATTAAGGGAGGGGTACCTGCAGACTGCAGGAAGTTGAACAAAGCCCTGTCCTGGGCTCAGACTAATGTTATATTTGGGGGGGTCGTAAATGGCTTCCACTGGGGAGAAACTGGGAGGGGCAGTGCCTGTGAGAGCCAGCTGAGCTTGGAGGAAGTGGATAAACCAGTTATTCCACCATGTGATGTGGGAAGCCACACCCCTTTTTGACCAGGGCATAATTTTAAAAAGATAGATAACTCATAGTGCGGACTGGTCAACATTATATAAATAATATCATTATTCTTGGGATTTGTCCGTGCACACTTTAAAAGGCGTTAGGACTCTGTACCATGTTCTCAGGCAGAACCCCGCTATTTATTGATATTGCAGACACTTTGTTTAAGCTAGACAAATGAAAATTTACTGGAATGTGTGTAGAAGGGGGGTGTACTGTTGTGTCAAATCTGGAAAGGTTTAAAGGTCGTTATCTGGATGAAAAGGGGCAGAATTCTGTCAAAAGTGGACACAACATCGTACAAAGACAGGGATCGGATGGTTTGGTACTACAGAAAATATGTTAACTGGACCTATAATATTAGAAAAATGGTACATAGATAAATGTGTGTTTGGATCAAACATAGATTTGTGTGCAATTTGACAGGAGAAGGATCCTCTGACCATAAAACCTACAGCATCACTCTGACTCACATTTCCTTCCCCCAATCAAGGGAGAGAGGAGGAACTGGGCCAATGACAAGTGAGAGGGGCAGGCTTAGCTAGGCCCAGGCACACACCCATTTTCAAAACACATAAAAAGGAACATTGAAACCCAGGTAGAGGCATTCACTTTCCACTTTCTTGCGGGACGCTTTGCCGGGAGACTCCAGACTTCAAATCCATCAACCTGCAGAGATCAGAGATCCAGAGAGACCAGAGATCCAGAGAGACCAGAGATCCAGAGAGACCAGAACTGTGCAGTGCTGAGAGCAGAACCAGAGACCAGACCGCTGTGAAGAACCGCTAGCAGAAGTCCAGCCAATCCTGACCCGATCGGTGACAAAGCCATTCCTGTCCAAAAGAAAGTGTGAGGACTCTAGGACTGTGCAAGACTAATCTCTTAGTTTAAAATGATCTAATTAAAACTATTTTAACCTATTTAGAACTACCTCATAGGAATCGTGTGTGTCATTCTGTCCTTTTTAAAGCTGAAAACTGTCACCTGTCATTTTGAACTTTTAAATTTCAAATCCGAAAAACTACCTTCACAAAATTGTCCATATCTCCGGAACCGTTTGTGCTAGGAGCGAAATTTTTATCTTAAAGCTAAGATTCTAGGCTTTCCAACGAACCTAGAACCGACTTGCTACTCCTTATAGGGCCTCCGTAATTACGCTCGACGCACGTGATTAAATTTGCCGCGATTTGACATTTTGCACGATTTCAGCCACGTGTAAAAATCAGCAGCTCCTTGCTTTCCTTTGCTAAAATTCGTTTTAACCTGCTAGTTACTCATAGAGCATTGCTAAAGTGAGCCTGAACTAATATAAACTAGATATCACCCACCCTGAACCTCTAGATGGAATTAAAAGCATTTTAGCACATTTCTCACTTCATTGTCATCACATTCAAAGCATTTTGGACCTGTGTTTCAAACTTCTACCTGTTTTCCTCTAAGCTTGCTGGGGGGGAACTGAATTTCCTATTGTATTTGATTGTATTCCTGAGAACTGTGTGCTCCTCTTTCCATCTCCTTATATTGCATAAAGGGGGGGAGTGAATTGTCAAGGAAAAGTGATTACATTGTCTTTTGTTGAAGCCATATCAAGTTATTTTCTGTACTGCATTTCATTCATCATTGCGTTTCCTTGAACCATATAAAGCATTCTTTCCCACCTTATTCTTCTGTTCCTATTCATAAGTAACCAAGAACTGTGCTACTGTAGGATTACTCCTTGCTGATTACTGCTCAGATTCACAAGTGTACTATCCATTATCAATTTATTTATAGAAGTGTGATATATATATATATTGTTTAATTTTTCAAATAAACCCTTTAAATTTGCAAAACAAGCCTACTTCTTGGCTCAGTGGGGTCAAGGGGGATTCTAAGAGAGGGGTGTTATACAAGGGTTCATCATCCAGATTATAAATTGCCATAAAAATACATAAATAAGGGCTACCCTTGGGCATCCCAGACAAGGCACTGACTTAGTGGGATTGCTTGATTGGAGTCACTTACACTATCCACTCCACAGTCTACAAATACAAGCATTCACCAGGAATTAAAAAGCAGCTTGTTAGGGTCAAGCAAAAAGTAAATCAAATATTCCAAATATAATGCTAACATACTATGTATTATTGTTATTCAAATTCAATGGTACAAATTTGTTCAAAGCTGATTTCAGCAGGCTCTCCGAACTTCTCTGCAGCAGACGCATTAACTGGCCGAGCCTTATTAGTAGCTTAGATAGAATGTAAAAGGTTGCATTGCAGAGAAAGGGCATTGCTTGCTATAAACAATGTTCAATGAAGAATGAAGTTGCTAAGAAAACAGGGTCTTGCTTTTTTTTGCAAAGCTATCTCCTATGTTTTAACTAGGCCCTTTCTACGATGCCAAAGAGAACAGTGGACAATTGGGGGCTTTCTCATTCCCAGGCAGTGCTGATCTAATTTGATCACTTGGGGTCAATTGAAAGCGTCTCTGATCAATCATGCTTTAGGCGCATCCCCTAAATGCCTGCGCATACCCCCCTTGACACTATGACGAGGGGCTGGCTGGCACTGCATATTACAGCAGCGAGCGGCAAGCTAAAAGCATATTCATGCAGCATCATATATATATAATATAATCTATCTATGTTTTTGTTTCTCAATCCCACACTATCTTTAGCTGCTTGTGTTGTCTCAGCTCTTGCTAAATCAGATTCAGACAAACGCAATGCGAGGGGGCCGTCTTGCCCAGCCTGACTGAGTCTGAGTACAGGCTGCCGCAGAGCACGCATTGCTGCCTGCTCACTTGAGGCTCGACGAGTCAGCAGCAGCAGACTTGTGACCTACAGGTTACCGGGCTGTGCAGCAGTGCAATGCACATGATGAAGCGAGCAGTGCCTGTGCAATGTGTTCCCTGGGCGGTGCCCTGAGTACAACGTGCCGTCGCACCGCTTGCGAGAACAGAACTAGCTGGCAACAAAATAACAGTTGTTTCAGCCAGCCCGCAGCTTTGCACATGGGTGGTACATCTCTACTCAGTCACACAGTCAGACACACATACATCAGAGTAGTCCTGGCCAGCCGAAGATGATTGTCTCTGTAAAACTTAACTAGCGCTGTAGCAATGTGATTGTTTTTACAAAGGCATTAGGCATGCCGGCCGGGTGAGCGTTACACAGAGCAATTTGGATGCAACTACAAGTAGTGAATAATTCAAGTACTGACCGCCAGTTCGGCAGTTGGTTTGATCAAGAGGTTGTGGGGGGACAAATGTCAATATATTCCCCAGCTTAAAATTGAGGGGGGGGTGTGCCCCTCCTGTTCCCCCATGTCCTATGCCCATGCATACACCATCATTTTGCCCCTGGTGACACCTGACATGCTAAATGCCACCCGCCCATCTCTTCCTCACCACACGGTACAGATGTACCTCTCCTCTGCATCCTACCCCCGCTGTATATCTGTTCTGTTGTTACCACTGAAAAGTGCTTGTTATGCATCTGTAATGCTGTACACCTCTGTAAAGCGCTATGTTATGGTTCTGTATTGGTGTATACCTCTGTAAAGCTCTTTGTTGCTTCTCGAAGCTAGATCCGTGCTTAATAAATACCATGATAATAATAATAATTATCATTATCCTACCCCCATTGTATATCTGTTCTGTTGTTGCCACTGAAAAGCGCTCTGTTATGCATCTGTAATGGTGTATCCCTCTGGAAAGTGCTCCGTAGCTCTCGAAGCTCTGTCTGCACTCAATAAATACCATAATAATAATAATAATAGTAATAATACTAATAATAAGCTTTTTGAATTGCACTTGCTGCTGGATTGATTCGGCTTGTAAGCACTGTAATAATATCTGTATTACCCAACATAATGGAACTAAATCTATCATGCTCAGAAGGATACAAGGATGAGTTGGCTCTGTAGTGGATTCTAAAATGTAAAATGGAGGGCGCATGTCGAGCACTTAATCTATGAGCTATTAACCTGGCAAGTGATGACCTAATGCACCCTCAGCTATAGGGATTTTTGCAATCCAAATAAGGAAGAACCAATCCCTAAGATCTATTCATTTGCTGTTGCAAAAGGGCCAGGGACCTCCTGAAATTCGACCTTTGTCTTGGTGCAAAAACCAAGCACAAATATTATGTTGTGTAGGCTGTGTGGATCACATCTGAAATAATTCTGGTCCTTGGAGAGGAAGCATATAGGGTGGTAGAGCTGTAACATTCTTGGGGTGAATCACATTGGGGGAAACTAACCAGTAGTGTTGCAATACAATCATGCAAGATACATTACAAATATATATACGCAGTAGTTTTAATAGAAAGCAGTGTTGCAGTCAAGAGTAGGCCTGAATCCTCATAGGCCGCTGTTCGAAGACACAGAACAATGAGGCGTTATTCCTTGTTTACCCGATGCATTTTGATTCCCAGACGCTACTAGAAGCACACATGTACAGCCACATTAATTGGGCTTTTGAACTATTATGCAGGAATGTGTGCAGCTGAACAGGCGAGGGGTTGCAACCTAGAACAAAGGTCATACTTTTGGGAAACAAGGCTGAGGTCCCAGGTTGCCAAAACATGAACTAAGATTTAAGACACTAGCGCCCCCCAGAACGATGGTCATTCTATTTGAACTACCAGATGTGTAGAAAAATGGGTCCTAAATCCTTCGCAAACTGGATTGATTAGCGTGACACTAGATTTACTCTTGGGAGGGAGAACTGATAAAGGGGAAAGTAGAGAACAACATGATCTATGATTTATGCCAGTGAGAGCCGAGAGTGGTGCTCCTACAGTGGGGAGGGAATGATGGGGCCACCAATGTATCTGGGTTGAGAAAAGGGATGCTTTGTTAGCCAGGACCAGGCTGACCTTGAAGTCAAACAGCTGAGTTCACTGTAGATACCCAGGTGTACATCACGTGATTAGGTTTGAAGGCAGGGTGGTGCCAGGGGAATTTATTTAAATATTTGGCAGTGATTGAAGATGGACAAGAACATTACCCACGTGAGGCGACGAGGGATGAGAAGACAGCAGAACCAGTCGGAGAATGAGCTGTATGTGATTATTAGCATGTCTATAGGCGGTAGCTAATGCGGGCAGGGGATCAATACTGTATATCGAGTACATCACCTGTGACGATTTCTGTGTTTATAAGGTGAGTTTTGTACAACATATGTGTTACGCTCACCTGGTATCCACGGCGGCGCCACACGATACTTGATGGACGTCTAAGCGCTATCCAGGACCCCTCTATGCTTGGTTATGTGCCAGACATTGGGTAGCTCCTATAACAGGAGAATGGAGGGTTAAGATACGGGTTCTGTGATGGGTGGACTCCCACTTCCTCTGGTCTAAATCACCTCCCTTGGGGTTATAGCTCACCTTAGGTTTTTGTGCATTGAACTCTCCGTCCTGCGTCTCTGTGCATGAGCGCGTGGTTGAGGAGGGCGTTCCGTGGACCTAGTTGCTTCACTGGTCCGTATGCCCTTATATCACATCCAGACTGGCTGTGACTCCGACTCTCTTTGCTGTGTTCCAGGTGAGTTATAATGGGGGTCATTATGAGTACAGCAGAAGGGGGTTAACGGCACCGGTAAGGATGCAGGTGCCATTAAACCACTACCGCCGCATTCCGAGGTCCCTTAGCGGGTCCCACTAGGGCCGGCTGGTTTTACCAGCCGCCCTTAGCGGGACCCGTTAAGGGACCAGGGAGCTAATAACGGGCCCGCTATTTGCGGGCCCGTTATTAGCTCCTTCCCCATTCCCATTGAGCCCTATGGGGGCTCGAATGGGAATGGTGAATGGTTTCAAAATCGGGACTTACCGGGTCCGCATAGGTCGGAATGTCCCGGTAAGTCCCCATTCCAACATCACAGACCTGGACACGGGTTTGGAGGCAGCCATGGTGCTATTAGCACCATGGCTGTCTCCAAACTCGTAATGACCGCCAATATCTTTTCAGTCTTTATTGTCTCTTTCTTTCCCTTCATTTTCTCTGTTTTCTTGACGTCTTTGTTCCACTACGCTGTTCTGTAACAATGTCTCTTTTTGTTTTCACAGGAATGGTTGCGAATTCGGAGTTGCCGTGCCGGATGGCAAAGACCACTGTGAGTTGTTGAAGCGAGGAATGCTGCGCAGTTTATTAGTGTTAATTGCTAACCTGTGTTCTCTTCCCTTCTTTGTACAGGTTGCGGCGATGTTTCAGAGTGATGATCAATCGAAGCGCTGTTTGCCCAGGTAAGAATTGTTATTAATGCTGTCCTTGTTTCTTTACCTTTTCAGGTTGCGGTGAAATTCGGAGATGGGTGAGGTAAGCGAAGCACAGGATGGTTTCAGGACCGGTTACTCAGAGGTAAGTGTTCTTGCTCGCTAATGCTGTTCTTGTTCTTCCAGGTTAGAAATGGAATCCGGATCAAGGGCTTCAGGATCGGAGAAGCAGATGAGCAGGAGCTGGACACGCTGAGCGTTACGCTGCAGGAGTGCAGAATAACGCGAAGCGTGTATTCCAGTTTGGGCATGGCTTATATAGCCAGCCATACCTTAAGGCCCGACCACACCCAAAACACTAGTCTGCATAGCCAGTTCTACAGGCCTCCTTGTTGGATTAAGATTTAAAACTGGTATCGCCTTATTCCTGATAATGAGCCTGGCACCAAAGGTGCCAGGACTGACTCCATATATGTTTCTGATGGAGTTTTAAGGCCCTTGGGGCCACTGTGAAGGGCTTTAACCCCACTGCTGCCAGTGGGCTATTTTACCTGAGGGGGTCAGGGGCATGGATGGTGACAGCATGGCACAGAGCTCTACTGCAGTGGATTCCAAACACCCTGTAACCTTATTTGTTGGTATACAAAATAAAAGCTCTTGTCTTTCTCGAAAAAGGTGCAACCAGCCTTTTTCCCGAGTGGGTTGTATTTTCTTGGTCTGATCGCTGGGGAGTTGACCTACACCAGCTCAAACATTATAGATTACATATGTCACTCCATGGCATCAAAGTTCATCCTTGATCATACTCAAACTGGGTTAAGCCCTCATAGGGTAACAGAATAAGCCTTATTGTCCACATGGGACAATCTCAAAAGACAAGAAGGTTCAGAAGGGCCAACCCCACTCACCCTACCTTGATCTTGCTTCAGCATTTGATAACATAAGCCACTCTCCCCTGCCACTACTCTCCACAAAGTGAGAATTCAGGACGTGGCCCTGCACTGGAAAAACAGATTCCTCTACAGCATCCCCTCGCCTCCACACTCCTTCCCATAATCTCTGGAGTTTCACAAGGGGCCTCCCTCTACACTCTGCTCTTATTCATGAGTTAAATGTGCATACCTTGATTCTAACAAATGCATATTAATGAGGGATATCCTGAAAATCTGTCAGGTTTGTATCCCTTGAGGCCTGGAGTTGGACACTCCTGACTAACACCTCTCTTACTGACAGGCTCGGAAATTTGACCTGCTGAAAATGCGACATGCTTACAAAACAGCCGCCAGACATCTGTTGCACCTTGGACAGGGAAAACACATATACCAATGCCTACATATATGTCTCTGGCAAGCTGACAGGCACAGGGCCACATTGAAAGCAATATGCATCACCCAACGAGCCCTACACGAAAGACATGCAGAAATCCTTCAGTGGAAATGTCCATACGACAAACCACAGCGTCACCTCAGATCCACCACAGCCCACCTACTTAAAATTCCAGTGATGGAATAGCCTGCATGAGAGGCTCTGGGTTCTCCATACAAGCAACAGAAAGCTGGAATTCCCTTCTAAACACCACCTGTTCCCTAGAGGGTCCCTTTTCTTCAGGAAAGCTCTCAACACTCAGTCTCCCCCTAACACTAAGCCACACTCACTTACCCAAGTTACATGAGAAACATCATAGCCAAAGGCTGCTTGAACAAGCCATCATCCACTAACCAATCACTTCCAAAGAAGGCTTCCTGGAAACCTAGCAGGAACAATGTGACCAACCACAGCATCGGCCGTTAGTCCCTTTTCCAGGCTTGCCAAGCTTTAACAAAGGAGCTAATCTCGAATCTTCACAAATGTTCCCAGACAAGCAACAACAAAAACAGGTCACGCTCCATGGAGCAGGAACTAAAGATTCTATCCCTGATGCCAGATGCTACCACATCATCATTCCCATGGTTTGGGACCTGGCAAATCCCGACGGGATAACCACAGGCACCATCTCTGACAGGAGAATCTCCCTCAATTCACCTCTCCTGAGAAAGCACCACCATCAAATAAAGCATGCATGGTTTGCAATCTACACAAAGAACCGATGTATAATCTGATGACCAGAATTCAGTTAAACCATTCTTGTTCAATCACATGATTCATTTATAATCCGTCTCCTCAATCCTATTTGCCCAATCCCACCTCGTCCTATAAAATTCGAATGCCCTTTATCTTAT
This sequence comes from Ambystoma mexicanum, assembly GCF_040938575.1. Classification (NCBI taxonomy): domain Eukaryota; kingdom Metazoa; phylum Chordata; class Amphibia; order Caudata; family Ambystomatidae; genus Ambystoma; species Ambystoma mexicanum. The sequence continues at coordinate 1,268,944,180 of NC_090922.1, forward strand.
GAAAATGTTACTAAATGCTACCTGATAATACAGACTAGTGATACCACAACTAACCCTCTGCTCCATGAAGGACCCGCGAGCTCCGGGAGCTCCGAAAGTCGAATCTGCTTGGAAAACGATGGCGAGCTGCATCCATCTCTTCAATGCACTGTATGAATTCCTGAAACCAATTTTATTAGGAAGACAACCACAAATTAGACATGCAACAGGAGTGCATCACCCAAAAGGCTCTTCACTTGTTTCCAATCATGCTGAAAGGGCAGAAACCCCAAAGCCAACATCGCTGGATGGCCGTTGGTGGCTATAGCAATGCTTATCATTTCTGATTAGATGCAGCCAACCAATTCTCAGTGAATACAAGGCACAGTTATTGTGTAATGTATGTTCCTGCAGTGCATTGTAGTTTTACCACTACAAAGACCAGACCACAGTCTTCCAAACAGCACACAATGTAGCCGCACACTTCAACATACCATCTAAGTTAAACTATTACTTTTCTTTCATCTGTATGACCAAACATTGATCTACCAAGTGTGTATGCAATGTACCATTTCAAATGTAACGTTTACCAGCTATGCATGTAACGGAAATTACTGTAACATACAACCACAGAGCCCACAACTGAAATCAGTTGTTCTGAGAATAGATAGTTATGTCTGTATACGTTGCTAACACTACCTTGTTTTGCAGCAACCTCATACTAGGTGGCTGTATCCCAGGCCCAAATGTGGCTCTCATTCCAGTAATCACTTAATCAATGACATAGCAAATCAACAACAACCAACGTATAAATACTGCAAATACAAGGTTTCAGTACTAGGTATTTCCTCTAAAGAAATTGTCATTTTCCTTCCTTCAAATCATATATCATGTAATGGCCCCCTCCTGCAATGCACTATACTGTTTACCATATATGTTCAGACTATAGTTTTCTGAATTTAAAGACAACCTAAAGTGCGTCAACGCTGCGACTGTCACATAACACAACACTTATATGTGTGCCCTAATTGTGAGAAAAAAGTGATTCACAGAAAAAAATCGACTCAATTTCTATGAGCCTTTCTAAATTGGCCCAAGGACAATCAATATGGCCAATTAGATTGCACTTCTATTTCCATTTGTAAGTAACGTCAGTTTTTGTGTTTTATCTAGATGGGTGTAAGCCGGGCGTAGCTTTCATGAACCCCGCTCCTTTATGTTTGTCTAATGTTTTGTGATGCAAACAGTGCTGAGAAACTGTAAAGAACACCCGGTTTGCACGTATGCATCAAGCATTTATCCATAGCCTAAGCATGTGCCATAGTTCAGAATTTCTGCTTCTTCACGGGTCTGTCAGTTCGGATCCTGCCTCAGATACTTTGCTGCATCCATAAGACAGATCTTAACTAACATGGCTCTGGAAGCCGTACATTTCACGCGATCCATTAGCAAGCACAGGGGACCAGAGCCCTTCCCCAAACTCCCGTGCTTCTGGAGGGGATGGAACTTTGAATTAAATGTATATTCTAGATGAATAAGCTCGAAACAAGTTAGTGCACACGCAGTAAGATGAATCTATCCATCATATGAATTTACTGTAAAAACCTATATTTGTTTTGCCTCTATCCACATGGATTCAATCACCGTAGCTGTTTTGTCATTTTCTAAATACATGGGCTCAGCTCTGTGGGACGGCGGCTCATCAGTTACTGAGCGAGCAGGCTGTCAGGGGCAGCACGCATCATTTATAACTGCCTGGCACCCGGAGATCAGAATCTTCCCCGGGAGCCCGATTCTTTGATGGCTCGGAAATAGACTGGCTTGAGCCGATAACAGCTCTTGCAAATGTAAAGGGGGAAACTGAGCTCCAATCTGGTCTTCTTCTTGAAAGATCCTGAGGGCTGGAGATGTTTTTTTTTTTTTTTTAGGTGATGGCTCAGCTGAAACCGAACATGGTTTCATGTTGTATCTTTCTAGTCCTTGGAAATATGATTGGGTGCTGTGCATTGCATATCAGATTACAGATACTCGTGTAGGCGATTCCATGAGAGGCCGCTGAAGGATGCTGAAAGAAACTTCTTCAGCATCAGATAAAAATCTTTCCATCACAGACTAGAAAGGACATCGGTCATCTGTGTATGTATAGCTTTTTTCTACCAAAGATTGCGAAATTCTAGCAGGACACGCTGACAAGAAATAAACATTCTTTTATTGTGAAGCATACAGCAGAATATCAAATCATAATTTTTCTGTAATTGGTATTTGATATGGTATACAATGCTACGTAGTTTATGGCAGGCCCTTGGATACAAAGGAAAAAAGTAGATTTGTTTGTTCATTTGTTCATTTTAAGGTTCCAAGAGACAGAGGTGGGTTTTTAATCAACTGCACCGCTGATTCAAAACATAATAATTGTGTGCGCGAGTAGCCTGGTGGCACTCTAAACTGTAAATATAAGCCATGTCTGGTTATGACATGGTGATACTGGGGCCAGAGGATGATACATCCACATAGTAGTAACAGCTTGGTAAGCAGTGCTTCTGTCATGAGAGGGCTGGTATTTATTAGCTGTCTGTTTTGAGTGTTTCCACACTTGCCATATGGACCAAGCCCAGGAAACTGCTCTTTCGATTTACCTGAGGAAGTTGACACCTTCCCCTCCAGGGCACAGGACCCCACCCTGGGAGATCCCCATGGAACCAGGGCTTCAAAGAGAAAGTCCTGAAATTAAAGAAAACACTCTCACACTCGGGTGCTGATCACTGGATTCCATTTGAAGTGGGCGGATGTGGGAAGGGATGTTAGAGAAGCCAGAAGACAGGTTTTGGCCAAGAGAAGGATTCCACCATCTTAGATTCCACTGGGGCTAAACTTCCTGCCTCTCCCCACTGCAGACACATACTCTGGGGATGGCATCAGAATGCAAAGGGCACTTGTTACAGCAGCCTGGATTGGACCCCTGACACCAGGCTTGTTTTGGACCAATCCACTGTAGCATTTTGCTTTAGAAGGGTTAGGAACTCTGTGCTTAATTGAGTCATCTTTGGACTTTAAGTGCCAGGCTGTTATGCAAGTCTATGCGAAAAGGACGAGCATACTCGTCCTTGGCACTTATTAAGACAAGAAGGATTAACCTGGAACTCTGTTTGGGATCTAGTCTGTTTCAAAGTCCTATGCCATAGAGGTGAAGATAGAAGCTTCCAAGGAAGAATACAGTTCATCCCCTTACTCACTACAATGCAATGGAACCAGGATCCTGCTTTCTGGAAGTGAAGCACATCATGTAAGGGCCAGGCAGGGGTGGATTGGCCCGTCGGCCAAATTACTTTGGCCTGGGAAAGGCTGGGCCAGTTTCATATGCCACCTCTGGGGCCGGTTTTATTTTGTAAGTGATGTTGCCTGCCATGCTCGCCGCACAGTGGCACACAGGTGGATGTATTCATGCGTGCACACTTCACATTCATCAAAGAAAGTAAACACTTAGTTACTAACTGTTTACTTTGCTTTTATGAATGAATGCAACACAATAGAGGCCATGCTGGAAGTGTGACCTGCATGGCGCCAGCCAGGAGGCAGACAGCCCCGGCCTGCCCCTGCTCCGGCTCCATCAAGAACAACAGCAAATGGTGGGGTGGGTCAGTCGTGTGAGCTGAGGCTGAGCTTGTGACCCTCAAGTCCTGTCCATGTTTGCTTTTGCAGGCCTGCAAGCTGCCTGAGTGGGGGGAGGGGGTGGTCCGGGGCTGCAGCCTGCCTGACTCCTCACTTGAGCTCCGTTGGCTTGGTGCAGGTCCAGGAGGGCTGAGTGGCTGTGTTGCTATGTAGCAACAGGCTGAGGCAGCCAATCACGTGTGCAATGTGGATGTCCCATGAGCATAATGGGATGGGTCACAGTGCCACCACCATACTCCAGCACATGCTGACTGAGAGCAGATTTGGACTCCAAGGAAGGAAGTGGTGACTACAATGGAGGGACTGCTGGAACACTGTTAGCAGGTCTCAGCTCAGCGTTAGGGCAAAAGTCGAAGTCGAGACGTGAGTTTGATATGTAGAAAGGTATGAGTGGTGTTGATGGGTGGCACATCTAGTGCCTACCTTTGCCAGCTTCTTTTAGCCTTGGCATTCCCTTCACGCCTGCTAGGGCTGTCATATTATGCAATTTATTGTTGTGAAGTGCTGCTGCTGTTCAATCTGTGTGGGGCGGCGGACTGTCGCTAGGGCCGCATATATCTTCAGGGAAGGTAGATCCGGTAGGGGAGAAGGGGGGCCCTGGGGGAACACGAAGCGTTTCCCCCCGGGGAAGTTTTTGGCGCTGCACACGGCCAGCGAGTGGCCGTGGGGGCAGAGCGCCTCCCCAGGGTATTTAAGGGGCTAGGGAAGGTTCGGGAGGTAGGGGACAGTCAGACTTGGTGATTGTATCAGTCCTGTCGCCTGCTCCCGAGCCTTCCCTGAGAGAGCTGGGCCTAGTGCGAGTGTAGAGCAGGTGAGGTAGGGTTTGTGTGAGTTAGAGTGGGTGGTTAGGCAGCTTAGTTAGTTCAAATAACAATAATTTTGTGAATTTTATAGTGAGGGGTGCCGTAGATAAGACACCCCTCTTTTATTACCTGAGTGTGCCGGCGGGTATTATTAACAGCTGTTGCTTTCGATAGCAGGGCAGACAGCACAGCTCCGTTACGTGAGAGTAGGGAATTATTGCATTACGGCCGTCATCCGTTGCCTGGGGAGTGGGGGGTCTGTTTAGGTGGGGGTGGATCAGTACGGCAGGTTTCCTGGGCCCCTCATGTATGGCTGGTTGCTGATTCTGTCTCCTAGGCGTTTGTGCTCGGTAGCATTTAGATGTTGTGAGGGGGCACTGCAGTTCCCTTAAAGGGACAGCGTTATTTTTCCAGTGACGGTGCGGTGCGGTATAAGAGCAGCTAGGGGGCAGTGTTTTCTGTTGCCTTTTCAGCCCCAAATTGCTCCGGGGCTGTAGGTTTGGTGGCAGGTTTTAGTGGAGGGGGTTTCTTAGGGCAGGGGTTGTATTAAAAGGGGGTTTATATAAAAATAAATAAATAAATAAATAAATAATAAAGTGCGGAGTCCCGTGTGTGTGCACGGTGGCATTCTCCGGCCTAAGAGGGCACTGCAGTTCGCTTAAAGGGACCGCGCTTCATTTCCTGTGATAGTGCGGTGCGGCCTGCATGCCGCCAGGGGGCAGTGCAGGAATTTCTTTTGGGCCCCAATTCTTCGTGAGCTTCTGGTTTTTGGGGGTATTTTCTTCTCTGGGGCAGGTCAGGAGCGAAAGGGTTTTTTGTTTAGGGCAGGGTTATTATTGAAAGGGGGGGTTTAAAAATAAATAAATAAATTAAAAAAAATAATAAAAAATATTCTGTTAGGTCCACAATTATTTAATATATTTTATACATTGGAATTACATCATTTAATTTATTTTATTAAGTATATTTGCTTTATAGCCCAACATTGTTTAGGGGGTTTCCCAATTTTTGGGGTTTGTCCACGGTTAGGTGCTGGCTCGGTGGCTTAGTTAGGTAGTGAGTAGAAAGGGGCATATTTTTTAGTGCACATTCAGAGTATTAGTGCACAATGGTGGGCAGGGAGCTAGCAAAACGGGTTTGGTGGATGCTAGGGCTCTGAGGGAGGCCCTGGAAATTATCAGCAGGGCATCTAAGGCACAGCTGGAAGGTACGGTGGTGGAGATCACGGGCGAGGTGGAGTTAGGTGGTGGTAGGCCGCAGCGTAGAGCAGCGGCAGATGGGGCTCTCGCGGCAGTGGTGGCATGCACCCCCACGGCGGGGAGAGGGGAGGTTTGGGAATCCAGGGGCAGGAAGATGAGGTGGGAGATCGACAGGAGAGCGTCCAGGGGTGAAATGATTTCGGGGGGGGGAGTCAGTTAGGGATGGAGCTAATAATGACCAAGGGGAATTAGGGGAGGTGAGGAGTGCTCGGAAAGGGGTGAGTCAGGGGAGCCACGGTGGGGGGGCTGAGGGGGTGCAGAAAGAGGCGACTGGGCAGAGGGGGAAAGGGGGTCAATACCTGCGGAAGAGTGCAGGTGGGAGAAGGAGAGAGAGGTCCCCATTAATTGAGGAGGTTAGGGAGGGGTGTGGAACGGCCCCCCGGTTAAGAGGAGTGGGGGCAGAGGGCGCTGCGCAGCCCCCGCTGTTCAAGAGGATGGAGAGGATTTAGGAACGGCCCCTCCTTGGTCCGCGCGAGGAGAGTCTAGAGGGTGCTGTACGGCCCCTAGCGAGGAGGATTACAGGGTGGAGGACAGCACGCCTCGCCCGAGAGAAGAGGACCAGGCAGGGGTTTCTGCGGCTCCGCCGAGAAGACGTCGGATGAGTGGCGGGGCGGACACCCCGGGCTCGCAGGAAGAAGATCGACTCAACTCGAGCATGAGCTCGCAGCCACAATGGTATTTAAGGGGTGATGAAGTTGGTTTTGAGGTTTATGTGGGGCAGTGGGAGGAAGAAGGTTATAGGGCTGTAAGGGAAAGGGGGGAGGAGAGAAGAAGTTTGAGGGGGAGTGGGAAAGACAGGTGAAGGGCGGTCGAAGGGCTAGAGGTCGGAGGAGCAACTGGCTGGGTGAGTCTGCTGACATGATTTGTCCCCGCAGTAGGAGCCCTGTAAGAAAAGTGATGAGGAGCATCGGTGTGGACGCCAGACTGCAGACGGGCTGTGTTGAAAGAGGTGAGCGGGAAAGGGAATGGTCATCAGCATGGCAGAGAGGGGACACGAGAATGGGGATGGAAAAGGAAGGGTATTGTCTGCAAGGGGCAAGGAAAAAAGTTGGGGTACAGGCCATTGGTGCCTTGGGGGATGAAAAGGGCATTTGCTCAGTGGAGATTCAAACTGACAAGGTGGTGGAGCCATTGCCGCTCGAGGTACAGGGTGCAAAAGAAAAGGAGGTTGAAGTGAAAGGCAAGGAGAAAAAACTGCCGTACATGGGTATCACAAAACCTTTGGGGGCGCACTTGATGGCAGCGACCAGGGAGAAGATTCAGGCGGGGGAATTTGTAGATGTTTTTAAGTTGCTCCATAGGGAAGTGAGAGCAAAGGAGGGGTCTAAAGAAGAAGAGAGGGAACTGGCTTCGCGCCCAAGGGTCCCGGTGACTATTGAGAATTGGACGTCGGCATTTATCATTTATGCCAGTGTATATTGTGAAAAATTCCCAGAGAGTTGCGTGGCCCTGCTTAAATATATGGACGTAATTAGGAGGGCGTTCACAAGTTTTGGGGGTTTTGCCTGGGTACGCTATGATGAGGAATTCAGAGCGAGAATGACGGAGGACAGTCAGGCGGTCTGGGGGGAGATAGACATGGATCTTTGGCTGCAATGGATGGCTCCAACGAGGCCTGCCCCGACATTGCACACAGCAAGTGGGCTGCCTGTGCCTTACCGGCCCTTTCTTGGTCGCCCCGCCCATGAGGGGGCGGGGGGAGGAGGCGGAGAACAGCCCTCGACAGCATGTTGGGCGTTCAATAAAGAAGGCTGCACGAGGTGGATGTGCACATTTAAACACGAGTGCAGCAGGTGTGTGGGTCGGCATCCGGTTATGGATTGTTTTCAGGCAGGGGACAGTGGGTCAGGGCGATGAGCGGGGCAAGGAGGTGGGGGGAAGGACCGCATGCCAGGTAAATTGGGGTGTGCTGGTAGGTCGGGCTCAGTTTATCGTAAAAGGAGGGGGGGCACAAGGTTTGATGAAAGGTTTTGGGGCGATTTAAATGGGGTAGGGGAGAGGTGAGGAGGAAGAATAGTAGGTAGGGGAGGACCGCAGAGGGGTGTAACTGTGGAAATTGTTAAGGGGTGGTGGCCGTCGTTTGGAGGGCATAGTTGACGGTGGCGAAGCCCTCATGCTTGCCGCACAACAGGGTGAGTAAGCTTCAGGCTGCATGGACGGAGGTGCGGGAGCGCCTCTGGTGCAGCAGGGGGAAGTGATGAGATGGGTCTGCAAGGACAGGGGTGCACTAGAGCCCCTGATGCAGCTGGGGGAAAAAAGGTGAGCGAAGCAAGGTGCTGGAAGAGGAATTTATGTGGAATGGTCTGCATGGACGGGGGGGCAGGTTTGGGGCCTGGTGCAGCGGTGGAGAGGAGTAAGGCAGAGAAGGGGCCTGCATGGACAGGGGTACACTAGGGCCCCTGGTGCAGGTGGGGAAACAGGTGGTAATGGACGCAAGGAGCTTGAAGATTAGTAATATGGAAGGGACTGCATGGACGGGGGTGCAGGTTTGGCCCCTGGTGCAGTGGCGAGAGGAGTAATAAAGTAAAGAGCCTGCATGGACGGGGGTGCACATGGGCCCCCGGTGCGGGGGGGCAATGCAGGGATAAATTAATAAGGTGATGGAAGGTGGGGGGGCAAGGGTGAGCAGGAGGGTAATAGTTTAGGGGAAAAAGGGGGGGCTAAGTGGGTTTAGGTGTATTGATTAAAGGTTGGGTGAAAGGGGCGGAATATAGGGGGACAGCCCTGCAGAACCGTCTCACCACTTTTCCCGACGACAGAGGAGATCTCCCGCCGGAGAGTCTTCTTCCCTTAACTGGTGGGGACAACCAGTTGCTGCCTTCTTTTCGCCGTCCCGAAGCATCTCGTGGCCGCCTTGCCTGTGCCAGGGTGTTTCCGGAGAGGGTTAAGGAGATGGCCAGAAAGGATATGGTACTGAGGAAGGTGTTACTAGTAGTGTGGGAAAGGTTAGGAGGTTGGAACTCATTAACTTAGGAGGGGTGCAGCATCTGAAGGTAGCAGGCTGGGCTATTCAGAGGAGTAGGTGAATAGGTTGGGACGCTGGGAGTAAGGGAGATACAAAGGGTATGCCAGGGACCGGGTCAAACGGAATGTCGTTATAACATTTTTTCAGTAGGTAGCAGGAGTGTTGCATTTATTAGGATGTTGTTGATTTGTAAGTGATTTTGTAATTTCCTTTTCAGATGCTGCTAGGAGGTACGGTCAGATGTCAAAAATCTGGTTTTTGGGACATTCTAGGGTTAAGTGGGCGGGGCAAGAAGCTGAGAAAGGGTTGTTGGCAGGCAACTGGGGTGCAACTATAAAGATGTTGTGGTAAGATGGTCCGGGTTTGGGGGGCGGGGCTGGGATCAGTTGCTTCCTATGTTGGCTGGGTTGAGGGGAAACTATGGGCCTCCAGTTGGGGGGGGGATATGTCTTGGTGGGGAAAATGATCTGGTAAGGGATACAGGTGTGGCTCTTCTTAGGAAAATAAAAAGGGTTTTTTGTTATGGGTCCGACAAGTGTGGCCTCAAGCAACTGTAGGGGGGACTAAGTGTTTGCCACAGAGAGTTGGGTGGGGAGCGAGAAATGAGGGTCTGATAGAGCGGGCAAGGAAGGGGATAAACAGAGAGATGGTAGACTTTTGTACATCAGTGTCAGTACAGGTTTGGGACCGTAAGGAGATGGTTTAGAAAGGATTGATTAGATTTAGAGGGGATGGGTAAACTTTCCGGTTTGGGGAACAATCATTATCTGGCGGACTTGAGCTCTTGGCTGGGAGATTGGTTGAGGAGTGGAGGTAGGAAAATTGGTGGGGAGGGGGGTGGGGCAGAAAGAACACCTCGGGGGAGGGCTTTTCTGGTGCCGGGGGCATGGCCCCTTTTGATGTGGGGGGAGGGAAGCACAATGGGGGAATGACACGGGAAAGGATGGGGTGGCGCTGTTTGCACAAGCGGGCCACCACGGGGGAACAGGTATTGAGCCTGGAGGGGCATGGCCCCGGGGAGAAAGCGGGACGCCTGGAAAAGGGGTAAGGAGACGGTAGGGTCCAAGGGATAGTTAGGGAGGAAATGGCTTTATTTAATTATTTAATTGTTGGGTTAAATGAGAATGTTTAATTATTTAATTGGTTGTTTAAAATATGTCTTTAGTTTGTAAGGCCATGGAGCCAGGTAAGCGTTTAATTGTAAGCTTTGGCCTGTCACATTAAAGTGACCTTTTCCACTTTTAAATGAGTCTGGGTTTTTGTGCAGTAAGCCAAAAGGGGGGTCCCGGGGGGAACGCGAAGCGTTTTCCCCCCGGGGATGTTTTTGCCACTGCACACGGTCAGCGAGTGGCCGTGGGGGCAGAGCGCCTCCCCAGGTAGTCTGGGTTTTTGTGCAGTAAGCCAAAAGGAGGGTCCCGGGGGGAACGCGAAGCGTTTCCTCCCGGGGAAGTTTTTGGCGCTGCACACGGCCAGCGAGTGGCCGTGGGGGCAGAGCGCCTCCCCAGGGTATTTAAGGGGCTAGGGAAGGTTCGGAGAGGCAGGCGACAGTCGGACTTGGTGATTGTCTCACCCTCCCACCCCCTTCATTTTGGGTTAGGTCTGGTGTCTGGTTTTAGGAAAGGGGGATGGAGGACCATTGTACTTGGTTTCGGCGGGGGTTTTTTACGTTCCATGTCAAGGTGTTACAGGGTTTTCTGGTCTGTTAAGGAGCTATTATAGGGTAGTTTTGTGTGACAGGTCGGGGCATCAGTGAAGTTGTAAGGTGCAATTTTGTTGCTGATGTGGCAGGTCAGACTGGCTTCAGGTCATAGGATGGGGGAGATTGGTGTAGAGGGGAGTTTGAGGGGTATTGAAGTGGTCCTGGGCTCCGGGGGCATGGCCCCTTTTGATGTGGGGGGAGGGAAGCACAATGGGGGAATGACACGGGAAAGGATGGGGTGGCGCTTTTGCACAAGCGGGCCACCACGGGGGAACAGGTATTGAGCCTGGAGGGGCATGGCCCCAGGGAGAAAGCGGGACGCCTGGAAAAAGGGTAAGGAGACGGTAGGGTCCAAGGGATAGTTAGGGAGGAAACGTTGTCAGCAGAAGGGCCGTGGGCGGATGCATACTATCATGCATTGTTGTTTAACTACAAAGCCTGGGTCAGTCTCTATACTGCATCTCCTTTGGGTAGCATGAACACAGGAGGGGCTAGCTTCCTATTATTTACAGATGTTCAAGAAATAAGCTGCAACGCAAGAGCGCCATAGTTCTATGATGTGGTCGGGTATCGCGCTACAAGGAGGTGGGTTATCCAAAGAGCGGGCAGGTATGCTGGGGGAGGAGCGGTCAGGTACCACGTTTTTTATAGCAAATAGCGGATGGTGCGGTCGCCGAACACTTTGTGAACACGACCACAGTTAGGGGTCAAAATTCAGTGGGTGCAAGCACAATCTACAGGCCGCGTTTAGAAACCATGCTCCCTGCAACGCCAGAGGGTTGGTTGTGTGCCTGAAGCCAGAATTTGTGGATTTAGGGAGTTTAATGTGCCATTCGCGTTGGTGCGGGCCGAGATGGAGGTGGATAGTTAAACCTTTTTAGGGTGGTCCTGCTTCGGACCTCAGGGTGATTGCCATTCCGACAGTTGCGGGGGGATGGAGTTCTGTGGTTGCCAAGCGGTGTGACGGGTCTGGCTTTTAGAGCCATCCAGCAGATATAGGCCATTCGTTTTTTTGTCCTTTGAGTAGGCGCCGTCTTGTGCAGAGCAGAGTTCGGAGGAATATGCAAGTTTTGCTTTTGTTTGAGTTTTGGGGTTTTTTTTGTTCGCCGTGCCATGGGTGCAGGGGTGCGGTTTGAGGGTGTTTTTCAGTGCGATTTCATTTAGCAGGGCATTGCTTTGTGTTCCCTTTCAGGCGGCCGTGCTGAGGGGTTTGATCACGACTCAGGCGGTAAGGGTTTTACGGCGGCGTTAACAGCGCCGACCCTTACCGCCTGAGTACGAGGTCCCTTAGCGCCATGGCGGACTTAACACCTGCTTTTAGCAGGTGTTATAATCCATGGCGCTAAGGGACCATGGAGTTAATTACGCCACCGTAATTTACGGTGGCGTAATTAACGCCTTCCCCACTCCCATTATGCCCTATGGGGCAAAAATGGGAATGGGGAAGGGTAAATGGGGATTGGGGACTTACCGCCCCGCCAAGGTCGGAATGGGGCGGTAAGTCCGCCAACCACCATGGCGTAAACGTAGTTTACGCCATGGTGGTAAAGTCACGGCCCAGGCGGTAACTTACCGCCTGGGTCGTGATGAGGCCCAATATCAGTAAGGTTGGGCACTAAAAATATAATATGAGGTACACCAAGCCTGTCTTTTGTTGGTGCAGCTGCTGGCTTGCTAAACTCAATTAAATCGTGCCTTGAATAACTGCTGAACCCATATGCATGCATAATTATTGGCCGACCCCATACCCTCACCCATAATAATTTGGCTCACACAGTGTTTGTCAAGTGTTGGCAATAAAAGGCTGTATGTTTTTATTGTACAGATATGGTTATGGAGATAACAATAATCACATATCATAATAGTAACATACTTTTTTGGCACCGGGTCCTGGGGTTACCCCCTCTGGCCCGTGCCTGCCTTCTCATGTCCCACGACTTGTTGTGGGCACCGTACAGTGCCTTGTACCTCTTTTCCTTTGTTCTTCTACCTTGTTTGTAGGGTGGGAGGGTTCTGTGGTAAAAAGAAAAGGTTGGAAGGCACTGAGTAAACAGTGCACCTCCTGTTTGTTTGGGTCCCCGTACAGGGCCACAAACTGATTCATGCTGCTCTCATTTATAAGCCCAGGCAGGCCTGGGTCTTTCATATGTATAGTAGTGGGGGCTTCTGTGTTCCAGCCCCCAGCCGGATAGCCGACTGTCTGGCCCCCTGGGTGGGCAGGTCTTTGAACCTGGGCCCTGCCTGACTGTTGGTTTCCTTAGGTGCTTAGCACCTTGGTGCCTGGAGGAAAGGGTGAGGTGATTGTTCACACCTCGCCCTTCCTCAGCTTTGTGTTGCATAGACTGCATGTCTCTCTAGCTGGGGGGAGGAGAGGAGCAGACGGGGCGAAGCTGGGCTGCCCCTCTCCTGGCCTGCTGATGGTAACAGCGGTTACCCTGCCTCGCTTTGGGCGGCGCTGCAGCATTGCCCAACACTTGTGTATAAGCGCATTGTAAATGCAATGTCACAAATGCTGCCCTTTTTTCTTGTGCGGCCGTGGTTAGCTAATGGTCTTCTTTTACCAGAACAGACACGTTGTAAATGGCAAGGTTTTTGTTAACGTACAGATTCAGGATGGTTCATTGAGTGTGAGATTATGCCTTAGTGCATCACATCTTTCCACGGGTGGCATGGTAGGGTTTGCTGAGGGACCAGGTAGGCAGTGCTGGAAAAGCTGGCTCAGTGGGTTGAGCGCTTGCGGTTTCATAATGTAACTCACTCCTACTTTTCTTTTATGTGCATCCCAAAGGCATCCCAAAGGTACCGAAGCCCCACTTCCGGTAATGCATGCACTCATGTGTAGAGCCAAGAGACCGCTGCTATGCTAGACATTTACATTAGCTGCTGCTGCAACAGTGCATTGGATGACACAATTGCCTGGGCATTTCGTCTTGTTTGTCTTGTTCCAACATGAATTGCAAGGGCCAAACCTTATGGCAGCCGCCCCTAAGTGAGATGGGGGGCTGCAGCAATGGACTGCCAAAGTCTGTGCTTGCAAATACACAAACCAGACAGGAATGTTTTTGTGGAAGTAATGGGGCCTTAAACATTCTTTTTGCACAGCAAATTACTGTTTTGCTGCTGGTTAAGCGCGGGCCGGTTGGAGCACCATGTGCTCTTTCCATAGAGTGTGTGTGATTTTCTGGATGCCAGTGGGTGCGGCAGGTGGAGTGGCTACAGATAACCGGATAAGACAATGTTATTGCAAATGTGTGTTCTCTTTTGAGGGACCGCAAAGCAATCTGAAAATATGTTTCGGAGAGGCAAACGTTTTTCTTGATTATGTATCAAGGAAAGGGAAAGTAACTATACGGGATAAATGGCAAGTGCATGCACTCTTGTCCTTAATAGCAAGAGCTCCACGCTAGTCCTTAATAGCAAGAGCTCCACGCTAGGGAGAACAAACCTAGTTCGGTTCCTACTGTTATTATGTTATTGGCTATGAGGGACGTTTATATTGGACAATGATACACACCTATATACATCAGCAGAGAGGGGGCGCGCTACGTGGGCGGCCCTAATTTTGTTGGGTTCCTTGTGGTGCTGACTACACTTCTTAGCCGTACGCACACCTGTCTTTTTCCATTGTCACAGTCTTGTTTGTGCTTGCTCTGTCAGATTCCGGTAGTGCTTTTCTTTACTGCTTGCTTGTGTCGTGGTCTGTGGATGATGTAGTGCTCCCACGCATGTTGTAGGTATAGTTGCACTTGAGAGAGCGCGAAGGGTAAATTATCTGGACATAGAGATTTTCCGGGGTACTGGGTGCTTAGGGATAGCTGGGTATTATAACACGCATTGCTCTGTCAGGGCATGTTTGCGCTACATGTGCTCAAATTGGATTGGTAACAAACTGTTATAGTAACAGATCACAATTTTCATTTGTGGCGCTTTGGTGCAAGGAAAATGGTGGCGAGTTACATAACCTCTATGAGTGGGGGAGCTTTTCCAGCTGACAAAGAAGCAGGTCCGGCAGTTGTTTATAAATATAGCGGGTGTGGATTAATTTTGTATTAGGAGAAGAGTAGTTTACTTTCTTAAATGCCAGGCTATTATGCAGGTCTATGCAAAAAGGCCAAGCATACTCGTCCTTGGCACTTTTATCAGAGCAAGAATTACTGAAGTGCCAATTGGAGACCATGCTTTTGGGTGCAATTCAGAAGGGGCATGGGAGTTATGAAAGGGCATTAATCTATGAGTTACTGGGGGGTTATGTTTTGAATGGGGCGCGCAAAGGATTGGATTAGCTGTTGGTGTGGACACAAACAGTTTACAGTATATCTGCCGCCCGGGGCACCTTTAAACAGGCAGCATTTCCTTTTTATGTTTTAGAAATGTTTTGCCCAGTCTAGGCATTGAAAGAAGCAATAAATGCTTGGAAGCGCACAGGTTTCACGGTTGTGGGTTATAACGAAAGAGTGCAGCCAGACAGAAACGCGTTCATGGCACAGTGGGTTTGGTTAGTTATTCACCAAAGGTTCCAAAGTTGGCAAAAGGGCCAGGAATCTGCAGGTTCGAATCCCAGCAAGGGCATCTCAGCCTTTCACCCTGCTGAGGTTGATAGATGAGTACCAACACAGGTTGGGTGATATTGTATGCATAGTTGTTCTATAAAAAAGAGTTTAAGCATAAGTGCTATACAGTAACATAGTATCATTTGGCCTTGGTTGTCTGCTTGCATTTACAGTAATTTGACAATATGGATCTATACACACAGATATTAATGATACATATGGTGATCCATTCTTGTATGAAATGTTAGTTAGGGAGGAAATGGCTTTATTTAATTATTTAATTGTTGGGTAAAAATGAGAATGTTTAATTATTTAATTGGTTGTTTAAAATATGTCTTTAGTTTGTAAGGCCATGGAGCCAGGTAAGCGTTTAATTGTAAGCTTTGGCCTGTCACATTAAAGCGATCTTTTCCACTTTTAAATGAGTCTGGGTTTTTGTGCAGTAAGCCAAAAGGGAAAAGCACAGGTGCTTTGCAGGTTTTAGTGAAGATGGGCAAGTAAGAGGTTTGACCACGGCCCCATGCCGCATGTATATGCTGAAACACTTATTTTCTTTCCACTGTTTACCCTTGTACCGTGATGAGCTTTTGTATCAGGGGACAGAGTAACGCAGTCTCCATGCCGCACGTTGTCAGCAGAAGGGCCGTGGTGCCGATGCATACTATCATGCATTGTTGTTTAACTACAAATCCTGGGTCAGTCTCTATACTGCATCTCCTTTGGGTAGCATGAACACAGGAGGGGCTAGCTTCCTATTATTTACAGATGTTCAAGAAATAAGCTGCAACGCAAGAGCGCCATAGTACTATAATGTGGTCGGGTTTCGCGCTACAAGGAGGTGGGTTATCCAAAGAGCGGGCAGGTATGCTGGGGGAGGAGCGGTCAGGTACCACGTTTTTTAAAGCAAATAGCGGATGGTGCGGTCGCCGAACACTTTGTGAACACGACCACAGTTAGGGGTAAAAATTCAGTGGGTGCAAGCACAATCTACAGGCCGCGTTTAGAAACCATGCTCCCTGCAACGCCAGATGGTTGGTTGTGTGCCTGAAGCCAGAATTTGTGGATTTAGGGAGTTTAATGTGCCATTCGCGTTGGTGCGGGCCGAGATGGAGGTGGATAGTTAAACCTTTTTAGGGTGGTCCTGCTTCGGACCTCAGGGTGATTGCCATTCCGACAGTTGCGGGGGGATGGAGTTCTGTGGTTGCCAAGCAGTGTGACGGGTCTGGCTTTTAGAGCCATCCAGCAGATATAGGCCATTCGTTTTTTTGTCCTTTGAGTAGGCGCCGTCTTGTGCAGAGCAGAGTTCGGAGGAATATGCAAGTTTTGCTTTTGTTTGAGTTTTGGGGGGTTTTTTGTTCGCCGTGCCGTGGGTGCAGGGGTGCGGTTTGAGGGTGTTTTTCAGTGCGATTTCATTTTGCAGGGCATTGCTTTGTGTTCCCTTTCATGCGGCCGTGCTGAGGGGTTTGATGGCAATATCAGTAAGGTTGGGCACTAAAAATATAATATGAGGTACACCAAGCCTCTCTTTTGTTGGTGCAGCTGCTGGCTTGCTAAACTCAATTAAATCGTGCCTTGAATAACTGCTGAACCCATATGCATGCATAATTATTGGCCGACCCCATACCCTCACCCATAATAATTTGGCTCACACAGTGTTTGTCAAGTGTTGGCAATAAAAGGCTGTATGTTTTTATTGTACAGATAGGGTTATGGAGATAACAATAATCACATATCATAATAGTAACATACTTTTTTGGCACCGGGTCCTGGGGTTACCCCCTCTGGCCCGTGCCTGCCTTCTCATGTCCCAGGACTTGTTGTGGGCACCGTACAGTGCCTTGTACCTCTTTTCATTTGTTCTTCTACCTTGTTTGTAGGGTGGGAGGGTTCTGTGGTAAAAAGAAAAGGTTGGAAGGCACTGACTAAACAGTGCACCTCCTGTTTGTTTGGGTCCCCGTACAGGGCCACAAACTGATTCATGCTGCTCTCATTTATAAGACCAGGCAGGCCCGGGTCTTTCATATGTATAGTAGTGGGGGCTTCTGTGTTCCAGCCCCCAGCCGGATAGCCGACTGTCTGGCCCCCTGGGTGGGCAGGTCTTTGAACCTGGGCCCTGCCTGACTGTTGGTTTCCTTAGGTGCTTAGCACCTTGGTGCCTGGAGGAAAGGGTGAGGTGATTGTTCACACCTCGCCCTTCCTCAGCTTTGTGTTGCATAGACTGCATGTCTCTCTAGCTGGGGGGAGGAGAGGAGCAGACGGGGCGAAGCTGGGCTGCCCCTCTCCTGGCCTGCTGATGGTAACAGCGGTTACGCTGCCTCGCTTTGGGCGGCGCTGCAGCATTGCCCAACACTTGTGTATAAGCGCATTGTAAATGCAATGTCACAAATGCTGCCCTTTTTTCTTGTGCGGCCATGGTTAGCTAATGGTCTTCTTTTACCAGAACAGACACGTTGTAAATGGCAAGGTTTTTGTTAACGTACAGATTCAGGATGGTTCATTGAGTGTGAGATTATGCCTTAGTGCATCGCATCTTTCCACGGGTGGCATGGTAGGGTTTGCTGAGGGACCAGGTAGGCAGTGCTGGAAAAGCTGCCTCAGTGGGTTGAGCGCTTGCGGTTTCATAATGTAACTCACTCCTACTTTTCTTTTATGTCCATCCTAAAGGCATCCCAAAGGTACCGAAGCCCCACTTCTGGTAATGCATGCACTCATGTGTAGAGCCAAGAGACCGCTGCTATGCTAGACATTTACATTAGCTGCTGCTGCAACAGTGCATTGGATGACACAATTGCCTGGGCATTTCGTCTTGTTTGTCTTGTTCCAACATGAATTGCAAGGGCCAAACCTTATGGCAGCCGCCCCTAAGTGAGATGGGGGGCTGCAGCAATGGACTGCCAAAGTCTGTGCTTGCAAATACACAAACCAGACAGGAATGTTTTTGTGGAAGTAATGGGGCCTTAAACATTCTTTTTGCACAGCAGCTTACTGTCTTGCTGCTGGTTAAGCGCGGGCCAGTTGGAGCACCATGTGCTCTTTCCATAGAGTGTGTGTGATTTTCTGGATGCCAGTGGGTGCGGCAGGTGGAGTGGCTACAGATAACCGGATAAGACAATGTTATTGCAAATGTGTGTTCTCTTTTGAGGGACCGCAAAGCAATCTGAAAATATGTTTCGGAGAGGCAAACGTTTTTCTTGATTATGTATCAAGGAAAGGGAAAGTAACTATACGGGATAAATGGCAAGTGCATGCACTCTTGTCCTTAATAGCAAGAGCTCCACGCTAGTCCTTAATAGCAAGAGCTCCACGCTAGGGAGAACAAACCTAGTTCGGTTCCTACTGTTATTATGTTATTGGCTATGAGGGACGTTTATATTGGACAATGATACACACCTATATACATCAGCAGAGAGGGGGCGCGATACGTGGGCGGCCCTAATTTTGTTGGGTTCCTTGTGGTGCTGACTACACTTCTTAGCCGTACGCACACCTGTCTTTTTCCATTGTCACAGTCTTGTTTGTGCTTGCTCTGTCAGATTCCGGTAGTGCTTTTCTTTACTGCTTGCTTGTGTCGTGGTCTGTGGATGATGTAGTGCTCCCACGCATGTTGTAGGTATAGTTGCACTTGAGAGAGCGCGAAGGGTAAATTATCTGGACATAGAGATTTTCCGGGGTACTGGGTGCTTAGGGATAGCTGGGTATTATAACACGCATTGCACTATCTGTCAGGGCATGTTTGCGCTACATGTGCTCAAATTGGATTGGTAACAAACGGTTATAGTAACAGATCACAAT
Source organism: Ambystoma mexicanum (assembly GCF_040938575.1). Lineage (NCBI taxonomy): Eukaryota > Metazoa > Chordata > Amphibia > Caudata > Ambystomatidae > Ambystoma > Ambystoma mexicanum. Next base: position 1,268,962,896 of record NC_090922.1, read on the forward strand.
TTTCATTTGTGGCGCTTTGGTGCAAGGAAAATGGTGGCGAGTTACATAACCTCTATGAGTGGGGGAGCTTTTACAGCTGACAAAGAAGCAGGTCCGGCAGTTGTTTATAAATATAGCGGGTGTGGATTAATTTTGTATTAGGAGAAGAGTAGTTTACTTTCTTAAATGCCAGGCTATTATGCAGGTCTATGCAAAAAGGCCAAACATGCTCGTCCTTGGCACTTTTATCAGAGCAAGAATTACTGAAGTGCCAATTGGAGACCATGCTTTTGGGTGCAATTCAGAAGGGGCATGGGAGTTATGAAAGGGCATTAATCTATGAGTTACTGGGGGGTTATGTTTTGAATGGGGCGCGCAAAGGATTGGATTAGCTGTTGGTGTGGACACAAACAGTTTACAGTATATCTGCCGCCCGGGGCACCTTTAAACAGGCAGCATTTCCTTTTTATGTTTTAGAAATGTTTTGCCCAGTCTCGGCATTGAAAGAAGCAATAAATGCTTGGAAGCGCACAGGTTTCACGGTTGTGGGTTATAACGAAAGAGTGCAGCCAGACAGAAACGCGTTCATGGCACAGTGGGTTTGGTTAGTTATTCACCAAAGGTTCCAAAGTTGGCAAAAGGGCCAGGAATCTGCAGGTTCGAATCCCAGCAAGGGCATCTCAGCCTTTCATCCTGCTGAGGTTGATAGATGAGTACCAACACAGGTTGGGTGATATTGTATGCATAGTTCTATAAAAAAGAGCTTAAGCATAAGTGCTATCTAGTAACATAGTATCATTTGGCCTTGGTTGTCTGCTTGCATTTACAGTAATTTGACAATATGGATCTATACACACAGATATTAATGATACATATGGTGATCCATTCTTGTATGAAATGTATATCACATTAGTGAAATCATAACCATATTTTTTTCATAGGGTACTTAGGAACAATGCTATTTGATGCCACTTCCTGTTTTGTCAAGGGGTGAAAGGCCGTGTTTCATCGCTTTCCGGGTTGTTACTTTCCGGTGGGATCAAATTACATCACTTCCGGTGATGTCATCAGAAGTCAAGGGTCATGAGGCGAGTGGTGGGCCACTTTTTTGAAGCGAGGGTTGGGCCACTTTTATTTGGGTGTCCAGGCCTATTTCTTGTCCCAGTCTGACCCTGGTGCCAGGCAATATTCCTGGAGTGGAAGTGCAGAACAAAAATTCATGCTGATCCTGGAGTCACTGAGGGGCCTCCTGACAGCTCAGAAGTCCAGAAGCAACTCAGGACCCTGTTTACTGCCTCAAGACATCTTCAAAAAGGCTCAACCACTCTCAACTCAAAGTGAATTGACCACTCTGAATTCACTTTGAGACATTATGGAAACTGTTGTGCTGAGTTTGGCACTCTACTATCTTCAAACCACTTTCCTGCTTATTGAACTGTCAAGTTACTTGCAGGGCCCATTGAAGCACATGGTCTCAAGTCAACCCATTCTGGTTGACTCTTTGAAAGCAACCGTCTCGAATATCCACTTGAACTGCTAGAAACCATTGACTTGCCTGTCTTGAATGCCCACTTGACCGTGCAAAAGCATTGTCTCGCTCCAACTTGACTGCTTTGGAAAGACTTTGACCCTCATTACAAGTCAGGCGTTAAGGGGTTAACGGCGCCGTCGGCGCCGTTAACCCTTAACGCCTGATTCACACTTTAACGCCTGCTTTTTGCAGGCGTTAAAGTCCAAGGTGCTAAGCGACCTTGGTGCTAATTCATGCACCGTAATTTACGGTGCCGTAATTAGCGCCTTCCCCATCCCCATTATGCCCTATGGGGCAAAAATGGGAATTGGGAAGGGCAAATGGTGAATTGGGAATTACCGCCCCACTCACCTTGGAATGGGGCGGTAATTCCGCCATCCACCATGGCGGAATCCGGCATGGACCATGGTGCTAATAGCACCATGGTCCACCGCCTGAGTTGTAATGAGGGCCTTTGACTCAACACATCTTGATCCACAGAGACAATCAAAAATAAGTCATAGGAGTCCCTCGGCGAGAATGAACACTGCAAAAATTGCCTTCTTTGGGAAGGTACCCACTCGAGAGTCCACAGCCACACTTTAACTCACAGATGGGAAATATCAATTTGCATATCAGTCTTTGTCTCGCCCACATGGGCAGTCCAGCACTGAAATGCTATGGCAATTCCCTTCTGAACAAGAGTACCAACAGCAACCCCAGGCACGTGTTTCAGCCTTTTTTGGCCTCATCAGTGAGGTGGAACTGTGCCTCTCTAAGCACAGTGAGCAAGGGGTTCACGTCTGGATGACCCTGGATGACCCTGGGAAACTTAAGGTGACTATCGCAAAGGCCCTTGAAACAATCAAAAATATAAGAAGAACAAAATAAACACAGCTGCACACCTAGATGTGTATATATGTAACCTTTTTGGAAAAATTAGTAAAGTAGTGAGCTGTAGAGGAGAAAGACACAACCCTGACACTAGGTTGTGATGATCAAAAGAGCAAAAAGACAAAGGGTTTCCACTGGCTGTGGAACACTCGCATCCCCTGCACACTCAAGTTTTTGTCCTAGGACAAACAATAAGTAAAACAATTTCAATGTACTAGTTCAGAGATAATTTGATTAGCCGATTAATTATTTATATATACAAAGATAAATGTTGGTCAATTAATAGAATTGACAAATTTCTTACACCTCTTCAGGTAGTATATAATCCACTACTTTCAAAATTGTTCACAGTTTTATTCATACATGCTACAATATGTGTAACTCAATTACTTTTTTCAGTTAAAAGTTCATATACAATAGTCCATATTTTTACAATATTCCCTTCATATCTACAGATAACTGTCTCTGTATGTAATTATGTTGACTATTAATACAACTGCTCAACGCGTTTCGGGAAATACATTCCCTTCTTCAGGAGCAAATACGTGAATATTTGCAATTTACACTAGTTGAAATGTTCTTAAATTCTTCCTGGGTATCTATGTAATAAACAATAAAAAAATAACATGAATAAGTAAACGTCTTTCAAAAGTCTTATTGAGAAATCAATGATTGACATTGATTTTTCCACCAATTGTGCGGTACCCTACCTCTCATTGGTGCCCTAAGGTCCTCTCTTTTTATTACAATTTCTGTGGTAATTATAGTCAAATCTCGGGTTCAGTTTGTCTCCCCAGGAATCACCTAAAATTATGATTTAAATGTGTTCAAGTAATGACTGTATCTGTAAGTAAATTTATCACTGCCATGTCTTTGCAGTGTTTTCTATTCGTATTCTACCGAAGTCTCAGGAACTCAAAAAGACCTACCTCCAGAATGGAGCAGGTCCAAGGTTACGGTCAGCTTCTAGTCATATTGCTGTAGTATGATTAGGCAATTAATCTTTCCAAGTTCCACTGGTATTTTCAGTTGCCATACACCATCTCTGTAAGAGATATATTTATGCTAAACATAATGTTCATGCTTTCCACGAGTCGTCAATGCAATTCTTCAAACAATGGTCTAATGAGTGCAGATAATATCATTATTATTTTACCTTCAAGAAACTAAGTCAATCTTTCCTGTGACGGACCTATTATAGTTGACAGCTCTCTCTCTTAAGTGCTGTGTACTCCTAATTTAATGTCAAAACAAGATATAAGAGACAGTCTTACTCTCTACTTGAAGATATTCGTAAAGTGTGGGTTTATCTGTGAGGCTTACCTGCTCTTTTCATTATGGATGTCAATCAGTAGTGTCATACGAAACACTTGTGTCTAGGCGCGTTACAAATGCCATATCATATCATATCATATAATGTAAATCGTACTGTGCCTTAAATAGTAGGGCTTGCCTGTCTTGAACGCCCACTTGACCGTGCAGAAGCATTGTCTTGCTCCAACTTGAATGCCAACTCAGACTGTGGAAAGACTTTGAATCAACACATCTTGATCCACAGAGTCAATCAAAAATAAGTCATAAAAGTCCCTCTGCGAGAACAAAAACACAGCAAAAATTGCCTGTTCTTTGGGAAGGTACCCACTCGAGAGTCCGCAGCCACACTTTAGCTCACAGATGAGAAATAACCATTTGCATATCAGTCTTTGTCCCACCCACATGGACAGTCCAGCACCAAAATGCTATGGAAATTGCCTTCTGAACAAGAGTAGTAACAGCAACCCCAGACATGTGTTTCAGCCATGTTGGGCCTCATCAGTGAGGTGGAACTGTGCCTCTCTAAGCACAGTGAGCAAAGCGTCCATGTCTGGAAACTTAGGGTGACAAGACCTAAGGCCCTTGAAACAATTAAAAATGAGGCGCCCCTCTGCGAGAATGAGCACAGCAAAAATTGCCTGTTCTTTGGGAAGGTACCCACTCGAGTGTGTGTAGCCTATCTATCTTTTGATTGATCCATGTCATGTTGGATGAGCAGAGTCGGTATCTGAGGAAAAACCAAAGTGTATGGAATGGGTTGACAAGTATCTCCTGGTCACACCCACAGTTCTATTCTTTTTTTTTTAATCTACACATGCTTTCAAGGGCCACACTTTACTGCTGTGTCAGAGCACCAGTGTGCACAACAGGTGAAAGAATAACGAAGCTTATGGGTAGTCTGAAAGGAATCCAAATAAAAGCAAGATGTAACTCCTATCTTATCACTCTGAAGTACACCTGCATTCATCAATCAATAATGCATTTGGCATTCACTTCTTTGTCAAAGGGCAACCCGAACAGTTTAATGGTTAAAAACGTCTTGGGTAACAGGTGGAAGACTTTCAGACGTTCAGTTACATAGTACCAATACCCCAAATTCTTGAACACCTGCTACATGATTGCCACAGCAAAAAGAAAACGACACAAAAGGCTCCACTAGTCATGCAGATAGAACTGGGGAGAAGTCAGTTCTACTTTGGCAGCAATCGTGGAGGGATTCAGGTAAGTTAACAGTTCTTAGTATCGCATGAGGAATTTTCACAAAATGTGTCCCAAGTTAGCATCTCAGTTCTTGGAATCATAGAGGGAAGACTCACTACTAGCTAATTTACCACTGGGAATTTCCCTGTGATGGACCCAACCTCTCTGTTGTACTATATTCAGAGTTGATGCTAGTCCGCTGTGAGTTCTCTTATTGTAAGACAAAGCACAATTTCCCTTTTATTCTCCATGTAATATAGATGACTACAATGTATTGTCATTAAATGCTGCTTTACAAGTGTCTCTTCCTTTCAGTGTATCAAATGGAAAATTGTTACATCTACCTCAGGAGCTTGCTGGATCACCCACTGTTAAAGCTCAGTCCTAGCTGTGGCAGGAGAACGTCAGATCACAATAAAACTTCTCCAAGGCTGCATTTAAGGCTGACATGGGTTTGCTCTGCTGGTACAAAGGGCTGATGTTGATTGCCACAGAAAGATGCATCATTGCTCCTAGGCGCGAAATCTTTTTAATCACGCCTACTAGGACACCTCCTAGGGTGTCAGATGTTATGTGGAGGGGTTATGTTTAGGGTTTTATTTTTTATGAATGTTCCAACTTTTTCTTTATTCTTGGGCAAAGGCATAATAACAATATGTTTCGATTTGATGCAGAGGGTCAGCAAAGCCCTTTCCTGCTGGCGGAAGCTGACTGTTGGTGTAGACGAACATACTACTGAAAACACCTGCTCCAGGCAGTGTGGTTTCCTCGAGCACGTCTCAGGTCACCTGGTGTGACAGAGTCAAGCATTGACGTGGAAGGCTCTCAGCCTAGCATGAGAGGCCTACATGGGTTTCACCAAATCCCCAAAGGAGGGATTTGGGAGTTGGGAGGGCCTGAGTCCCTGTCCCTTAAACATGTGCCTGCATGTTTGAAATGAGTGCCACATTGTCTTCCCCCATGCCTGTACTGCACAATGCTGGCCAGTTTCTTCCTTGTCCTGTAGGACTTTAGCACCCAGCATGCCTAGTGGTAGTGGAACAAGCTAGGTAGCTTGACCACACGAGAGACAGTGAGAGATCTAAAGTCTGCAGAATGAACGATCATTCTCAGTGCCATATTTGACCTTGACTTTCACACCTATATTACCTACAGCCAGTCCACAGAGTGGTCGAAATGTCGAGCCAGCACCACCGACATGCTGTGCAGGACTAACTGCAACATCGCTTATACATTTGGCAAGGCCACAGAGCGGGTGGCATATTCAAGCAATACTACAGATACTCCTTTCAAATTGAAGGAAAACTGGAACATTGACTGTAATGTAAGTGGACCGCTCTTCTCAATTGCCAGTGTACCTGCATACAAAAAAGGGGGCAGGGCATTAGGCCACTTATACGTGTTTATGTACCTGCAACTTGACCCCTGCGGAGAATAAAACTAGCGATTGGACCGGGAAACAATCTGAGGGAGAGAATCAATTGAGGGATAATTGGGAATATAATGAAAGGCATAGGAAACCTGAAGGTTTGGGTTGTTTAAGTGAGGTCAAGAGAAGAGGAGGACATAAAGACCATTCGTGGAAAGGATGGGGCAGAGGAGCATAGAGAAGGATTACTAAAGGAGTGTGTAAGGTGAGGCATTGGTTGGTGGGTGGAAGTGATACTTAGGTGGAAGTGTATGTTCAAGGAGTGAGAGTGAGATTAGCAGAGTAGTGGTGAATGAGAGTGAATGGGAAGGTGACTGGGAAAGAGAAAGGAGGGTAACTGTGGGAGAAGGTGTGGGTATAGTGTAGAGTAGTAGAAGTGTGGATAGGGGAGGGTAGTAGTATGGTGAGGGGAGCATGGTTGTAGTGTGGTGAGGAGTACAAAGGCATCAGCTGAAAGGATCAAGAGGGACCTGAGTGTCTGGAAGGCACCTCTTCTTGTACAAAATATATTGTTAGACCTAGATTAGGATTCAACTAGATTGTAGCAAGAGGGAGAAACATTGAAAGGGTGTGTGCCATAAGAATATCATAAGCAAAATGGCAGAATTCTAGACAGTAGGGGCTAGTGATCTCTAGAGAACATTCTGGGGTTGAGGGACTTCTGAGCTAGGTAGAGAAGCACCTGCATTAGACAAGAGAGAGGGAGACGGACAGTCCTTAGTAAACCCCTTTTCAATTTCCTATAGAGTTCATGTGTTCTTTAAGTCATCTGTGACACTCCCCAGAGACTTCGGGTTCATTTAATGACTATGTCACCCATGGAAAGGAAGACAATCTTCTGCAACCCAGAAGAGCTAGGAATATCAAATTGTCCTGCTTAAACACATACACATGCACTTTGTTGAAATGCAGATTTAATCTCACCATGCAGAACAAGTTGCATTCCTGTGTCAAAGAATGACTAAAATCAGGTTACTACACAAAAGAGTCTTTTGGATTGTCTCTTTAAGACTTTAATAAATTAAAAGCATTTACAGAGCTCTCAAAATGACCTTTTTTATACGTGAAGTCTTAGGCTAGTCTTGGCTTTAAAGTAGCTTAAATAAGGCATACTATGGCCTTGCACTTGTAGTCGTACATTTTTATATGGGAAACAAACAATGCAAGTACCTTAAATCAATGTAAAATGACAATGAATGTTAAAAGGCAGACCCTAGACAATATCATTTGTTAGCTCTGTCTCTTCATATTTTTAATAATAAGTCTATCTGATAAAAGCGGGCCATTAGATTAGGAAAGTGGGTAATAGATTGTCAACAATCCTGGGTTTATTGGGCTTCAGCTTTTCCTCCTTGTCAATTGCTTTGCATGCATATTCCTATTGGTTGACAGAGCACATAACACATAACACTGCCTTGCCAATTAAGTGCATTTATCATAAGGGGTAAGCTACCCCCCAAAAGGAGCGTGCATTGCCTTGCTGTCAATTTGTATTCTTTGATGCCACTCCCTACAGTGTTACTTTGCATACCTATTTTTAGAACTGTGTTACTTTGCAACTCTATTTTTGGAACTTTGCCCCTGCTTCATCTGTAAAGATGTGCATGCATCTAGACAGCTCCTCTTTCAGACCTGTTCCAAGGTCACACTCAAGACTCAACCAATGGGTCTCTGGACAAGTGAGAGTAGGGGTGTAAAGACAATGCTGGAAGGGCTGATAAACCGACCACTGAGCACAGGAGTACAGTTCTCTTCTCTGATTCCTATTGTCTAGTGGGAGGTCCATGTTTAGAGTGTGTGATTCTGTGAATGAACGGAGAGGGGAAGGAGACTGTGGCGTGCACGGACTCTTTACTGGGCTGGTTCAAGTGGAGCATTGCCTTTTGCAGGGGTGGCATGAAATATGAGCGTGCACGCACATAATGAACATAGTTTAGTATAATGAGGTGGCACCTGGGGTGACAAATCAGATTCAAGGGTTAGCATGTGCCACCCAGGCCACTCCCTGGTCACATCACTGGAAGGAGAAGAAACACAAAATATTGCCTGGTAGCAATTGGGAAGACCTAGGGCAGCTTTACTGCTTATGTGGCGAAGCCCATGTGCTTATTCATAAATTTGTGAACCTTAAATTCTAGTGTGGTTGACTGACAGATAATACTGTACGTTTGCACACAAATAAAGGATTTCAGGCAAAATTCAACAAAAGAAAATAACCAGAAAAGCATGGAGTAGAACCACTAATATACTCCAGAAAACACCCTACTCTGATCACCTGATATCACAATACCTACCAGCATTTGTTTTACTTGCATAGGCCAGCCTTGTCCTGCATGTAACCGAACTTTGTAAATTAGCCTCTTCCACATTTAGCCTGTATTTGCAGGTTAGCCTCATTCTGCATCTAGTCTAATAGTATAGCTAAGCCTTATGATCCCTGCTCTGCTCTGATATGGCCACTGTGTAGCTTCTGTATTGTGTTAGGTTGATTGAGACAGACTGTGTAGGGTGCAAAGTGCATGGCGCTTCGATGGACTGTTGGGGACAGGAAGTGTGTCACACCCAGATGGATTGTTTGGGGGTGAGGAGTGTGTCGCACCAGCCTAGATTGTGGGGATTGGGAGATATGCCGCATGCGGTGGGCTGTTGGAGATGAGACGGGTATCGCACCTGAATGAAGTGTCAAAAGCGGGATGTGTGTCTTGATTGGACAGACGGTTGGGGCAGGAGATGTGTCACGCTTTACTGGGGGAAAAATGTGTGGCACTAAGAGGGATCGGTAGGGGGCAGGAACCATGCTGCACTAGGATTGAATGTTGGGGAAAGGAAATGTGTATCACCTGGATGAATTGCTGGAGGAGATAAATGATTATCACCTAGGTACATTTCTTGGAGCGGTAAATGCATCACAATGGAATGAATGGTTGGGGTGGGAAATGTATCACATTTAGACACAATGGGCCTCATTCCGAGTACGGCGCTAACCAATGGCGCTATTAACGCCTTGGTTGACGCCGTACCCGGACCGGCAGCGCCTTGGTGGATGGCGGAATTACCGCCCCATTCCAAGGTTGGCGGGGCGGTAATTCCCCATTCACCAAGGCTCTTCCCCATTCCCAAATGAGCCCCCATAGGGCTCAATGGGAATGGGGAAGATGCAAATAATGGTGACCGTTCATTACGGTCACCGTTATTGGCTTGGAGGCCCCTTTGCGCCCTCGACTTTAACACCTGCTCAAAGCAGGCGTTAAGGGTGAGGGCGCAAAGGGAACTCGGAGTATGGCGGTAAGGGATCACCGCCACCGGTCTCGTTACCGGTGGCCGCTATCCCTTACCGCCATACTCGGAATGAGGCCCAATGTCAGATGTCGGGATAGTACTGCAACCAAAAATTCATCTTTCTGCATAAGCACTCGCAAGCTCTGAACTAAATACAACCATACCTCTACCGCACCACACGCACTTCACAACTCCCGACATGAAAACAAACCATACACACTCACACCTCAACATCACATGACGGATACCAACCGAAAATGCACCCACCCAGTGACTGGTTTCACTGAGCTGACACTGCCAACAGCACATCAAAGGGCTCTTCTCAATCTCAACCCACTAACAGACCCGCAACCCTTGTTCGATTGCAGAAATACCAGAGTGCAAGAGACCACGCAAGCGGCAACAGTGCGCGGTCCATGACCCATTAACATTTACATAATTAATGTACTTCCAATGTCTGGTAGAACCAACAATTTACAGGAATCTGGTGCAAGCAACAATAAATATCCCCAAAGCGTAAGTATTTTTGAAGTTTTTTTCATTTAGTGCTTAGCACTGGGGTAAACTATGCCCGGGTGCAAAAATGCAGTAAAATATCTTTTTTGCACTAGGCAATTTTTGCCCTGGTGCTTATACCCTACCAAACTGCACTTGTAATTTGCAGTGTTTTTCTAATATGTCCCAGTGTATTTGGAAATAGGGCAAACTTAGTTAATAACGGTGCTGGTGCTTCAGTGATTTATCTGCCGGTAGGGTCTGGCAGCTCTGGGGTGCTGTTCACTGCCCCTACCGGCAGACTTGTAGTTTGTCGGTCCGGAAAAGGTGCTGGTAACATTGTTACCGGCATCTTGTTTCCAGTCCGGTAAACATATAATTAGTTGGTGGTAGCTCGGCTGCCCCACAGGCAAGCTTGTACTTTGCCGGTGCATTAACATGTCGGTAAATGGATTTACCGGCACGTTATTAACACACCAGCAAAGTTGTAATGAACCCCATAGATTTTGATGGTAACCATAGGTCGGAGCAGTTATCGAAAAATTTAGTAACCCTTGTAATGCTGGAAAATGCATCAGAGGGACAGGGCCTCCGTATCCTTGTCCTTTACTGCTTTTTATCGTGTGTTCTGTTGTGTTTGCTGCTCAGGAGTTCATGTGGGACTCCTGGTGGTGCAGCTCTCTCTTTTGGTTTTGGTGAACAGACTCATGGGATACCCTTATGGCACCCCTGGGTGGGGGTACAACCCTGTGCCCCTAGTGTATGTTTTTGGGCACCTGTGTGTGGCCCACAGAGCAGGGTATGGGCTGGTGGCAGCTCCGTGCTGAATTGACTGGTGCCCTGAAGCGTCCTCCATTTTGGGATGCCCATGCCCTGTCATTGGAATTGGTAGATTCCTGGTGGAGACAAGATGGCCCCCGTGGCCTCTTGCCTTCCATCGCCTGTCACCTTGATCTTCAGCCCTGACTCTGTCCCTTCCCCCTAACTGGCTGTTGGGTGGAAGTTCCATATATGGTAATGTGGGGAAGTGCTGACCAGACTGGCTGGAGCCTTCCCAACGACTGTATGTTGTGGGTACGCCTGTGGGTGGGACCTGGGTGAATGGAGTGTGTGACGAATATGCATCCTGTGTGGTGGATGTCTAGTATCTGGTGTTTGACACAATGACTGAGACAGCCCTGCCCGAAACTTGTATGAATGCAGTGTGGAGTGTTGAATGGCTGGGTACTTGTCCCAATACACATAACTTGTTGTGAGTGTCTGGAGAGAAGTGAATGGCCTGAATGCACTATGCACCTGATTGGCTGCCTGCCTGCATGAATGCCCTTTGCGGTGATTGGATGCTTGAGTATGACACAGCGGAATGAATGGGAGATCAACAGTATATCTGGGGACCTCTCACTGCTAGGAATCGTGTTCAGAAGCGGAAGTCCAAACTACGAAGAGTAACTGGAGTGAAACTGAAGCGTGACCTTGAAGCCCTGCTGGATGAGAAGAATTGCTGTTGCTCTCCTTCATCAGTCTGAAAGCTGCAGTGTCTCCAAGGACTGACCCAGAGAGGACCTGGTAAGGCGCCCTCTTCCCGAGTTACGAGGGACCATCGTGCACCAGCTGATCTTTGCCAAAGCTCCCTGGTAGACAAACCTAGGACATGCTGCCAACCGAAGACGGGGACTGCCGTGGAATCCCAAAGAGAAGCGCCCGGACTGTTGTCCGCCACCGTCGACGACCGCCGTCGCCGACTGGAGCCGCCGTGCTCCCGTTGCCTAAGAACTTCATTTGATGCAAGGACGCTCTCGCCTGCACCGCTGCTCGCCTTATCCCGCCGGAGAAGGCCAGGCTGTCGACGTGCCAAGGGGCATCTGCCGGTGGGTTTACTGCCACCCAAAGACCACAGAGATGCCGACGACTCGACGCCCTTGCTGGGCCACAGTTCTTCAAACTCTTTGCGGTCCAGAACTATCGACACCGAGGTGCCCCACACGCCTCTTCCTTGCAGGACGTTTGCGCTTCCCCGTCAACGAGCACCGCTAGGAACGAAGCTGCCACTTCACCTCCGTAGTTCACCGTTTTCATCGCCGGACGTTCAACGACCCGTGGCTCCTGCATTAAAGGGAGTGTACTCAAGAAGGGCCGTCAATTTCCCGACGAGGAACTCGACAAAACAAGGTACTTTGGGGTTGTTGAACTATTGGAAAGACTCTTGTAAACAATACATGGACTGGGCCTGTGCTATATCTTTATTCTACAGGTTGCCTAGGTGGGGGTATCTCCAAACAGAACTGTGTCTAGTGGTAGGGGCCAGTATTCTGCCAATTGTTCTAACTAACTACTTTCCTCTTATATCTATTGTTGGTGTCCATTACAAACTGATTTGTGTGACATTTAACCGTACAGTTGATGCACTTTAATGAGATCTAATAGTAATAGTGGTACCACGTAGAACTGTATATTTGCCATTGTAGATGAAAGTGTTATTGTTATTATTATTCCTTATGGTATTTATTGGTTGCAGACCTAGCTTTGAGAAGCACCTGAGTGCTTTAAAGAGGTATACAACAATACAGATACACAACAGACTGCTTTACAAAGGGTTACAACATTACAGATGCATAACAGAGCGGTATAAGACAGTACAGATACACAGTAGGGCATTTTACAGTGGTGCAGAGTATTACAGATGCATAACCGAGCGCTTTTCAGAGGTAATAACAAAACAGATCTACAGCGAGGGTAGGATACAGAGGGTCACCAAGATGGGGTACATCTGTACAGGGTAGTGGGAGGAGAGGAGTGGGCAGCGTCTAGTGAGTCAGGTGGTGCGGGTGCGATGTGATGACCTTGCTGGTGAGGAGACTCCTTATCATCTTTGGAGGAACACTAACTGGAAGGACCTTTTCAGTATTTTCAGTAAGAAGAATCAGACCATGGTTACCTAGGAAAGTTATGAGATGCTTGTGGATTTAAAACTTTCACAAGCCTTCAACACAGGTTTGAATTACTATCAATTAATTTCTGAAAATATCTTTGAATCAGGGACTGTACCTTTAATAATCTGAAATGTAATGACCTCATTTTCAAAACTATCAAATGGCTTCCACCCCATGAATATTGTACAGTATGATGACGTTTTTTTCCTAAGGTTTGTATCTCAATAATCTAAGGTATTCACAAAATACATCCTGGGGAGAAGCATCTATTGAACAAACAGAAGTATCTGTTCAGTGCATCCATCACAGTAGCTGGCAAACATAAATCAAACCAACATAAAACCTTTAGGGGATCTGCATCACACTTTACAGATGGGAACACAAGCATGCTTGTATGTGTATGAAGTTTGATTTAGCAAATGTATATCTTTTTAAGTGTCCCAGCTTTACAAACCTCTGGAATGAAACATATGGGCACATAAGCCAATTAACAGGGAGCAGGATTAGGAAAAGAATTACATTAATAATTCTGGGAATAAATGACAAGAATCTAGGCACCAGATAAAGTTTTGATGTGGGGGTATTTTACTGCCTATTCTCTGAAGTTGGGTGTGCAATATAAAGCATTAGGGAGTCAAAAAAAAAGTAATTCCCTTCCCAGGATGGGGCATATCTTCAGTGAGTAAAAATATATTTTAACTCTAAAACAGATACCTTTTTCTAATATACCTAGTAATCCATGGACATTAAATAATCACTTTTACTGTAAAGTTTCTCTACAGATTAGGCAGTAATAATGGCAGTGCTCCTTCTGGTGGCATTGCTCTACTGGCACCATGGATCCCAACATATCTGCAGGGTGGCAGGCTCCTTTGTGACTGTTGTTTCTGATTTGTTTTAACAGTATGGTTCATCCCTATTTGTTATGTTGGGAGAATGTGTCTATTTTTAAGCAGAACGTCATGGTGGGACCCGACAGTACCACAGAGTCAGAGGCATATGAGGCAGTGGTGTTTGGTTACTTTACCAGTGTTCAAAATATTGAAACACTTTGTAAAAGTCATAAAACTTTTGCAAAACAATGTTCTTTAATGTTGTTTTTTGGATAGGTTAACTTTATATATGGACATACCACTGTATTAGCAAAGTGGTTCTTTGCCGTCTGACAGCTATTACAATAGAAACAAATGTAGAAAAAGTCTGCTTTATTCCTTTATTCGACAACATGTCATCAGGTTGTATTGTATTTGTATTTATTGAATTTCAAATAGCGCTTTAAGCCAAATCGCTTTACATGAAACACCAGGTAATACATACAAAGCAATTTAATACAAGTCATGAGTCAAATAACCAATAACAATAAGCAGAACAAATTGCCAATATCATTAGAAAAAAACATGAGTAGGGTACTGCAATTGAGGGAAATAGTAGAGAATTGTCAGGTGGGAAATTGGAGTAGGTGGGATTTTAAGGAGGTGCGGAAAGATGAATATGAGGTGATGGAGCGGATAGTGAGAGTGAGAGAATTCCAGTGGATTGGGGCAGGAGCTGGAAGAAGCGTACGCGGGATGGTGCATATGGTGCTGGTAGGACAGTGAGTAGGAAGTGATCAGCAGAACGGAGTGGGTGAGAGCGAGAGTACAATGAGAGGAGGGAGGAAAGGTAGCGAGGGGCGAGATCGTAGAAAGATTTAAAGATGAGGCAGAGGAAGTTGAATTTGAGTTGAGAGTGAAAATAGAGGCAGGCTAGTGAGGAGAGTGAAGAGGAGATGGAGTCGTGAGGAGAGAGAAAACAGAGAGAACGGATGGCAGAATTGTAGAGGAATTTGAGGGGGGCAAGCTGTGAGGTGGTGTGGCCAAAGAGAAGAGCTGAACAGTAGAAGAGTCGAGAAAAGATTAGAGAAGATATTAAGAGTTTAGTGGTGTGAAAGGTAAGAAAAGATCAGATTTTGCTAATGTTAGAAAGATGGAAGCGACAAGCACAGGAGGTAAGAGAGATATGGTGAGTAAAGGAGAGGTTCGAGTCAAAGTGGAAGCCAAGGTTGCGGGCAGAGGCGGAGATGGAGAGTTGAGAGGGGGGAAAGAGAATGGAAGGAGGGGGAGGGGAGAGA
This sequence comes from Ambystoma mexicanum, assembly GCF_040938575.1. Classification (NCBI taxonomy): domain Eukaryota; kingdom Metazoa; phylum Chordata; class Amphibia; order Caudata; family Ambystomatidae; genus Ambystoma; species Ambystoma mexicanum. Next base: position 1,268,978,036 of record NC_090922.1, read on the forward strand.
GAGGGTGTAGGCAGGAAGGAATAAAACTTCGGTTTTATCAGTGTTTATGGTGTACATATGTACATAAATATATTAATGCATTAACTATGTAAATATCTAGAAACATTTAATTTATTACATTATCTTCCAATTAAAACAAATAGCAATAGTAACAGCAAAGCTCCCAGGTCAAACCACCTGTTTCAATCACTTTTATACATGGTATTTAAAACACATAATATTTAATTAAAAGTTATAAAATAAGTATACAGCAAGCAATTTACAAAAATAAATTAGGTTCAGAATATTTGCTTTGTGTCACTGTATTTCATTTTTTTCTTTTTCATTTTTCTCCCTTTGCTGTTTACGGGGGCTCAACTCCGGGAGAAATAACATCAACATACTCGTCTTGTTCCTTTTCAGCAGCTAAATAAGCACCACTGCTTAATATTTGATAATCATTCGACTATCAAAAATAAGTTTAATATTTCATGTTAATTTGTTTATTTTAATAGACTTTGCGTTTTCATATTTGCTCTTTCTCTGGAATGCAATGAATGGCGACCAGGATCCCATCTATTTTTAATGTCTCCAAGTATAGTTTTTTCTTTATTTCTGTTGTCCTAGAACCTTCCCTAGAGATGTAATGTTTCCTGTTTTGCAATTATAAAGGAGTACAATTGAAACACTTTTCTTGAATCGCTCAGTGCATTGTTTTAAAAATCCTAAGAAGATCGTGAATTGGCCTGCCTCAATTCTTCTTTCCAAGATTAAACTAAGTTTATCTCTGACATTCCTCCATAATATATTTAGATTAGGATAAGTTGCAAACATATAAATCAAGTCAGCTCCTTCTTTTAAGAACAGAGACAGTTGTTTGCGATACCCACTACCTTTGACATTTCGGCTGTATCCCTAATACAGATGACAAAGAACAAAATACTGTTTCTTATGATTAGCCAGTCATTTAGTTGTACTTTAAGTAATCTGGATACCCTGAAAAGTATGCGTCTTTTATGGGGAGCTTGAAATCATCCTCCTACTTGATTTTGCTTGTTTATTGGTCATTTTCCATCATATTGTTATCCCCACAAAGTAAATTGATATCACCTTTTTTAATTCTATTTAAGATAGAGGCTTTCAAATTTGCCTCCAAAGGTATCTCGGTCTATTGTCTGAGTTCTGATTCTAAACGTCGAAGCAGCAATTACCCTAATTGGCCAGGGTTCCAGCCATACAGGAGATTGCTTAACAAAAGATATCTCCTGTTACTTTTTACTCATCATTACCCAGATCAAGGGATACGGTATCTTTGAACATTGTTGAAATAGATATTTCTTTCTTAAAATGGTCCTGAATGTTTAAGTTACATTTTTATTCCTCCAAAGCAAACATCTTCATCTTTATATTGAATATTTTGTAGGATCACACATCAACATATCTATGCATGTGACTTGGTGGAGTTCTCGGGGAAGCTATTGCCCTGTTTAGTTTTCTGAAACCAATGTCCTTCTTTCTGAACCAACAATTTGTTTTAACTGCCAAGTACTGGATTCAATAAATTCTAATATTCCACAATCTTCCATACTTATGCATTTCCTCAGTTCCTTCCAGAACATTTTTGGAGATTTTGTACCACACATGAAGTTACTAGTTAGTGATTGTTGTCCTAAAACAAAAGGATTTTGAAAATGTCATTTTCCAAATTGAACATTCTGTGCCAGGTAATCCTTATTGAACAATGGTAAAACTATCACATTTCTATTATATTTTGAGGTGAAGGCATCCTATTTGCTGTACAAAGTGAAGGACAAAATTAAGATTTATTTTCATCTATGGGCAGGTGAACCTGCAAGTGACAAAATAGAAGAAAGCCAGAGAATAGATGTGGTAGTTGTGCAGAGGATGCAGGATAACCACTTAAGCATATATCTTTGAGAGTAAACATTCTCATATTAAGAAAAATGTCAGAGACCTTGGAATGAAGGAGAGATGTAATTCCCAGAGCAGCACTGATAATGAAGATCTGGCAGAAGGAGATTGTCTCGAATGAAACACCAATGCGAAGTGGCAAAGAAAGGCAGAAATATATAAATCCTTAAAGGGAGGCAAGGAGGTGAGCATAAAGACGAGATGCTGTTCAATACCTCAATAATGAATATTTATTTATTCATTTATTTTAGTATTTGTAGAGCGCACTACAGCCCAGAGGCAACGAGGCGCTATAAGGAGATTTATGCTTGCTTGAGGGTTACAATAAGCAGCCCCAGAAGGTATACTTAAGTAGATTCAGTTACATGGTTACAGAGGATATACATTCCAGTTACATGGTTACAGAGGATATACAGTGAAAGTTACATTTAGTTACTCATATTCTTTTCTAGGTAGCATGAGGCATGACAGAGAGTGTCCTATGCGAGGTGATACAGTGGAGGTGCCGACCTGGAATGACGGGCTCTTTATACAAAGAGCAGGGTTTTTAAGGCCTTGCAGAAGGCAGTGTGAGTATCAATTGATCTAATCTGAGCTGGGAGGTTGTTCCATAAAGTCGCCGCCATAGAGGGAAAGCTGGTGCCTCCTGCACGCACTCTGCGGGTGTGTGGGACAGTGATGCGGTTAGCATAGACTACTCTAGACGGTCTGGTGACTGTTTGTCTGGTTATCCTCTGTGCCAGATAGGGGGGGGGCCTGATCGTGCAGACACTTATGTGCAAGGGCCAAAGTTTTGAAGACCACCCTGAATACAACAAGATAGCGAGAGAATAATTCATATTGGGGAGTAGTATTTCCCAAATTGCAAAATCCTAGCAGAGTGGGTCTACCAACAACTAAAAGAACTAGAGTTTAATTGAATGTTGGGAGTTGCAGTCCCACCACTTCAAAAGCTTAGCATGGTGCCGCTGGCTATACTACTTAGAGTTGTATATTAGCAGTTCTAGTTCTTTTTTTTTATTGATTTAGTTGAATACATCAACTTTTCAATATAAGTTAAAAACAGAAAAATATACAATTTGCAATCATAAATGCAATCCATAGATGAATATCATACATTTGATTTGAAGGATTTTGCTTTTTTGTTTTCATTTCAACCATGGTAAAAAAATCAATATGCAGTAAACAACATGGAAAGTATAGTAAATGAAACCCATTAGTCAGATGAACAACATATAGAGCTTCAAAATAAAATTATGCATTCATAGATTTGGTGTAGCAGAGGATTGAGAAGTGTCTACAACATCAAGTTCTAATGAACATAAAAACTGTACTGTAGCAAGTTGCACTGCCAATATCTGTGAGACAAAAATAAGAGCCCAACACTGTTTCTGATCGCAGAACACATAAGTAGCACGATATTTGTGAAAATGCATTTGTCTTTTGGAAGTCAACATAGGACATTGCGTAATTAAATGCTCCAAGGTTTCAGGGGTGTCTGATGCACAACAAAATCGACATATATTTTGTTCTCGGCCCAAAAGTTTTCTAGTGTATAGCAGATCTCGTGTTCGCAAGATGCAGAAGCAAAAACCCAAAATAAGCTGACGAAAATAGGGAGACAGAGCTTTACACAGATTCCACTAGATTTTCTGTGATTCCACTAGATTTTGGTGGAAAACGTGGACTAGAGGCATTTTTGTATAGGAGACAAAGTTGTTGATTATCAATCCATGCCATTTGAACGATTTTTTGTTTTGCTTTATCCGGATTCGTTATCAAAAGCTCAATATCGATGTCAGCATGTGCCAGTATTCTGTATGTTGATCTAAGCCAGTCTCGAATGAATGCATGCTCCGTATTGAACATATAGGAAGAAAGCGTTTTGAGTAACAAACAAAGCACATTGTTTCCAATGATATATTGAGTATTATGGGATGATGCCCAGTTCAAAACGTATCCACGATATAGGAATACATTGGGGCAATTGAAGTATTTTGCGCCAAAATTTGGCTTCCCATTTATCTAGGATATGTGAAGGTATTGGAGGACCTGTTTCCAACCCATATAAAATGGTTGGAATGACTTTCATTTTCCAGAAATGAATGGCAGGATAGATGGAAAATGTGCCATATCTATCTAGAATAATGCGAGTTTGAGAGGTGGCTGACAAAAGTTTGGACTCTATGAGATAAAGATGTTTTGTAGGTCTGAGGATCGGTTAAAAAATCATGCCCAGATATGTATAGGCAGATGTAATCGATAAATTGACATTGTTAATTGACCATTGCTTAAGTGTGTGAGGTCCACGATGAGGATTGTGCATAACCACCTGAGTTTTACCAGTATTAACTTTGAGTTCATTTTCCAGAATATAAGAATGAAAGGTAGTGAGTAATGTTTGGAGGCCTGTAGGCGTCTTGGAAACCTATGCAATATCATCAGCATACATAAGTGCTTTTATCGGGATGCCATTCATTCTAGGAGAATCAGATGCAACAGCTTTGAAATTGGCTTTACCATCATGAATGAAATAGTTAAAAATGGCTGACGCCAAAAGGCAACCCTGCTTCAAACCACGTGCACTAGGAATGGGTTTCGAAAGTAGTCCATCAAGATTAAGTCTAATTTGCACAGAACTGGAAGAGTGGAAATGATATATTATATCAGACAATTTGGATGGACAATTGTCTCTAGTTAACTTAGACATTAATTTAATTCTTGAAATGGAATCGAATGCAGAGTGCAAATCTCCAAATGCAAAGTACATGTGTTGCTTTTGTGCAAGACATTGCTGTTTTATAGCATTCAAAAGAAAAAGATTAACTACTGTGCCCATACTAGCTACAAAGCCTGACTGACATGGATCCCGGAGATGGTGCGATTGTGTCCAGGCGGAAAAATCACATAGAACAAGTTTTGCGAAGATTTTGCCTGGAATGTCAAGAAAGGCTATAGGTCTATAATTGTGGGGTGAAGAACAATCTCCTTTTTTATATATGGGCACAATGACGGATGTTTTCCAAGATAGAGGTAGGTTTTTGGACAGAGTTAGGTAGTTTATTATTAGTTGCGACTTTAACTAGAGGTGTTGTGGTCGTTGTAGTGGCATCAGCTTGTGTCAGAATATCAGTATTTGATTTAAAAGAGTGATTAGTCAATTGAGTAGATGTAGAGTTTGAAAAAAATGCATCAATAAGAGATTTCATCTGCAAAGAGATTAGATTAGAGTCCATAAAATTAGTCTGTGGTATACACGGGTTCATGGACAACAGATCTCCACTCGTAGTAGTTGCTGAAAGAGAGGGTACTGGAGCAATAGGGATGAGTGGCAAATTTGTGGGTATAGGTGGTATTACTGAAACAGGAGGCAGTGATGATGCGTGTTTAGTTTTGAGATAATCTTCAATCATTCCTCTTATCTGATCACGAGAATAAGCGTCAGAACTGGCGTTACTCAAAAGATAAGTTGCTTGAGTGAAGTTAGCAATTGGTTTATTGCTGGCGGCTAAAGAAGGCGCCTTGTTTACATTCACAGCCGGTAAGATATCACTTGCAACAGGCGGAGAACAACCCGATGTTGCATCTTCCAAAACATTAAGTAATTTGCTCAATGGAGAATATTGCAAATTCGGAATGATTGAAGAAGCGACCTCCTTACCTATCCCTACTGGCAAAGAAGTTGTATTGTGCTGGTTGAGGGAAGTCTCTTTTGGTAGAGTTGACGATATTGATTTAAAGAAGGTCACAACTGAATTTTTCGGAATGTTTGGCATGGCCATATTTTTAGATTTTTTTATCAAGGCTTGTCGCAAGGTAGGTCTTTTTTTCTTTTGTTTTTTTTCCTGTGCACGAGCTGCTGGTAAAGTATGTGGTGTAGGCGGAGGTAAAGTTATAGGATCCAATTTGACAGGTGTGGGTTCAGGGACTATAATAGCCTTTTGAGGAGTGGTTTGAGAGTCCTGTTCGTCAGGAGATACACTTACCCATGAGGTATCACCCATTATGGAATCAGGAATGAGTATCGGACTTGGGATGGGTCGTATAATGTTAGCAAAGGTTGGGACCAATGGATAAGAAGGACCATTTCTAGCATTTGGTGAGTGCAATGGACATCTCGGAAAGGTGAAGGTATGCAATGATGCCATCCATTCGTGTATGGAATTGATTTGCGTCACTAGAAGGGAAGCTTTTTGATCAAGGCGTTCTAAAAGTTTAAAAACGCTTAGCATTGTGGTGTTAATAGCTGCAAGTGTGATTTCTAGCATGGATGAAGAAGCGTTGGTTGCAACGGGCATAGTATGATGACGAGGGGTGGGTTGCACCTATTGTGAGGTTTCTTCAGATGCACTGCTAATAGTTGAAATGTCTTGTTGTGCATCTTGCTTATCACTCATGTTGGAAATAGAAGAAACTTCATGGGGTGCATGGAAAGAAGTGTCAGCTTCCTGTATGGTTTCAAAGTGATGAAAGGTTGGAGGTAAAGTGGAAGATGATGCAATTGTAGACGCAATGGAAGTGCATATTGTGTGATTGTCTGATGCTAATAAAGTCACATCAGAGTTGTGGCATAGGAGTCACGTTACGAGCGTGAAGATTAATAAGTGCCGGCTGATACGGGCAGGCCACACCAAGGAAAGGGGAATATGCAGGGCCGGGAAGAGTATTTGTAGATATCATTCTGTGCTTAAGTGACGTTACAGTAGATGATGTTGCGTATGCGGGAGCACATGTGCGTGTAATATTGTGTGAAGTGGAGTTGTGGTTGGGATTAGAAGGAAAGGGGTTAGAGGTATGAGTGTGCCACATGGCGTGATGGTTGCCTGCAGTGGCCATTTTGGACGCTATGCTAGCATGATCAGGCATGCCTGATTTCAAGGTATGCAGATGAGTAAACATTATGCAATTTCACAAAATTGAATAAAGTCTGAGGGAAGCAGGATGGGAAAAGAAAAATGAAAAAAAGGAAAAAATTAGCACAATTAAAAGAAAAATAGAACAAAGCTTTGCTACGCTTTGCTACGCCGGGCGAAGCGGAACTTCAACAAGGTACTTCGCTCAAGGGACGCGCGCGCGGGTGCGTGGGCGAGCACGCGTTTGAAATTTAGTTCACAATAGTCCAGCCCTCCTGTGGACGTTGCCAACACTTCGCCAAATAGCTAGAAGCAGAACAACAAACAAACAAACAAAAGTAACGTGAGACTTGCACTCGAAGGAAACGGGTTGGGAGCTCAATCAGCGCTGCGTAGAAGTGGCTTCAATACCTTCAAGGGAACAAGTTCACAGGCAAACAGACAGCAGAGCAGCGATCCAGAGCGGGCAAAGCGGTACTTCAACAAGGTACTTCGCTCAAGGTGCACGCGCGCGGGTGCGCGGGCTAGCACGCTTTTAAACGTTAGTTCACAATAGTCCAGCCCTCCGGTGGGCGTTGCCAACACTTTGCTAAAAAGCTTCAAGGGAACAAGTTCACAGGCAAACAGACAGCAGAACAGCATTCTTGCATTCATAACGTTCGCAGATGTGGTGAATTGTTGTTCTAATACGCCAAACACTTAGAGCAAAAGCGGTACAAGCAAAGAGTACCGAAAGAATAACAAGACTTTGGAAATTTTGATTCCTATTACTCAAAGACTTGTGTACGTGCACAAATCAGTGAACGTGAACCAGAAAAGAATTGCACATTTCAACAGTACAGCATTGTGACGCTGATTAGGAAAGCTGACACAAGACCATTGGATGTTGGGAGTTGTGTTTCAGATATTCCAAGAGCAAATTACAGAGTCACTGAGTGGGGAATGAACACCCAGTGAATGCTACAGACTAGTAATTCTTATTTATGGCTAAAAACGCAGGGGCTGACAAGGAAACAGAATTACTGTAAGCTGGGAAGTTGGATCCTTATCATCTGTGATAGATGCGTCTTGTGTGAAAAGTGCTCAAAGATCTAATGACCAAAAAGACAGTTAGGAATTTGAGAAAATAAAGATATCCCGAAACCCTTGAAGACTGAAAGAAAAGTGGAGCTAATAATCCACCTGACGAAGACAACAATTGTATACAAGAGAAATAATGTAAATATTTTTCTACTACTCTAAATTGAGTCTAATATCACAATTTGCAAAGTGTCACGGTTCATTTTCCTTAAAAGCGACATTTGTAGACTGTCCAAGTTTCTTTCAATGTTTTAAAGCACATTCAAAATTATTTGTCAGAAGTTCTTCTCTTTCATTTGCCACTTGAATTTCTAGATAAGGAATTTCAGATTTTTCATCCTCTAAATAGGCATTTCATTTCCACTATATAATGTTTGGCAATATGTTGTAGTCAATCACTTTACCAGATTTATTCAGAATTGCACTCCTCTATTCCAACAACGTTTCTGCCTCTGAGGCCAGATTAGCAAAGCTTTGCACTTTATTTGATTTATTTTATTTCTTTATTTGTAAAGCGCCCAAACCCTGAGGCACCAGGGCACTGTTACGAGACCCGTTACATGAGGCATTACAACTTAAAGCGGCATTGACTAAAGTGACATGTACATGCAGATAACAACAACAGTGCAGGTTAACAGCATATATCATGGTTTTTATGGACTGTGTGAGAAGAAATCCGTTTAGGCAAACAGTCAGGTTTTCAAGTCCTTACAGAAGGACCAAAAGGAGTTTTGTGCTCTTAGTTCTGGTTGGAGGGCATTCCAGTGGTTGGCAGCAACCGTCGGGAAGCTCACCCTCCTCCTTTGGCTTTTTTCAATTTTGGAAGGGTGAGTCGATCAGCATAGCAAGACCTCACAGGTCTGATGGAGTTCGCCCTCTTAATTTTCTGGGAGAGGTATTGTGGGCGGTGTTGCTGAGGCACTTGTGTGTGATGGACAGTGTCTTGAAGATAACCCTTTGCTGTATGGGGAGGCAATGTGTCTGTCTTCTGGTGGCTGAGATGTGCTCTCTTTTGGGAATGTTTAGTGCAGCTCTGGGGGTGTTATTTTGGATTATTGGTAGCTTGTTAATGTTCTGTTTGGAAGAAGGACATTACAGTAATACCATTTCGCTCCAGTAGTGGCACTCACAAAGGTCAAGCAGCTCTCTGGTCTCAAAAACTGGCTTGCTGCATTTATAAGTATGGCTGTGTAAGCTGCAGAAGAGGCCATTTCACTTACTTGATTGGTGAGGGAAAGGATGGCATCCAAGTGGATAGCCAGAGTTTTTACCACAGCTGAAACAGGGATCTGGAACTTGTCTATCCTAAACCAGGTATAATGGCGGCAATGTTTCTTAATCATGGCAGGAGAGCCTGCCAAGAGGATCTCAGTCTTGTCGTCATTTACACATAGGTGGTTGGTTGCCATCCAAGTTTTGATTGTAGAGTAGATTTTGTTGAGTGTGAGGGTGTCTTCATCATAGGAGCCTGAGAGGGGAAGGAGTATCTGGGTGTCATCAGCATAGTTGGTATAAGATATGCCAATGTAATCCAGGAGGTCGAATAGGGGTTTGATCAATGTGTTGTAGAGGGAGAGGGATACACTGGATCCTTGGGGGACGCCACACAGGATGGGGATGGGAGGAGCATTAACAGTGTCTGAGAAGACTCTCATGGTTCTCCCCTCTAGGATGGAGGCTATCCAGGAGGTGGCTTCAGGAGAGAATTTGGCTGAAGTGGAGAGATGGTGATATAAGGGCTTGAGGTCTATTAGATCAAAGGTGTCTGACAGATCCAGTAGGAGTAGGATGGCAGGTTTGCCCTCATCTCTGAAAGAGGCGAGTTGTATTTTTAAATCAAGTAGGGCATATTCAGTGCTGTGGCCTGGTCGGGAGCCTGATTGGTGCATTCCTCGAATGGGGTATAGACTCTGGATCTGGTTGTATGCAGCTCTGTCAAGGATGTTAAAGAGGAAGGGTACAGTTGTAATAGTGCGTTAGTTGTTTTGTGCTGCAGGGTCCAGGAAAGGCTTCTTAAGTAGGGGGCGGACCAGGACTCCTTGAGGCTGGATGGGTCAGAATTTCAGGCGAAGGAGGCGTTGATGAATTTCGTAATGAATGTGATCAGGGTTTCAGAACATTCTTTTGTTGTTGGAAGCTGGGCAAGTGTCTCTCTTGCAGTTTGATTTCGCACTTGAGCAACAAATCAGAGCAAATGAATTCAGCACACATTTTTCTGCCTCAATAATGCAGAATGGAGCAAACCGGTTTAACCAATTGGTATTATGTAAAAATGTTCTTACCTGGGCAAAACAAAAGCAGGCTTCTTTATTTACCATGTATGCTGCAAAACATGAAAAGAAATGTCGTCAACACCTTTTGTTTCATATTATGCAGCAAACACAGTCCAAAAAAGTGTGATTTATTTTACACTAGTGCAAACGTTTTTAGATAGTATGAACTGTGACAATATCTGTTTGCTAATTTGTATAATCAAATCATTTTCTCAATTTTTAATACTGGTGCAAATGTTACAGAATCTGGTCCCTGGTGGGCATAGAATTAAGTGTTTTTGCTTTCCTTGACGACCCTTTGCATTTGAATGGATAATTATAATCTTTCCAACATATAATAAAGGAAGGACTCGTTGATTCTTTTTCAGCATCTGTTATTAATTTTGCCTTGGCTATTTGTTCAGTTGCATCAACGTATACCACATAGAATAATGTCTGGGTTGGTTTCTTATTCTAGACCTTATAAAACCCAGCGGATCGTTATTTATCATGCCAGCCATACATTTGTTTAGACTATTGGCTACATTTCTTGATTTGAGAATAGTTTTACAGCCATTGTTAGCCAACTGGTAGGCCTGTACGAGCTAAGAAAAGCTTATATTTTTACTTGGTTTCTTATTAACTCTTACATCTATGACAGGGCAGTAGTTGAAGCCATGCACGTTTTGATGACTGACAGTGAACAAAGTTTGCTCCAGCCAGATCTGGACATTGATACACAAGAGGGTCAGTCGTACATCCTGGAGAAAGCTCTGGTACAGCAGTGTCAATTTTATAAAGGGTAGTGGAGCTTTTTATGTTGCGACTATATATGCCGAATGGTGCACAAAAGAGCATGTTTTGTTTCTCTACTGCTTGGTATAACTTGGCTTTCATTTGTTTTCATACATAATATTACTTATAGGCTTGGAGAAAATACTTCCGTTCAACAGGATGGGCAGAAGTCTTTTTACTATGTCTAATATACATTGTCCAGCAGTGTAACAACAATAGCTTACAAATACGTTTGGCTGATAACACATAACTATTTAAGTATGTAGAGATCATATAAGTAATTATGGTGACATTAACATCACTTTTGAAATGGTGCATCAACATGTCAAAACACTTTGCAAAGGAAACCATAGTTATTTCTAGAGGACCATCTGCACAATGCTCAGCAAACAATAAGAAAACTGGCCTGAGGTCGGTAAAGACACGTAACAGTTGGAGAGTCTGTTTTTTATTTGGTATTTTGATAGAACTGGAGATTATGGGGGATGATTCTGGAAAGAGATGAGGTTGCACTGTGACAGGAAACTTAAGGGGAAGGACTTTGGAAATAAAGTAGGATACAGAAAAAGCAGAAAATCAAATGGTAAGGTATAGTTCATAGATATTTTTATTTATTTTGCATGCAGCACATTTAGATTTTGTCAACAAGCGGAAGTGACAAACATAACCATCTCAGAAGACAGCACACATTAACCTTGATATGCGTGAGCAGGGCAGTGAATTCAGAATCTGCATTTGAATGAAAAGATTGGAAATGTCAATGTTTTCATTGTAAAACCCTATTAAGAACAACCCTAATGCTGTCACCATATCCCTAACCAAGCCGTAATCCCCTCACCTGAGGGCTCCATTGGAAATGTTTTAAGTGTCATCATTAATGCCCAAAAAAAACTGCTGCTGTGATTCTATCCCTTTTGTTTATTTGTGAGTTCCCAGATAAAAAATAATCACACATTTTAATCATACTTTAATTTGATGAGGTGCAGCGGCCCCGGCAGGCAAACTTGTCATTTGCGGGTCCGGAAACAAGGGTGCCGGTAAGCTTATCCCGAATTCTGATTCATTTAAAAACCTCTGATCTGTCTGGCATGTTCTCGGGAACCCTAGGTGGTTTTATAATTCTACAATAAGAACTGGAGCATAATTATGTACAATATTTCTGGCTTGGAATTTAATTACTTTGATGGATTGAGACAGTATTTGTCTGACTCGCCTCTTTGGTGTGCTGCAGGTGAGCAAAGCATTTGGCCCTAGTCCTTCCTGGGCTTATTTTGTGAATTTTGTGGCCGTTACTCTTGCGCTTCCAGTGACGTTGGTCTCCCTCCTCTTCCCCTTCCCTGCATCCACTTCCTCGTTTCCCCTTCCCTCCTGCCTCCTTGCTCGCCCACCTCCCCTGGTTGGTGGCTGTGCCTGCAGTGTTTAGGCCTACCGGCCTGCCGAGTTCCTGACTCGCCTCTTTGGCGTGCTGCAGGTGAGCAAAGCGTTTGGCCCTAGTCCATCCTGCATTTATTTTGTGAATTTTGTGGCAGTTACTCTTGCGCTTCAAGCACCATTGGTCTCTCCCCTCCCGCCCTCCCCTGCATCCACTTCCTCATTCCCCCTTTCCTCCCGCCTCCCTGCCCACTCACCTCCCCTGATTGGAGTGTTGCCTGGTCTTAACTGTCCTCCCAGGACAGCCTTCTGCCCGGCAGCCCCTGCAGTTAAGAGCCCCAATTCAAAGGGCGACTCCTGCAGAGGCAGCCCCATACTGTGTCTGCAAGTGTCAGCAGGGGAAGCCAGTGGCTATCAACCATCAGCGACTAGTAAGGTAGGAGTGGCCCGGGTGAGGAATAGATCCTTCACTCTACCCTGAAAACCCTGTCACATAGCAACCTTACCTTAATATGTGTGCCATCTTCTGTATTTTAATTGCATTGAGAACGTTTTTAAATTGCATTGTAAAACATAGGCCTTTTGTCCACTATACAGGACTCTTAGACCTAGGTGTATTTTTCATTTAATTGCGAAAGTATTTAAATTGCATTGTGAAAGTACTTAAATTGCATTGCGAAAGTTTTAAATTGCATAGTGAAACCTAGGCCTTTCTCCCACTATACAGGACTCTTAGACCTAGGTGTGTTGTCTCCGTTGTTAAACTACATGGTGAAAGTAGTGCCGTCTTTGGTTTTTGCCTTCTTAGCAAAGCGTTTACCTAGCAAACTGTTCCACTACTGTCTGAGCCCTTGTCGTTTTGTTCAATTGTCTAATATTGGCTTGCCTCCCCTTGTCTCGTCTGCTTGCACCCCGCCCTGCATCCTTTCCTAGTGTTCTCCCCGCCTCCACTACCCCCTTCCTCTTCTCTCCTCTCCCCAACTACTCTATGGTGCTCTCTGTCTCTCCTATCTTTTCTAACTGTTTCTCTATCGACTATCCTACTCTCCTCACTAAATCTGGTTGGAAGAAGTTTAAAAAGGACATCCTGGTCTCCAACCCAGGCCTCCCTATTGGTGACACCTATACCAGTGCCTCCTCTAGGAAAACCCTCACTGACATCCTCTTTGTCATTCCCTCGCCAGACCTATGGACTCTTCATATGGTCTCTGTGCTTTCTCCTCTCTCTTCTTCTCCAATTAATGGTGGCACCCGGTGGGAGGCCCTCTTGGCCTCCTTTGACTCCTCTAAGGTCATCATTAATGTTTACCTGAATGGCACTGTCTTGGTCCAAGGCTCTCAGGCCAATCTTCTCCTCTTTGAAAGATGCTTCCCGCACCTCATCAATATCCATCCTTCTCCTGGCGTCCCCTCTCTTCCCTACACGGCTTCCTTGCCTCCCCCTGCTGCCTCCTCCTTGGCTACCTTGCCCTCTCCTCCTTCCTCTTCTGCCCCCCATCGAGCTTCTTCTACACCGCCACAGGGGGTTCCTCTGATTTGTGCCCCTCCACGGAAGTCTTTTAAGGATGGCCACCTTCTCCATATAGCCACTCTTAACTTAAACACTCCTCTGACATCTGCCTCTTCCTTGACGAACTTGACCTCGAGGTCCTCGGTCTCACCGAGACATGGTTCATGGTCAGCTTTGTCACAAGCTTTTACACTCTCCTCCCTGATGGCTACAAGATCCTCTCTGTGCCCAGGTCCAACCGTTCCGGAGGGCGTACAGCCCTGATATTCCCAGAGAGGATTCTTTCTGCTGCTGTCATTCTGACTCAGGCCTACTGCTCTTTTGAATGCCGAGTCTGCAGGCTCTCTCTCTCTCTGCTTGCCATTCCCTTTTTGTGGCTACAATCTATCGGCCACCTGGTCAGATCCCCTCCTTCCTCTCTGAGTAGGCGTACCTCTCCTCTTCCATCCTAGTCTTGACCACTCAACTCCTCCTTCTTGGAGACTTTAACATCCACCTGGATGCTTCCTGTCTTTCCTTTGGACTCTTTTGCGACCTCTGCCACTCTCTCTCCCTATCCTCCCCTCTGGCCCGACTCACTCTGCAGGGCACACTCTTGATGTTCTGATCTCTACAGACGTTCCCCTCTCTATTCCTCTCACCACTCCTCTCTCCTGTAGTGATCACTTTCTCCTTTCCTCCCAGCTCACTCTCTCCACCCCTCAGGCCAAGCCAATTCCAGAACTGCCACCTACCTTCTTGGTTAACCGACCCATGAAGTGTTTGTCAGTTGAGGCTTTTGCTGGAACTTTCTTACCCCCATTCCGTTTTTGGCTGACTCACACCCTGATACAGCCCTCTCCATGCTCCACTCTGCTATATCTGATACTCTCGATGTTCTTGCCCCTGTAATGAGGATCCGCTTGAAGCCCAAAGCCAAGTGCAACTCCTTTTTTGATTCAGACCTCGCCACCTTTAAACTCAAGTGCAAGGTAACTGAGAGGAAATGGTGTGCAACCGGTACATCCTCTGACAAACTGGCCTGCCGCCTGCTCCAAAGGCAATACCGGCTCTCTGTCCGCACCAAGAAGAGAGCCCACATTCAAGTACGCATCTCTGCGGCATCTAACAACTCGGCTGAACTCTTTAAAATCTGCAAAGAGCGGGCCAATCCTATTGCAGTCTCTACCTCTCCTGTCCCCTAGCAAGCCCTCTGCATGGCCCTGGCTTCTCATTCCATTTGTAAAACTCAGGACATCCTGTCCTACATCTCTTCCTCTACTCCTGCCCCTCTACTCCCTGCTCTTTCTATGGCCTTTCTTAGGCCACCTCTCTGCCCTCCTTCTCTGCCTTTCCCCTGTTCTCCCCAGATGTGGTTTCTAGACCGATCTATGAAAGTCTCGTCAAAACAGGCTCACCCCGGTTCCTGCAAAACCAAAAAGGACCGCATTGACACCTTGGCCCCTGCTCCGGCTAACTTCTGCAACCACCCCTTCACCACTGGAGTCTTCCCTTCCCCCCTGAAGCACTCCCTTGTGTAGCCTCTTCTTAACAAACCCTCTGCCGACCCGTCCTGGCCGGCTAACTATCACCCAATCTCCATCACACCTTTCCTGGGCAAACCCCTTGAAAAGTTGGCATCTCCCAGCTTAATCTTCACACTGAATCTATTGGTTATCTCCATGACCATCAGTCTGGCTTCAGAGCTGCCAGAAGCATGGAAACTGCTCTCCTGAACATCTGTGAAGACCTGCTCTCCAACCTCGATTCCAACACCCCCTGTGTTCTCATCTTACTTGATCTTTCTTCTGCCTTTGACACAGTCAACCGTGCCATCCTGCTCAACTGTCTTTGTGATAACCTGGGTATCACTGATCTGGCCCTGGCCTGGCTGACCTTTTTCCCATCCGATCAACCCTCCTAGGTCCAACTTGTGTCCTTCCTCTGCTCTATCTCTATCTCTAACTGTGGTGTTCCACAGGGGTCTGACCTCCCTCGCTGGCTGTTCAACCAATACCTGGCACTTCTTGCCCACCAAATTGCTGCTCTCTGCACCAACTATCAGTTCTATGCGGATGACACTCAACTCATTTTCAGGCTCCCTTCTGCCACTTCTTCTCCTTCTCTCAACTCTGACTGGCTGTCTGCTATCCAGGAGTGGTGTGCCACCAATGATCTCTACCTTAATGCTAGTAAGACTGAGATTCTCCTCATCAGCACACTTGCTCCCTCCTTTCCTGTCACTCTCTGGCCGGCCTCTCTTGGCCCTCTTCCTGCTCCCACCTGTGAGGCTAAAAATGTAGGCGTCATTTTCGACTCCCCGCTCAACTGCCTGCTGATCTCCACATGCCACATACCACAATATTTCAAACCTACAAAGATGATACAAAATTGCATCAAGCTGGATAGCCCCCCTAAAGCTTTGCAGAAGATATCTGACAGTTTACTCCAAATTGAGGACTACATGATGAACAATAGACTTTCTCTCAATTGTTTTAAGACTGAAATAGTCCACTTTTTCAACTGCATTTACAGTTCTTTCTATTTCACATGGCCTCCTCCCTTTTGTGCCACAAGTGAAAAACCTTCTATCTGTCTTTTGATACCATGCCGTCCTTATGTGGTATCAGAGAGGGATGAGACTCAATTGAGACAAATTGAGGAACCCTACAATTCCAGATGCTTAGTCATATAGCCTCAGACCCCTCTATTGTCACAAAAGAATCCATAGGCTTTGATACATGTAGCAGCAGAGAGGCAATGATCCCTCAAAGGAAAAGATGAATGATTCCCACAGACTTCGTTTTGATGCCCCCTCCTTGGTTTTATATATGATTGGCTCCAAAATTTGGAAGTTCGGTCTAGATGTCAAAGCAGGAGTCATAGATCCCGACTTCCGGGGAGACATACAGAACCGTGGCAAAATTCCATTTGAAATACCTCGTGGGGACACAGTTGCACAAGGAGATCTTGAAAGATCTCTATTCATTCATTTTAGAGAGAGTGAACCAGAAGATACTGAGAGAGGTACCATAGGATTTTGGGAAGCTGATGAACCATCTAAAACTGAAGCAAAAAGGGAAGGGACCTAGCCTTTGCCCAGCGAAATGATCCAGCACTCATAGAGTCTTTCTTGCAGGCGATTCTTTAAGGGGAAGGATTAGAAAAGGGGAGTACCTTTTTCTTTCTAAAACAGGGAGTATGGTACAGTAATGACAGATCCACAGAAGAGCTAAGTAAAATGCAGTTAGTAATACTCAAAACCCATTGGAAAATCGTACTAGAGATTGCACATTCTCATTTGACAGAGGTACACTTAGGACTATCTAAGACCCAGGCGCATATCAGTGGGAAGTTTTCCTGGCCAGGTATCAATGCTGACTTGTGAAATATGTCAGAAATCCAGTACTCATATTCCCTTGCATGTCCCTCTGAATCCTTTACCAATAATAAAAGTCCCTTTCTCAAGGATTGGGAAGGATATCATTGAACCTCTAGACTAAGTAAAAAATATGTTCTAGTAATCGTTGATTACACTACCAGATACCCTGAGACATTCCCTATGTGAAACAACACAACCCAGCTGATTTTAAAACATCTACAACCATATTTTTCCTGGGTCGTGTTCCTAAGGAAATTCTAATGGATCAAAGGTCCAATTTTATGAGAAAACTCATGGGTGAAGTCAAGAAATTGCTCCATATCATCACCTTAAGAACCTCAGTTTACCACCCGAAACAGACGGATTGGTAGAGAGATTCAATAAAACACTCAAAATGATCCTAAGAAAGTTGGTAGATAAGGACGGGAAGGACTGGGATTGCATAATCCCCTAGGCCCTATTTGCAGTAAGAAAAACCCTTCAGGCATCCACTGGATTTTCTATTTTTCAACTACTTTATGGTAGAGAATCTAGAGATGTCCTGGACATGCTTTGCAAGACCTGGGAAGAAAGAGAAGATGCACCCATTCCCCTTTCTTAAACAGCTGCCAGATTGCGAGAGCATATGAAACTTGTTTGAAATCTAGTCTACTCATATGAAAAAGCCCAAGCACAGCAAGTGTCCACCTATGACAAAAAGGGAAACTTAAGATCATTTTCAATAGGACAAAAGGTTTTAGTCCTCTTACCTACCTCAGAAAACTTGTCTCAAAGTGGCACGGCCCATATGAAATATTAGAACAAACAGAGACCTGTACCTATAAGGTAGCCCAACTTCACAGGAAACAAATGACCCATTTCTACCACGTAAATCTCTTAAAAGAGTGAAAAGAAAACCCTTATGTCGCCAACACCACAATACTATCTTGTTTGGTACCAGAAGAAATAGATAACTTTGAATTAATTCCCCAATCGCTACCTAGTCAACAACAAAAATATTTAAAAGATTTAGTCACAACATTCCCTGATGTATTCTCTGAGAAACCAGGAAGAGTGCAAGGCACTTATCACTATATCAGAACCAAAAAGGGAAAAGTGGTCCCTCTGAAACCATATAGATGCCTGGAATCTCGTAGACAGATAGTGGTTGAGGAAGTGAACAGAATGCTGAGGGAGAATATCATCGAACCTTCTTCAAGCCCATGTGTCATGCGCTGCTGGCGGTGGTCGTCATGGAGGCTGACGTCATGGCTAACCAGCGCCATTTCTTCCTCCAACATGGTACCGTCTTGTGTTACAGGAAAGTGTTCAGCACAGTCTACTTTGTCGTGCAAGGTGCTGAGCGCAGTTCCTGTTTCTGGATGAATCGGCTTATTATTCACTGGCTGGTGCAGCTCTGCGCGTCTCAACGCTTGGTTCTCCCCGGCTCAGCGAATTGTGAGTTGTCTTCGCCTAGTTTCCCTCTCTCCCTGTTCCCTTCTGTGCTCCTTGCATTTTTTCCCCTGTTTTGCCTTCTGCTTGGTTGCCTCTCCCTTCCTTCCCTGTGCTTTGATTCTTTTTCCCTGTACCATGGCTGTCTGCTCTGGGGCTCACCCAACCTGGTTTCTACATTTCATGCAGGGTGGCTTTCAGAGAGTCATGCCCTTACCTGCATGACACAAGGTCCAAACAGAAGTCCTGTCAGGCATCTTCCGGCAAGCCATTACAAAGGAAACCCAGGTGAACTCTCAATCTGAAACTGACAGTTTGAAACGCCACACACCTACCAAGCTAGTGAAGATGAAACCCGTTCAGGACCTGTTAAGAGGCATGCAGGAGTTGGGTACAGAAGTACATAATTTAAAGGCAGAAAATGCTGCACTGAACCAACTACTGCTGACCAGAGAAGTTTTAACCCACGAACGTCCTACTCTGTGTAACAGGAACATTTCAGACTTGTTGGTATTGAGAAGCAAACCTAAGTATTTGCCAAAGTCTTTTACCACTGTGAGTATTGATGCTAGATGAGTCTCAGGATCTCCTATATATAACAGAATGTCATCAGTGTAAAGAAAATGACTTCAGATTTTCCACCCAGTAATATACCAGTCCCGCAAGTATCCTGAATCAAGTCAGCCAAGGGTTCAATAACCAGAGCAAACAACAAGGGGGAGAGGCGGTAACCCTGTCTTGACCACTTCCTGTTTCAAAAGGTGATGAAAACCTGCCATCCATACACACTCGGGCTGACGGTTGTGAGTACAACAGTTGGATCCATGAAACAAAGTTTTGACCAAACCCATAATTAGCAAGAACTCAAAATAAAAATGGCCAGGCGACTGTGTCAACCGCTCTCCGCATGTCAAGAGAGACTGCCACAGCCAACTCTTGTGTGAGACTGTCTGATGTTAAAGGCTGTTGATCGGCCTGCTATAAAACCTGCTTGGTCCACCTGCACCATATGTGGCATCAATGGTGACACCCTGATAGCTATAATGTTTGCATATATCTTGTCAGTATTTATGAGCGATGGGGGTCTTTATGACCCACAGTCACTTGCCTTTTTATTCGGTTTAAGTAGAAGAAGAAGAATAATAGCCCCTCAAGTGTCTTGATCCCCTCCTTCAATGCCTTCATCCATACCCGCAACACATAAGGAGCCAACTGATCACAAAATTCCTTATAACATTCTGCACCAAAACCATCCGACCGAGGGGCCTTCACACTCGGGAGCTTCCTAATAGTTATTTTTATCTCTTCAACTGTGAATGGGACTGCAAGTGCTTTCCTTGCCTCTGCTGACAACAGAGTCGTTGGTATCCCAGTCAGATAACTATCTATCTCAGGGGTGGTTGCAGTGGTCTTGGATGCATATAGAGCAGAGTATAAACAATATAACACTGTATTAATATCCCCATCTATGTGCACCAGAGTCCCATCCCCTCGCTCAATGCAAGGAATATGTCTCTATTCCCTAACCCACTCTTAACAGTTGAGCAAGCACCCTGCTTGGTCTTTCAGCTTTCCCATATTGTCTGGCCATGACAGACCGATCAAATAGAGTATTTCTCTGTTGACAGCTTCTAGAAATGCATATAACCTACCTTTATGTCATTTCACAAATTTAAAGAGAGGTTTTGGGCATATTGGACCTGCAGTGCCAATAGTTCAGACTCATGAAGCTGCATCTCATTCCTTATAGTCTTCAGGACCCCAAACTCAGTTGAAATCACTATCCCACGCAGATATGCCTTAAACGCCTGCCACAGAATGGCCCCAGAGTCGACCGACCCATCCTTCTTCTCAAAATAGGTGGCAATATGTTTCTGCAGATTTGTAACGAACACTGGGTCCCGCAGCTTAAAAGGCCAAGGCAGACGTGTCCCCTCCTACTTAGTCAAGAGCATTGACAGCTAAATGGGAGAGTGGTCTGAAAATGTGCAGGGAAATATCGAGTCCCCTTCCACCATTGGTAAAAATGCACTAGAGAACAACCATACATCTATTCTCGAGTGCATGTCATGTACAGTGGAATAATATGTATATTTCCTTCTTGCTTCATGCAAAGTACACCACACATCAAATACATCCATTTCACCCATATGTGCCAGCATAGTTTGTGCTGCTTTGGTGAGACTTCAAGGTGTGTGCGAGGTGCAATCCAATGTTATACTTAATATAGTATTCACATCATCCCCATAGATCAACAAGTTCATAGGATATTGTGAACATAACTGAAAAATGTCATCAGCAAATTCGGGGTCATCTGTATTGGGCCCTTAAACATTCAACAATAACACCTCTCGACCTACATAACTCACCATGCACTAATACATATCGCCCCTCTTCATTAACCTTCGCACCCAGGTGTACAAACTGTACATTCTGATGAAGTCATACCTCCCCTAGCCTTGGTTGAAAAGGATGTGTAAGACGTACACTTTCCCCATCCTGATGCAAGCAGCTCTGCCTGCTTAGCCAGGATATGAATTTCTTGCAAACATATAATATTAGCCCCCTCCCATTTGCGTAGGCCATGATCCTGTGTGCTTTAATAGGGTTTCCCAATCCCCAGACATTCCAGCTAAGTAACTTAATTTGCAAACTCAACCCACTGGCCTGTGCCTTACACAGCATATTACATAAATATCAGCCTCCGAGCCAACATCCAAATCTCTTGGCCTCCCATAGATTGTGACCAAGTGCCATTTTTAATTTCTTACCCAAAACATAAGCATCCCCCCAAACTCCCACCCTGACAGCTCTCCAAACATCGGTTTAACCCCTCTCTCCCAACTGCTAACACAAAACCAACCATCTGCACATGCGGGGGGACAACTCTTTCCATGCATAGTGGGATGCAAACATGCCCTGATGTGCTTAGGTTTGTACTGCATCCCCGCTGGCTCACAACAATGCATAATACCATCTACCCCACCAGATGAACCCCACTTTGCCCTACTCTCCCTCAACAAGAGGTCTCGGGAGAGTTGGGGGTGGAACTTGTGGGGTACATTTACCCACCCAGCAGAATTCCCCTCCATCACCAATATGCACTTCAGCAGTAGCAGCAGAATGGCTGTGCTGGCTCCTTTGAGCACCTTTGCTTTTCATCAAAACTAAGTTTTGCAGCTACAAAATGATGGCTGCGCTGTCTTTGCCAAGCACATATGGGGCAAGATGGAACATGGAACACCCTGAGAAAGGCTGCCAGTGTGTTCCTTGTGTGCCCCAAGAAAAGAATTGAAAAGCAGTGCTGCTCTGCTGCTAGCTCAAAATTTCACATTGAATAAGGAAATATTTTTCATTTTAAATGATGCTGCCCTGATGCCTTTTTCCACTGTTCCAGCAGTACACAGTTGGTTCCAGTTAGACCACACTATGCCCAGCCATATTCAGGTTGTGCTACAGCAAAAGAAAGCACTTCTCACTGAATGACAGGCTGTGTCAGGCAAGATCTGTGAAATAACAAAGAAACTCCATTCTCAGCCATACGAAAAAATGCTTGAATTTTTGCTACAAAATATCACAGATAAATTGTTCAAAAGAAGCCCTATTTCTCTGTTCTTATGTTAAGTCAGTGGACCTTTGCCTTGAACAGACTGTTTTGTATGAGAAATTTACTAGGGCTGCAAATAATGTTTAGAATCTAGATGTAAGAGAAAACTGCATTGCAAGTGACAGCAAAAGGAAGATTCACCACGTGTAAAAATTGTTTCTTTTTGCAAATAAGAAAATGTCTGTTTAAAAGTAAATTGTTGAGTTAAGGTCTTGCCTAGAAATGTAAGGGGGGTTTTGTTTGGAAAGATATATAGGATGTTTTATTTCAACAGGCTTGCTTCTGAAAAAATAAATAAGTAAATAAATAAGTGCATTTACTGTGGAAGCCACAGAACAGATTTCCTGCCCCGGCTTCAAAGAACATTTTCTTTCTGGGAACAGGATTTGTCTTCCTCCAAAGGGGCCAGCCCCTCAAAAACTATGAATGGACCAAGAGGAAACATCTCACACGCTCGTCAGACTTTGTGGCTGGCACAAGCCTGGTACATTAGATTTCGGAGACACTTACGTGTAAAATTTCAAGTTAGCCCTACCCTCAAATTAAACTAGAGAGCTTCAACAACAAACTCCAAGGCAGCACAGGACTAACCTGACATTTGGTTGTGACCTGGAAAGACATGGCCATATTTGGAAGACAAAGGCTGGCCCATATGGCTCAAAAGACTATTTTAATTAATAAACTTTAAGACTGTTATTTCTGCGACCGGACAATGCAGTAACGTGAAAGTTTTACAGTTTACATGGAATTTTTGTGGCATTACATTAAGACGTGGTAGCTTTCACTAGCAGGTTGGGGACGGACATGGCAGAAAATTGTATATTCTGAGGAAAGTGTGCCACTTTGAAATTCAATACTTATATGCCTTTTGATAATAGGTATACATGTATAAAATTATAGAACGTTAGGTAAAATATTTCCCACTGAAAATGGCGAAATATTATTAGAAGGGCAAAACAAAGTCCTACAAACTTGGAAGTGGGAATATTATGCTCTGTGTGGAATTTGTCATTTGCCTATATGATTTGCGGAAGCACCAAAACTGTATAAATGTGCATTTTTTCAAAACTGATTTTTGGCAAAATTAACTGTGGGATGGCCTGGGCATAGTAAACCCACACCATCAAACACATGTCATGTGTCTAAAGTCCAACCGGCTGACAGGAAGGTGGTAACAATAAACCCTGACCAATCCAGTTGTTTCGAAGCATGTCCAGCCAAAGCCTGCCCCCATAATAAACCCTGTGATGTCACCCGCCTTATAAAAGGGGGAAGCTCACAGAGGACACACTCTTCTGAATTTTCCAGCTCCTATGTATCCTGATATTGCACATTCATCCTGCACGATTCCAGATCCACAGCCAGGCCAGAGCATAGCTGACCTTATCCAGGCAGAACCACCCTTCAGAACTAAACCCCATAACAAAATCCCAGTAACTCTGGGAGAAAGGGGGGAAAAGCTGTGGTACCCTTTTTGAGAGTATCCTGTGAGCAGACCCACTACCTGCATGCCAGCTGTACCCTCTGGTGACCAGACAGGCCCAGCTTTTTCCTTCTAGGAGAGCCCCGCCATGGTGACCATTGACCAGCTATTTCCTTGGTGTCCAGAAACCTGGTTGGCAGTCCCAAATCCCAAACTCAAGTGCTGATGTCAGTATCACCCCATCCCATAGCAACACATATCATACCTGATCTTGATACCTTGTCTTTGTTCCACTCTCCAAATAATACCATCAATACCCTGATAACTTGTTTCAAACTGTCAGAATTCTCTGTGCATCCTTTCCTTGATTTCCAAGTGTTAGCGCCATTCTTCCACTCATTTCCGTCATTAAGTCCTCAATAATATTTTGAATAAATCAATTAATTCTCCCTAAAAAGAGGCACACTGTGTGAAGGGTTACAACTACAGCATAACATTTCTATCCACGGGTGTCATTCCTCTTTTCTAGCCACTAAATCTAGTTTAAGTGAAACTTGTTCTTTCCTAACTGATTTTAACTGCTTTATTTTTAAAACCAAATTTACTTTCCCCTTGAGAATCTCATCCTGTCATTAAGTTAGAGTCACTCTTTCCCTTGCATATTATCCCTGTAATGTGCATCTGTCATCCAGCATAAAACTCACATTCCAATTCTGTCTATTTCACCCGTTTTTCAAATCGTTTTTGACATTTAAACCTGTGAAAGTAAGAAAGTGAAATTTCTATGTGTGTGATTTTGGCTGCACTGTGTTGTCACTTCAAAGTTGATTTTTGAACTGTATGCCCTTTGTTGGTACCTTGCCTTGTTGTTGCTAATGTTCTTACATCTCTGATACTGTTATAACTCATATTTACCTCATTTACTCAAATGCACATGTACATTTAATTGTTTACCAATTCCGAGTGTTATTTATACAATCGCAAAGGTTTTTGAATTAAATTTTTCCTCTCAATTTGTGGGGGAAGGTCAGATTTTAATTCTGTTTGCTCCTTAGTGTACCTAACTCCTTGCTTGGTTGCTATCTACCCGAACAGTTAAATTGCTCCCATTCATTTGTGCTTTGGATATGTTATAGTCCAAACTAAGTGTATTTAATAATTTTTCTAGTAATTGTCACCCCATTGGTGATTGCTGCCCAATATTAAATTTGTGTGATTTTCTTTGAATTTAAAATAAATAAATATTGTGTTACCACCCACCGGCCTGGTTCCTAGTCCATTGTGACTCGGGGTATTTGTAAAATGATTTGTGAGATGGGTTGTGTGCCAGCTCAATCCGAATTCTAGGAAATAAAGAAAAAGTATTTTAATTGTGCGCTACCTCCAAGGCTAAGGGCAAGAGTCCTGGTCTGGTGTGTGACGCCCGATTGGAATCCTTAACAGAATGGGGGCTTGGGAATTGAGAATTGCTTATTCACCCATGGCAGTTTATCACAGCAGGCTAACCTTCAAGGTAGAGATACTTTGTGTGGCTAGAAAGCTGTGTTACACTGTAAAAAGCACCTCCCCAATCATAGACCCTAAGTACCAGACCTGTGTATACAATTAAAGCAAAATCAATCCCAAACTAGACAAAATGCAACAGAATACAGATTACACTTATAAAAATGAACTAATAAAGAAACAACACTCTCCAAAATTACCACAGTAGAGATACATATGGCCAGGGAGCACCTTCTGCCCAATTTATTTGTCAGAGGTGAATGGCATCAGCAAGATGAGGAAGTCTGGCTAGAAGAGATGATGCAACAGGTCACCGCCATGGACATGGATACGAGGCAGGTCAGTGGCCTATTACATCAAGCTTTGAGCGAGCTGTACATGACTCCGAAAATTAAAGAGGAGCAGATTAAAATTGTCAAAACCACTGCCTACATATATCTCCATATGGGAGTGATGCAGGCAAAACATGAAGAAAACAGAACCCTTACGCAAAAACAATATGAACTCTTAACTCAAATCCAGACTGAGCTAAAATTGGCGGAAGAAAAACTGCAAAAGAGCCAAGATTCTGGGGTTGGATTGGAAAATTACATTAAACAGCTAAAAGAGGACTTGGCTCTACAACACTGGTGCACAACTTAGGGCCCGCGTGCCAGTTGCGGCCCGCCATGACATTTTGTCCAGCCTGCGAGGAACAATGACTTTCTTAATGGACGGCGGCCCGCAAGCAGCATCTGCCGCCCTTCATTAGGAAAGTCTTTGTTGTCTTCTGGGCCGGACAAAACACTGGCCCTCCTTGATTCAGTGCACACGAACCACACAGCTCCTATGAGCCACGTAGTGCGTGTGTGCTGCACCAATGGAGTGCCAGCACTACGGCTGGTGTGACCAGTAAGGCCTGATGCTGGAAGACATTTCAGCCTTGCCACGCCCACGCCAGCCATAGTGCCAGAAGCCTTGCCAGTATTCCAGCACGTCTGGTAAGTACATGGGGGGCTGTATGTTTATATGTGTGTGTGTGTGTGTGTCTGTCTCGGGTCCGTCCTGACTGTGTTTTTTGTTTTTGTATGTATGTTGAGATGCAGGGGTGGGGGGTTGTGTCGGGTGTGTGTGGGTGTTTGTATTTGTATATCTGCAGTGTATGTTGAGACGTGGGGGTGGGGGGTGTGTCGGGTCTGTATGGGTGTTTGTATTTGTATGTCTGCACAGTGTATGTTGAGATGGGGTGGGGGATGTGTCAGGTCTGTATGGGTGTTTGTATTTGTATGTCTGCAATGTATGTTGAGATGCAGGGTTGGGGGGTGTGTGGGTTCTGTATGGGTGTTTGTATTTGTATGTCTGCGCAGTGTATGTTGAGAGGCAGGGGTGGGGGTGTGTCGGGTATGTATGGGTGTTTGTATTTGTATGTCTGCGCAGTGTATGTTGAGATGCGGGGGTGGGGGTTGTATCGGTTCTGTATGGGTGTTTGTATTTGTATGTCTGTGCAGTGCATGTTGAGATGGGGGTGGGGGATGTGTCCGGTCTGTATGGGTGTTTGTAGTTGTATGTCTGCACAGTGTATGTTGAGATGCAGGGGTGGGGGTGTGTTGGGTCTGTATGGGTGTTTCTATTTGTATGTCTGCAGTATATGTTGAGATGGGGGTGGAGTTGCGTTGGGTCTGTATGGGTGTTTGTATTTGTATGTTTGCAGTGTATGTTGAGATGCAGGGTTGGGGGGTGTGTCGGGTGTGTATGGGTGTTTGTATTTGTATGTCTGCAGTTTATGTTGAGACGTGGGGGTGGGGGGTGTGTCGGGTCTGTATGGGTGTTTGTATTTGTATGTCTGCGCAGTGTATGTTGAGATGGGGTGGGGGATGTGTTGGGTCTGTATGGGTGTTTGTATTTGTATGTCTGCGCAGTGTATGTTGAGATGGGGATGGGGTGTGTCGGGTGTGTATGGGTGTTTGTATTTGTATGTCTGCGCAGTGTATGTTGAGATGGGGTGGGGGGTGTGTCAGGTCTGTATGGGTGTTTGTATTTGTATGTCTGCAGTGTATGTTGAGATGCAGGGTTGGGGGTGTGTCAGGTCTGTATGGGTGTTTGTATTTGTATGTCTGCAGTGTATGCTGAGATGCAGGGTTGGGGGGTGTCGGGTCTGTATGGGTGTTTGTATTTGTATGTCTGCAGTGTATGTTGAGATGCAGGGTTGGGGGGTGTGTTGGGTCTGTATGGGTGTTTGTATTTGTATGGCTGCACAGTGTATGTTGAGAGGTGGGGGTGGGGGTGTGTCGGGTCTGTATGGGTGTTTGTATTTGTATGTCTGCGCAGTGTATGTTGAGATGCGGGGGTGGGGGTTGTGTCGGTTCTGTATGGGTGTTTCTATTTGTATGTCTGTGCAGTGTATGTTGAAATGGGGGTGGGGGATGTGTCGGGTCTGTATGGGTATTTGTATGTCTGTGCAGTGCATGTTGAGATGAGAGTGCGGGGGGTGTGTCGGGTCTGTATGGGTGTTTGTATTTGTATGTCTGCGCAGTGTATGTTGAGATGCAGGGGTGGGGGTGTGTCGGGTCTGTATGGGTGTTTGTATTTGTATGTCTGCAGTATATGTTGAGATGGGGGGTGGGATTGTGTTGGGTCTGTATGGGTGTTTGTATTTGTATGTCTGCAGTGTATGTTGAGATGCAGGGTTGGGGGGTGTGTCGGGTCTGTATGGGTGTTTGTATTTGTATGTCTGCACAGTTTATGTTGAGATGTGGGGGTGGGGGGTGTGTCGGGTCTGTATGGGTGTTTGTATTTGTATGTCTGTGCAGTGTATGTTGAGATGCGGGGGTGGGGGTGTGTGTCGGGTCTGTATGGGTGTTTGTATTTGTATGTCTGCGCAGTGTATGTTGAGATGCGGGGGTGAGGGGGTGTCAGGTCTGTGTGGGTGTTTGTATTTATATGTCTGTGCAGTGCATGTTGAGATGGGGTGGGGTGTGTCGGGTCTATATGGGTGTTTGTATTTGTATGTCTGCAGTGTATGTTGAGATGGGGGTTGAGGGGGTGTCGGGTCTGTATGGGTGTTTGTATTTGTATGTCTGCGCAGTGTATGTTGAGATACAGGGGTGGGGATTGTGTCGGGTCTGTATGGGTGTTTGTATCTGTATGTCTGTGCAGTGTATGTTGAGATGCTGTGGTGGGGGGGTTTGTGTCTGTATGGGTGCATAGTGTATTGGTGTATGCTTGTGCGTTTGTGTGCTGAGTTGGGGGGTGGGAGGGTTTGTGTCGATATGGGTGCATAATGTATTTGTGTATGCTTGTGAGTTTGTGTGCTGAGTTGGGGGGTGGGGGGTTCGGGTCGGTATGGGTGCATAGTGTATTGGTGTATGCTTGTGAGTTTGTGTGCTGAGTTGGGGGGTGGGGGTTCGGGTCGGTATGGGTGCATAGTGTATTGGTGTATGCTTGTGAGTTTGTGTGCTGAGTTGGGGCATGGGGGTTCGGGTCTGTATGGGTGCATGAGGTGGGGGCCATGGGGCATAGTGTTTGGCTGGGGGTGGGAACCATGGGGCATAGTGTTTGCTTGAGGGGTGGGGGTCATGGAGCATAGTGTTTGGTTGGTGAGTGGGGGCCATGGGGCATAGTGTTTGGTTGAGGAGTGGGGGCCATGGGGCATAGTGTTTGGTTGGGTTGTGGGTGTCATGGGGCATATTGTTTTGTTGAGGTGTGGGGGTCATGGGGCATAGTGTTTGATTGAGGGGTGGGGGCCATGGGGCATAGTGTTTGGTTGAGGAGTGGGGGCCATGGGGCATAGTGTTTGGTTGGAGGCCATGGGGCATAGTGTTTGGTTGGGGGGTGGGGGCCATCGGGCATAGTGTTTGGTTGAGAGATGGGGGCCATGGGGCATAGTGTTTGGTTGGTGAGTGGGGGCCCTGTGGGATAGTGTTTGGTTGGAGAGTGGGGGACATGGGGCATAGTGTTTGGTTGGGGGCCCTGGGGCATAGTGTTTGGTTGGGGGTGGGGGCCATGGGGCATAGTGTTTGGTTGGGGGCAATGGGGCATAGTGTTTGGTTGGGGAGTGGGGGCCATGGGGGATAGTGTTTGGTTGAGGGGTGGGTGCCATAGGACATAGTGTTTGGTTGGGGGTGGGAGCCATGGGGCATAGTGCTTGCTTGAGGGGTGAGGGCCATGGGGCATAGTTTTTGCTTGAGGGGTGGGGGCCATGGGGCATAGTGTTTGGTTGGGGGCGGGAGCCAAGGGGCATAGTGTCCGACCCCATGTGAGAACCCAATAATAAAGCTAAAACAGGCACAGTTAGGAGATGTACATCCTTTGCTTTTTGTGGAAACCTGACTCAACAAAGGCCATACTCCTCTTGGGCAACCCAAACAGCAAAGTATAGCAGTCCAAAATAATGGAATGTCCAATCAAGGGTCAATAAAATATATATAATTAAACAGACGATATGCAATAACTAAATAGAAATAAACGATAACAATGGAAAACGTGTAGTACAAAATGTAAGTTTGAAATAAAATTAAAATTGTTACACCTCAAAAACCAATTATTTTTCCATGTGTTTAATAAAAATTGGGGGTTTAAAAAGCCTCCTGCCATGCCACCCCCTGCCATGCCTACCGCCCCACCCACATTTACTTTTCGGCCCACTATTGCTATCATGTAAGGTACTTTTGGCCCTCTGTCAAAATCAGTTGTGCACCCCTGCTCTACAACAAGAGGTTAAATCTGACCGGGAGACCCAATTAGATGCATTAAATGTAGAGCGTCAGGAAAAGGTCAACTATCTGGAAGAGAGTCAGCAGAAGCTGAATCAACAAATAAAATATAACAGGGCCTGTTCAAAGCAGATAATCACTTTAAAAAAACAGGTTGACAAGTTGGAAGGGGAGGGTAATAAATTAATAAGTAGAGAGCTTCATCTCCAGACAGATTTTGATCAAAAACACCTGAAACTAAATACTATCAAGCAACAAAGGGATGACCGGGCTGAACAGAGGGGCACCCTAAATCAGGAGAAAGATGCCCTATGTCAGGAAGTGAGCAACCTAAAAACAGATTTACAGGAAAGAGAGTTATGTCTCCAGAAACTAAATGAACTAAAAGTAGAATACGAAAGGTTAATGGAGCACACCAGACGAATAGAAGGTACACTGGAAGATCACATCCAAACTAAAAATGCGCAAACTCAGGAGGTGAATCTCATGCAAAAGAAATGATCTCAGTGTTCCCAGACCATACAGGTAATGCAAAGAGACAAGGAGGCCCTCTGTGAGGAGAACAATGGACTCCACAAGCTGGTGGCAGCTCAAGAGCGGGTAATAGAGGCCAGTCAAGCCCTGATAGCGGAGCAAAAAGCTCAGACTTTTGCCTATTATTAAGAGGTAGGGGCTGAGAAGGAGAAACTAGGCAGGTTGGAGAAAGAGTATGCCAGGCTAAATCCAAACTTGAGGGACCCTGAACAAGTAGAGAGGGCTACCACTGATCCCAGTTTGGTGCCATCGGTACTAAGGGACTCTAAACCCATTTAATTTGTGCACTGCTGACTTCATGTCTACTGGTTCTCATGAGCAAGAAACCATGAGGCCATCAGAATTAAATAAGCCTAGCATGATGGAGCTGACAGGTCAGTTCCCCTCAGAAATTGATGGACGGGCATCCCTGCATAGATACAAAAATATTATGGTTGATGTCTCTGACCAGGAAGCCTCCTATGAGGAGAAAGTCAGGGAATGAAATCTGCAGAAGCAATATCTCTAAAGGGACCATTTGATTCAATTTGCACAAAAACAGCATGAAAAGAGACCCCAAAAGAGCATTCTGAAGACCTCCAACCCTGGAAGCAGGGAGGAGTCAGAAGACTACTCTCCTGTGCGCCACAGGGGTGAAGAAACTAGACCCCACCATTCTGCAAGCCCCTCACAAGCTCACAGAATCAGCGAACATCTAAAAGATCATGCAGGGACCTAAACAGTAGCGCCTCTGAGTCTGAGTCTGAAGGCAAGTCGAATCAGGTGACGTGGAAAATGAAGGCAAATAAACAAAAGAGAGCACTGGTGAAAGACCCCATTAGGCAGATCAAGGCTATAAGGAATTTCATAATGGATGTTCTCTCCGGAGTACTGCAGCTTCTTTGCTGGACTGGACGACCAAAACCATTCAAGATGGTCCACCTACAAGGCGGCCATCTTGAAGCACTTTTCCGCCCACAGAAACCCCCAAGAGGCTCGCAAAGCGGCCTGCAATTTGCAATGCAGAGAAGACCAGACCCCACGAGAATTTATGCAGTAGCTAAAAAATGCCTTTGCACAAACTACCAGTAGGGTGCACACGGATAGTAGAGAGTTTATAACTACCTACTTTCATGCGCTCCCAAAATACATAATGACCCATCTGGTGAGGGATTTTCATGATAAACTGGGTAATGGGTAATAGAGCAGGCTACCTGGTCTATGAGGTCCAAAAACCTGAAAAAAATAAAAATCAGATAAAAAAACCCAAACCAATCAACACCCCTGCTGATGCTAAGGTGGCGGAAGTGAAGGCTGCCCCCATTTTGGACCTAGAAATGGAGGGGCCTAAAAATGCACCTACCCAAAACCAGCAAAATCAGAGGTAATTAAGGCCTTCTGGCCAATCAGCATCAGGTGGCAGTCAGGGAGGTAACCCCACCAATGGGACGCCTAACTCTCCTTATTACATAAGTCCCAGATACAAGGTCAACCGGCCTATCTTGGGGTATGTATGGACTCCCCCAGCTAAGGGGAGGAATCCAACCAGGTAAGTACTGCCCCAGGAAACTTCCCTCCTAACTTCCCTCAGGAAGGCAGTACTCCCCCAAATCCTGGGTTAAGTTTCTATCCCCGGTATCTACAAAACCCCAACCTGCAGGACAACCCTCCTTTCTTTCCCTGCTTTCAGGGGCCAGACTACCCAATCCCGGAGAGAGGAGGCCAAAGATGGAGGGTAACCAAAATCCCCAATACCCAGAGTACTCCGGGAAAAGAGATAGTTACCCTTCCTGTGAACCACCTAGGTATGAACAAAGACCCCCATACCAGCAGGAACGGGTGTCCCAACTGGAGCGCCAGGTCCAGAACCACACGCAGGATCTGAGTCGCATGTTAAGGGTTGAGGGCTCAGCAGAACCCTCAGGTGAACATGGTGGCTCAGAACCCCTCAAACCAAGAGTCTGGCATCCCAGAACAATGACGGGAGAGATCCCCGACAACTCACTAGTTCCAGAGGA
Organism: Ambystoma mexicanum; assembly: GCF_040938575.1. NCBI lineage: Eukaryota > Metazoa > Chordata > Amphibia > Caudata > Ambystomatidae > Ambystoma > Ambystoma mexicanum. The sequence goes on from NC_090922.1 coordinate 1,269,010,355, forward strand.
GAAGGCACAGGAGGAAAGGGGTATAAAGCCCCATAGGAAGCCTCCTTCCTCAACCGTGAAAAGCCCCTAGACACCACAGAACCGGAACTAAAGTCTCTTGCCCCCAACAATCTGCCCCCCAGGGAACAGAGGGTGGGTAGGAGAAAGAAAGAAATCAAAAAGGCCCATTTTGTGGAGGAAGTTAGTGTCCTCCCATTTGAAGAGGCAGAATCCTTAGAGGATTCTGGAAAACAAATCTTCTCCTTCAGGGATGCGGGAATTCCTCCCAAAGAAAAATGGGTCCTAAGAGATCTGAATGAAGACTGGGTGGGTGTGGGGACTGATTCAGAGTCACCCATCCCTGAATCCCAGAATTGTCATCCTGAGAAAAAAATAGTAATGGAGGGATACTCCCCACAAATTGAGTTTAGTAACTGCCACCAGGTAAGAGGGGGCAGTACAGAGCTATGGGAAAAAGGGGATTCCAAAATCCCATCTATTTCAGGATGTCAAATTTTGATTACTGATTCCCAGACTGTGGCAAAGAGAATTATCCAAAGCTCCACCGTGTCGGAGTCCAAAATACTCCACACTCCAAAGAAAGACAACGGGAGGAACGTGGCGTACCACTCCCTGATGGAAGAAGGACTTCACCAGATGAACCTCACTTTGCCCTACTCTCCCTCAACAAGAGGTCTCGGGAGAGTCGGGGCGGAATTTGTGAGGTACATTTACCCACCCAGCAGAATTCCCCTCCATCACCAATCTGCACTTCAGCATTACCAGCAGAATGGCTGCGCTGGCTCCTTTGAGCACCATTGCCTCACATCAAAACTGCATTTTGCAGCTAAAAAATGATGGCTGTGTTGTCTTTGCCAAGCACATATGGGGCAAGATGGAACATAGAACACCCCAGGAAAGGCTGCCAGTGTGTTCCTTATGTGCACCAAAGAAAATAATTGAAAAGCAGCGCTGCTCTGCTGCTAGCTCAAAATTTCCCATTGAAAAAGGAAATATTTTGAATTTAAAATGATGCCGCCCTCATGCCTTTTTCCACCGTTTCAGCAGTACACAGTTGGTTCCAGTGAGACCCTGCTATGCCCAGCCATATTCAGGTTCTTCTCCAGCAAAAGAAAGCACTTCACACTGAATGACAGGCTGTGTTAGGCAAGATCTTTGAAATAACAAAGAAACTTCACTCTCAGCCGTACAGAAAAACACTTGACTTTTTTGCTACAAAATATCACAGGCAAACTCTTCAAAAGAAGCCCTATATCTCTGTGTTTATGTTAGGTCAGTGTCACAACCCTCGCCCAAAACCCCCTCTGGCAAGCCCATTGACCAGGTGGAGTCAGGACTCGGGTCTAGTTCTATGGCAACAGGCTCATACACCATGAAGGACATGTGCTCTGGAACTACTTTATTGTGTTTGTCAGCCAACATGGAGGCATCCACATAGCTTGGTTCCTAGGAACCAAGCTATGCGGTCTAGTGTTTTGGGTGTGGTGGCCTAGGGACTACTTTACCTGGACTATTTTGTTGGGGCTCTTTAAACCACACACGAGCAAGACAACATGCTTTGCGTTACTTTGCAGTTTGCAACGTGACGCTCACCGTGTCCAGCTGTACCCACGAACCTCGGAGAAGCAGAACCTGCAAAGAGACAAAAGAAACATCGTTAGCAGGAGCTTCTTACCTGCAGTCTTCATCATTAGCTTCTCGCAGCTCCTGTGAACAGCTTCCTTGAATCTGCACGCCTCCCGGACTGAACGACCTGAAAGAGGAAGACAGAGGCAACATTAAAGAAAGCATAAGAGACATTGCAAATTACGAACTGCTCAAAAGGCTTACCTGGCTGGTCACCTCTCGGCTGGCACCACTCCGGAAACTCCACACACGCTGAATAACTCCGCAACCTACAAGGAAAGAAGGAAAACAGGTTAGCAAAGGCAAGACATCGAAGCGCTGCGCATAGCGCTTACTTACCGCATCATAGTGCTCTTAATGCGCCATCATTTACCAGCGAGGCTCAACAAAGCCAGTTCACCGCTCTGAAGCTCCGCATATCTAAGGGAGAAAAAGAGACATTATTAAACAAAGAAAGGCATGCAGGAATAGCAACAATACGAAAGAACAGCAATAAGACCTACCTGAACAATATCAAACGGGCCAGCATCAGTGAAGTAACTGGACCGCACACGCCCAAGAAAGACAACGCACCCCTGCAAAGAAGGCAGGATGGAGGGCACACCTAACACTACCACAAGGTGAGGAGAGGGCCCCAGAGGGGCTGAAATCATACAGAGGTGGAGGGAGGATACTTACCCCGGTCGGCCAGTCTTGAACACAGCCCTCCTGTATTTTCAGGCAGAACCTTCCCCGCAGATCACATCTGGGCACCACTGAGAAGTATACCAGCGAGTAACCCGGCTGGGTGGTGTCACTGTGGATACCAGGTGAGCGTAACAGACAGTGGACCTTTGCCTTGAGCAGATTGCTGTGCATGGGAAATTGACTAGGGCTGCAAATAAAGTTTAGAATCTAGATGTAAGAGAAAACCGCATGGGAAGTGACAGCAAAAGGAAGATTCACCACGTGTAAAAATTGTTTCTTTTTGCAAATATGAAAATTTCTGTTTAAAAGTTAATTGTTGAGTTAAGGCCCTGTCCTTGCCTAGAAATGTAAGGGGGGGTTTGTTTGGAAATATATATAGGATGTTTTAATTCAACAGACTTTTTTCTGATTCAGAAAAAATTAAATAAATATGTGCATTTACTGTGTAAGCCACAGAATAGGTTTCCTGCTCTGGCTTCAAAAGACATTTGCTTTCTGGGAAGAGTATCTGCCTTCCCCCAAAGAGTCAAGCCCCTTGAAAATGATGAATGGACCAAGAGGAAGCATCTCACACGCTCGTCAGACTTTGTGGCTGGGCTTGAGCCTAGTACAATAGATTTCTGGCACACTTACGTGTGAAATTTCAAGTTGCCCCTCCACTCAAATTAAACTGAAGAGCTTCAAAGACAAACTCCAAGGCAGCACAAGGCTAAACTGACATTTGGTTGTGGCCTGGAAAGACATGACCATATTTGGAAGACAACGGCTGGCCCATCTGGCTTAAAAGACTATTTTAATTAATAAACTTTACGACTGTTATTTCTGCGACCGGACAACAAAGTAATGCAACATTTTACAGTTTAAATACAATTTTTGTGGCATTAAATTAAGACGTGGTAGCTTTCACTAGCAGGTTGGGGTTGGAAATGGCAGAAAATTACATATACTGAGGAAAGTGTATATGGTGCCACTTTGAAATTCAATGCTAATATTACTTGTGATAATAGGTATACATGTATACAATTATAGAACGTTAGGTAAAATATTTCCCACTGAAAATGGTGAAATATTATTAGAAAAGTCCTACAAACTTGGAAGTGGGAATATTATGCTCTGTGTGGAATATATCATTTGCCTATATGATTTGTGAAAGCACCACAACTGTAAAAATGTGCAATTTATGTCAAAACCGATTTTTGGCAACATTACCCGTGGGAGAGCCTGACCATAGTAAACACGAACCATAAAACTCATGTCATGACTCTAAAATCCAACTGGCTGACAGGAATGAGGCAACAATAAACCCTGAGAAATCCAGTTGTTTAGAGGCATGTCCAGCCAACGCCTGCCCCCATAATAAACCCTGTGATGTCACCCGCCTTATAAAAGGGGGAAGCTCACAGAGACAAAGGACACACTCTTCTGAATTTTCCAGCTCCTGCGTATCCTGATATTTCACAATCATCCTGCAAGATTCCAGATCAACTGCCAGACCAGAGCATAGCTGACCTTATCCAGGCAGAACCACCCTTCAGAACTAAACCCCATAACAACATCTCACTAACTCATGGAGAAAGGGGGAAAGACAGTGGTACCCTTTTTGAGAGTATCCTGTGACCAGACCGGCTTCTTTCCTCACTACATGCATGCCAGCTGTACCCTCCAGTGACCAGACAGGCCCAGCTGTTTCCTTCTAGGAGAGCCCCGCCGTGGTGCCCACTGACCAGCTATTGCCTTGGTGTCCAGAAACCTGGTTGGCTGTCCCAAATCCCAAACTCAAGTGCGTATGTGAGTATCTCCCCATCCCATGACAACACATATCATACCCCATCTTAATACCTTGTCTTTGTTTCACTCTCTAAATAAACCCATCAATACCCTGATAACTGTTTTCAAACTGTCAGGATTCTCTATGCATCCTGTCCTTGATTTCCAAGTGTTAGCGCCATTCTTCCACTCATTTCTGTCATTTGTAAGTCCTTAGTCATATTTTGATTAAATAAATTAATTCTCCCTAAAAAGAGGCACACTGCACTGCATGAAGGGTTACAACTGCAGCGTAACTTTTCTATTCACGGGTGGTGTTCTTCTTTTCTAGCGACTAAATCTAGTTTAAGTGAAACTTGCCCTTTCCTTTCCAAACCGATTTTCTCTGTTAACTGCTTTTATTTTTAAAACCAAATGTACTTTCCCCTTGAGAATCTCATCCTGTCATTAAGTTACAGTCACTCTTTCTCTTGCATATTATCCTTGTGATGTGCATCTGTCATCCAGCATAAAAACCGCATTCCAATTATGTCTATTTCACCCATTTTTCAAACCGTTTTTGACATTTAAACCCGTGAAAGTAAGAAAGTGAAATTTCTATGTGTGTGATTTTAGCTGCACTGTGCTGTTACTTCAAAGTTGATTTTTGAACTGTACACCATTTGTTAGTACCTTGCCTTGTAGTTGCTAGTGTTCTCACTTCTCTGATACTGTTATAATTCATATTTACCTCATTTATTCAAATGCACATGTAAATTAATTATTCACCAATTCCGAGTATTATTTATACAATTGCAAAGGTTTCTGAATCCGTTTTTGCCTCTCATTTCGTGGGGGAAGGTTGGATTTTAATTCTGTTTGCTGCCTAGTGTACCTGACTCCTTGCTGCTTCATTCATCTCTGATGAACTCAAACTATTTGCACTGTTGAAGAGTAACTCTATTATTCGTTTTATTAAGCTATGCCGTTTTGCTCCTACCAAAAATGCTCTGAAGGCCATTTTGCTCCTACTTCAAAGTGGTTTAAATGTCTAAGAACCTCATAGTGTAAAGTACTGTAGTATATTTCTGTGTGATACTGATTGCCTCCTTCTGGTAAATGTTTTCTAACTTACTGTGTAATAAATTAAGAAGTGTTTTACCGAGAAAACTTGAGTAAAAGTGTCTATCTGAATACTTGTAATTATAGACCTCTGTGTAACACCCTTGTAATTATAGACCTCTGTGTAACACCCTGCCAAGTTCACATTCCCTCTTGAGATAAGCCTGGATGCTCAGCTTGCTACCAAGAACTGTGTGGTACAGATTTATACCAAAGGTTGGTTGGTTTTGCTTACACCTGTAGTCCTAGTTGTGTGTAGTGGTCCCAGAGGGTACTGCATGCAAACTTTGACTAACAAGGGGAAATATGAACAACATTAGAGCCCAGCCTCAGTTCCTGCTTATCTCTTGCAGCACGCAGTATCAAATCACAGTCCTGGTAATTCATAATGCGTGCTATAATCGGCCAAGGATAATCTTCAGGAATGGGTTTAGCAGCCTGCGCTCTGTACGCCTGCTCAACTGTGAAATGTAGGGACAATCCTGGGTTATCCAACAGCTCCCACTGCATGATCTCCACTGCCACCTCCATATTGCCATGGACAGCATCCTTCGGTACCCCTTCGGTACCCCTTCGGTACCCCAACAACGAATGTTTTTCTTCGGGATCTTGACTCTAAATCATCCAACTTTGCTTTGAACCTGCTTCAAATCCCTGGTGAGAGTGGGGACCGCAGACTGCAAATCTGTGACATTATCTTCAGTAGCACTTATCTGACACTCAGCTTCTGTGATCCGTTGTGTCTCTTTTTCTCGTTACGCACTGTTTCAGTGTTGCCATCTAATTTAACATTTACCAATGCGAATTCCTGCTGCATCATGTCTAGCATGCGCTGCAGATCAACCAGACAATTCACCCCCAGACTCGCAGCGGGTTTGGCGGGCTGTGCATCACTGCCAGCTGATGCAGATGATTTAGAGGTGGTTTTGGTTAATTTTTCCATGGCTCCTCCTTTCTTAGTACCAGATCCTTGATCATCACGGCACATCGACACACACCCCTTTCAGTAATGCTATCACCACGGCTGTCCAAAGGGAAGTTCTACATTTCTCCAATCACGGAGTGCCGCCCTATGTCCTGTGTCAGTGCCCTGCAATCCAGACCATAAACAAATACTTCCAGATGTAGTCCCTATAATGAGAGCACCGTTCCAATGCAGTCACTAATGGTCAGCCTTGCTGTCTCCCCCACTGCACAACAGAGCACTCAGGCTCAAGCAAAACATCAAAGTCTTCTCCTGTTATCTACCAGCAGCCTTGTAATAGCCCTCCTCTAGGTCTTATCTCGTGGCCCCTGTGCCATGCTATTCAGCAAGTACCTCAATGACCATTAGATCCACATGTCCGTTCAATGTGTGCCATGGTGTCCCTCCTCTGTAATTAATAATCCGTTGATAACTCAGAGCCCTCGGCAGGTGCAGTGTGCTGGGCTTGCTACCGTTCCGTTGCTGCTCTGTGCCGCTTTCTAATCCACCAAAAGCATCGCCCTCGCCATCGTGCCTCACCGCCTGTCAGGCACGGGAGGTCTGCACTAACACCACAATGCTCGATCAGTGCTGCCAGTGTACACCCTCTGAAGTAGCCTCTACACCCTCAGTATCCTCAAAGCCTCCACGGATCCGAAAGGCTTCCACAACAGCCACTGTGGCTGCGACGATGCACCAGTACTCGCCCGATCACAGGCAGTGATATTGCACAGCCGAAGGCCGACCAATAAAGACAGGTTCCCAGCCGGTGTGCAGGATTGATTTTAACACTAGCAGCTTCCACTACAAATACTGAGACCAGGATCTATTGCGAGTCTTAATAAATGGTCGCCTGCTGGGGAAAACTAGGATCGTTCTCCCATTTTCCACAGAGCTTTTAGCTAGTCTGCCATTTTAGCTCATGGCTCAACAGCAGCCCCTTCTAGTACAGCTTTTATTGCATAGTGTTGTGTTCCATTAAAGTATATATATTTTATAAAAACTTGATTCAACATTCTTTTATTGTGGACTATTATACTGTTATTGTTTGGGTTGCTACTGTTATCACATTCACACCTCGTAAGAGTATAGCCTGCCCTCAAACTAAATGACCACAAAAGGCAAAGGAGGTAGATCTCCTATCTGTGCCTGTTTCAGCTTTATGATTGGTATCACACTTGTTTGTAGAAGTGTGAGGGCTGAGTAGGCAGTTTTGTCACTACTCATCCTTGTACAATGGAGCAGAAGTCTGTTCAAGTGCTTTGGGTAGATGCTATGGTGTGGCACTCGTATTACATCTTTGTCTATATTAAGTGTATTGTTTGGTAGCATTTAAGCCTACTGAATGATAAACTCACATGTTGAATCAGAGGTGTTTTACTTTTCACGCTATATTTGTGCATGGATTATTGCACAATATGTTCTTATTAAGCACTCTATAAAGCTTATAATATACTGTTTGATTCAAAGCGCTATGCCTACCATCGCCAGATGAAACATCTATGTGTACAGTGAGAGAATGCATTAATTTTGAATGAAACGGCAAAACATTGAATTTCAGCACTTTATTTAATGACTTTGGTTTTGCAAACATTACTGTAGTCGATTATAATGATTCTCCATGTAAAAAAACGAAAATAAAAACGTATTTGTCGTGCAAAAAAGGAAGCACAGCAATTCAATGTAGTGTGTCTTTGGGAGGCAGGAATCCGTTACTGTAATCAAAGGGAATCAGTTTGCAAAATGCGCTGAATATATAATTGTTTCTTACAGCACTGAGAACTTTGTTTCCTGCTAGAGACGCAGAAAATCAGACTCCATGAACGTTCCTTAAAAATATCATTGGCATATCAATTATCAAGCTCTGCACAGTCCACTGAAATGTAAGTAAATATTTCAAAAAGCTGGCACGGGATGGCTGTATACGCTCATGAATTATTGAAGTCTTTTATGGAACCTACTAATCAATATGTCAAAAGAAAAGGATCAAGTGAATATGAAAAGGGCACAGGGGAAGGGAATTCATGAGGTTGCAATGATTGAAAATGTTATTTTCAATTTAAATAATCATTTTAAACCCGTTGTAGCAATGCACACTGATTCTTTAAAAAAGACAACATTTTATTAATTTTGAAATGATCCTCCAATCCAAATACATTTCGTAGAATATAACTGACAATTCCACAAGACAAGGGCAAATATCCACTAATGTTCCATAATTGTCAGGACATGGCTTGTTGTACAAGCAGAGATAGGAAACCAACTATCATTTAACACATATGGTAGGACTGCATGTCTAAAGCTCTTAACGGCAGCCCACGTCTTCTGAAATCTGTCACGGTTAGCAGTCTTGTAAAACGTTTGCTTCTCTTACCAGCATAAAGGTATCCCCAAGCCAAACCTCAACACTCTTGATTTTATGGTGCTTGCAGACTGATTCTTAAGTCTGTACAAGTACTTGGAATGGAAACAACTAGCCCTCATTACTAGTGTGGCTGTAGTACAGAAGTATTTCTGCTGAACTTCCACCAAAATGGATTTCCGTTACTGCCACTCAGTACCCTGTGTTTACTATAGGATTACAAGTGGGGGTATGGCAGTGTAAATCCCAATTTTCGGAATCCATAGGACTCCACAGGCTTTTTGCAAAACTACCACCTGTGGTAATGTTGCTGCAGAAATTACACTAAAAATTGGCAGAAGGGTGGTGGATTTACCTGCAGTTATCTGCTGGAGGTAAATCCTCCACCCGACCGCCAATCTCGTAGTTCAGTGGTGCGGGAATGTGGCAGGAACATGGCGGTAAAGGATTTACAGCTCATTCCCAACAATTATTCCCACACTGCCACCCTAATAATGAGGCCCATTGCTTTCTTCAAAATAAGCTAGTGCTGTCCTGCAGAGAAGCTGGCTGACTGACTGTCTGTGAGTGAAGTGTGCTTATTTGAATACGGATTGATATGATTTAAATTTTCTTTGCATGCTCCCACGTGTATTTAAAATCCTATACTCGTGTGCTTGATCTGCGCTTTTACACACTTGTATTTCCAAGCCATAAGGACTGAATACATTGCACCTACTTGGGCTGTCTTTGTTTCACAGAGATTTCTCTGTCTTATTTTACACATTGTATCTAGATTTGACTTTGCTTTGACTTTTGCACATATTTATTCTGCATACTATGCCTTTTGTTAACCACGGCAGGACTGTAACAGCCTAGGCTGCCTGCGCTTGCAGTAGTTCTATTGAACTATATTTTCCTGGCTTCACCAAGCATCATAGACACAACAGCGGCGTGTTAGCGCTAGCACGTTTTGGAGGCCGGTTTGAATTGTGGACACTTAGGACGCCATAGCTGCTTGGTGATCGGCTCCACGGTACCTTGGACCAAGCTTCAGGGATCATAACACATTCATTATCTGGGGTGTGGATGCTTATAAGCATGATGTTTCCACTCTCTTGTGTACTGGTAAATACCTGCTCTTTGATAAAGCATGCAATGGATATTGCTGATTATTTAATAGTCGAACGAGTGGACATTTGCTTCATTACAGAGACTTGGTTACATGAAGCAGCAGATCCAGCGCTGTTATTAGCAATTCCTAATGGCTATACTATTCTTCGAGTAGACCGGACCTCTGGGCGGGGTTGGGGTCACACTAATTTATAGATCGACCCTCCAGAGTCACACATTATGCTTTGAAGCACAGAAGTCACGTGATAAACTGCATGTGAAGGTGCTGTTTGACCCAACCATTACTGTTGACATTGTGCTTGTCTATCGCTCTCCTATTGCTATGCTTGATTTTCCAGAACTATTGGGAGACATACTTTCCCCTTTTCTTAAACCATCTTCAAAAGTGATACTTTTGGGCGACTTCAATTTAGGGCTTCATAATGATGCTGATCTGGCAGTAGCAACTACAGAAATTGCACTGACCAACCTAGGCTTTCAGCACAATGTATTGACTGCAACCCATGTGAAGGGGAGGGAGCTGGACTGGGTAGCTAGTTTGAATATCACTATTGATGTAAGGCCATGCCCCTGGTAAGACCATATGCTGATTCACCTGAAAGAGTGGTAGTTACATCAAGAAACACACTCCGGCTCTCGGCCGCGATTTTAGTTCCTCTCTTTGAAGACACCATTAACAAATTCCCTGCACTGGACTCCGCTGATAAAATAGCTGGGGCCTATCAAAATATGCTGGAGAATGCAATGTACATAAAGGCACCAGAAAAAACATGTCATATACGTAAAAGGGAATCTAACTGCTGGTATTCAGATGAAATTCAACATCTTAAAAGGATCAATCGCAAGGCCTTTAATTGCTGGAAGATGTCCAACTCTGAAGGCAATATAGCTAAATATCTTTTGCTCGCAAAAGTTCACAGAGATGCTGTTGCTTCGGCAAAGAAATGGGCCTTTGATCTAAGGATCAAAAGTGCAAACCTTGACATTAAAGAATTGTTTAAAACCTTGAGAGAACTCAAGGATCCGTTCCCTGCTACACCAATGATTAATAGAGACAAAAACAGGTATAATTCTGTTCTATTCTAATTCTATTCCAGAGGCTCTTATCAATAAAATACAAAAGATCCAGACTGATACTCAGCCATGATATTCCTGTGGAGGGGGAAGTGAACTTTCCTCCTTTTGAGTTTGTTCCCATCACGGAAAATGAAATGTTGGCCTTGTTGAGACAACTGAAACCCACCTTTTGTAATGGTGATCCGTGTCCATTGAGGGTGGTGAAAGCTTCTGCTGATCAGTTGATCCCACTTATTACCACATTTCTGAACTCTTCCTTTAGGAGAAGATATAGAAATACAAATCAACTACCCCTGTCTCAGTCTGCTGTGTACCGGGCAGGCCTTTACAAAATGAGTTGGTTTCTAGCTACCAACATCAATCATGTCCGAGTTCAAGAATACCTTTTTAAAATACATTTTATTCAAAAACATCAAATGCATTATTTAAAAATTACAAGAACCATTCATCAAAAGTAAAGGAAATGTGCACTTTCCACAACGCACAAATACATATAAAGTGACTTTCTCAGTGCGGTATTATATCCGGAAGTGGGGTTAGTAAGTGACATATATATATATAGACACAAATGACAAATTACTTATTTTCATACAGATTCATGTATTTTTTGTCAAATTGCACTATTTGATTGTAGCCGTTGCTTGGACAGAGGAATACATGTTTTTTCCTCCCTAACAGGATTGTTGTTTTTATCCCTTGGTTTTGTCTACATATGTTTCGGCGGAAAATATAAATTAAACACTATCCCTAGTGTCCATTTTCCTGTTTTAGCCGTCTTCAGGACAGATGTATTTCTTTAACGGGACAAAATTAATTCTTTCACCCCTTTTGTGGATGCACACACAGTCACTGTACAGGATTTTCTGTCGAATTGGAGTGTTTTCACTACTTTAAAAGAGGGGCATATATCCTCTTAGTGCGAGGGAGGGAACTCTGTTGCTGTTTGTTTGACCTCCACAATCGGTAACTCAGCGACCAGCATGTCGTTTTACTTTCTTTGGAAGTAAGCTTCTGTATTTATTAATCTTATTTATGAAGCTGGTCTTACATTTTGTAATGCTGGCCGTCATCTACTAATCCTAAATCTACAGACGGGAGCAAGCTACAACCATCAAATAATAATAACGCAGTCCTAGTGGTGTCTTGTCAAAATAAAACGGCCTATACTAAAAAACCTATAGCCAATCCTTACCTCTAAATACAACAAAATGTGAAAGGTGTATGAAATGCAAAAAGGATCAGTGTCCAAAATAATATGTCAGAATGGTAGATCAATAAAGTTCCCTTCCCCACATTTTCAGCACAGGGTAAGGTAGAGCACTCGGGCTCTATAGCACACTCTGCCTTCTCCTAGCACGAGGAGGCAGTATCTAAGGCCCGGCAGGAACTTCTAAGACGGAGTCTCTTAACAGCGCAAATAGCCTCTCGCTCGAAGAAAGTCTTGTTCAACCAAAAAGATCTAACAACGTAAAGTTCTCTTCCTTTTGCTCTTGACACATATCGGGTGGATTATCCACCCCGGGGTTTCCCTCTGCGGGGCTCAGAGTCCCTTCTATTTCAAAGACACTGTAGGCCCTCCTTGTTTAGGCTCAGGCCTTCCTTTCACTCATCATAATGTCCTTTGACTTGAGTAACTTCAATACTATATGTTTGTCACTGTTGCAGGCTCCCCTTGACTGGGTGCAAGCCTATCTTTCATTCTCTTGGGTATTTCTTGGGCTTGAATACTTTCGATTGTGCTAGGGATTTTTCTTAAACTCTTGCAGGACCACTTCGATTTTCTATCCAATCTCAAAAGTTTTATTTTCAGTATACCATCCTGGCATAGATCAGAGATCTTTCGACTGGCCACTCAGGTGGTGCTGGACCACTCTGCTATCAAATAAAAAAGGGGGTCTTTCTTCCTGTCTTTCCCAATGTTCCACTTTTATCTGGATTCCCTCACTCGCGTTTTCACCCATCTTTCATCAGTGACACTCTCGCCGCTGGCAACCTTTCTTCAACACAGCTCGCCTTGCACAAGTTCTCTCACCTCACCGGCTTCCTGCAGATCCATCTCGCTCACCATGCCACAGCTTCTCTTCGCTCTGATTCAGCATCTTGGCTTCACATTCTTCTCCAGTCTCTCAAGGCTTCTTTTTATGCACTCTGGCTTTCCAGGTCGTCTCTATGTTTCCGATTTCCCCCCAAAAGGTATTAGGGTTCGCCCTCTGCTGGGTTCGGACCCCTACTTAATGATTTACACAAAGGTCTCCCTCAGCCAGGCTCGGACCCCTCTCAGTTTTCACAAAGAACCAGTTTTGGACTTTCAGTCCTGGAATGCATTGTGGGGTATTTTGTTCCCACTTCAAAGCTCCCCAAAATGGCATTCCATGGCTTTGGGAGTTGCAGGACTTTTAATGGGGATGTGTATTGAGGTCAGGGTCTCACTGCCTGCCACTCGGAGACCAGGGCTCGCCTGCTTTGCCTAGGGGAGGAGCTCTGGTGTGGCAATGTCAGGCGACCCCAGTTGCCCTTGGTTTTGCCTCCTGAAGGTACAGTTAACTCTCCACACTGCAGCCTCGCCTATGATCAAAGGTCCAGTGTCTGGGTAGTTTCCCCCTCCTCCAGGTCTCCCAGGGTCTGTGCAGGTAACATGGTCTTCTGCTGGCTTCTCGGCACCTTCCAGCAGCCCTATCTCACTCCAAATGCTGTTTCTGGCTGCTGTTTTTATACTCCCAGCTAGAGTTGATTGGAGTCAGGTGTGAGTAGTTGTCCCTCTCTGCCTGACTTTGCCTGACAACATGGAGACTGCCCGTAGGAATCCATTGCCCATTGATTCCTATGGGTAATCTTCATGATTACCACCTGTCTTCTCTTCCTCCCAGTCCTTGGGTATTTCAACAGGGGAATGGGAACATGGGAATCGTGGTGTTACAGAAAGAAAGGATAAAGATGTTGTGGAATTTTGTCAGGAAAAGGCGTTTGGGTGTAAGGTTGTTGAAAAGTGGGTTTTGAGGAAAGAGGGGTAAAACTTGTGTTGGAATATAGGGATGGTACTTGTTTTCCCTTATGGTTTCTCTTTTCCTTGCAGAAAGGTGCCGGGGTATGATGGGACTCTGTTTACAATATCCCATGACAACTGAGGGGATGTCGGGTAGAGGTGTATCGGAATGGGAGGAATACCAAGAGCGATGGCCCGCCCCTGGTCACCTGAACAATGGATCCTCGTGAATAACCTGGAATAAATGCCTCAGGTTTCTCACGATGCCCATGTAAATGAGGTGGTGACAAATTCAAATGACTACTTGAGGGTTCTGAGACAGATCTGGCAACTGATAACCCCCTGGTAACTCGTGGAAAAACCGTGATAAACTAGTTTGAGCCATTGTCTTACCCAGACTTGGCTATTGCAACACCCTGCTAGATGGGACAAGCAAGAATTGTCTGGGTAAGCTCCAAAAGATCCAAAATGATGCGGTTCCAGCAGTCTCTAATATTGCTCAGAGAGAACCGTTATCCGGGTCCTGGAAGGAGCACCACTGACTCCCTGTTGTTGCCAGGTACCGGTTTAAGATACTCACGATGGGCCACAAATAAACCATATTATTTGAAGGAGAAACTGGAAGTTTACAAACCAGCTTGCAACCTTTGCTCTTCTGATGCACATTGTCTTTCTTACCAACCCACGTTTCAAAGAGAGGCAGGGGAAATGGTCGATCTTTCCCCATTTTGGTTGCTCAAGCTTGGAATGAGCTGCCTGATAACCTGCAAAAGGAAAAAAATCATCTTGTTTTTTGGAAGAACTTGAAAACTAGATTATTTGATTTGGTAGGTTTTACGTCATCTATTTTCTCCACTGTATAGTTCATATTGTCTTGTGTCTCTGCAGCGTCCTGATGCCTAAGGGCTTTGGTGCTTAACATATACATAGGAATAGAGGATTGTAAATCAATGAGGAAGCACAAATAGGTATTTGGGAAAACCACAAGAAGGTTATTAAGCATAATTGTGGAGAAACTATGAAAGCCATTATTAAGAGACTTAAAACCGCTCTGAATTATGTTCAAATATTAGTCTCCAAAATCAAAGAAAGGAAAAGGGGCACTGTCTTGTCCTATCACACCCACTCACTTACCCCTGCTCCCCAGCCTCACCCACATACTCAGCGGCAGCGGCAGCAACCCAGCCGAAGACGGGGGTTCCCAGCAGCTGGTGGCCCGAGGTCTATGCAGCTGTTTCCATACTGCCGGTTGCCGTAGCAACTCCATGCTAAGCGGCATTACACGGCCCCCTGGAAACCCTCCCATCACATGATCAGGAGACGACAACGGCATCGCAGGAGACATCTCCAATCATTCTCCTAGTCGCGGGTCACGTGACATGTGGCCACGGTCACGAGACCCGCGTCATGTGACTCCCATGCATTCAAATGGAGCAAACAGACGCGGAAGCAACGCTTCACAGCTGCTTCTCTGGAGGACTGTTTAGCGTTTTTTTTTTGTTGCAATTCTGGTATTTCCTGGACTACGGAATGTTTACCTGTACTGTTTTTTGGATCTCCCTTGACCTTGGCACAATCATTGTTTACCTGGATCACGACCTCTGGCTTGCATATCGGATATTGAACTGGTTTTCCTTGGCTGTGGTTTGAACTGCTGGTTTTCGACCTCGGACTGTTTTTGGACTTCTCACGGATTACGATCTTGATTGCTAATTGGCCCAGGTGTATTCACAGTCTCATCAGATCCACGCCAGCCTGCTGCCGAAGCCGGTAGTATCCTGCTCCCATCTTCAGGGTCTCCTCATCATCTCATTCAGTAAGCCCCGGGGGTTAAGCTTTGTTATAAGTACGCACTACTCGCTGTCACTGTATAATATAACCCTTTCTTGCTTTACAGCGGTTAGGGGGTTCTTCCGGTGTTCCCGGTTCCAGGCTGACAACACTGTACACCTGTGGCCTCAAAGATTGCATGGGTAGTGGTTCTTACTTTACTCGTGTGGTACTTGGGGATGGAGGTATCTCATATCTACATGATCATCAAGACAGAACAGAATGTGAAGCCTTACTGGTCGTTCGGATAATGGATACCTCAGCCGGGGACCCTGTGACCGCTTTAATGCAAGCAGTGGCAGTTCTTAGAACGGACATGGCTGCTGCCACATCTGCCATACACCACCATTTGGACGCCATACAAAGCACTCGCCATCCCTTGCCCGCAGACTCCGAGTTTGGGGACTCTCCTCCACCCCAAACCCCAGCTCCTGTCATACCCCCTCCTGTACCAACTGCTCCAATAGTTGTTCTGCCCCCTTTTCCTCTTGCTGCCCCCGAGAGATATCAGGGAGACCCGAGTAAATATCCCACATTTCTGAATCAATGCAAATTACACTTTTTGTACTGGCCCCAGGCGTTCCCAGACTCCGTATCCAAGGCAGCGTTTTTGCTTTCCCATTTGTCGGGTGTAGCCGCCACCTGGGCAAATCCCCTACTTGAGAGCGATCACCCAGCTCTCTATGATTTTGATCTGTTGGTAAGAGAAATGGCCAAAGTGTTCAACACCAGGTATAAGGCACAATCACGAGATATGGAGCTATTAGACCTCACCCAGGGCAGACAGACGCTCATAGGCTACATAACTAGGTTCAACCAATTATCAGCCGAGACATCCTGGCCTGAAGAAAAAAAGGCAGTGGTGCTTTACCGGGGTTTGTGTACTGCCATGAAAGACGCTTTGTCGGTAGTGCATCTCTACCAGCAGTCTATGCCGACATGGTCGATCTGGCTCTCCAGGTAGATGCCCGAAGGAATGAACGTAGGGCAGAAATTGGGCTTTCCCACTCTCAGACGACTCCCACACCTGATTCCACTAGCGAACCAATGCAGATAGGAGGGATACGTAGCCCCATCACCCAGACCGAACGAGAACGCAGAAGAACCGTCAATGCGTGTTTCTACTGCGGTCTCAACGGCCATTACGTCAAAGAGTGCCCTCGCCGTCCGAAGAACAAAGGCTCGGGTTTTCAGAAAGCTCGCCCTTGAGATCAGGGGCAAGGGTGAGTCCGTCACAAAACCCCCTTGAACCTGCCTTTGGCCCTATTAGACCAGTGGTGTTTCAGGCTCAGCTGAAAACCACCACAGACTGCATGCATCCAGTACACATAGTGATCGATTCAGGGGCCATTGGATGTTTCATAGACATCACGCTAGCCACTGTCCTGAACCTCCCATTGATATCAAAGAGACATCCTGAGCCAGTCCAGGCTGTTGATGGAACGTCACTCGCCTCGGGCCCGATCTTACAACAAACCGCCCCTTTGGAGGTAGTGATCCAAGAAACCCACAAAGAAGTCTTGTCTTTCGATCTTATCGCCACACCACAGTTCAGGGTCATCCTAGGCATACCATGGTTCAGGAAACACAATCCCTTGATCAACTGGGGCACGGGCCAGGTTTCCTTTGAGTCCGAGACATGCCAACATTTCTGCCTGGTTGAGTCTAGTACGGTTTCCAATCCAGCAAACGCCCTTGGGGCTGTGGCCTCTTTAACTCTCGAGGACGGTCTTGCGTCCATTGCCCCTCAGATGGTCAGAGCAGTCATGGCGGGAATACCGGCGGCTTATCACGACTTCCAGACCGTGTTTGACAAGGGGACAGCTGAAGGCCTCCCACCACATAGGCCTTACGATTGCCCTATTGATTTGGTTCCTGACGCGTCGATTTCAAGAGGTCGGGTATATTCCCTAACACGAGCGGAAGAACAGGCTCTACAGGAGTACATCCAACAGGCCTTACGGTTGGGTCACACAGGCCCCTCGTCCTCGCCAGCAGCGAGTCCGATCTTCTTCGTTCCAAAGAAGGAAGGGGACCTCCGCCCCTGTGTAGACTACAGGCGATTAAATTCCATTACCATAAAAAACAGGTACCCTATTCCTCTCATCTCCACGCTTTTGGATAGGCTTACACATGCTACAATCTACACCAAGCTGGATCTTCGGGGGGCTTATAACTTGATCCGCATGTGACGTGGGGATGAATGGAAAACGGCCTTTTGTTCAAGACAAGGATTATTTGAATATACCGTAATGCCATTCGGGCTATGCAATGCCCCTGCCACTTTTCAACGCTTTATTGATGACGTTTTCACTGACATTCTCAACCTATTTGTAGTGGTATACCTGGTATGATATCCTATTTTCTCCTCTTCTTTGGATGAGCATGTCCTACACGTCAGAGAAGTATTGTCTCGACTCAAGAAAAATGCATTGTACGCTAAACCTGAGAAATGCCTTTTTCACTCCAGCCAGGTCGAGTTTTGGGGTTTTCACATATCACCTGGGGGCCTGTCCATGAACCAATCAAATGTCTGTGCAATCACGGGCTGGCCAATTCCGGTGAATATCAAACAACTACAGTCCTTTTTAGGGTTTGCCAACCTTTACCGGCGGGTCATCGCCGGTTTCTCTTCCATAGTCACTCCTCTCACTGCCCTCACCAGTCCAGTGTTTTTGGATCTCCCTTGACCTTGGCACAATCATTGTTTACCTGGATCACGACCTCTGGCTTGCATATCGGATATTGAACTGGTTTTCCTTGGCTGTGGTTTGAACTGCTGGTTTTCGACCTCGGACTGTTTTTGGACTTCTCACGGATTACGATCTTGATCTCTACTTGGCTCAGGTGTATTCAGAGTCTCATCAGATCCACGCCAGCCTGCTGCCGCTGCCGGTACTATCCTGCTCCCATCTTCAGGGTCTCCTCCTAATCCCATTCGGTAAGCCCCGGGGGTTAAGCTTTGTTATGAGTAAGCACTACTCGCTGTCACTGTATAATATAACCCTTTCTTGCCTTACAGCGGTTAGGGGGTTCTTCCGGCGTTCCCGGTTCCAGGCTGACGACACTCTACACCTGTGGCCTCAAAGATTGCACGGGTAGTGGTTCTTACCTTACCCGTGTGGTACTTGGGGACGGAGGTATCTCATATCTACACGACCATCAAGACAGAACAGGAACCCAGAGGGGAGGTCCCAGGACTGATGGTGCGACTGGTGGTGCCATTGTGGAGTATGAACTATGACTATGGGCTACGAATCATTATGAAAGGGCACGTGTATATGGGGAAATAGCGAGAAAGTTATCAAGTAAACCAGGAGAAAGTCACCAAGTATAATTGTGGAGAAAACATGGAAGCCAAGGGTATAAGAGACCCCAATAGAGAAAGAATCAAGTTGAAAGAGTCTAAGGAACTAATAATAAGAGGATTCTATGTTATTTCATCATCAAGATTTATAACATCTGCCTTTTAAACGAGGATTACATTGAATTATTTTTGTTCTATGGTTTTCTTCTCGTTTAAAAGGCAGACTTTAAAAGCCTGGCGATGAAAGGATGATAGACCAATAAGAGGAAGGAATATACATCCAAAAGGATAGCAAGAAGGACATTAATTTATTTATTTATTTATTAACATTGATAAAGCGCATAGCAGTCCTAAGGCATCGTGGCGCTGTTACAGTGATAACATTACATTGCTGGTTACAGAGAGAAAAATACTTAGTTACATTGCATGAGATCTGGATATACATACTAGTTTACCTGGCAGTAAATAAGGTCTAGATGTAGTGGGAGTTGTGAGGGGGGAGGTATGGTGGGGAGAGTGTGTTAGTTGAAGATTGTAGTTTTGAGATTGATAGGTCTCACACACTCTGGCAGAGCCAACCTATGAACATACCGCAGAAACTCAAAAAAAAGACACTGGGAATCAGAATCAATAGTTCCTACTAACTTTTTGTCAGTTTATGACAAATTCAGACTTGTTGAAATTGGAAACCCTGAAATAAAGCTCCAAGAGAGACCGTTTAAGGAAAGGTGCCAGAAGATATATAATTGGCCATTTTCAGGTATCAGTTCTAGTGGTAGGGTCAGTTAGAACAAGGTTTTGGACTGAGGACGTTTTGCTTTGGACTTTTGAAGACAGACGAGCACCCTTAGTTAGTTTGTTTAGGCACAGAGTATTCCCATAGCAATAGGGAGAGGTAGGCATTTTTCATATTATTTAAATAAAACTGTTAAGAAAGTACAACTTGAGTCCGACTCCTTCTACCAACCTGACACAAAAGTAGCACTCTTGTATTACCCAATATTCTTCCTGCACCTTCTTGTATTTCCATGGAAATATGGAAGCATTATGTGGGGTGTACTCTAAGAGTTATGGATAATCTATTGGATCATCTATTGTGGCCCGTAGAGGTAGTAAAACCATGGGTGCTAGCACTAAATAGGTTTCATTCCATAGTGCTAGGTCAGAGATGGCAACAAGGATAGGAGTCCCAGCAGGTGGCTGCGTATCCAGCATCACTAATATTTAATTCAGAAGCAGTTATGTATGCCAATTTCATGTATGAATTATCCTCTAGTGAAGGTGATAGCTTAGCATGGGCATAATGTCCAAGGAGACTTATGATCCCTGTCAGTATGATGGTCCTCATTCTCCTTGTGTTTCTATCTCTCCCTCTGCCCCTCTGCCCCTTCAGATTCACCGGCCCAATGGTGGTGCAGATCCTTACCTGTTCGTGACTCAGGTTTACCGGTGGAGCGTATAGACGGCAGGTCCCTCAGATGGAACTGTGCCAATGTCTGTAATGGCCAAGTGGTATTGCCCTCTGTCTGGGTGTATGTGTGCCTTTGATAGTAATGTGGAATCGGCAGCCAGTAAGGGAGTCGCATTCCTCAAATTCTGGTTAAGGTGTTTCTCCCAGTGAGAGTCATGCCCACTCAGCAGGACAGGAAGTAAAGTCTTTTAGGGTGCAGTTATGTCTGGTGAGTGTCTTACAAATATGGCATTGATGAGAACGGTTTGTTTAGCAAATGTTAACACTAACAGATTGTGCACATTCCCATTTGATGTATTGTGAAAATGTGGTAAGGTTTGTGATCCCTGCCCATGTTATTTCTCTAGCCGTACCTTTTGAAGGAGTTTGAGTGCCTACTGTCTTCCTGTTTAACTGTTCTTCTCCAGGCTGATATGGGGATAAAAAAGAACAGTTCTTAGGTACTGGTAAGTGGAGTAATGACTTAATGCATTTACAGCAACACTTATCACAATCCCACCGAATATGTGCTTAGTACATGCGTGTGTTGCTAAGCATTTAACAATGCATCATACGCTCCTATTCTGAGTTGTGTGGCATCTATTGCTGCACATTTGCATTCTTCTGTGGGGACGTGATATAAAAAATGTTTGCAGAAAAACGGTAAACTGTTTTGTTGTTCTCACCACTGGCTACTTTTACCTGTGTTCTAGTACAATCACACACCGTTCTCTCCCACCACTGAGCTGCCAATTACTGTCTAATAGTTTTTCACCTTCTGTGTTTCCTTACTGAGTCCGATAGTGGTTACTGCTTTTCAGTATTGATTGATTTTGATTTTTTTCTCTACTTCTCAAATTATAATGAGAGGTTGTAGTTTAATCTTTCACTTTGTAAACTTCGGGTATTGCCTGTAAAGGTGCTTCTGGTGGTGTTGTGAAGGCAGGGAGCTGCTTCTACTTCTTGACATGCTCCTCATTGGTACACCCTCTAAGCGAATGGAAGTGTATGATGTCAAGAGGACCACATATGGGACTTTCCACCTTGTCTTCCATGCTGATTTCCAGGCGTGCAACTTACCAAACCTAATATTTCCAGGTTTTATATCATCAGGTGGATTGCTCAGCTGTTCTTGGAAGGTGGCAGAGACCTGTGAATGAAGGCACTGGAGGGTAGAGGTCAATGAAATAAAATAATGTAGCATGTTGTTGTCAGACAATGGAAGAGATGAGAATGCTCCTGTTGCTGTAGGCAAGCACAATGGATGAGCAGTGACAATTTCATTAGGGGAAATGGAGCCCTGCATTTACATTAATGCAATGGGCAAAGCTTGAGGCCAGTTAGGTTGATCAAGGATTAATTTTACTTGATTTCGACCAGAGTTTATATTCTTGCCATGCATTTTAGTTCGTTTTGTTCATTATTTGTGCACTCTGAGGGCATAGGACTTGTTGTGCTTTATACAAATTCCCTAATAATGATAAATAATAATAATATATGCGTAGATCTTCGCTAGACTACATTTAAGGACTTTATTGTGTCTCTACATTCGGGACGATGCCTGTGGTCGATAAGGGGTATGCAGCTTATGTTCAATAGATAAAGCTTTATAAATAAGACATGAAAACAAAAAAGGAAAATCAAACGAGAGACCTATCTGCTGAACATGGATGCCCTAAAGTGAGCAAGGATATTGTAAGTCCAAATGATCCCAGGAACACAAACAAGGACAAGAGAAGAGATTCCAGGAAATCAGAAATCCAGGTAAATTTAAAGGTAAAAAAATAACATAGTGATAGAAAAGAAACAAACAATTCCAGGAGTAACATGTCATAATCAGGATGCAGAAACAATCCGGTAGAACTAACCAAGTCAATCATGGGAAGTCGATACGGAGGGAGAAGAGAGAGGAAGGAATGGTACCGGAGAGCTTCAGGAAAGGAAAGGAGAAAGGGTTGGGAAAACTGAGTATCAGTAACTGAAAACTGAATAGGCGAGCACTGCATGGTAAAGGGCAACCAAGGACAACCCAGAGTCAGCAGGTGAGTGCACTCCCCCTCCCCATGACCCTCCTGGGCCCTGGGGAGCAACATCACGACCTGTGTGGCTGACCCCCTGCCCGCGATCGCCATCCTGCTTCCCCTGCCTTTTTCCTGCGTCCCTTCTCCCTCCTCCCGCCTCCTGGCCCACCCCCTCCCATGATTGGTGGAGCCTGACTCCTCGTTGGGCCTAGCGGCCGCAGTGGCCCATGCATGCCTCCTTCACACCCAGAGTCAGCAGGTGAGTGCACCCCGCCCACCCCCCTGGGCCCTGGGGAGCAACATCTCGGCCTGTGTGGCTGACCCTCTGCCCCCGATCGCCATCCTGCTTCCCCTGCCTTTTTCCCACATCCCTTCTCCCTCCTCCCGCCTCCTGGCCCACCCCCTCCCGTGATTGGTGGAGCCTGACTCCTCGTTGGGCCTAGCGGCCGCAGTGCCCCCTGCCTGCCTCCTTCACACCCAGAGGCAGCAGGTGAGTGCACCCCCCCCAGGACCCTCCTGGGCCCTGGGGAGCAACATCTCGGCCTGTGTGGCTGACCCCCTGCCCCCGATCGCCATCCTGCTTCCCCTGCCTTTTTCCTGCTTCCCTTCTCCCTCTTCCCGCCTCCTGGCCCACCCCCTCCCGCCTCCTGGCCCACCCCCTCCTCGTTGGGCCTAGCGGCCGCAGTGCCCCCTTCCTGCCTCCTTCACACCCAGAGTCAGTGGGTGAGTGCACCCCCACCCCAGGACCCTCCTGGGCCCTGGGGAGCAACATCTCGGCCTGTGTGGCTGACCCCCTGCCCCCGATCGCCATCCTGCTTCCCCTGCCTTTTTCCCGCATCCCTTCTCCCTCCTCCCGCCTCCTGGCCCACCCCCTCCCATGATTGGAGGAGCCTGACTCCTCGTTGGGCCTAGCGGCCGCAGTGCCCCTTGCCTGCCTCCTTCACACCCAGAGGCAGCAGGCTTTTGTGGCTGACCCCATATCCAGAGGCCTTTCTCATCCCCCAGCAGCCCGCTCCCACTCAGCACCCTCTTCCTGCTCTCCCTTCCCTCCCGCCTCCCAACCCGCTCAGGCCCGTTCTCATTGGTCCTCTCACCCTTCATCACTGGTCCTCCCAGGGCAGCCCTCTGCCCGTGCAGTCCCCGGCTAAGGGCCCCAAGGCCAAGGGTGGCTCCAACAGAGGCGGCTCCAGGAAGTGTCAGCAGGTGTCCGCAAGGGGACGCCAAGGAAGCCAGCAGCCAACAGACACCAACAAAAACCGTGAGTGTGGCATGGGTGGGGAGTAGAGCAATCACTCTACTCCAGAAAACCCCTGCCACTCTATCTTACCTACCAATAACATAGAGTGCCAGAATACTTCCATGCCCACTCTTAGATAGAATTGTGAACATTGGCCTGCGTCGCATCTAGATTGAATTGTGAATATTAGCTTGTCCACACTTAGACAGAATTGTGAATATTGGCCTGCGTTGCATCTAGATAGGACTTTGAAGGTTAGCATGTCCACACCTAGACAGAATTGTGCATATTAGCATGTCCACACTTAGATAGAATTGTGAACATTGGCCTGCGTCGCATCTAGATTGAATTGTGATTCTTTGCATGTCCACTCTTAGATAGAATTGTGAACATTGGCCTGCGTCGCATCTAGATGGAATTGTGAATGTTAACATGTCACTCTTAGATAGAATTGTGAACATTGGCCTGCGTCGCATCTGGATTGAACTGTGATTGTTAGCATGTCCACTCTTAGATAGAATTGTGAATGTTAGCATGTCCACACTTAGATAAAATTGTTAATGTTAGCATGCCCACTCTTAGATAGAATTGTGAACATTGGGCTGCGTCGCATCTAGATAGAACTGTGAAGGTTAGCATGCCCACTCTTAGATAGAATTGTGAATGTTAGCATGCCCACTCTTAGATAGAATTGTGAACATTGGGCTGCATCACATCTAGATGGAACAGTGAAGGTTAACATGCCCACTCATAGATAGAATTGTGAATGTTAGCATGTCCACACTTAGAAAAAATTGTGAATGTTAGCATGCCCACTCTTAGATAGAATTGTGAACATTGGGCTGCGTCGCATCTAGATGGAACTGTGAAGGTTAGCATGCCCACTCTTAGATAGAATTGTGAATGTTAGCATGCCCACTCTTAGATAGAATTGTGAACATTGGCCTGTGTCGCATCTAGATTGAAATGTGATTGTTAGCATGCCCATTCTTAGATAGAATTGTGAATGTTAGCATGTCCACACTTAGATAAAATTGTGAATGTTAGCATGCCCACTCTTAGATAGAATTGTGAACATTGGGCTGCGTCGCATCTAGATGGAACTGTGAAGGTTAGCATGCCCACTCTTAGAATTGTGAATGTTAGCATGCCCACACTTAGATAGAATTGTGAACATTGGCCTGCGTCGCATCTAGATTGAACTGTGATTGTTAGCATGTCCACACTTAGATACAATTGTGAATGTTAGCATGCCCACTCTTAGATAGAATTGTGAACATTGGGCTGCATCGCATCTAGATGGAACTGTGAAATTTAGCATGCCCACTCTTAGATAGAATTATGAATGTTAGCATGCCCACTCTTAGATAGAATTGTGAACATTGGCCTGCGTCGCATCTAGATTGAATTGTGATTCTTAGCATGTCCACTCTTAGATAGAATTGTGAATGTTAGCATGTCCACTCTTAGAATTGTGAATGTTAGCATGGCCACTCTTAGATAGAATTGTGAACATTGGCCTGCGTCGCATCTAGATTGAATTGTGAATGTTAACATGTCCACACTCACACAGAATTGTGAATATTAGCATGTCCACACTTAGAGACAGAATTGTGATTGTTAGCATGTCCACACTCACACAGAATTGTGAATATTAGCATGTCCACACTCAAACAGAACTGTGAATATTGGCCTGAGTTGCATTCTAGATAGGACTTTGAATGTTAGCATGTCCACACTTAGACAGTATTGTGAATATTAACATGTCCACACTCAGACAGAATTGTGAATATTAGCACGTCCACACCTAGACAGAATTGTGAATATTAGCATGTCCACACCTAGACAGAACTGTGAATATTAGCATGTCCACATTTAGACAAAAATGTGAATATTGGCCTATGTTGCATCTAGATAGGACTTTGAATATTAGCATGTCCACTCCTAGACAGAATTGTGAATATTAGCATGTCCACACCCAGACAGAATTGTGAATATTAGCATGTCCACACTTGCTAGTCCACACTCAGACAGAATTGTGAATACTAGCATGTCCACTCTTAGACAGAATTGTGAATATTGGCCTGCTTTGCATCTAGATAGGACCTTGAATGTTAGCATGTCCACACTTAGACAGAAAGGTGAATATTACCATGTCCACACTTGGTCTGAAATGCAGATAACGTTTGAAAGAGCATATAACCCATCATATCACACCATCATGCTTACTCTCTCCTTTACATCACCACTTAACTAGAACACAGGGATACTATGACACCATTCGGTATAACTGTTCTCATATCAACATCCGCGCTCACTCTACATCATTTTAAGTAAACACTGCTGGTTACACACCCCCCAGCCATGCGTTCTCCTCAGGCCTAACGCAGCCACATCCGATCTGGATAAATCCTGCCAGAACGAACACATACTCCTGACCTCTCAACCATCACACCTACCGCTAGAAAGCAGCTATTACACGGATACCGCACGAGCTGCACACATACCCGGTGCTCGCACGCACCTTTTGACCTTCTCTACTCCCTCTACTGATATGAAGTTCGGTTCCCAAGGGTGTTCAACCTACCAGCGCCTTCAGACCATACCAATGGTATATAAGGTGCTATATAAATGCAAAATAACATAACAAAAATAACATAACAAACAAGCAAAGGGAGCATCTGATGGCTGTGGTTAAATTCACAGTATCTGTTGTGGCAGACAGTCAGCAGGAGTCCGCTGACCAGAGTGACACCCCTTGCCTGATTTCATATGTTAATATCACTGCAGAAATGTCGCCATACAAGAATGGCTCTGTTTTTTTTGCGGCAATATTACCCCATGGAACATGCGGGGGACATCTCCACAACCCCCATATTTTTTTAAAGGGAGCATGGGAAACCCCCGCAATCCCTGCTCCCATTAAAACCTTACATTAACGCATCAATATTGTCGCCTATGCCATTTCCCGACGACCATATATATGACGACATTAATGGTGGGGATAATATTACATGATACCCCTTGCTTTGCGTGTTGCCGCAGAACCTGCAACGAAGTGTTGTTCTTCCAAACGTGTATCCACCATAGATTGCCCCATGCCGTATAGCAAAAACACTCTGAGCTGGGCACACTTCCTGGCAGAACCCTCCCTTAAGGGCCCACTACCGGATGGCTGCATGCGAAGACAATGATAGAAATGATCCACAATCTGAGGCGCATGAACCTGTGAAGCAGATTCCCAAGACCTGTCCTCAGGCACATATACTTTTAAGTCAGTATCTAAAATAGCTTGGACTTCATATTCTAACCTATCCTTCTCTCACTACATTTCTCTTACACTACATGCTTGCTGCTTTCATCTATACAATATCCGTAAAGCCCATCCATTTCTCACTTTTAAAGCTTCAAAACTGTTGATTTCTTCTTTGATCTTTTCTCGACTCTTCTACTGTTCCTCTGCTCTTTTTGGCGCTCAACTTCTCATCTTGTCCCTCTAAAATCTGTTTTTAACTCATCAATTCGTCTCCTTTGTCTCCTCTCTTTCCAAGATTCTATCTCATCTTCCCTCGCTACTCTTGGCTGGCTATCTTTTCACTCTCAACTCAAATTAAATTTTGTATGCCTAGTCTTCACGTCCCTTTATGGACTTGCTCCTGACTATCTCTCTGCTTTGGTACCTTACTTTACCCCTTCTCGTTCTATCCGCTCCTCCTCTCAATTTCTCTTGGTGGCACCTCGTTCGCCTTTTGTTCGATCTCGTTTTCGTACTTTTGCTTTTCTGGCTCCTTTAGACTGGAACCCCCTGCCTTACTCACTTTGTTCTAGTTCTGTCTATTCTTTATTTTGTAAGTGATTGAAGTCTCATCTTTTTCAACAGGTTTGATTGATTGTTTTCTTAATGTTTATGCTTATCCATTTTATTTTACAGTTCCCTGTTCCCGTTATACTGCATTGGTTTAAGGCGCTATATAA
Source organism: Ambystoma mexicanum (assembly GCF_040938575.1). Lineage (NCBI taxonomy): Eukaryota > Metazoa > Chordata > Amphibia > Caudata > Ambystomatidae > Ambystoma > Ambystoma mexicanum. The sequence goes on from NC_090922.1 coordinate 1,269,037,855, forward strand.
AATATAAATAAATACAAATGAATGCATATTCCTCAGAGTCGTCAATTGGTATCGGAATGGGTTTTTGAGGAAGGCGTGTGTTAAGGGGACAAGGTTTCATCAGAAATATGTGGATGACCAGATGAACTTTCCACGATTTGGGCAAGGAAAAATGTAACTCAACTGGGTTTATTACCCGTTGTACAGAATAGGGTCCCAGACAATTGGCTAACAATTTACGGGTCCTGTGTAACTTTAAATGTTGTGTTGACAATCACACATGATCATCCACTCGATAATTGAGGGCTACAGATCTGTGTAAATCAGCCCAACATTTTTGAGATTCCCGTGCAGCAATGAGGTTTTCTTTGATATTTCAATGAACAGCATGCATGCATCGAGCAGTCTCTGCCACTGCTGGCACAAAGCTGCCGTGGCGTAGTGTGTCTGGTAGCATTTGCGGGAGACATCCATAAGAAGAGACAAAAGGAGAAACCGTAGTTGAGGAATGGAGGGCATTATTGTAAACAAACTCTGTGGTTCTAACCAGTATCAATCAATCCTCCTGATTCTGAAGACACAAACATCATAGGTATTGTCTAAGGTATGACTCGGATGCTGACTTTGACCATCGGTCTGTGGATGATATGGAGATAAATAGCACAACCAAACAAACATGCTAGTGCTTTTCAGAATTTGGACATAAACTGTGTGCCTCGATCAGTTACAACAAAGGACATTAGACCATGCAGATGAAAAATAAGATGATTAAACAGGCATACAAGCTTGGCCGCATTGGGTAATCCCCTAGAGGCTATAAAATGACAAAATTTAATAAGCAACTCTATGACTGCCAGAATGGTGTTGTGTTTGTTAACTGAAGGCAGCTCCATGATGAAGTCCTTATGTAATGAATGCCTTGGGGTTGTGGGAAGAGGTAGTGGTCCGGACAGCCCAATAGGTTTACCAGGCGATTTATTGTCCTGGGACCAGATAGTACACGTAAGTAGATATTTGTGCATATGAGATCTCGTGGATGGCTACCCGATCCAATGATGCAATACAGCAAATGCCTTCAGAAAACCCATTTGTCTGGACAACTTGGTATCATGGCACCAGCTTAAGGCAAGTTGCCAGAGTTCTTCAGTGGGAATATTTAAAGTGAATTCCAACAAAGAAGTCCCTGTTTTTCTTCCACCCCTTTGGGTATCTCTGTAAGAGAAACTAGAGTTTTCCATGCATATAACCATTGCAACATGTGCGGAGGGGAGGTACAGAGACAGATTACATGTTCTGGGGCTAAGATATGTTCTTACACCTCATTCCCAGTATTGTTGGAACAATATTTATGTGAAAGCACATCTGCTTCCCCATTCTTCATGCCAGGACGATAGGAGTTAGTGAAACCGCAGGCCAACAAAAAACATGCCAGCGAGTCTGTTGGGCATTGATATATTTTGCTGTACTCAAAGCCTGTATATTTTTGTGGTCAGTAAATACTAGTACAGGGTGATTAGCCCCTAAACATTGGTATCTCCATTGCTGAAAGGTATTCACAATAGCTCATAACTCCTTATCTGTGAATGTGTAATGCCTTGCAGCAGAGGTTAATTTGCACGAGTAGATGTAACCGGGTCTAGACTTTGGGTTTGGCCACAACCATGAGATATAACTGCTCCAACAGCTACATCAGAAGCATCAGCTTCCACAACAGCTTCCACAACAAACATGGCTTCTGCATTAGAGTGCAACAACATAGGTGCTGTTGTAAATGCAGCGTTTAGTTCATCAAATGCCTTTGTTTAAGTGGAATGTGCATTTCACAAGTTTGGGGAAGCATCAGTGGGCATGTAACCGCTGAAGAGCTTCCCAAACATGGTGGACATGTTGACTTATTGATGGAGAATAGGTCACTATATCATCAAGATGTATGACAACAAACATATCCAATATATCGCAGAACACGTCATGAATACAATTTTAGAAGGTAGCCAGGGTATTACACAGGCTGTTGTGCATGACCGCACACTCGACCAAGCAATAGTGAGTGCAAAAGGCTATTTCCCACTCATGTTTGACTCTGACACAGACTAAATGATAGGCCCCACATAAGTCTAGTTTGTAATATACCACTGCTCCCTGTACCTGATACAACAGCTTAGAAATGAGGGGCAGTAGGTACATATTTTTAATGGTTATAGCATTCATATCTCTATAATCGATACAGGTTCTCGGTTTCCCTCATTTTTTAGCGACAACAAATAGTGGGCACGCTGCTGGAGATTTTGAATGTCAGATAAAGCCTCTTTGTAGGGAGTCTTCAAGTAATCATGCAGATGGCTAGTCTCTGTGCAAGGTGATATATACATCCACATGGAATACTAGATCTTGACACTAAACCTATTGGACAATAATAGACTATATGTGGGCAACCGTTCCATGCCCTTTTTGTTGAAAACGTCAAGAAATCCTGATAGCAATCAGGAAGCATGATCTGATGCACACCTATGTCATGGACAGCCAAAGAAAGAGCTGGACTGGGGTTGTCTACATTAGATTTGCCCAAAAGGCAGTTCTCCTCACAATGCGAAGGACAAATTGTCACAAACTTCTCTTCCCAATAAAACTTAAAAGCTAATATGCTTGCAAGGAAAACAAACAAGCTCAATAAGTACATACAGGAGTTTAAAGCTGAAAAAATCTATACATACTTAGTACCATACTTTTGGGAAATACGATATACTGAGAAAGTGCAATATATGTTGAACAGCCGTTTATCTTCTCTGAAAAAAGTAGCGACTCTGCCGGTGAGTATCCATATGTTTATGGCTATGAACAACATCAGCAACCAAGGGGCCAGACACTTTTTTAGGCAGACGCTATCCCTGAGATCGCGCATGGTACCCTTACTACCCATAATTTACCCCATGGGGTGGCAGGAGATGACAAAGACCCTGCAGGAAGACATACAAGAGATAGATAGGTTAATGTGACAACACATTAGAACAAACAAAATATGGAAATTCCAGTATTTAATATTTCAGGTATCACCCTGACATCAATGCAATTACAAGTCCTTTCTAAAGGACTATCATGTGTTCCGAGTAATCAGACGGATTGGTTCACATCGGAATTAGAGTTTAAAAAGTTTTCCAGAAAGTTGATACTTCAATGTTTCCCAGGTAAAGAGTGGAGAATACGGGGCTATGCATACCATCCGTTTTTACACCCATGTACAATCAAATCCCCAAGGAGTTCATTCTCCTTGAGAGATGTGTCATAGAGGACCTCCAACGATTAAGCACCCTAAAAAAACATGTTAGACGTCATTTATCTAACACTGAGAGGAAGGCCCTACAAACACTCACAGCGGCCCATAGATTAACCATAAAATCAGCAGAGAAAGGAGGTGGGGTGGTGATATTCAATAATGTCCAGTATAATTCAATCGTATCAGAATTACTGGAGGAGCTACCCGACACTGAGTCATGACTCCTGCCCTGAAATAAAACAAGACATTCTAGAAACTAGTCAATTTGGAGTAGACAGGGGATGGATTAAGAAAGAAGAATTTGAATATTTGAACCACTCTGAACAAAGAACCTGATGTTCTATGCCCTCCTCAAAATACATAAAGATACATCCAAGCCCCAGTTTAAATTTGTTGGTCTTTTCCTTCAATCAGTAAGCAATGAAACACTGACATATATTAAAGACACAATGGCAAAAAATCAAACAGTTTGAGGGTTTGGAATCTGATTCTAATACAAACGTCTTGGCGACCATGGACATACGATCCCTATATACCAATAATTTGGAAGACCAGGAGGTTGAAAAAATCAGGGAACACCTAACCCATGCGACAACACAACACAGGGTACCGGGTGAATTCATTTTAGACCTAATGAGCAGAGCCCTCAAAAGAAACTTCTTCCAGTATGCCAATCAATGTTATTTACAAACACGAGGGACTGCTATTGGTGCAACCTTTGCACCCAATCTAGCAGTACTCTTTATGGCAGCATTCGAAGAAGAATTTGTGCTCTCTGATAAAAACCCATTTAAGCCTCACATTTTATAATTGGCCACCAACTATAGCTGCTATTGTGTTCATCTGTACAGGGTCTGATGACTTCCTCTTTAACTTCTTAAACTGGCTGAATAGATGCCATGCCACTATCAAATTTAGAATGGAGTTTGACCACTATAGGATCCATTTCCTGGACCTGATAATAAAAACAGGAGGAGGGCTCCACTATATAAAAAAACCATAGATAGTAACACCACACTCCATTTCTCTACTCTTTATCTAAAGGACCTTAAGGAGAACCTACCTTTTGGGCAGTTTCTGCACCTCTTTGGAGGACTACTATGAACATGCAGAGACTCTCAGTACAAATCTCAAAAGACAGGCATATCCTAAGAAACGTATCTCCCACTCTATGAAAAGAGCTCAGTTCACACCAAGAGAAACTCTCCTGGTACCAAAGGACCGGGAGTCCACAGTAAAGAGACTTACTTGTGTGAGCACATATAATGCAAACTCCTACGATATCAAGAAAATGATCAGGAAATATTGGCCCATAGTGAGCGCTTGCATGCTGGATACATCACTGCCTCTCTTTGATTTTAAGAGATCTAAACATGTGAAGGTCAACTCAGTCCATTCAAAATCGAAACAGGAAAGGGCGACTCAGTCTAACTGGGAGCTATGCCCAATAAAGGGACACTGTAAGGTCTGTAAATTTACCAAGAAGACACAATCCTTTAAAATGAAGGAGTGACTATGGGAATTGAGGTTCATTTCGAATTGTAAAACAAGGAATGTGGTGTACTGCATCCAGTGCCCATGTGGACTCTGGTATGTAGGACAGATGAAAAGAGCTGTGTACATCTGAATTAATGAACATCGTTCAAAGATCTGATGTAAAAATATTGCCAATCCATTAGTCTCTCATTTCATGAAATATCAGCATACGGCTGATGATTTACTATGTTGGGTGATAGGCATTGTCAAATATGTGACCAACCCGAAGAAAATACTTCTACACAAGGAAGCAAGGTGGATATACCACCTTCTTAGCCTGGAAGTAGGCATCAATGAAGAAATGCCCAACCACTGGAGCATTAATGGATAAATAAGGTATCATAGGCTCTGTTCTGATATACAACCATCGATAGCATGGCATGTCATTCCCGATGGATGGTCTATGTGTTTAGATACTTCACCTACTACTACTACTACTACTACTACTTGCCGTCAGGAAATGGCCCCCCTGGCTCAGAGTCCATTCAATAAATAGGTGCATACACAACAGTTCCCTTCAGCAGGACATGTATGTTCCTAGCACCACTTGAGATACAGTTCTTACATGGATAAAGTAACAATTGCCATAGGACCTAGCGATGCCCACTTCTATGCCTTTGGATGTTTTGGAATTACCCGTATACAGCATGCAGTTTTCAAGGTTGTATTCAGGCAGCCCCTTTAGAACCAAATGGGCTCTCCAGTTTTAACAACAAGGGCCTGTCTATATATACTTTAATTCAGACCAGCACATCTTTCATTTTAGGCACACACAGTTTTCATTTGAAAGACACTGTGATTATTATAATGCTTCCGCTAAAGTGGGAGCAAATTTCTACTCCAATATGGCAATATGGTAACTCCTTCTGCTTAATAGAATCATGCCTAATTGCACGTATCCCCTGGTGTAGGCTCCCACAAGATTAAATATTCTGGTTCTACCTGCGTCACTCCAAGCTTTGATTATCTTGATAACCCGACACACGGATAGACGTGGATACACAGCCGTTCTCCCAATCCTCAGGTAAGAATAGATAGGACTTTGCTTATTCTATGCAGATTGCACCGCAGATGGAGACCGAGATAGGATGGGCATTTATGAGTCTTTTTGTCCCCCTTCCCACTTCTCCAGCAGAATTAATTCTGACTTGCAGGATATCCCGCTTCTGACCAGGCCTTAGGATTGGTTGCCTAGGTTTGGTCCCGACAAATCTATCTGCTCTGTATGTTCACTCTGTTTCTGCACCCTGTGCACCCAGGCATTTCCTACCTATATGCGCAGATTGGTTTCATTACATCTGGTGTTGGCTCCATTATCACCTACAGACCCATGGGCAAGCCAATGAAGAGTGCTACTCACAGACACAATACAGAGATTTCTCGCATAGAGGGGTGAACCATGTCCCCCGACTGATAGCGCGGGCTATGGCTTTCCTGTAGGTAGGTACCCTTCTATTGGCAGATAGGGATGCTGTTTCTTTTAGCAAATTCACCTTCCAGCCTATCTTCTTTTCTTAGTCCTTTGCCTTACTTACCTTAAATACAGAGCTCAAGTCATGCCCTCTATGATTGGCACATCACTCGCCCTATGATGTACATGACAAGAGAGGTTTAAGTCCTTCCCCCGATGGCAAAGTACCCCTCAAATGCTTGCGGGTGAGCTCACTGAGTAGAGTGCATGTTCAACTACTATTTAGAGAAACCTATCACAAGACTTCGGTTTATTTATGGTAATGGTGTTTATTTCCTGCTTCTGGTGGAGGACTCACTGGAAGCCTTTCTGCGAGAATAAGTTGCACATCTAAGATAATATCACAGTGGTTTCACTTAGTTAACTAGTATTAGTACCCAGCGAGGGCACAATCAGAATGAAAGAACGATTCTGATTGGCCCTCGCCGAGGCATTAGCCGGCCGGGAATCCCTTGCCATTGTCCCCGGCGGGGGGGAGTGGCAGCCCCTCAGCCAATGAGGAGGCTCCTCACGACTGAGAGGCTGCCATCGCCCCCCGCCAGGGAGTCAGGTAAGGCTTTGTTTTTTTGTCCCTTCCCCTTTCCTCCCTCCTCCCTGCCCTCCCCACTGCACTTACCTTCTGGCTCCTTTGTCCTCGGTGGAGGACGATGGCAGCCTCCAACCGTGTGGAGATTCGGAGTGGGGCCATCCCCGCTCCGCGCCTCCACATGGCTGGAGGCTTCCATCGTCCCCCGCCGGGGACCCAGGTACATTTTTTTTTTCATTTTTTCTTTTTCCCTCCCTTCTTTCCGCCCTCCCAAACCCACTTACCTTCTCTGTCTTCTTTCGGAAACAAACACTTCTTCTGTTCCCAGGGCGTCCGCTCCCGATGGCCACCATGGAAAGGGAAAACAGACTCCGTTTTCCCTTTCCTGGTGGGCATTTTTTTTTTTCTGTCCCGAAAGGCTGCAGCATTTCAGGACAGAAAGAAATGTTTTTAGTGCCCCGGTCATGCAGATATTGCTTCGCTTTCGCATATAACTGTGGGCCCGGGGCATTGCCTGAGTCGGTATTGCCCCTGCCGCTCGGGGCATATTGCTTAATTGGAATTGATCATATCTTATACGTTTATTTTATTTTTTGGTCCTTAGGGGTCACCTTATATCGTTTAGTTCTGAGGAAAGGCAGAGCACGAATACTCTGCTGCAGAAAATGACATCCCCCCTGTGGAGCACTTTCAGAACACAGTAGTGTAGCTACACAGTTACTGTACGTAGACCCCTGTTCCATGATTAGGTTTTTTGGCCTTGCACTGGCTATTTAGAGGCTAGTTAGATAGCAAGGGCAATGATGATAGAAAATAGACTGCAAACTCTGGCTTAATTGTGCTTCCTTGATCTATCACTTGCTTTTGATATTTTCCATAATAGGAACCAATCATGTTTTTCGTTATATGTTTCATATCTTCTTGTCTATATCCATTGTATTATGCATTCAAGTTACATATATATTTAAGTGCTTGTATATTTGTTTGAAGATTTAGATTAACTATTTTTGTCAAATAAAGAACCTGCAAGGTACAAAAAGATCAAGTGGCAATTTTGATTATCAAAACATTGGGGTCTGTCTGCCCTTGATTTAGATGGGCAGCACTGAGCGGAATAACATTGAGTATTCTGCCACCACCATATCAAACAATTTCAAATAATTAATTTCTTATGATAAAAAAATTTCCTGGCGGGACATTTCTTTTGTGTTTTGCTTCTCTTTGCAATAAACATTGGGGTGGTGTAATCACAACCAAGTTAGACCCAAAATAAACCCGAAATGCAGGGGTTGCGATAACATCAAAGGCTTGCACTTCTGTCTGGTCAGGAACAAAAGCCAGCACCACAGGTTTGGTACTATGGGTAATGGGACCCGATGCTAAAGCAGTGCCATCAAGGGCTCTAACAGGCTCCGGACTGATCTCCTATATCATTGGTATATGATGGTGGTATATGATGGTACTGGCCAAATGAAGCATCCATATAAATACCTGACGCCCCAGAATCTAAAAAGACGTCAGTGGATAACGCATCCCTAACTTCCATTTTTAACAGTATGGGAATCCCGAAGTGTGTGAAAGACATTTCTGCTTATTGTGGAGCAAAATGACTTTCTCAGACTTTTCTGCATGCTCCTTCCATGGACGAGCCTGTTTGTTTCCTTTATGTCTTGTGGTTTTACCTGGACACTGTGTTACGAAATGACTTACAGGGTAATTCATAGAATTTCGCAGAAAAGTGTCGCAAGCGGCTGGCGCAGAGTGTCCGCGTGCGATTGTCTGCGCCAGGCACGTGCGCTAAAACCGATTTCCGCGCACAGCGTATTCATGGATTTTAGGCTCCCAAACCAGCCGTGGCGCAGAGTATCGCAGCGACCCTGCAGCAGCGCCAGTAACGCCCCCAAGAACGCCCTCGCGCAAGGAAAAGCCATCAAAATCGCTAAATCATCGCAAAGGGCTGCGCTAACCCTGGACCAGTTTACAGGGCTGCCAAACAAGGAACGCAAAGCGGGTAACGTTCATATCAGGGGTACGCGGGAAGTTTTACACGCGATTAGCCAGGGTACGTGTATTACAGGGGTACGCGGGAAGTTTAACACGCGATTGGCCAGGGTACGTGTATTAGAGGGGTACGCGTGAAGTTTTACACACGATTAGCCAGGGCACGTGTATTACAGGGGTACGCGGGAATTATCACACGCGATTTTGCTGGGTAGGTGTATTACAGGGGTACACGGGAAGTTTTACACGCGATTTGGCTGGGTACGTGTATTACAGGGGTGCGCGGGAATTATCACACGCGATTTGGCTGGGTACGTGTATTACAGGGGTGCGTGGGAAGTTACACACGCGATTAGGCTGGGTGGGTCCTCACAGGTGTTCCCTGTACACCCTCCACGGCCCCTGCAGGCAGCCCACAAAACAGGGGACTACCCTGCACACCTGCTCATGTCCCCCTGCACCCCTACCCCCCAGCCACCAGGGGCAGCCTCCACCAGGCCCCCACTCATGTCTCCCACCACCCCCACCCCCCAGCCACCAGGGTCACCCTCCACCAGGCCCCCACTCATGTCTCCCACCACCCCCACACCCCAGCAGTGCAGGGGCAGCCCCCACCAGGCCCCCACTCATGTCCCCTATCACCCCACCCCCCCAGTCACCAGGGGCAGCCCCCACCAGGCCCCCACTCATGTCTCCCACCACCCCCAAACCCCAGCAGTGCAGGGGCAGCCCCCACCAGGCCCCCACTCATGTCACCCACCACCCCCACCCCCCAGCCACCAGGGGCAGCCTCCACCAGGACCCCACTCATGTCTCCCACCACCCCCACCCCCCAGCCACCAGGGTCACCCTCCACCAGGCCCCCACCCATGTCTCCCACCACCCCCACCCCCCAGCAGTGCAGGGGCAGCCCCCACCACGCCCCCACCCATGTCCCCTATCACCCCCACCCCCCCATTCACCAGGGGCAGCCCCCACCAGGCCCCCACTCATGTCCCCTATCACCCCCACCCCCCCAGTCACCAGGGGCAGCCCCCACCATGCCCCCACTCATGTCTCCCACCACCCCCAAACCCCAGCAGTGCAGGGGCAGCCCCCACCAGGCCCCCACTCATGTCACCCACCACCCCCACCCCCCAGCCACCAGGGGCAGCCTCCACCAGGCCCCCACTCATGTCTCCCACCACCCCCACCCCCCAGCCACCAGGGGCACATTCCACCAGGCCCCCACTCATGTCACCCACCACCCCCACACCCCAGCAGTGCAGGGTCACCCTCCACCAGGCCCCCACTCATGTCTCCCACCACCCCCACCCCCCAGCCACCAGGGGCACCCTCCACCAGGCCCCCACTCATGTCACCCACCACCCCCACACCCCAGCAGTGCAGGGTCACCCTCCACCAGGCCCCCACTCATGTCACCCACCACCCCCACACCCCAGCAGTGCAGGGTCACCCTCCACCAGGCCCCCACTCATGTCACCCACCACCCCCACCCCCCAGCCACCAGGGGCACCCTCCACCAGGCCCCCACTCATGTCTCCCACCACCCCCAAACCCCAGCAGTGCAGGGTCACCCTCCACCAGGCCCCCACTCATGTCTCCCACCACCCCCACCCCCCAGCCACCAGGGGCACCCTCCACCAGGCCCCCACTCATGTCTCCCACCACCCCCAAACCCCAGCAGTGCAGGGTCACCCTCCACCAGGCCCCCACTCATGTCACCCACCACCCCCACCCCCCAGCCACCAGGGGCACCCTCCACCAGGCCCCCACTCATGTCTCCCACCACCCCCACCCCCCAGCCGTGCAGGGTCACCCTCCACCAGGCCCCCACTCATGTCTCCCACCACCCCCACACCCCAGCAGTGCAGGGGCAGCCTCCACCAGGCCCCCACTCATGTCTCCCACCACCCCCACCCCCCAGCCACCAGGGGCAGCCTCCACCAGGCCCCCACTCATGTCTCCCACCACCCCCACCCCCCAGCCACCAGGGTCACCCTCCACCAGGCCCCCACCCATGTCTCCCACAACCCCCACGCCCAGCAGTGCAGGGGCAGCCCCCACCAGGCCCCCACTCATGTCCCCTATCACCCCCACCCCCCCATTCACCAGGGGCAGCCCCCACCAGGCCCCCACTCATGTCCCCTATCACCCCCACCCCCCAGTCACCAGGGGCAGCCCCCACCAGGCCCCCACTCATGTCACCCACCACCCCCACCCCCCAGCCACCAGGGGCAGCCTCCACCAGGCCCCCACTCATGTCTCCCACCACCCCCACCCCCCAGCCACCAGGGGCAGCCTCCACCAGGCCCCCACTCATGTCTCCCACCACCCCCACCCCCCAGCCACCAGGGGCAGCCTCCACCAGGCCCCCACTCATGTCTCCCACCACCCCCACCCCCCAGCAGTGCAGGGGCAGCCTCCACCAGGCCCCCACCCATGTCTCCCACCACCCCCACCCCCCAGCCACCAGGGGCAGCCTCCACAAGGCCCCCACTCATGTCTCCCACCACCCCCACCCCCCAGCCACCGGGGGCAGCCTCCACCAGGCCCCCACTCATGTCTCCCACCACCCCCACCCCCCAGCAGTGCAGGGGCAGCCTCCACCAGGCCCCCACCCATGTCTCCCACCACCCCCACCCCGCAGCAGTGCAGGGGCAGCCCCCACCAGGCCCCCACTCATGTCCTCTATCCCCCCACCCCCCCAGTCACCAGGGGCAGCCCCCACCAGGCCCCCACCCATGTCTGGCACCACCCCCACCCCCCAGCAGTGCAGGGGCAGCCCCCACCAGGCCCCCACTCATGTCCCCTATCACCCCCACCCCCCAGCCACCAGGGGCAGCCTCCACCAGGCCCCCACCCATGTCTCCCACCACCCCCACCCCGCAGCAGTGCAGGGGCAGCCCCCACCAGGCCCCCACTCATGTCCCCTATCACCCCCACCCCCCAGCAGTGCAGGGGCAGCCCCCACCAGGCCCCCACTCATGTACCCTATCACCCCCACCCCCCAGCCACCAGGGGCAGCCTCCACCAGGCCCCCACCCATGTCTCCCACCACCCCCAAACCCCAGCAGTGCAGGGTCACCCTCCACCAGGCCCCCACTCATGTCACCCACCACCCCCACCCCCCAGCCACTAGGGGCACCCTCCACCAGGCCCCCACTCATGTCTCCCACCACCCCCACCCCCCAGCCACCAGGGTCACCCTCCACCAGGCCCCCACCCATGTCTCCCACCACCCCCACCCCCCAGCAGTGCAGGGGCAGCAGGCAGTCAGGCAGCAGCAGGTGGGAGCGTGCTCGGGCTCTGGGGGCAGTAGTTCAGCCTTCCGGGCAGGAGCGTGGTATTCCGTGTGCGTACGCGTGGCCAGCTTGGTAGGGAGTGATTTTGCACGTGAAAATCCTGCATGTCAGCGTGAAAACTGAGGAAAGGCCCTCAGCGCGTAAGCGCGTCTGTGACGTCACCCGCACAGGTGTTTCCCACACAGCACGTGATGACAGAGCACACGTGGAAAGACTGCACGTCAGAGTGTAATTGCGTGTGATTGGTGGAAATGGCCCTACACGCAGAAGTGACAAAGCGTGTGATTGGTGGAAATGGCCGTACACGCAGAAGTGACAAAGCGTGTGATTGGTGGAAATGGCCCTACACGCAGAAGTGACAAAGCGTGTAATTGGTGGAAATGGCCCTACATGCAGAAGTGACAAAGCATGGAATAGGTGGAAATGGCCCTAGCACGTACACGCCGCGTAAGTGACGCTGGACGTGTGGGCCTGTATAAAAGGTACGTGTAGAACACGTTTTCCTTGTACGTGCTTTTCGTGGAGAGCGAGTGGGTGAATTCTGTACTTCTTGTCGTTTCACACGCGATTTACTTCACAGCGTTTCAAGTTCGTATTCCCTGTTACCTCTGACAGCTTTTTCTCTTTTTCCTCTTTTACTGGTTTACCTGGGCCTGTTCCCTCAAACAGTGTTCCCTTCTACTGTTGTCCTGTCTCCTCAGACAGCGGACAAATCTTCTTTTGGCGGGGGTGTTGCCAACCAAACGTGCTCCTTTTACACGCTCGTTTACCAGGCAGACGGTGAGTCACGCACGTATCTAACATCTGTGCTTGCCCCGTGTGTAGCCTACCCCTTCAGAGGTCATTCTAGGCTGCGTGTGACACGCATACGTTCATTCTTGTGTTACTGGGTGCCACAGCGTAGTGCAGGTTTTTCTTTCTGCACACGTGGTCTAGGAGGGGTTGCGTGCACGTCATCTCCCTTTTTTGGGCCTCCTGTGCGTTGCGTGACCCGTCATCTTTCCCCAGGGGTTACATTCAGCCTTGCTAGAGCACTAGGGTACAATTACCATCTGGTACCCAACCCCTTTGACTCCCAATTGCCCAGGACAATAGTCTACATCCACTCCCATACGCACATTAACATCAGTGCCATGGCTGGGAGGCGAGGATTCCGTAAGGGTGGCAAAGGTGGAAGAGCCACAAGTGGTGGCCGTGGTGGATCCGGTAGGGGACGTGGTCGTAACTTGCAGGGTGAGCCTGTCCCCCCATGTGTGGAGGACCAGTCACGGGCACCCACAATCCCCCCCCTTCCCCCCCTCCCATTGAGGCTGATGTGGCTGACACCATCCATGCTCAGCCCTTGTTGGACCAGGCCATTGTGGCACCAGACCTGGCTGACTCCATGGCTGACTTCCAGGTCAGCAGGGCTACGACACGTGCGCTGGTGCACGTTGATGCCATCATGCCACGTGGATCTGGGGCAGCAAGGTCATCTGCTGCACCAAGGAGGCAGGGCGGAGAGGCTGCAGGGGCAGCTGCGGCTCCATCCACCCCAGCCCTCACACACCCAGCCAGGACAGTGTCGGTCCTAGTCCATGCTGCTGACATTCCCCCTGACACCATCACACTAGAGCCAATGCCTGCACCAATTCCCATGCTGAGTGTGCAATCCCACACTCCTGATACAGAGTCCACCAGGGCTCCTGCCCCTAGTGTCCAGAGCGGCGCAGGACACTCAGGATCACCACCACCTTCCAAGCGGAAGAGGAAGAGTGCTCGTCCGGCACAGGCTGATGCCCCAGACACGGCTACACAGTCCGGCCCGTCCAGGAAGCCCAGCTTCACGGATGACGAACTGAATGCACTTGTCGAGTATGTGTCCGCACATGACAACGAGATGGTCATTGTTGCAGGATCCAAGACCACACCTGCACAACGCCAGGCACACTGGCAGACCGTTGCGGACATCGTAAGTGCCCTTGGAATCGTGAGGCGCACAGCCAATGATTGCTATAAGCGCTGGAATGACCTAAAGCGCAGGGCAAAGAGTAAGCTGGCCTCAAGTCATGCCGCAACTCTAGTGACTGGAGGTGGGTCTCCAGTAGTAGACATGGAACTCACTCCACATGAGTCAGTCGCTGGGACCTACGTCACGGAGGAACAGATCCAAGGCGTGGGAGATCTGGCTGATTACGAGGCATTGTCCGGTGAGTGCACATGCATGTGTGTGTCATCCATGTGCATGGTGTGTGTGTGAGGGCTTCTGTTCGGGTGCCAGGTGAGAGTGTGTGCGCCTGAGTCGTATGGGTCAGCCATGTGCTTCATGCAATCCTTCCTGCGCAGCTGCATTTGGCCATAGCAGTATCCCTTCTGCCAACAGTAGACATCTAGCACAACTGCACGCCAGTTGCCCTTGAAGTGTCGCCTTGACACAACATATTTGCTTCTTTTTCACTGTTCATTCAGTCAGTTTGTTTGCATTCCACCACTTTCACTAGGCATGTCGCTGTCCACTAGTCACATGTCTGACATGGGTATGGTAAAGTGGAGTGACTTTGTTACCTGGATATCATTTGTACACACATGTCCCTGTGCAATTTGACCATTTCAGACTGGCAGCTCCAGGTGAAAAATCTGACCTGTTAGAATTAGAAAAGCAATTACATGCGGGAACTGGACTGAATGAATAGGTGCTGCCCTCCTCTCCATCTTCACTCAATAGCAATGGTACATGCCATCTGTGTGATGGCATGTGTGTTTCACCTGCCAATCACAGGCCAATGTGTGATGCCACTGCCAGGCAGCATGCAGAAAATGTGTTCATCTTCCATCTTGGTGTCATCAGTGTGTGCCATTTGCCTGCACTTCATACGCAGTGAGGGTGCATGCATGGGAGGGTTTTAGTCATGTGGGACATGTGTCAATCAAGTGCTGGTTCTCTTGCTTCTCAGCCCTCAATGTGTGCCATGGTGCTAATGCCTGTTTCCATTTCTTTGTTTTCATGTCTTTGCAGGGGAAGACGCACCTGATACTGCTGGGGTTGTGGAGATGGTGCAGACCCAGGAGGTGTCCCAGGGCCGACCAACCATCAGTGAGGGACGTGGTGTGGTGGTGGGGGAGAACCCACAAGTGCTGCAGGTCGTGCTCTCAAGGGGTGTCTCTGGCTGCACCTCCCCCGAGCTGTACTCAGGTGTTGATTCGGATGAG
The DNA here is from genome assembly GCF_040938575.1 of Ambystoma mexicanum. NCBI lineage: Eukaryota > Metazoa > Chordata > Amphibia > Caudata > Ambystomatidae > Ambystoma > Ambystoma mexicanum. The sequence goes on from NC_090922.1 coordinate 1,269,053,133, forward strand.
ACCTACGTGCCGTCGCAGGTGAGTGTTCCAGGGAGGGATTCTGTTCTGTCTTACCCACCTGCACCAGGGTCAGTACCCTCCATGGGGATGTCAGTGTTGGCAGCTACGCCTTCGGTGGTTACGGATGCAGGGTCACACTCCGCGACATCTGATCCTGTTCCTGGGCCAGCAGATCAGAGGGGGAATGCAGTCCTGCAGCCTCAGGCAGTGCCGGCACAGCAAGGCGCAGTTCGCCTTGCCCCAGACAGGTGTGGTGCCCGCCGACGTGGTGGCCGTACGCCACCCGGCAATACCGCATGGGAGCAATCCATTTACGGTATGGCTACCCAACAGGCTGCATCATCCGAGATGATGGCTCAGCCCATGGATAGGGTGGCCACTTCCATTGTCCCCCCAGAAAGGCTGATGGAGCGACTAGAGCAGGCAACCGACTCCATCTGCCAGTCACACAGGGACGACATGTTGGGGTCCAACAGGGACAGGCGGGCGGCACTGGCGACTCTGCAGGAGGCCATCTCCATTGAGTCCCAGGGCCACAGGGAAGCACTGAGGCAGGAGCTCCTTCACCTCAGGACGACTCTTGTTGAGCTTGAGGCTTCAACACACCAAAGGACAGAACAGCAGCTGGAGCGTCTCACCCGTACGCTCTCAGCTGAGATGCAGGCAACGAGGGCGGAGGTCCGGGCATCCCGTGAGTTGTTGCATGGGGACCTCCGCACACTCATCCTCCAGAACCAGACCTACCACACCCGCATGCTTGCAGCCATGGAGGAGCAGACTAGGGCCTTGCGTGGGCTGCCTCCCATAGTGCAACCACCTCCGGATGCAGCTGCACAGGGTGATAATAGCGACAGCAGTGATACTCCCACAATAGGGTAGCCGTGTGGGCCATGAGCCCATGGAGGTGTTTTATCTTCCCAGGATCCACGCAGGTGGGTTCTGGTGTGCATCCTGTCCTCGGACCTCCTGGGTGGCCTCCCCAACCCCCCCGGGCCCATCAATGGCCATTTTTGATTGTTTCTTATTTTTATTTTTATTTTGATTTCTTTTATTCCCAATTTTTTTGGGACGATCTGTTGGCTTCCGTCGTTCCTGTGGGCATACGCTGCATTGTGGCTGGGCACATGCAGGCTTGTAATGTATTTGGTTCAGATGCTTGGGTTTGAGTCACACACACCCCTCCTGCTTCCCGTTTCCATGGGCTTGCAAAGGGTGTGCCCAAGTGACAGTGAATTACACAGTGACGTTGGACTCCCATGAGCTGTGTGGGCAGTCTGTAGTCAATACTGTGTATACATTCCTAGTGCATATTGCTGTTGTGTTGTACACTGCATGTTGCATTGATGTGTAACTCTTCTTCTGTGTCTACCTCCCAATTTGCAGGTCCCTTCCTCATGTCCACACAAGGACCTCTAGTCTGGAGATGGGGTCCATGTTGGCAGCAGTGCACCTACAACTCTACATGGCGCCAACACTGCACAGTTGGTAGTGGTGGGAGTGCAGGCATTTCCAGGTGGTGAGACTACTAATATGTAACATTTGTGATGTCATGTTAATGGTACTACGTGCTCAAGTATGTTGTTGGTCCGGCATTGCTGTGAGCATTTCAGGTGTTGCAGGTTTCTAATAGTGCCACTGTACATAGTGAGACTGATGTCATGTTGTGGGGATTACTTTGTTTACCTGCAATTAGCATGACATGGCACGGTGTGTCGTGTGGCGGTGCTGGGGTTGGGTTGGCTGACATGGCACTGTCCTCTTGTTGCATTTTGCAAGTGGGTATTCATTTTAGCTGCTTCAATGTGTAACTTCACAAAACTGCATTGGTGGTGTCTGTGTGGGTAGGGATGCACACATTGTGACACTTCCAGGTGAACAATCTCAGGCTGACATGGTATTCCCGGTTCATTCTCCAGACATTCCGGATCAGTGTCAGGTTGAGTCATCATTGATTGTCAGATGGAATGTGCCAGGGCAGTGTGCACTCCACAGGGGTGTGATTTCTATGTGAAGTAATTAGCCACTAGCTGTGTACGGGCTGCCTCCCCCCGTGCCCTTTCCCCTCCCATGCGCAGCGGCTGTGCATGTGGTTGGGGATGTGGGGCCACCACCATGTCCACGGCCAGGCCCCGGCGTGTTGCAACGTTGTGCAGGACACATGCTGCCACTATGATCCTGCACACTACTGGGGGAGCGTATAACAGCTGCCCGCCAGAACGGTCAAGGGAGCGAAAGCGTGACTTTAGCACTCCGAATGTGCGCTCCACTATGCCCCTGGTTGTAATGTGGGCTGTGTTATATCTTACCTGGGGTGGCGTGGTGGGGTTCCGAATTGGCGTCATCATGTGGGGGCTGAGAGGGTAGGCACTGTCCCCTGTGGAGGTGGTGATTGGTATCATTGGTGGGGTTGTGACCTTGCTCAGTATCCAACATGCATGCATGTGCAGTGGCATACATACTCACCAAGCAGCCATGTATCGCCATGCCGCCCAGCTTCTAGGTCCCGGCTTAGGGTGGACATTCGGTAAATGAAGCTGTCGTGGATGGAGCCGGGATAGTTGGCATATACTGAGGTGATGATTCCCTTGGCATTACATGCTACCTGCACGTTGATGGAATGCCAGTGCTTGCGGTTCCTATAGATGTGCTCAGATGCCCTGGGGGGACATAGAGCCACATGGGTGCAGTCGATGGCACCTAGCACTTTGGGGAATCGTGCCACAGCGTAAAAATCCAGGGCGGCAGCATGCCTTTCTGCAGGTGTTCTGGGCAGGTATATGTGCCTGCGGACTGATGGGCGTGCAGTGATGATGTTCAAGACCTGGTGTAGGCAGCGTGACTGGGTGGCCTGTGACACCCCACCCACTATGGCACTTGTCCGCTGAAATGATCCAGTGGCTAAGAAGTGCAGTACATTGAGGACCTTCTCCAGGGGGCTGAGTGCTTGGGAGCACATGGTGGGTGATGTGAGGTCATCCTCCCACTCACTCACCAGGTCCAGTATGATGTGTGGTGGAAACCTGTACCTCCCATACACCTGGTCATCAGGCATCCCGAAAAGGCTGGTTCTGGGTGTGAATATTCTGGCCCTGACTATCCTCCTCCTCCTCCTTTGGTAGCCCACTGCCACTGCTGCTAGGAACGGTATGTTCATCCTGGCGTATGAGCTTGTTATTGTTAAAGTCTGCAAATTTATGCTTTGCGCGTGTTCTAGGCGAGCGTGTGACCCGCGCACCCCTGGAATCCAGTTCCCAGTCCAATAGCGTGTGGAAATTCACACGCACCACGGGATACAGGTTCGCTGACGTACTTGCGTGTGTAAGTGCCCGCGCACCCATTAAATACATGTACATAGGCCAATCGCGTATACGCGCACTTTTGTCCAATTACACGCGATGACACTCTGACGTGCAGTATCTCCACGTGTGCCCCGTCATCGCGTGCTGAGTGGGGAACACCCGTGCGGGTCACGTCACAGACGCGCTTACGCGCTGAGGGACTCTGGTCCAATAGAATTGCGTATGCGTGCTGACGCGCTTACGCGCTAAGGGCCTTTCCTCGGATTTCACGCTGACGTGCAGGATTTTCACGTGCCAAATCACTCCGTATCAAGCTGGCCACGCGAAAACACACGGAAGACCACGCTCCTGCCCAGAAGGCCGAGTTACTGCCCCCCAGTGCCCCGAGCAGCCTCCCACGTGCCATCTGCTGCTGCCTGCCTGCCTGCCTGCTGCCACCATGCCCTGCCATTTGGTGCCTGCACATCAGCCATCTGCAGGGGTCCAGTTGCTGTGTCCACCCCTGCTGGAACTGAAGACTCCCGACTGGGATTACATCGCTCCACAGCCCAGCCCCAGGACCCAGTTGCCCACCCACACCTGCCTCTGGGTTGCCATGTCGGGCACTTCCACATCTGGCACCAGTGGCAACCCCAGGCCAGAGGGGCAGAGGGGCACCAGCTTCACTGTCACCGAAGTTGGTGTCCTGGTGGAGCATGTCCTGGGGCAGTATGATGCCCTCTTTGGATCGTCCCGCGCCAGCAAGGAAGGATGGCAGAGGATCTGGGCCGACTGTGTGGTTGCCATCAACGCGGAGGGGGTGGCAACCCGCGACGTCCTGAAGATCAAGAAGCGCTGGGAGGACTTGAGGTCCAGGACCCTTGTGAAGGCCCGGCGCCTCGTGGAGGGGGGCCGGGGCCGCATGAGTTCCATCCAGATGAGGGTCCTGGAACGCGTACGCCCAGCGCTCCACGCCCAGATCCTTGAGAGGGAGGCCCGTCTGGAGTTGAGCGGTAAGTGTCCATGCATTACTGTGTGAGACAGGGCATGTTGCGGTGTGCTGGTTCTATGATACTTGCCTGTATGTGTGCCATAGGCCATGTATGCATGTATGTGTGCAGGGACATCATGGTAATGCATGTGCGACCAGTGATGTGTTGAAATGCCGCATGGGGAGCCCTATGCAGATTTTGAACATGAGAGCATGCCAGTCTCTGTACCTGGACATGGGTGGGGGTGAGGGATGGGTGCTGATGCCAGGTACATATATGGTAGCCATGTCTGTGTGCCTGACCTGCGTGTCTGTGACTTGTGCATGCCATGGATGCATGACACATGTGTGTGACAATGCACAGATTCAGTAAAGCAGCCAAATTACCCTTGTATCCGCTGTGTTTGGTGTGTTTGGGGCCAGATGGATGTGACTGAGGTGAAGTGTGTGCATGTGATAGGCATGAGCCATGATGCATGTGAGTTACATATCATTGAATGTTTCAAGAGTCCATTGGACATGCATGGAAATGTCCATGGCATGCCCCATGCCTGTTACTGTGTGTGTTTTGCCTGGACTGACCCATGTGTTGTGGAGGGACATGATGGAAGTGTACTTTGACAGTGGTGCTCATCTGCTATTGCTTCCTGTCTAGGGGACCATTGTACAGTGCCCTGATGCTTGTGTTCTTTGTCTCCCTCTACGCAGCGGCTAGTGAAGAAGAGGGCGGAGACGGCGCTGTGGAGCAAGGCGGCGGGGATGCCCCCACGGCTGCAGCGGAAGGGGTGGGTGAGCCCCCACAGGGGCCTGCTACGGTGGGAGACGGTGAGGAGCCATCCAGGTTGGTGGTTTGCACAGAGGAGGAGGAGGCCGCCACTGGGGCACACATGGGGCCTGGTGGGGGCATCCCTGCTGGTGCAAGTGGTGCAGTCCAGGGCCAGGAGGCAGCACAGGTCACCGTGGAGGGGCCTGTGCATGTCGCTGTCCCTGACCCTGTGAGTGCACCACCATGCACCAGCAGGGATGCCCCGTCCCAGGCCTGTCCGCAGGTAGAGGGGATGTCCATGTCACCTGACTCCCCTCCACCTGCGGACGTGGGAACCCCTGGCCATGCGGGGAAGGTCCTGATTGGGGTCGCGATGCGCACGGCTGTGATTCGTGATGCCGTGCGTGCTTCCCGGGAGGAGCACGCACGTCATCACGAATTGCACCGTGCCGACGTGGCCCAATTGGGATCGGCCATGTTCGGGGGTTTCCTGCATGTGTTGGCCAATGTGGCGGCCCTCTCCTCCTCTGTGCAGGCTATCCACCAGTCGTTCTCCTTGCCGTCTTCCAGCCCAGATGCCACCAGGGCCCCCTGTGGACCTGCCCCGACCAATGCAGCCAGCTCGGTGGGGATCCCATCCCTGCCACAGTCGGGAGTCAGAGATCCAGCAGGGGTGGACACCAGAGCAACTGGACCCCAGCAGATGGAGGATGTGACGGCATCATCGGGCAGGGCACGTGCACGACGGCGTTGGTGGTTTCCATCAGCCTGGATGCCGTCGTGCTGGCACAGGCAGTTGCGTCGGAGGCAGCAGCAGGCTCAACGTGGGAGGCATCATGGCTCGGGGCCATCAACATCAGGGGTGCAGGCATCGGCCGGAGGGCAGGAGAACCCTGGAATGGGAGTGGCTTCCGTGTGGGAGCGGTTGTGCCAGTGGATAGGTGCGGAGCGGCAGCGGGCAGAGGAGGAACGGCTCACGATGGTCAGGGCGGAGGACTCCATGCGGAGGGCGCTGAGGCGGGCTGAGTGCCTCGAGGGTCTTCGCAGGGAGTTTGAGCTTGACACTGCGTTATCCCTGCGGGACCTCGGGGCCAGGGAACATGCCCGCCTCCAAGCCATTGACCAGGAGTTCGATGATGCCCTGGCCCATGACAACAACCAGTGAGCCGTCCGAATAGCCCGCTGCCTTTGTATATAGTTGTATAGTTAGGGTTAGGTTTCCTTTGTTTTTTTGAAATTTTTTTGGTTGCGATTGGACAATGCACCACTTTTTTGTATATAGTTCAGTTTTTAGTTAGTAGTCATAGTTAGGTTTAATTTGGTTGGGCTCATGGACCCAGGATGATCTTCTTCATGGTTCTTCATTGGCTTATTTTATTTTTTCAGATTATTTTCTTGGACATTCATCTTGTTTTGTTTGATTTGCTTTGTGTTTTTTCTTATTTCTTTTCCATTCTACTTGCTCTTCAATACATATTATTTTTTTAATCTTCAATGTGTCGTATCATCTCATTGCTTTCAGGCATGTCATGTTGGGTGTTTTGTCATTCACTTGCAGCCATTGTGTGTGACAGACATGTGTTCAATTGCATTATTTAAATTGGGGGTGTAACATGTAATTGCCTTTGATATGTGGGTGGGTGTGATAGTTGGTTGGGCCTTTTGGCAGGGGAGGATGGGCATTACGGACATGATTGGGGAATGTTGGGACCCAGGTGCAGGGGGGCATGGATTGGACATGGGTGGGGGCCTGCTGGCAGGTGCCCCACAGTGCTGGGGGGTTGGGGGTGGTGGGTGACATGAGTGGGGGCCTGGTGGAGGGTGACCCTGCACTGCTGGGGTTTGGGGGTGGTGGGAGACATGAGTGGGGGCCTAGTGGAGGGTGCCCCTGGTGGCTGGGGGGTGGGGGTGGTGGGTGACATGAGTGGGGGCCTGGTGGAGGGTGACCCTGCACTGCTGGGGTTTGGGGGTGGTGGGAGACATGAGTGGGGGCCTGGTGGAGGGTGCCCCTGGTGGCTGGGGGGTGGGGGTGGTGGGAGACATGAGTGGGGGCCTGGTGGAGGGTGACCCTGCACTGCTGGGGTTTGGGGGTGGTGGGAGACATGAGTGGGGGCCTGGTGGAGGGTGCCCCTGGTGGCTGGGGGGTGGGGGTGGTGGGTGACATGAGTGGGGGCCTGGTGGAGGGTGACCCTGCACTGCTGGGGTGTGGGGGTGGTGGGTGACATGAGTGGGGGCCTGGTGGAGGGTGACCCTGCACTGCTGGGGTGTGGGGGTGGTGGGTGACATGAGTGGGGGCCTGGTGGAGGGTGCCCCTGGTGGCTGGGGGGTGGGGGTGGTGGGAGACATGAGTGGGGGCCTGGTGGAGGGTGACCCTGCACTGCTGGGGTGTGGGGGTGGTGGGTGACATGAGTGGGGGCCTGGTGGAGGGTGCCGCTGGTGGCTGGGAGGTGGGGGTGGTGGGAGACATGAGTGGGGGCCTGGTGGAGGGTGACCCTGCACTGCTGGGGTTTGGGGGTGGTGGGAGACATGAGTGGGGGCCTGGTGGAGGGTGCCCCTGGTGGCTGGGGGGTGGGGGTGGTGGGTGACATGAGTGGGGGCCTGGTGGAGGGTGACCCTGCACTGCTGGGGTGTGGGGGTGGTGGGTGACATGAGTGGGGGCCTGGTGGAGGGTGCCCCTGGTGGCTGGGGGGTGGGGGTGGTGGGAGACATGAGTGGGGGCCTGGTGGAGGGTGACCCTGCACTGCTGGGGTGTGGGGGTGGTGGGTGACATGAGTGGGGGCCTGGTGGAGGGTGCCCCTGGTGGCTGCGGGGATGGGGGTGGTGGGAGACATGAGTGGGGGCCTGGTGGAGGGTGACCCTGCACTGCTGGGGTTTGGGGGTGGTGGGAGACATGAGTGGGGGCCTGGTGGAGGGTGCCCCTGGTGGCTGGGGGGTGGGGGTGGTGGGTGACATGAGTGGGGGCCTGGTGGAGGGTGACCCTGCACTGCTGGGGTGTGGGGGTGGTGGGTGACATGAGTGGGGGCCTGGTGGAGGGTGCCCCTGGTGGCTGGGGGGTGGGGGTGGTGGGAGACATGAGTGGGGGCCTGGTGGAGGGTGACCCTGCACTGCTGGGGGGTGGGGGTGGTGGGAGACATGAGTGGGGGTCTGGTGGAGGCTGCCCCTGCACTGCTGGGGTGTGGGGGTGGTGGGAGACATGAGTGGGGGCCTGGTGGAGGGTGACCCTGCACGGCTGGGGGGTGGGGGTGGTGGGAGACATGAGTGGGGGCCTGGTGGAGGGTGCCCCTGGTGGCTGGGGGGTGGGGGTGGTGGGTGACATGAGTGGGGGCCTGGTGGAGGGTGACCCTGCACTGCTGGGGTGTGGGGTGGTGGGTGACATGAGTGGGGGCCTGGTGGATGGTGCCCCTGGTGGCTGGGGGGTGGGGGTGGTGGGTGACATGAGTGGGGGCCTGGTGGAGGGTGACCCTGCACTGCTGGGGTGTGGGGGTGGTGGGTGACATGAGTGGGGGCCTGGTGGAGGGTGACCCTGCACTGCTGGGGTGTGGGGGTGGTGGGAGACATGAGTGGGGGCCTGGTGGAGGGTGCCCCTGGCGGCTGGGGGGTGGGGGTGGTGGGTGACATGAGTGGGGGCCTGGTGGAGGGTGACCCTGCACTGCTGGGGTGTGGGGGTGGTGGGTGACATGAGTGGGGGCCTGGTGGATGGTGCCCCTGGTGGCTGGGGGGTGGGGGTGGTGGGTGACATGAGTGGGGGCCTGGTGGAGGGTGACCCTGCACTGCTGGGGTGTGGGGGTGGTGGGTGACATGAGTGGGGGCCTGGTGGAGGGTGACCCTGCACTGCTGGGGTGTGGGGGTGGTGGGAGACATGAGTGGGGGCCTGGTGGAGGGTGCCCCTGGTGGCTGGGGGTGGGGGTGGTGGGTGACATGAGTGGGGGCCTGGTGGAGGGTGACCCTGCACTGCTGGGGTGTGGGGGTGGTGGGTGACATGAGTGGGGGCCTGGTGGATGGTGCCCCTGGTGGCTGGGGGGTGGGGGTGGTGGGTGACATGAGTGGGGGCCTGGTGGAGGGTGACCCTGCACTGCTGGGGTGTGGGGGTGGTGGGTGACATGAGTGGGGGCCTGGTGGAGGGTGACCCTGCACTGCTGGGGTGTGGGGGTGGTGGGAGACATGAGTGGGGGCCTGGTGGAGGGTGCCCCTGGTGGCTGGGGGGTGAGGGTGGTGGGTGACATGAGTGGGGGCCTGGTGGAGGGTGACCCTGCAGTGCTGGGGTGTGGGGGTGGTGGGTGACATGAGTGGGGGCCTGGTGGAGGGTGACCCTGCACTGCTGGGGTGTGGGGGTGGTGGGTGACATGAGTGGGGGCCTGGTGGAGGGTGCCCCTGGTGGCTGGGGGGTGGGGGTGGTGGGAGACATGAGTGGGGGCCTGGTGGAGGGTGACCCTGCACTGCTGGGGGGTGGGGGTGGTGGGGGACATGAGTTGGACATGGGTGGGGGCCTGCTGGCAGGTGCCCCACAGTGCTGGGGGGTGGGGGTGCAAGGGGACATGAGTTGGTGTTCATTAGTTCAAGGAGACATGTGCCTTTGCTGGGGGGCATGACCATGGTGGGTGGGCTGCCTGCGGGACATGACCAGGGATGCAGGGTAGTCCCCTGTGGTGTGGGCTGCCTGCAGGTGCCGTGAAGGGTGTACAGGGTACACCTGTGAGGACCCACACTGTCAAATCACATGTGGACTTTCCGCGCACCCCTGATATACACGCGCCCAGGCTATTCGCGTGTGGAACTTCCCGCGCACCCCTGAAATACACGCGCCCAGGCTATTCGCGTGTGGAACTTCCCGCGCACCCCTGAAATACACGCGGCCAGGCTATTCGCGTGTGGAACTTCCCGCGCACCCCTGAAATACACGCGCCCAGGCTATTCGCGTGTGGAACTTCCCGCGCACCCCTGAAATACACGCGCCCAGGCTATTCGCGTGTGGAACTTCCCGCGCACCCCTGAAATACACGCGCCCAGGCTATTCGCGTGTGGAACTTCCCGCGCACCCCTGAAAGACACGCGCCCAGGCTATTCGCGTGTGGAACTTCCCGCGCACCCCTGAAACACACGCGCCCAGGCTATTCGCGTGTGGAACTTCCCGCGCACCCCTGAAATACACGCGCCCAGGCTATTCGCGTGTGGAACTTCCCGCGCACCCCTGAAATACACGCGCCCCCAGGCTATTCGCGTGTGGAACTTCCCCCGCACCCCTGAAATACACGCGCCCAGGCTATTCGCGTGTGGAACTTCCCGCGCACCCCTGAAATACACGCGCCCCCAGGCTATTCGCGTTTGGAACTTCCCGCGCACCCCTGAAATACACGCGCCCAGGCTATTCGCGTGTGGAACTTCCCGCGCACCCCTGAAATACACGCGCCCAGGCTATTCGCGTGTGGAACTTCCCGCGCACCCCTGGAATACACGCGCCCAGGCTATTCGCGTGTGGAACTTCCCGCGCACCCCTGAAATACACGCGCCTAGGCTATTCGCGTGTGGAACTTCCCGCGCACCCCTGAAATACACGCGCCCAGGCTATTCGCGTGTGGAACTTCCCGCGCACCCCTGGAATACACGCGCCCAGGCTATTCGCGTGTGGAACTTCCCGCGCACCCCTGTAATACACGTAGCCCGCTCCCCCAGGCCCGATCGCGTGAGGAACTTCACGCGAACCCCTGTAATACACGTAGCCCGCTCCCCCAGGCCCGATCGCGTGTGAAACTTCACGCGAACCCCTGATATACACGTAGCACGCTCCCCCAGGCCCGATCGCGTGAGGAACTTCACGCGAACCCCTGTAATACACGTAGCCCGCTCCCCCAGACCCGATCGCATGTGAAACTTCACGCGAACCCCTGAAATACACGTAGCCCGCTCCCCCAGGCCCGATCGCGTGAATAACTTCACGCGAACCCCTGTGATGCATGTACCCTGCTGAAATCGCGTGTTAGACTTCCCGCGCACCCCGGTATACACGCACACGTATTTTTTGTCAGCGGGTGTCCGTGTTTGTGGGTACCCCTTTGCACGTCATTTTTCTTGGAGGGCCACAGTATGGGACATTCATCATGGCAGTATATAGGTGCTATTTGTTGGCGCACCTTTTGGCGCACATTTCTTACAGCCGCAGAGACGCTACCGCCTGCTTTCTTGTGGCGGTCGTGTTTGTGCCTGTGCGCTGGTTTGAGCGTGCGCTTTTTTGCCCTATTCTATTCCATGAATACGTGTTGTAGGCGAGCGTGTGGGCGTTCCGCGCACTTGTGCCCTGTACTTCCCCCGTGACGCCCACGTTTTGGCAAGTTGTTCCCCATTCCGAGTGTTACGCCCGTGTTCCGCCTACTTTTGTTGCGTGCGCCCCGCTATGTGCGAATTTCTCTGTGGCCTGTGCGATTTTCGCTGTGACCTGGCGCATGCTGTTAGATGGCCTGTGCGACAACGTGCGCCGCGCACTTTTTTATCGCACATCCGCTGGTTTTCTCGCGCACGGCCTTCCATGAATCGACGTGCGCTGCTTTTCGTGCGATTTTCGCAATTGCACTGCGATTTTCGCTATTCCACTGCGATTCGCACGTTTTTGCCCACTTGCGCCGCGCTGATTATTCCATGAATCGGCCTGCTAGTGTGCCACAATATAGACAAAGCAATGCTTTCTGTCTTCATTCTTTCTGTTCTTTGGACAAAGGACCTATAATACCCCTGGTTAGCATTGGTTCGGGATGATACTCAACTTTGGGTGGGACATTACTGGAGGAATCAACCGCTAAATGGACGTTGGACAGCAGGCGCTTTTGCACGCATCTCCTTCCAGCAAGACGGTAATCATTCTTTAAGGTTAAGTCCCATAATTCAGCATAGTTGCCTGGTAGGGAAGGAACAACCACAAGGGCGTCCTTTAAATCATTATTCAAACCCTTGTGAAATAGGGCAGCTTTTTTGGGGCCACAAGGTTTCTGCAGTTAATTGATTTGACCGAACCACATTGGTGAGCAGGTTCTTCTTACCTTGTGTCAATTCCAAGAGTTGTAAATCCGTTGCTTGACCCCTATGCCTGGAATAAAAAAACCCTGCTGAATTCTGCTATGAGGTCCTCAAAGTCGTACAGAATTTGATTCTTGGCTTCCAATTGTGTTTTTTTCCCATGCTGACGCAACACTTCCCATGGAGGACAATATAAAGGCGGCTCTAGAAGGGGCATCAGGGAAGGAGGCGGATCTACACAAAAAGTGTAGCTTGCACTGATTTAGGAATGTTCAATAGGATTTGGGATTGCCTGAGAAAGATTCAGTGGCGCTAAAGGGACATCTAATGAGACAGCATCTTCAATGGGCACCAATATGGTTACAGGGCCATTCATCGGAACTGCCGCTGGAGATGGAGCAACCAAAGCATCAAATCCTCCCTCCCCATCCTGAGGCAATGGATGCGCTGTGGCTTGCAATCCGTCGATGCGGGTATGCATTAGCAGCAAACCTGGTGTTTATGGCGGAGACGGACTGTACCAAGGCAGTAATGGTGTCAGCAGCCGCCTCAATGACAATCCCAGCAAACAGATGCGCTCGGAAAACTTGTATTACATACCTTAACTGACTGCAGGGAGTACCCTGCCCAACTTCCAACAGCACCCAGGAGAGCCCTTAAACTGAACAGAGCCGTCCAAGAAGAAATAATAGGTGGGATGAACATGGTCACCAAAACATGGAAGGACCCCAGGTTGCAAAGGGAAACAAGAAAAGGATTTAGAATAGTGAAACAATGCCAAAAGATAAATAAAATAGTACTTTGGAAATGCAACTATATAAGGTCTTCTAGACAAAAAACATAAACCTATTTGATAACAGAATGCCTCCTTCTGCACTGAGTACATAGGTCAGGAAACTGCACAATGAAATGAGGTGAGACAAAAGAAAAAGGAAAACCAAACGACGTGCATACCAGCTGAATACGGACAGCTAAGGGGAGCAAGAATATAGGAAGACCAATTGATCCCAGGACCACAAGCGGGGACAAGAGAAGAGATTCCATAAAATCAGAAATGCGGCTAAATACAAAGGTAAGAACCCCCACCCCCAAATAGTGATACAAAAGAAACAAACAATTCCAGGAATGAAGTGTTTAAATCAGGATGCAGAAACAATCCAACAGTGCTAGCTAAGTCAATCACAGAAAGTCAATATAGAGGAAGAAGGGAGATGATGGAATGGTACTGGAGAAGGGCAGGCAATGAAAGGAGAAGGGATTGGAAAAATAGAGGAACAGGGACTGAAAACAGAACAAATGAGCGCTGCATGGTGAACAGCAGCCGTGTGTAAATGAGGCCCACTTACTTGTGGTAGAGCAAAGGGAGCATCTGTTGGCTGCGGTTAGATTCACTGAATCCTTTGCGGCTGTCGTGTCAGCAAGAGAAAGCTGACCAGCATGACGGCCCTTGCATTGCGCGTTGCGACAAGGCTTACTGGGAAGTGTAGTTCTTCTAATCGAGTAGCCTCCACAGTGTTCCATGATGCCGTATGTACAGCGAAATAACTCTGAGCGGAGCGCGCTTTCTGATAAACAAAATGCAGGCAAGAGAAGGCCTGCTTCTTGTTTTTTCACTTGTGTGCTGTTTTAACCTTGGGCTTAGTGATGGCCTGGCTCCTGGAGGACTACAACACACCGAGCTACAGAGTTGTGCAGCTAAGTAGACAGGCGTGTGAGCGATAATTGCCTAATAAGCAAAGTAGAAAGTCTTAATCAGTATTCTGGCGGGTATCGGAAGCCAGTGCAGTGCCCTTGGCATGAGATAAATGTGTTGATTGTCTTTTTGACATGGCATGTTGATCTGTGCTAAGTGAGGCAAGGTGCGTTCCTGGATCAATTTAGAGGAAGGCATTCCCATCATTGCATGTGGAGATTAACAGGGCCTGGACTACAGTTTTGATGGAGTTTTGAGGAGGGTTAATCGGTATGAGGGGGTTTGGGCATTTTTGTTGATAAGTTGGCGGAAGGAGAGAGTGCTCTGTATTCACATCTGTGTGTGTGAAGTCGTCAAGGTACATGTCATTTAGCTACACTTGAATGGTATCCTTCTTAGATGGGTGTCTCAGTAGAACACACTCTGTATTTCTGGAATTGAGCTTCAGGTAGGTGCTTCTTATCCAGAGGTGTGAGATGTCCTGGGTACAACTGACTTTTCGGTATAATTGGGTGTTGTCTGCATCTTCATGGAGTGAGATATTTGATCACTGAGAAGAGATTCCAATGATTCCATGTATATATTAATGATAATGTTAGGACCGCTGCCAGTTCTTGGTCTATCTGGCATAAGTGGAGAAGGAGACATCCTCACAGCATTTTAGGTTATCCAAAAAGGCCGCGGATTGGGTCTCTCAATAGACCTTCAAGCAGCGCTCTAGCGCTTTTCCAAGATGCCGTCCAGAACTCTGGGGAATCACTCCCTTGATCTATTCATAAGGACTTAGAACGGTAAACTAACTGCGTCGCTTTTGTCCCTTGAAGCCCTGATGCTGTGTTTGTTTGCCTTTTTTCCTGCTTCTTGCTAAACACTTTCCTTTGTCTGGCTCCTCCACTCCTTGCCGCTCGACATTGTTTCCCGTTGCCCTCAGTTCTCCGGAGCCTCCCTTTTTCCTGATTCCCTGTCTCGTGTTCGCTCTTATCCTTCCTCTTTGTTCTCTCCTGCCTCTTTCCCGCCTCCTACACTCCCGGTAGGAATTCTGACTTCTCCACTCGGCAGAAGGTTGTCCTTCATGTGGATTCATTTGGAGCTCCTATGAAGTTTCAACTTACACTGCTTTCGGCATTGTCCATCGAGGGATCTTCAGAGCAAGAACTCTGGGTTTTTCCACTCACAGTTTTTTTTCCATTTTTGGGCCTTGGCCATCACTGCTACCTTTGTCGCCATGGTTACTGTAGGGCTCATTGGGAATAGTGAGGGACTGTCCTGCCACTGCAATCTTCCGACCCAAGCACTCTCCTACATTGGGCTATGAGGTCAGTTTTTGCTATTATACCAGCCAAGCTTGATAGATCACTAGAGTGATTTTTGAGTATTGAGCCTTTTGGAACTCCACAGATAACAGGGCAGAGGTCTGTCCGGAAGTTGCACATCTGGGTGCCTGTCCGAGATTTAAGAAGCAAACCAGTTGAGAGCTGTGTCAGCTAAGCTCATTCTGTTCATGAGCTTGTTTTTCAGTGTGAGGAGGTCAATGTGACTAAGAAATCAAGCATGATCAGGAGACATGAGTCACCTTTGTCCATTATTTAAGAGCACCTATGACCTGTATTGTGGCAGTTTCAGTGCCACATTTTGATCTGATCACAGTGAGGCCGCCAGGGTTAATCCGATCGTGGAGTTGCCTTATCAATGATTTTTCCAATGAATGAGAAGCTAGTAATTGTTTGGTTGCTTGCAAAGTCGTCTGGTGCAACGTTGTCTTTTGAGGAGAGGGCGGATTAGTCTGTTATTCAGATTCCTGCATGAGTGAGGCATTTTCTTTCAGAAAGAGGGGTCTGAGGGCGGGCACATTTGTCTACTTTAGGTCGGGAGGAACACATGTTTGTATACGGCTGCTTGTAGTGACACAAAGGAGTCAGCAAGATCCTTGCAGGCAAGGAGAGTGAAGCCATGCAATGTTTTTGATATGCATCATTGGAACCAGAATGGTGGCTGGACGAGGGACCGATGTTGCAGTATATATCTGTTGCCAACTGTTATCTTTCTTGCTGATGAAAAATGTGCTAATATAATTGCATTTTTTTGTAGAGGCAGGGATGCCGGGTCAGGCAGTGAGTTTAAGCAGTTTTGATAGCTATGAAGAGAGCTTTACTCCTATTTGTGGCCGCCGAGATAGTTCATAAGTGATATGTGGTTTTGCCCTGATGATGAAAGACCGGCACATACTGCATGAGGCCTTGAAGGGAAGAAGGTCATTGTTGATCTGTTTTTTACACCAGCATTTTTTGAGTGAGCCGATGGTGAGTTAGTTAGTGGTTCCATGTACCAGTGTGTGAAGGGTTTAATCCTGATGTGATGTAGCTTCTAAGGGACACATGCGTCAACCAGTTCTGAGGGTTAATAAAGGAGCATCAACATTGGGTTTGTTTTCGAGTACTTCCAAGGAGAAGTCCTAAAAGGAGCACCTCTGGACATAGTGCGCTACCTGTCCATTGTTGGTCAGGGAGAATGTCTAAGGTGTAAGGAGGGCGGGGTCCCTGGCCCTTTTTAACGTTTATATTTGCCAACTGTGCTGTCTTCTAGAGAAGATAGGAGCAAAGTTCACAAACTATGAAGATGACACACAGCTCCTGGTGGAGATTAGCCTGTTGGGTCTTCCGGACCATCTGATTGATGGTAAGCATTTGTATCACAAAGTTAAATGTGGTATGCTAGTTAGGGTGCAGCAACAGAGGCATGTATGTAAGAGCTGCCATCTAATGTGGTAGTGGGTGGAGGGGACTGGCTTTGGACTCGGACCCCGGTGTTGTACTTATGCCGGCTTGTGGTGTTGATTTGTGAACACTGTTCATTTAGCCAAAACGATTTATTTCTTTAAAAAAAATCGTAACTGGTAAATTATATTCTGGTTAGTTTGGTAGGACATTTGGACCATGTTCTAATTGTGCTTCTTGTTTTTTTCTTTTCCCGTAGGTAACTAATGGAATCAACAAAGGGTTGTGGCTGTGGATGTATATGCTAGAGGAAGACTAGAGTGGCACATTGTTTTTATGCCATCATTTGTATTTCTATATAGACACAGATAGGATTGAATTGAATTACGAGAAACTCATTTGAAGTGTGGGTTCTTGTGTTTTACTTAGTACACAAATGACTGACATAGACGTGACAGTACCCTGACGAATTTCCTTTCATTTTTGTTTATACCCCCTCTTTTTGTGTGTGTGGTTGACGGAAAGAAACATGTTGGATGATTGTATGTTGAGAAGGGTGTGTATGAGATGTGTTGAATGAGAGAACGCTGTGTTTGTTTGAGAAAACCCTGTTTAATTTTGTGTACATTTTTGCGTATTTGCACTTGCACAGACACTTTAGGTGCATAATACCTCAAACTTTAAGGACAGTTATCCTGCCCTGTCCTTTACACCCTAGACTGACTGTTTTATCTATGTTATTGCACTAATGTCCTTTTCTCCTTTTTATTGTTGTTTACACTGAAGAACAAGCAGGGTCAATTTGAAAATTAGCTAATTATATTGCTCCTCTTCCTTGAATTACTTAATGCTAGTACAATCCCTTTAGATGTACTGCTGTGTTCTTCAGTGAGTGTATTATCTCTGTATAGATTTTTATGATTGACATTTGTGTATATCAATAAAATGTGTATATTTTTTTTAAAACTGCCTATCGATTTAATGCAACAAGGGCAGATCTTTTTTTTTTCTCTCAATCACTTTGTTGACCCAAGGTTACCAACGTGGAATTTAAACAAGATACCTGTCGGACTCTCATGTATAGTTTTAAAGGTGATTGACCTTTTTTGGAAGGTGGTCTAGCACAGGCTTTTCTTCCCTTCTTACCTCCTTTGTGTTATTGGTATTACATAGAGGACACCAAGAAAATCCAAAGCATTTATAAAACTGTGAAAGATTGGATGTGTATGTTTAAACAGCAGAAAAACTGAGATTTTGATTTTTGGATCACCACAAGCCAGAACAAAACTGGATCCATGCTTTACAAGCTTCACTATCAAAGCACAGGATAAGGTGAAGACTCTGGATGTGATGTTGGACGCGGGCCTAGGTGCTGAGGCTCAAGTAGACAATGTTGTGAAGAAATCCCAATACCATCTCAGACTGTTGAGATTGGTAAAATCATACGTTACTAACAAGAATTGTGAAATTCTAGTCCGGGCCATTATTACGCCCATAGTAGACTACTGCAATGCGCTGCAAGCTGCATAAATAAATTATAAATTTTGCAGAATGATGCAGTACATATTATTAAAAACATATCACGAAGAGACTATGTGGCCACTGCCAGAAAATAATTACATTGGCTGCCAGTTGCATCTTGAATCATTTTTAAAGTAATTACCATGACAGAAAACATTTCTTTTTGGATCCGCACCATGTTACCTTAAGAAAAGCATTGCCTTGCAAACTTATAGGAGATACCAGAGGTCGACTAATACCTTTCGGCCTATTTGCCCTAAGGTTAAGAGAACAAGAGGGAGTGGTTGTTCTTTTCCAGTCAAGGCAGCTAGCGGACCTACGAAGAGATAATAATCTCCTCACGTTCCGCAAACGATTGAAGACATTGCTTTTCAATTGAAACAGCCTCACTCGTGATTATGATTCCAGGTCAGAAGTGTCTGTCTTATGTGTGTGTATCTCTTTTTGTGCGCTCTGATGCCTGCGGGCTGCGGCCCGTATTAAATAGATAAATAAATAAAAATTAAATGGAGGTATGGAGAGAGCCAGGTTTCCATGACAAAAATGGCATTGCAGCGTGACATACAGCCGAGGGTGCATACATGAGCATTATCCAAAAACTCCCAAATATGGTTTAGTTCACATACTAATCTGCCTGGCACAGGCACATGCTTTAAATGGGGTTTGCCTGCTTAACATAGCACCCTGCGAGTAAGGTTCATACAGCCCAGGGATGTATTGTTGAGGGAGGATCTCATACATGGAACATGGGTGCTATTGAGATATACAGGACATTGTTAAGTACAAGCTTTGAGTTCGAAATGGAGCTTGGCTGGGAACCGGTTGTGTGTAGCCATTGAATGGGGCTTAGGAGAAGGCAAACCCTAGAGTTTGTGCTTTCTTTCTAAATGAACCATGGCCGCCTGCCACTTTTGCCACGTTTATCAACTCCTTTCATAGACTAATATACAAGTGGTTGGTGAAAGGCTTAAGTCAGGAATGCTTCAAAGGAAGATTAAAATATAGAAAGGCAGTACAAATACGACAAAATAAATATTAATATTTCAAATGGCTCATTATCTAATTGGTCAATACTTTCAGAAACGCTTTATTTTTGCCACAATTCTGATTGCATCGTCTTGCTCTGCTTGGCTTGATAGTAAAGAGTACAATGTAACATTTTCCTATGCATATTTTACAAGCTGGGAAGAAACATATGATCAAACGTTTACTGCTTTAGTACTGACAATTCACATTATGGCTTTGTAAAGTTTTCGTAACCTGAGCCCCTTTGTGTGGGAGATGTGGAGCACATGAGGGAGGGGAATTAGCATGCTTATGCATTTGTAGACATTGAGCCACCCTTTGATGTGTTCTATTCTTTCCCTATCAGTCCTGCACCATGGGGCTACATAATCTAAGCATGTTGATCTTTCTTTATTCCTTTATCTTATTTTTAAACCTTTTCACATTGGATATATTGGAAAATGGGGAATCAGATGCTCAGGTGAAATCGACTTTGAACGTGTAAATTCACAAAAATTATAGCATGTTCAGCTGAAGCATATGTACATTGCATTATTCATATGTAACCCCTGTAAATGCTCGATATTGGTATAATATAGCAGTGCTCTGTATCTGGACAACACGAGAGGGTGCTGCAATGTGGCCACCTGAGGATTTACCTTTAATCCCCATCATAAATAGGATGGCAGCTTTAGCATCATTTAAATATACACTTCATTTTTATTTCATTTAGTAAATTGCCTCCACCTATCCCTTACGAGGAACGGTAAACAATGAACGGTCAGGTATACTATACGACCTATGTATATATATATATATATATATATATATATATATATATATATATATATGTATGTATATATATATATATATATATATATATATATATATATATATATATATATATATATATATATATATATATTACTGTTATTTATCTTGTATAACGTGTTTAAGACCAGAGACCAGTTTCTAAGTGTGGAATTCGAACTTGTGCTGCTATGCATTGTCTTGCGTTCAAGACACACGCGTTGCCCCTGTGCTATCCTCCCGGCATGTGAATACATATACATATCACTTTCTATGGATGTCTGTACATTGGGGACTGGGAAAGGGTTCAGCCATCCTTACTCAGAGACCCATATTCCCTTCCGCTTATTCAATCCTGGCTCATTGGGGCATTACTACAGCATACGCATGACCACCCTCTGATCCCATGGAGTGATAGATGTAGGATGAGTGTTGTGGAACATTAAATTACCCGTGTGCATTGGTTACATAGTGATCAGAGAATACAATCCTTTTATAACAGACATATTGGTCAAATATAACGAACCTGCACCCCCTGCACTGCTATACACCTAACTCTAAAACTATTTGCATTGCACTCTTCATCATGAGTGTCTGCATTATCAATGAGACGCGCAGCAGATTGGCGTGAGGCTAGGGAAGCAGTGAGGGTAACGCAATGCTGATCTGGACCCTGCACCCTGGGGCTTTCCTAAACCATAGAGAGTGTGACATCAAATGAAAGATGCCCTTTCTTCCCTTGGAAAACTAACTTTAACCATAAAAAAGGGGGTTTTCATTGATGATTGTACTATTTGACAGCTCCAAAGCCCACTTGCTTTTCACATTTGCTCCACCATACCCAAGATGGTGGAGGCATCCTGACCAGGCAGCACTGTGGAATGGTGAGCCCTTTCTGGCTCCTCAATGGCTCTACATTGGACACTGGGCTCATCAAGATGAATCTTGGGATACGGAAGGGGAGAGAGGTGGGGACCGCCCCACCTGGAGTAATGATGGCTTTCACATAATGTATATACTTCAGACTGTTTATCAATGAGTCCAGTGTTACCCTGGATCTTTGGTGTTTGCTCTCTTACTGTCTGTACTCTCTCCTGCCCTGGATGTGTGCTCTTTTTAATCCCTGCTTTCTTATGACCTTTGTGTTAGGACAGTTTTTCTGAAGTCCAGTTAAGGGCCTAGTAAAACCATTCAACTGAGGCAGTACAAGACTCCACTCTTAGTATAAGACTGTACCACCTGAGTACATGGTAGCGTAGGCAGAGCAGCCAGGCTTATCTTAGGAGGGAGAGAGGGCAGTAGATACAGTACAAGTGAAAATTGTAATACAAATTATCCAAAGAAACACTGAAACACTATGTATTATAAAAATGAAGAATTTATTTAAATACAAGTAGGCCCAGATAAATCTAGGGGTTAAGTAAATACTGAAACATTATATGAAATCACAATATAAAACACAACACTATACTTGAAAGTACACAGACCCAAGTATAGACCTTATTTGGAACACCTAACAGTAGTTCTAGGGAAGTCAAAACCTTGTTATACACATTTAGTATAGGCCAAGCCTATTCTTTGGGAGTAAAAGACCAATGGGTACTTTTAGATTACTTTTGGTAATACAAGGACAGTAGGCCCTTCCAGTTGTACAGTGACTCTTGGAACAAATCACATAAACAGTCAACTGGACAATATACTTTTGGTGAATAGTGAAACACTTATTCTAGGTGCAGTAAAAACCTATAACTACTTTTGTCATAACACACAGTTATACCAGGTGAGCAAAACCTATGGATGTAATGTACAATTACAGATGCTTTGGAAATCAGGGAACCCCAGATTGAGCTAAGCAATAACTCTTGTAACTTGTTTTGGATGGCACACAGCTAACACAGGGTAAGTAAAACCCACTTACTTTAACTTCACAATGAAGGGGAAAGTAAAACCCAATGTCACACTTTACTGAATAGATATTCTAGGTAGGCAACAACCTAATGTAGACTTATTAAAGACAGGCTAGCAGCAAGTCAGGGGAAGCAAGACCCAGTTGGGGGCCACTCATACAGTTATCCTAGCAGGACTAACCTGGTGATACCAACAGTTGGAGGACACTCATACAATTACCCTTCAGGAATAATCTGGTGAAACCAACACATTACTTTTGTAAAGAGGCACAACCTAATCACAGGAGAGTAAAATACCTTTCACATCTACTTTCTTTTAGACTGGCAAAACAGTGGCTAAGGAAGGAAAGATGTTAGTCATACTTTTAAGAATAGTGCATCACACATCCAAGATCAGTAAGAACTTTTGTAACTGTTCACTCTTAGAATTACAGTTACCAACCAGCTCTTTACAAGTAAAAACACTTGATTTCTTTTCTAGGCAGAAGTCCCAATCCCTTCAAAGTCTTTCCCTTATTCTTGAAGCATGAGTGTTCTCAGTGGCAGAAGGGGGGGTCACTAGGACTAGTGACCAACAGGCAGTGTTAGAATAAGTTCTCTAGTAGCAAAAGTCAGAGTTTCCTTAGGAAAACTGGGCAAACAAGTGAGTACTTTACTTCTAGGGTTAGAAGAGGGTCCAGGGGCTTCACAGAAGACACCCCAGCAGGATTCTAGCAGTGGGACAGAGTGTACTGGACGAGGGACCTCCCAATCACATAAAACACCCCAGGACTACACAGAAATCCCAACAGGCTTAAGGTAAGTATATACCCAAGCCAACACAGTACCTCAGCAATGAAGAAGAGGTTGCAGCAGGAGAACTTCAGGGACTGCGGCCAAATACCCGGTCACTGGATTCCTTGTCCTGGAGACTGAACACAAGACCTCAGAAGGGACTTTGCAGCAGGGATCAATGAAGAAGGCTCTAGGCAAGATTTCTCTTGTGGCTGAATGCGGATCTGCGGGTTTGGCGCCTTTTCAAGGAGCACAGAAGAAGAAAGAAAATCGTGGTTGAATTCTCATCGTTTAAAAGGTCCAGTACTCTTGTGAGGGGACTTTTTGGACTCGATTCGTGTCTCTGGAGATAGACCAAGATGCCCACGAAGTTTCAGCGAGATTCGGAATTCGGAAGACCGTGCACCGCACAGTGGCAGGAGGTCCCAGGGTATTGGGGTATTGCAAGAACGCAAGGTCGCAGCAACCCGTGGGATGGCTCAAAATGCAGGTCGTCTTGAGTCTAGTGGGTCTCACCAGGCTCTGGGTTCGGGTCGTCGTTTTCGGAGACCCCAGGTCGATCGGAAGGAAGGGCTGCAGCAGGCTCCGGTTACAAAGCAGGCTCTCCGGCCGCTGGAAATCATTCCCGCCGCTTTTCCTTCGTCATCCTCTTCGGTTTTTGGTTCCAGTGGTCGACATGACCTCAGCTTCCAGGTTTCCAGTATTTATCAGGAACTGCAACACAACCTCTGCATTCTCTCCCCGCATTTTACAAGAAAGGGGCGTTTGGCTGTCCAATCAGGACAGCCAACCCCCCACTGGGATTTGGCCCAGTTGAAAGAAGACCTAAGACAAAGGAGGGGGATGTTTGGGACCCCTCCCCCACTTCCTGTGCTTACAGACTGACTGGAGCCTGGGCGGGGTGTCCAGGGGACTCCTGCCAAAGACAAAACTCAAACAAAGGATTTTCGCACCCTGTATGTCAGGGGAAGGAACAAGAAACGACAAGAAACACTAAAATGGCAGAAAAAGAAGACAGGGGCCATTTTGGTAAAAATGAGCACCCTTAGGTGCCTTTACTGCAGCTGTGATTACAGCACGCAGTAAAGGTGCACCAAAGTAGTAAAAGGTATCACTGCCACCAGCCATTAAAGGTAAGCTTGTCACTGTAACAGAATTGTTACAGTTTAAATGTGAAAGGGGATACATTGTATCTCCCCAGCACTCCACATAAGGTGGGGTGTGCTGGTTTCACAGAATAAAATGTAAAAGGGATCCAAAGATCCTTTCTACCCTTGGGAACTGTAGTTCACTCAAGGTTAGCACAAGAAAGTTAAATGGGGAGCCCCTAGGGCAACCCAGCAACAACAGGCACTTATTGCCAATAAGTTGTTAGACATGATAACTTTAAAAAGACACTATGGAGAGTCTTAAAAATGACACCCATAAAAAGAGTTAAAGACAGGTGAGTGTGGAAAAAGGTTCCCACTCACTGAGGTATTAATGGAAAATATCTCACTAGAAAAGCAAAAAGTTCTGGAGTTCAACCAGGCAAGGAAGATTTACCAGCCCTGTGGAAATCTTACCTAACACTCGTCCCCCCCAGACTAAGGAACAGGGGAAGCTAATCCTCACCTGGATAGATCTCTTGTTTCTAGTCGGTTAAACTGTTTGCTGAGTCAACTATCAATCTTTTTGTAACCCTTGCTGTGATACTTTTTCTTTTATTAGTTATCATTTGCAAACTATATGACCTACAAGTAGTGTTGGACACTTTACTCTTGTCTAAGGTATAGGGGATCTGTTTAAACAGTCCCTCAGAAGTTGTGACAACCTCTGAACCTACAATAGGCTTTTTAAAAGGGTTCTTATAAAGAAATCCCTTAGACCTAGAGGGGTCTCCATGATTCCTCACCACCTCTCTCACATGAGCAGGTTGGGTCTCAGGTATCCTAGTTGGAGGGGTTGTGGCAAAGCATTGTACATCCTTCCACTTCCTCTTAGATCTGTTTTTACCTTGGTTAGGGTTTTCCCTTCTAACTCTAGGATTTACAAGGGGGTCTTCAGCAGAAGAGCCCACAATGTCAAGGGGTTTCGCCTTAGACATATATTTTCTGGATTTCCACCAGCTTTGAGGTTTACCAGTCCTCAAAGGCCTAGTTAGGTTTCCATCTTGTCTATCCACCCCTTCCTCAGAAGTAGTGTGGGTCAAAGACTGTAGAATTGGAACTGAAATGGTAGAGCATGGTTTGTGCTCCCATTTCCCTAATTTTCTAGATTTTGATTTGCCTTTGTTAGAGGTTACCCTGCTAACATTAGGACTTACAGTAGGATTCGCTATAGAGGATCCTACTGGTTTAGAGTGCTCTCTTGAAACAGAGACCCTAGCCTTGTCAGAACACCTATCCATCTCTCCTGTAGGAGTAGTTGGAGTCACAGGCTTTTTATTAGAAGGCCTAGTAAGAAAGCTACTATTAGGTTTCTTATAACTCTTTTTGGTGTTCAGTATTTCAGGCCTAGAAGTTACATTCTGGGCATTCTGAACTAAAGGAGAAAATTCAATTCCTACCTTGTGGTCAAGGAAACTCCTTGCCCTGTTGGGGTTGTTAAAAACACCTTAGCTTTGTACATCCATCTGGATCACCTCCACTGTAAGTGGGTTTTCAGGCATATCCATGTTTAGAGTTTTAGGAACCATTTCCACTGTAAGTGGGTTTTCAAATGTTTCAGCCACTACAGGTTTAACTGAAGGGGCCTTTATTCTAAAGGACATACACCACACAGGGTGTGTGACATGAACACTAAGGTTCTTGTCAGGTTCAACAAAGTTTTTACACAGTGTTATAGATTGGACAGGAATATATAAGTTTCTATCCACAGGGCGAACCACTTCCACTCTAGGTGGGTTTTCAAGAGGTTCTATAAACTCAGTGTTAACTGAAGGTGGGGTCACAACAGTGACCTGGTTAATGGTATTATACCATATGGGTACTAGGACAGAAGTATTTAAGTTTCTGGGAACTAGTTGAACCACTTCCACTACATGTGGTTTTTCAAGAGGCTCTATCACCTTAGCAGCAGCTAAAGGTGGGGTCACAGGAGTGACCTCTAGCTTTGTGGGCCTAGGGGCTTTGTCCCTATTTGAAGTTATGGGTGCTACACCCAAGTGCCATTCAGAGTGGCAGTTAATGCCTTTTATCTCTAAAGAGGGGTCTCCTAAGGGGACCTCTCTTACTTCAAGTTTAAGAGCCTCAGCCTTTTTACAAGGGGGCTCAGCTGAGTCTAAGACCACAGCTTTTCTGCTACAGTCAGTATTGACAGATTTCTTAAGGGATGAGGAGACAGCACTTTTTGACCTACATCTATGCTCAGAGTCCCTTAAGGCGTATAGATATGTAGAAGCTTTTTTCTTATATCTATCTATGAGAGGTGTTTTTACCCTATCCCAGTTACCTATTTCTACTTCAGGTAAATCCAAGAGCACATGGTAGTCCCTCTTGGGAAGTCTAAAAAGAACCCAGGGTATTCTATCACTCTCACACAGACCAAACCTTTTACAAGTGAGGTCAAAAGTTTTCAGCCATACAACAATGTCACACTTCAGATCATACTGACTCACCAATTCTGGAAACCTGGAAGCTGTAGACACAGAAGAACTGGAAAAAGTAGAGGGGTGCAGAAAATGGTCTTCAACAGACCTGTTATACTTTTTCTCATATTCCCACATCTTCATATTGTTTTCCCACAGGAATTTCCTTATATTCAGTTCCTTAGATATCTCAGAGCACATGGTAGGCAGTAAGGTAGAGGCAGGAGAAGGAGAGGGGGGTGAACTAACATCCTCCTCATCAGAACCATCATATCCCTCCTCTGAGGAGTTTGGACAGCTGTCTGAACCCTCATCATCCTCACTCCCAGCAATATTGTAAGAAGTGGACACAGGTTCACTGGAACCATGCATATGGTCCCATAACCTTTGTAATAATTCAAGCTTACTTCCTTCACAATTGAGGCCCTTCTCTATACACATTGTGACCACAGTTTCCATTGCAACATAAGAGAAGTCCTCAGACCTAAAGCAGGCCATGGTGTTGGTTCTTGTGTTAAATACAATAGGTACACTTTACCTTGGCTAAACCAAACCTACTGGATAGTTTCCTTTGGACACAAATTATATCAATAATCAATGTAATGCAATCCACCTTTATCCCAGCGCATGCCAACAGTGTTAGGACAGTTTTTCTGAAGTCCAGTTAAGGGCCTAGTAAAACCATTCAACTGAGGCAGTACAAGACTCCACTCTTAGTATAAGACTGTACCTCCTGAGTACATGGTAGCGTAGGCAGAGCAGCCAGGCTTATCTTAGGAGGGAGAGAGGGCAGTAGATACAGTACAAGTGAAAATTGTAATACAAATGATCCAAAGAAACACTGAAACACTATGTATTATAAAAATAAAGAATTTATTTAAATACAAGTAGGCCCAGATAAATCTAGGGGTTAAGTAAATACTGAAACATTATATGAAATCACAATATAAAACACAACACTATACTTGGAAGTACACAGAACCAAGTATAGACCTTATTTGGAACACCTAACAGTAGTTCTAGGGAAGTCAAAACCTTGTTATACACATTTAGTAAAGGCCAAGCCTATTCTTTGGGAGTAAAAGACCAATGGTTACTTTTAGATTACTTTTGGTAATACAAGGACAGTAGGCCCTTCCAGTTGTACAGTGACTCTTGGGGCAAATCACATAAACAGTCAACTGGACAATATACATTTGGTGAATAGTGAAACACTTATTCTAGGTGCAGTAAAAACCTATAACTACTTTTGTCATAACACACAGTTATACCAGGTGAGCAAAACCTATGGCTGTAATGTACAATTACAGATGCTTTGGAAATCAGGGAACCCCAGATTGAGCTAAGCAATAACTCTTGTAACTTGTTTTGGATGGCACACAGCTAACACAGGGTAAGTAAAACCCACTTACTTTAACTTCACAATGAAGGGGAAAGTAAAACCCAATGTCACACTTTACTGAATAGATATTCCAGGTAGGCAACAACCTAATGTAGACTTATTAAAGACAGGCTAGCAGCAAGTCAGGGGAAGCAAGACCCAGTTGGGGGACACTCATACAGTTATCCTAGCAGGACTAACCTGGTGATACCAACAGTTGGAGGACACTCATACAATTACCCTTCAGGAATAATCTGGTGAAACCAACACATTACTTTTGTAAAGAGGCACAACCTTATCACAGGAGAGTAAAATACCTTCACATCTACTTTCTTTTAGACTGGCAAAACAGTGGCTAAGGAAGGAAAGATGTTAGTCATACTTTTAAGAATAGTGCATCACACATCCAAGATCAGTAAGAACTTTTGTAACTGTTCACTCTTAGAATTACAGTTACCAACCAACTCTTTACAAGTAAGTAAAAACACTTGAATTCTTTTCTAGGCAGAAGTCCCAATCCCTTCAAAGTCTTTCCCTTATTCTTGAAGCATGAGTGTTCTCAGTGGCAGAAGGGGGGGTCACTAGGACTAGTGACCAACAGGCAGTGCTAGAATAGGTTCTTTAGTAGCAAAAGTCAGAGTTTCCTTAGGAAAACTGGGCAAACAAGTGAGTACTTTACTTCTAGGGTTAGAAGAGGGTCCAGGGGCTTCACAGAAGACACCCCAGCAGGATTCTAGCAGTGGGACTGGGTGTACTGGACGAGGGACCTCCCAATCACAGAAAACACCCCAGGACTACACAGAAATCCCAACAGGCTTAAGGTAAGTATATACCCAAGCCAACACAGTACCTCAGCAATGAAGAAGAGATTGCAGCAGGAGAACTTCAGGGACTGCGGCCAAATACCCGGTCACTGGATTCCTTGTCCTGGAGACTGAACACAAGACCTCAGAAGGGACTTTGCAGCAGGGATCGATGAAGTAGGCTCTAGGCAAGATTTCTCCCGTGGCTGAATGCGGTTCTGCGGGTTTGGCGCCTTTTCAAGGAGCACAGAAGAAGACAGAAAATCGTGGTTCAATTCTCATCGTTTAAAAGGTCCAGTACTCTTGTGAGGGTACTTTTTAGACTCGATTCGTGTCTCTGGAGATAGACCAAGATGCCCACGAAGTTTCAGCGAGATTCGGAATTCGGAAGACTGTGCACCGCACAGTGGCAGGAGGTCGCAGGGTATTAGGGTATTGCAAGAACGCAAGGTCGCAGCAACCCGTGGGATGGCTCAAAATGCAGGTCGTCTTCAGTCTCGTGGGTCTCACTAGGCTCTGGTTTCGGGTCATCGTTTTCGGAGACCCCAGGTCGATCGGAAGGAAGGGCTGCAGCAGGCTCCGGTTACAAAGCAGGGTCTCCGGCCGCTGGAAATCATTCTCGCCGCTTTTCCTTCGTCATCCTCTTCGGTTTTTGGTTCCAGTGGTCGACATGACCTCAGCTTCCAGGTTTCCAGTATTTATCAGGAACTGCAACACAACCTCTGCATTCTCTCCCCGCATTTTACAAGAAAGGGACGTTTGGCTGTCCAATCAGGACAGCCAACCCCCCACTGGGATTTGGCCCAGTTGAAGGAAGACCTAAGACAAAGGAGGGGGAAGTTTGGGACCCCTCCCCCACTTCCTGTGCTTACAGACTGACTGGAGCCTGGGCGGGGTGTCCAGGTGACTCCCGCCAAAGACAAAACTCAAACAAAGGATTTTCCCACCCTGGATGTCAGGGGAAGGAAAAAGGAAACGACAAGAAACACTAAAATGGCAGAAAAAGAAGACAGGGGCCATTTTGGTAAAAATGAGCACCCTTAGGTGCCTTTACTGCAGCTGTGATTACAGCACGCGGTAAAGGTGCACCAAAGTAGTAAAAGGTATCACTGCCACTAGCCATTAAAGGTAAGCTTGTCACTGTAACAGAATTGTTACAGTTTAAATGTGAAAGGGGATACATTGTATCTCCCCAGCACTCCACCTAAGGTGGGGTGTGCTGGTATCACAAAATAAAATGTAAAAGGGATCCAAAGATCCTGTCTACCCTTGGGAACTGTAGATCACTCAAGGTTAGCACAAGAAAGTTAAATGGGGAGCCCCTAGGGCAACCCAGCAACAAAAGGCACTTATTGCCAATAAGTTGTTAGACATGATAACTTTAAAAAGACACTATGGAGAGTCTTAAAAATGACACCCATAAAAAGAGTTAAAGACAGGTGAGTGTGGAAAAAGGTTCCCACTCACTGAGGTATTAATGGAAAATATCTCACTAGAAAAGCAAAAAGTTCTGGAGTTGAACCAGGCAAGGAAGATTTACCAGCCCTGTGGAAATCTTACCTAACACTTTGCAATGGGGATGACCCAGAATGGTGAGTGGTTATTTAAGACTCCTTCTTTTGGCAACCCCTTACAAATGTTCAACCTTTGTGATTTAACCTGGATGCATTCCGCGAGTGGCGCATCTCCAAAGCGTTTTATGCTACGTCCGAGATCAGTAGTAGCAACATTGTGACTTTGGATTTGGAATGTGAAGAATTTAAATTGGCCAGTCAAAGTACTGACCCTGTAGTTCTGGTTACGTTGGCTTTCCCATAGGAAGAACAGTTTTTGTGCAGCTTATAGCTTTGACACCGTTTGAAAAATACACACAGAGGTTTGCAAAATAAATAAAGACCTGATTGAATTATTTTAAATTTTGGTGTGAGTTTGTATGAGGGAGCTAGTGGGGTGCAAAGTTATAGGGGGAGGTCCCAAAACATTTGAAATCTGGATAGACCTGAATGCAAATACATTTTACTTGTGACTACAGCCTAACAGCTGGATTGATTTGCACCAAACTTGCGTGAGGAGCAGCAGCAATGATGATGCGCTTTGTGGTGTCATTTTTGATGTCCTGGGTGTTAGTCTTAGCAGTGCATGGCGGTGGCGTGAGTTATGGTTTCACAGCTTCCCATAACTGCCAAATTTCTTGGGTGTTGAGATTTTGCCTTTGAACCATAACGTTCCTTTAACAATGTTTTTTCACTGAATTTATTAGAGCATTTTAACCATACCATCCCTTTGCCAAATTTTTGTTCATTGAATTGTCATATATGTCTAAACAAAAGGCTGTACTGGTATTAATTCATGAGCATCCTTATACAGGATGGTTGTGCTTATACCCTGAACAAAACATGCCTTGTACAGGGTGAAGTTGGGAACATTCTTGAATGATCATTTGGAGCATTTCCTTGTACAAAAGAGGTCATGTTGAACACCACATATGAAGTGGGCATTGCATATGCAATTGCTTCTTTCTCTAGAGTGTGTTATTGTCATTGAGTAGTGCACTGGATACATTCAGAAATGTACACGTGCAGGTGACTTGAACTTGGTTTTAGACAATAGACTTGATGGGGCAAGAGGCAGATGCACCACACTGACTGGGTCAGCATGTCTGTTAGGTAGGTTTGATAACAATGGGCCTAATTACGAACCAGGCGGAATGGGTTTAATGGCGTCGGTAAAGGTACCGGCGCTGTTAAACCCATTCCGCCCTATTATGAGGTTCCCTTGCGGGACCCGCTCTGGACGTCTGGTCAGACCAGACGTCCTTTGCGGGTCCCACGAGGGGACCAGGGAGGTAACAACAGGCCCGTTATTAATGGACCCGTTGTTAGCTCCCTCTCCATTCCCAATGAGCCCTATGGGGGCTCAAATGGGAATGGAGATGGGTTCCTAGAATGAGGAATTACCGGGTCCTCCAAGGTTGGAATGGCCTGGTAATTCCTCATTCAAGGAACCCGGACCAGGACCCGAGTATGGAGACAGCCATGCCCTTAATAAGGGCATGGCTGCCTCCAAACTCGTAATGAGGGCCAATGACTTACAAAATCTGGAGGAATTGCCACCTAGTAGTGAAAGGAGTTCCCCTCTTCCCCTCCACTCTCCCATCCATGATTCCTATCCACAAATCCACTACATTCTTTTTCACAGAATTTGTTGTTTCCGTAAGTAGAAATGACTGAAGTTGCAATTTCGGTCCATGCCATAGTCAGATTGGAACTTCACCTGTGATGCATGTTCACGGCCAGATTCAGATGTTGTTTCCCTAGATAGGTTTTATGTGATCTAGAGTTTTTTTCAGAAGATTGACTACAGGATTCAGTAATTTATCAGACAAAACCTAGGGTCAACTAGTGTTCATTTGGCCTTGGATGCAATGACAGGTAGTTAGAAAGGCAAAGGATACATACATGAAGCATGCTCGGACCAGAAACATGCTCGGACCCTAAGTGAGATGTATGAACTGAAAGTGGAACAGCTAAAAGAGGAGTTGAATGGCTTACACAATTTTTATGGCATGACCTGATAGTGGACATTAAATGCAGGAGACAATGAGTGACACCTTCAGTTGTGACAATTACATGGCAGAGGGAAGAGTGCATGTGCCTTGCAATGTGCTAATTTCTGCTTCCAGGCATGATCCCACACTCACCTCTTCACTCATGCTGCAGTGCTCCTTCCTCTGCTATTCTTCCCTCTCCAATCCCTGAGTCCTATTGGACAGTTTCATCACATACACACATCCCCTTCTCCTGAACGGACTGCTACTAGCAGAGGTGGTCAGCATTCACTCTCTCACATTTTTCTGCTGTTCCTGTCCACCTATCCTTCATTCTTATAAAGGTTGTGGACTGATTCTGAAACCACCCCCATCTCTTACCACCCACTCTCACCACCCTGTTCCTGGTATATATGGTCCACGCCCAAATGTCCCCATTCCTCTCACCTCACTCCCTGCTTCATCTTTGTGACCGTAGATTTTAAAGTTAATACGCATGCAAAGAAAACAAAAAAGCTCAATAAGGACATACAGGATTTTAAAGCTGAAAAAATCAATCCATACTTATTAGCAAACCTTTTGGAAATAAGAAATACTGTGAAAGCACAATGTACGTTGAAGAGCCGCAGTGGAGGGAGATGGGTTACTTTCACTGACACAAGTCAGTGGGTGAGGAGCCATATGATTAGCGCTATGAACAACCTCAGCATGCAATGGCCAAGAGAACATTTTTAGAAAGAGGCTACCCCTGAGACCATGCATGAGACCCCTACTACCCAGAATTCACCCTATGGGGCGGCAAAAGACAACAGGGACCCTGCACAAGGACATACAACAGGAAGAACGGGGAATGGCGACAACACATGAGAACAAACCCAATATGGAAATTCCAGTATTCAATATTTCAGGTATCACCCTGACATCGATGCAATTACAAGTCCTTTCTAAAGACTATAATTTGTCCCGACTAATCGGACGGATTGGTTCATGTTGGAACAAGAGTTAAAAATGTTTTTTAGAAAGTTGAGATTTCAATGTTTTTTTCGTGACCATGATCCTAGAAAAAGTGGAGGATACGATACAGGTCTACGCATACCATATGTTTCTATACCATTGGATAATAAAATCCCCAACGTGTTCATTCTCATTGAGAGATTTGTCACATGGGACCTTAAAAGATTACGATTCAAAAACAACATGTTAGACATAATTTATCTAACACTGAGAAGGAGGCCCTACAAACACTCATGGCGGACCATAGACTGACCATAACATTAGCAGAATATGGATGTGGGGTGGTGGTAGTCAATAATGCTCAGTATAATAAAATGGTCTCAGAATTACTGGAGGACAATAACAGCTACCGGACCCTTAGACATGATCATTCCCCTGAAATAAAACATTCTATAAATAGGGGATGGAGTACAAAGGAATAATTGTAATACTTGAACCACTCTGATCAAAGAACCCTGATGTTCTATGCCCTCCCCAAAATACACAAAGATGTATCCAGCCTCCAGTTCTAGTTTTGGGGCAACTGTTCAAATTTGAAGATCTTTTCCTTCAACCCTTAAGCAAGGAAACCCAGACATACATTAAAGATAATATGGCAAAAATCAAACTCTTTGAGGGCTTAGAATTTGATCCTAATACAACCTTCTTGGTGACCATGGACATAAGATCTCTATATACCAATATCCCGCAAGACCAGTTGATTGAGAAAATCAGGGAACACCTAACACATGTGACAACACAACAAAGGGTACCGGGTGAATTCATTTTAGACCTAATGAGCATAGTCCTCAAAAGAAACTTCTTCCAGTATGCCAATCAGTTTTATTTACAAACATGAGGGACTGCTATGGGTGCAATCTTTGCACCTAATCTAGCAATACTCTTTAGGCATCAATCAAAGAAGAATTTGTGCTCTCTGATGAAAACCCATTTAAACCTCAAATGTTATATTTGGTTCCAATATATAGCTGATATTGTGTTCATCTGAACAGGGTCAGAGGACTCTCTCTTCAACTTCTTAAACTGGCTGAATGCCCATGTCACTATCAAATTTACAATGGAGTTTGACCACGATAGGATCCATTTTTGGACCTGATAATAAAAACAGGAGGAGGGCTTTTGAGCTGCTCACTATATAAAAAAAAACAACAGATAGGAACACCACACTCCATTTCTCTAGTTTTCATCTGAAGGACCTAAAGGAGAACCTGCCTTTTGGGCAGTTTCTGCTCCTTGAAACACAACTGCACCTCTTTGGAGGGCTACTATGAACATGCAGAGACTCTCAGTACAAATCTCAAAATGCGGGGATATCCTAAGAAACATATATATCACCCCCTCTATGAAAAGACCTTGGTTTACACCAAGAGAAACTCTCCTGGAATCAAAGGAACAGGAGTCCACAGAAAAGAGACTTACTACACATGGATAAACTAACAATTGTTATAGGACCTAGTGCAGCCCCCTTGTATGCCTTTGGATGCCTTAGAACAACCCTTATACAGCGTGCTGTTTTCTAGGTTGCATTCAGGCAGTGCCTTAGAACCAAATGGGCTCTCTACGTTTAGCAACAAGGGCCTCTGTAAATATACTTTAATTCAGACTAGCGCCATGTTTAATCTTAGGCCCATACAGTTTTCCTTTGAACAACAGTGTGATTATTATGTTGTTTCCCCTAATGTGGTAACAAATTTCCACTCAACTATGGTGCCCACAACTGTCTTTGCTTAATAGAATGATGCGCATTGACATGCATCTCCCGGTGTAGGCTCCCATAAGATTATATATTCCGTCCCTACCCGCGTTGCTCCCAGCCTTGGTTACATTCAAAACCGACACACAGATAGACACTGCCCCATTCTCCCGATCCTCAGGTAATAAAAGATAGGACGTTGCTTATTCTAGACCACGCCGCAGATGTAGACCAAGATATGATGGGCATTTATGAGGCTTTTTGTTCTCCTTCCTGCTTTCTCCAACAGAGCGAATTCTCACCTGCAGAATATCCCGCTTCTGACCAGGTGTTGGTTGCCTAGGCATTGTTTCTAGCATATTAAGAAGGTTTGGTTCCAACAAAACTGTCTGCCCTGTATGTCCACTCAGTTTCTGCACTCTGCGCACCCAGGCTTCTCCTACCTATATGCACAGATTGGTTAATTACAACTGCTGTCTGTTCCACTATACCCCACAGACCCATGGGCAAGCTATTGAAGAGTGTCACTCAGAGAAATAATACAGAGATTTCTCGCATAGAGGGGCAAACCATGTCCCCCGACTGATAGCGCGGCTATGGCTTTACTGTAGGTAGGTACCGTTCTATTGGCAGATAGGGATGCTGTTTCTTTTTGGCACACCACTCTTCCTATGATGTACATGACAAGAGAGGTTTAAGTCCCTCCCCCACAATGGAGAAGTACCCCTTAAATACTATAGGGTGAGTTCACTGAGTATGTAACGCTCACCTGGCTCCCACGGAGGCGCTGGTCTGGTCTGGGTTGCTGTGGCCTCTTCAAGCGTGATGCGCAGAATTCGGACCACCGATTGAACAGGACCCCCAAATCTTGCTTGTCTGGCCTGTAGGAATATCCTTCTGCAGATGAGAGAGGGGATTAATTGTCTGCTGAATAATGTGCTTGCTCCCCCCTTTGCCCCTTCGTTCTCCTCTGACTTCCTCCAAAACCCCCGGTTTAAGCTCACCTTATGGTTTGGAAGGATGAACTCTCCATCCTGCTTCTGGTGCAGGGGCGCGCGTTCGTCCAGTTACTTCACTGGTTTTCAGAATGGCGCTGGCAAATCCACTTGACTTTGCTGAGCGATACGCCGTAAGTATGAAGATGCAAAAGTTCAAGTGTGAGCCTCCTTTTATGTTGTCTTTTTCTGTCCTTTATTTCAGGTGCAGAACAAAGGCGATGCGTTGAGGGGTTAAATTGCCGGGGTAAAATCAGGTGAGTCAGTGATGAGGGCGACCCCTCTAAATGTCTTTATAATTCCCCAGTAATGTCTTTTGTCCTTTCCCCATAGGGGCCGGGGTGCGGTACCTGCCAGAGATGAGGCGCCGACCCGAGATGTAGAATGGCTCACCAAGAATAGCCGGTAAGTAATATGGCTGAAAATCCGGCTTTCCTCTTGTGTTCCCTTGCTCACCTTTTGTCTCTTCTTCTCTCCCTTAGGTGCGGTGCAGAGATGTGGCGACCGGCACTGAGAGCCGCGATGGAGCCGGGCGGCATCTCGGGAATAGGTGAGTGAAGCGCGGCGCTGCAGCGAGCAACGCAGTGCTTTTAAATGGAAGTCTTCCTTCAGGAATGCTGGTGTGAAGATTCCGGATGCAGGTAAGAAGGTTGAAATAGTTCTTGGTTTTCACCTTTTCTTCTCTTATTCCCTTACAGGTGTTCCAGGTTCGAGGCGGGCATGGCTGGAGTCCAGGTGCAGGAGCAGACACGGTGAGCATTCAGCTGCTGGGATGCAGAACAACGCGAAGCACGTGTGGCTGTCCGGGTGTGGCTTAAATAGCCTTGGAAGAAGTTCCAGGTGAGTATTCTTCCACAGCCCCACCCAAGTAACAAAATAGTTCCTTCAGAAAAATAGTCCCTCCTAAGCCTCATTTGGCTTGGTTCTTCATGCAGCATTGTCTGCATCAGTTGATTGTTGCAGCATGGTCTGCTTCAGGTAAGTGCACCAAACACTTCCCTTTATGAGCCTGGCGCCTAAGGCGCCAGGACTGATGTCCAACATGAGCCTGGCGCCAACGGCGCCAGGACAGAGTCCAAAGAGCCCCTATAAAGGGCCGCTGGGCTTTTACCCGGGGGCGTGATGCCTGCTCCCGGGGGTGCTGGGCCTGGCCTGGTGCTCCGGGGGTAGGCATCATGACAGAGTAGGACGTATTTTCACCTACTATTTAGAGAAACCAATCACGATACTTAGATTTATTTATGGTAATGGTGTCCTTTTCTTATGTTTGGTGTAGGACTCACTGGAAACTTTTCTCAGGGCATGAGGTGCGCATCTTAGATAAGCTCACAGTGGTTTCATTTAGTTAACTAGTATTGCATTGATCATATCTTATACATCTATTTTATCTTTTGGTCCCCAGCGGTCCCTTTATATTGTTTGATTCTGAGGAAGGCGGATCACGACTACTCAGCCCGCCGAAAAATATACCCCATGTGAACCACGTTCAGGACGCAGTAGTGTGGCTACACAGTAACAACATATACAGCTGTGCTCAACGTTGACCCCTGATCCATGATTAGGTTTTTTGGCCTTGCAATAGCCATTCCAAAGGCTAGTTAGATAACAAGGGCAATGATGATATTTGAATATTGACTGTAAACTCTGACCCAATTGTCCTTCCCTTGATCTATAACTTGCTTCTGATATTTTCCATAATAGGACCAATCATGTTTTTTGTTATATGTTTTATATCTTCTTGCATATATTCATTGCATTATGCATTTAAGTAACATATATATGTGCTTGTCTATTTGTTTGAAGATTTAGATTAACTAACTATTTTTGTCAAATAAAGAACCTGTAATTTGCAAGGTACAAAAATATCAAGTCGCTATTTTGATTATCAAAAAGGTCGAGTCTGTCTGCTCTTGATTTAGGGCTGAGCATGATAACACTGAGTATTCTGACACCACCATATTAACGTTTTTCAAAGACTTCGGGCCTCAATACGGGTGAGGCGGTAGGGGGTTAGCAGCGTTGGTAGAGCTGCCGGCGCAGTTACACCCCTACCGCCTCATTACGAGGTCCCCTCGCGGGACCCGCTCTGGACGCCTGGTTTTACCAGACGTCCTTAGTGGGTCCCGTGAGCAGCCCAACATGATAACAACGAGCCTGTCATTAACGGGCCCGTTGTTTGCATGCTCCCCATTCCCATCAATGGGGGCTCAAATGGGAATGGGGATGGTCCGGGTTCCCTGAATGGGGAAATACGGGCCCTCCTAGGTCAGAATGGCCCGGTATTTCCCAATTCAGGGAACCCGGACCCGGACCCAAGTTTGGGGGTAGCCATGCCTTATTAAGGGCATGGCTACCTCCAAACTCGGGTCTGGGTGTCATGATCTCTGCTTCCAAAAGATCAGGACTTGCCCGACTCCCTTGGAAGCAGACCCATAACCCCGTTTCCGAGTGCCAGCCAGTCCCAATTGGGACCTTTTGGACCCTGTCCTGGCGCCAGTGGCAGCAGGCTCATAAAGATGCCCAGTTCCAGCGCTGGAAGCGCCGGGCTCATAATGCTTGGGTGGACTTACCTGCAGCAGACCATGCTGCTTACTTACCTGCCAGTTGAACCCCTGATCCTCTTCTGTTTTGGACTACTTTTCCTGTTGGGTGGGGCAGGAGCCACTCCCTAGGTTCAGAACACTGGAACTCTTCTGGAAAGCAGGAACTCTTTTCTTACCTAGGCGTGGCTGTGGAAGGAGACACCTAAGCACTACAGGAGGCTATTTAAACCACACCCGATGGATGAATCTTGCTTTGTGTTATTCTGCATTCTCTGCAGCAGAACGCTCATCGTGTCTTCTGCTTCTGATACTGGGCCTAAGGGAACAAAGGCTTACCATCCTGGAATCCAGTCTTCAGCAGCACCGGTAAAGACAAAGAAAGAACAGGTTAGCACTACGGTCTTCAGTGGCAGCGCATCTCTTACCTGGTCCATCGGCTGTCACCAACGCCTCGCGCTGCATTCTGGCATCTGAAAGACAAAGGCTTACCTACTCTTCGCATGCTCCGGAGGTCTTCGCACTGCATTCCGGCATCCGAAAGACAAAAGCTTACCAGCTCTTCGCACGCTCCGGAGGCCTTCGGTGCTGCATCCCGCATCTGAAAGACAAAAGAAGGTGCGTTTAAAGACATTGGGCAACTTTATTACTCACGTGCCATTACTCCTTCCCACGCCGAATCCAGTGGGTATTCCAGCACCCTTCAGCTTCTCTAAAGCTCCGAACTGGTACCTGCAAGATAAAAGGGACAGTTAGTGCGCATCGTGAAGCAGGCTACAAGCGCTTACTTACGTGCTTCCAGGCGCTTCTATTCCTCACGCGGGTTCGATCCTCAACTCTCATCAGCCCGCCATCCGCCATCACCGGAACCCTGCAAAACAAGAGATATCATTACAAAAGACTTTTAAGACATTTGAAGCGCCCAGAATTTACCGTTCGTGCAGTTAACGACGGACAGCAGTCCTCTGAGGTCAAGAGGCCTGCACCCTTATCCAGTGAAGAAACTGGTTACGGCACCCTGCCCCGAGGCAGATGGAGAGCTCGGCGTTCACTTACCTAAGGTGAGGGCGTTAACCTTTGGGGTTCTACAGGAGAAGAGAAAGGGAAGAGGAGAGAGGCACCCAATAACCCCAGTTCATTAATCCCATATTTTCTATCTGCAGACATCTTACTCTTCGGGTCAGACATACAGTGCACAGAGGTCCAGCCCAAAGAGCCAACCGTGTGTTACACATCACCTTTGAAGATACGGCATTCACCCAGTCAAGACCGGCGCCTCTGCGGGAATCAGGTGAGCGTTACACTGGGTCCGTGGTCCCTGAATGGGGACATACAAGGCCATTCCGACTTTAGAGGGGCCGGTATTTCCCCATTCAGGGAACCCGGACCCGGACCATCCCCTTTCCCATTTGAGCCCCCATAGGGCTCAATGGAATGGGGAGCATGCTAACAACAGGCCCGTTAATGACGGGCCTGTTGTTAGCATTCTGGTCCCCTCGCAGGACC
The DNA here is from genome assembly GCF_040938575.1 of Ambystoma mexicanum. NCBI lineage: Eukaryota > Metazoa > Chordata > Amphibia > Caudata > Ambystomatidae > Ambystoma > Ambystoma mexicanum. The sequence continues at coordinate 1,269,092,644 of NC_090922.1, forward strand.
TGCAAAGGACGTCTGGTCCGACCAGACGTCAAGAGCGGGTCCCGTGAGGGAAACCTCATAATGAGGCGGTATGGGGTTAACGCGCCGGGACCTTTACCTGCGCTGTTAACCCCTTACTGCCTCACTTGTAATGAGGCCCAAAGAGTTGTAAATCCGTGATGACTCATATGCCTGGAATAGAAAACCCAGCTGAATTCTGGTATGAGGTCCTCAAAGTCATACAGAAATTGACTATTGCCTTCCAATAGTGAGTTTGCCCATTATGCTGCAACACTTCCCATGCAGGACAATATAAAGGCGGCTCTAGAAGGGGCATCAGGGAAGGAGGCGGATCTTCAAAAAAAGTGTAGCTTGCACTGATTTATGAATGTTCAATAAGATTTTGGATCTCCTAAGAAACATTGCAATGGCACTAAGGGGAAATGCAATGAGACAGCACCTGCCATGGGCACTAATACGGGTACAGGGTCATTCATCGGAACGACTGCTGGAGGTAGATCTACCATAGCATCACATCCTCTCTCCCCATCCTGAGGCAATGGATGAGCTGCAGCTTGAAATCCGTTGATGCAGGTATGCATAGCAGAAACCTCAGTGTGTAAGGCGGTGACGGCCTGTACCAAGCCAGTAATGGGATCAGCTAACAACATAAGCCTATTTGACAACATAATGGCACCCTCTGTACTGAGTACATAGGTCAGGAAACCGTACAATGAAACGAGGTGTGACAAAAGAAAAAGGAAAACCAAACGAGGAACATACCAGCTAAACACGTACGACCGAAGGGGAGCAATGATATAGAAAGTCAAAATGAACCCAAGAGCACAAGCGAGGGAAAAATAGAGTAACAGGGACTGAAAACAGAACAAATGAGCACTGCATGCTAAATGGAAGATGAGTATACATGAAGCCTCACTTACTTGTGGTAGGGCAAAGGGAGTATCTGACGGCTGCGGTTATATTGACTGCATCCTTTGTGGCTGTCGTTTCAGCAGGAGGTAACTATCCGGCATGATGTCCCTGGCATTGCGCATTGCCTCAGGGCCTGCTGGGAAGTGTAGTTCTTCCAAATGTGTAGCCACCACATTGCTCTATGATGCTGATGCAAACACACTATGAGCGGGGCGTGCTTTCTGACAGCCAGTAGGCATGTGGGGTAGCAAGAGAAGGCATGCTTCTTGTTTTTTTCCTTGTGTGCTGGTTTAAACTTGAGCTTAGCAATGTCCTGGCTCCTGGAGCACTGCAACACACTGAGCTACGGAGTGTTGCAGCTGACACAGGTTTGTTATGTTATGTTATTTTATTCTGAAGTTATATAGCACTCTTTATTTATTTTCATTTGTACCGCACTGGCAGATGCGCCCAGAGGCATAATAGCGCACCACATGAACAAACAAACAGGCAAACAGAAAATTATCGGCTGGAACACACGGCGAAGAAGATGAGTTCAGAGACAAGAGTACAGAGTCCAGAAAAAATTAGCAGACATTATTCAAAACGATGTGTTTTCAATCTGCTCTTAAAAAGTTGCAGATTAGTAGATGCCCTAACATCTAGCGGAAGCATGTTCCACAACCGTGGAGCTCCATGTGGAAAAGATCTATGCTCCACATAGGCAAAGTGTGCTCTCTGCGTTTCCAAGAGGCTGCTAGAGTTAGAGCTTAGAACTCTACGTGCCGGTAGGTGTGAGATGCGGCTAGGCAGATACTTAGGACCAAGCCCCGTGAGACAATTTTGCGTAATACACATCACACGGTAGATGAGCAGCTCCGAATAGGAAACCAGTCTAAAGCTCTCCTGGCTAGTGTAAAATTGACTCTCCTTTGAAGCCCTGCCACAATTCACACAGCCTTCTTTTGGATCACTTGCAGCTGGGTAAGATCCTGTTGTAAATACCCAACAGCAGGCTTGAACAGTAATCAATGTTTGCACCTATAATGGCACATGCCACTGTTGAACAATTCTCTGAAGACAGGAAAGGCCGTAACTATGCCAGATGTTTGAGATGATAACATGTGGTGGACACAAGAGCATTGGCCTGATTTTTCATGTCCAATCCCTGATGCAGGATCACACCAAGTGTCTTGACCTTATTCTGGGTATAAATCACACAATCTGCAATTTTAAATGATGCATAATCAGCAGGAAGTTTTTTTAAGTGCATTGCTGTACCAAGGATCAAAAGTTCAATCTTTGCACTATTTACATGCATCCACGACTGGAAGATTTGATAGATGGATTCAAGAGTAGTGGCGTTGCATGCATAATCACTGGTTGAGGCACAAGATACTGAGTGTCATCTGCATAATTTGGGTACACGACACCCAGTCTGTCTAGTTGTTCAAATAGCGGAATCATAAACATATTAAAGAGGGTGGGTTCCACGCAAGAGCCCTGTGGAACCCCACATAAAACTGAGAACTCCTCTACCCTGATGTAGTTTATCTGCCAACATAGAGTGATCCACAAGATAAACCGTGGCAGAGAGATCTAACAGCATAAGCATTGTGGTGTCGCCCTCAACAATGGTTTCCATTATATTGGTGTTAAATTCAAATAAGGTGGATTCAGTGCTGTGGGCTCTTCTAAATCCTGATTGTTTAGCCCACAGAATATTATGATCTGTCAAAAAGGCTTCAATCTGTAGATGCGCCACTTTATTTAAAATCTTCAAACGATAAGGCACGTTGGTAATGGGCCAGTAGTTGCCCACTATACCAGGGTCAAAAGATGGCTTCTTGATGAGTGGGGAAATCCATGCTTGATTTATATTCTTTGGAACAACATTAACCCAGAATGAAGCATTAATAAACTTGGTAATCAGAGGTACCAAATGTGGAGCACAGGCCTTATTGGTAATTGCTGGGCAGATGTCACCCCTACAATTTGTGGGCTTCAATTTGGCCAATATCTCAGACAAATACCGCTCAGAGATAGGCTTAAAAGTAAACTCTGAAAAGGATTTAAGAGATATTTGTTCTGGAATGGTTATCCTCTCCAATGGGGGGTCAATATTTTTCTGACTGATATTTTCTTGTATTTTTTTAAGTTTACCAGGAAAGCTTCCTGGATATTATTGCACCAGGCAGCATTCGTTCACCACCTGACTAGATGGCAATACAGTAGTTTCCAGCTCCTTAAGGATCTGAAAGATTTCCTTGGTGCTGGATGCCGCTCCAGAGATACGAAGATCATAGTAAATTCTTTTAGCATGAACAATGGGCAATTTATAGGCTTTAGTGGCCTGCACATAGATGAGTTTATCCTCATTATCTTGGTTTTATCCCAATGTTTTAAAGCTGTCCGCGCATTTTCCCTAAGGAGTCGCATTTCTGGCATAAACCATTTTTTGTCTGGTGGTTTCGTAGTTATGCATGATTCTTCTGGTGCTAAACTTTTCACCGCTAATTCCAATGTTTTGCGATAAATGTTAGAGAGTTCTTCCGCTGAATTAAACCCAGTTAAATCATTTGGCAGAGATGCCAAGAAAGGGGCCATGGCTGTCGGGGTAAGTTTATGGATGTTTCTAAAAGTTGCCCTGCACCCTTCCTTAGAGTTGTTTTGGATAGGAGAGATGGTCAAGTTCCAATTGAGAAGATGGTGATCTGACCATGGGCATTGAAAGTTATACACATCCTGAATACACATGTTTTGCGACAGGACCCAATTCAGGGCTCTCCATTTTTCATGCATAGATTAAGTCACGTGTTGTTCAAACCCTAGGTCATCAGCTGCACACATATATCATTGGTATGACCTCAAAGTGCTGGTAGGTTGAATGCTGTCAGGGTCTGTAGTCCAGGTCATTTGAGCATTTGAGAGGGTAGGGTAGGGTGGTGGTGTAGAGGAGGTCCCAAGCCCGACCCGCACTCAAATCGCCCATTTTGAAGTGCCAGGAACTTTCACGCTGAAGTATGTGACGTATGATGAGCAAATAAACCAGCAGAGAGCTGAAGTGGTTGTCTGCCCGGTACCTCTCAGACTGACAGCACCTATTGAAGTACCTGCAGTTAAGAAACTGTGGACAGTAAGGTACCCATTGAGAAAACCATGTTGACAAGTGAGACCAACTGACGATTGCCAAAACACAATGCCTGAAGAAGCCAAGAAAGTCCTAAAGGAAGACGAATGGTGATGTCACAAGAATCTGGACTAACTCACATATAGAAGATATGACAACCTGGGAATGACAAAAAGAGACGAAACACCATGGATAAGCGACATCCTGAGTTTAAAGTGAAATGAGTGATGTCAAATGTAAGAAGCTTATGCCATAAGCGTGTTGAAGATATGCAGCCAGTTTACACGTGTACATATGTTTGGAACTGCAAGAAAGTTGAGAAAATTGTGCAGCTTGCTACTCTTAGTAGTAAGCGAAATTGCGGCAAGCGCCACCTATACATATCTGCCTCAAAAAGGAGCATGTTATATAAGCATACTTCCACTGGGCACAAGAGCAGAATCAACCAAACGTTACTAAAGGGCACAGCAGAGGAGCCCCTCAACAGGAGAATCGAAAGCTCAAACACAAGCAATGAAACTCAGACGCATGCAACTTGTACCAAGAAGCCAAGGTTGCATCGGCTGACATAGATGAACCGTAGATACAATTTATGAAGCAAGGAGCGGAATATCCTGTTCAAAGAAGTCAAGATAAGCAGCAGAAGGCAGGTGGTGGGCAGAAAGCTGAATCAAAGACATGAATTGCATGGAAAATTAGACGATTTCACAGTGTCTGAATTACGTGACCTGCCAAGCAAGAATAGTGGGCCTTCACACCTACGGGCGGTCTTGTGCCATGCACAGATATCTGAACTCTTCCAGACAGAGATGCAGTCTCGAAGCCAACCAACAAGAAATAATTGACGCGTGGCCATTGAGGAAGTGATTGATGATGCCAATGAATGGGGGAAGGCTGGGAGAGCGGGTGAGCACCCTGCACCTGGCCGACCATTCTGCACGCTGCCAAGCCAGTGGAAAAGGACAAGGGGGTTTGGTGCCAACCCAGTCATAATGGACCAAGTCATCTAGGATCCTATAGTTTGTAGAACCATTGAGACGTCGTACTTTTAGTGACGTCCACAATAGCTATTCTGAAGGAAGGGCTTAGATACCCCACCTGACACTGGTTACCCAATCCGGTCACCCTGTTACCATGTACAGATATAGTACATATAGTAAAGTTACCTTCCTATAACCAATACAATTGCATGCAACATTTTAAGCGTTACACGTCAGTGATGACGAGTTTTTAGTATAAAAGATGTGTTTTCTATGAAGTTCGTTGGAGTTGTTGAAGCAAGAAGGTAGATCAAGCAACAGCTGATGTTCATGAACTCCCGTTTTTTTGTACTTGTCATTAAACTGACTCCCTTTGCCAAACCATTGAGTTGTCATTATTGATTTGAAACTAGCATATTAATCTGTTTCCCCATCCATCTCACAGGTGCTGCTTTTCATCTTAAAGTGCTATTGGACAACCCCCAGATTTATGGGCCGGTTGGGGTCCTAGTGCACAGTGGTATTGATATCAGTTGAATGTGTGTAGTCTGGCGGGTGGACACCAAGACTTGGTTCTGGCTGCGTTATGCCTGTAGGATGCTTATGCGTGCAGCTAGGCCGGTTGTCATGAGATATAGCTGCATTTTGTTAGAATGATGAGGTGTTTATCGAGTATTGTTCGTATGTGAGCAGCTAGGCGGAAATTGAGCGAGGGGTGTAGCTGCTCTCCATTGTGTGTTGGTGTAGAGTAGAGAGTGAGCATAGTGATAGGAGAGGTGAGTGTCTGGAGTGGAGGTTTTTATTGTTACAAGCGAGCCCACTGTTCTGGATTTCATTTACGCGTTTGAGATTGCTGTATTCACAATTCTATCTAAATGTGGCACTGGCTAACATTCACAATCTTGCTTAGATGTGATGCGAGCCAATAATCACTAATATTTCGAAAAATGACATTGGCTGACATTCACAATCCTGTCTAGGTGTGACTCATGCTAATAATCATGGTTCAAACTAAATGTGGGACTGACTAACATGCACAATCCTGTCTAGATGTGACGCAGGCTAAAATTCACAGTTGAATCTAGGTGTGGCACTAGCTAACATTCACAACATGTTATCTAAATGTGGCTCTGGCTAACATGCACCATCCTGTTAAGATGTGACGCGAGCTAATAATCAGCAAAAATATGTAAATGTGGCACTGGCTGACATTCAGAATCCTGTCTAGATGTGACTCAAGCTAATAATCACAGTTAAACTAAATGTGGCACTGGGTAGCAATCACAATCCTGTCTAGATGTGACTAAATGTGGCACTGGCTAACATGCACAATCCTGTCCAGATGTGACGCAGGCACACATTCACAAAATGTTATCTAAATGTGGCATTGGCTGACATTCACAATCCTGTCTAGTTGTTAAGCTGGTTAGTATTAACATCCTGGCATGCTATGTTCTGAGGGTAGGTGGAGTGGCAGGGCTTCTGGAGTAGAGTGATTGCTCTACTCCCCACCCAGGCTACACCTACCTTGATGGTCGTTGCTGTTTTACGGTTGGCCACTTACCTCCCCTGTGGTCACCTGCAGACACAACCTGGAGTTGCCTCTGTTGGAGCTGCCCTTAGCCGCAGGGGCTGCTCGGGCAGAGGGCTGCCCTATGGGGTGTGGTTACCTGCCTCCTGGAGGGAGACAGCCAATCACAGACAAGGGGCAGGGGAGAGGTCACAGGTGTGGCAGGGAAATGGAAAAAGTCCAGAAGGCAATTCGAAATGGCTGTCGGGAGCAAGACAGAGACCCACCTGATTGTTCCAACCAATTGCAAGGGGGAGAGTGGGGCCTGGGAGAAAGCTAGACACTAACAAAGGACTACACCACAGGGACTGCACACTCTAGAAGAAGGACAGCTCAGAAAAACAGGGCGAGAAGCCCCAGAAACACATGAGAAACCCAACAGAATAGCACACATTGGTAAAAAAAATGATTGAAAAAAACACTCAAACCACTCCACTAGAGCACATGAAACAGTTAAAAAACGGATTACAATCAATGTACAACAACTAAGTGGTTTCCCTAGCAGATCCTTCGAGATTGCGGTGCAGATTGTGAGCGATGTTTGCCTAATAAGCGAAGTAGAAAGTCTTATTTTTATTTATTTTTTATTTGTATATGGTTTATTCAAACCTTTACAAAAAACATCAGAAAATAATAATTTAAACAATCATTTAAAACAATCATTTAAAAAGAAGAACACGGCGAAAGGGAATGTACTCACATTATACATAGACAACTCTACCGACAGAGAAAGACGAGATATAAAATGTAATATGTAATATACGTTGTGCTCAGACATTACATAAATAATTTCATAGACAATTTCAATTTCATAGACAATTTCATAATCCTGGCATAACACATTTAGCTATATGGGGTTATGAATGTATAGATTTAAGCTTTTAATAAATCCAGATAGTGCCAGATAGGGCCAAGCCCTCATGGGTGCTTTGGATATTTAAACATCTTTTCCATGCCCACTCATCCTCATACATAATAAAGTTGAGTTTTAGTGATTCCAGATATTTTACCCTAAGTGGGTGAAGAATCACACATTCCATAACCAAATGTTTTAAAGCCTCCTCCATGGCCAGGCAGAACCTGCATCCAGCCATATCCACAGGGATCATCCTCTTCTGATCAGGATGTCTCTAGGGGGAAGTACATTCCATCTAGCTCTAAGGACAATGCCTCGATATAATCTATCTGGAAAATGAAAGTCTTAATTAGTATTCTGACTGGGATGGAAAGCCAGTGCTGTGCCCTTAGGATGGGAGAAATGTGTTTGTTTGTTTGCTTGTTTGTTTGTGCATTTATATAGCGCTACGAACCCTCAGGTATCTGAGCGCTGCTTATTTCCCACGGTGTGTGGTGCTCATTTATCAACCTCGGAAGGATGAAAGGCTGAGTTTGGCCCTGCCGGGATTAGAACCTGCGTCAGCAGGCTCTGCACGGATGTCAAAGCGAACGCTCTACTCGCTGTGCTACCTGACCGGTGTTGATTGTCTTGTTTCTGCTGTGTGTCAGGAAGTGGTGTGTTGATAAGGTTTAAGTGAGGCAAGTGAGGTAAGGTGCGCCCCAGGAACGCTGGAGAGAAAGGCATTCCACCCATCGCATGTGGGAGATTACTAGGGCCTGGACAGCCGTTGGCGGAAGAGGAGAGTGCTGTGAATTTGACATCCGTGGTGTGAAGCCGTCAAGCTGCATGTCATTTAGCTACACTTGAATGGTATCCCTCCTAGATGGGTGTCCTAGTAGAACACACGCTGTATTTCTGGTATTGAGCTTCAGGTATTTGCTTCTTATCCAGAGTTGTGAGATGTCTTGGGTACAAATAACTTTTAGTTATGATTGGGTGTTCACTAGAGTGAATATTGCGTATTGAGCCTTGTGGGACTCCACAGGTGACAGGGAAGAGGTCTGTCTTGAAGTTGCCCATCTGGGTGCCTTTCCGAGATGTAAGAAGCAAACCAGTTCAGAGCTGTGCCAGAGAAGCTCATTCAGTTCATGAGCTTGTTTTTCAGTGTGAGGAGTTTAATGTGGCTAAGAGGTCAAGCAGGATCAGGAGACATGATTGGCCTTTGACCATTATGTAAGGGCACCTATGACCTGTATTGTGGCTGTTTCAGTGCTACATTTTTGTCTGATCACAGAGAGGCGCTCAGGATAAATCTTAGGGTGGGGGTACACATGTTTGTGTGCGGTTGCTTGTAGTGACACAAAAGTGTCAGCAGAATCCTTGCAGACAAGCTGAGTGAAAGCATGCAACGAATTTGATATGTATCTTGGGAACCAGAATGAGGACTGGGTGAGGGACTAATTTTGAAGTATATATCTGTTATCACCTGTTATCTTTCTTGCTGATGAAAAATGTGATAATAGTATTGCATTTTTCTGTAGAGGCAGGGACGCCGGATTGGGCAGTGGGTTTGAGTAGTTTTGATAGCTGTGAAGAGAGCTTTAGTGCTATTGGTGGCCGCCCAGATAGTTGAAGGTCATATGTGGTTTTGCCCCGATGAAGAAAGACCGGCACATACTGCATGAGGTCTTGAAGGGAAGAAGGTCATTGTTGATCTGTTTTGTAAACCCACATTTTTGAAGGGAGCCGATGGTGAGTTAGTTAGCTGTTCCATCTACCAGTGTGTGAATGGTTTAATCCTGATGTGATGTAGTTTCAAAGGGACATGTGCGTCAACCAGTCCTGGGGAGGATCAGGGAGCATCAACATTGGGTGTGGTGGGATTAGTTATAAGTCATAGTTTGTTTTCGAGTACTTCCAAGGAGAAGTCCTAAAAGGAGAACCTGTGGACATAGTGAGCTACCTGTCAATTGTTGGTCAGGGAGAATGTCAAAGGTGTATGTGTAAGGAGGGCGGGGTCTTTCCATTCAAGTGGGATAGAGTTAAGCCATTGTATCAGGGTGATGGTGAAAAGATACGTACAAGTCTGTTTCATCTCATGTGGGTGTGTTTTAGAATGTGTTATCTTATGACCAGTGAGTGCATGAGGTGGAGGAGGGCATCCTTGGTGCTTTTAGTGGTTTAAGTCACCAAGGAAGATGTTTGTTGAATCAGCATTTGATGCTGTGGTGATGAAATCAGAAAAGTCCTTGAGGAATGACCCAAGCCTATTAGATCAGATGGAATGCAGTGGTTTGTTTATATTATAATGGAAAGTGGCATGAAAGAAGCTAAAAGGAGCTCACCGCTGTTTGGCATGGCATGGTACAGGCCCATTCTGATTTGTGATTAACTGCCATGCCACCCTTTAGCTTCCCTGAGCGGTCAACATGTTGGATGCTGTGCTCCAATGGGTGAGGAGATCAAACATGTAGTAGAGGTAGGGGAGATACATGTGTCCATGATAAACATGGCAATGCAGCGTCACATTCTGCCCAGGGTGCATGCATGAGCATTAGCCAAAAACTCCCAAATATGGTTTAGTTCGCATCCCGAACTGTCTTGCACAGGTGCATGTTTTGGATGGGGTTTGCCTGCTTAATACGGCATCCTGTAAGTATGGCTCATGCAGCCAAGGGGTGTGTTGTTGAGGGAGGGTCTCATACATGGACAATGTGTGCTATTGAGATATACAGGACATAGTTAAGTACAGGCTTTGAGGTCTGAAATGGGGCATTGATGGGAATTGGTTGTGTGTACCCATTGAATGGGTCGTCGGAGAAGGACAATCCCCATAGTTTGTGCTTTCTTTCTTTTTTTTGTTTAATGATTTTTATTGAACATTTAATAGTAATGACAATGATACAAAAGATTAGATGAATCATTTTGATAGGTTATAACAAGAATAGGTGAAATCACCAATAGCAAGTGTATCGCAACAATGCAACACAAGTATAATGCTAAATGAGAAGGGTGATCTAATAAACATGCCAGAAATTATGAGGAGAGGACGTAAAAGAACAACAGGAAACAGAAGGAGAAAAGAAGTGGGGATGTGATCTGAGCAAATAAAACTGGGTATAGCTAAGAGGAATATACATGTAATGAAAACATTGAACCATAAAAGCAAAAGATATTCACGAAACATGTGTTGACATATTATGAAATTAGAGATTTTCGGTAAACAGGGACCCTTTAACATCACGTTTGAATTTCATATTAAGACGTGCTCCAATACAATGTTCTAGTCTGTGTATGTGACAGATATTATTCCACCAACCATTTTCTGATGATTTTTGAGAATGTTTCCAGATAGCTGTGATCAGTTTAATGGCAACATCAATAAATAGATTGTAGAGATTGTAGGCGGGATGCGTATTCCTTCCATTTTCAGGGGCAATGTTCCCTAAGAGTATGTTCGATAATGTAAGAGGGAGATAGACCTCGAAAATGATATTCACACAAGACCATACCTCTCGCTAGAATGATTCTCAACAAAGGGGCATTGGAAAAACATGTGATAATAGGATCCACATTTGTCACCACAAGACCAGCAGCATCCATCTGAGCCTAACTTAGTTTTCAACAGAAGCATTGGGCTAATGAAGGCTGCAGTGGAAATGGTTTTAACCCTGGACCAGAGGAATTACCAGGCATTGTCATCAAACCGCCACCCACAATCTGTTTCCCATTGGGCTTGGATAGACCATCTATCAGTCAGAGAGTTCTTGGCAGGTAAAACTTTATACAGTTGGGCCGCTCTGACATTGGGAGACGAGGTTAAGAGCAGGATACTTGCGGGGATGGGTGAAATTGTCAAATCTGTTAAGGCAAGCATTAACTAATCTATTATAGAAGCAGAAGTCTGATGAAGGTAAGGAAATATTTTTTTGAAGATCTTGAAAGGATACCCGACCAGTGATATGGTACATTTGGTGAATACATCTAATACCCTTGATAATCCAGGATTTCCTAAAAAGTGACTTGTTATGTGTAATATGCTTGTTGTTCCATAAAAAAGTGAACATTTGAGAGGCAGTGAGCTAGTAGACTGGAAAAGGAATGTTCTATGGGCAGACAATGCCGTCTTAATTGGGTTGGTAAATTTGCAGGATAGAGAGTTGAAAATATACACCATATCTTGGGTTTTGAAAGGTGAAATTAATTCCGCTTCAAGAAGAAACCAGGGGGGAAGGTCTGCTACTTCAGCGGAGATGAGCCAAATGCATGATTGTTTGACAAGAAATGCATTGTGGTAGGATTTAAAGTCTGAACATTGGATGCTACCATGCTCAAAGTTTAGAAATGGCAATTCTTTTATTCTTGCCGATGCCCCATAAAAAATTGATTAGGATAAAGTTGAGTGGAATGGGGAGCATCTGTAAGTAATAAAGAATAGTGGGTGACAGCAACATTTTGATAGTTTCAAGAAACCCCCACCAAGAGAGATATAAGGGAGACCAGAGAGAGGTAAGCTCTTTTAGTCTAAGAAGGAGAGAGGCAAAATTTAATTTAATAGTAAGCTTAGTGGAAGAGGTATAGAGAAGGCAGTGCATACTGGAGGGGGGTTATCTGTACTCCTGCTCTCTATATGGCAGAGTAGAAGCACAGAGCAACCCAGCCAAGATTCTCTAAGCGGTAGCAATGGACGAGCAATCAAGGCTTAAGCTCTCAGGAGGCGATGCAGGCTGGTTCTTATGTAAAGTGTAGTCCCCAAGTCGCCACAAAGGAATGTCCACACACTATGTTTGTGATAACACAGTTCATTATATAAATAAGGTTCAAGTTATATACACACACACAATAACACAGTTTGTGCTCAGGTAATACTATAATGATAAATATCCACACTATCTATGTGGTAACACAGTTAACTCTTGATTCCATTAAAATGCAACAACTGCTGACAGCCGCAATGGCATACTAATCAAATAGTAGTGTGAATCAACAATAGACATGAGAGGGAAGACAAGTTGGGTTAAACAACTGGCAGAATATTGGGTCCCTACCAAAGACACAGTTGTGTATGAGGGTCCCCCCACCTGGGCAACCTGTAAAAAAAGTATATTAACACGGCCAGTCCATTTATTGTTTAAAAGAGTCTTGGTTCCTTCTAAAAAGGTTCTACTACCCCAATGTACCTGGTTTAGCAAAGTTCAATGTCGGGCCGTCGACGGATTCTTCTTGAGTGAACTCCCTTTAAGGCAGGAGCCACGGATCGTCGAGATCCCCCAAAGAAAAGGTGAACGATGTTGTCGAGGCAGCAGCTTCGGTCCTTGTGGTGCTCATCGATGATTCATTGTGAATGTCCTGCGAAGATGAGGCATGATGTGAGCATTTGGCGTCAGCGATCGGGACTCAACAACGGCTGGCTTTCGGATTTTTGTCGCATATTTGTGGACTTCGGGTGGTGGACCCAGCAGCAGATTCTCCTTGGTTCGGCAGCGACATTGAATATCTCCGGTCGGACAAATCAGTCGAAGATGATGAGCAAGGGAGTCCTTGATGTCAAAGTCTCTTAGGCAATGGAGCTTTGTGGCTCTGGTCTATGAGTTTACAGCGGTTCTCCGAACCTCGGTCAACGGTGACAGTGGTCAATGGCCTCTTTGTCCTGGCGCTTCACTTCAGATTCCTCTGCGACCCCCATCTACGGTCGGCTGCCTTTCGGTGACTGACTTCCAGGGAGCCTTGGTAAAGGTTAGCTGGTGCACGATGTTCCCTCGTAGCTCTGGAAGAGGTCTCCATGCCAGGTCCTCTCTTGGATCAGTACTCAAAGGCACAAGAACTTTCAGATTGTGTTGAAGGAAAGCAGCAGCAATTCTTCTTCTTCCGGCTCGGCTACCAGCATCGGTTTCAGCTTCTGAACAATTCCAGTAAGTGAGAGGTCCCCCGATATACTGTTCTGTCTATCATTCACACTGCTGAGCCAGGTTCAGGCAGTCAATCATTCAGAAGGGCATTCAGCAGGCAGGCAGGCAATCAGGCTCACAGTACTTTCAGTCCATTCCTCTCCATCCAAACACTCACAACAAGGAATGTGGATTGGGACAAGCACCCAGCCATTCAGCAATCCACACTGCATTCATATCAGTGTCGGGCAAAGCTGTTTCAGTCATTGTGTCACACACCAGAAACCAGACACCCATATCATGAAATATATTTTGGTCCACACACCATTCACCCAGGTCCCACCCCAAGGTTGTACCCACTACATACAGTCACTGGGAAGACTCCAGCCAGTCTGGCCTGGACTTCCCCACAATACCATCTATGCAACTTCCACCCAACAGCCAGTCAGGGGAAGGGACAGAGACAGGTCTTCCCAGCACTTTGGGAAAACAAGGTAACAGGCAATAGAAAGCAAGAGGCCACAGGGGCCATCATCTTGTTTCCTATCAGGAATCAACTGACTCGAATTGCAGTGCCTGGGTATCTCAAAATGGAGGATACTCAGAGTACCTGTCAAATTCAGCATGGAGCTGCCACCATCCCATACCCTTCTCTGTGGGCTACACACAGGTGCCCAAAAACATACACTAGGGTTACAGGGTTGTACCCCTACCCATGGGTGCCATAAGGGTATCCCAAGGGTCTGTTCACTATGACCAAAAAGAGGAAGAGCTGCACTGCCAGGAGTCCCACATGCAGAAAACAAAACAGAACACACATGATACAATGACTACAGGACAAGGACATGGAGGCCCTGTCCCTCCAATGCATTTCCAGCATCACAAATGCTGAGGTACTTCAGTGAGTTGTCACACCATTTGAAGTCAAATTAATCAATTTCATGCTTGAGGCAGAATGATTAAGAGGCAAGATCTCAGATGTATTGCTATTTAATTTATATCGGGAGGCTAGAGAGAAGTCATTGAGGACTGACAGTAAACCCGGAATATGATCTTTTGGGTTTTTTAAAAGAATGAGAATGTCATCGGCGTAGGGCACAATTTTGAATTCTTGTTGGCCATAGGTAGCACCTAGGATTTGAGTATTGGTTTTTATGTGTTGCAGTAAGGGCTCAAGAGAAAGGAGAAAAAGGGCATCCCTGTCTAGTGCCTCGTTTGAGGGGGAAGTAAGGTGAAGCTTTACCGTTGATGAGGATAGAAGATCTGGGGTTTGAGTAAAGATGTTTGACCAATGAGATTAAATCCCCCAAAACTATGCCAGTGTAAGGTTTGAAACAGGAAATCGCAGCCCACCCGGTCTAAAGCCTTCTCGGCATCAAGTACAATGGCAGCATAGCCTTATTTATCTGTTTTGTCTTTAGCTATAATATGAATGGCACTAAGTAAAAGTCGAGCATTCGAAGAAATGTTTCTCCCCTTTACATAGCCAACCTGGTCAGCTTTAATTAGGTTGGGAAGGAAAGATTCGATTCTATTAGCAAGAATCCTTGCAAATATCTTGCATTTATTAGAGATATAGGCATATCATTTTTAGGGAGATCAGAATCTTTTAGGGCTTTAGTAAAGAGAAAGAGAATTAAGAGAATTAAAGAAAGCTTTTAAGGCTTTAGGAAAGAGAATTAAGGTAGCCTCAGCGAAAGACCCAGAGGAAGACTTATTATTAGAAAAGTAGGTGAAGAGTGATTTGAGTTTGGGGCAAAGGATGTTGGAAAAACAATGTAAGAACTCCGGAGACAGGCCATCAGGACCAGGAGATTTGCCTTTTTTGAGATCCTTGATAGCTTAAGTGATTTCTAGGGAGGATATTTTGCAATCAAGGCTACTGAGTTCAACTTGGGGATAGGAGTCACACTTAATGTTTTGAAAGGAAGAAAGTAGGCTGTGCCGAGAGGTAGTGGTGTCCGGGGAGTAAAGGTCAGAGTAAAATATCTTGATGACTTGTAGAATCTCCTTTGATTTCGTAATGGTAATGCCCATATTATTTTTGATATGTGCGATGAAGGTTTTCTCTTTGCGTGATTTAAGAGGCAATAGCATTCCCAGCTTTATTAGATGTTTGATAAATCTTGGATTTGAATCGTAGTATGGTAGTGGATGCCTGTTCAGCAAGGTTCTTGATGATTTGCATATGTTATGATAAGACATTACAAAGATTAGGCTGGGAGGGGGATTACTAGTATATTTTCTGTAATTTAGTGAGTCTAAGGAATGCATCATCTAATTCACTTTTGTATTCATTCTACTAACATACTGAATGACATGACCTCTTAATGCAGCTTTAAAAGCATCCCAATATTGCCCATAGTGGTGTCTTCATCCTAGTTATCTGCAAAGAATTGCTGCTGAAAGCTGGTGAAAGACTTAATAAATTGAACATCTTGTAATAGTATATTGTTGAAACGCCATCTGTTGAGAATGGTGTGTGACAGTGATTTGGTAACGAAAATGTAGTCTAAGCGTGAGAAGGAGTCATGAGGTAATGACTGGAATGTAAAGTCAAAGTCTGTGGGGTGTGAAAGTCTCCATGTATCTACCAACCCTGTATCTGATATGCAGCAAATGGATGAGTCATGGGATTTGGAACTCCAGAAGGCACATTTGGATCTTCTGTCCATGAAAGGCTCAAGAACATTGTTGAAGTCACCACACACAACCCGGTTGGGGAGGTTAGATTTTAAGATGTTTTCTTTCACTGAGTCCCAGAAATTAGGATCTGGTCCGGTGGGTCCATGTAAATTCATGATAGATATGACTTTGGACCCACACTGCAGTTTAACCCATACCAACCGCCATCATTATCAGTCATTTTATCAATGATTTTGTGGGGAAAGTTCTTATTGATGACGACTCTGTTTTTCTTGGCTGTGGCAGTGCTTGGATCACATCTTGAACCCAAAGGGATTTCAATTTCATTGATTCGATCATGGACAGGTGGGTTTCCTGGATGCAGGCAACAGAGGGACCAAATCTTTTGAGGTGTGAGAGGACCTTGCACTCCTTACTGGGGTTATTGATGCCTTTTACATTCCAGGAAATGCATTTAAAACCATTTATTAACTACTACATATGTTTAAAGGAAGAAATATGAAAAATACATGTAAAACATGGCAATTGAACAGAATCAATACCCAATATAAAAGGTTGCTTGAGAAGGAACTCGACACATAAGGAGAATACACTTGGAAGCTGGGGAGACAAACGGGCCTGACATTTGTGTAAGATACCAGAGGAATACGAAATGTGGAAAAAAATGAAAAGAGTAAAAATAGCTAATAGGTGAGAAATAAAATAAATGTCAGAAAAAAAAGTGAAACTAGCACAGTTGAGAGCAAGGTGACACCTGAAAGGACAATAAAAAAACATCCCACAGGATGAAGGGTACCCGCATCACAACAACCACACCTGCAAACATTATGAAGAGAGATTGAACATGAAGTTAATGCCAGCAGGAACACAACAACAATAAGATAAACTAATCTGAATGGGAAATCAAGTGCCAGAGGTGGAGGGCGTAGGTGGAGTAGAAGTATCCATGCAGTCAGTTTTAAGGGATCTTATAAAGAAGTTGAGGTCCGTCGGATCATCAAAGACAGATGTTTTCCCATTATGTGTAATTTTGAAAGAGCAGGGATGGAATAGACAATGTCTAATGTTAAGGTGCTTCAAGGCAGGATGTTATGTGAGGAATTCCTTATGCCGTGGTGCCGTTTTCCGAGCAACATTTTGAGAAATGTAAATTCTGTTGCCTTGCCAGAAGAGAGAATTGTTTTCTGCTTAGCTTCAGAGATAATAAACCACAGCTGGGTATATTCCAGTAGCAGATAGATGTGAGTACGCGGCATGGGGTGATGAGCATGAGCAAATTTGAGGGGCTCAATTCTGTTTGCACGTTGAATGTTGAGGACGATGTCAGGTGGAATGTGGAGGAGGGCCAAAAGCATTTTCTGCAGGAACAGGATGACGTTGTTCCCTTCACCTCCTTCAGGAAGGCCTGTGATACAAATATTGTTTCTTCTTCCTCGGATTTCAAGATCTTCATTATGTTTTTGGAGTTCTTTGACAGTACTCTCAAGTGATCTACCTCTGGGAGAGAGATCTTCCACCATACCTACTCTTTTTTCCACCTCCTCCATTCTATTTTCAAATGCACACCACCTGTCATCAAGTTGTTGTAGTTTTAAGTTTGTGGTTTCTATAAAAGGCTTTAGAGACCATATTTCATGAAGTAATACATCCATGCTGGAGTCAGAGGAATTGGATGAAGGCAGGGAGTCACTTTTGGGCCTTTTTAATGTGGCTGGGAACAAAGCAGACTGGGAGTCCTTCTTGGCTGGTGTTGGCTTGTGGACACTTTTTCCTGAATCCATAGTATATCTCTGTGTGGTCAGTTGTGATATTCAGAGATATTAGGATTTTGGCCAGAGAGAGAAACTGTGGTAATATTGTGAAAAATACTTCAAAGTTAAATTTTGGTCAAGTTAGCGACAATAGGAGGCAGGTGGAGCAGTAAGCAACTGCATCAAAATAATAAAAAATAGGAATAACAATTAGAGTTCTGACCACAGCAAGGCACTGTTGTGGTAAAACAAATGAAAGCTTGGTTCTCTGTGTTATTCCTTTACTTTCTGCTTTACTTGGTGCTAAATATTGTTTGTCCAGCTGGTGGCGTAAATGAGAGGCTTGTCTCAGAAGCAAGCAGTGTTTCCTGAAGGTGTTGCCGAGATGCTACTAGCTGTGTCAGCTCCTGTCAGCTGAAGGTCACGTCGGAGTTCTGGAGCTAAAAAAAGTCAGCAAAAATGCGAGTAAAATAAAAGAGAGTGGTATCACTCAAAGCCCCAAAGGAAATGTATTGTCCTGCTACAGTGCAGGAGTTTAAATAGTTAATATGGTGCTGCAGGAGATTGTAGAAAGGAGACGCAGGCGGTAGGTGCAAAATCAGGCAGCCATCAGCCTCAGTATTAAGCCACGCCCCCCTGTGCTTTCTTTCTAAATGAACCATGGCCGCCTGCCACATTTGCCACGTTTATCAGCACCTTTCATAGACTAATATACAAGTAGTTGGTGTAAGGCTTAAGTCAGGAATCCTGCAAAGGAAGTTTAGCAAATAGAAAGGCAGTACAAATACGACAAAATAAATATGAATTTTTCAAATGGTTCATTATCTAATTGGTCAATACTTTCAGAAACGCTTTATTTTTGCCATAATTCTTATTGCATAGTCTTGATCTGTTTGTTTTGACAGTAAAGAGTACAATGTAACATTTTCCTATGCATATTTTGCAAGCTGGGAAGAAACATATGATCAAACGTTTACTGCTTTAGAACTGACAATTCACATTATGGCTTTGTAAAGTTTTCATAACCTGAGCTCCTTTGTGTGGGAGATGTGGAGCACATGAGGGAGGGGAATTAGCATGCTTATGCATTTGTAGACATTGAGCCACACTTCCATGTGTTCTATTATTTCCCTATCAGTCCTGCACCATGGGGCTACATAATCTAAGCATGTTGATCTTTCTTTAGTCCTTTATCTTGTTTTTACATATTTTCACATTCGATATATTGGAAAAGGGGGAATTAGATGCTCAGGTGAAATCGACATTGAACCTTCATATTCACAGAAATTATACCATGAAGAATAACTACTGATATATTCCATTATTCATAAGTGACCCCTGTACATATTCAATGTTGGTATAATATAGCACTGACCCATATCTGGACAACATGAGAGGGTGGTGAAATATGGCCACCTGAGGATCTACCTTTAATCCCCATCATAAATATATACTTCATTTGTATTTCATTCATTTTGTTTCCTTTTGTAAAGTGCCTCCACCTGCCCCTTAAAAGGAACGATAAACAATGAATGGTCAGATATCCTACACAATCTATATATATTTATATATTCAATGAAAACATTTTGTTAAAGGGATGTTATGGTTAAGTTGCACTAATAAAAACCTATAAAATTCAGTGAAAAAAACTTTGTTAAAGGGTGGTTATGGTTAAAAGTAAAACCGAAACCCCCCAGAAATTCACCAGTTACGGTAAGCTAAGCAACCACAACTCACACCACCACTGTGCACTGATAAGAGTAACTCCCAGTACATCAAAGAAGACAGCACAAATGTCATTGATGACATCACTGATGACATCATATATCTAGGCCACTTATTTTTGTTCACTGACATATCTAGGCCTGGTGTTTTTGTTCACTGATACCAAGAATATGAAAATTCAAAAGGTGCTATATATCTAGACGTTATAATTGCCTTATGTTCTTAAAGTACTTTCCTTAGGGTTTTTTCTCAGCTCATGGTGCACATACACAGAGTAATAAGCATGCCTCAAACACACAATTCATTTGTATACATGAAGATGAACTTTAATGTTATTGACATTTTCTGGTGATGTTGTTTCTTTCTTCCTTACTTTAGTTTCACTGTATGTGCCTCTGATGTGTATGCATTGTGGGTCTTCATATACATTGTTTGTCCTAACACAAGTGTGTAGTAAGTCTTGAATTGTTAGCTATTTATTTCATGTTTAACATTACTCAAAACTCTGGTAAGGTAGCATTAATTATTTTACTTTAAAAATTTACCAGATTAAAAAATATTGTACTTCTATGTTACATGCTCAAGCCAATGCCTATGTATATGTATGATTAGGTTCCTGTATTAACAACAACATTTGAATATAATGTTTTGTTTTGATGAGTACATTTTTTAATTCATTAAGTAGTTCATGATAGGTCTCCCGATCACCCCTGACATCTTGTTACCAACATTTTAAACACAACCCTTTTTAGGGACTATTTATCATAATTAATTTACTATGTGATGTCATCAGTGATGTGATCAATGGTATTTGTTTAACCATAATGTCCCCTTAAAAAAAAATGTTCACTGAATTTCATGGGTTTTTATCAGTACACCCTAATTTGCTACAACTTCCTAATATCATACTTACCCCCATTATAGCAGCATTTTAGGCCGATTTAGAAAGTGTCATCTTAAAACTGATCCATACCCCACCTTCTAGCAACATTTTTAACACTTCTATAAACTTTCTGTAACTTTTTGCACCGTTTTTTTGTCGGCCCACGGTCACGAACGTCTGATGTCATCATAGACTTTTTGGACAGTGTCACGTGACCATGTGTGCATGCCATCATGATGTATTTGTGAAGGGGTCCATGCTTCCCAAACGGGTCTGTGCTTGGCAAACAGTTATAACTACATTTTCAGCTGATCTAAGAAGTGTAAAGCTGAAAATGTACCTTTACACGGCTCCTAGACCTATTCTTATTTATTTTCCATATGGAGTCCAGTAGGGAGCACATTCTTGGAGGAATATTAGCACAATTGCTATTTAACTTCATAAATGCTATCCTCCATGGCCATAACTCATCCCCAGGAGCCACCACCACCAGCTGGAGGGTCTGCACAACTAAAAAAGCTAATGATGCACAAAAGAATCAAAAGGACCAGGAAGATGAGATAGAGGAAATGCCTACCTCCAGCACCCAGAGAGAATCAGGGTGTGGTGGTTCTTTACCACCGTTGGGGGTCTACCGAAGGCTAAGACTACCAAAGTGAAATGCACTGAGTGTGAGTGCAATGTTGTACTCAGTCATGGACAACCTGGGCAGTACTCCTACGGGACCCACTCTATGTGCGGCTGCACCAAATCCAACTACCGGTAGGCTCTCAAAAAGGCTGTTCCTTTTTCAGCAAGTGGTAGGCTGTCTTCCTCTACCTCGTCTTTCTCAGAAAGTGCTGCCACCACACAGGCTACTCCTGTGGGGCACAAAATCCCACATGTTACCTTGCAAGCCATAAAAGAGGCTGTTGATCCATGTATAGCAACATTTTAGGCTGATCAAGGAAGTTTCAACTTAAACTGTGCCCTTCCCTACCGCCTGCCAACATTTTTAACACTTCTATATACTTTCTGCAACTGTTTGCACCTTTTTTGTCCGCCGACATTCGTACATTTCTGAAGTCATTGCAGACTTTCCGGACAGTGTCACGTGACCACGTGTGAGTGGTGTCATGACGTGTTCGTGAAGGGGTCTGTGCTTGATGAACACTTCAAAACTGGAATTTCAGCCGATCTAAGAAGTTTAAAGCTGAAAATGTACCTTTAGACAGCTCCTAGACCTATTCTTACTGATTTACCATCTGCAATCCAGAAGAGAGCACATACTTGGAAGAATATTAGCACAACTGCTATTTAATTTCATAAATGGCATCATCCATGGACATCTCTCATCCCCATGAGCCCCAACCACCAACACCACCACCACCACCAGCTGGAGGGTATGGACAACAAAGAAAGTGTAATGATGCACAAAAGAATCAAGAGCACCAGGAAGATGAGAATCATGGGTGTTGTGGTTATTTACTACCATTGGGGGTGTTGAAGGCATATAGCTCTGCGCGCACACTCCAGAGTAAATACAACCCACCAAGGAATAAAGCCAAGTTTTGCAAGGATAACAAGGTTTTACGCGTACAAAATACAAATGTCAGCAAAGGACTCTGTGGGTATGGCGGGGGTGCAATAGTCGTGTGATATAAGGTGTCCACCTCATCCCCATGACCATGATATATTGCGAGCATATGATATTTAGGGTCATCATTTGGCTCTGTTTGTATTTCAACTTCCTGTGTACCACGAGGCACCTTCTTTTTATTACTATTCACAATTGTCACCATCATCATTGCACTATTAGGTATGACTTTGGCACAACAACGGAGACCCAACTGGCACACGCAAAAAATCACAAAAATGAACACGATGATAGGAATCAGCATCTTTACAGTCGTTACAAGCCATGATGATACCCAGCCGAATGCCATGTTTACCCAATCATCTACTTTTATTCCTGCTTCCCTCTTCATTTTTAATCTGAGTTCATGCACCGCTGCCATTACGTGTGATAATGTCCCATTTTCAGCTTCTGTAGAAGGTGCGAATGTGCAACATGAACTCTCAATCTTTTTGCAGACCCCGCCCTCCATAGCAGTGAGGGGATCGAGGATATAACGATGTTGCATTGTCATTAGCCGAAGTGCTCTAATTTCCTCCTTGATGACGTTGAACCCTTCTTCGGTGTCATTTGCTAACTGGATCAGTTCTCAGCAGATGATCTGGAGCCACTTGGCATTAGCCATGGTTTGGATGCTGGGCACGAGAGATGCAAAAAATGTCTCTGCTGACCTGAAAAGCTTATATTCATTGGGTATGTGTGCAAGAAGATTAGAGGAGTCTTGGGACAAGTAATTGGAGGACCGCTTCTGGCGGATCAGTGGGTCATGGCGCATCTCTTCTGGGAGGATACAGAATTCTAGGGGTGACACAGTAGGAATTATTTCTGTTGTCTCAGGTGTTGCTTGTCGTTCATCAGGCATTGGTCCCCCATTTAGGTGATCCTCGGGCACTACTAAAAGGGCTGAATGCAGTGTTGCAAGTGAACAGTAGCACCTTCATAATGACGGGAGGTACAATTACACCTTTTTGCCACAGACCCAGGGGTAGTCTATCAGGACTGCAGTTCCTTTTCGGAGGTCTGGAATGAGCAGTGTTCTGTTGCATTGTTTGTTAAACCCCACAGAAACAGTCCCTTCTCTGTAGAAACAAAGTTCATAACTTTCTTCTTGTATTTTTACTGGCTTTTCAATTGCGGTAACCCATGTCAGTTTTGTAACATGTTCTCTCCATATTCGCGCCCATGTTTTGTCTGCAAAGGCCAATGTTTCTTTGGAATAACCTTGGAGTCCTTCTGCTTTACACATGAAAGTTGCTTTTTGCCACTTGTTCTCTGTGAAACTTGTTCCTAGTATGGCAGTAAGGGTTCCGTGAAGCATTTGGGATCGGTGGAGCCCCCCTTGCATTTGCGGATGTCCAGATCAAGGATTTTTAGCTTTATGCTGTGTGCCTGAAAGGTGTCCTTTATCCTACAAAGTGCAAGGTGGATGAGACATTGGGGCTTATTCCAAGTATGCTAGTCTGGAAACAACGGTACCGCTAAGCTTACTGGCACTGTTTTTTCTGGACCGGCATACTACGAGACTGTCTGCTGGAGCTGCTGTGCTAGACAGGGCAGACCCTGCTGGACACAGTGGCCATGGTAGGCAGATGTCCAAGAAGCACTGGCACCATTAATAATGGTGCCGGTGCTTACGTGGTCATCATTCCCATGGAGTCCTATCAGACTCCATGGGAATGGGGACTTACAATTTACCGGCTCCTGACTTTACGGAATGCCGGGGTTGAAATACTGTTTCCGGAAAGTCCAGCACCGGTAAATATTTTTTGGTATGGTGGCATAAGATGCTCTCCATGTGCCTGTACTGGTGACAGGGGCATGTGCATGCATCGACCAGTCACTATTTCGTGGGAGGACAGGTGGTGGTCCTTGTTAGGTGGTGTGCGTAGCTGAAACCGTGCCAGGGGCAGGCAGTGCACCCACATTTTCTTTAGTGTGTTGCATAGTTAGGATAATCTACTCTTGAGGAGTCCATTTATTTTCTCCACCATTCCATTCGCTTGTGGGTGGTAAATTGAGCGCATCTTGTGTTTTATCCCTAAGAGGGATATTACCTCTTTAAACATTTCATTGAAGAAGTGTGTTCCATTATCCGACTATATGACCTCACACACTCCACATCGGGGGAATACTTCAACCTAAGGGGAATAGTAGGTTGACAGGCAAACCTTCGTAGTAGAGTAGAGGGGCTCATACTACTTTTCCACTTATCTTGACATCTAAATCTTCCATATATGGAACCGTTACCACAGCCACCAGAGAATCCCTGCATGTCGAAAGTTTGTCCTGATAACGGGAAGTCCCCTTTGCAAATGCATGGCTTTTCCGTCCCTGAGTCCACCATGAAGAATTTCTTAATAACTGTCTCTGACCCCACCAGTGCTTCATGAACTGGATGCAAGGCCTTTGATAGCACTGGACATGCAAGTGCTCTCTGTGGGCTGTCCTAGTCGGGATGGGTGTCTGTTCCCAGGCAAGCAAAAGGGTTCCCCCCATTACACAGGCACCTTGATAGGGTGCTTCTGCACTGTTCAGAGCAGTGTCAAAAGGGTGTCTATTCCCCCCAACCTGAGAAGTAGGACGGTTCTGTTGTGTTTGCATTGTGTGAGGTGGGTGGCGATAGGTGGCGGGGCCGGGCATTGGAGGAGGTAGCTGGGTGTATGCTTGGTGTATGTTGGATGGGTTCATTATTGACCTGTTGGCTGGCCCCTGTGGACTACCGGGGTGGGGGTTCCCATACTGTTGTTGATTGTAGTACATTTGGTTATATGGGTAGTTCCCTCCATGCCTGCTGCAGCATTCCCAGGCAAAATGCCCCACCTCCTGCATTACCAACACTGCCCTTGTCTACCTCTTTTTTGCCCCTGGCTTCCGAATCCCCCTTCTCTTTGCCCTCTGGACCCACCTCGTCCTCTTGTCGGCCTTCCTTGCCATTGGGGTCCTGCATATTGTTGATTTCCTCCCACTGTTCCTGCCCGTTATTTGCCCACGCAGCAGCCATCCTCGCCTGTGTGGAGACGGAGGCACATCCCTCTTCTCCCATCTGTTCTGGGGGCAGTACTACTGATACCACTGCTACATTTACTAGTTTGTTTCATACTAGTTTTGTTTCCTCTGCCTGCCTTCTTTGTATAGTTTCCTTTTCTGTCTCTTTGATCCTCCTACAATGATGTACTATGATGCTTTGAATTACGGGCCAACCTTTCGCTTCTATCCATGCTATTTTATCTACAGCCTTCTGTACTTCCTTTGGGAGTCCCCGCTTTATGAAAAAATAGAATAAGGATGTTGATTGGTCCCAAGCGGTGCCCGTTTCTGTCCTCCACATTTCTTGGACCCAAAGAATGAACTGTGTAGTGTCTTCCTCATCTCCAAAGGTACATTGCATTATGGAGTGTAAATCGGGAGTGTCTTGTGTGCTCTGATATTGGGTGTCATTACTTATTGTCACTCCCGGGTACCCTCCTTTCACCCACTCCAATTCTGCCTTATCTCCTTCCGTAAATACTAGCAAGCTCTTATTATCTGCTATGGCTAGGGACACCCCCGTGGTGTGTTTCTCAAAGGCATAAATCCATTTACCTGTGTCTGCCATAAGTGGGGTAGAGGGATTTGAGGAGGTTGTTTTTGTCCATCTGTGACCATGGAACATAATCAGGCCGACCTGCTCCTTTGTGGATCAGGGGCATTTGTAATTTTGATTTTACTTTCCCACTTTTTGCTCCACTCCCTTTCTTTTTGGATAGAGCCATTCTCCTGAACCATTCTCGCAACCTCCCTTCCCACGTCCCTTCCACCCTTGGTGTTGTCAGGTGTACTTGCTGAACCCCTAGCAGTGCACCTTCTTCCCCATCATCAAAGTCACTCCAGTACTCCTCATCTCTCACTGATCCCACATTTTCATATCCTAAACTATTTGTTTCTCCTTCTATTTTTACTCGCACCTCCCATATGGGGGTGCTATGGGATCGGAACAGAAAATCTTCTGATTTCCACTCGTCCTCCTGCAGGGGAGGAGGAGTGGCTGTGGGTAGTGCTCCACCCATTGATCCTCTCACCGCTTCACAGGCCACTCGTAATCTAGCCAATACTGTACAGGTGGAGGATATTGCTACTTCTATGTCTCTAGTGCTCACTCTGGTGTGGGTGGGTTTGGTTGTTGGAAGGTCATATGGTGGGGGCGGTGCTGTGCTCAGGGTAGCTTGGGCACTTCCCCCGACACCATTCTGGTGGGCTTGTTAATAATGGTACATTTTCTTTGGTTGCCCCTCTCCCTTCTCCTCCTCTCCCATGTTCCCCCATTGTCAGGTTTCCCGAGGTTATTTCTCTTTTCTGTAGGATGGGTGTTTCTTCAATCAATCATCCACCACAAAGCAAGTATTTCACTTCGATTGTGTAAGGGATTCCCCTTTTACCTGGCAGTCAGGTATGTCGAAATGTGGTGTAAGGCACCCTTATTGAAGGACCCTTCCTCTGGCCAGGAGTAGGGCATTCCTTCCCCCTTTGTTTCCGTCACCCACTGGCTGTGGTATTTCTTAAATGTATTACTATACCGGGGCAGGCTTTTACATATATGAGTTAAGGGTGTGTCTGTCTGAATTGTGAGGCACAATTATTTCTCAGGCAATATATTTTTTTCCTGTCCGTCTATATCGTCTGGGCTAAAGAGCCAGTCTCTTTGGATTGGTTACATATATGTTTGAACCGCCAGACAATGTAAACACAATTGCTTTTTAGAACATGAAAACAAACATATACTTTGACAAACGTTTTTTCTTCCCTTTGGAGCGTCCCCACACCTCTCCTACACACTTTTCATTCACACCATACCCGCCACTCGTGGCCCTACTCCCTACATATGAAAAAAGACACTGAAAATAATAAGCTAAAATAAGCTAAAAAAATAACCACTACTTTTTCCCCCCAAGCCCTCTAATTATATGGGGCTCCTAATATTTCACTGTATTCATATTTCCCTGCACTGGCTGGGACAATGCACCGTGGATGCCACCTTCTACCCCCACTAAAAAATGGCCATACAAACTTCCACAATCAACTAATCAATCTTCCCATTCACATCCAGTCACTGTGTGTTCCACTATATTATATTGCTCCATTCTCAAATCCCAACATTGTTATCCTTTGCAGTCTATATTCATGTGTCCGTGTTCTTCCGAAAGCCTCAGATCGTAGTTAATCCACAACACGTCTGGGCCTCTCCCTTGGCCCGTACGTCCTTTGGTCCTACGAGCAGGTGGGATTTTCGTAAAGCCGGCACCCACAAGGACCACTTCTGCTGCATACGTGTTTTGGGGGACTGGTCAGCTGTAGGTGGGCACTGCTTTTCTGGAGAGGCCCCTGGATATCGCTGCAAGTATGGGGGCTAAGAAAACCCATCACAGGGGTCACAAAAGGATGCATATACCTCTGTGGGCACACTCCAGAGTAAATACAACCTACTAGGGAATAAAGCAAGGATAGCAAGGTTTTACTCGTACAAAATACAAGTGTCAGCAAAGGACTCCGCTACCCGAGAGTGCTCTGGTCTCACATCAGTAAACCTGGGGTTATAAACAGAAAACAAGTCATAGCTATGTAAGAAATGTTGGTGCTCCCGATTGGAGGCACCTTATACATGAGCTCACTCTATAGGGGATGCCAAGCACTTATTGGCTGGCTCTTTGTCGATTTGGCTCCACTTGGCTCAGCTGGGCTCGTCCTCTCAGTGAAGGTCAGGGCACACATATGGTACAATATATCTAATATAAGCTAAACAACATAACCCGGTTATTTATCCATTATGGCAGGCACCTGGGCATCACAGGAAAAGGGTGCCAGGGAGAGGGGAGGATAAAATACAGTCACACTGACCCTACATTCAGGGCTTTGTTAATACCGTAGTTCCCGCACCCAAGGTCTTCCCCCTGAGGTTTGATCTGTCGTTTACCCTTCCCGGTACCTCATGTTACAAGGGACATGTGTTGCTATTGGAGAGATATACAGTCGTGCAGGCTTTAGATCTGTGGTGGGTACCTCTATGGGGGTTAAGGCCTGGGGGTCGGGTTGGTGAAGTGTGGTCGGCTTGGGATGAGCTGGGTGGGGGTCAGAGGCCCAATGGCAGTTTAGTGGAGATGGATGGACACAGCGCTGGAGCCTGGTAATGTCTCACGCTCTTTGCAGGGCTCATTCGTGGAAGCGATACTAGATATTTGTAACAATAAAGGTGAAGGAGGGAAATGGTCTTCCGTGGAAACAGGGCTCATGCGGAGCAGGCTTAGTGTTCGGATATTGAGTTAAGCACATCTGTGTGAACTCAAGATGCATGTATCGCAAGCCATCCGCGTGTCTTTTCTTGGCTTAATACAAAATGCAGTTGCGGGACAGGCACAGGGCTAGCACTATTTGCCCACTTCTGTGTGCTACAGTGTCCCTGTGTTAGGGGGCGACTCCCCTCGTGTAGGTTATATTGCTTTGTATGGGGTTCGCCTAACTTGGAAGCACCTAAGGGGGTGGGATAGGCTCATTTCCATCCCAACAGTGTATCAAAGGCTAAGGCTACCAAGGTAAAATGCACTGAGTGCAATGGTGTACTCAGTCATGGACAACCTGGGCAGTACTCCTACGGGACCCCCTCCATGCTTGGCCTCACCAAATCCAACCATCGGGAGGTTGTTAAAGGCTGTTCCTTTCTCAGGAAGTAGTAGGCTGTCTTCCTCTGACTCATCTTTCTCAACCAATGCTACCACCACACAGGCTACTCCCGTGGGGCACAAAATCCCATAAGCTACATTGCAAGCCATAAAAGAGGCTGCTGATACATATTACTTTTTCATTTTTTATTTAGTTGTTCATTTATAAGACGCTTAATACCAGTGAGTGGTTTCTAAGTGTGAGATTGGGATTCGAAGGTGTGTTGGACTGCGTTGTCTTGCTTCCAAGACAAACATGTTGCCCCTTAGCTCTCCTTCTTCCCCAATCAACCATATCCTTCCAAAACAACAGTATTCCTCTGTATTTAAAATTTGACTTTTCACAATTACAACATCAAACAACGCACATTTTTCAAAAAAAGAAGAAAGAAGCTGTCATCATCATTCTATCCAGTATAAGGCCTAACTATAAACTGAATTTTATAAAATGCAACTCGTCTAATAATTTTAGAAGCTTCAATGACAAGGAGACTTCCACCCCCGTAGAGCAGATAGTTCTAACCAGAATTCTTCGGTTTTAAGCCGATCAACATGATGTACAAACCATGTAAAATATCTGCACCTCAGAGCCTCCGTAAATGTACATTTGATCAATCGATGTTGTAAATCTTGTGGAACTCCTTCTCTACAAAGATCACAGTTTCACTCCTGAGGATCTAATTCCTTTGAATTTCTTTGGTTTTAATCAAATTTAATTGGACCCTCAAGAGTTCAGCACTCCATCTGGGGTTAGGATATCTTCTTATATATGGTAAAACATAGCTTCTCGATTTATAACAGATGGCAACATTTTTAAAAATCTTCAGAGAAGGATGCTCTTGTTAGGATCCAATCCATCATCATCAATTAACGTTTAACCTTATCTGGGTTATCAATCAATGTTGTCTCTGTTTCATCGCAAGTTGTTCGAATATTTCAAGAATCCTGTTTCAAAAATCATTAAATACTCGCAGTGTTCTAAATTCAACAAATATCTTATGACCTCACAGATCTGTAAAGTGTGAGAATTTACCAATTCAAGTGGGCACCTAAAGATTGTAGACCGAGTTGATATTGTAAACGGGCAATTGGCAAAGACAGTGTGAGAGACAAAACTTTCTTCCATATCCGGCCATCCATGCGAAGCCAGTTTAGTTTGCGTGTGTAACAATGTATTTCCATTCCATTCAGAATAATCAGAATCACTTTTCCCTTATAAAATGTAATGAAAGCTTTTGATAGATCAATCAAACATGTATAAATGGGTTTAGCTGCTTCCTTCCTGCTTTTATCATTAATGACACTCAATACCAAACAATTTAGTATTGTCAAGAGTCCTTTAAGAAATCCAATTTGAAGCTTCGATGGAATTTCTTTGGGTTCAGCCTAGTCTTCTAGCTTGTTTAAAATAATGCAAGAAAATATGTTACTCTCTGAGTCTAACAGGGCTATAGGGTGATAGTTGACTGGATCTGCCCTATCGCTCTTCTTATAAATGGGAATGATAATCGCCCGGCTCCATGAGTCCGAGCTTTTTTGAGTATTCACAATATTCTTACAGGATTTTTGTCCAGCCTATTACATCTTTCTTCAAGATCATATTTGTTAAACCGTTACGGCCCGCTGATCTCGATCTGGAGGCACCATTAATTAATCTTTCAATTATTTCCATATCTATATGGAGCTTCCATTTTACCTCCTTAGGTACCACCAAGGGATCTATCACTGATTCTTTCAATACTTTGCTAAAATGATTTAGCCAATCCTCTTCTGTTACCATACCAGACTGCTGCGCCCCTTGCGTGAGAGTCTCGTCATTCACTATTGTCTAGAAGTTTCTTGCATTAGTTGGCATAACTGCTTCTAACATCAGCTGGCCATCTCGCACACTACGCCTGAATCTATGTTCACAAGACCAATTTTGATATGCGTTATGGAGTTCCTTCTTCTTTTGGAGAAGAGAACAATCCAAGAGGCCTGCTTTCTTTAAGGCATGTAACTCCCTATTAAGGGCCTTCTTCTTCAGATGAGTCTCCTCATCAAACTTATGTAGATGTGTATCTGATCCACGGTGAAACCTGGATCTGAGCGGCTCTATATCCCATAGGAACTCCACAAAAACTTCCCTTTGAAAATAAGCAATGCACATCTGTTTTGGTCCCGATCTGCACAATTTCCTTACATTTTGTGTTCAGCAAGGAGCCTTCCCCTGTAGTACTCTTTATATACTGCAACACACCACTCTGCTGGCGGAGCAATTTTGAAGAGCTTTCAAGGCTGTAATCAAGGAGCATGAGAAACACTGCCCCCTACCTTAGATTTAGGGCAAACCCAACATATTCCCCTGTCGACCTGCCCCTCCATATCTGTGGTTGGTGCCCATTTCCTCACTTCCCTCCCCCACCTAACTACCTGGCCTCTCCTGCAAAAATACTAAATAAAAAAACACAAAAAATGGTTCCTTTAGGAACCACCTTTCACAGTTAAAAAATAGAACTAAGAAATAAGCTTATAGACTTTACACATTTCAGTAGTTAGGCTCAATAAGCTTCTCTAACAATTCCATGAACATTTTGTACTATGCTAATGGACATAATGGACAATTATATACTAGAGAAAAAGAAAAAAGCACAGAAACAATGTTCTGTGGCAAATCATTTTCTCTAGGATAGAATAAAGACCATAATCCATGGACCTTCATGACTATCTGTGGTCTCTGCCGTCCCCTTCCAGGCCATGCATCATTAAAAGTCCCGGTTGCACGATCATACCATCTTACATGACAGCACTTCTACCCTTGTTACTGTTGTGTTTATAACACTCCCTCATTGCCTGCTTTCAAACACCTCTATCCACCAATCACTTCCAAAAACTCTACATATAACCCTATCAACATATTAAACTTCCACACCAACTGCCACTTAACAATGTTCTAGAAATCCTTTGCATCTGCATTTCCCTTTTTTATCCAAATCAAATTGTACACACTGCTGCTATAGATGCACATATGCATTGTGCAGTGAGACAAGTGCATGAATGGAAAGGAGAGTAGGGATTGCCAAGTGCTGATAGGAGCCCAGAAGGAAAATGCCAAGGTGGGAGGGCACTGACTAACTGCTGGAGCAGTGGAGTCACAACGGGCGGGTACACAGCAGGCAGGCGGTTGACCCACAAGGGCAGTGCTGAAGAGGGAGAGCTGTACTGGAACAGGTGAGGCTTAATAGGAACCAGGCCATCAGTCTCAGTGCCAATGGTATCAGTTAGCAGAGAAGAGATTAAGTGATACAGGAATACAAAAGCACAGTTTTTAGAATTTAAGAAGTCCAGCTCAAGTCTAAGAGGACCAAGAAGGCTGTTCCAAAGAGAGGCACCTGCTGAAGAGAGAGACATGCCTCCCACTCTCTAGTTCGAAAAAGTTTTGACAAGCAGAGAATTAGAGTTAGAGGAGCAGACGACTTTAGCCAGGGAGTATTTAGGGAGACAAAGTTGGAGATAGCATAGACCCAGGCCCCAGAAAGCCTTGTCAATAATACAGAGGATCTTTATTTTCATCCTTGCAGCCACCAGGAGCCAATGTACACATTGTAGGGTGGCAGCAATATGATCCCTGGCCTTCAGAACAATGATAGTCTTGCAGCCTTATTCCGAATTAGCCGAAGTGGGCATAAACAACAAAGGGGAAGGTTGAGGAAGAAATTGTTGCAGTAGTCCAGCTGACAGAGGACCGGGGCTCTAGAAACGTTGAGCGTCTAGGTGAAGGTGAGAAACAGTAGAATGGCTGTAAGGGGGTGAATCTTAAAGTGGGCCTTCTTTACAAGCTAACTTTGCCCCCCCCCCGGACGAATCCTCAACAATCTTTGCAAATAAAGTATATGGCCCCCTTTGAATGATTTTGCAAAGGTTGGTGCAGTTTCGTTCAGGGTGGGGGGAAGTTATAAGGGGGTCCCAAAATGTATGGAAATCCTCATAGACGCAATGGAAAAAAGATTTGCTAGCCCCTAAAGCCCAAACCTTTTGCCAGATTTTCACCAAATTTGCACTATAAGCAGCGGGTTGGTGCCAAAAGCGTGTTTTTGTAAATTTGGTGTTAATTCATCCAGTAGTTTTTTTTTAAATTGCCAAAAAGTAGGTAAAATCTGTTAGTGATATCTGGGTCCGGTCCGTGGACTAACTTCACGATTCGTACGTGCTGGCCGATTCGATGTTCAAAAGCTTGAGCTGGCAGATATTACAATTTTCTATGAAAATCCACTTTTAAGGTTAAAGTTAGTTTTCTAAGGGATGAAAGGACATCTTTCATTTGATGTCACACTCTCTATGGTTCAGGAACCATGAGTGTCTGCATTATCAGTGAGGCGCACAGCAGATTGGTGTGAGGCTAGGGAAGCAGTGAGGGCAACGCAATGCTGATCTGGACTCTGCACCCAGAGGCTTTCCTGAACCATAGAGAGTGTGACATCAAATGAAAGATGCCAATTCATCCCTTTGAAAACTAACTTTAACCTTAAAAGGGGATTTTCATCGAAAATTGTAATATCTGCTAGCTCCCCAATCCACTTGCTTTTCACATTTGCTCCACCATACCCAATATGATCCGGTAATCCTGACCTGGCAGCACAGTGCAATGGTGAGGCCTTTCTGGCTCCTCACTGGCTCTACATTGGACACTGGGTTCATAAAGGTGAATTTCAGGATACGGAAGGGGAGAGTGATGGAGAACGCCCCACCTGGGGTTAAGTAGTTCTGCTGGCTTTTACATAATGTATATACTTCAGCTTGTTTATCAGTGAGTCCAGTGTTACCCTAGATCGTTGGTGTTTGTTCTCTTACTGTCTGTATTCTCTTCTGCTCTGGATGTGTGTTCTTTTTAATCCTCCCTTTCTTATGGCCTCCGCAATGGGGAGGACCCCGAATGGTGAGGCGTTATTCAAGACTCTCTGTCTTTTAGCAACCCCTTACAAATGTTCAACCTCTGGGATTGAACCTGGATGCATTCTGGTAGTGGTGCCCCTCCAAACAGTGTTATGCTAAATCCGAGATCAGTAGTGGCAAAATTGTGACTGTGATTTGGAATGTGTAGAGTTTAAATTGACCAGTCATAGTATTGACACTGTAGTTATGGATAGGTTGGCTTTCCCATAGGATAAGCAGTTTTTGTGCAGTTTATAACTTTGACACAGTTTGAAAAATACACACAACCAGCTTTGCAAATAAAAATATAGACACGACTGAATTATTTTGGAGATTTTAGTTTGATTTTTTTTATCAAGGGGCGACAAAGTTCTAGGGTGGTCCCAAAACATTTGAAATCTTCCATGAATTTGGACCCATTATCCAGGAGAAAGCAGCTGTGCAATGTGCAGCTTCTAGCCCCTCGGCCTCCTCCTCAGCTCCAGCAAGGTAAGCCATCCGGGCTCTTGAAAGAATCTTTTTACAACATCCCTCTGAATTTATGATGAAGTGGGGGTCTTAATGAAAAAGCATTCTGCAATTGCTGTGTTCTTTGGTGGTGCATGCGACACAGACCGCAATTGGAGCAGTTTGTTCTGTAAGGCTTGTGCAGCATAGTGGCTGCCTCACAGATGTAGCCGCTCTGCCTGAGATGAGAAAAAGTGCTTCTAAAATGTATTTTACAACTTCTCCTGGGATTATACCACTCTCCAAGATGGCCACTCCAGCGTCGACTTGTGGAGTCTTCCTTTGTCTGCAGCCTGGCCCCTTGTGATTGGCTACAGTCATCTTCTTCTGCCAATCAGGGGCACTGGGAGCTGGGAGCCGGCACCAGCAACAGAGGCCCACATCTAAGGCCCTGGCTGGGCTGTGGATTCCTACATTGTCTAGGTCAGGCAATCCATCATGATACTGGGGTCATCTTTATGCACCCTCGGACTATGGCATCCCCCCCTTCCTTACATCACAAGACTGCTGTTTGCTGCATTGCCTGGCCACCTCTGCTCTGATCCTGTGCCTTGCCACTGACATTGCCAATATTCTATGCGAGGTGGCGATTCTCGCCTTTACTACTTGCTTACAACTTTTGCTCTGTATTCCCTCCATGCTCCCACTGCCTTTACTCTGTACTGATGTGCTGCATTAGCCTTGTCTGAAAATCAATTTGATGTGTTTTGTGTCTCCCATTTAAAAATCATAGTTAGCTCAGCCCTCATACTACACTGTTTTGTATCTTTCATTTAGAAATAAATGTGATGTGTTTTGTGTCTGCCATTTGATAATAGATTTTAGGCCATTTAAAATTGAAGTTAGGTGTTCATGTGTCTGCCATTTGAAAATCAAAGTTTGGTGTTTTGTGTCTGGTTTGCTCCCTCTCACATCCCTTTGCTCTAACTGCTTCTTCCCAGCCCTTTTGTGTACTTCCTTGTGTGCTTAGCCCACTCTTGTCAACTCCCTCCCCTGTGCCTCAGCTTCTCAGCCTGGTTACGTGTACCATGCTGTACCTCCTCACAATGGTGCTCTCTATCTCTCCTATCTTCTCTAACTGCTTCTCTATCTCCTATCCTTCACCGCTCACTAAGTCTGGCAGGAAGAAACCTAGGAAGGACACACTTGGCTCCAACCCACACCTTCCTATCGCTGACACCTACGTCAGTGCTTCCGCCAGAAAGACTCTTACCAACATCCTATTTGTCATTCCTTCTCTGACCTATGGACGCTACTTATGGTCACTCTGCCCTCTCCCTGCTCTTCCTCACACATCAATGGTGGCACCAGATGGGAGGTCCTTCTTGCCTTATTCGACCTCCAGGGTCATGATAAATGTCTATCGAAATGCTACCGTTTTGGTACAAGGGCCTCAACCCAACCTCCTTCTTTTTGATAGGCTCCTCCCTCGCCTTATCAACTTTCCACCTTCCTCCTCACTGGCTTGCTTGCCATCTACCCTTATGACCACTATGGCTCCTTTGCCTGGTAGGACCACTCTGGCTCCCACGCCCACACTCTCTGTGCAGACAATCTCATCAACCTCTCCCACGTTGGTTCCCTTGCAACCCACTGTCGACACATCTGGGGTTCCCTTGCACCCTGCGGGCGCTCCAGCACCCTTGCCTGCACTCTCCTCACTAACATCCTTGTCATCGTCGATCCCCTTTCCCTTCTACTACCTCTATCTCACAGGCCTCTGTCCCCTGCACACCCCCTTGTAAGTCTCTCAGAGATGGCAAACAGCTCCACATTTCCACGCTTAACTCTCACTCTGATGTCAAGCACTCCTCTGACATCTGTCACCCCCTTCAAAACCTGGACCTTGATGTTCTTGATCTCACCGAGACATGGTTTAAGAACAGCTATGTCATGAGTTTTGACACTCTTCTCTCTGATGGCTTCAAGATCCTCTCTGAGCCCAGACCCAACAGGCAAGGAGGAGGAGTAGCCCTAATCTTTCCTGAGTGGATCCCTGTTTCCATCATTCCCACTCAGCCCTATTCTTCCTTTGAATGCCTGGTCTGCCACCTTCTATTGGCAGCCAGGCCAGCCCACCGTCTTCCTCTCTGAATGGGCTGACCTGGCATCTTCTCTCATTTCCTTCTCCTCACAACTCCTCTTGCTGGAGGATCTTAACATCCATCTTGGTTCTCCCGACTCTTCAGGACCTTTCCGCAACCTATGCAGCTCTCTCTTTCTCTCAATTCTATCCTCTGGTCCGATGCACACTGCTGGCCACACCTTGAAAGCTTTCATCTCCACAGACATCCCTCTCTCTATCCCTCTCACTACCCCACTCTCCTGGACTGATCACTCTCTTCTCGCTTCTCACTTGAAGCTTGCTGCACCTCTAGCACTGGCACTCCCTGCATTGTCTCCCACCATCAAGGTCACGCGATCCATGAAAAGAGTGTCAGTGACCGCCGTTGCCTCTACCTACTCTCCTCCTCCTACTCTTGTGGCTGACTCCCACCCTGACACTGCCCATCTAACTTTCACCTTTCCATTTCCAACACTCTCGACATCCTCTCCCCTGTCATGAGGGTTCAACTGAAGCCTGCCAAAAAGTGCACCTCTTGGTACGACTCTGATTTGGCTGACCTTAAACGCAAGTGCATGGCAGCGAAACGGAAATGGGGATCTTCAGGTGCATTCTCTGACATACTGGCCTGCTGCCTTCTGCAAAGGCACTACAGATACTGAATCCGGTCCAGGAAAAGAGTCCATATTCAAGCCTGCATCTCTGCGGCATCCAACAACACTGCTGAACTCTTTAAAGTCTGCAAGGAACTTGCCAACCCTACTGCAGTCTCATCCTCTACTGCAACCACCCATGCCCTTTGCTCGGCCCTGCCTGCACACTTCACTGCCAAAACACAGGAAATCCTGTCCTCTCTCCCCTCTGCATCCACTCATGCACCATTATTCCTTGGGCCCCCTTTGGACA
The DNA here is from genome assembly GCF_040938575.1 of Ambystoma mexicanum. Classification (NCBI taxonomy): domain Eukaryota; kingdom Metazoa; phylum Chordata; class Amphibia; order Caudata; family Ambystomatidae; genus Ambystoma; species Ambystoma mexicanum. The sequence goes on from NC_090922.1 coordinate 1,269,129,639, forward strand.
TCCCTCCCCTTCCCCTCTTCTCTCATCCCTCTCACCTGTCACACCTGAGAAGGTTTCCAGACAAGTCTGGTCTATGAAAGCCATTTCTAAACAGGTGGACACATGCCCCTCCAAAACCATCAAGGACAACATTGACTCTCTCGCTCAGGCCTTGCCAGACCTTTGCAACCTCTCCTTCATCACTGGAGTTTACCCCACTTCTCTCAAGCTCTTGTGCACCCCCTGCTCAAAAAACCCTCTGCCAACCCTTCCATTCGGGCAAACTATCGCCTGATCTCTATTACCCCTATCCTAGGCAAACTCTTGGAGAAGCTCACTATCTCTCAGTTTACCCTCCACACTGAATCTGTTGGCTGTCTACATGACCATCAGATTGGCTTTAGAGCATCCAGAGGCACGGAAACTGCTCTTCTAAACACCCCTGAAGACCTGCTCTCAAATGTTAACTCTAACTCTCCCTCTGACCTCCACCTTCTTGAGCTCTCTTCTGATCTCTTCTTACAACATCCTGATCTCCTGCCTGCATGATACGCTGGGCATCACAGAGCAGGCACTGGTGTGGCTAGTGTTCTTCCTCTCCGATCATCCTTCCAAGGTGGAACTTGGGTCCTTTCTCTCCGCTCTCACTCTCTCTACTTGTGGTGTTCTCAGGGATCTAATCTATCCCCTTGGTTCTTCAACATCTACATTGCTCCTTTGGCCCACATGATCTCTTCTTTCACCTCCAACTTCAGTGTCATGAGGATGACACACAGCTCTCTTTCAGGCTACCCTCGGCCTCATCCTCCTCCTTGCACATCCCTGACTGTCTGTCCACAATTTAGTCTTGGTGTGCTGCTAATGATCTCTGCCTTAATGCCAGTAAGACAGAGATCATCCTCATTGGGACCCCTACTCCCGCTTTCCCACTTGTACTCTGGCCGGACTCTGTTGGACCTGCACCTTCACCCACCAGTGAGGCAAAAAATCTGGGGGTCATCTTCAACTGCACTCTCTCCTTCTCTCATCACATCTCGGACATCTCTAAAAAGTCCCACTACCAGCTGCACCTCCTCGGAGGTATTCTACCTTTCCTCATTTTCACCAAGAGATTCACCCTATACAGAGCCCTGGTTCCCACTAGACTGGACTACTGCAACAGTCTCTCAATCTTCCTACTTCTACTCTCCGACCTCTTCAACTTATCCAGAACAGAACTGCAAAGCTTAACCTTAGCCTCATGCCCAGGGACAGCATCTCTCTGGTGCCAAAATCTCTCCATTGGCCTCCAGTGGTTGCAAGGATCAAGTTCAAGACCCTCTGCATAGTCCACAATGTTTACTGGGGCTGGGGGCCGCACAACCTACAATGCATTCTCCCTAAATACTCCCCTTTTAGAGACCTCCTCTTGCCCTCTTCCAACTCTCTGCGGGTGAGCCGTTTTTCCAAAGAAAGATTTGGGGTTAAAACCTTATCATGTGAAGGGGCCTCCCTCTAGAACAGCCTCCATGCCTCTCTACATCTGGAGCCAGATCTCCTCAAGTCCATCTTGAGCCAAATCTCCTCAAGTTCTGAAAACTGCTCAAGACCTTTCTCTTCTCTTCTTCTTTCTCTCTCCCTCTCCCCTGCTAACCCCCTTATCCTCCCTCCTGCTTTCCTCCCAACTCTGCTCAGTTTCGTTGACTGGTCGCCTGGTGCACCTCCATAGCCACACAGGTCCCAAGCTCCCCCGCCAGTCCGTCACTTGCCTTTCGGCCTCTGCACTCTGCCTCGCACTTCTGCACTCAGAACACGCTCCATGTGAGAGGCATCCTCTTCTGCACTTAACCCAGGCCCCTGATGGACTGTTCCCCCTCCCTTTCATTTCCAGTCTGCGCACTTGCACAACCTTGAATGTTGTAGGTCATTTTTGTCGGTCCTCCCTTTGTCTTCCTTCCCTAGCTTGGCTGCGCCTGAAACCCTTGTGCTTAGACGCATTATTGATGATGACCTATCATCATTCAATATGAATGTCGCCAGGCCTACCACAGTAGTTTATTGTTCTGCATGTCCTTTTCCCCCTCCTCCCCGTTCCTTCCCCCTATATTCCTTGTCATGCACTGACTACCTGGCAAGTCATTATGCCTAGCACAGCAGCTTATTGATTGTTTACTCTTCCTCTCTCCACTTCCCTGCCCTCCTTCCCTCCTGTCATGCACTTGCACTAGTAGAAATGCCACTAGCCTAGTCCACTAGTTCATTTTTGGTAGATCATTCAGAACTTCAAGGGCTAAGACTTTTTTCACTGTTTCCTTCCTGCCTTGAAGCGCTTTGACGCACTTCACCTGTGTATAAGTGCTTTACAAATAAACAATTACAATTACAATCGAAACAGATTTTACTTGCGGCACAGCCTACACAACTGGATGGATTTGTACCAAACTTGCGCGAGGAGCAGCAGCATCCATAATGCCATTTGTGGTCTCATCTTTGGTATTCTGGGTGTTAGTCTTAGCAGTGCATTGTAGTGGCGTGAGTTATGATTTCACAGCTTCCCATAACTGCCAAATTTCTTGGGTTTTTAGATTTTGCCTTTCAACCATAACGTTCCTTTAACAACGTTTTTGTCATTGAATTACAGTTTTTTATTAGAATAATTTAACCATAACATCCGTTGACAACGTTTTTCTTTCCACTGAATTGTTATATATCTCTAAATAAAAGTCTGTCCTGGTATTAATTCATGAGACTCTTTATAGAGGGTGATTGTGCTTACACCCTGAACAAAACACGCCTTGTACAGGTCTCTAGCTAAGGGTGATGTTTGGAATAATTTTGAATGATAATTTGGGAACATGTCCTGTTCCAAAAGAGCTCATGTTGAAGCCCACATATGAAGTGGGCAGTGCACAGGTTATTGATTCTTTCTCTAGAGTGTGTTATTGTCATTGAGTAGTGCACTGGATACATTCAGAACGTACACCTGCGGGTGACTTTTACTTGGTTTTAGACAATAGGCTTGATGGGACACGTGGCAGATGCAACACACTGCCTGGGTCTGCATCTCTGCTAGGTAGATTTCATATCAAAGGCCTACAAAATGAGGATGATTTGCCAACTGGCACTTAAGGGATTTCCCTTCCACTCTCCCATCAATGATTCCTATCCATGAATGAACTACATCATTTTTTCATAGAATTTGTTAGACATTGTTTCCAGAGTAGAAATGACTGAAGTTGCAATTTCAGACCATGCAATAGACAGAACCGAACTTTACCTGCAAGGCGTGTCCAGGCTAGATTCAGATGTTGTTTCCCTAGATAGGATGTATGTGATCTAGAGATTTTTTTTTTAAATAAGATTGACTATAGGATTCAATAATTTCTCAGACATAACCTAGGGTCAAAAAGAATTTAATTCGGCCTTGGATGCAATGAAAAGGATTTAAGAGAGGTAAAGGATGCATACGCGAAGCATTCTCAGACCATAAATGCTCAGACCATAAGGGTTATGTATGAACTGAACGTGGACCAGTTACAAGAGGAGTTGAATGGCTCATACAGTGTTGATGGCAGGACCTGATATTGGCCATGAAATGCAGGAGACAATGAGTGACACCTTGAGTTGTGACCATTTAATGGCAGAGCGAAGAGCACATGTGACTTGCAATGTGCTCATTTCTGCATCCAGGGGCGGCCCCACACTCACCTCTTTACTCATGCTACAGTGCTCCTCTGCTATGCCTCCCTTCCAGCTCCCTGAGTCCTACTGGACATTTTCATCACACAGACATCCCCCCCTCCTGAACGGACTGCTACTAGCAGGGGTGCTCAGCCTAAACTCTCTCACATTGTTTGCTGCTCCCGTCCACTTGTCCCTCATTCTTATGAAGGTTGTGGCCTGCTTCCGAAACCACTCTCACCTCTCACCATCCTGTGTGGCAGACTGTTCCAGGTATATATGGTACACAACCAAATGTCCCCCTTCCTCTTACCTCACTCTTTTCTTCATCTTTCTGACAGTGGATGCCCCTAACATACAGAGCCTGGACTTCAGGGGACTAGATCTTTCCTTCTACCAAGGTATGTGTTTGTAAATGAATGTGTAGATGGATGCATCCATGACTTAGGAAACTATTCTCCTTGCTCCTCCTTTCCATACCATGCCTATCCTGCTTTACGTCCACTTCAATTCCTGGTTGTCCTAAATCCACTATCCTTATGTGTGGTCCTGTCAGTCTGCTCCACTAGCCAAAGCTGGCATTTCCCAGGCCACAGGAGGGAGTGATGGGTAGGCACTTGCACCGAACCCCAATGTGTTGTCGACTCCTTAGTTTAGTTTATTTATTTGTAGAGCGCACCTAACCCTTGGGCAACTGGGCGCTTAGCTTACAGGTTGCAAAATACAGACAGGTTATGAAATGCACAAAATGCAAAATATATACAGGAGAAATACATACAAGAGACATACAATGTGCATAGAACATACAATGACAGTTTAGTAAATGGGACACCTTAGTAAATGTACATCAGAAACGCATTGTTCAGGCCATGGGATGCCTGTCTTGCTCATAGAGCCAGGCTTTGGTCTTATTTCTGAACGTGTAAAAAGACGGTTCTTGCCTAATGGAGAGGGGGAGGGCATTCCATTTTCTGGTCACTAGGACTGGGAAGCTGGCCCTGCCTGCACGTTGTTGTCTGAATCTGGGTATAGTAACACAGTGTCTCATGGAGGATCTAATGGGCCTTGATGATGAATGGCGAGAGATAGAGTTGGCCAGATAGATAGGTGCTTGATTAGAACGGCACTTGTGAGTAAGAGACAAGGTTTTGTAGGCTATTCTTTGGTTGATATTGAGCCATTTTAACGAGCATCTGGTTTCCGAGATATGGTGATTGTTGGGAATATTTAAGGCTGCTCGAATGGCATTATTTAGCAAGACCTGCCTTTTGTTGAGGTTATGTTGGGATGTGCCGATGTAGAGTGCATTGCAGTAATCTAATTTAGAGAGTACTAGGGCTCTAGAAAGAGTGATGCAGTTAGCTGGAGAGAGGTAAGGTCGGCAGGCTGTAATGAGCTTGCATGCATAGGTAGATGAGGAGGCTAAGGCATTAGTTTGTCTGGTTAAAGTTAATTCTGAATCTATGTAAAGCCCTAGTGTTTTCACCACCTTGGCGACTTTAATGAAGTTGCCATCGATGTTGAAAGACGAGAATGAGGCATTTAGGTTTTTCAGGTTGGCTGGCGAGCCCATAAGGAGCAACTCTGTCTTATCGTCTCTCTACACCCCCGGTAACAGGTAAACCATCCACCTCTGACAACTGAGTTGAGTAGTCCCAGTTCGCTCCACTCACTCATGAATCCCAGGCATTCCTGTTGGTGGTGCTGGACCATGGGTGGGCCTCACTCCTTCGTACCTGTGAGGGAAGTGGTCATGCCTGGGGCCCTAGAACGTGTTAACCTTTACCCCTTGTGCAAAACCTGGTTAGTTTAGTCCACTTACTGGCAACCATGTTGATGGACTAGAATGTGACCCTTCAGTAGTCAGCTAATCAGTTTGCTGTGGTCAACTGAGACCTTGATGCCATGAGGTGAGACAATAGCCCTCTTATGTCTTCCATCAGAACACTACAAGACCTAGTAGGGGAATACCCTGTAAATTCAAAGGAGGGTGTATTCGGCTGCTACCCCCCCCCAGCAGAGGGCAGACCCCAATGTGCATCAGTTCTACTTTCAACATTCTTCTACCAGAAAAGATTCCAAAGGGACCAGAGCAAATATTTAATATTTCTGTCTCATTTCCTCATGAAACCATTAAATTTCACTACCAATAAGTTTCCATTATCTCTAACTGGTGTTCTAGGTATGGCACGTGCTGTGACCTTGCTTATCACAGAGAGAACCCTCCTTCTCAGCTATGTTGCATTCAAAATTGCTTTTAAGAAAATGTTTATAAGATGCTTCACCCCACATGATAAATATTTGGAAATGTTAAGTCTTAAACAGAGATCTTGAGATCTAGTAACTTACATTATGCACTTTCAGTAGTTCCTTACTGAGGTCAGCTGATCCACAGACTTTCAATGCACCCTGTTCTATCATGGGTTGTGGGAGGAACTGCAGGACACTTTGGTACAGGTCCGCCTATCCATGACATCACTTGAAGAGCTGTTTAAGTGGGTACACATATCTCAAGAAGAATGACAGAGGAGTAGAGAATGGAACCTTTGCATGATTTTCTGCAAATATGGGCATTGCCTATGAGACTGGCATCTCTACAGATTTGTAAACGATCTTGCTCAGAAGTGAAGGCGAGAGAGTTTTCAAACATGGGTTAGGTCCCACAAAGCTCCTCAAGCTCAGATGCAGTTGCTTTTCATGTATATCTCCTTGCGGGGCTACTGGACAAGGAGGAGCCACTCCTGGCGCTCAATCATTCCTGTAATCTAAGGGAATTATATGTGCATCCATACTTCACAACGACATATTATTCCTATGTTTTCAATGCCTCACCATAACACGTGCATTTTGGAGATGGATTGACAATGAAGTCTGGTGTGGCAACACACACCAGTGATGCTTTAAGAATGTGGATCTATGAGCACCTGAAGTAGGTTCACTTCAATTTGATCTGTAGTGCACAGCAGAAGCTTATTTTGGGTATGTCTTGGTTTACATGCCATGATCCCAATATTGATTGGCCTTCACATGTAGTTTGCTTTATTCAGATTACTGACGAGTGTGCCTTACCAATGATTGTTAAGTGGTCATTCCTGCCCTCTCTAACACCATTAGACATAGACCTGTGGCTGTGGAATAGCTGCCAGTTCAATACTAGGATGACCAAGATGTTTTTCCCTCATCGTAGTGGATACATTATGACCACATCGACCATATAACTGTCCATTCTGCCTTGTTCTGGATTAGCCTTTTTCTGTATGGCCAGATATACTCCATGACAATATAGAAATAAGCAATCCCGAAAGAGTGCATGAAAGGTGATCTGAAGAAAGTTTTCATTTGTATCTCATCCTCATAAGCAGTGAGATGGTCTTCTTCATAAAGAAGAGGATAGGGAACTCCTGGCCAGGCTTCGACTACTGTGACTTGAATATAATCAATTTATAGAACTGCTTTCCATTGGCACTAATCCCAGATCACAGCATTCAAATGCAGAATATGTCACTACTCTTGTTCTGCTAGCTACCTAAAATCTGATAAGGATACAAGAGGCTGATAAGTGGAAGATAGCAGGCCTCATTATGAGTCCGGCTATAGACGTGCCTGTAAAAATGGCACGGCTGCCACCGTAGTCATATTATTTCTCGCGCCCATCTATGGGGACTTACTGGCGCACTATGGCCCCCGCGGTTCATGGAAATCCTCATTGCTGGGCGCCGAAATTATTGTTTTCCCTATTCCGATTCAAGTCCCATTGGACTCAATTGGAATGGGGAGGAGGGATGCACCATCACCATTCATGAATGGTGCTGGTGCATCCGTCAAGGTCTGCGAGCGGGTGCCATTCTACCCGCCAGGTCAGACCTGGTGGTCTGAAAGGTACCCGCTCGCAGAACTCGTAGTTTGCCGGTCTGGAAACAACGTTACCGGCAAGCTTACTGGTACTGTTGTTTCCGGACCGGCAACCTCGTAATGAGGCCCAGCGTTTTAGACAAGGTGAGACCTCTAAGTATATATTGTAATGCTCTTTGTTCTGTGTAATGCCGAGGCAGCATTTCAGCATTTTCTGTCACATGGTTTCCAGGATATATGTGGGGTGTTCCTGGAAGCAGTGGAGAGGTTTGAAGCAAAGGATAATGGCCTAACATAAACTTTATTGAAAAAGACCACTCTGAAAGAGCAAGAGAGGCACCAGTCTCCGATTATGCCATTTGTTTCAAATTTATGCCTCTTGCTCACTGTTATGACAAAGGGATGTCTCTGGAAACACACTAGTGCCGCAGTTGGTAGAGTGATCACTTTGACATCCGTGCAGAGTTTCAACATCCGTGCAGAGCTTCGAATCCGGGGGGGGGGCAAACTCAGCCTTTCATCCTTCCGAGGTCGATAAATGAGCACCACACACCGTGGGTAATAATAAGCAGCGCTCAGATACCTGAGGGTTCGTAGCGCTATATAAATGCCAAATTATTGTTATTATTATTATAGTTTGTGTTTTTTTCAATAGTATTTAAAGACTGGCTTATCATAGCTGAAGAAATGTTGAGAGGTAAGGTTATCTGGAATTCTATACATCACAGTACCAAAACATTTCTTCAATCATTGCCTTATTAAATATCTTATGACATTTAGGGAATGGACAGTATTTAAATAACTGTCCTCATTTAAAAACACCAAGATAGACCCAAGCATTAAGAATAGGAAATCTAAATGAGACTGAGTGACAGTTCAAAAGGACATGGCTGAGAACCAAAAACATACTATTCCCCATCTTAAAGATAGACCCAAAACGTTTGAGCTCATTACTTCCCAAAATAATTTAGCAGGCTCAGAACGTGTGTGCAAGAAGATGACACAGATACAGGAAAGTCTGGGATATCATTACCAGCAATATGTTCCTGGATTTCCAGTTAACAAGGAAGAGCAATTTGTATTACAAATATGTCCTGTGTAGAGAAAATGTGTCTGCAATGTAAACACAATTTGTATTCAAGTACTTGTATCTTCATTATAAGGCCCTTTGCAGCATTACACTAGGAAATCTAAATGACACTTTTGTGGCATAGGAAAATGTACACACATTCAATTACTGATTTGCAGATGTTTCATTTTACTTACATTAATTAGATATAGAGCCATACAGGAGCTATTCATTGCACACAGCGAGCATTGGGTCGTCCAAACTGGTTCGGGAGGCCAGCCTGAGCCTTACAGATTGTCAAACTGGTAAACAGAATATCTTGTCTTAATTGATCAAAGTCCAGGCATGCCATAAATACTCAATTATCTCAAACGTCATGGGAAGGTTTTAAAAGTCCATGCACATCAGAAGAGACCTATGTTTTGTCATGGTAATATTGTGAAAAAGGAGTATGCAGGGGATTCACTGATGGTGCCACCTTTATGAAATATTTAGCAATTGAACACTGGCAAAACAAATGCAAAGTAACACAAGGCACATCTTACATCAAATATGTAATCATTAAATAATTCTTGAGTCACAAGGCAAGATCAGATCGACATATACTTTTTAAATGTTATAGCCAGGGCCGGCCTTACACCAGATTACACCCCAGGCGGGAAGCATCGTTGGCGCCCCCCCTCGCCCCGACTGGCTCACGTCACTTCCAAACTACACCTCTGTTGTGCGACAAAACCTCTCCTCAATATGAATAAATAATTGCTGTGTAAATGAAGCTAGTTTCATTACATTGGAATTCAAGTACTTTACAGAAGAATTCTAATGTGAAAGCACAGCTGTTGCTGCCCAAGTAATGGTTCTTCTGTCACCTGCTCTTAGGGAAGGCCTTCCCTGAATGCAGTTTCAAACTGTCCATACTGGCACACTGCGGTGTGACCAGCCTGCTGGGGTCTGAGGGCCCACTGAACACTGGCCCTGTGTTGCAGCCAGGTGTTCGTACTACCTCACATGTATTTCACAAGGGGCAGTACTAGACTAACCATATGAATAATTTTCTGGTAGTAGGTTATCATTCCAGGATGGACAGTCTGGTACACTCTTATTGTACTCTTTCAAAATCCCTCTGTGAGAGTGGGAAAGGAGACAAATAGCACCAGTGAGGGTTCCTGTATGATATGATATGATATGATATGATGGGTTATTTATAACATGCTTAATACCCTTAGGTTTCTAAGGATGACACGGGGATCGAATTTGTGCTGCTCCATGTTGTCTTGCTGTGAGACCGTAATACAACTGAGACAAAATCTACCATTGGCCTATCCCTTAGTGGGTGACCATGCATCAGTCTTAGACAATTTCCTAGGGGGGTGTGGATCACTATGCCCCCCACCTTCTCTGGTATCTCAGGGAGTTTGTGCACTGTGTTACTCCTAGATTACTCCTATCTTACTCCAATGGACACATTAACATAAGACACAAAGAAAACACATGAATTAATTCAACAATAGAAACACTTTCATTCATACATAGCAATGCATGATGCAAAACACTACTATAATGCAAATCTCGAATTGGCACCTTTTATGCTTTTGGTGCAAATCTACCAGCAATGCATTGACTATAAGCCTTACAGGCTTCTAATGCAAGCAATCTAAATTCCTCTCCAATCCACACTATACTTCACACTCTCTCTCTATATTTATTTATTTATTTATTTATATAGCGCTAAAGCCCGCAGGCATCAGAGCGCATCCCAAAAAGACAGGACAGTGATTACAAAAACGGGACAAGAATAGACACACAGAAGATCGTATCATGGGGAGCTGAGAGAGGTCGCTAGTCCAGTTTATTTAAAGAGTAGGGTCTTTAACTTCTTTCTGAAGAGTATGTAGTTGGTTTCTAATTTCAAGGATACGGGCAGTTCATTCCATTTATGGATGCTTCTGTTTGGAAAGGCCTTGCCCAGGTCGTTTTGCTTTTTAGCTGGGGTTGTCTGGAGAAGACCTTTGTTGGAGGATCTTAAATTTCTAGATGGTTCATGCCACTTGAAGTGTTTTTTCAAGTATGCTGGGGCTTTCCCATACAAGCATCGGTGAACCATTGTGAGGGATATAAAAGTAATTTTCTCCTCCATGGCCAGCCAGTGTAGATCTTTCCTATTGCCTGTGATGTGTTCCCTCCTTGGCCTACCCGTGATTGTCCTAACGGCATTATTTTGAATTACCTGGCATTGCTTCAGGCATTTCATATTAGCTCCCAGAAGCAAGGAGTTGCCGTAGTCCAGTCTTGACAGTATAGTTGCTCTGGCTATGGTAATGCTGTTTTTTTTGGTTCAGCAAGGGTCTAATTTTTCTCAGGAGGTTTTGGTGGTATTGACAGTTCCTTTTTAAATATGCTGTATGGGCCTCTGCTCCTAGTGAGGCTTGTAAGTAGACTCCCAGAGTCTTTACTTTCTCGGATATTGGAATTAGGGCATTTTTTAAACATAATGCGGAGTATGAAGGAGTTTGTTTTTTCCTGGTGTGTGTGGATCCAAAGATCATTAGTTCCGTTTTGGTCCCATTCAAACACATCCAGTTGTCTTTCATCCAGCCCTCGACGATGTTGTATATAGTCGTAAGTTTTTCACTGTCTTGATTATAGTCTCCACTAAGCTCGAATACCAATTGAGTATCGTCGGAGAAATTAGTGAAGAATATTCCCAGTTGAGTTAGCATGGTACATAGGCATTGCATATACAGGCAGGTTAAACAGTAGGGGAGAGAAACTAGCTCCCTGCGGGACTCCACAGTCCACTGGTTTGGTTCCGGAAGCCTTATTTCCCCAGACAATCCTGGATTGTCTGTCTTGTAGAAATGATGATATCTATTCTGTTGCCTCTAGTGAGCAGTTTCCTGAGAGTTCTAGGGCCTCTCGGAGCCTCTTGTGATCGAGCCGATCAAAGGCTGCCGAGAGGTCCAGTAATATCAGGAGACCTGATTTGCTCTTGTCCAATATACCTAGCATCTCGGTCTGCAGATCTAGTAAGGCTGATTCGGTGCTGTGGCCTTTCTCTAAGACAAACCCTGCCTGATTACCCCATCTATCATGTCAGCCTGTGTGAGACTCTGTTCTAATTCCCCATGCACGTGTCTTATTCAGCATACTCTCCTTTTCCTGTTCTTTGCTCTGTCTCTCCTCTCCCGCTAACTCTGCAACCAGCCACTCAGTGTCAGGGCCAGGCATCTCTATGTCAGATCTCATCAGCTTTGCTCAGAATTCTTCCCCAATGCTCCCTCAATCTCAGAGCTACATCTCCAACAACTAGAAACTCCCAAAAACCTCACCTCTCATTATACTGTTCAATGACGTACACATATCCATGGTTATACTCGTTCTCTAAGCTAAAATGCCTCTCTTTCTGTCTGTCAGCAATTCTAAATATGAGCAGTGCCTAAATGTCTGTGATGCATGTACTTGTACTTTGCAATCACTGCGTGTTCTTTGTCATCGTGACATTTGCCATCATATCTATACCATATCTCCTTCTGTCTGCCTGCGGTACACCATCTCCTCATATTTCTCCATTTAAATCCCTCTATCCTCCTGCATGCAAAGCTCTCCCTGCAAAGCTCTTCTCCCTCTCTGTGACACTGCCTGCCTGCCCCCACCTTTTCTATGTCTGTGAGGCACAACCATGCTGATAAAGCCAGCATCCCTCTCCTCTCGAACAAAGGTCATGTTATCTGTGTCTGCCAAGCAAACTGTTTATGAATACTTGTACACTGTAACTCCTAATAATATTTGCACTCTGTGGAACAAACAGCTTCTGTGTGTCTCAATGGAATGGCTTCATAATGCCATAGGCCTCATTCTTTCTCTATTCTCGAAGGTAGTGCCTAACACATTCATTCATACCAAGCACTATACTAAAAGCTCAATTCATATTCTAAGTGCACACTCAATGCATGTCTCTCTACAATGCATACATAATACATAACAAAATATCTCTACAAGTATAACGTGTCTCTACATGGCACTTCAAATATAACAGGCCTCATTCAATATTCAAATTGCAAAAGCATACAAAGTGGCAGAATAATGTGGATAGTCTAATGTTACTATTTCATGTCACTTCTAATCAGTACTAATCAGAATGTATGATGGATAACTAGACAAGATGCAGTGATGGATAACTGGATCCCTAAATGGGTAATGATTCACTAATAATGGGTAATGATTCCATAATAATGAGTAACGATTCTGTAATGATAACAAACCAGGCCTCTCCATACTTTCAGGTTCTACATTGCTTACAAGGCAAGCATGTTGCCGCTGAGCTATCCTCCGCAGACCTGTATGCTTTGCATTAAACCACAGAGCATTTCAGGACTATAACAGTGATCAGCGATCTCTACATTTGATAAACAAGTCTGTGATAAAAAAGATTGTATGTGTGAATCTCTAAATGCATAACCGATGCATGGCCTGGTGCTCACATCACGGTTCACAATACTCACCCTAATATTAAACTGTTCGTAACCATGAACCATACATGCTCATTTTGACAGATTACATTTTTGGATGCAGGTATTAAATGGCTGAAACATCAGTCACTCAAATGGGGTACAAGGGTTCTTTTGCTTCTTGATACTGAAGAATTTTAGATGGAAGGGATGAGTCTCACTGTGGGTATGCCCAACCCAATGCAGAAACATCTTTTGGGAACTATATCTACAGACAAGACAGGAAACCACACAAGAGAGACCCAAAAACAATGCACAGAAAGACTACACAGAAATGATTGTACCTCTTATTAACTTTAGCCTGACTAGTAATAAGCTGATGAAGCGTTTTAATACAAAACTGGTTTCTAATACATGGTAGTCTGACAAGTCGGCAAGCTGTGGAGTTTGGCAACATTTATACAAGCCGTAAGAGGCACATACACTCGAATAATACAAACACATGTATGGTATATATGCATCATGCCTTAGCTCAGGGTAGCCGATGAAGCTCGGAACAAAAATATATTTTCTTAGTGGCATCAATACGGACATACTCTGAATTCCTCAATATCATATCATATTTGCTTCATAACTCCAATAAGACAACTGTAAGCGCGCAGGCTATTTTATCAAGCTTTTTTTGCTTACAAAACAGCTACATGTTTTAAAAAATATATGTTTTGGTTCACTGCCCAGAAAGTATGTTATTTTCATACTTCAAACGGGTGACAGATTTGCTTTTCGAGCGTCAGCGCCATATGCATGCCTGGAAAAGTATAACAGCCCCAAGCGTTGTCTTGTGTTGCGATCTGCTTGAGTGGTGGCTGATGTCACCAGCCGTCAGAGGTCGGACGGGTGGCCCGATTGATGCATCGGTGGGGTGACCTGTGATAGGAACCGCAGCGCTGCCGCTGCTCGGCTCTGCCAGGGAACTCTGGAGCTGGGGGTCTTGGGGAGGGGTCGTGCAGTGATGACATGGATGCTATGCTCCGAGCCAACAGCAGAATGCAGTTCTAGTCTGTTGTACAGAATCTGGAAAGAGCAAGAAAAGTAATACATGTTGTGGTGAATAGGAGCGAGAAAGTTGTTGGAAATGAAGTTATCTTGCAGTCTGTGTAAGAGGGGAGCCCAGTACAGTTATGTCAACTTGGTGAGTCACATGCTGCTGTTGAGGCAAGTAAGGTTCTGTAACCTGTAAAGAATATGTTGGCATCGAGAGGGAGGACTGCCGCGCATTGTGGAATGTGTGTAAAGACAGCAAGGGGAGGGTGTGGGACTGTTCTTTGGTCCCTGTCTGCGCTCCACTGATATGGAGGGGCAAGATGGAGTGGGGAGAGCTGGATGGGGTGGTGAGGGCTGGATGAGGTGGTGGGGCAGGATGTACTGGTGAGGGCAAGAAGGAGTGGTGATGGCAGGAAGGAGTGGTGAGAGCAGGACAAGGTGGGGGCAGAATGAGGTGGTAGGGCAGAATGGAGAGTGGTGAGGGCAGGTTGAAGTGGTGGGGGCAGGATGAGGTGGTGGGGCAGGATGGAGTGGTGAGTGCAGGATGAGGTGGTGGGGCAGGATGGAGCACGATACAAGTAGGCACGTGCCATGCCTGGGGAAGGCAGGGGGCGCTGTAATATTCCTCCCTGGAGGGTCGAGGGTGTGGGGGGAGGAGGGAGCTGAATGTGAAATATCAAGTTGTGACGCACCACAGGTGTGCAGGCGCCAACAGGGGTATTTCTCCCATGCTTTGAGACTGGACCTTGGCCCGGGAGCTCCCTGCACACCAGCAGCCGACAGTAAGCATCTGGCGTCTGGGGGCATGTATATTTGCCATTGGCAGCTCGGGTTCTGTTTTTGTAACTTTCGGGCGACATAGGTTCCTTCTCCGTGGATTCTTCCAATATCTAAGGCCATTGCTTTTGAAGAATATCAATAAAAACAGCTCCTGTGCCAGACTGATCCCACTTCTAAACACTGCTCCAGTGTTTGGCTCTATCGCCCCACAGAGGCGCGGTTTCCTTTCTAGGCGAGGAAGCCACACAATTCTGTGCCTGAAATGTTCCATGTTTTTGTAAATCAGCCATGCTCCTGCACTGTACGTGATTGAGAAGGTATGACATGGCACTGCCTTACAAAAACACGGAACATATGGCACAGCTCACACAATGCATGCAATGCGATGCAGCAAAGGGGACCGGCAGCCCCCCCCCGCACACCTTCCCCCGGCCCTCCCCTCAGCCAAGGAGAACACACAACACACCCCCATCCGCCCGGCTGTCACCACCATCCAACCATTACAGGGCCAGCAGCAGCAGCCAAAGGAACTGCCAAGACTGATTCAAGGGCTAGCACCACGTGCCCCCAAACACTTACCTGTGCACGCACTCCTCTTTTCTCAAA
This sequence comes from Ambystoma mexicanum, assembly GCF_040938575.1. Taxonomy (NCBI): domain Eukaryota; kingdom Metazoa; phylum Chordata; class Amphibia; order Caudata; family Ambystomatidae; genus Ambystoma; species Ambystoma mexicanum. The sequence goes on from NC_090922.1 coordinate 1,269,145,077, forward strand.
AAAGGGCCCGACCGGCAACGCCAGCCCCAATCAATCCTGTGTCAGTGTGCTTTGCACTGTGTGCGCACGCATAGCCTGGAGGCAGGCACGTGCGTCCATGGGCCTGACCTGGCTGGCGCCAGCGGCTGCAGCGCGAGCCAGGGGAAGTGAAATAAAGCAACAAATGTTGCTAATTTGCAAATTGCTTCTCTGCCTGAGGGCCGAGGCTGCAGTGTGGTACTAGGATAACATTGCTCGCCTAGCAATACATAATGTTATTAAAATGATGAATGTGGCTGGCTGGCTGGCTAGTGCGTGTGGTGTGGCCTGGCTTTGCAGGAGGACTCAAGGCAAGCTATAACAAATGCAGGATTAGCGCCGCGGACTGCTGGTGTGGCAACCTCTGGAGGCTGACTGACGTCAGGCAGCCGCCTGAGCTGCCTGACGCGAAGACCGGCCCTGGTTATAGCTATTAGTAATATCTATCAAAATATGTTAACAAATATATAAGGTGCCATGTTTTAAATAGGCAAAAATTGACAAAACAGTTAACTTCAACAAATTTGATCTCACAGCGATCATTGAAGTGCGCAACAATTCAAATAATCTGATGATATTAATTGTATTAATCTGATGTGTTAACAACCAAGGCTAGGTCTGAAAAAACGAAATAGCCAGTTTAATATTAGGCCCCTATCTTTCTGTGTGTCATGGAACTGGGGAAACAACACCTTTTTCATTAGGCAGAGATGCAGTCAGAAAGATATATTATTGCATGCACACAGGACATAGGAGGATGATTATGGAATATGGTGAGATGACAATGTTGGAACTATCTGCATATGGAAGGGCAGAGCTTCTAGGGCTGACCCCATGAAGACTGGAGACCAGAACATAAATGAAGGATGACCAGTCTTTGTTTGGAAATTGATTTCCAAATAGCCACCTGAGGAGAAGATATACTGACGGAATTATTACAGGCTGACTGAGCTCAGCTGACTCTCCACAATCAGAATACACATTCAAAAGGTAAATCAAACCCCAAACAACTCCAAACTGTCCATAAATACTTACCAGAGTAAATCTGGGAAGATAGAGGGCAGGGAGTTGCGGGGAATACAAATTGATCAGGTGCAGATATTTCATATGCTCTGTGTCATCCCAATTATCGGGAAAACCAAGTAAGTTACTCCTTTAAAGACAAATGTTATTTGTATAGAGAAACGCAATTTAAAATTGAATGCATTTTAGTGTTATTCTATTGTAGAATTGCCTTTGTAAAATGAAGGACTATTTAAAATATAATTAGTGGTTAGTGGCTTAAGGCAGTCTAGTGTCATCTTAGGTTAAAGTGTCATTGCAACATACTATTGACTATGGTGTTATAATACAATAATTCAGCCGAGGGAGGTCATAGTCACAGCTAAATTGTGTGCGAACCAAAAATACATGTTTGGGGTATTAACCCTATTCAATAAGATTTGTGTGGAAGAGCAGCTTTTTATTTGAACTGTGCATGTTACTGGAGAAGGATGCAACTCCAGCCCAAAAGCACAGGTTGAGAATTACATGTGGTCATACTAAATCTCTCCACGTAACCATAGATTGAAAACAGAACACACACAAGTGTATTTAAAGCTGCATACTGAGCTGCATTTAAAGTCTCTCAAACACACACACCACACACACACACACAAACACTGAAAGTAGCACTATCATGCTTAGTTAGTGAAAGTCACAAACACATATTCTGAGACCAGTGCACTCACATATTTTGAGAACCCAGTATACATTTGGGTTCATAACAAATCATTGAGAGCATTTTCCAATTTAAACCTGGAGGAACCAGATTAATCTTTCAATTTAATGACATGCACAAGGCCAACCCATTCCCTACCTCACACCTGCACAGGGGAGGTGGTTGATTGTTTATCTATATATATAAAAGTGAAAATGTGTTTTGGCGGGATTTGTGGCAACATGTTGTTCTTAAAACAATTCCACACTGTTTCACCAATCAGCACAACATTTTGCATAATTGCCTGTTAGGGCCCTCCAGACATTACTGGCTGCATGACATATGGGGCTGATTCATGGAATTGTTTGCACCGAAAAACGGGAATTTGTGTGCCATTCTGCCCGCAAATCCTTCTTTAACAAATGGGGATTTGCGGGCAGAATGCCGCACAAATCCCTGTTTTTTGGCACAAATAATTGCATGAATCAGCCATGGACACTGCACCCCTTTTCCTGAATTTCAGCAAAAATCAAGATGTGTAAGTGGGTTTGTGGCAAAGCATTGATCCGTATACAATTCCACACCTGTTCACCAATCTGCGCCAAACTTTGCATGTTAAGACCCTCTCGACATGACTGGCCACCCCATTTCCTGGATGATTTCAACACAAGTAAAACTGTGTTTGTGGGTGTATGGCTTGGCAACGCGTTGTTCCTTATACAATTCCATACTGTTTCAACAATCTGCACCACATTTTGCATAGTTACCTGTTAGGACACTCCCAGAATTACTAGCTACATGAAAATTGGACACCCACCCCTATTCCTGGATTTCAGCACTTTCACAGATGAGACGGTTGCTGGAAATTGGCAAAACATCAATGTGTTCATAGAAGAACCAGTCAGGACATGAGGAAAAAAACTCGTTTCTAAGATATGTGTACTGTAATGCACCACAATGAACTGCACCACACCAGGTTGAGGTGACAGGTGGGGAGAGAGCACAGAAGGTCCCAGTATGCGGCAGGACACCAGCTATCACCTCCCCCCAACGTCTGCTCGGGGGTATGTCAGCCAGCCACACACACCTTTTCTCAGTGCAATTTACTTCAGGGTGCAAAGCACATCAAGAGATAAGCGAATCGGAACAGAGGCCTACAGGATCGTTGTTATCATGTCTGTCTACAGAATCCGTTCAGAGAATGGGTACTTCTGCTAGTGTATCATAATGTAATTATTCAAGCAGCTTTCTCTGATATCGAACTTGTCGTGATACTGGAGAAAATCAAATCTTTTAAACAATCTTGTCTCATCTTGAACTGCTATCATTGAGTTAAAATATGTTGTTTTGACTGAAACAAGTGTAGAAAAGACATGTAAAGTGCGTAGTATATTTTAGAATTCAATGGCCCTCATTACGAGTTTGGCGGCAACCATGCCGGTATTGGCGGCATGGCTGCTGCCCAAATCGCGTCGGGTCTGGGTCCTCGGAATGAGGATTTACCGGGCCATTTCGAGTTCTTAAGGCTCGGTTATTCCTCCCTCCAAGGACCGGACATAGTCCTTCCCCATTCCCATTTCAGCCCCCATAGGGCTGAATGGGAATGGGAGAGGGAGCAAACAACGGGCCATTACGAGATGGCCCGTTGTTTGCTCCCTCTTCCCCTCGCGGGACCCGGTAAGCACGCCTGGTTTTCCCAGGCGTGCTTACCGTGTCCTGCGAGGGGAACTCATAATGCGGCAGTACGGAGTGAACGGCGCCGGCACCTTTTACGGCGCTGTTCACTCCGTACTGCCAGGGTCTTAATGAGGCCCAATATATTTTTATGCAGGCTGTTTGAATTAATGCTTCTTTAGACTCATAATTTATTAGATTTATAGATTTATATAGGCAAGTAATTCGTTATTTTGGTTCATTGTGGTTTTTCTGTAATATTATGTGATCTCCATAGTGTAAGCTGGAGTTACATTATTCTTTTAAATAAATGTAACTGGCATGGCATACTTACGTGAGCCAAAGTTTTAAAAACACAAAATATTCCTACAAAGTGTAATTGGATGATAGCTTTATTTCCTCCCATTCCCTTCCAGTACTCACATGGAGTGAGGAAAAAACAAATGTAGGGCAGCCTTTAGAAATTACCGCCCACATCCAGGAAATAGCATTCTTGGGGAATGTGTTCACACCCAATAGGGTTCAAATGAGCTGGAAAATAACCCAGCTATAATTGAATGGTCACAACCAACATTAGACACAGAGGTGCAACCGTTTATGGGTTTTGCCAATTTCTACCGCTGATTCGTCATGGGTTCTCTGTGATCTTCCAACCTCTCATTCACATTACCAAAATGGACTTGTGCTTACAGTAGACTCACTGACACATGAATCCTTTGATGAAAACCTACTGTTCCAATCAAGTCCTCATACAACTGTATCATGCCAAACCTTTTGTGATGGAGTCCAACGCATCCAACTCCACGCTAGGAGTAGTGTTATCACAATGAGGACCTAATTGTTTGCCTCATACACTGGCACAATACTCCAAAAAACTAAATTCAGCAGAACACATCTGTCCTATCAATTTCAAGAACATACTGGTGATAAAAGGTTTTTTAAATGATTTGCAGCATAACTTGGCAAGTGTGATCTATCCTATGGCGGTGCTAAGTGACCACAAGGCGGCTTCGCTATGATGGTTCTTAGTTTGATAACGTCTTATACAGGGAGGTAATTTCACCAAAATGCCACGGGTAGCAGAAGTGACATCACACAGCCCTTCACCTCTGGTGACATCACAGGATGTGATGTCATTTGACACCACCCTCAAGCGACATCACAGGAAGTGATGGTACAGGACCTTCAGATGTGTCTAACACCCGTGTTTCCAGTCATACTCATACACCTCCTCTCGCGTCCACACATACTGCATTCTTCACAAAGGCACACACCCACCCAGCCTGAACATCCAGAACATTCAAACACACACTATGACATTCATATTTTTCAAACCCCAGTCACTTACACTTAAACCTTGTCTAACATCTACACTCACTGCATTCCCCACACAGGCACACAGACCTGCCCAGAACATTCAAACACACAGTATCACATTTCTTTTCATTCACCCACCAGTCACACTCACTCATAGACACTTCTCTCGTGTCCACTCACACTGCATTCACCACAAAGGAAAGCACCAACCCACCCAGAGCAAACATACACTATCACATTCCTATTTATTCACCCGCCAGTCATTTACTCATACACATTCTCTTACATTCACTCTCACTGCATTCTCTACACAGGCACACACCCACCCACACAGAACATTCAAAAACAAATGATCACATTCCTACTCATTCATTCACTAGTCATTCTTTCGTGCATCTTCTCTTACATACACTCTCACTGCATTCTCCAAACAGGCACACACCCACCCACACAGAACATTCAAAAACAAATGATCACATTCCTACTCATTCATTCACTAGTCATTCTTTCGTGCATCTTCTCTTACATACACTCTCACTGCATTCTCCAAACAGGCATACACCCACCCACACAGAACATTCAAAAACAAATGATCACATTCCTACTCATTCATTCACTAGTCATTCTTTCGTACATCTTCTCTTACATACACTCTCACTGCATTCTCCAAACAGGCACACACCCACCCACACAGAACATTCAAAAACAAATGATCACATTCCTACTCATTCATTCACTAGTCATTCTTTCGTGCATCTTCTCTTACATACACTCTCACTGCATTCTCCAAACAGGCACACACCCACCCACACAGAACATTCAAAAACAAATGATCACATTCCTACTCATTCATTCACTAGTCATTCTTTCGTACATCTTCTCTTACATACACTCTCACTGCATTCTCCAAACAGGCACACACCCACCCACACAGAACATTCAAAAACAAATGATCACATTCCTACTCATTCATTCACTAGTCATTCTTTCGTGCATCTTCTCTTACATACACTCTCACTGCATTCTCCAAACAGGCACACACCCACCCACACAGAACATTCAAAAACAAATGATCACATTCCTACTCATTCATTCACTAGTCACTCTTTCGTGCATCTTCTCTTACATACACTCTCACTGCATTCTCCAAACAGGCACACACCCACCCACACAGAACATTCAAACACACAAACTATCACATTTCTTCTCATTCACCCACCACTCACTGACCCATATCACATATATACATCATACACGCACTACAGATATGCAAAATACACATTACATTTAAAAAGAAAGAAAAGCCTTCTTACCTGTTTTTCCAACTCTGGGTAGTCACTCCAGGCCACCCTCGACTCCTCTTTGCTGCTCACAAACAGGAAGCAGGAAGCTGGCAGAGCTTTCTGGTTCGTGTATATGAGCTGCAAGGATGCTGAAAGAGAAGGGGTTGTAGATGATTGTGATGCATGCCACCTGTGATGGTCAGCTCCAACTCCTACTGAGCGCTTCCTTCTCATGCTGCAAGTCTGGCCCAGCCTTCACCCTGATGAGTATGGAGGGGGCCCCCGGTACCCCAGTGCTCCGAGTATGTGACTCGATCGTTGGCAGTCAAGGTGAGCAGGGTTGCGGCCTGCTGGGGTGTCTCGGGAGCCCTGGCTGTGTATGTGTGCAGTGGCAACACCTTGGTGTGTGGTGTGTGCGTGCAGTGGTGTTTGAAATGGGAAGGTGGCAGCACCCCACTCTGTGTAGTGTGTGTGCACACAGGGGAAGAGGCAGTGCTTCAGTGTGTGTTCATGCACAGGGGAGGTGGCAGCTCACTGCACCTCAGCAGATTGGTCTTTGGATATGCTCTAGCTAAAACCCATATTGGTGACCAGGGGATTGCAGACAAAATAAGTAACCAATTTCTCTCACATAAGGGGGCGAAATAGTGATACCAGTGGGCATCCGTTTCTGGAGCCAGCCCCCAGTGTAGCACAATCCAATCTTCCCCTGTACAGGAATCTTGCTGTGTGCCTGACATTGTATTGATTTGTTTGGGCAGTGGTCACCCCACAGCCAACAAAGGGAGCGACATGTGACTCCACTGCACAGACTGTCAGAGTCATGGCCATGCACAGTGCCTACCACTTTTATATGTATGCTTTATTCCACTGCACGTAGAATGCATATGGCAGGACTAGGCTTGAAGACAAAGGGTGCAGGCACGCTTTTCTGGACCCCATTTAAGCAGGCCCTTCCCACTAGCATATGCTGTGATTGGAAATGCAGGGGATTCCACAGACCCACAATACTTTAAATAGCCAATACAAAATATCACCAACTGTCTTTACATTCCAAACCAGACACCTAAACACAATGCAAATGTGCCATACATAGTTACAATGACCAAGCATACACATAGCAGACTGCCAGTATCCAAAGAAACACACATCAATTTACGAGACACAAGTCAAGAAAGAGATTCAGGAAGTGAGCACTCACATTGAACACCTGACAAGTACAGCGTATGATATAAAAATGCAAAAAAAAACTTAATGTCACAAATTGCCAATCCATGGATACAGGACAAACTTGTTTTATAAATCCAACATTTATTCTTTTATTCATGAGCAGCAGGTTGGGTTTTGTTCTCTGCCGGGGTACTTGTCTTCTCACCACCAGCCCCATTTCCATCTGTTGTCTCCTTTTAAATTTCAGGCCACACCTTCTGATAGTACAAAACAAGATCACCTGTTGTGAGTTGTTATTCCTACTGTGCGTGCCAGGGGTGTTGCTAGGTCTGGAAAAGACCTGGGGCTACACTAATTGCGGAACTGTTGGGACTGGGGGTTAGCTAACCTTTTGGTTGTAGCTCCTGAGATTCTATCCAGGGCTACAACCAAAAGACCAGGGCCTATAGCCCCCTTAGCAATTCCTCCCATCCGCCTCTCCCCCAGCAACACCTCTGGTACGTGCTGCAGTTCGCTTTCCGGTAAACCAAGCTAATGTTCTTTCTCGATTCAGCAGGATCTGACCTCTAAGTCCTATTTAAGACCCATATCTGGCTTGTGTCCATAAAAAAAGTCACACTACTTGTGTGGCATCCATTTCTGGAACCTGTGAGGTGTGCGCAAATCCTGTTTGACTCTTTTTAAAATGCTACATCAGCCCTCAATGCTGCCGATGTTTCACAGCCAGTGCCAAACCACCAACACCCATCAAACAAGTACAGGTAAATCAAATAAGTCCAGGTAATCAAACCACCTGGATACCCCAGTAGGGAGGTCTGAATCTGATTTATATTAGGACCGCTGCAAGCACTAGCAATATAGGCAGCTGTTTAGGATGCTGGCCAGCATCTGTTGCTGTAATCAACACACAGTTAAGTTACGTTCTTGGTTAGATGATCAACCTGTGCACTTCCCTAACAGAACTCAAACTTTCAACACAAAACAGTTGTTGCTGGACACAGTTGAAATCCTAGCTGAATAAGAGCAAATTACCCTTGTACTACAAGAGAGGAAAGGTCAGACAGCACATGGAAAGTATGCAAATGTGCACCTGAATCAAAACATTTTTCAACGGGGTCTAGTGACTAAATATACTTCTCTCATATTTAGCAATTAGGATCATTCAGTTTGATTGTGGAAAACTAGTGTTTACCTGATATTTACAAACTTATAAATAAAGTTTTGCTTGTCAAAGAGTGATTCTTCCCACAACTCTAAATTTCTCACTCCAATAATCGGCATGATGCCAAATCACTGTGACGGCAAAAGTGGGAAGACACCTGTTGCCTTCCCAACCAGTCCATAACATCCACATGGTAACGAAAATATATCTTGTCAGTTTCAATATGAAGAACTTCTTATCCAAATAAAAAGTGATTTCACTTGTTAAACTTAAACCATTTCACAAGAAGGTGGGGTACAAAAGCCTTACATTTAGCTAGCTTCATGAACATGATTGGTGATGTTGCAGAAATTCCTTGAGTGGAACTATTTCCTGAATTTTAGGAAATAATTGAAAAATACATTAAAGATGCTTGTGAGAGTCAAGAAGGTAAACAATGTAGCAAAGTATTTATAGTACTCTAAAATATATTTTCCCATGATTCATGCCATTTTGTATTCACTCTGTAACCTACAGCAACCAATCCTGTCCACCCAAATGCACCTCCTGTTTTTTTTTGTCAATCTTAAATAATTTAGAATTAAATGGAGTATCCCATCCTGTACACAGTTCTATTAATAATCCTTCAATACTAGGGACCTCATTAGGACCCTGGTGGTAGCCCTGCCCTTATTAAGGGCACGGCTGCCGCCGGTAATGAAATTTTACTGGGTCCATGGAATGGGCAATTACCGGGTCATGCCGACCCGGTAATTGCCCATTCCATGAACCCAGTTAAAATGAATCCCATGCTGACAATGGGCCCATTGATAACAGGCCCGTTGGTAGCATGGTAGTCCCCTCGCGGGACCCGCAAAGGACGTCTGGTAAAAACAGACGTCCAGAGCGGGTCCCACTAGGGGAACTCGTAATAGGGCGGAATGGGTTTAACGGCGCCAGCACCTTTACCAGTGCCCTTAAACCCATTCCGCCAGGGTCCTAATGAGGCCAATTGTCAATGGCATTCATGGGCTGACCTCATGGAACTGAACAAAAGTGGCACATCTTCAGCTTGGCCTAAACCAGGCTTGTCCAACCTTTTTGAATGTGGGGCTGAAGCATTAACTTTTTGTAACCAAGTGGGCCTAGTGAGCCAAAAGTCAACAACCTCACCCAAAGCGGTATATTAAAAAAGCGATATTGTGTGACCTTTGGCACAATAGCATCACAGGCAGGGATAGCCAAAGATAGCTTTTGTTGTCAGGGACAGTGATCAAAGGTTAGTTGCTTGTGATTTCTTTCAGTGTGTATGTGTTAACACTTTTCTGTAATAGTGGGGGTGACCGAGCATAGCGATCTATGGAGGGTTTGGGGGGTTCCCCCCAAGAATTTCTTCTCAAATAGGGGGTTGAAATGGTGCATTTTACAGCAGAAAAAGTGACCAAACAGCCATAAGTTTACAATTAGTTGTAAAGGGGAACATTACAATTCCATGTCACCAATAGCAGACAAGAACATTTTACAACACAGCACATTTTAATGATCAATGGGCCTCATTCCGAGTACGGCGCTAACCAATGGCGCTATTAACGCCTTGGTTGACGCCGTACCCGGACCGGCAGCGCCTTGGTGGTTGGCGGAATTACCGCCCCATTCCAAGGTTGGCGGGGCGGTAATTCTCCAATCCCCATTTACCCTTCCCCATTCCCATTCTTGCCCCATAGGGCATAATGGGAGTGGGGAAGGCGTCAATTACGCCACCGTAAATTACGGTGGCGTAATTAACATCAAGGTCCCTTAGCGCCATGGTATTTAACGCCTGCTAAAAGCAGGTGTTAAAAGCACCATGGCGCTAAGGGAACTCGGAGTATGGCGGTAAGGGATTACCGCCACCGCTCTCGTTAGCGGTGGCCGCTATCCCTTACCGCCATACTCGGAATGAGGCCCAATGTGTTCACAGTGTAAGACACCACTGTCACTGATGCTGGTTGTGCCCAAAATATTCCTCTGTAGCAATATGCCTATGCTGGCTGTTCCCAATTTAGGCCATCATTGTCCTTTACAAAGCATGATTGATGCTGCCTGAGCATGTGCAGTGTGCCCAATACATATGCCAGCTAATCTGTATAATACACATTCATTACTTCTGTGTTAATGATTGATGCTGCTGGGTCATGGCTGAGGACTGTAAACTTCCTCTTGTGACCCCTTGCATGGGTAACCAGAATCTCTGGTTGTCTTGCAGACGTTCTACAGGCCAATCAGAGCCCACGATTCAAGGGAACTTCTGTGGGCTGATGAATGCCCAGGTCACTTAGTGAAATCACCAGTAAATCAGGGCTGTGGGCCCGAGCTGTTCGGAGCTGGCCCTCCACGTAACTGCAGCAAAATATATTCTGCTACAAGAGCAGGGGCTCTGTGTGCAACCAACCTAGCAGGCCTAGTGGACACTTTACCTTTTCTTTCTTTCACCAATAAATCAGGGAAGAGCGTAAACTCAGTCCCCCACTACCAGAAATAATGCAGTCGAGTATCCCATATTTGAGGACATCGCAGGGGTCAGCACATCCGGTGTGCAATAGATGAGCGTCACCCTAGGAGAACCACCTTTTTTTTGTTCTCCCCATTTCCAATTCAGTGTATTCCCCATTACATACCCTTAAGGTGTTTAAAGCTAAGTGAGGGGGCTCCAGTTTTAGCCAAGGTTACTCAGCCTAGCTCAGCTCAGCCTGAGGTCCAGACATGCTTTGCATCCGTTTTCTTCCTTGGCCTCAACCTTCACCCCCGCCACCGCAGGGTTTCAAGCATGGTTTTGAAGTTAGCCATGACTCCAGTTTCAGCCGTGACTACTAATTCCAACTGAGCCTGCGCACTGAGCTTTGCTTTCACTTTCTTCACAGCATCTGCCTTCATCACGGCATCGCCTCTGGCCCCGACAGTTCGATTGATCAACCCTGGCAGGAGGAGACACCGCCCCCTCTTGGGAGAACGGCTTTGCTATCGTTTTCTGCCTCAGCCTCAACCTTCGCCCCCACCTCGCTCGTGGCCCACGCAGGGTTTCAAGCAGGGTTTTGAAGCTTAGCAGGGCTCCGGTTGCAGCCGTGACTACTAAACCCAGCTCAGCCCCACCAGGCTTTGCTTTCGTTTTCGTCATGGCATTCACATTCGCCCCGCCTTGCCTCTGGCCCCGCCAGTTCAGGGGATCACCCCCAGGCAGGAGGAGATACCGCTCTCTCTTGGGAGAACGAGTCCACCAGGTGTTTAACCACCTTTTCTTTTTTTTGTAAACATATCTTTATTAAGTGCTTTAAATATGATACAAGGGTAGTAAATTCAATTAAATAAAAAGGCTTTGGTGGCAATTATATTCCCCCCTCAAAGCAGAAGGGTGGTTTCAATTTACATTGGGCATTTGGGTACATATATACATATTTTTTCAAAATGTCTGTTGTTTGCACAAAGTGCGTATTTTTGCCTGGGTAGGCTGAAAGTCTTTATTTGGAGGTAGGGGTTTTACTCAGATCCTCCATCTTCCAGGCTGTGTTTGATTTCATAGTCTCTTAGCAGGGCATAGATCATCCTGCGGCAGGCCTCTGTCATCAGCAGCTCCCCGTTGAGCACAAAGCGAGTCCTTGCAAACAGGAAAATGTCTTGTAGGCAGCAGAGGATCCGCCAGCAGGCCTGGTTTGCCTCAACTGTTTTGGGCCTGTGCGAAAAGTCCATTCAGCACAGACTGGTGGATAATATCATGGAGAGGGATGTGCGCATTCAGCTTAGTTTTCCGGGCCCTCTGCAGTTTCCTGGCAAAGGGGCACACCCAGAACAGAGGGTACACTGTTTCCTCTGCCGGGCACCCCCTTGGAAAGTTCTTGTGTGGGCAGAGGTCCCGTCTGTGCATTAATGCGCTCACAGGTAGTGCCCCTCTCACCGTCAGCCAGGCAATGTCCCTGTAAATGTTCAAAAGTTTATCAGCTGCCACATTCTCCCACACCTGGGTGACTGTGGCCGCTGGCAGGTCCTTGATGGGGTCTGTGATGTCCTGTGTCCTGATCATGTAGTGGACCGTTTTTGGGGTCCACAATGCAGGCACCACACCCTGAAGGCCGAAATCCCCACAAACGTGTCCATCTCCCTGTAGTACATGGGGAGGGACCAGTTGTAAAGAACAGAGTTAACCCACTTGTCCCAGCCCAGCCTCCTCCATGTTGGTGTGAGGAAGAAGCAGAAAAGAAGATATGCAGAGTGGGTCTTGTTGGTGTTACCCAGGGAAATCCTGACACAGGTACAAGCAAAGAAGGCCTGCAGTATAGAGAGGTCAGGGATTCCTTTTCCCCCTTTGTGAGGCTCCTTGTACATGGACGATCTCTTCACTCTGTCCATCGTTGCACCCCAAAGTGGAAGACCGTGGCAATTATGGCCCGCACCACACTGGCTAGGAGAGGCCATGCTTGAGCCACATGTTGCAGCACAGGCAGGGAATCATTTCTCAGCACCGGAACTTTCCCTTCCATGCTCAGTTTGCAGAGACTCCAGAGACCCAGTTTCTGCTTAACATTGGTCAGGCGTTCCTTCCAGCTTTTCAGTGCTGCCCCCTCCTTCCCATAACAGACCCCAAGGATCTTGATGAAGTCCTTCTCGATTGGGAAGGTAAGGGGCTCCTGGTTGGTATCTCAGATTCCAAAAAGCATGGTCTGGGATTTCACTGTGTTTATCTTTGCACTTGATGCCTGGCCAAAGTCTTCACAGGTCCTCAGAAATTCTGACACTGATCGACTGTCTGTGCAGAAGAGGGTGATGTAGAGCGAAAACTTCACCTCTCTTCTCGTGTCCCCTGGTGCTGGGATGCCTCTGATGTCTGGGTTATACCGGATGCACTCCGCCAAGAGCTCTATTATGCAAACTAACAGATGGGGCGAGAGAGGAGAGCCCTGCCTAACCTTAGACTTTACTGGAAAGGGGTCTATTTTCCAACAATTTACCATGACTGAACTGAATATGTCTTTATACATTACTTTAACATAATTGCAGAAGAATTCCCCCAGCCCAAACCCTTGTAGAACCCTGTCTATGAACTCATGGGAGATACGGTCGAAGGCCTTCTCCTGATCAAGGCACACCAGTGCTGGCCGGACCTTGCGGTCTGTGCCATACTGGATTGTGTCCCTGATCAAGGGGAGGCTGTCAGCGACACTACGTCCAGGTACCCCGCAGGTCTAGTCAGTGTGGACAATCTCACCAATAGCACCTCTGAGTCTAGTCGTCATTGTCTTTGCCAGAATATTGTAGTCCACATTCAGGAGAGAGATGGGCCTCCAGTTCCTGAGGTCACACCTCTCTCCCTTCCGCATGTAAAAGAGCGCGATGATACTTTCCCTCATAGACTGAGGCATGCTACCACTCGCGACCATCTCCTTGTACACATCGAGTAGGTCTGGTCCTACTATGTCCCACAAATTTATGTAAAATTCGGCGGGGAGACCATCTCCTCCCGGTGCTTAACCTGCCCTAAAAGATTTGGTTACAAGGTGCAGCTCTTGCAGCGTGAGGTGTTTAACCACCTTAGTGATCATGGTGTCTCCCCTGCCAGGTAAGTATAAGTTGGTTCAGGAACAGCACGGATGGCCCCTCGTGTGTGGCACTGGAGACACAGGGTGGCATTGTGTGGAAGGACTTTCCCACAATGCTCTTTTTACAGCAAGATTTGCATCTTCTTCTTCTTCTTCTTCTTCTTCTTCTTCTTCTTCTTCTTCTTCTTCTTCTTCTTCTTCTTCTTCTTCTTCATCTTCTTCTTCTTCTTCTTCTTCTTCTTCTTCTTCGTTTTCTTCTTTTTCTGCTGCTCCCTGTTCTTCTCTTGTGCTGCTCCTCTCCACCCTTTTGCCCAGCGTCAGAGGCGAGCGGGGCCCTGTGCTGCTGCGCTTGCTTGCAGTCTTGTTCCTTTTCTTGCAAAGTCAGTGTTGTCCTGGGTGCCTGCAGAAGCAGAAATCAATGCATGTGGGCACAGAGCAAACCTGGCGAGAAACGAGAAAGAGGGCCACCCACCATGGCCAAGAGCTTTGAGAGCAGGCATCGCGCCCCAAGCCCCTCACGCACGCTCCCAAACACGGTCAGACCCCTCGCCGGGCCGATGCCAAGGCGGCTTGACAATGTCTCACCAGAGGAAGTTACAGTCCTCAGCCACAATGCGGTCCTCAGCCACGACCCGGTTAATTTATTTATTTATGCAATGTTTGTCGGATACAGGTATCCGACTAACATTGCATAAATAAATAAATAAGCTGGGTCCACGTATCCGACAAACATTCCATTTAAAAATTAATTAACTGGATCGTGGCTGAGGACTGTAACTTCCTCTGGTGACCCCTTGCACGGGGTCACCAGAGCAAGTTACAGTTTGCGCACGGGCACCTTTTTTTTCTTTTCCCCAGCACAGAGCAGGGGTTTGGGGCTATGCTTTTTCTGTGCTCTTGAGCCTCGCAGGCCACATAAAATGGCTTGGAGGGCTGCATTGTGGCCTGCAGGCTGTATGTTGGACAGCCATGGCCTGAATAGACCTAACCAGCACCTCTTGAGTGATCTCTGTGCAGAGAGGTCAACAATACAGAACAGAATTTAGCAAGCTCATGGTTCACTAGGATGACCTTGGGATTTATCAACCGTGGAAGGCATCTTCCTTCATGAACCCATACCAGATTCCAATGCACGTTTACAAGGGCATATGTCAAGGACAAATTGGTAAAAAGTAAAACTATAGAAGAACACATCAGAGTACATAAACATGCCTTGACTCAATTAAGGTACACAAGTGCACATTGCTATATTACCAACGTGATTTTTCCAGGCCATGGAGTAACAGCTGATGACATTAATACACAAATAAAAAGATGCAAGCATTATTCAAACTGAAAGATCCGACAACCATAAAAGAATTAAGAAGTCTGTTAGGCCTAATAAATTACAGCTGAAATGCCATTGAAGCTTAAGGTGAAATAACTCAGCGCCCATCATAGGTCCAATCTGTAGAAACCTTGAAATATAGTCTAGAGAGACGTGTTTAGCCAGTCCATTCAAGTGAAAATAATTGTATTCAGAAATATACTTTTCATACACTAGTGCATCTGACACTCTGGCACAATAACAAGACACGCAGCATAAAATGATCTCTTATGCAAGCAGAGCAATGTCTCCTGTGGAACTGAAGTTTGACCAAATAAACACAACTTTTGTTGCTAGTCTGAGTATTGTGTTACTCTCTTTTCATTGGGCTGACTTTTTCCTTCACCTTCTTATCTTGCTAATCTATAACGCCAAGATACCCTGAGGTCTTTGTCGCGCTTAAAGACGTAACAGCGCGGGGAATACCATTTCATTCAGGTCGAAAAGGTCATTGCAGAGACCACTCATAAACCTATTCAATACTTGCCACGCGATAAAGTGAATTCATAATTGTTATGAATTGTTGACTATGCAAGGATTCTCTGTTCAAATCTGCTATGCCCAAAACAGGAAGAGCCTGGTTGCTCAAGGATCTGTTGAGCTTAATGAATGCAACAATGAAAGGCGAAATACAAACAGAAGACTCAGAGCAACACAAGGCTATTTAAATTGCCTTAATAATTTAATTAACAGGAATGCCCAAGATTGACAATTTTCAGTGAAGTGATAAAAAAGAAAATAACTTGTAGGGTGAATGGGAAATGTTTCTTTTATTGAGTTGCCAGGCCCATCTCATCTGAACTGACCAAACAGACACATTTACATAGTTGGCACTGTATTCAGACAGCTAATTCCAAATGACCATCTCCTTGAAGAAATACACATTCCTGTCATTGCCAGAGGATAAGCTAAGAAAGAAAATCGAGAACAGTAGCACAATTAAATTCAAGGATTCCAGCCATAGACCTAATACCAGCCAAAAAGGAAGACCTAAACCTGGGAGCTCTGTATGAACAGCTAATGGACACAGTTGGGCATCCATAAAAAATAAAATCTCTTTGACAGCAAAGGAGAACGCATGCTACGCATGCTGCATCATAATCAAGATTATTCCATGTATAGCAGGATTTGCTGATCATAAAACATCCTTTTAAAGAAACAAAGCCAGTAGTTCTTACTAGTATAATGTGCATGAGCTTACGGATCACATGGATTTAAGTCTGCAGAATTCACTCTGAAATCTAAAAAATGCAACATATGTTGTAACACTTTGAACACCTCATTGTATAACACATATAACACATGAGAACTATGACATTGCACAAAACATGTATTTCTTCCATATTGAATTACAGCTCATGATGCAGAGGTGCAGGTGCCTCTTTAGAATGTAAAATCCATGATACCATGCTGACCACAGTTGGGAAAAAAATTTACAATATTTTCACATATATTAACATTGTAAGAAAATTCTATGAAATAGGATGTTCCATCACTTTGAGGTGCTTCATCTAACATGTTTTGCAATTAAGGCTATTCGCCTAAGACCTTGCATGAAGCTTTGTCTTGCACTTTGATTTCTAACTCTGGAGCGGAGGACTCTCGGGTTAAGTCTAAATTGCTGATACTAAATTAATACCAAGCTTGTTCCTCTGCTAAGTTGACTAAACATGGGAAGACACTCTTGATGGATCCTTACAGAGGCACTGGTTCGCTGTCAAGCCTGATTGAAGAGAAGCCATCAATCCACTTTTCTGTCCTTTCCCCAGAAATAAAAAAAAGGACTTACTCTGTAACTTTAGCAGTAGCAAAGCCCGAGAATCTTTATCATTAGGAAGAATTGCTTTAACAACGATACTGAATGCCATTAATTGAATTGAAAGCACCATTTTCATTGAGAGAAAAGTAACTCCCGTTGTCAGACAATAATACCTAAACTCCTCTGATTCCTGCAATAAGTGGTGCAAAGCTGCAATCTGTCTGGCCTGAGACATTATGCCTGTGAAGCATTCCTGAGATGGCCGAGATAATGAGCAATTTCAATCCAATTCCAAACACCAAACAATATGGATGAAATCGTTTAAATCAGACCCAAGAGAATAGTCATGCGGAATCCCACAAGGATCATCCTTCTCCCCATTACTATTCAACATCTACCTGTCTCAACTAATTAAAATCATCTAAAGACATGGCCTCACCTGTTACAACTAGGCTGATGACAAACAAATACAAGACTCACAAGAAGAAAACTCAACACTAGAGAACTGCCTTCGTGAAATATACAACTGGATGAACACAAACTACCTCAAACTCAACCCAGGCAAAACAGAAATAATGATCATCACAAAAAACAGAGAAGACAACCTCTACATCCCATGGCCAATAGAATTTGGTGAAACCCCAGCCCCATCGTCGATTATAAAAAAACCTGGGAGTCCTGATGGATAACAAACTCACTCTGGAGCCAAAAGTAACGCCCTAATAAAGAAATTCTTCTTTCTCCTCCGAGCGGCTAAAAGGATCCTACCATTCCTGTCATTCACCAACAAAACAACTACCATCATCGCTCTCATCATGTCCAGACTAGACTACACAAATAGCTTATATCTATGCATCCCTGAACGAATATACCCACCCCGTATGACAACTGGATGCATAAAACAAGAATTACAAGGCTTAAGAGACATATAACCCACTTACCAAAAGCTCAAATTTCTGCATACTTAAGACACACAAAACCCACACAACCACTTATCTCACAGCAAATCGCACACACTTCACCACACCGCAACAACAAACAATCAACACATAAATTGCACCAACAGCACACAAGGACTGGCATTGATCCTATATTCGCACTCAAGCTCAGCGCACAGTGAAAACCGAACTGAAGCTGCCAACAGGACACCACCTTCTCACTTTGCTACGTCCTCTTCACCCCCCTAAAATTTTAATTTTGAGATTAAGATTAATTTTGAACCCAGAGTTTGAGGTTATGCAGAATACATGTCAGATTGACATGTTTTGATTTTGAGAAAACATTGCACATGATAGCTTAGAAATAATAAAAGATACCACTTGTTTCTCTGAAGTAAAGTGGGACTGCGCTTTCTGAACATCTCTCCCCAGCTTGATAAAGGGGCACATTTCTTGTGATACCATAGTGAAGTCAACCTTGTTTTCTACAGTGGCCTAATATCTCTTGATGAAGTTTTCCAGGTGCTGCCCCATGGACAGAATATACCCACATGTCTAGCCTTCAGAGTAATCCAATTAAAGAATAAATAAAACCAAATAAGAAAAGGACTTTTATCACAGAACAAGAAAGGTGTATGTTAAATGGTTTCTTCAGCCTAACTATATGAATTGATAGACATGTATTGAAGATAAATTAAGATGATTTAGTGCAAATTGTTATAAGAACTTATATTGCTATTCTGCATAGACTATTCATTACATCCCTGGCTAGAACAACATTATATTTTGTGATAGAAATGGGTGTAAAGGTGATTTTTTGAGGGCTGTGCCGAAGTGAACTGTGTCCATATTCTTTCCATTTAATCAATGACATACCATACCTTCTTGTAACTGATGCCTGATGTTATCGAACACACACTGGATTCAGAATATTATTTATGAGGTTGCTATTAGGTGTATAAATGTACGCGTGTCTGATCAGATAACCTTCAATATCAATTGGTGTTAACTATAAATCCCGAATAAGTACCACAAGCATTAGAAGGCAGCATAGTTCTAGTGAAGCTTAGACCTGTGATAAAATCATTAAAACCCCTAGACAACTACATATGCCAACACACTATAAAATACCTGCCACAATTCTCTACACTAATAATACATATTTCTTAAATGAAAAACAAGACGTTGAATTTTGTTTATTTTTGGTTGGTTACATTTCTAAAGTCTACCACAAAAAAATTAAATTAGTTGCACCTACATTTATAGGATTTTATATTTAATAAATATAGTCCATACAACAACTTGAAATTTCTTTGACTGATAGTATGCAGCATGATCCCTAGTTTTGAGTTTAGGTAGGTAAACTCCACTTGTGCAGGAACAACAAGGCCTTTTCCCAACCCCTTTTACATTCTAATGAAAGTATTTAGCCAGAATCATGTCTAACTTGTGTCCGAGTATCATTCCTGACTCCTCACATGTGCCAGAAGCATCACCATTACACGTTTGCGTCTGAAACTTCAGTGGTCGGCAGCTAGTTCTACAAGTCACCTTCCTACCTAGTTTTAGCTTCCCAGCATTAAGGGATCCTGTCCTGGAAGTTGGTATTTGTTTGTGACTGGAGTGTCACCTGCTGTCACCCGTGTGCAGTGACTGTCACTGGAACGAGTCATCCCCTGTCTGATAGAGTGTCCTGAAGATACCTGCATCGGTGCATCAGTGCCTGCTGCATTTCTGCTTTGGAAAGGGTTGCAAACGTACCTCCAGCGAGTCCCATCCAACCTGCCATGTCCTTTGGGAAAATCAGAGCAAGGGCGGTGAGTAGTCGCAATACTTACCGGTTCCCCTATCTCCTCCATTCTAATCGTTTGTGAGCAACTTGGCTTTATTCCATTCTTTTGCTTTTTAAACATTTACTTAAAAAGCTGTTCTAACTGATAGAAAAAATATGTTACTTACCAGTAAAATTCCTATGTAGTGTTTTGGAACATTTCTCACCACTGCAAGAACTCTTCCTGCTTTTGTCTCCTCCCCTAAAGGAACCTAATGGCCTCATTCAACTTAGAGATCGGACTCATAAAGTTAGCACTTCTAATCTTGTGGATTGGTTCTCTAATTGCATAACTACTTACCTTCCCTTTCAGGTGTATAGGGAAATTGTGTGCATGTCTATGAACAAAGGTGACTGTACATATGTTTTGTATTTAGAGTGTTAATATTACCTGCTTGATTCATTTCCCTAGTTTGTTTTTGGGCTTTTCATAAATATATTATATTTGTACTGACCTGTATAAGTAGAATCACTGTGTAATTCACTGTGTGGACTCATTATGGTCCCCTAACCCACTCACCTCTCTGGAGATTTAGCCTGGACCACTCTCCCCGCTTACCTTGATTGGGTTTGGGTAAAGTCCCAGAGTTTCCCTGTTCACCATAACTAGGGTGGCCTCCTGAAATCTGTCCACAAGGCCAGATTTGAGAAATCCATATTAACACTGCAATATCAAGTTCTGTCATTTAACCAAAGGCTGAATTTTCCTGCAGGTAAAATAGCATAAAGGCCACCTTGGTTGAGTGAGTGAGAGCCTATAGTCGGCACATAAATTGCATTTTGAACTGGTTCTCGATTTGAGTGTATTTCAAGGGAACCCCAGTAAACCTTTCTAGGATGTAAATGGCAGGGGGGACTGATGTTATACCTGGATAGATACCAGGGCTCCCCCTGCCACGTGACCGTCTTGGATTAGGTGGAGTGGACCCTACTGGAGCTGCATGTAATGGGGATGGTCTTTAGCAATCGACTGCATCTGTGGCATTTCTGGTGTTGACTAAGTCTTGGAGCAAGGCATTGGTTTCTTACTCGCCGGGCAATACGTTGCATCTGGGCACAGATAGAAGAAAGCGTACAGAACAAGGCCAGCTGTTAGGAAAGACTAATTAGCTAAAAAGATGGGCTTTTAGTTTTTTTCTGAACTCAAGCAGGGTCAATACATTACACATCTACGGAATCCTTGTTACAACTTTCACTTCCTGTTTACTTTTACTTTAAATGTCCTTCCGGGACTCCCAGCTTCTGAGGGCCTTGTGGAATCGACACTAGACATTGTGCCATTTCACCCACAATGCACTCCACACTTCTGACAGAATGTGTGGACTGTCAGAGAGTGGTGCACAAGTGGGGGTTGAGGGCTTGACATTATTGTTGCCTTTGCCATGTGCAGGTGTATCCTTCCGTGTAATTAGTGTTCCTCTATGGTCTGTGTCGACACTCACTCCCTGGCTGTCCAGATATGTAAACAGAACAAATACTATTACCACATATGACCCCACAGGAGCCTCCATGCTACTACCTTCCCCTGAAACACACAATACCTGTGGCCATATACTTCGGCTAAATGGCCAAAAGAGAATTGCTCTGTTTCATTCCAGTCTTGACCTGCGACGACTGGCATGGCCCAGAACAATAGGAGTTGTGGTCACTCTGCAGTCTATCAATGGCAAAATCAGCGATGATTAGCCTCACCCTACTGTTTTCGTGATGATGGTCTCTGAAAGTTATTTCTTTATAAAGGCTTTT
This sequence comes from Ambystoma mexicanum, assembly GCF_040938575.1. Lineage (NCBI taxonomy): Eukaryota > Metazoa > Chordata > Amphibia > Caudata > Ambystomatidae > Ambystoma > Ambystoma mexicanum. The sequence continues at coordinate 1,269,166,586 of NC_090922.1, forward strand.
TTGTGCAAGACCATTTAATGTCTTTTGCCTTGATGGAAATGTTTGGGCATAAAGAATGTATTATAACTGTCTCTCTCTTTATATTCCAGGACTCCTAGGTCGTCTTCCAGTTTCTCCACCAGGTGCGCTGACCTAGGTAAAGTGCCTAGCAAGGGCAGGTTCCATGGTTTTGCCAACAAAAGTGCACTAAACTGTTCTTTTTCTCTTTTCCTGCAAATGCAGGATCTTTGAATCTTCTACCTTGTGTTTTCTTCTAATTTCTTCATTTCTTTCTTCTTCTTCCCAATCGCTTCCTGACTTTTAACTTCTTCTTTCTAAATTCTACTGTCTACTTCTACTTTCTAGGGCAATCAGCATCGGCAACACTTTCCTTCCAAAAAGGATTCCTGGAACGTCTGGAACATGATGGAGTTTGGGGTATTAAATAGGTATTTTTACATGATCCTGTGAGAATTCAAAGTGTCGTGGGATATCGTGGATGAAGTCTCAGGCCTGATGGAGTTCCACTTTTGAATCCAAAATCCTAACAACAAGCACTCCTATGGTAAAAATGATATTTGATAGAGATTTTAGTCTTGTTTGGATACTTGCATTAAAAATAGATATTGTAGTTTCAGAAGCAGAAGAGAAAACATCAACCCTGGCATTGGGTTGTCTATGAAACAATGAGAGAATAGGTTCCCTATTAGGGAACTCCCGTCCCCTGTACACTATTTAGGGCTCAGGATAAAGTCAAACTGTTAAGGAAACAAATGGTCCTTTCTACATAGGACACAAATTGCCTGTTAATGGTGATTTGTAACATTTGGTTGTATTATGTTTTATACTCTTATCAACAGATGAGTTTCATCAGTAGTATTTCACAATATATTATAGATCACAATTCAATTAGTAATTCAAACAAAATGTATTGTTCATATGGCCCAACACGTTTCGAGAAACTCTCTTCATCATGGGTGTAAAATCATTATTTTCTATAAGGAAATTCAAACAAAAATGGATCAATCAATTCTCTGTCTTGATATGAAGTCATTCATAAAAATAATGATCAATAATTCAAATTCCAGAATCAAACTCATTAAATTCCAAGATGTTCCAAAGATTTCACCAGTAGAATGCATCATGCTTATACTTTCCAACCAATCTACATAGGTGCCATTTTCATACTTCTGACCTGTTCATTTTTGTGGTCCAATTAGTTTCACCAACTCAGATGATTCAAGAACCTATTTCATAGTCATGAGTATTACTGGTCTGACAACTGTAAATTTGAATTTCCTAAATGGTAGAGTTTTTCCAGGAAAAATGTAAAAAATTGCTAACCTTTATTAATTTACTTCTTCCGATAGAGGTAAGTGCATTTCAAAGTTAATACAAGGACTGGACTACCATCTCTTGAATGGAATGGATAATGTTAGTATATATGGTGTTAGGCTTTGGTGCACAAGTACTTTGTCCCTGGAGTACATTTCTGCAATCCACATGTTCTCCTACTGATAAAACAGGAAAATGTGTGTCCACAGTGTTTGGTGGGATGGTGTTGTGTCAGCCACAGGGTGTGGGTGTGATGGCATCCACTGAAAGCAGGGGGTGTTCAAGTAGATATCCATCAGTCATGCTTTATGTTGCTGTAATGACTCCATGATGTGTGGCGGGTTGCTCTGAGCTCGGATCATGGAGTCATAGGTGAATTCTGGAAACATTGCATGTGTGTGAAGAGCAGGTGTGCTTCACACACCATCTGCACAATGTTGGAATGTTGCATATGTTTGTGTCTGCAGACCTGCTTGGGTTAAATGGGTGGTGAAAGGGCCACATTTGTGCATTCAATGGCTACAACCACATTGGGAAAGCCTATGATGACACATAATTCGGACGTTGTGTGGTTAGGGGCAACTGGGTCACTGTAGAAGGATATGTGGTGGTAATGACGTCTCATCATGGCATTCGGTACTTAGGAGAGGATGTGGGAGAAGCATGGCTGGGTAATATTAGTTGCCAAACCCACAGTCTGCTGGAATTCACCTTTGGCACCGAAACAGAACAACATTAGATTCTTCAATGTGGGAGATATACGTTGCAGTCTGTCTGTTGGACTGTATATAGTGCTCTGATTCTGCCAGTAGGCTGTGGATGGTGGGCATGTCTAAGAGGTATGTTTTGAGGATCTGCTAATTGATGAGTTCATGGGGGGATGGTCTGGGCCTGTACACCCTCAGAGTGTAAGGCCGTCTGGCTCTCTTGCCCCTACTCCTGGCCTGGCGCTGCTGACAGGGATGTTGTGGCACAGATTGGTGAGCTAACTGAGGGGGGGCTGTGGTATAGACTGATGAGCTGCCTGGGGTGGGGCTGGGGACTGTTTGATGGGAAAGTTGAAAGGGGCTGGGCACATACTAATGGGTTGCTTTGAGGGGCTGGGCCACAGGCTGAAGAGCTGCTGATTGGTGAGGTCGTGCTGAGACTTACACCTTCAGTGTGCAGAGGCCCTGGCTTTCTAACCCCTGTTGCTTCCTGGTGCTGCGGAGAGGGGCTAAAACATAGGTTGATGAGCTGACTGAGAGGGGGACTGGGATACAGGCTGATGCGCTGCATTAGGGGATGGCTGGGGTACAGGCTGATGGACTGCCTGAGGGGGATGGGGCGCAAGCTGATGAGCTTCCTTGGTAGATCTGGGGACTGGCTGATGGGCTACTTAAGGGTGGGCAAGGCACTGCTCTCTCCATGTTGCGGCAAAAGGCTTTTTTTGTCCTATTATGTGCTGCCTTTACCCCTTTTATTTGTGTTTCTCACATGTGGATCCTGTGCAGGTGTTGGGAAGGCTTGTTAATGTGATTCAGGCCACACATGTTGATGGCCACATTCCTCCTTCAGGTAATAACCTGAAAGAGTAAACTTGGGAGCTAAATGGGATATTAGCCCATGTCAGTATAGGATGAGGTGTGTTTGCTGGGCATACATGTTAGGCATAAGTGTGAGCCGTAAATGCACAGTGTAAACACAAGGGGGCTCATGTTCTATGAGCATGTACCATGAATGCAAGGTGTATGCAAGCATGACAAGCGGCGCTCACAAACCAAAGTAACGCTTGCCAAAAGTAGAATGCCAAGCAGTGTTTACTTACTTTGCACTGAGTGTACACCGCCTTTTGCAATTACATTTGCACCCTGCAGTCCAAATGACAAAAATGTGGTGGTGGGGAGCCGCTTACATTACAGTGTAAACGTAACAGCCCCCGACGCCACATTACGAATTTGATGAACATCAGCCCCAAAGCATTTGCATCACTGTGTGTTTTCAAAGCGTAAACCCTACACAGTCTTCCGCGTTCCAGTATTATCGGGAGGTTCGTAATAGCAAACCATACATATGTTTACACTTTGCTTTTATGCCTTAGAGCCCTTATAAAATGATCCAGAGTGTCCTATCACCCTCTCTTCGTAATATAGGAGTCAATGGGCCTCATTACGACCCAGGCATTAAGGGGTTAACGGCGCCGTAAAAGGCTGCGGCGCCGTTAACCCCTTAACGCCTTACTAGGAGGTCCCTTTGCGGCTCCCGACCCTAACGGCTGGTCTGGACCAGCCATTAAAGTAGGGACCCGCAAAAAGACCTTGATGGCAATTACGGTACCGCAATTTGCGGTACCGTAATTGCCGCCTTCCCCATTCCCATTGAGCCCTATGGGGCACAAATGGGAATGTGGAAGGGCCATGGAAAAAGGGGGAATTTACCGCCCCACCAACCTTGGAATGGGGTGGTTATTCCCCCTTTCTCCATGGCGGACTCCGGCATGGACCATGGTGCTAATAGCACCATGGTTTAGCGCTGGAGTCCTAATGAGGGCCAATTTAATTGTTTGAAAATGAACTGCTTGTCTAACGTTTTAAAACTGTTCTGGGGAGAATTAACTCCCCAGCTACTAAAAGGGTCAATTGCTTGCTGTTCTATGTTGTTTGGTCTCTTCACAACTCCTAAAATGTGTGCATGCGAGTCTGGGATCAGGGCCTTTACATGGCCCTATTATTTTGAACAGCTAACCTGCATCTGGCTTCCGAACCTTTAATTTGCACCGAACAGAGTACATTGAATGATGCTCTATATGCTTGTTGATGTGATAAAGAAAACAATCCTTTTTTTCTAAGACATTCCCAAGTTCATGAGCCTGTCTCATGGGCAAAGATGAAATATTTGGAAAAAAATAAGAAACAACGAGCTGACGCCTATGCCTTAAGCCGGAGTGGCTGTGAAGAAAGCAGGGCGTATTACACACTATTGATCTGACTTGTCATACATCATGATGCACGACGCCTGGTTACATCAGTCATGTCATGTTACGTGACATCAGGCGGCACACAGGAAGTGTTTTACAGCTGAAGTGCAGCAAAGTCTAATCAGGGTGTATGACACATTCTGCTTTTTGACGAGGTGGCGGGCCGTATTAAAATGTTCAGGCCACGGGAAAGTCACTTTGTGAAAATGAGATGTTTCTGTTCGATACTTATTATGCCTGCTCCAATATTGCCGGGTTCCGTGTTATTGTTAAAATGCATTTTCGCCCCCTCACTTGTTGCCTCAATGAAAATTGATTGTCCCACTCGCTTCGATTTCCAAGCCCGTGACATCATCAAACGATGATTAAGCCACTGGGTGATAATTTTATTAGCAGTGGAAGCTCTGCTCGGAGAATCTTTTAAAGATTAACAGCGGAAGAAAGGCTTTAGTTTTTGAATGAAAACTGGGCAGCTATGACACATTTCGTTGCAAGCACATGTATTGAAAACAAGCCTCGATTTTCAGGAAGTAAAATGAAATGGAGTGCTCGTGCAGCACTCTAATAGCCCGGCCTTCACAGTGATGAATGACTTTAATCAGAGTGTGGGCATGTTCAGAAACCAAATTAGCTACGCCAGCTTCTCCTACTCTAGGGGGGAGGGAGGGCTGCATTGAGTACCTAGACTCTAGTGTAGCGTTAGGAGAACTTGGGAAGCAGCGATGAAGCCACCCCTGCAGTGGTGTCGCACACAGCCAAATGCAAAGATGTGACCATGTCACTTACCAAACATGTTGCAAGGCTAGACAATGTGGCACCTATAATAATGTGACGGCACAATGTAATGGTAATAGTTTCAAGCCACTGTTGCACCTCTAACGATGCATGTGACCTCATGTTAGTAGGTTCATAGGCACATAAAGTAGGGCGTACTGCAAAATATGGAATAGGACATGGATAAGTGTCAACAGAAGAGGTACTTTGCTCGATTTCAGAGAGGAAGAGCAAACTCAACTGGTTTGTGATGGAAGCTAGTGAAATGGAACCTGTCTGCAAATGGCCAGGGGTAGGAGTGCAGGGTTGAGGATTGTTTTGCCTTGTAAGTCCTACTCACTCCTTCCCTCGACTACACGATGCCCCTCTAATATCACCTTAGACTACGCACACGATCCCCAGCCATTCCGTGACCAGTAGGCCACCACAGCCATAGACATTAGCACATCAATGCTCTCCTCGTTAGCCCCCACAAATCAGCGGCTAGCCATACCCAAACCACTGTAGTCTACCAGTTCTTTTGGCTCATTCCTATGGATAACATACTCCCAAGTTTCTTCTGCCTAACCCATAGAAAGCAAATTGGCACCCAGAAACAACATACTTCTGACCTTCAACCGTCAACACCACAGGTTTTGCATCTGCATTCCCACTGTTCCACTATTGCACCCCACCACCCCTTCCTCTTACAGAGGACCTCTTTATCTTACAGAACCAAGCACAGTAAGGCCACCAATAGTGGCAGAGAGGTGCTATACAAGACCACTTACAGTACATGGCATTTAGAACCCTGCTGTAAAAAAAGTGTGTTGATAATTACCCATGCACTATGTTAAGATGAAAATGCCTCCCACTGCATCAGCTAGTACTGAGCTGTCCCCAAGGACAGACAGAGCAATGAATGCTGAACTGTGCCATTGAGTCAGACCCTCATCCCAAATGTTTCATGCACCCATACCTTTAAAAAAATTCTAAGAAATACTTTGTACCCTGACACCCCATTCCCCACTAGAAAAATAGAAATCCATACTTGGCATGCCACCACTCATCCCCATAAAATAAATATTGCCTGCCACCATTCTGCAGCTCCAACAGCACCATCCAGTGCACTCTTTTGGGTCATTTTAGGAGTGCCTGAGTATATATCACACTCACCCACCTCTGTTAGAAATAGAATAGTGACTGTTGGATAGTGTCATGCATTCCCTGCTTCCCCGACTTCCCTTAACTGAACTCGGAAGACTTGCGGAGTGTGAAAAAAGTAAGTGCCTCCACTATAGTCCATGTCCTGTGTGCAGGACCCATATGACACTGCCAGAAGTCATGTTGCAAAGATAATTTTGATATGGGGGTTACCGTTTCGGAGATGCCCAAAGATGACACATTGTGGCTATTGCTGTTTTTGGTATTGTACATGGTGTATCCGTACAGGATATGCATTTTACACAACACATATTGTATGATCACATTGATGAAATACTGTTATGAGTGGGCACCACCAGTTAATTTTGCGTGCACAATTTATGTTTAAAAGTTTTATGTTGCAATGACACTAATAATTCCAAGAAATCATATATCCTTTTGACCTCCTGTTTTGTAGGATGTTTTAATCAGACAACATCAAATTTGGGGGAAATTTCCACCTACCCCAAATTAGTCATGCTCAATTTATGTTTATGTAAGTATGTTATTTTCATGAAACTGGGACCCCCAATTTAACAATATTGATTCCCTTCTCCTTTTGGGACAAGGAACATGCAAGGTTGCACAGAAGGTCTATTTATTAATTGAATTGTACTGTCCTGCTACAGAAATTCAACCCCAAAGTACAAAAGTCTCAAAAAAAGAGGGATACAGTGAAGGTGGAAATTTGTATGAATGTAGGAGCCCTGAAAAAAACTCTTTCATGTTTGCCACCTCCCACTATGAAATCCTGTTCAAGTATTGAGATAAAATCCTGGAATACCAGAGGCCATGTGTGAAGATGCTGGAGGGGGGGTCTGTACTTACGCTCTCCATCTGGAAGAGGAGAGGCACAGAGGACCCCTGCCGCGATTCTCAATATTGGTACGTGGTCGAGCAATCAAGGCCTAGCTTCTTAAGAGGTGATGCAAGCTGGTTCTTAAGTACAGTGTAGACCCCAAGCACCCACAAAGGAATGTATGCACACTGTATTGGTTAAAACACAGTCTTTATATAATTAATATTGAAGGTTATGTACAATATCACGATAACACACTTTGTACTCGATTATCTATAATGGCAAATATACAATTCTACGTGGTACCACAGTTACTATGAGATCTCTTTAAAGTGCATCAACTGTACGGTTAAATGGCACACAAATCAAGTCGTAAAGGAAACCAGCAATAGAGGTAAGGGGAAAGCAGTTGGTTAAGGCAATTGGCAGACTACTGGCCCCTACCGAGGCACAGTCCTGTGTGGAGATCCCCCCACCTGGGCAACCTGTAGAATAAAAGATATCACAGGCCCAGTCCATATATTGTTCACCAACGATTTCCCAATAGTTCTGCAACCCCAAAGTACCTGGCGTTGTTGCAGTCTTCGTCGGGGAATCGATGGCCCTTCTTGAGTGTCCTCCCTTTAAGGCAGGAGTCTCGAGTCATCGAACGTCCGACGGAGAACAGGGTGAGCAACGACGGTGAAGTGGCAGCTTCTTTCCTAGTGGTGCTCGCAGACGGGCAAGCGTAAACGTCCTGCAAGGAAGAGGCGTGCGGGGCACCTCGATGTTGATAGTTCTGGACCGCTAAGAGTTTGAAGAACTGTGGCCCAGCGAGGGCGTCGAGTTGTCGGCGTCTCTGTGGTCCTTGGGTGGTGGGAAAACCACCGGTGGATACTCCTCGGTGCGTCGACGGTCTGGCCTTCTCCAGCGGGATAAAGCGGGCAACGATGCCGACGAGAGCGTCCTTGAATCAAGAGTTCATAGGCAAACGGGAGCACGGCAGCGCCGGTTGGCGATGGCGGTCGTCGACAGTGGTGGGCAACAGTCCGGGCGCTACTCATTGGGATTCCGTGGCAGTCCCCGTCTCGGGTCGGCAGCCTGTCGTAGGTCTGTCTACCAGGGAGCTTTGGCAAAGATCAGCTGGTGCACGATTTTCCCTCGTAGCTCGGGATTAGGGTGCCTTACCAGGTCCTCTCTGGGTCAGTCCTTGGAAACAGATCATCTTTAAGATTGATGAAGGAGAGCAACAGCAATTCTTCTCGTCCAGCAGGGCTTCAAGGTCAAGCGTTAGTTTCACTCCAGTTACTCTTCGTAGTTTGGACTTCAGCTCTGAACACTTCTGAACACGATTCCTAGCTGGGAGAGGTCCCCAGATATACTCTTGATCTCCCATTCATTCTGCTGGGTCACACTCGAGCATCAAATCACTACGAAGGGCATTCAGCAGTCTGTCAGCCAATCAGGCGCACAGTGCATTCAGGCCATTCTTCTCCATCCAGACACTCATAACATAGAATGTGGATTTGGACAAGTACCACGCCATTCAACACTACACACTGCATTCATACCAGTTTCGGGCAGGGCTGTCTCAGTAATTGTGTCAAACACTAGATACCAGACATCCACAACAAGAAGTGCATATTCGTCACACACTCCATTCACCCAGGTCCCACCCACAGGTGTACCCACAACATACGGTCGTTGGGAAGGCTCCAGCCAGTCTGGTCGTCACTTCCCCACACTACCATATATGGAACTTCCACCCAACAGCCAGTCAGGGGGAAGGGACAGAGTCAGGGCTTCCCGGGATTTCGGGAAGATCAAGGTAACAGATGATGGAAGGCAAGAGGCCACGGGGGCCATTTTGTCTCCATCAGGGATCTACCGATTCCAATGACAGGGCCTGGGCATCCCAAAATGGAGGACGAACAGGGCACAAGTCATTTCAGCACGGAGCTGCGACCAGCCCGTACCCTGCTCTGTGGGCCACACACAGGTGCCCAAAAACATACACTATGGGCACAGGGTTGTACCCCCACCCATGGGTGCCATAAGGGTATACTATGGGTCCATTCACCAAAACCAAAAGAGAGATCTGCACCGCCAGGAGTCCCACCTGAACTCCTGCGAGGAAAACACAACATAAGACACGATAAAAAGCAGTAAAGGACAAGGATACAGAGGCCCTGTCCCTCCTGATGCATTTCCAGCATCACACCATGCCCATCTATTTAGCCAAGATGGTTCTATCAAACTCCTTTCCTCTGCTGATATCCTACTACTTTAGTAGACTTGGTTGTTGGGAGATACATTGTTTGATGGGTATACAGCACACTTGTGTTATGCCAATAAGGGCGAAAAAGGTCACAGATATGGAGGTCTTGCCATTTTGGTAATGAATGGTTTGAAAACAAGAGAGATACCAGTACAAAATGATAATATGTATGTAATAGCTGTTGAAGTACAAATTGCACACCGTCATAAGCTGCTAGTGGTGAATTTGATCCTCCAGGAGGAAAGGTCACAATCGATATTCAACATAAAGTGTATGAACTTTTGGGCAAACAGTCAGAACCTAACCAGGATCTGAATATTGTCATCTGTGGGATTTAAATGCAAATTGCTTAAAATAGAGAACCAAATATATTCTGACAACTAATCCCCCTGGCTTTATGCTCAATCGATTAGTGAAAGGGGACATTCCCCATGCTCCAACATGGTGCAGGGGGATTAGAACCTCCAAAATAGACTACATTTATTTATTGATTGTTCACTTGTTAGGCGCTTATACCGCAAGTAAATACTGTTTCAAAGTGCACACAGGGCAAAGGGATGGAACAAGGGAGTGAAACATAAAAAAACACAAATATATTAATAACAGTAGAGGGAAAAGGAGAAAGGACAAACCTACTATGCCTTGTAAGTTTTCATAATGTGCAAGTGCAGGAAGGTAGAGTGCAGAGGGGGGAAGTGCTGGATTGTTCGTGCTCGTGGCTGAGCCTCAGATAAGTGCATGGTAGGAGTGCATGGTAAGGAGAGTGCTACATGGCTTAGAGCCATGTTGGGTATAGTGCGAGCCTCCAAGGCGGAGGGTTTGCCAGGGTAAGGGCTGAGGGTAGACAGGAGCTGGGGTGATTGGGTGTAGGGGCCTGAGGATGCATGAGGGCCCAGGACACCAATCACAGCAACTGTGAAATTAGCCGAGGAGAGAAGAAGGGAAGGTGGACGTAAAGCGGAACGTCTTGAGGAGCTTCCGGAATTTAAGAAAGTACTGTTGATGGCACAGAGGGCAGGGGAGGCTTTTCCATAGGAGGGAGTCTATGTTAGTGAAATTATCATCCATTATGTAACTGATTTGCAAACATCGTTTGTCAATACTCTGTCAACTTCCTGTGGTAAAGAACAGGTATTATGAGAAATGTAAACTCTGATGGGAATAGATTTAGCTGGACTGACAAGAATTTAGAAAAATAAAGGAGTGGACTGGTAATGTGGTAAAGATGAGTATTTACATTTATAGATTTATCCAAATGGGAAATTGTCAGTTCTTCAAAGAGGGGAAAAATGCTGGTAAGATTCATGATAAGTCAATATAGGCAGAAAAAAAAAGATGTAACAAGAGTTACGTTGCATCTCAATATCCGGTTACCCTGTTGTTGAAAAACTGTTGTGTAAAAGAAAGGTACGAAAGATCTCTACAAATTGGGTAAAAAGGTACAGGGCATCATCTTACAATATGGTATGGAAACGTATGGTAAAAGATCTGGTGTCTGGTGATAGTAAAAGAAACTATGGTCCTCGTTTGAATCAACTATCCATAAAGGAGCCAAGGAGGTGCAGTTTTAATGAAGGAATTTGCAAAGATTTCCTAGTGGAAAGGTTTGCTGATAATAACCAGGCACCACAGAAAAAGGCAACCATAGATCTCATATTTAATGCAGCAAATCTAATTGATATAATAAAGGTCCTTAAGTCATCTTGTGCCCCGGGACTAGATGGTCTATGCAATGTAATACTGAAAGCCAATACCTATTCTGGGCTTATATCTTGAAGATCATTTTTGAGAAAATCATAGGCATCAGGGAAGTCCCTGATTCATGTAGGATGTCCCACTTAATCCCAGTGTTTAAAAAGGGATTGCAGGTCAATCATGCACATTATCGACTTCTAGCCCTTACAGACGTCGCCAGTAACATCTTCCCCTACTTGGTGCTAAAAGAAATAAATAATTGGGCCGAGAACAATGCAGTTTTAAGTTGCCTCCTCACTGGATTCAGATACGGGTGAACACCTTACTGGTATCCTCTTTGTAGACTTTTTGTCTGTTTTCGACGCAGTAGATTGATCTAAGCTTCGGGTTACATTACAGGATAAGATTGAGTAATCTTACTGAACTGTCAGAGCCAATACCTATAAACTGGGGGGGGGGTCAGACAAGGATGTGTACTGGACCCCCTTTTATTTAATTTGTCCATTTCAGACTTTTGAAATGCTTTGGAACAAACAAAGAATGCCTTTCCCAAAATAGGGGAAAAAACATTGGTTGGCTTGGATATGCCGATGACTTTATTATTCTAGATAACACCTATATCGGAATCAATCATTGTGTCCAAGCCACCATTAAATACACCAGACAAAATGGCCTGACAGTAAATCTAAAGAAACCCCAATGTATGGCAGAAGATAGGAAATGTGCAGGCTGCTACCATATTCATAGCAGTATGGGCATAGTGGAGAGAGCGTCTAATTATAGATATCTTGACCATGAAATGGAAGAGAATGGTAGTAATGAGTTACTTTTGAGAAATAAACATACTAAAACACTCTCCACTATGTTTGCTATTGCTCAGTTTTCCAAGAAAACAGCGGGCTACAGTCTTATTTGTTTATTAAAAGTCTACAAACAGAAACTGTCTGCTGCATTATTGTATGCCCTCGAACATCTTATGGAGACCTCGCTGATTGGGCAGATAGAGTTGAGGGCCTAATATGGAAACTGTTTATCGAGATTCAGTTTGAGATGATTAATAAGCTCCTAAGTATTGTTAAGGCTGCACTTATTGATCAAAAAAGTGTTGCACTAAAACAGGGACTGGGCAAATAGTCATGAAAAAGTTGCAATGATGAAATCATTGTGTACTTTTGCAAAAATGCACTTCACTTTAAAAATAAAACACAGTTTCATATAAGACTGGCTCCCTCTGCCATTAAGTGAAGATTTTTTATGTCGCTCAGACTTAATAGACTTGAGGTACTCGATGTTACAGAACCTTGGTGTGGCATACCCAAAGAGAGTTGATTATGCAGGATTTCTCTTGATGAACGACACATCGAAACTATTGAACATGTAACAACATCTTCCGCTGCTATGTATCCATCCTATGTGCAATACTATAGCCAACAGATAGAGCAACTAGATGATATAAGAAATGAACCTTTTTTGGATAAGATGTGGAAAGCAGTAGCGGGAACATTGTCACTAATTGAGGTTGTTGGATGCGATGTTATGAAATATTGCTTCTTTTATGAAACAAGGATGGACATATTTTTAATGGATGGTTTTTAATTGATGTATTATTTTTGATAGTTATATTATAGTATTTGGTTTTAAAATGCCTGATATTTGTTTAAAGGTTTCTATAAGCTATATACACAATAAAACAATATAAAATAATAAAAGAGAAATGAAATTATCAATTTCAATGTCAACAAGTTATGCATCTGTGAAATTCCCATGACAGTATTGGCTACGATGACGAGAGATCTATACACTGGTCTCATCACTTTTCTATGCTACATTTGCTTGAATAGACTTTTGTAAAAACGCACAACACCACATGTACATTTGATTTAACCTGAGGGCCCATCCCCTATGAATTGAAACATGAATAAGGGCACTGGATGAGGTTTTCATTTGTTAAAGACCCAATTAAATCATAACTTCCCTATCTATCTAAGTGACCCTACTGCCCCATTATTGAAACTAGATACCCCCGCTCCCTTACTCAATTGACAAGTCAGAATTTCAAACCAGGTTTTAGAAATCTCAGTTGTAACACAAGCTACTTAATATTCCTGAATGTGAGTAACTTGCAGAATGAACATATATGTTGGCTACATTTCCTTCAGTTTTGTTTTGATTGCATTCATGTGCAAAAGTGTACATTTCTCATTTTCAATGGTCAATTTAAAGATGGAAAATGGGTAAGAGTTACTAACAATTGCCCCTTTGTCTTGAGTGGATTAGTGTGCATAACAGAACTCTGCTCCGTGATGTAACCAGGAAACTAATTCAATTTACATAGGTTGTCTAGGTGTGCACACAGTGAGCTAGCCTTTTATTCCCAAAATACTTCTTCTACACTTGATCATTACACATAGAAGGAGGCAGGGGATCTCCCAGCAAACACACTATTGGAACTATTCTATCAAATATTTAATTCCAGAAGCACATACAGCTATTATTTTTATTTCATTTATTTATTTGTTTATAATGCGCAGAAAGCCCTCAGGCATCGGGGCACACACATAAACACAAAGGACGTACATGTATAACAGGACAAATGCTGAGAGTCTGAGCTGAGCAGAATTACTAGGCCAAAAACTTCACTTAAATAAGTGTATTTTCAGAATTTTTCTGAAAGTGGTGTAGTTCGATTTGCGTCGTTGCTTCATAGGCAGGCTATTCCATTTTTGACCTGCTTTCACAGGGAAAGCCCGGCCCAGGCCGTTTGCCCTTTTGTAAGCCGGGCATGGGATCTGTCCCTGTGCCTCTGATCTACGTGACTGCCTAGGTACATGCTGTAGGATCCATTCTTTAAGGTAGGCCGGGGCCTGCCCAAATAGACATCTGTGAACTACAGTCATGGACTTGAAATGTATCCTGTCCTCTACGGTTAGCTAGTGGAGAGTCATCCTGTCAGCTGTAATGTGCTCTCTCCTTGTTTTTCTTTTTACTATTCTGACAGCGTTGTTTTGAGTGATCTGGCACTTTGTTAAGCATCCCTTGCTTGCATCTAGCAGAAGTGCGTTACCATAATCTAGCCGTGATAATATAGTATGGTGGCGCAATTTTCCTCACTCAGGTAGGGTCGGATGGATTTAGGAAGGCGTACGTAGTACTGGCAGTTCTTGTTGAGGTAGGTAACCTGTTCTTCAGTGCCCAAGGATGCTTCTAGGAATACCCCCAGAGTTTTCACTTTCCCGGCCACTGGAATCAAAGAGTCTTTGATGGTAAATGACTTGTACTCCTGGCTTAGTTTGGCTCGAGCTTGGTGAGCGCCAAAGATCATCGTCTCCTTTTTACTTCCATTTAAACACATCTAGCTCCTTTCCATCGAGGATTCAATGGTATAGTATAGTTCTACCACCCTGATGATGCTATCGCTGATGTTGTTGGTGGTAACTGGAGGGATAGCCTGACTAAGGCAGAACAAAAGGGCTAAATATTCTAGATCAACAATGGGGGGCTGTTCTGTCGTATAACATTTTTAGGGCCTATTATTTGACTTAAGTAGGCCTGGGTTATTTTTATTATGTCAGGAAAGATACACAAACACTATAAATGTGAGAATGTACCAAAGGGAGTTTCAGACACACATAGATAGCAATTTTACAGCTTTTATAATTTATTTTGCTGCTGGATGCAATTGGTAATACTGCATCAATAATTTTTTAAAATTAAAAGAAGAGAAGGGAAAAACTTTTTTTGAAAGAACACAATCAGAAAATGCAAAAATACAGAGTTTATAAGGAGATTAATTATTAATCTTGACTTTTCCTTAAGCATCTGTTTATGACAAGGTACATTTTTTAAAAAAACATGACAAAATAGTGTTTAAGAAGAAACACTGTGAAACCACCACCTTAGTGACAAGTGATTAGCATGTAATCTATACATGACAACCAAGACATAAGCACTTAATGAGAAAGCTCTTGGGTAGGTGTAGCCAGGCTGGAGGGTGACCTAACAAGTGGTCGACGTCTAGATATTGATCTAAAAAGAAGTAGGGACCAGAAGGAATTTGGAGGTGCTGGTCGATGAGATGTTTCGGCTAGATGCCTTCATCTTGGGCCTGGGGTAGGTCTCCCTAAAAGGAGAAGCAGGGGGTCTCTATTAGTGACTGGGTTGAGAGGTGTAAAAACGTATTGGTTAAAACATGACATAATAAATCCATATTTGTGGTACACCACTAAAAAATAAGGGACAAGAGGTACACGGGACTGACCTTGGGGGCTGCAGGACTCCCTTGGACTGGAATAGCTGTGACCTGCTGTTATGCCAAATGATTTAGTTTTCTGTTTTCCGGCTGTAGGTGACTGCAGGAATTAGGGAACATAGTGTTCTGGGTAAGGATGCTGTTAGTGACGGTTAAAAAACAGCACAGGAATGAGCTAAGACTAGACAAAAAAGTAACAGGCGCTCACCTTTGTGCGTTGTAACTGAGCGGTGAGGCACAGGAAAAAACGCGCGGGGTTCCAGTGAGATGGCTGCTCACGAGCACTTGGAACAGCACGTAATGGAGGCTGGATGGGTATTAGTTACCATGAATGCCTAACATGAACCTGTGAGGAGAACGAGATGCATACGCCTCGTTAGAACGAGTAGTGGAAATAAAAATTGTATGAACAGGCAAGTACATGAGGAGTATTTACCTTGAAAATGAAGATGTAGGCTCACTGCATGCTAGCGAGTATAATCGCGTTTCGAGGCTGCGACTGGAGCACTCTGTTGAGTGCTGGTGCCGAGATGTGCACGGCTGCCCTGACTACGCATGCGCGCTGAGAGTAGTGTTAGAACTGTAGATTATTCGCGGGTGCGCATGCGTGGGCCCGCTTGTCTATTGTGTTTCTGTGTGTGAGTAATTCAGCGAAACACTATTCTGGAGTCATGCTCATAGCATTGCTATATGAAAATTGTAATATATTACGATTATTTGTAGACCTTTGTGAGCTGGGTGTCGGTCTGATGTGAGTAGCTAGTTGCAGTTGGGCACAATATATATAGAGAAAATTAAGCTGTGGCTGTATACAGATGTAGGCAAGTGCCAGGGGGCCCTATATTGTGAATGGGATCCCCATGAAGGAGGTAGAGCGCCTAACAGGGATTCTATGGGGCGCAACTATTGTTAAAATGGTATCAGTGAATTGAGTGGGGCCCTGAATTATGGGATCTCAGGGGGGCATGAGAACCCTAAATGGGGGAATAGTAACCTGGCAGGAGAGAGCAACTTTGATAAAGGTTAATTATCTGCTGAAGTACGTGGGGTCTATCTCGTTAAGCCCTGTGGTTGTGCTTTTCAATTTAAAAATCCACCATGCTTCTTTATGGTTAAGTGAGTTGGTGGTGTTACTCGTATTTGGTACTGCATCTGCTATCCACCATAGGATATCGTCAGGACCGTGATGGTTTTCAATGTAATGTTGTACCATTGGGGCAGCGGCAGATTTACATTGGATACGGGATCTATGTTCTCCTATCCTTTTGTGGATCTGTCTGGTTGTTTTTCCAACATAGCGTAACCCACAAGGACATTCAATGATGTAAATTACATTGGCCGTTTTACAGTTAGTGAACTGCCTAAGTTCCCAGTCTTTTTCGCCAATCTTAAAAGAAGACATTTTTCTGGTAAAGCGACAGGCTGTGCAGGTGCCACAGGGGTGGTGCCCTATTATTTCCCGCATATTCCAAAGTGTTGATCTTTGTGTTTTCTTTTCCAATCTTGCATGTGTTAGTATGTCTTTCAAGTTTTTGGATCGTTTTAACGCCATTCTAGGTGTTTTCTCTTCTGGCAGGCTTAATTGAACCAGGGGCCAAAATTTCCTCAGAAGTCCTTTAATTTTGGTTGTGTCAGGGCCGAAGGTGGAGACAAAAGTGATGGTATCCTCTTGGTCCGGATTTCTTGTTTTGGGTGTTAGTAAACTTTCCCTGGGAGTATATTTGGCTCTTTTGGTCGACCGACTGACAAGTTTTTTGGGGTATCCTCTGTCTTCTAGTTTGTTTTTGAGTTTTTTTGCATGTTCTTGAAATGAGTTCATTTCAGTGCAATTACGCCTTAATCTTAAAAATTGTCCATATGGGAGGTTATCCCTTAGGTTTTTTGGGTGATGGCTTTTGTAATGAAGTAAGGTATTCCTCTCAGTCTCCTTTGTGAAGAGGTCACATTGCAGTACACCATTCTTAACTAAGATAGTTAAGTCCAGAAAGTTAATGGCACTTCTGCTATTTTGCATAGTGAATTTTATCTCCTGTGTCTGGATATTAATCCACTCAAAAAATGAGGCAAGGCTATTTTCATCCCCTTTCCATACAAGAATGACATCGTCGATGTACCTAAACCAGGAGGAGATTTTATCTTGGAACGGGTTGGATGTATTTATGACATGTAGCCTCTCAAAATCTGCCATGAAAATTATAGCCAGACTTGGAGCAAACGCAGCTCCCATCACCGTGCCACTGATTTGGAGATAGTATTCATTATCAAAAGTGAAAAAGTTGTTGGTAAGAGCAATTTCAAGTAGTTCCACTATGAAGTTAGTTGGAACTCTTGTTTGGGTCATGAAGTGAGTAAGATGTTGTCGAATGCACTCCACCGCTGCTTCTTGGGAGATGTTAGTATACAGACTAACTACATCCATTGTGACCAGAAGTTCCTGCTCGTTGTTGAATTGTCGTCCTTCAAATTTAGAGATGGTGGACATCGTATCTCTGAGATACATAGGTGTTTATTGGCTGATGGGTTTCAGAAAGTAATCTATGAATTTGCAGATGGGCTCAAGAATTGAGCCACAGCCAGACACAATGGGTCTACCTGGGGGGTTTTGGCTGTTTTTATGAAGTTTTGGAAGAGCATAGAAGGCTGGTATTCTATTTTCTGAAGTATTAAGGAAAGTTTCTTCACGTTCTGTAATCCACTCATGCTCTAATGCAAATCTGGTTGTTTCCTGGATTTTTTGTTTAATGGTGGCTGAGGGATCCTTCCTAAGTTTTTTGTAGTTGCTTTGTTCATTTAGTAAAAGCATCACCATTTCTTTGTATTGTGATATATTCTGAATCACAATACCGCCTCCTTTGTCTGCGGATTTTATAATCAAATCTTTATTTTTGGCTAAGGTGGTTAAAGCCTTGCGTTCACCTGTGGTCAAGTTCTGTCTTAACTGTTGTTGATTGGTTTGGAGTTTCCTTATTTCTTTAGTAATGCATTTTTCAAAAGTAAGCAAAGAACTTGGTACTTCATTGTCCGTGGGGTTAAATGTGGATTTTGTTCTTAATCCAGTATCATTTAGTTCTGGGTAAAGATCTTTATCCTTGAAGTACACTTTCCTTCTGATACTTCTGAACAGATTGGATAGTTCAGAGTCCAGTTTGAACCAATCAGTATGTTCTGTTGGAACAAAAGATAAGCCTTTTGTAAGGATGGAGATTTCTTCTTTTGAAAGCACATATCCAGATAGATTGAATATTGGCATGTCGGTTAGAACCTGCAATTGGTTCTCCTCCTCGGGTTGCGTGGTCCCCACTGTGGGTAGTTGTAAAATGGCATTGCCTGTGGGTACTGAGGTGGCCCCCAGTATGCGCCTCTGGGGGCCATTTGCCCTAAAAAAGGCATCTGATTTGAAGGTTGATATTGCCTTTGTTGTCTGTTTTTTTGGCTGGAGTCTCCTGACGAGGAGTCCGAGCTTGAGGTATCTGAGAAGGAGACCCATTTGCGTCTATTTCTGTTGGCCGAGGTTTGGTTAGCCAGTCTCTCCTTTTCCTTCTTATCCTTGTATTCTGCTGAAAGATAGGGATACATTAGTTCTATTTTGAAATTGCTTATGTCCTTTGCTAATTTTTTATGTTTTTTCTCCAATGTGGTAGCAGTAAATTGGTCAAAGGCTTTGTTAATTTCTTTTAATTTATCTCTGGCATTGGATAGACTATTGTCATTAAGAGATTTTGTTTCTTCTTCCTTAAGGTCTTGTTGTATTTTTGCGTGGATGCGTTGGGCTGTTGTAATGGTCAGAGCCATTAGGTCCCTGCTGCATTTTGTTGAAATTTTACTGAAACCCAGCATATATTCCTTATCTTCAAGGAACAATGCTGGTTCATTTCTGACCAGAAGACCCATTGGCACAAGGTTTACTCTAAGGTATACCCTGAGAAAGTGTGCATGAACTTCCGTCCGGAAGCATTTTTTCTTTAGGTTTAGTAAAACATCTCCTGAGGCTGTGGAGGCAATGTTCTGCTGAGCTCCTACCAAGTTGAAAAGGGATGGTCCCTCTATAATGTTGTCTATTTCTTCTTCCGTGAAAGATAGCATTTGGTTCATGGTGTTAACGTGGGAGGTATGTGCCCCGGGGGGTCAGGGCCCGTGTGTGCCCTTGGTGGGTGTAAATGTGTAAAGGCCTAAGAAAGAGGCACATGTGCTAAAGTTCAAAAAAACAATTTAAAACATTCCCTATTATAGCAGGGTGTTATATCTAGATACTGGTAACTGGAGGGATAGCCTGACTAAGGCAGAACAAAAGGGCTAAATATTCTAGATCAACAATGGGGGGCTGTTCTGTCGTATAACATTTTTAGGGCCTATTATTTGACTTAAGTAGGCCTGGGTTATTTTTATTATGTCAGGAAAGATACACAAACACTATAAATGTGAGAATGTACCAAAGGGAGTTTCAGACACACATAGATAGCAATTTTACAGCTTTTATAATTTATTTTGCTGCTGGATGCAATTGGTAATACTGCATCAATATTTTTTTAAAATTAAAAGAAGAGAAGGGAAAAACTTTTTTTAAAAGAACACAATCAGAAAATGCAAAAATACAGAGTTTATAAGGAGATTAATTATTAATCTTGACTTTTCCTTAAGCATCTGTTTATGACAAGGTAAATTTTTTAAAAAAACATGACAAAATAGTGTTTAAGAAGAAACACTGTGAAACCACCACCTTAGTGACAAGTGATTAGCATGTAATCTATACATGACAACCAAGACATAAGCACTTAATGAGAAAGCTCTTGGGTAGGTGTAGCCAGGCTGGAGGGTGACCTAACAAGTGGTCGACGTCTAGATATTGATCTAAAAAGAAGTAGGGACCAGAAGGAATTTGGAGGTGCTGGTCGATGAGACGTTTCGGCTAGATGCCTTCATCTTGGGCCTGGGGTAGGTCTCCCTAAAAGGAGAAGCAGGGGGTCTCTATTAGTGACTGGGTTGAGAGGTGTAAAAACGTATTGGTTAAAACATGACATAATAAATCCATATTTGTGGTACACCACTAAAAAATAAGGGACAAGAGGTACACGGGACTGACCTTGGGGGCTGCAGGACTCCCTTGGACTGGAATAGCTGTGACCTGCTGTTATGCCAAATGATTTAGTTTTCTGTTTTCCGGCTGTAGGTGACTGCAGTAATTAGGGAACATAGTGTTCTGGGTAAGGATGCTGTTAGTGACGGTTAAAAAACAGCACAGGAATGAGCTAAGACTAGACAAAAAAGTAACAGGCGCTCACCTTTGTGCGTTGTAACTGAGCGGTGAGGCACAGGAAAAAACGCGCGGGGTTCCAGTGAGATGGCTGCTCACGAGCACTTGGAACAGCACGTAATGGAGGCTGGATGGGTATTAGTTACCATGAATGCCTAACATGAACCTGTGAGGAGAACGAGATGCATACGCCTCGTTAGAACGAGTAGTGGAAATAAAAATTGTATGAACAGGCAAGTACATGAGGAGTATTTACCTTGAAAATGAAGATGTAGGCTCACTGCATGCTAGCGAGTATAAACGCGTTTCGAGGCTGCGACTGGAGCACTCTGTTGAGTGCTGGTGCCGAGATGTGCACGGCTGCCCTGACTACGCATGCGCGCCGAGAGTAGTGTTAGAACTGTAGATTATTCGCGGGTGCGCATGCGTGGGCCCGCTTGTCTATAGTGTTTCTGTGTGTGAGTAATTCAGAGAAACACTATTCTGGAGTCATGCTCATAGCATTGCTATATGAAAATTGTAATATATTACGATTATTTGTAGACCTTTGTGAGCTGGGTGTCGGTCTGATGTGAGTAGCTAGTTGCAGTTGGGCGCAATATATATAGAGAAAATTAAGCTGTGGCTGTATACAGATGTAGGCAAGTGCCAGGGGGCCCTATATTGTGAATGGGATCCCCATGAAGGAGGTAGAGCGCCTAACAGGGATTCTATGGGGCGCAACTATTGTTAAAATGGTATCAGTGAATTGAGTGGGGCCCTGAATTATGGGATCTCAGGGGGGCATGAGAACCCTAAATGGGGGAATAGTAACCTGGCAGGAGAGAGCAACTTTGATAAAGGTTAATTATCTGCTGAAGTACGTGGGGTCTATCTCGTTAAGCCCTGTGGTTGTGCTTTTCAATTTAAAAATCCACCATGCTTCTTTATGGTTAAGTGAGTTGGTGGTGTTACTCGTATTTGGTACTGCATCTGCTATCCACCATAGGATATCGTCAGGACCGTGATGGTTTTCAATGTAATGTTGTACCATTGGGGCAGCGGCAGATTTACATCGGATACGGGATCTATTTTCTCCTATCCTTTTGTGGATCTGTCTGGGTGTTTTTCCAACATAGCGTAACCCACAAGGACATTCAATGATGTAAATTACATTGGCCGTTTTACAGTTAGTGAACTGCCTAAGTTCCCAGTCTTTTTCACCAATCTTAAAAGAAGACATTTTTCTGGTAAAGCGACAGGCTGTGCAGGTGCCACAGGGGTGGTGCCCTATTATTTCCCGCATATTCCAAAGTGTTGATCTTTGTGTTTTCTTTTCCAATCTTGCATGTGTTAGTATGTCTTTCAAGTTTTTGGATCGTTTTAACGCCATTCTAGGTGTTTTGTCTTCTGGCAGGCTTAATTGAACCAGGGGCCAAAATTTCCTCAGAAGTCCTTTAATTTTGGTTGTGTCAGGGCCGAAGGTGGAGACAAAAGTGATGGTATCCTCTTGGTCCGGATTTCTTGTTTTGGGTGTTAGTAAACTTTCCCTGGGAGTATATTTGGCTCTTTTGGTCGACCGACTGACAAGTTTTTTGGGGTATCCTCTGTCTTCTAGTTTGTTTTTGAGTTTTTTTGCATGTTCTTGAAATGAGTTCATTTCAGTGCAATTCCGCCTTAATCTTAAAAATTGTCCATATGGGAGGTTATCCCTTAGGTTTTTTGGGTGATGGCTTTTGTAATGAAGTAAGGTATTCCTCTCAGTCTCCTTTGTGAAGAGGTCGCATTGCAGTACACCATTCTTAACTAAGATAGTTAAGTCCAGAAAGTTAATGGCACTTCTGCTATTTTGCATAGTGAATTTTATCTCCTGTGTCTGGATATTAATCCACTCAAAAAATAGCAACCACTCAGCTCCACCTCCAGTTCGGTGTCATCTGTGTAGTTTGTGAAATAAGCTCTGGTGTTATCAAGCACTGTGCAGAGACACCTCAGGTAAAGGTTGAATAGGAGTGGAGATAGACTGGCATCTTGCGGGACGCCACAATCAATGGGCGTTTCGCTTGAGAATTCCCCCCCCCCCAGTGAATTTTAGACTTCCTGTCTGATAGAAATGAGACTATCCAACTGGTGGCTCTGTGGAACAGTTGGCCACATTTTGATGATCTAGTCGGGCGAAAGCTGCACTTAGATCTAATAGAACTAGCAGATGGACTTAACCTCTATCCATGATGCTCAGCATGTGGGTTTGTAAATCCAACATGGCTGACTCCGTGCTATGAGCTGCTCTAAATCCTGATTGTCATCTGTGCAGGATGTCCTTTGCCTCAACAAGGTTTGGAGCTGTGTGGGGGCCACCTTATCCATAACATTTAGTAAGAAGTTACAGTTGGTTATAGAGCAAAGGTTACTTGGGTCCTTCTGGTCCATGCCTGTTTTTTTCACGAGTGGTGTGATGGTGAATGTCTTGATACACTTTGGTATCATGCCATCTCTAAAAGAGGCATTCACCATCCTTGTAAGCAAAGGCGCGAACATCTCTTTGTTGTCTAATATCATTTTTGGGGGAAGTTTATTTTCTGCACATGAGGTGGGTTTCATGGATGTCAGTAACCTTTCCATGTCCTCTGTGGTGATAGGGCGAAATTCAAAGCTTTCCAGGTTGTTCTGTAATTTAACCGGGTTTGGTATGCCTAGTTGGCGTTGTGATGTGGCTTGCACTGTTATCATTATCTCTCTTGATTTGCCTCCTGCACCTTTTCACAGTCTTCCTGTGATGGTCGAAACAGTGGAGTCAGGGCCTTAGTTTTCTCCAAGGATTTTAAGATTTCAAACAGTGTGCTTGTTGAATTGGATGCTGATATAATCTGGTCATTGAAGAAGTTTTTTTTTTGCTTCAATGATACTTTTTTTGTATACTCTCCCTGTGTCCTTCCAGTTATCCTTGTTTTTTCAGCCATATTCCCTCTCTCCTCCTCTTTTCTCCTTTCAGCTGGGCTAACTCAGGGTTAAACCATTTTTGATGATTTTTGTTAGCCATGACAAGTTTATTCCTGATGGGTGCCAACTGGTCTATTGATTCTTGTACGTGTGAGTTATATTTTTGGATGATTTCATCACATGTGTCTCCCTCTGTGCTGTCCATCATGATCATGTTGATGCACTGTTCTAATTGTGCTGTTGTTATTTTCTTTAAATTTCTATTCTGAATCTTTTTATGCTCGTTACTACTCTTCAGTTGGGGTTCTTTAATGAGTAGTGTGAAGTTCACTTTAAAGTTATCCGACCATATACATGGGGTAGTCTCTTCCATTCAGGCCTCAAGGTTCATGTTATTACCCAATCTAGTTGATTCCCATTGGGAGCGGTTGGTTCCGTGTTGACTACCCTGAAATTAATGTTGGTCAGAAATGTTTTCGAGGTTAATTGCCTCTTTATCTTTGGGGGTTCCCCTCCATCTATTAAGGTCTCCCAACATCAAGGTTGCGGTATTGGGGCCCTTGAGATTGTTTAACTGCTGCATGATTTCTTCATTGAAATCCATTGTTATAGAAGCGGGTCTGTAGACCACTATCACGTTAATGGAGCTTTTGTTTGTTGGGGTGTGTTTTAAATGAAGTACTTTGCATCCCTGGCAGGTTATACTAGAAGGAAACATATGAATTGAATCCATTCTTATGACCGCCACACCTCCCCTAATCCCTGTCTCCCTGTTTTTGTGGAAAATTGTACAGCCCTCAGGCACTGCCTTGTCAATTGTTGGGCCACTGGGGTTTTGGAGACCTGTTTCTATTAAATATAGCATGCCTAGGTCATCCCCAATAGTGAGGTTGTGGATGCATTGGGCATGCTTATTCATAGATCTAGTATATAAGCATACTTTTAGCTCTTCGATGTTATTTTCTTTTGTGATTGGTCTTTTCCTAGCTGGGGAATTATTCTCCTTCCTTTTCTTGTGTTTTCTTTGAAATTCACGGTTTATTTAATGATGTTGACCAGGGCCTGATTTTCAATGTGTGTTGGGGCGTATCGATGTTCCTGAACTAGAGATCTCTTTTCCTCCATTGCATTCTATACAAAGTGTTGCACAGCGGCCATGCGATGTTGGCATTGAATGTTGCGCAACATTTTTCTGCCATTAAAGTAACCCATCCTTACCTCCAAGAGAAATAGTCCTCTGCCGGAGAAGGAGACAGATCCTGTGGATTGGCCCCCTATGCCAAAGACGGCGAGGACCGGCTTGGCTCAGAAGCGCTGGTGCTGAAGCGCTTGACATTTCTATATGAGCCGAGCCGGGTTTCCTGGGAACTTTAGTCCCTAGGAGAGTGCTTGCTGCTAAAGGCGCCTATGATCTAATGTGGCCAATAGCGGGCAAGTACTCTTGCTTTCACAGTCACAGACACACTATGCAATATGCAAGTCGATATCTTGCTTTCACAGTCAAAGACACAATATGCAACTTAGAAGTAATATAAAGTTGTGCTACGATGACTTTGTAAACAATAAATGCTGGCGTGCACGTATAAGGAAACACAGCTGCTTTAAAAGTTCACAGCTTGCATGTGCGTGACACAGATAAGCTAGTAGACGAAATTAAACAAAATAAACTCCTAGCTGCTATCTGTATGCAATTCAAACCAAGATAGTAGTGGTAAGGAGTAAGAAAGGACTACGGGCTGAGTGATACCTTGGAGATGGTAAACAGGCCTTTTTCTGCATGGAATGAGCCCAAGGCTTAAGTAACAGCCGGCAGGACCGGCAAAGACTGACCTGGCTCAAAAGCGCCAGTGCTGCAGTGCCTGACGTTTCTATATGAGCAGAGGCGGGTTTCCTGGGAACTCTAGTCCCTAGGAGAGTGCTTGCTCTGCTAAAGGCGCCTGTGATCTAATGTGGCCAATAGCGGGTAAGTACTCTTGCTTTCCCAGTCACAAACACAACATGCAATATGCTATTTGATATCTGTCCTCTCTCACGTCATCTCCTCCACCTCCCTCTAATCCCCGCTCCTCCTCTGGCCTCAGGACATCATGTCCTCTCTCTCTTCCTCTCTTCCTCCTCCCTCTACTCCCTGCTCCTCCTGTGGCTCTTCTCTGTCCACACCTCCTCCCCTCTTCTCTGCCTTTCCCCTGTTCTCCCCAGACGAGGTTTCTAGACAAGTCTGATCTATGAAAGTCTTGTCTGAACAGGTTCTCCCCCTGTACCTTTAAAACCACCAAGGACCACATTGACAACCTGGTTCCTGCTTTGGCTGACTTCTGCAACCACTCCTTTGCCACTGGAGTTGTCCCTTCCCCGCTGAAGCACTCACTTGTGCACCCTCTTCTTAAGAAACCCTCTGCCGCCCAGCTAACTATCTCCCAATCTCCATCACTCTTTTACTGGGCAAACTCCTGGAAAAGCTGGCCATCGCTGAGCTAAATCTCCACACTTAATCTGTTGGTTGTCTCCATGATCATCAGTCTGGCTTCAGAGCTGCCAGAAGCACGGCAACTGCTCTCCTGAACATACATGAAGACCTGCTCAACCGTCTCTGTGATAACCTGGGTATCACCGATCAAGCCCTGGCTTGGCTGACTTCTTTCCTCTCCGATCGACTCTCCCAGGTCCAACTTGGGACCTTCCTCTCCTCTATCTCTATCTCTAAAGTGGTGTTCCACAGGGGTGTAACCTCTCCCCCTGGCTGTTCAATCAATACCTGGCACTTCTTGCCCACTGCATTGCTGCTCACTGCCCCAACTTTCAGTGCTATGCGGATGACACTCATCTCATTTTCAGGCGCTCCCTTCTGCAATCTCTTTTCCCTCTCTAATCTCTGACTGTCTGTCTGCTATCCTGGAGTGGTGTGCCACCAATGATCTCTGCCTTAATGCCAGTAAGACTGAGATTCTCCTCATCGGCATACCTGCTCCCTCCTTTCCTGTCACTCTCTGGCCGGCCTCTCTTGGCCCTCTCCCTGCTCCCACCTGTGAGACTAAAAACCACTGGGTCATCTTCGACTCCACACTCTCCTTCTCTCCTCACATCTCTGATGTCTCTAAGAAGTCACACTACCAGCTGCACCTCCTCAGAGGTATTCTTCCATTCCTCTCCTTACCCCAGAAGCTCACTGTCTCCAGAGTTCTGGTTCTCTCTAGGTTGGACTACTGCAGCAGTTTCTTTCTAAATCTGCCTGCCTCTACTCTCCGCCCTCTGCAACTCATCCAAAACAGGACTGCGAGACTTGTCCTTGGCCTCAAGCCCAGAGATGGTATCTCTCCAGGACTGAAATCTCTGCACTGGCTCCCAGCATCTGCAGGGATTAATTTCAAAACCCTCTGCATTGCCCCTAAGGCCTTCTGGGGCCTGGAGCCTCAATACCTTCAACTCTCTCTTCCCAAATATGTTCCTTCTCGATCCCTTCGCTCATCCGCCTCCAACTTCCTCACGGTCAGTCGCTTCTCCAAGCAACGAGTTAGTGGTAGATCTCTTTCTTCGGCTGGGGCCTCCCACTGGAACAGCCTCTCTGAAACTTGAGGAGAACCATCTCCGGCTCTGGAAGCACCTCAAGACCTTCCTCTTTGCTTCTGCGTTCTCTCCTCCTCTCCCCTGCCGAACTCCTGACTGAAACTGAAATTGCATTGGTCATCTGGCTTCCCTCTGTTCTCGGGCCCAGGTTCCCACCCTGCCAGTTGCACACCTGCACTGCCCCCGGGCAATCCCCTGCACTCGGGGGCTATCTCTCTATCTCTACAGCCCCCTACCTGACACCTGTTGTCTGCACTTACCCCTGCACTTGCCACCACTTGGCTGCACTTCTTATTTATTGTATTTATTGTTTTTTATTTATTTTACTGTTATCCTATGTACTGCACTGCCACCTCCTCTTTCCCCTAGTGCTTCTCCCTCCCATCCCCCTTCACTTGTGTGATCTCAATGTCACCTGGCCTAGTAAGATCGTTGTCTCTGTCTTCCCTCTGTTCCCCCTCTCTTGCTTCGTCACCATTGAAACACTTGTGAATAGGCGCATTTAAATGCCATATCATATCATATCATATCATATCTTGCTTTCACAGTCACAGACACAATATGCAATATGCAATTTGATATCTTGCTTTCACAATCACAGACATAATCCTGGGAGGATAGCTCAGCGGCAACGTGCTCGCCTTGGAAGCAAGACGACACGTAGCAGCACAGGTTCGATCCCAGGGTCTGCGCTTAGAAACCACTGGGTATTTAAGCGTGTTATAAATAGGCAACTAAGACAAACAACTACGCAAGTAAAACAAACAATTCCTGTAACAGCGCCTCGATGTCCGCGGGCTGTGTGAGCGCTTTAATAAATGCAAATAAAAAAAACTATATGCAACTTAGAAGTAATATAAAGTTGTGCTACGATGACTTTGTAAGCAATAAATGCTGGCGTGCACGTATAAGGAAACCCAGCTGCTTTAAAAGTTCACAGTGTGTATGTGCATGGCAAAGATATGCTACTAGACGAAATGAAACAATATAAACTCCTAGCTGCTATTCATAAGCAATTCAGACCAAGATAGTAGTGGTAAGGAGTAAAAAAGGACTACGGGAGGTATGTTACCTTGGAGATGGTAAACAGGCCTTTTTAAATAGACACAGGCTTATGAAATCTTCGCTAACTTCTCAGGATGTACACGCAATTTATACACCCTCAGTACTTAAAATGACATGAGCTGGTGTTTAATGCATTCCCTGTTAGAGTGTTGCTGGTTACATTTTCCCCCTCTGGCACAGGCTGGCATCAGTCAGCAAAATGGGGTTCGCTTACCTCCACAGTCTGGTTCCCTTCTTTCTGCATTTGAGCCTGTCTGCTATCTCTTCCCCCGAAAAAGGCCTGGATCTTTAACTCCAAGTAGGCCTATCTTACCATGTGCTGCAAATAATAAAAAATTAGTCCAAAGAAAAGCAATCTATTCCATTCTCCTTTCTATTGTTGTCAATCCTCCTTTCTCTCCTTCTTTCCATCAATGAGTCAGCCAGTCAGTTAATGAGTATATGAGCGAGTGTCCCTAGGAAACATTGGATTGTTCTTTTATAGAGCGGGAACCACTCCCCTTAAAGGTGTGCATCATTTCTCAAACCTATTTGGGTAATGTGTGTGATTGGACAATGTTCAAAAAGTGAAATCACACTAAACCAACACCTATTAATGAGTAGGGTCGTCTGATGAGAATGACTTCTACACCCAGTTTCCCTTCCATTTGAAGTGATGTCATCTTGGCGATTTCTACATTAAACAACTGTAATTTTCTAAAACAACATATTCTACACATATTACTAATCAGTTAATCAGATTGATATCACTCAGCTGAATCAAATGCGGTGGTTGTGTTATAGATGTCTGTCTTCTTCTAACAAATACTTTTACACAAAACTTCAATTTCCAGCTCAGAATAATGGACACAGGCTACATAAATCATGAGCACATGCCGTTTCTGCAAGAACACTATCCACATTCATCTAATATACATAATGTAATAAATATACAAAATATTGTTTACATTTAGCTGATAGAGCGTTTCATGCTTAACATTAAAAAAAACAAAAATAAAACTTTTTTACAACTTTACATTCAGGAGTAACATGGGAAATATGATTCCTCTTGTTCACATAGATTTTTTTCTCTTCTTTTCTTCATTCCAAAATATCACATGACATCCCCAACTTAGAGGGGGGACATGTATAACTCATGTGAATGCTGTTGTCATGCTGCAAGTTATTTGAAGTAAGACTGCTGGGAGGGGTCATTTATGACCCAGTTACGCCTCCTCGAGCCTCCTTGAGTGATTCCAGCGTCTGCCCATCCTTTTTTTAGACATCTAGTCTCCAAGATGTGAAGGGGCCCCTTCAGGAAAGGTCTGCCTGATTGAAAGATCAGATTATTCGAGAGGAGACCACTAGTTGAGATTAATTCAGTGTATATTTGAGGATTTTTTCCCGAGCTCAGAGACAGATGGAAATTGTAAATGGGGAGCATGTTTTTATTTGCATAGGCTTGTTTCCTGAGAAGCAACTCCAGACAGAGTCATACGATTATATGGTGAGCTTCCAAGCCTATGTTCACACCTTTCTCATAGAAAGGCAAGCCACACACCCTTTTCTTTCTGTGTTCTTCTGCATTGTGGAAAGGAATACCATTTGGCAGTTCAGGCCTACAGCAGAGTTAATTCACAAAATGCAGCTTTTCCCCCTTGCTTTCACATTTCCCCAACACAAGGCAACAGTATTCACTCAGTTTCCCTCCCATTTGAAGTAAAGTGAATTGATGTGAATTCTACGGTAATGCCCTCTGATGTTTGCCACTGTATTAAATTCTGCTTTGCCCTGAACTTGGGGCAATCGCCAAAGGCACCTCAACCCACTAGGACACATCTGTCACCTGTATGCTGATTCACCCCAGTGTCCCACCTGAACAATAGAAAACTGTAGCCTTCTACAAATGACAAATAGCTATGAGACTTCGGCACAGTGGCATAGTTCCATTCTGAAACTAGATATTATGTGGTGCCACAAGAGTACACTCTGCATCCACAACGACTCCTTAAATTGGGCTTGGCTTGAACTGACTTTAGTAGTGTTGGGCATTAACACATTGCATTGCTTTTCCTCCCACAGCATTTTCTCCAACAGCGCAGCTCGGATATAAGATTGGTTACATCTGGCAACTACCACGCAACCGGTCATCACAGGGAGGCTTCTACCACTGTGGAATGATGCAACTAACACACTGCAGGACCTCACAAGGAGAGACAGCTACAGAGGCCCCTGAAGGGAAGATCTAACCAAAGGCCACCACAGACCACCACAGGGAGGCCGTCACTGGCTTCAAACCAGATAAAATGACAACCACAAGGAGGCTTCTGCCTCTGTGAACCCGATACAACTACAAAACTCCTGGTCCCACAAGAGAGCATCAAACCAAAGGGCATCACAGGAAGGCTCTTGCAACTGTGAACCTGATACAACTACACAACTGCAGGACACCACAAGGGAAGATCAAACAGGTAACCACATGTCACCACAGGGAGGCTTTCACCATGATGAACCCAATAGAACAACAACTACAAAACTACAATAGCCCACAAAAGGTGACAACTACACAGGACCCCGCAAGGCAAAGATTAAACAGGTTACCACAGCGAAGCTTACACCACTGTGGACCCTATACAACTACCACTACAAAAAACCATGGGACCCCTTCAAAGAGAGACAGCCACACAGGTACCCTCAAGGCAAGACTCAACCATAGATCACCAAAGGTCACTTCAGGGAGGGTCTCACCATTGTGAACCTGACACAACTAACCATTCCAATTTTGTCTCCAACCACCAGAGTTCGTCCCTGATAGTCAGTGATAGTCCTTAATAAGCAAGGGTTAATCCCTGACTGCCAGGGTTAGTCACCGACTGATAGGGCTAGCTCACAGCCCTTGGCATACCCTTGGCCCCTGGGACAACCGCATCTCCTGGAATAGCCTAACCCATGATATTCCTCCCACCTGGGATAGAGCTACTTCAGGAACAGACCCCAACACAAAACTCCCAATACCATGAAAGACTGATGCACAAGGAACAACCAAAACACAGCAAATGAAGTGGAACAATCCAGAATACCACACCCGGGAACACCCGGGAAACGAAACATACCAAGGGATGACACATGTCCATCTGCCAGAACAAGAACAAATCGCTCTACCCAACACCCTACCTGTAACCTACCACCCACTCGGACAATCATATATCCTCAAGAACCATAATCACATTAGTAGGATAACCAGAAACCCACGGGAAAGATGGGATGCTCACAGAATCAAATTGGAAGGAAACAACATCAACGCACCATTCACAATTCATCACAAAAGATTGGCACAAGAAATGGTACCAGCAACATCGGCAGGGAGATGACCATGAAAAAGACATCAAATCAATAGGAAACCTGGCTAAACTACTCAACTAAGAAACAACATCAACAGACCCGAACACAACATTTGGTGGAAAAAATGATCAATACCAACACAGCCACCAAAATACACAGCCAAAGACCAAACAAACCGCAAGGGACAAAAAGATACACGGCAACCTAGTCAACGCCAGATCAATGTCCAAGCACACAACAGAAATATACGAACTGCTAAGCAATGGAGTGATAGACATCCTATTCCTCACAGAAACCTGGCTAACTCAAACTAGAAGGTAATGGTGCACGACTGCCTACCCAATAACTTTACACTTTAGCAAGTCAACAGAGAAGCAAAAAGAGGAGGAGGTTTCACCTTAGCATTCAAAGAACAGCTAAAAATAACAACAGCACCACCATTAAACATCCCAACTGCAAATCACACCCTACACCTAACCTTAGATCCTCAAACCAACCTAGCATTCCTAGTTATCTACTGGCCACTGACACAGAACCACCCTCTAGGCTAAACCACCTCTAGCCGATCTGCACAGATGCATTCAACAACCTGGTTAGCAAAAGGAACACAGCAGGCTCTCCAGCAAACCCCTGCCCACCAGACATCTACAAGATCATCCTCACCCAGAGACCACCAACAGAATATTACCTCAACCTCTTCAACCACCCACTACCAACAGGAACATGTCACAAGCCTTAAAATCCGCCTACATCAAGCTGCTCCTTAATGAGCCATTGGGGAACACAGTAGACCTAACTAACTACCAACCATTTTCAGATAGCCTTAACTGGCTAAACTGCTAGAAAGATACATCTACAAACAAATCTTGGAACATGTAGAAAACAATCGGTTAGTACTTCAAACACAAATAGGCATCACACTCATGATAGGAATGGAAACTGTCCTACTATCTATATGGGACAATCTAAAGAGCGACGCACTCCAACGCCAATTCAGCATTAATACTACTTGATCTCTTAGCAGACTTTGACCGAGTCAACGACGACACACTCATCAAAAGACTAGAAGATATTGGGATCGACAACACAGCTCTCCACTGGCTGAAATTCTTCTTAACAGTAAAAACAGAAACAACTTGGATAGTGACATTCAAGTCAGCACCTTGGGGAATAGCATGGGGCATCCCACAGGGTTCATCCAATGTGGTCAAACATCTTGGAATCCTAATGGAGAGCAAACTAACACTAGAACCACAAGTAAACACAGTAGTTAAGAAGTGCTTCTTCACCTATACGGGATCAAGAAGATACTTCCCTTCTTCTTCTTCACACACAGAACACTTTCCATCATCTCTCTCATCATGTCAAGAATAGACTACGCCAACAGCATCTATCTCAGAATGCCAGAATACCTTATGGGGAAGCTACAAGGAATACAGAACGCAGTGGCAAGATTTCTCTTTAGATTCACTAAAAGAGAACACATCCTCCAAGTGCTAAGAACACCCTATTGGTTACCAGTCAAAAAACAGATCTTCAAAATGCTCTGCATAACAAAGAGTGATCTATGGCCAACAAGTGTTACTCATTCAGGAAAAAAAATCACCATCTAAAAACCAACATGAACACTAAGGTCTATCAATGACATTCGCCTCGAACCTAAACAATATGCAAAAAGAAATTGCGGGATCAGCGTTCTCCTGCATAGAGATGAAACTCTGGAACGTGCTCCCAAAGGAAATACGTACAACAAAAGATCACCTAAAATTCAGAGAACATGGCTCTTTAATGCACAAAGCTGAAGAAAGAACAAAAAAGAGAGAAATTGTGCCACAGCAACGCAAGAGAAGTCTACGAAAATGGGCCCACCAAATAAAAAATCCAACCCCCGAACTGGATATGAACAAGTCTAACCGAATGGGTGAACTAAACCCAGACAACAACCGACTAAACCTGCTAAGAAACATCTCTAACACACTGCATACACACCAGAAGTAATATGAAGCATGTGACCTTTTGTCACAAAACACCAAAACTAGAGGCACTCTACCAACTCTCCACAACACCCAAGATGCACTTAAAACACCCACACACAACCACCCACAAAACATTGCACAAATGTCAATCAACCAAAATCATACCAGTACACAGTGACCAGTTTTTCCAAACTGAAGCTACCAACAGCACATCAAAGCTCTCTTGGAATTTTCTGTCTGAACCCTAGTAACTAACCACCCCAACAGCCTTCCTTTTCAGATCTGCCTGAGCAGCTGGAAACCATGAAAAATGGCAGCAGTGTGCGGTACAAATCACAATAACATAACATAGCATCTCTTTGCAATAAAACTTTTAAAAGTCAACATTTTTAACATCTGCGGATTTCATAAGACTGATTCTTATTCCTGTAAAGGAAATAAAACAAACATCAGCAGACCTCTTGATTTTGGATGTGCTATGAAATGATGTACTTTTCATCCCACATTGGACTGTTTTTTCCATTTAACAAAATATTTCTGGACCCTTCCATGTAACTGAAAATATGTATTTTTGTACCAGTCTTTTACTTTGGACATATGCTCTTCTTATAGGTGAGCTGCAAACATTGCACCTTCTCTTGCAGGTGTCTTTTTAAAATGATGTGTACAGACTGCAGTTCAAACTGCAACTTTTCTTTCTTTGCATACTTTTCTTCAGTATAATGTGATGAATCCTATGATGTCAGGGAGCTGAGGCCACTACCCAATAGTGGTACTCTGTGGGTGGATCTCATGAGGAGGGATTCCCCATCGGGTGTACAGGGAGGACATCATGGGATAACACAGTATAGTACACCCTCACCCACCTTTCTTCCCTCGCCTTCTTTTCATTCCTCTGATCACCTAAGTTTCTACATGTATTTATGCTATAGCAATAGAACCACTAGTACTGGGATGAGGAAGATTAAGACTGACTCCACTGAACTATTCCCTCAATATACTGAGACGAGAAAGACCAGAACTGACACCATTGAACTGTCACCTCAATATACTGAGACGTGGAAGACGTTTGGCACCAGAAACAACTCACAAGACCATCTCAGTGAGCAGCCCAGCTTTTGTTTTACAAGGAACTTAAAAAGGGAATAGGTAGTAACAACATTGTAAGTTCCTCCCTAGAGGCAACGCTAGCAAGGCATCCACAGTGCAGATGGAAGAGCTGAACCTGCAGCTACTGACTGGTACATGGCGGAAGGAGAGACGGCATCCCTACATGCTTGGAAGAGGACTGAAGACTGAAGGCCAGATGTGGCTGAAGCTCCTGATGAGGAATAGGGCAGAGGAGGACGGTTCAGCAGGTATGCGCAACCTGACTTCCAGAAAGTGCTGGGGACCATGTATGGCAATATGCAAACAGGAAACAAGGCAGAAGAACCACCGGAAGATGCAAGGAGGCCTGAGATGAAGGTGAGAGACCAGGAGCCCATACAGAAAGTACAGAGGCAACCCGGGGGCCTCAAAGGCACTCGAGAAACCAAGGTGAAGCAGTCTGGGACCTGAGAAATAGAAACACACCTACAGGGGTCTGGGCCCAGAGAAAGAGAAGAACAGATACAGGGATCTGGGACCCGAGAAACCATTATAAAGGGGTCTGGTACTCGAGAAAGAGTCCCAGAAAGGGTGTTCTCTTTACTTTCTTTGAAGAATAAAAGTCTTTGCCCAAAACCATGCCATCTGTGTGTCGGTCTCCTCCTTCCACACCATTACAATATATTTCCCTCGATCACCACTTCCTCAGGCGGGATGAAATGAAGCCTTTGGAAAACATTACAGAATTACAGCTTAAGTAGTCGCTCCTGGAAATAATGTTTTACTTATCTATGCCTGTCTGTGTACTGTCTGTGTATTTGTAGCTTTGCTGAGATGCGAATGGTGTGCATTCAACTTCTCCACACATTGCAGTCTTCAAGGCCGGAATGGTACACTGTGTTATGTGGGCAGTGGTCAGTGGAACTGAAGCAAAGGTAAATGGAAAAAGACCCCCCCCCCCGTTAGAGGGCTCTTGGGAAGGCAGGATGGGATAGGATTGTGTCAGCCATGGTATATACAGTCCAGTTGAAACTAGGTATTTGACCCCGGTCCCTTTGCAAGGGCAATGGTTGCACAAACATGCGCATATCAGGTACGCGCCTCTAAACGTCCAAAAGAGATGCAGCAAAATCAGTCACGTGTTAGGCCTTTGAATCGTATATCCCAGTGTATGAAATAGCATATTGGGATTGTGTTACATCTCAATCATGAAGAAAGGGTGGGGGTTGGGACAGAGGCACTCACAAGTCCCTGGGAAGCTTTTGGGTGATGGGCAGTTTGAGGGCAGATTGGAGAGAGTCTTGCAACTAGTCATTGCCTTAGAGAGTCTAAACCCTGGGATAATGTAAGGGTTACTTAAATTAATCAATAAGAAACTGAGTCCCAAGGATCGACCCCAGCATAAAACATGAATGCATAAAATCAAATGAAGTGAAACCACAATTTATCTAATAGAAGCCTAACTGCAGTGCTTTAAGTGGGGTAAGAAATTGAGGGGGGGCCCTCCTTTGGAGGCATGGCCTCCATTGTGGGCGTGGCCTAAAAGTGCACAAATCATAGTAAGGTGCGCCAACAAATATATAAATGTATTTGAGCATTTATATATTTGTTTGCGTACTACTATGGTTTGTGACTTTTCAAGCCTTCTTTTATATTCATAGCAATGTTACATATTTCTATGTTTATAAAAGGTGGCTTGAAAGTGCACACACCATAGTAAGTTACGCACACTTGTGTGCTTACCTTACTATGGTTTGTGTACTATTCAAGCTGCCTTTTATGAACATAGACATTTGTAACATATGTCTATGTTTATAAAAGACGTCTTGAAACGTAGGCATCTTTTATAAAGCGTTGAGGACGGACAAAACCCAAGGTGGCTTTGTCCGTCGACAAAGCTTTATAAAAGTTGCTTTGAATTGTGTACGATTCAAGCCATCTGTTATAAACATAGAAATATTTCTACGTGTATAAAAGATGGCTTAAACGTACACAGTTGAAGGCATCTTTTATAAAGCCTTGCCAAAGGAGAAAGGCGCCTCGGGCTCAGTGATCTCTGCTCAGAGCACTGACCCCGAGGCGTCTTTCACTCTCTGCGAACCCGCGGGCTCCGTGATCTAATCTACATATTAGATCATGGAGCCCGCAGGTTCGCTGAGGGTCAGTGACCTGGCGAGGGGAACTAAGGGACTGTAGCTTCCTCTGATGGCCCCTCAGATGAGGGGTCATCAGAGAAAGTTACAGAGACTGACGGAGGTGCCAGCCAGTCACAGCGACGCTGTGGCTGGCTGGCACTTCTGTCAGCTTGCCTGACGTTTAACTGGGGGGCGCATCTCTCGTTGCGGCTGCGGCCGCGGCGGGATAATGCGTCCTGCCATGGCGTGGTGGGGCTGGGGGGCCCCGGCAGGGCCCCGGCTCAGCCTCACTTTTTGGAGACTGCCGGTGCCCGGCCCCGGCAGGCCCCGGCCCACTTAAAGCACTGCCTAACTGGGTAATTGAAAGGGAGCTATGCACAGGAGGACCAGATTGGAAACACCATGCCAGCCAATCCTGCAAGCAGGGCTTTTCACTAATAAGCAGCCAACAGGATGAGGAGGAGTCTGGCTATAAAAGTAGAGCCTGTTCACTCTGAACTTCTCTCAGTCAGGGGCAAGTTCCCTGTATTTCTCTTCATATGTTGGTGAATGGAAGAGGATCTATATCCTGAAGGAGATACCAGACCTTCCAATAATGACTGCAAGCTGCCTAAACAGCATGGCGGAAACTGACCCAGGGGGAACAGCCCAATGAAGCCTAAAAGGTGGGAGAGCTCTCCTGACCGAGAAGCCTGGGAAGAGGCTAAGGCAACCCTTCCATAAGACCCTGGAAGAGACACCAAGAGAATCTCAGAAGCACAACTGGAGGTTGTGGCAACATACTAAGCAACCAAGAAACAGCAAGAGATTGAGAGGGATGGATTAAGTTAAAGAGCCAAAGCACAAGACCCAGCTGATCCCTCACCTATGAGGTCCTGCACCTGGAAGGCAATTACATGTCCAAATGGCCCTGTTGCTCCCAGCTATGGACTGTGTGGTCGGGCGGCCTGACACGAGCAACCCATGTGGGCTCTTTTTTATTTTGGAAAGTGTGGGCCGGTCTTCAATTTAACTAATACCTGCATGCTCTGCAATTGCACTAAAATCAATGAAGTGCAATGTGTGTAGCTTGCTTTCAGTGACTGGACAGATGGATTTGAGTTTACACTTCCAGTTCAGCTCATTAATATACACGAGCTGGGATGCCAAAAGGCCAATAAAAATCACCTAATTTAAACTCTTCAGGGAGCGGTATGTGCCTATTGGTCCTCCACTGGTCGGCAGGCACACGCATGCTCTGTCAATCATCAGCACACAGATAATTGTAACCTGGAGATGGAGGCGCATTGCTTCCTGCAGCCATGAGTTAAGGAGCAGCTAATTAGAAAAAGCAAAATTATTCACTTTTATTTCACTCGCTAGAGCGCAGAGAATGGTAATGGTAAGCTTACTGGGCTTTTATAATGTGCCACTTTTGGTTGATGAAGTTTTGATGCACTATGTAGGTAGATGTTCACGCACTGGCCCTGCCGACTTTATAAGAGAATCACTTAATTGTTAGTTGCTGCAGGTCACTGAGCTTGAGTAGAGCGAGGAGGCCCAGGGCCATTCTCTGTCGCGGCCAACCTGTCCAGCACTATTTTTGCTCGCCCACAATCTCGCTGGCCAGCCCTCCCATTCTTGGTCGATAAACAGAAAGTCAAGCCTCATGCATGCCACACCCACATACATAAAATACTCCTTGTATGTAGGTCTAAGGTGACCAACAGATGTCCCCATAGCCTATGCATGGGTATACGGTCGGATAGCTCAGTTCGTTGAGCAACTGCCCAAACAGCTGGCTTTGTGTAACCAACATTTCATAGCTTTGAAATCTCGTTGAGTGAGACTTTCATATCCCTAACTAATGGTAATTCAAGGAGTACTAGTCACAATTGTAATAGGCATAGCTGTTATTTAAATACGTCGACAGTATGGCTCCTACTGCCACTGGAGGGCTGATTTGTTTTTAAAGTTTGGGGGTGGAGCCCTGGTCCAAAAGCAGGAGTGCTTTTGCAATGATTTGCCCTTTTCAATGATTTGCATAATGTTGCCAACCCTCTATAACTGTGAGCAGTTTAGTGTCCCTTGTTATACACTCATGGCGGAATCTTCTGTCTAGTGGTATGTTTAGGTTGACTTCTGGCATATGGTGCTCCAATGGGACGTAGCACAGCTCACAGGGTATTTGCAAACTAGCGCACGTGTGTGACACACTGATGGTTTGGTGTGACTGGATTGGAAGTTGAGCACAAAGCGGTGATGGGGAATTGACGTGTTTTGGCTCATAAAAGGGGTCATTTATTGTAAGAAGGTGGTAGATATTTGGCAGGGACAAAGGCTGGAAAGCAATGCCCCCATCTGCAACTATCTATAACAAAGAAGAATGCCCAGGGAGTGAGAGACCAGATGGAAATCCCCAATGAGCTTCCCAAGCACGTATACAAACCATATCTGTTTATGTGGGCACTGACAAT
This sequence comes from Ambystoma mexicanum, assembly GCF_040938575.1. Classification (NCBI taxonomy): domain Eukaryota; kingdom Metazoa; phylum Chordata; class Amphibia; order Caudata; family Ambystomatidae; genus Ambystoma; species Ambystoma mexicanum. The sequence continues at coordinate 1,269,205,588 of NC_090922.1, forward strand.
TTTTTATGGACATGGATGATTATCTTTGATCTATTTCTGTCGCTTTTGGTAAATTGCAACCTTAAAATAGAACTCGTAGATTAGTATGAGGCTTGAAAATGGAGGAAGACACACAATGATTCTGTAATACAATTAGTTGGGTCTAATCTTTAAGTCATGCTGTGTAAATATTTGGGCATGGAATGCATATCAGTGTTTGTGAAAGTTGTCACTGTTACAATACACGTATGCCACAGAAAGAAATATGCTTAGGGCCTCATTACATGGTATGAGGTAACCACGCCGCTGGTATTTTACCGTGTCCGTCTTGGTGGATGGCGGAATTACCGCCCTACTCCAAGGTGAGCGGGGGCGTTAATTCCCCATTTACCAAGGCACTTCCCCATTCCCATTTTTGCCCCCATAGGGCTTAATGGGAATTGGGAAGGAGCTAATTACGGTACCGCAAATTGCGGTACCGTGATTAGCACCAAGGTCCCTTTGCGAGCCGTTCCTTAACGGCTGCTAAAACCAGCCGTTGAGGTTGGGTCCGGCAAAGGGACCTCGTAGTAAGGCGGTAAGGGTTTACCGGTACCGGTGCCCTTACCGGTACCGGTAAACCCTTACCACATTCCGTGTAATGAGGCCCTTAGAGTTTGAGAATATTGAGTCCCTTCTGCTTTATTTTATCCTGTTTCTCTTGCTCATAATATACTTGTAAAGACTGGAGAGGGGTATCTGTGCTTCTACCCTCTATATGGTAGGGTAAAGGCACAGAATACCCCAGCAAGGCTCTCAATTTGGTAACAGTGGACAAGCAGCCAGGCTTAAGCTTTCAGGAAGTGAAGCAGGCAGGTTCTTAAGTACAGTGTATCCCCAAACCCCCCACAAAGGAATGTCCACACACTGGGCCTCATTACGACCCAGGCGGTAAGTTACCGCCTGGGCCGTGACTTTACCACCATGGCGTAAACTACGTTTACGCCATGGTGGTTGGCAGACTTACCGCCCCATTCCGACCTAGGCGGGGCGGTAAGTCCCCAATCCCCATTTACCCTTCCCCATTCCCATTTTTGCCCCATAGGGCATAATGGGAGTGGGGAAGGCGTTAATTACGCCACCGTAAATTACGGTGGCGTAATTAACTCCATGGTCCCTTAGCGCCATGGATTTTAACACCTGCTAAAAGCAGGTGTTAAAAGCACCATGGCGCTAGGGGACCTCGTAATTGGCGGTAAGGGGTTGGCGCAGCTAACGCTGGCGTTAACCCCTTACCGCCAGGGTCGTAATGAGGCCCACTATGTTAGGTGATCACACAGCTTCTTTAATAAGGTTGGCTACCTATACCATAAATAAACATATAAATAATAACACTTTGTACTTGGAATACTTATTCGAAGAATGGCAAATATGTGCACTCTATGTGGTACCAAACATAACTTCCAGTAATAGATGCACTAACTGCAGACAGTCTTAAATAGGCAAGTGGATTCTTAAGTTAGGTATAGCAGCACAGAATAGGAAAGAAAGGCATGTTAGGTACGAGCAGCGGCAGAATGCTTTCTTTGGACTAGACAAGTAATTCTGATTGATGATCCCCCCCACCTGGGCAAACTGTAAAGGAAAAGATATGGAGTAACTTACATTGGGCCTCATTACGACCCAGGCGGTACGGAGTGAACAGCGCTGTAAAAGATGCCGGCGGCGTTTGCTCCGTACCACCGCTTTACGAGTTCCCCTTGGGGGACACGGTATGCACGCCTGGGAAAACCAGGCGTGCTTACCGGGTCCCGCAATGGGAAGAGGGAGCAAACAACAGGCCATCTTGTAATGGCCCGTTGTTTGCTCCCTCTCCCATTCACATTCAGCCCCATGGGGGCTGAAATGGGAATGGGGAAGGACCTTGTCCGGGTCCTTGGAGGGAGGAATTACCGGGCCTTCCGAACTCGGAATGGCCCGGTAAGTCATCATTCTGAGGACCCGGACCCCGACGCGATTTCGGCGGCAGCCATGCCGCCAATAGAGGCATGGTTACCGCCGAACTCGTAATGAGGGCCATTGTCTTTTACAGCCAAGTCCAATAACGTTCAATAACCTTGTGCTTACCTTTAAAAGGTTCTACCATCCCAAAATACCTGCGATTCCACAGGAGAAGAGGATCCAAGATGAATCTGGGACCCCAGGACGACTCCAGAGGCTAGAAGATGCTCTTCCTCGTCACAGTACCTTTGGTGCCTTGGCAGGTGAAGTGGCAGAGCTTCTCGGCTTTACTCAGCTTCTGGTGACTTAGACTTGACCACTGGAGTGGACCTCCAACCCTCACCAAGTATGGACCTTCAAGACTTCTTTGTTAGCTTCTGTTGGTTGGGAAAACCACCAACTGACCTTTCTCTGCTTCTAGCGACTCTGGGCTCTCTCGGGCGGGAAAACGTTTTCGGTGGTGACAGCAAGGATGTCCTTTCAAAAAGTCTTAGGCAGTTTGGAACTTTCGCAGCTCTGGGTGTCCAGCAGCATTATCACAGTGTACCTGTAGAGGAGGTTCCAGACATGGCCTGCACCCCTGCCCCCCATTTCGAGGTACCGGGAGCATACTCGTCAAGGTATGTGACGTATGAGGAGCAAATGAACCAACAGAGAACTGCGCTGGGACTCTGCCCAGTGTACATCAGAAGAGCAATACCTGTTGAAGCGCCCATAACCAGACAGCCATGGGCTGCATGATACCCTCTTAGACAACCATACCAGCAGAAGAGACGAAATAAAGAGTACCTACATACGGTCCATGAAGAGACCCAAAAAGCCTTAATGGAAGGCCAGTGGACATAACACAAGGGCCTGAGCAGACTTGCGGATGAACGAAAATGGCTATTAAGGATAACACACCAGTGCGAGCAGCTATGAAAACTAGATGTAATGGACACAGGAAAAGAGGCGATGTTGAAACGTAAGGAAACGTTGCTATGAGGCAAGATGGAAGGAACTAACCAGTTAACATGTGTAAATAGTCTTGGAACGCAAGAAGCTAAGAAAACGATACTGCTTGCAATGCTTAGTAGAAGAATAGAGCGGCAAGCGCCAACCATATGTCTACCTCAATAAGGCACGCTATACAAGTGCGACTCCATTTTGTAAAAGCAGAAGCATGCCCAGGTGGCCAGAGGCCTAACATGCCAGGTTTCATATCCCAGCCAAAACCAGGAGGAAGAGCGGAATCGAAACTCAACAAAGAGCAGCTCATGCCTGGGAAGTCGAGGTCAACCAGAGAAAGGGAGGAGAGTGTCAGCTAAGAAGAAATGAAACTTCAGAGCATACCAGCCTGCCCCGTGAAGGTAAAGATAAGGGAGGCCCAGGCAGGTGGCGAGGCCGAAGAAGAATTAAATACACTAAAAGCTGGAAACTGAAGCAGATTCATGGTGAACTAACACATGACCAGACAGGCACAAAGAGGTACCACTGCCTGATGTCATCCAGAACCCGAGGATGCCATAACTTTTCCTGATAAGAGGCTACAGTTTCGAGGCTATACCCAGCCAACTAATTGACATATAGCCCTAAGATACTGATTGATGGAAAGGAGGCAGGGTGAATCCTGGGGCACTAGGCACCTGGGTGTCCATTCTGCATGCTGCTAATTAAAAGTGGAGATTTATGTCTAGGGGTGTAATCCACCCAATCACAATGGACCATGTAATCTAATGTCCTATAGACACTATAACCAATAGGACGTCGTACTTGTAGTGACGTCTATCACGTGTGATGTAGAGGGAGGGGCGTAGACGCCCACCCGATAAGAGTTGTCCAATCTGCATGCTCTGTTACCATATACAGATATAGCACCTATACTTAAGTTACCTTTCCCGACCAATAGAAATGCATGACAAACTTTGAGTGTTACACATCAATTGATGATGAAAATTCGCTATGAATGTTGCTGTCTGAATGAAGAATTTGGGAGTTGAAGCGAGACAGGTGATCGCAACGCTGCTGATTTCCATTTGTTTCCCCGTTTTCTGTACTTGTCATTAAACTGACTTCCCTTTGCCAAACTACTGAGTCCGCCTTATTGAGTCGTGTTGGAGTAAGTGAATCCTGCACCCCCATTCCTCACATGGTGCAGCTATCTTGTCTTACAGGTACTAGAGGGTGAGCACTGACCTATGGGCCCATCAGTGGAAACACCACCCTCCTGTACATACCCCTCTTCTGGGTGATAGACTGCAATGGCTTCCAGAGGTCAGGGAATGCATCTCTGGACCCTGGGTGACAGCAATGGACTTCTCTGACTTCAGATGTCCAGCACTCCTCTTCTGAACTTCGAAGACCCCTTCTCCGGATGGCAGGCTCGTTGGACTGGCTTCCAGGATACTTAGATGAAGAGCAGCAGCTTTGCATGATGGTCCCTCATAGCTCAGGGAGAGGTCTCCTTTGCAGGTCCTCTCTGGATCAGTCCTTGGGTGACACAACCGCTTTTGGATCACTTGAAGAAAGTGCAGCAGCAGACTTCTTCTTGCTTCAGGTTCGAATTAAGCTTCTGCACAAATTGGTAAGTGAGAGGTCCCCAGATATACACATCCGTCCATCAATCACTCTGGTGAGCCATGCTCGGTCAGCCAATCACACAGAAGGGCATTCATGCATGTAGGCAGCCAATCAGGCACACAGGCATTCAGGCCATTCACTCCACACAGACACCCATTACAAAGACAGTGGATTGGGGCAAGTAGCCAGCCTTTCAGCACACTACACTGCATTCATGTCCGTTTTGGTCAAGACTGTCTCATTCCTTGTGTCACACACACAGAAACTAGACACCCACACCAGAGAATGTGAGCTGACTTTCAACTCCATTCACACAGGTCCCACCCTAGGGTGTACCCACAACACACAACACCTGGGAATGCTCCAGTCAGCTTGACAGGAGGCATCCCCAGAGCCATATATGGTATTTCCACCCAACAGCCAGTCAGGGGGAAAGGGAACAACAGAGACATATATGGTATTTCCACCCAGGAGCCATTCAGGAGGACAGGACAAAGTCAGGGCTTCCCAGGGCTTTAGGAAACAAGGTAAAAGGTATTAGAAACCAAGAGGCTGTAGTGGCCATCTTGCCTTCTGACTGATTCCTATGGAAGGGTCTGGGGATCCCAAAACGTGGAGGACACTCAGAGCTGCTGCCAAGTCAGCATGTAGCTGCCACCAGCACATACTCTGTTCTGTGGGCAGCACACAGATGCCCAGAACACATGAGGGGTATAAGGGTGTACCCCCATCCATGTGTGCCATAAGGGCATCCCATGGGTGTTGTTCACCAAAAGATAAAAATGATGAAGAGCTTCACTCTCAGAGGTTCAGGCTGGACCTTGGTGGCAGAAAACAAGAGGAAAACACACACAGAGAAGTGGTTGCACAAGGACAGGAGGCCCCGTTCCTCCATAAGGCATTTCCAGCATCACAATACTCTAGTGGCAGAATTCAACAGTGCCTTGCAGAAAGGGAGGTGGATGCTTGAAAAAATTTGGCTGTGTTGGTGGTCATATGACAAAAAGTTGTGACACGTGTGTTTTTGGTAGGCTTCAGAAGGATATACCAGAGCTTACAGATACATGTGTGACTATGTGCTTGTATATGGATCTATGAGCGAGAGCAAGTACAATTTTTCTAGTACGTGGTACAAAAAGAAATCATGTCAGTGGTATATACTGCAAAGATAATCATTTTAACCATTCATGGTTTGCTGGTTGTTTTTCTCTGATTTGAGAAAAATTATCAAGCGTGCAGTCCAACTATGTGTTGATAACATATTATGCATCTACATTATGACCTCTGAATAAAATATGTTTCATAGCCCTGTTTTCCAGGTTGCTTCCTTTTTGATTACCTCTGCATATCCTATTACATCCTAATACAGCCTATCATGGCATAATTTGCAAGATAATATATTAAAGATGCTAAAATAGGGGATTTTATTATTCCAATTCATATGTATAGTCTGTGTGTGTGTGTGCATATGCTGCTTAACTCATGGCACATAGCAGACAGCAGTCTAGAAAATAAAAGATGCCTTTTACAGTTCTTACAGAACATTATCCACTCATGCTTCTATTAGGGTTACAAACAGATCAAGGTGCTATAACAGATCCAGCAGCCTATGGCCCTCTGGTCTTGTTACATAATTGATTTTGTTAATTTATTTACTTATTGCATTTGTAGCAGCGCACTCAACCCTGGGCATCTAGGCACTAGTTACATTAGGGAAAGGGGATGGGTGTGCAGCTAAAGTAAACAGGGAAGTAGGAAGCATATGTTCAGGACGTTCAGCAGTAATATAGTGGGACTCATTACGAGTCCGGCGGTAACCGTGCCGGGCATACCTCCGGATTGCCGCCGGACCTGTAATGATTTACCGGCACCTGACTTCCTGGTAACATTGGGGGATTACAACCCCAGAGGACCGCAAAGTCAGGCGCCAGTCAATTCTAAGTCCCCATTCCCATAGAGTCCAATAGGACTCTATGGGAGTGGAGCCCACGGAAGCACTGGCACTGTTAATAATGAACCGGAGCTTCCGTGATAAATCCGTGGTCTGACCTGCCAGGCGGGACAGCAGCCGCCCGCAGAGTTGTAACATGCTGGTCCAGAAACAACAGTGCCAGTAAGATTACCAGCGCCATTGTTTCCGGACCAGCATATTTGTAATGAGGCCCAGTGTCTTGGCTCGGAGGAGCTTAGGTGATAAGCCAGGTTTTCAAGTTTCTCCTAAAGAGTCAATAGGAGGGTTCCATTCTCATGGATAAGGGGAGATTGTTCGATAGCTTGGCAGCAACGACAGGGAGGCTTGAGCCTCTTGCAGATTGACGATTGAAGCTGGGCACTTTGAGCAAGTGGTCGTGTGAGGATCTTAGTGGGCGAGAGGGGATGTATTTTTCCACACAATGAGAAAGGTAGGCAGGTGCCATTTCGAAGAGGCACTTGTGAATGAGGTAGAGGATCTTGAAGTTGAGACCGGCAGCCAATGGGCGTCTTTTCTGGCTTCTGAGACGTGGGCAGCTCAGACTGCATTGTTTTGGATGATTTTAAATCTTTTCAGGTTGCGTTCCAAAGTGCCAGCAAAGAGGGCATAGCAGTAGTCCAACTTGGCCCCGGTGATGGCTCTGGCAAATGTGAGGCGATTGGTTATGGAGAGTGAAGGCTTACTGACGTTGATCAGTTTGGCTGTGTATTTGGCAGCAGATGAGATAGCCTTTACTTGACGTGAGAGGTCGAGGGAGGCGTCTCGATAGATACCCAGAGTTTTGGCCGCATGTGAAATGGGGATTAGGTTGCCGTCAATGTTGGAGGAATTGTAGGCCGGATCCACGTTGTAGAGAGTGGTGGGGGAGAATCTCAGGTTTATCGTCTTTTAGTCCTAGCATGTGTGTTGCCATCCAGATTTGGACGATGTTGTAGACTCAGTTGATCATTGCAGTGTCTTGGTGGTAAGAGCCTGAGAAGGGGAGGAGATTTTGTGTGTCATCAGTGTAGTTCGTGTAGGAGATGCTGAGGACATCGAGGTGATAAAAGAGGGGTTTTGTGTAGATGTTATACAGAGTCAGGGAAAGGCAAGAACCTTGGGGGACGCCACAGGTAACTGGCATGGGTGAGGAGGCATGATCGTCTATGAAGACCTGAGAGGATCTGTCATCTAGGAAGTATTTTATCCAGTCCGTGGCTGCAGAAGAGAAGTTTTCTGTGGTGGTGAGGGGATCACAGAGAAACTGATGGTCGACGATATGAAACACAACTGAGAGATCCAGCATGAGGAGCAAGGCAGGTTTACCCATGTCTTTGATGTTGTCTAGTTGGTTTTTCAGATCAAGCAGGGGAGTTTCAGTACCATGCCTTCTGTGGAAGCCTGATTGACGGGTGGCGAGGATGTGGTTGGCTTTAAGGTATTGCTGTACTTGCATGTGGGCTGCACGATCAAGGATCTTTAGGATGAAGGGCACTTTTATGATGGGACGGTAGTTGGTAGGGATGGAGGGGCCGAGGGAGATTTTTTTTAGTAGCGGGCGGATCCATGCTTCTTTCAGGGATGCTGGAACAGTTTTTGTAAAGAAGGAGGCCTTGATTATGGCTGTGATGAATGGTGTGATTGATGGTGTAATCACTTCTTGAATACAAATTCCTAGCATCTCCTCCATGATGCATTGTAATGCATTAAGTACTTGTATTCCATTTACAAGCACAGCCAGGTGCCAAAGACTGAGGCTAAAAATCGTACCTTAACGATGGACTCATGATGCCTGATTTTAAAAATCAATGCAATGGGTGAAAACTGCAGACGCTGCAAAAATGTCTCGCCCCAATATGTGCCAATTCCTCAAACCGACCTATATGCAATGGCAAACAGGTCCTTTAATAGACCTATGTGGGTTTATTTTTTGGGCCAGCTTGACTTTATAGTGAATAGTTTTGGCCAATGTTACGAGCCTAACATGTTAAAAAGCGCCATTTTCCACATTTCTTTTTAGAAAATGTTACCTCAAAAGTATTACCAACCAGTTTCTCCTTAAAACTAACAATTTAAAACTCACATATGTGGGCCTCTTTTAATTTGTTGTCCGGGCCTAGTTTTCGTCCCAGTCCGACCCAGCATTTACCCAAGTAGGCCTGGGAGACGGCCTCTGTAAATTGATGGACATGGTTACTTTAGGGAAGGACCTTGTTATTTTCCTCATTTCACCATTCGAATTAAACATTCTGACAACTCACTATTTTAGGAACATTTGATCCAGGAAACCTTTATATTAAATTGAGGATTAGCTGTGGCAGGCAAATTTACTTTCAGTGTTTTATTAATTTAGGTACCTTTTTCCTCCACTGGTGAAGTGCACCTTAGGTTCGTCTAATTCACCCATATCTTGCATCTTGCCTCACAGACATAGACGCTGGATGACAAACAACCACCTCCTCCTAAATCCAGGCTATAATGAAATCCTGATCTGTGTCAAAACTGCTCTCCATCTCCAACCCGCCCATTGGCCACCCTCCCTAGATACCCCACCTTCCTCAGTCAAAGACCTGGGTTACACCCTCAGCTCAGACCTAACCCTATCCCGCAACATCAATGCACTCTGTAGACCATGCCACTTCCACCTACACATGCTCAATCAGATCTTTCCTTATCTCTCTCACCCTCATGGAATCTCTGCAATCATGGCCATCATCCTATCCTGCCTAGACTATGCCAATTACCTCATTCATGGTGCCCTGACGTTCGACTCAGAAAGCTCCAATGGATCCAAAGCTCTGCAGCAATGCTGCTCCTTACACTCTCCCAAGAGAACACATCTCACCTGCTCTCAGGGTGCTTCACTAGCTAGCTATCAGCCTATGGGCCTGTTTTAAAGACATGTGCTTTACCCATTACTTTACAAGAAGGTGCCTGCGATTCTCCAAAACAAACTTCCACACTACAGCCCTAACCAAAGCCTAAGATCAGGTTCTGAAGACCTCCTCGTGGTACCCCCTTTACATTTTTCCAGACTAGGAGGCCCCTCCTTCTCCGTCCTAGCACCCACCCTCTGGAACTCCCTTCCCCTCACTCTCCGTCCCACAGAGGACTACCTCTTTCAGAAAGGGCCTTAAATCTGTCTCTTTCCACTTGCGACTTGAACCCTGCCACCACGCCTCACACACATGCATTGGCCTGCAGCAACTAACCCCACCCACGCTTCTGCTTCCCCATTTAATCAATTTGCTTCACTCCTTTATCATCCATTTGGGACCTGATCATGCCCGCTCATGCCTTTCTCTCCCCTGTGCCACTGCTCCCCCCCTCCATCTCACACTTGGAAGAACTCCGAAAGTGGACTAGGTATTGCGCCTGTTTTGATTAAGGGTGGGCAATGTCTCACACTGGAATGATTTCCTGAGGGGGGCAATGTTTTGCACCTGGATGGATTTGGGGATGGACTATGTCTTGCATTTGGATTGTTTAGGTGTGGGCAATATATTACTTTTTAATGCATTTTGAGCATGGACATCGCCTCTGCACTTGAACTGTTTGATGTGGCAATTTATTTCAGTTGGACATACTTGAAAGTGGGCAGCATATTGCACTTAGATGAATATATAGCACTATGCTGAATTTAGATTGATTCTTGAGGATAGAAAATGTGTTGCACTGGGATGGATTTGAGGTGGAATATGTGCTGCGTTTGGATTTTTTAAGGGTGGGCTACGTATTTATTTTTCAATGGATTCTGAGGGTGGGCTTTCCTGAACTGCCTGATGAGGGTAATGTACTGCAGTAGGACAGATTTGATAGTGGGCAATGTATCACACTCAGATGAACACTGAGGGTGGCCAATATATTGCCCTTAGATTGATTCTTAGAGTGGGCAGTGTTTTCCACTTAGATGAAGTCTCTGGTGATAGCCTCTGTATAGCACTTGGAAGGGTTGTGCAGTTGACCAGGGTTCTGCACTTAGTCGAGTCCATGAGGGCAAACAAGTTATCGTTTCTAAGTGTTCGTAGAATGTGTTCACTACATGTAATACAGATGTTGGTAGAATGCAGCCTATACGGTTAATTGAAGTCTTGAATGTAACACCTAATAATAGCTGGATGCATGCAGAATGCACCCACCATAATTTATCAACCGAGATGTATTAGAAATGTTGCTGAATGTGCCAATTCCGGGCATTCACTTGATTGTAATCCAATGCATTATTTCCACTCGCACTCCGTACTTTTGGAATTTCCCAAAGGTGCGCTCTCGCTCCCGCACACATCTTCTTTCACATACAACTCGAATGACACTCTGCACAACACTGCTGCCATAAGAATGTTGCTACCTTTCATGAAAAAATTCGAACTGCAGCTACACACATAACTGACTATCCTTTTACACCGGCAGTCCATCTTATTTCCCTAGTGTACCTCTCGCCACCCATGCACATGCCAATTAGACATGGGTGGCCAGCAGGGACGCGCCCAAACCCTCATGGCCATTATGCACACACGCATACTAGCACCTCCTAACATTCCCATACTTCGGACTTCGGTCCTTCCAAGGGCGCTCAACCTACGGCGCATTGGGACCATACCCATGGTGAAAGGCGCTATATAAATGACGAAATGAAATGAATATACTCTTCCCCAGCATCAGAAGCCACCTCACCAATGAGTGCGTGCTGCTTACCTGCTGCTATGTAAAGACATGTGCTAGTCCACCCAGCTGAGCTATGTGCATACACCCAACAAAATTAGGAAACACATGAAATATTAAAAAGGAATATGTGTCATTATGTGCATGTTGTTTTCATACAAGTCATCTTTCTTGCATTTAACCGATTTTGTGAAACTGGAGACCTTTGTCTTACTTGGAATATCGATCAGCATTTGTAATTATAATGATAACATTGAATGTTGCCCCGAATAAATAGTTCAACTATTTCAAGGACGCCACAGAAATGCAAAGAACTCTGTGTTAAGTCTTTACGGCTCACGATTCTCCGCTTGTCCTTTTTGTGTAATTCACGTTCCTGAATGCTAAGCCAGGCACTTCCCTTCCACCGCTCGTCACAGACGCCAGAAGCTACCTCTTTTCAACTATCAGCAGAGCCCCTGACTTCATCAATCTCAGTGTTTCCCGACAAGTCCTCGCTTTACTTGGCTTTCTCTTTTAATGTGCGAAGAAAGAATTAGAGGCAACTTCGCAGCACCACTGCTCCCTGACCTGGAAATGTAGCACATTGCATGTCCTTCCCACCTTCAGGAAGAGTTTGGCCTTCAGCTATTCCTTGTTAATGGCTCGCTTTGGCCTATTTTCCGTCCATATAGAGACGTGCTTAGTGTTACTGAGGTTTCTTATGCAGACTATAAGGTCATCACACTTTTCATACATGCACGAGAGAGGCTGATAAAAGCAGGTGGAACAGATGCATTTGCCATCGCAGCTATGACCTGGAGTGAGGAGCAGACTTTGAGGCAGGCATACATACACCGAGCATACTTCAAATGTTTGGGAATGCATATCCTAGGGCTACTCGTGGAAAGGTTGGTCCAACAGCCTTGCACGTGGACATTTCATATACTGTGATATTTGATCGTATGGCCAATGCATTGGTAAAAGTGAACGTAATTAACAGGGCGAGTCTAGAGTAACTCGTAGGGGCTGATTCCTCCTCCAGTTAACGCTCTGCTCCATGTTCATGCCTTTCCAAGGCCCAGGAGTGGTGCAATGCAGAGTTCACATCCCCGCTTTGTTTTCGTTCTCAGTCTTGCAAGAGCTCCTGATTTTACCCCTGCGTGAGATTTTCAGGTGTACAATCAGTGGATTTCTATGGAATACGCCTTGCACTTGCACTTGGTAAATAGCAGGCATATTCCATGGGAATCCACTATAAAGTGCTGCCGGCAAAGCGTCACTTGCAGGCAACGTTTTATATTGTAGGAAGCCGAGAGTAGTAGTGAAACATAAAGGTGATTTCACCTCGATTTACTGTTCACAATTACATTCCGCTTTGTAAACGATGAACATTTCATGCACGACTGCCAGCAGCACAGTGGTGCTAACTTTGGCGATACTTTCAAGAAATGTTCACTTTTCTTTTACAAAGCAGCACTCTTACTGTGGAAAGGAGCCCAACCACAAATCCGAAATGACAAGCCATGAAATGTGAACATTACAAATAATAAACAAACAAACAAACAGAAGCAGTGACGGTGAACAATCACCATCATTGATCGTGAAACGTGGAGATGTGGGAAAGACGAGGGCTAAGGACCCTGTACCAAATATTCTGCTGATTAGGAAATCAACAGAGAAGTGATAAGAAGATTACATTGATAACAACATGATGGCCAAACAATGGACATTTCAGAGACCCTGAGTAGGAACTCATAAACCATGTTGAGCTTGGTTGTGTGTGTGCCTTGCATTAGGTGGGAGGCGATGCAATCTTTGAGCCTTATTAATTACTCTTATTTTTCACTGTTCTAATTTTTCAATATTGTTTGTTTTGGCTATGAGGTGGTGCTATAAGCACTGCCTATGCACCGAACCTATTGTCATTGGAAGCGCAGACAGGAGAGCAATGAGCTGTGTGATGTGACACAAAGACCTAGGGTGCTCTTTGGCTTTTTACCCATTCATTGGCCGCCTATGGGCATTCTAGTCCCTATAGGCAATTTCACCAAATACCAGCTCTTGGAATCCTTTGAGCCATCTTCCTGAGAGGACACCTGAAAGGTAAAGGACAATACAAATGTCTTTTTGACAAGTATGTCTTTCGCAACTTGAATTTTAAGCAACATTTGTGCCATTGTATCTGCTCCTTGCACTGAATTCTTGTTAAAAACAGACAGTAAATCTAACAGTGTTGGCTTTAGTGTAGCCAGGCAATGCCATAATATGCCCAGGTACTAACACCATTTGCCAGCTGCTGCCATCTTATGGCAGAACCATTATGGTTCTCCCATGCCTACACGTTAGCTAAGAATGTTGCCGTTGCCAATGCGTGGTAACTTTTGTAAAGGTTACTTTAGATTGTATACAGACAAGCCTACAATCACTTCACCAGTTGGTCACAGGTGATAGTGTAGCTGTGGAGTATAACCTGCAGGTATAGCCACTGCCCCACACCTGTAAATATCTTTCCCTTTCCTCCAATCTATCTTTCCCAACTCCAATGGCTGCTTCATTTTAGCCCTGTCTCCCTCCCAATCACTCCTCTTTCTTCCTTTCTTTCTTTCTTTCTTTCTTTCTTTCTTTCTTTCTTTCTTTCTTTCTTTCTTTCTTTCTTTCTTTCTTTCTTTCTTTCTTTCTTTCTTTCTTTCTTATCACAATCAGGCTTCATACAGGTGAAAGTCTGCCTTTGCAAATATATTGATGAGTTGTTTATTTTGTTTTAATTAAGTTTGGATATTTAGTATTCATTTTATTTACTTGGCGATTTAAGAATGTACACCTATTATTGCAGCCAATTTGTTAAATATAAAGATATGTGTCATTCTTATGTTCCCAAAATGTTGTTTGAGATTATGCAAACCAGCAAGGTACCAACATTGGTTCCCTTTTTTACCACTCTTTGGAACTCTGAAAGGTGGCGCTAGCCCATCGCTGGTATACGCCTGTGTTCTGACCAGCCTGTATGTTGCTGGCCTGCACCACTTTCCCCTTCCCCACTCCTCCATCACCTTTCTCTCCTCATCTCCCCAGCTGAACTCCTGGCCGAAACTGAAACCACACTGGTCACCTGGTTACCCTCTTTTCTCGTGCCCAGGTCCCCTCCCTGCCAAGTGCACAACTGCACTGCCCCCCTGGCACTCGGGGGCTGTTTCTGTATCCCCACATCCACCTACCAGCACTTGACAACTGTTGTCTGCACTTACCCTTACACTTGCTATCTTCTGGCTGCACTTCTTATATATTCTTATTTATTTTACTGTTTATCATATGTATTGCACTTCCCCTCCCTCCTTACACTTTTCCCCTTCCCCTACATTTGGCAATCTCAATGTTCACCTGGCCTAGTAAGATCATAGTCTCTTTCTTCCCTCTGTACCTCATCCCTTGCCTCGTTGTGCCTTGAAACACTTGTGTATAGGTGCGTTATAAATGCCATATCATATCACCCCTTAGCAGCCACATACGTCATACACAGTTTCTAAAGGTGTGTTTGGATTTAAGTAAACAAAAATACTTCTTACCTTGCCGCGTGGGACTTGCCCGGTTGTCAGTTTTTCACGTTGATGGCTTCACTATCATCAACATGGATAACGGACTTATACCGCGCAGCACCTGGCCGCAATGTACGATTTCTTCTTTCTTTTCTTTTAATGAAAAGATCCCTTAGCACCCACGTATGAGGTATGCGGTTTCTAATGGCGATATAATCCTTGGAGCTAACAGCACCTCTGCCTACGTTATTCAACCCTCGCTTCGCTCCCGCCCTTAGCGTGGGCAGCGGGTCACTATCGCAATATTGACCTGGGTTATATCGCCTCAGTGAAGCGATCATTAGAAAAGAACGTTGTACAGTTTTATGAAGAGGCACTTTACATAGTTAGTGCAATTAAATAATGTTGCTTTTAAGAGCTTCTTTTGGTAAAAGAACTTTCCCCTTTCAAGATATCCAAGTTGTGTCTCTGTCAGCGAAGGCTGTGGTTGTAATAGCAAAGGCGCACTTGACAAATGGACCAGGACTCTCTCACCCAGAGAGAAAAAGAGACAAAGACAGAGACAGTGAGTGTGACAGAGAGAGATGGAGAATGAGAGATAGAGAAAGACAGAGAAAGGACAGCAAATGTAACTATGCAATAAAATATCCCATTAAGTTAATGCACCAGCTGAAGAGAGCTACATGTACCATGCAGAAGGTTTGAATCTGAGTAAGGATAACGCAGCATTTCATCCTGGTAAAGTGATTAAAATTACTAATGTTGTAGGATTTCATGTCAGACCTTCAGAGTCGTTCATGTCAGACATGCCTGGCACTACTTTTCTTTGTTTGGAGGTAGATACATTGAGCATTATTGAGTTTTATAAAACTACAAGAAATTGAATGTATACCAGACACTATGGGAAAAAGTCAGTCATCTATTTGATGTTTCATGAGTTTATGTCAATCAGGTTATTTTGATAATATATAGAACATATATAAAAACATGAAATTAAATAAATAAATTAATTAACAAAAACATTTTGTAATGGGAATGTCTATGCCTGCAAGACAATAGCCTCGGAAAGGCTCATAGGGCTGATGCATAGTCAATCATGCGTGAAGAATGCCTGTTGTAGACTTCCATCACTCTTACACTGCTACAAAAATGGGTCCCATTTCTCAAAGGGCATATTCAAGTGCTCTTTCGCACCGCTTTTGCTCATTTGCGCAAAAAAAGGTGCTTTTCTGTGCATCACGATGCACACCCAAAATTCACAAATGGGATGCGCTTAGAAATGAGATATGAGGCACATATCCAACAAGTGCAGGGGGATCTTCAAAGCATGACAGGTTTATTTTTTACCCCTTCATGCCTTTCCTGGTTAACTGTGACAGCAGCATTTTAAACCACCGCTGCCACACTTGCATTTCTATTCCACAAAGAGGGATACAAACATTTGTTTAACTTTGTTTACATTTATCACTGAATGGCCCGTTACTGTGAAATGTTGTCCAAGCACCCACGTGGATGTTGGAAGCCTGTTATACATTAGTGTTGGGAGAATGTCTGCAAGTAGGCTGGTGGGAGCATCTTTTATGCTGCCACATATCCCTTAAGAAATGAGCATGTCACCTTTGAGAATATAGTGACGTGTGCCTTTTTTAAACTGATGCAAAGGAAAAATGTGCGTGCACTGCGTTTTT
This sequence comes from Ambystoma mexicanum, assembly GCF_040938575.1. Lineage (NCBI taxonomy): Eukaryota > Metazoa > Chordata > Amphibia > Caudata > Ambystomatidae > Ambystoma > Ambystoma mexicanum. The sequence goes on from NC_090922.1 coordinate 1,269,221,922, forward strand.
TACATTTGCATTAGTTTTGGAGAATCTGCTCCCATGTGTTATTTGGTCATCTCTGCTGCTGCTTTCCCTCTCTCACTCTGGCCGCCCTCCTAGAGCCCTCCTCCTTTGCCTTCCTGCGAGGCTAAACACCTTGGTGTCATCTTGAACTCCACTCTCTCCTTCTCTCCTTACTTCACCAACCCGGCCAAGAAGGCCCACTACCTTTTACACCTCCTCAGAGCTAGTCTTCCTTTTCTCACTTTCCCCCAGTAGCTCACTGTCTCCAGAGCCCTGGTTCTCTCTAGGCTGCACTACTGCAACAGCCTCTTTCTCAATCTGCCTTCCTCTACTCTCCGCCCTCTGCAACCAATCCAGAACTGGACTGCAAGATGTGTCCATGGCCTCAAGACCAGGGACTGTACCTCTCCAGTCCTGAAGTCTCTCCACTGTCTCCCGGTGGCTGCAAAGATCAAGTTCAAGACCCTCTGGAACGTCCACAAGGCTTTCTAAGGCCGGGGGCCGCACTACATCCAACTCTCTCTTCATAAACTCCTTCCTTCACGAGCCCTTCGGTCAGCCAACTCCAACTCTGAGGGTCAGACACTTATCCAGAAAGAGAGTGGGGGATAGATCTCTCTCCTCTGCATGTGTCTCCCTCTGGAATGGCCTCCCTGCCCCTATCAAACTGGAGCCGGACCACCTGAAGTTCCGGAAGCAGCTCAAGACTTTCCTTTTTTTTGCTTCTGCTTTCTCTCTCTCTCTCTCCCCTGCTGACCAACACATCTGCTGCGCTGACTGGTTGCCTCACTACTTGTAGAGTCTTACCGGTACCAGGCTCCCCATGACCAGTAACCCCTGCAGTGCCTCCTCGCTGGCCGTGCACTTAGGGGCTGTATCTTGAACCCTACAGTCTCCTGCCTCATTGCACTTACCCAGAGCCGCACTACCCTGGCTGCACTTACTCCGTGCATTGCTGCCCTGACTGCACTTCCCCCTAGTACTTGCCGTCTCCCCACTTGCACTTTTGCATATCGCACTTGCACAATCTGAATAACACAAGGCCCAGTTAGATCATTTGTTTTGTCCTACCTTTGTTGTCCTTCCCTTGTCTTGTCACATCCTGGGCATCTCTAAAGTCTGGCATATGTTGCAATCCGTCATTTACAAGCCATTCCTTGCCATGCTTTATGTATTACTCAAATGGTGACATTAATCACAAGGATTGAGGACAGCTGTGATTTGAGCAGGGACACGGTTCTTTAATCATCCTTCTGAAACACAGATTCAATTAACTCATGCAGGGACCTTGAAGTACAGTAAAGGGAAGTAAATGCTAATATTAGTTTTCAGAACCATGCAAAAACCATCAAAGGCATTGAAGTTCCAGTTATACATGAATGGCACCCCAAGTACAGTACAGCACCCCACCTTCTGCATTATATTGCACAACACCATAATGCACGTTCTCGTCATGATTCTTAATTATCCTCCTCTGTGAATGTGCCTCCTACCAGTGGGTAGTAGATGTCAGACCACCTGCTGGAAATTCTGAGAGCTATGAGCCATTGCTGGATTTTTTTTACCGTACCGACTTAACTGTGGAAGTGGGCAGGGCCTACAATGGTTTCTTAGGGAACTCCATGATGTGTGTACTCACCCCTAGCACTTAAGAGGTTAATTAAATATTCTGTGGAAAGAAGCTCTTTTAGCTTAGTGCACATCACTGGACCAGTTATTTTAGGAATTGTGCAGTACCCGAAATGTGCACAGTACACTAGGATGGTGCCTCTCACAGGATGCAGTGCACAATTAATAAAAGTGATCTTCAAAATGGGTCTTTGAAAGGGCTGATGGGGCTGGAGAGGGGAGTCACAAGGTGCCGCAAAGGCTGAAGTTTAGTTTTGTTATAAAGTACCAGTAATCATAGACATTGGCTTTGCTTTCCAGGCAGACTGAAATCACCCATTTGAAATTAGAAAATGTAAACCTTGCAAATGGCCAAAGCACACCATATCTCAGTGTTTTGTCTGTGCAATTTTCAGGGGGTTAACACATGATTTCATATCAGTGGGCCACCCCAGTAATTATTAGAATAGCATTCATTACATAATGGACAACCAGCACTGAGGCAACACTTGACACTGAACCATCATGCGTGATGTAAGACCATTAAAAAAACAGTGCACTGGTCGAGTGGGTTACGTCCAGCTACCATGAAAAATCTGTTTGACACTTCCCTGTAATGGCACCCTAATGTCATATCTACAGTTTTAATTTTAGATCTTAATATTTTAAGTCATCATAACATTCAAGTGATATGCCAGACATGTTTATGTTTTTTTAAAAAGCATCGACACAGAGGTTTGTACAGATAATCATGTTAATATTATTTTGTTTTAAGTGTAGGTCAAAATTAGACATTTTAGGTCGTACAAGTTATCATACTGTATAATAAAAGGCCTGATGAATGTTTGTCCTAAGCCATTCTGTCTACTTCGCATGCTATCACCGCTACATGGAGCTATTGCAATAGGTATACAACAATAAGACTTCAAGTTCATCTTCCAGGCAAACACCATGTATATTTCAACAATGATAACATGCAATTAGGTGCGGAAATGGCCCAAGACAGGAATACCACTTAAACAATTTACTTTAAGTTGCACACACTAAGAAAATATATGCATTAAAAAAAAAATATAAACAAAAATTCATTTGATTAAGTACTATTTTTCTAACAAAATAAATAACTTTTTTTAATGTACTTATGTATTATGTAACTATTTATTGTAACAGTTCTTGGTATGTATTATTATATCAATAATATTCTTCATGTAAGTTTTAGCCTTTATTTGACTTCAATTTACTTTATTTTATGATCTCATGTCTACTTTGAAACATTCTACACATGAATTGCATTACTCTGACATCCTTCAACATTATATATTAGTCCAAAACCCGTAAGTGGAATCCAAGACAACGAGGAGCAGAAACAAAAATAGGGCATTTTTACCATTTTGAACTTTCGGTGTATTCTGTGAGATTATGTTTGAGGTTACTACTCCTTCACGTAAAAGGAGCAAGATCCTTTACAAAAAATGTTTTGCTTTCTGTTAAAATAAATTACGTTAAAATGTACCACATAATATATTTACATTCTGAAAAGTCTTCCTTTATGCACATTAGCACTTGTACACAGGCTTTGCCACTAGTATTATACAAGCACAGAAATGGAGGCCGGTAGCCAGCTTTTGTGGCTGCTCCCTTTTATCAAGTGGTATTCTGACCTCCATACTATCAATGTTATGGGAAGCACATACAATCCTATATCTTAATCTTATATAGGCTCATGCACACCATGGCAGATCACTATCCATATGTCATCAGCTCTCTGCCCCAACTTTCAGTGCTATGCGGATGACACTCAACTCATTTTCAGGCTCCTTTCCTCCACCTCTACTCCTTCTCTCATATCTGACTGTCTGTCTGCCATCCAGGACTGGTGTGCCGCCAATGATCTCTGCCTTAATGCCAGTAAGTTAGAGATTCTCCTCATCGGCATACCGGCTCCCTCCTTTCCTGTCACTCTCTGGCCGGCCTCTCTTGGCCCTCTTCCTGCTCCAACTTGTGAGGCTAAAAACCTTGGGGTCATCTTTGACTCCACACATTCCTTCTCTCCTCACATCTCTGACATCTCTAACAAGTCACACTACCAGCTGCACCTCCTCAGAGGTATTCTTCCTTTCCTCTCCTTCCCCCAGAATCTCACTGTCTCCAGAACTCTGGTTCTCTATAGGCTGGACTACTGCAACAGCCTCTTTCTAAAAATGCTTCCTGCCTCTACTCTCTGCCCTCTGCAACTCATCCAAAACAGGACTGCAAGACTTGTCCTTGGCCTCAAGCCCAGGGATGGTATCTCTCCAGGACTGAAATCTCTGCACTGGCTCCAAGTGGCAGCGAGGATTAAGTTCAAAACCCTCTGCACTGTCCAAAAGGCCTTCTGGGGCCTGGGTCCTGAACACCTTCAACTCTCTCTTACTAAATATCTTCCTTTGCTCATCCGCCTCCAACTCTCTCAGGGTCAGTTGCTTCTCCAAGCAGCGAGTTGGGGGAGATCTCTTTTTTCTTCTGGAACAGCCTCCCTGCCTCTCTGAAACTTGAGGAGAACCATCTCCGGTTCTGGAAGCCCCTCAAGAGCTTCCTTTTTGCTTCTGCTTCTCTCCTCCTCTCCCCTGCTGATCCCCTGGCTGAATCTGAAACTGCACTGGTTACCTGGCTACCCTCTGATCTCGGGGTCAGGTCCCCTCCCCCCAGTTGCACAACTGTACTGCACCCCTGGCAATCCTTGCACCCGGGAACTCTTTCTGTATCCCTACACCCCCTGCTAGCACTTGACACCTGATGTCTGCACTTATCCTTGCACCTGCCACCAGCTGGCCGCATTTTTATTTATTGTCTTTATTTATTTTACTGTTATCCTATGTATTGCACTTTTCCCCTTCCCCCCCTACCCTGCACTTGTGCGATCTCAATGTCACCTGGCCTAGTAAAATCGCTGTCTCTGTCTTCCCTCTGTTCCCCCTCCTTTGCCTCGTTGCGCCTTGAAACACTTGTGCATATGTACATTATAAATACCATATCATATCATATCATGACAATGAGTGCACAGGGTACAGGGAAGTAGATAATGCAACATGTAGGTATTTCTTAAAACGTGTGCATTGGCAGAGTTTGCATTTAGTGCGACAGTTAGCTTGCCTTAAGGCCACTCTGAGAAGGGGGAAAAGGAAGTAAATATGTGGGGGGATGCTCCCAATGACAAAGACACAGGGCCTCATTACGACCCTGGCGCTAAGTGTTTAACGGCGCCGTAAAAGGCTGCGGCGCCGTTAAACACTTAGCACCTGATTACGAGGTCCCTTTGCGGGACCCGACCTTACCGGCTGGTTTTACCAGCCGTTATAGTAGGGACCCTCAAAGGGACCTTGGTGCTAATTACGGTGCCGCAATTTGCGGTACCGTACTTAGCGCTTTCCCCATTCCCATTGAGCCCTATGGGGCAAAAATGGGAATGGGGAAGGGCCATGGTGGCATGGTGAATTACCGCCCCACCAACCTCGGAATGGGGTGGTAATTCCCCATTCCGCCATGGCGGACTCCAGCATGGACCATGGTGCTAATAGCACCATGGTCTTCCGCCAGGGTCGTAATGAGGCCCACAGAGTCTTATATTGCAGCAATAGTTGCATCATGTAGCAACCGATATGACAAAGGTCAATGAAGATTACCCCTGCAAACTGCGAAGGGAGTATTTATTCTATTAAAGACTAGGAGGCAAGCATTATGCTTCAACTTCTATTTATTTCTACTCCTAAGAAGTTTCAACAAAACATACAAAACTCTGAAAAGTGCCACAAATAACTTTTCTTTCCAAAAACTATAAATCTCAAAGTCTCTGTAATCCATTCCAGTACAGCCCAGCTATGACACACATCCTGTCTCTGGGCCCCTCCTCTCTTTTACGTGCTCTGAACTGTCTCTTGAACTTTACAACCATGTCCCGCCAACAGTGCAAAGACTCCTCAAATCGTCAACTGAAGCACCGCTAATCGCTCTGCGTCCTGTTCCTCAACTCGAACCTCGTTAGGCACCGCCTCTGCCCTCAATTATTCTTCTGCTCTTCCCCTAAGGAACATACAATGAAGAAATTCAGGGTGGCGCCCATGTACTGTTATATTCCATAGATATCACAATATTAAACAATACATGATCGGGTGGGATTTTAATGCTCGCCTCCTAGTCTTTAATAGAATTAATACTTCCTGCGCAGTTAGCAGGGGTAATCTTCATTCTATGACAAGACTGGAGGCGAGCATCATGCTTGTTCAAAGCTTCTGCAACACTGTAACAGCTAGACTCTCATTTGGCTTGAAGTAAAACTATTTAAATGTACAATCACAAGCACAATCTGCTGTTACCATAATATCTTGCAATGATACCTCTATTGTAAAGGCTTTGGAAACCATTGCACCTCTTACGAATGTGCTCCGTACATACCTAAATAAATACCTGCTGCTTGCATTACCTCTTTGACCCACCTCGCAATGGGGGCTGTTGTAACTGCGTGGAAAGGCTTTCTACGCGCTATTAGTAATTGAGTCCTACCAGCTGCCCTCCACTCTGCTTTCCTATTCTCATATTCCTTAATGTATCCAGCTACACACCATTTGCAATTGTTTGGGAAATAAGGATAATGAACCGTCTTAGTCCTCTTGACTATTGAAAAAGTCACTCCTTCTGGACCAAAAGATCTCCTATTAATCTCCAGCGCTTTGACATCTCGCTTGAATGATATTAGGCATAACAGCATAGCCAGCTTGCCTGACAGCTGCTTCAGGGACAAATATCTATTTGTTGGCCTGCTCTCTAATAAATGCAGAACTACTGTCACATCCCATACTGTATTATATCTAGGCTCTGGGGGCACCTTGAACCTGGCTCCTCTGATGTGTCTCACTACCGCTGGATGTTCTCCTGCTGGAAATCCCTCAATCGGCATGTGTCCTGCGGAAATCGCAGATCTGTACACCCCTATGGTACGAAATGCTCTCCCGTCTTGCAATAATTGTGCTAAGAAATTCACTAAAGCCACTACAGGGGCTGAAATGGGATGAAGACTTCGCCCTTTACACAATTTTGTCCACTTGGCCAAAGCCGCGTCTTAGCTCCTCCTAGTGGATGGGGCCCAGGATCCTGCGATAAACTGTGCAGCCTGTGCTGAAATGCCTGGCAGCACCCAGCGTCTCCTGATATCCTGCACGCAATGAGCGGGAGAGTCCCTCTCACTCTCAGAGGATGACATGACCCACCTGGGAAGCACCCTCGGCAAATCCGCTGCTAGTTCTATCAATGTCGGGAACCACACTTGTGACTTCCACAGTGGTGCTACTAAAATTAACTCTGCTCTCTCCCTCCAACACTTCGGTAGAACTCTGCTCAGCATCACGAAGGGAGGAAATGCGTAGTGCGGGCTTCCTGACCATTCCTGTAGGAATGCATCTGTCCCTTGAGCTTCCGCGTCTAGCCTCCAGCTGAAGTAATCGTCCTTCTGGGCATTGAGACGGGATGGAAAGAGGTCCATGTGTACTGGACCCCACCTCGTATTCAGGATCTGAAACACTGCTGGATCTAGTCTCCAGTCACTGGAGTCTGTCAGGTATCGTGAGTTCCAGTCGGCCACTACATTCAGAGACGTGGGCAGGCATTCTGCTGTCACTGACGTTCCTGACTGAGGCAGAAGTGCCAAAAATCCTTCGCTAGCTCCGCTAGCAACTTAGGCTTTGTTCCCCCTAGATGATTTATGTAGCGGACTGCTGAAATGTTGTCCATCTTCAGCAGGACAAACAACTTCACTTTCCCTCTCGTGAATGCTTTGATTGCAAATGACCCTGCCAGCAGTTCTAGGCAGTTTGTGTGTAGGCAAAGTTCCTCTTCGCTCAATTTCCCACCTGTTTCCAGATCTCCGCATCGGGCTCCCCAGTCTATGCGACTGGCGTCTGATTCCATTATCAGGTCTGGCCGGTATCCGAAGATGGCATGCCCATTCCAAGAGTCCATATTCTTCAACCACCATTCCAGCTCCGTGATGGACTCTTGATCTAACGGCACTTGCTGATGATATCTCAAACCTTGCTGCAAGTGTTTTATTTTTAGCCTCTGTAGGGCTCGATAGTGCAAAGGACCTGGAAAATAAAGCCAGAATAGAGGCTGCTAATAACCCCACAATTCTTGCTAGAACCCTTATCTTCCGGGCTGGCAGCTCTAATGTAGCTTTCCTGGTGTCTAGGATATATCTTAGGAAATCTAGTCTCTGTTCTGGCGTGGTGTCTGACTTCTCCAAGTTCACGAGGAAACCCAGAGACGATAGATCTTGCACCCATCTTGTCTGGTAAGCTAGTGCATCTCGGTCCTCCACTAGGAGTAAGAGATCATCCAGGAATATAATCAACCTGATTCCTTTCTCCTGAATCGCTGCCGCTACTGGCTTCATTAATTTGGTGAAAGCCAAGGGCGCAGATGCAAGACCGAAGAGCATTGTCTTGAATTGCCAGATCTGCCCGTTCTAGCGGAAAGCTGGGAACGTCTTGTTATCCTCCTGCACTGGTAGCATTAGGTAGGCATCCTAAAAGTCCAGTCCCCTTCTCTCAGGGAGTCTCTGAGCTGATGAATACCCTCCATCTTGAAATGGCGGTATACAATCCACCGGTTCAATTCCTTAAGATTTATAACTGGTCGGACCTTCACTTTTCTGTGCACTAGAAACATGTTGCTTATAAATCTGGGGTGCGCTGTGCACTTCTCTATGGCGTTTTTCTGCGCTAGCTGGGATAATTCGCAATCTAGCATTTCTGCTCCGCTCATGCTAAGCACTGCTGGTGGGGCCAGCCTGACTGCACTGGCGGTTCTACGAACTCTAGCCGCAGACCTCTGATGGTTTGCAATATCCAAGCATCGCTGGAAAGCGCGGGCCAATTTTCCCAAAACGTACGTGTCCTCTCCCCTACTAGAGGATAATCTATTATTCTCACCTGGTGTAAAACCTTGACCATGGCAGGTTCCTCTTACTCTGCGTCCTCTAGGGAAGCGTCCCCTGGCCGGGAAGAATCCATCTTGCTGTTTGTTCTCCCAGTATTGGGCTCTGGGAGTGGGGGGGTCTTCTTCATCCCTGATTCCGACCGGCCGCATGACACCTGAAGCAGCCGGTCCCGGCAAAAACTCTGTTTTGAAATATTTTCCATGTGGAGGCTTGCGCTTTTTCCAGGGACGTGTAGGTGCCGACGAACTGGCCCATTTCCTTTCCAAAAGTCTCTCCAAAGAAGAGGCCCTGTGCCGCTTCTCCGGCTTCATATGATGCAAGGTTGCTCAGTTTTGGGTCAATCTTGAGCAGCAATCCTCTCCTTCTCTCTGAGGTGATGGCGCAATTGGCGTTGCCTAGCAGGCACACTGCTCTTTGTGCGCATCCTACTAATGCGTTGGGATCCACTTCTTCCCCTGTATCTTTAGCCCTCTCCGCCAGATCCATTATCTTAGCGAGAGGTCCTGTTAAATCCAACACCTTCTCTTGACAGCTCCTTCACGATCTGTCAATTCCCTAGCGAGGATCTTTACTGGTCTTGGACACAAATGTGAACATTTTAGGGTCTAGTTCGGGGGTCTCTGCTACCTTCCCCGGGAGGTCTGGGCGTGGGCATTCTTCATGCAGGCGTTGCCTCACTTCTTTGTCGAGGGCCTTTCGCAATCTTATTGTCATGTACTGCGCCACTCTGGGGGATGGCTGCCAGTCTTAGGATATTGGGTTCCGGATGCTGTCTGGGTCAAACATGTCTTCCTGATCCTCCTCGAGAGGTTTCTCCTTGCTGGCTCTCTTCCTCCTGTTGGGTTTTGCCCATTCCTCCTCTGTTACTTCTTCTCCCTCTTGCAAGGAAAGGTCACTCTCCGCTGGCTCCTCTTCCGAGCCTGGGTGATCCTCTCCAGCACTGTCTTCCCCTGGGGTGGGGGTTGTGAGATCTGGCTCTGCCTGACGTTGCAGGCAACCTTCCTTAAGCTTAGAAAAAGCGTCGGCTACCTCTGGGGTCTTTTCTCTCACCCTGTCTAATGGGCCCTGGGGGTCGTAAGAGGATTCTCTCTTTCGGGCCTTGGTACTCCTCTTTGTCCCTGCTTCCGAGGGTCCTGTGGGCGTGCGCTCAGTCTCCTTGGTGCTCTGTCTGGGCTGGATAAGCATAGCTTCTAGAGTCTCCAGCCTCTACTGCAAGGGCCTCACCCCCTGCGTCACTGCATTGACAAGTGAGCTCCCCAGCACTTCTTTGAAGCTGGCACTGAGGTCCAGAGGCTGTTCCTCCTCGCTCCATTCAGATTCTGACATTTTGGAAGTGTGCTGTGTGCCTGGTACCTGGAGTAGGTGTCTTGGCACGCCCACGGCTCTTGGTCCAATGCTTTTTCCCTGTATATCTATCTATATACATATTTTTTCTTTTTTTTTTCTTTTATAAGTCTCTTTCTTTCCCTTTTATGGCTTGCACCAGACTGTTTATGTTCTCTTATGCAACAAAGTGTTCAGGGTTTTGTCGTGCCAATGGAAAAGTGTCCTGTGCCCAAATTTCAGTTATAAATACTACGGTGTCGCATAGGTGTGAGGAAAAGAAGAGGCAAAGACCCCTACCTCTTATTAAAGATGCAAAGATGGATGTTTCCTCACACACTAAGAAATGTGCCACACAACTGTTTTACAAGACTTCAGTCCTGATTTTTAATCATGTCAATCAAAGGAAGAAGGTTGAACCTCTTCTAAACTGGTGTGTGCCCTCTGGATTACACTTGTTTCGGCCCTAAAGTGTGCCTTTTCCAAACCAGGGCAAATTAGAAGTAACTCTACAGATATGTGCATTGCCATTACAATCACAATCAATATTCATAAAAAAACAGGAAAAGAAATCCGTTGGTAAAATAATACGTCACACAATGAATGGTAGTATAATACAGTGGTTACCGACAGACATGAGGGAGGGGGATCAGGTAGGGTTGGTAGGAGTTTGCAGAAACACAAAGAAAAAAGAATATATATATATTAGCAACACTCGGTGGTGTGGTAATGCTGTAAACCATCACAAATCATCATCATTGCACTGTTGTAGTTGCCTTCAATAGTACACAAAAACACAGATATAGATATAGTTGTTCTCATTTTCAAAAGTTAGAACACACTACAATATCCTTTGTTGATACGGTTGACATAATCTAACAATGTTTTACCAACAATTCGGTCTGTTTTCTTATGGCTCCTGTTCCCAACATTGTTGGGATCAATCCCTCATAAAAATGTATAGCAATAAATATCCAAATACATCTTGTTCCATTTTGTCCATACATTCCCTAATCACTGCTAAGAGAACCGTTAGTCCATTTTTGCCCAATATATATAATTAGTGACCTGATCTAAAATCAAATGGTAACATTGGGGCGTTAGTTTCCATACTGATATTGTTAGAAATATTTTCTGTCTGTGCCATGTCGGCGTGCATGAAATACGTGTGAAAATGTACATTCTGGGTGTTGCATCCAGGTTTGCAATGTATTCTTTCTAAACCGGCTAAGCCCTTTACATTCTGGGTGTTGCATTCAGGTTTGCAATGTATTCTTTCAAAGCCGGCTAAGCCCTCGGTGTGAGCAAAGTGAAAGAGAAGAGTTTCACACCATGCAGGATTGTTTTCGCACGTCCCTGCTGAGATAGCACTATAATAAATACTCGTCCCCAAGCAATCTATGTGTCTTCTAAGGACATCTCCTATTAGTAAAAAAAACTTTTTGCACGTTCGTTCGCTCCCCTTGCAAGGGCTTACCTGCAAAGTATGTGGTTAGTATGTGGTTAGTCTCCTCGCGTCGGCCGCATGAAGGCTGTTGAATCCCTTGTTATGGTGGTTGCCGAGGCAACCAAAAAGTCCTTTCTCAATGTTCACAAATGATTCCCAAAGACAGGTATTTGTTCGTGTTTGGATATGTAGTGTGATTTTAGCCAAAAGATACAGCTGACCGACAAATAATTAATGGAATATTTTCAAAATGCGAACCGCTCCTCATTAGTAAATTAAGTTAAATAAATCTCAGTACTGCTGTAAGCAGTTATTAAACTCGTAACAGGTTGTGCCAATCGTACGCTCCATGGGGAGTCCCATTACGCAATAGGTGTGTTTGATCCAACCAAGTGTAAACTCTACCTGGAATCATAGGTCTATAACTGTTCTAGTGGTGTGCCATTCATTTGTCTGCTTCTATGTCCAAATCTAATCAAATAGGAATGCTAGATATATAATATTCAAATTCTGCAAAAAGATCAGATGCTTTGACAAGCATAACTAAGAAACATAATCTAAGTGTACAAAAGAGAGCTTATACATATGTTCACAAATAGTCTACAGCATATACAGAATAAACGACTTGTTGACAAGAGACAGTTGAGTATATTTCACAAGAAATGAATCATTTCATTGTCTTGGTTCAATCCAAAGTCAATTGAAAAAAATGTTAATATTAATCTTGCTTCAGCTTGGCGCAACGTTGCTTCCCTGTTTCCTCCTCTTTTTCCTAGTTTGATTTTTTGAAGTCACACAAATCTTAGATTGCTTTTGTCTTCCAGCTGATGATTTTGTTGCCACTGCTGTGGTAGAGATACATCTTGGCTTCCAATTGCTGAAAAATGCTTGCAAACTCTAATCCTTAGTTCCCTAATGGTGCTCTCAATGTATATACGTTCACATGTGCAAATTATACCATAAACAAACTATTTGGTTTAACAATTTATGTTGCTCAAAATCTTCATTTTAGTTCCCCTTTTGTCTTGAAAAGTTTGTGTGTTTTGATAAACAAATGTGCATATCCTACATGTTCCGGATTTTCTAAATCCTGAATTGATAGCTGGCAGCCATGCTCTGGGGGCTGTTGCTGTTGGTTGGGGGAGCAATGAGGAACTCAGGTTCATTTTAAGTGTTTTTGCTTTCCTGAATATGATTTTTGGGTGATCGTCAATATGTTTCTCCAAATGTTGAGCCAATTGTGTTTGTTCGCTTGTCATCTGACTTGCTTTAGCGTACGCTTCTTGGATACACCTGCGGTTGTACACTCTGCCTTAGGCTATTCGTGTATAATTCACCTCACTGTAAGGTGCTTGCTTTCGTGTGAAGGGTGTCTTTCTCCCTTCCACAGGCTGCAGACTGCTGCACAGCTGATTCCTGCTGCATTGGATCGCTGCTAGTGCGGCTCAAGGTAGGGACTCTGATCTCTTGATTTCAATATATAAACTGTTTAAAACTTCACGGGCCCGGCGTTCGCAATTCTTATCCATCGCAGTCTGAATGCGATGCTCGGAGGAACATGAACGCTCTAGCTCCACCTCCACAAGGGTGGGGGCCGGAATGCTCCAAGTGCCTCCGCTCCGCCTCCGCGAAGGTGGGGGCGAGAGGTGACGGTCTTGCTATGCGAGGCCTCGCGCAATCTAATGTGGCCTCACCTACCTGCTAATCGTGGCCTTAATTGCTGCTGCAGCCACTTCCTGCTTGATCCAATTCCAGTAAGAGAGTGATTAACGCGTGCGCGCGTGTTGCCATATAAATAGTATAAATATTTTCTTTCACTATTGCTTGCCGCTCATGCTATTGTCTTGTTGTTATGCTCCCTACATAACGTTCTCATACTCAGTCCCTCTCCTAAGTATACCCATATCCCTAAACTAAGGCAGTATACAGAGAGGTGAAAAATTGTAATTATCTGCTGAAGAGCAGTAAAAGAAGAGGAGGAGCCCAGAGAGAGGATGTGTGTCATAGCTGGGCTGTACTGGAATAGACTACAGAGACTTTGGGATTTGTAGTTTTTGGAAAGAAAAGTTATTTTGGGCACTTTTCAGAGTTTTGCATGTTTTGTTGAAACTGCTGAGGAGTAGTAATAAATAGAAGTTGAAGCATAATGCTTGCCTCCAATCTTGTCATAGAATTACAAGTACTGAATGCATTTGCTGACATCACTCTGTGCTAGAACTTAATTGTTATTTTAGCAATTACTCCGCCAAGTAGTCAAGGTCACACTTGCATACGAGCGTGCCCAGTTGAAATACAGCCTGTCCTACTCCCAACCATACCAGCGCTGCAAACAAATTTCAGATTAAAGTCCTCAATAGGGCGAGATGCATGGCTACACCAAGCACCCTTACCTTCTGCCTGGCATGTCACTGGCATACCTCTAAAACTTTGAATTCCCCAGGGAGGGTGAGAAATTAGAATTATGTTTTGGGTAGGAGACATGGTGGGTGAATTCATTCCTTCCAAGGCACCTAAAGCATGTGGGTTTAGTGGTATTATGCACTGGAGCACTGGGTGGAAATGATATTGCTGGGTGCCAACCTGGTACCTCCACCCAATGGGGCAGAGTCTTTTGTTATCCGACTATGTCTATTTTTTACTAGTGGGCAGACAATAATTCTGACCAGTGAGAGAAAAAAGCTGTTGCTATGGCAGGTCGATTTTTTCTATATGATTGGCCCACAATAGATGCTGGGAATGGGAAGGAGCGTGTTTACTCTGTTTGCATTATATTGTAATGTCAGTGGAAGAGACCAGCTAAGGGGTTTTGTTGAACACTTTCCACTAATGCAAAAAGGCAGCATGCGGGCAAGGGATGTGATTGATTGTACAGCTGGATTTAACCTCTGTATATTAAATTGCAACGCTATTGAGAAAATTCCTTTGACACAAGTCTGGACTTTTCCCTCAGTCTAACATAATGCCTTTAAAACTGACAACGGGTATCTCAAAATTACTTCGTTGGAAGATTTTTAACGTTTCTTTTCTGTTTTTATCAGGCAAACAAAATAGGAATCTAGTCACTTTGCAGTTTTGTGAAGTATGCACAGCGTTATATTTCTATCGTGAAACCTTAAGCCGCAAAAACGCAAGCCTTCCAAAATGACACTCTGTTCTGTCATTTTTCAGATTCGCGAAACCCCCTGGATTCTTGTTTCTCCAGAATGTCCTACATTGCGCTCTCTCGGGTGCACAGGCCAAAAGGAGATACAATCAGCCATCTGTTCCCTGCTTCAATAAAGAATTTAATTTGCCTCTGCTTACAAAGTGAGTGCTCTGCAGGTACATAAATTACAAGCGCACCTGGTGAATCCGCGCCTCATTTATTCCTTTGCTTGGCTACCCAGAGGACTTTTGGGGTTGTTAACAAATACTAATCACTTGGTCTTTTCAAGGGGGGCTCCGTTTGCTGTTGACCCAGTGCAATGTAATTACCAAAAGGAGCTGGCAAGCCAGGATCTGTGTGTGCAGTAAATAAATATCATTACCTTAAGAACTACTTCGCAATGCCAAGTATTGCGAATGCCAACGCAATGTCTTTCCTACTTCTGAAGTAAAATGTTTTACAACAATTACTGCTGAGAAGGACATCAGCAACTTCTTATGTTTTCAGATGTTTCCCTCTAAAGGTGTACTGAGGATGGCCAGGTGATTGCATTCCAGTAGGCATAACGCTCCACTAGTGTGATCCTCCCCATTCTACACATCGTAAGGGGACTGGCCCCTACACTGTCCTTAAAAACAGAGATGACGTTGCAGACTTGATTGACCTGGGTCATGTCCTTCATGTGAGAAGTGGGATGGAGCTGTTCTACAAGCACTGGAGGGAACCTGGAGGGTTATCTCCAGTGCAGAGGGAATAGGCAACGGAGCCAGAGAACGTTCTAACCTTTTTCTTTATTCTTCACGCCAGCAACCGCCCAGGCGTGGGATAACTATAACACGTATGACCAAATCTCATGCATCCTCATTGGCTGGCACCTCTTGTGACGGAGCTTAGACGCTCTGTTAACTGTGTCCTTGCCAGGACACAACAATGCCCATTGAGATTTCCAGTTCACAAGGCGTAAGCTATAGCTCATGTGTGAGGAGATAGCTGTGATATTGGCTGATTGGAGAGAGTTAACCTCTCGCCACAACTGACATCAAGGCACCTAGATGACTGTTCAACTGCTTTTCTCACACTGCTGGTCGAATGCCAGCGGTGCCTGGAACATCTTTGCAATTGCTTTGAGCACATCTTTGCTAATCACATTCACAGACGAGCCTATCCAAGATGCTCCAGGCAGCTCCAGGTTTTCTGTTTTAGGCTTTGTCAAGAAGGTAAGATACGATCAAACCTAAGATGCTTGGGATATCTCCTGATTTGCACCAGTTGTAGGCTGTGTCAATAAGGTGAGATATGCGAGAAACCTGAGGGTATACTCACTCATACTCCCTCTGGATCCTGGGTAAGGCCATCAATTTTGGATCCTGACCCTGGGGGTGGAGAAGCGAGGGAGGATCACCTGAGTCTTTGATATGATATGATATGATATGGCATTTGTAACGCGCCTATACACAAGTGTTTCAAGGCGCGACAAGGCTGGGAGGGGGGAACAAGGGGAAGAAAGACAACGATCCTACTAGGCCAGGTGTCATTCAGATCGCGCAAGTGCAGGGGTAGGGGGAAGGGAGAGGTGCATGGGGAGGGGGGAAGTGCAGTACAAGGTAAGTAGAATAAATAAATAAAAGGGCCAGCTGGTGGCAAGTGCAAGGTAAGTGCAGAACAAGTGCTGGGAAGGGGGGGCTGTACGGATACAGAGACAGTCCCGCAGTGCAGGGGTTGCCAGGGAGGCAGTGCAAGTGGAGAGTGGCTGGGCCTAGGACCGAGGTCGGTGAGAGTGGCCCAGTTGCAGATTCAGTGCAGTTTCAGCGATAAATTAGCAGGGGAGAGGGAAAGAGAAAGCAGAAGCAAAGAGGAAGGTTTTGAGGTGCTTCCGGAACCGGAGATGGTTCTCCTCAAGTTTCAGGGGGGCAGGAAGGCTGTTCCAGAGGGAGGCCCCTGCCACGGAGAGCGATCTACCCCCAGCTCGTTGCTTCGAGAAGTGGCTGACCCTGAGGGAGTTGAAGACGTATGAGCGAAGGGCTCGGGAAGGAAGGTATTTAGGAAGAGAGAGTTGAAGGTATTTAGGCCCCAGGCCCCAGAAGGCCTTGTGGACAATGCAGAGGGTTTTGAACTTTATCCTCGCAGCCACTGGGAGCCAGTGTAGAGATTTCAGTCCTGGAGAGATACGGTCCCTGGGCTTGAGGCCAAGGACAAGTCTCGCAGTTCTGTTCTGGATGAGTTGCAGAGGGCGGAGTGTGGAGGCAGGCAGATTAAGATAGAGGCTGTTACAGTAGCCAGCTTTGAGAGAAACAGGGCTTGGGAGACAGCGAGCTTCTGGGGGAAGGAGAGGAAGGGAAGAATACCTCTGAGGAGGTGCAGCTGGTAGTGTGACTTCTTAGAGACGTCAGATATATGAGGAGAGAAGGAGAGTGTGGAGTTGAAGATAACTCCAAGGTTTTTTGCCTTGCATGTAGGAGCAGGAAGAGGGCCAAGAGAGGCCGGCCAGAGAGCTGCAGGGAAGGAGGGAGTGGGTGTGCCGATGAGCAGAATCTCAGTCTTACTGGCATTAAGGCAGAGGTCATTGGCGGCACACCATTCCTGGATAGCAGACAGACAGTCAGAGATGAGGGAGGGAGAGGAGGTATTGGGAGTGGGGTGCCCACAGGCGAGACATGGTATCCCCCTTTCTCTATTGAATATCAATTTAACACTCCTCTGGCATAACATTGGTAGTGCCTTTATAGGCTACTGTAACACATCTCCCCTCTTTTCCCTACATTTGACCTCTGACAGTACTGGGATGAGGAAGAGAAGACATGGGGCCTCATTACACGGATGGCGGAGAACCATGGCGCTATTAGCGCCATGGTTTATGCCGGTAAAATACCGGCACCACCTTGGCGGAAAGGGGAATTACCGCCCCATTCCAAGGTTGGCGGGGCGGTAATTCCCCCTTCCACCATTGCCCTTCCCCATTCCCATTTTTGCCCCATAGGGCTCAATGGGATTGGGGAAGGCGCTAATTACGGTACTGCAAATTGCGGTACCGTAATTAGCTCCCTGGGTCCCTTTGAGGGTTGGTTTTTAACGCCTGCAAAAAGCAGGCGTGAAATCCCCCAACCCGCAAAGGGACCTCGTAGTAAGGCGGTAAGGATTTACCGGTACCGGTATTTTACCGGTATCGGTAAATCCTTACCGCCATCCGTGTAATGAGGCCCTAGGAGTAATGAACACTAGAACTTAATTTCACCACTCTGGCGCTGGAAAAAAAGAAGATGCCTGCAGAGTGCTTTGAAAGTAAGGCATGTCCATTTAACTATGGTCAGGCATGCCTAATTGGGAATCCACACCTGCAACCTGTTAAGTGGTTTGCGGGTGTGTAAAGGGAGACCAGTGGAACAGTATAGAGAGCAATAGGGAGGCCTGTGTGGGAGAGACCAGCTGGGGACCCGTATCATGAGGAGGCAGCAGTGGTGGGACCTGAGAGGAAGCCAAGACTCCGGGAGATATCCCAGACAACCTGTGGAGCCCAAGGCAAGTCGAGCCGTTAGGTTGCCACATTTGTGGAAGCCTTCGTTACCCAGGGAATGCTGCTGGAGGTGCAAACAAGGAAGGAGAGAGAGAGAGGACATTGTCCGCATCCGTGGAGGCGAGCAGAGATGCCGGCATATGCTTTGAAGTGCCCGGAATATGTGTGGGGCTCGCTGAGACCAGCCTGCTCAACTGTGTAGCAGAATAGAAGCCAGAAGCACATGGAGTGTGAGCGGGGCTCGCAGAGACCAGCCCACTCGCCTGTGGAGCAGTGCAGTAGCCGCTTACCTGCCAGAGGAGGAACGCGGAGGACCGGTTGAGGGGAAAAATATGTCACTGAAAGCCTGGGGTGCTCCAAGGGGTTACACATGAATACCAAAGCGCTATATGGCATATATTGACTTTCGCATTGAAAGAAAACCTAAGTTAAGTTAAAGTATGTATATTGAATCATCAACTGAATGAAAACTCGAAGAAGAGTTAAATCATGTACATTGAACTGAGTGAAACTTTATGGGCAAAGCTAATAGTTGATGAAAACTAAAAGGGAAAATGCCTTTTTTAAAGCAACCTACGGAAAATAGTCCAAGTATGAAAGAGTGTGACAGAAAGGTGGGGAATATATAAGACCACCTCAAAGGGAACTCTTGTGAATGGATATAGTGCTGCAAGGTCAAAGACTGGCAAGAGCTGTGTGACACATAATGGCAAAGCCAAGAGGCTAACTGGGAGAAGCCAGGAGAGTGTGAACCTGTATATAAATAGCAAGAGACCGACAATGGCAAGCAAAGTGAAGTTGAATTTGGACACAGGAACAAATACAGAAAAACCTGTGTGGGCTGAAGAGCCTAGGATTCCCTGTGATGAGTGAATCGTGTGGTCTGACAACTGTGCCTAGACCAGAGAGTCCTGAATTGTAAAAGCCAAAGACATTGTGAAATATACCAAGAAGGAGCCCTATAAGTAAGCTGGTGATTCAAACCAGAAGGAGGGTCAAGTTGGCCTGGAGTTAGGTTGAACTTTGAAAGATTGAAAGAAATATCAGTTGGTGCATTGGAGTCTTGGTGAAGGGAACCCTGAGGCCCGAGGAACTACAAATGCTGTCTTGAGGACAGAACCTCAAGACTCTGCTGTTGACCTGTGTTGCTTAGAACTTGGGGAAGGGAACACCGAGCACTGTGCGGTACTATATTTCCTTGACACAGACAGACTTTTAAGTTGAAATCTTTGACTCAGACTTTCTTTAGTTTCGTAAAGACAGGGAAATCCCACCTTAGCATAGGGCAAGTTAGGCCTTCCACCATTCTAAACTCTGAATCTGTTGCCTGTGTCTTGCTTCATGATGGTGTCCAGTCAAGGTTTCGAATACATAGTTTCAAAATGCAATACTTTCCAAACAAAAGGATCGAAAAAAAGAAATTGGAATGCTTTTTTTTTAATGTATTTTTTTTGGGTTTCCTATAGGAATAATGTGTGGTTTTTCCCCCCAAAAACAGGGATTTGGGGGGGTCACCTCCCAAAAAATAACTGCATTCGATTTTTTTTTTCCAATCCTTTTGTTTCGAAAGTATTGCATTTCGAATCTATGTATTCAAAACTTTCACTATAAACCCTTCATGATGCCTTCATAGATAGCAGCAGCACATCTAGTATGCATGGCACATCTCCTGATTTGCTCCAGTTTTAGTCTTTGTCAATATGGTGAGATATGCATTTGCTCTAGTGCAAATCTTTGTGAACGGAGTCAAAAGTATTAGCATTCAGGAAACTCTTTGCTGTTAATGTGTTTTTTTCATAGTAGTACCATCTTTTTTGTGATGCCCTCATTCCATCCTAAGAGTTCTGCCTTGCCATCTTGGCTTCTGCCAACCTAGAGGAGGGTAGGACACAGAGGAAGAGGGAAACCAATGCTTGTTTAGATTAGTGGGTTATCTAATCAGGCACTAAACACTGTCACTGGGGAAAACCTGGTAAACAAATGTTATGAGGAAGTGTTATTTGCTCTAACACCCTTTCACATCCACCTTTTTCAGCGTCATCAGCTCGGCTTGCACTACCTACAAATGTGATTCACTTGGGGAAGCCCTTCTGCAATGCAAAGTTAGATATGCTTTCCAACTCATGAACAAGGAGGGCTGAATGATGGGGGCACTTGGAATCACTAATATCTGTTAGCAAATCGCTACTATTCAGAAGCAATGAAATGCTGTTTGTACGTCCCGATTACCCCATTAATCATAATGGCAGTTAAGAAAATGGGCGATAGTAATACAGATATCAGAGGCACAGGAACCTACACACCTTGATAGAACCAGACTCAGAATAGGTCAGTGAATCTGGATTTTCTGGGCCTCCCTAATGCTTTTGATTCATTAGATAGAAAGTTACTGTGGGTACATCTTGAGAAATTGGTTATCAATGTTGTAATTAGAAGATTGCAAAGCACCCTCTTAGAGTAGCAAGTCTCTATCCAGGTTACTTCATTATAACATTGCCACCAAACATAGTCCCTGCCAGACACAGGTTTTTCATTTATCATTACATCACTTTCAGTCACAGGATAGTAATTATAGAAATCACAATATTGTAGCATTCTTATCAATGTGAGTCTGTGGAGCGCCTTTTGCAGGATGTGGGAACCAATGGGCATCAATGAGCCCTATTGACCATGATACTACTTTCCTTCTAGAAAGAACACATGTATTGGGGATACGAGGCGTTTTGACACTCTTACATTTTTCCAAACAAGAGGGGAGTCAGACAGGCTTGCTCTTTAGATTCCATTACACTTCATTGTTTTTTTTATTTTATTTGAGACTACTTGTGAAGGGATTTCTACACTCCTGTTAAACTAGTGACTGTTTAATGATCTACTGCAAGGCAGAAAACCCTGCACTGGTACATGTGATAAGAGACAACCTGGCCAACAGACAATGCTCACAGAAACTTAAAAACATCTACATGATAGACTTATTCAGATGAACATATCTAACCAAATGTCCTGCTTTTTTGGGCAGGAATGCAAAAATACATCTAAAATGCAATACACAATGGTAGCGATTGTAAAAGGCTGAGCTATGCCGGTGTACATCATAGTGCATATGCATGTGGCAGAAGATGGTAAACTGGTATGAGTCACAGAGTGAGAAAGAGTGCACACGCGAGTGAGAGAGAGACAGAAAGAGTGAGAAAAAGAGAGACTCCCACCACCTTCCCCCAATGCTCACCGGAAATACATTCTTGAAAAATAAACGAGGTTGCTAGTTTAGATGAGAGCCGGGTAAAGCCTGGAGTCCTACATACATCATTACCCACGTAAATATATGGTTGCATTCTATTCACAAGAGAGGAGGAGTTGCAGGTGTTGCTGTCTTCCCGTGGCCTGAAAAAAAGGATGAATAACTTTTTAACAGATTTGCATCTGGTAAGGGAAGCTTTCCATGTTTTGCAATGCTTTCAGGAGCTCACCTAAATGGATTATATGTGAAAGTCTAGTCTGCTAAACAGGGTTTCTTTCATAGAATGCTTTGTTATTAAAAAATAATGTTAAGGGTTAAACCAGAGCCGACGTCAGGGTCAGTGAGTGAGTAACAAAAGCACTGGCATCCATATCATGGGTATATATGTACTTCTGCTCTGCATAGCTCACAGTCTAAAGACAAGCCAGCAGCTGAGATGTCAATTAGCCACATCCCAAATATAAAAGTTGCATATCACATGAAGAGTTAATTTGGAACTAGAGAGATGGATTACAGTCAAACAGATCTCTATTGGCACCTCTAATCCTAACTTCGTAACTCATCAATACTAAAGGATCGAATTTGGTAAATTTAACAATGCCACTTGGAGAGGTGGGCTGATCCTTGAGGACCATGATGCTGTGATGCTGGCCAAAGAGACACTATATGGGGGGTTCCGCCCACCATCCCTAGCCTGGGAACTATGTTGTCAATCAAAAAGGATGCAATGAACTATTGGATAATACATATAGAACTCTTTGCTTCTAACCCTCATTTCTCAGAGTCACCCTCAAGCCTTATAATTAAAGAGGATGTTGATATTGGCAGCAAACTTAAAAGACTACACACAAGTATTACCTGGGCCCCTCTCACCAATAACTGTGGGGGCCAATGGCGTTCATGTGCAAGTTGGAGGACAAGAGCGACTGCAACTCAGAGGTCATGAAAGGCCTGCAAGGATTAGCAGACTAGAAGCAGGATTGTCTGCTTCATTACACAGGCAAATACAGATGAAGGCTTGTCTCCAATGCAATGGCAATAATCTGTGAAAACACTTTTCTTTGTATCACTCAACACATCGCCAGGCATGATCACTCCCCACATGCAGGCAACACACATGATGCCCTTAGGTTCCCTGATCCAACAGTTGTGTTGTGGGAGTGTAAAGTGATTGGGATGGTGGACAATGCAGTGTAGGATGAATGAAAGAGAGCAGAGTAGGAGGAAAGAGAGAGAGTGACAGCATGGCAAAACTGCAAGTAGGTCAGCAAAGGGGAGAGGAAAAAAAGAACAAAAATGGAGCAGAGGAGGAATCATAGAAGGGAAAGCGCACGGAAGAGAGGAGGAAGAGAAGAGAAAGAACCATTGGGTGGCAAGAGGTAAGAGGGAGGAGTAAAGGGAACAGATGTAAGGAGAAGGATAGGAAGACAATACAGGACAGAGGAGAAGAGGTGGAGGTGAAAGGGAGGAAGTGAGGGTCAAGAGGGAGAAGAGGAGGAGTGATAGAATAGAAGAGAGAGAATGAAGGGAAAGTGGAGGAGAGGAATAAGTTAAGGTATGTAGTGAAAGATTGGAGACACAGAGCAGTGAAGAGGAGAACATATGTGGGAACAGAGGAGGGAGAATGTCTGTCAATCACTACAACCTTGATCATACAGTGGTGGGAGGGCTACAGATTATTGGAGGCTCAAAGACTGAGTTACTTATTGGCATAGGACGAGAAGACCTTCAACCCCTGTGGTTTACCCAAATGTGCCTTTGGCTGAAACCTGACTTCCATTTGAAGACCTAGGTTACATGGTGCGTGTACATTGTAGGACTCCTGACCACTGTAGCAATGTCCAAGAAAGATACAGTGAAGGCCACAATAGAAATACTGGACATTATAATTTCCAAAGACTGTAATTTAATGGTGGTGGCGTAATTAACAACAAGGTCCCTTAGCGCCATGGATTTTAACAAAGCAGGTGTTAAAACCTCCATGGCGCTAAGGGACCTCGGAATCAGGCGGTAAGGGTCGGCGCTGTTTACGCCGCCGTAAACCCCTTACCGCCTGGGTCCTAATGAGGCCCAATGTCCTAATGTACGCCTCACTGATTTATGAAACCCTAAATACAACCCGTAGGCTCAGTGAAACATGGTTTTGTTGACATAACATAATAGGGAACGTATTATTTTTGTTTGTTACAAAATATATGGGATTAATTAAGAAAGTCTGCAGAGGCCTAAATGTGGCGGTCAGCCACGGGGAGGTGTTACATTTCTTAAAAACCTGATGCAAACTTGCATTGCATTTTTCAATGCTCTCACACACCTGTTGGTGGTGTCTTAGCATCCTACAAATTGATGCTTTGCCAGTTCTGCTGAACTAAGAACATTTTGGTGTGCAGAGTGTGACAAAGTACCCTCCCTGGCTCTCTAAATGGTTATCGGTTCCAGTGCCTCCCCCAAACTGGTGAATGTTGGACTCAGAATGCAGAATGGGGACCATCACTGTAGCACTCTAACTCTGACTGGGGAGCCTTTCACAGGTCTGTCACCGTGATTATACCAAACCCACCACTGAATGTGGAATGAAAGTTATGGGGGCTACCCCACTCAACAACCTTGCTCCTAAATGGCATGGTGAGTAACCGGATCAGATCCACCCAGTCCCTGAACACCCCTGTTGCAGTATTTGCACATCCCATGAGTATTGTGGACATGTTCGAGTCTGCAAATGCAGCCTTAAATTTTGTTACAGACACCAGTCTCACGCCACTCACCTGGGGGTCAGGGTCATCCTGCTGGTTTCGGCGTGCCCCATCCTGGTGAATCTATCCACTCTTTCGTCTGGGGGGTCCACAGAATTCTGCATCCTCAGGTGTTTCCGGGTTTCCCGTTCGCGTTGGACTGCACATGCATGAGAGGCCGTGTTCCTCCCTCCACGCATGCGCAGTGCACAGGGCGCTCGGGCTGAGGCGGACTTGGGGTCCAAGCCTGGCTTTGGATGTTCCAACACCTGCGTTTCAAGCCTCCCGGGTGTTGGTTGCCCTTTATAAGGGCCCGGGCCACTTTAACAAACCGCGTCTCAACACGGTTTGGTTTCTGATCGTGTCCTCGCCGGTCCTTGAGCTCCTGCTCTCCTTTTGGCCTGATTCCTGATTCCATCCTTCACTGACCTTTTCCTGTCTGTCCTGCTTGGACCTTGTTGTCTCCTTGTTCCTTGTTCCTTGGAGGGAGTTCCCCCCTGTTCCTTTTTGTTCCTTGTCCTGGGGTGGTTCCCCATTTTCTATTCTTTCAGTGGGCTGGCCTTGTCACTCTGTTTCCCGGGTTCCCTGCCTTTTAGTTTTGCCTGCCTCTTGTCCTGCCTTGGTACTCTGCCTCCTTTTGGACTCATCGTCTCTACAGTCTACATCCTTTGCCTGAAGTCCCACTGTTATACGGATCCAGTCTTCCTCGAAGGAACTTCTAACCACATCAGGAAACGTTTCCCCTGTCAGTGCTTGCACTGTCCTGACGCCACAATAATCAGGGGAGCGCGCACCCGTGGCATTGGGAGCTGGTTCACCACCAACCCGGTTCCCATTCGGGTGGGTGTCGAACTGGTTTCCCGTGTCATTTAATCTTCACTGGATGTTCCAGCGGTCTGGCAGCACCTCTGAGACCATCACCCGGAAAAACAGGTACTCAACGCCCTCGAGACGCTTTCCTTAACAACCAGGCACAAACAAATCTTGCATGTCCATTACAGATATAAAAGACTTGCTAGATAGCTACCTTGGGCTACATAGCTTCATATTAATCCCCTTGAGTCTTGCTTTTACCCACAGGGAGTCAAGGGCTATAATTAAGCAATATGCCCTGAGCGGCAGGGGCATTGCCGACTCAGGTAATGCCCCTGCCGCGAGGGTCATATAGCAATTAGTACCCCAGCCCGCAAAAACTGCGTGACCGGGGCATTAAAAGCTTTATGCTGCGGCGTTTCGGGAGAAAAAAAAAAAAAGACGTCAAAGAAAATGGCCACCATGGAAAGGGAAAACAGAGTCTTTTTTCCCTTTCCATGGCACCCATTGGGAGCGGACACGCTGGAAACAGAAGTGTTTCCAGCGCGTCCGCTCCCGAAAAAAAAAGAAGGTAAGTGCGGTTTGGAGGGTTCAAGGGAAGGGGAAAAAAAATGTACCTGGGTCTCCGGCAGGGGACGATAGAAGCCTCCAGCCGGGTGGAGGCTTGGAGTGGAGATGGCCCCGCTTCGAGTCTCCACACGGCAGGAGGCTGCCATCGTGCCCCACCGGGGACAAGGGATAGAAGGTAAGTGGGGTGAGGAGTGAGGAGGGAGGAGGGAGGGAGGAAAAAAAAAAGCCAAAGCCCTACCCGAATCCCCGGTGGGGTGCGAAGGCAGCCTCTCAGCCATGGGGAGGCTCGGAGCGGGGATGGCCCCTCTTCGAGCATCCTCATTGGCTGAGGGGTTGTCACATCCCCTGCTGGGGACAAAGGCCGTGGAATCCCGACAGAGGGATTCCCGGCCTGGTAATGACTCGGCGAGGGCCAATCAGAATGGCTCTTTCATTCTGATTGCGCCCTCACCGGGTACTAATAAATCACAACCCTCACTTCCTAAGCCTTCACAGCTGCAGGCCCTTAATAGAAGACCCACCCAAGGGGAAGAGGGGGCACCTTTTAAGCCACACTGTCATTATGGGTTGTTGGAGCAACTTGTGACTGGTAGCTGGGGGACATTTTAGTGTATTTTAAGTACTGTGGAAGAGTGGAGGCTAGACGGGAGCCAATAAGGGAAAAAAGAAACTAACGAGTTGGAGGAAGTGATATCAGGAGGAGGCAGCAAGGCTTTGGAGAAGGATGAAAAAACAACAGATGAAATGAGGGAGGAGGTAAAATGTTGAGTAGCTTGAATACTGACTGCTGTTCATCCAGGTGACAGAGTGGTGCACAAGCCAAGTGTTCTCATGACGTGACACTGACTTGGACTTGGTGGGGACCTTTTATCTAAGTAGCTGGGGGTAAAGACAAGCCTGCAACCATATAGTTGGCTAAGGAGCAGAGAGAGTTACTAGTGACTACCTCAATACTAATGGTTCATCCTTTCAAGTAGACAGTATAAATAGAGATCAATCCAGCCAACTAAAAAATAGTTCAGAAATTGCTCCTCTAGAAGCCTTCACATGCTTCCTTCAGATGGTCGAGGAACAGATTTCTCTGGAAGATGCCTGTGAGACTGCTGAAAAGAAAGCAACAACTGGGACAAGTGTTTCTGGATTTCTAAAATATTTTCCCTTGTGCTGCTTACGACTGTGGATACATCTCACTATATCATATAGCCACACCTATCCGGATTTGCCACATGTATTTGTGAGAGTACAGCTTGCTTCTCATGTGCACAGAATTACTGACAGAGATTATACAAATTGTGGAATCCTGTAGGACCTTTCATCTAATCAATAGTACCTGTGATAATCCTGTAGTAAGAATATTAAAACCCAGGGGACTATAGAGACTCTGTGCTGCTTGGAAAAATGAATAAGATGGTACACTTTTCAAGGGGGCCTCTCCCTCATATTGATTAGGTACTTGCAGAGATAAAAATGTGTACCTCCTTCCAGCATCTCTAATGTTTGCAGAGATTTTAGCAATAACCTGTAGATATCATGTATGGCCAAAATAAAGGCTTGCAGATTAGAAGGTCTGCTTTCCATGTCAAAGATCACTGCAAGAAGACATTTTAAAGGCAGTTGGAACTATGGAGGCATATCTAGCTTCCACTCACTCTTCAAAGGATTGAGACTGCTAGGGGTATTCATCTTGCCAGTGAAATGATGACTATGATGTGGGAAACCGGAAAGCTACATATCACCTACCATCTAGCATGTAGTGGGGCATAGAGAGATGCAACAAAACAATTGTAGCTTGTAGTATATTCTTGACCAAGTTGGGTCTTATGATTACAGCTCAGCATCTGTTGTAATGAACAAAGGAGAAACCGTTACATAATGCTTCTACTATTCATGAGTATGCTAACATCTCTGAAAATATTTGCAACATTCTCCTGTGCCCAAGGAAACCTAGAGATGTCTGAGGTCAGTGCAAAGACAAGCCATGAATTTAACAACTCAAAAAAGTAGTATGAAGTAGGTGACAGGGTCTACCTCTCTGACTTTTAAAGGAACCAATTTAATGGGGGGACGTTTTTGCTATATTGGAAAGAAGCCTTTGAAATTATAGGCAAGATAAACAGGTTGCATGCTAACTTAAATTCTAGAAAAGTGGAAACAGGGAGAAGAACACTGGGTACATATTAACTAGTTTAAGAAATCTCATCACAGTTTCACTCTTACATAGACGGATAGAGGAATCATCTGAAGCTGTAGGTGAGCTAGATTCTAATGAGGACTTTCATTAAAACTAGAATAAACAATGATCTGGAATCTGTGGTAACAAGGATAAGTGAGGATGCTTAAGAGAAAGGATGAATGCAACACATGCATAATTAAAATTGAATTGGTAAACATGTATAAACAGATGCATAAAAGATAATGTAGGAAGTAAAAATATCCTCTGAATACATGGTCTAAACTAAATCAGCCTTTCTACCTCTCTCTCACAGTACTACTAGCTGACATTGTTGAAGCCTGATTAGAGGTTTCTGGGAGCACCAGGGATGCATGAATGGCACCCATTCCCAAAGAAAAGACCTGGAGTTACCGAGCGAGAATTGGCCATCAATCAAGGAAGAAGAAAATATGTTCATATTTGGAAATTTTCAGATACAAATCTAATACTGCTAATGAGACCCCAGTAAGAATAGGGTAATTGCTTTTTACTCTATCATTTTTACCTACACAATTCGACACTAAGCAGGAAAGCTTGTAGTGACATTACAGAAATAAAGACGTAATTGAGTAATGCTGGCATAATTTCCACATTGGAGACCGTAGTCAGCATTTGTGTTTTGCAAAGCCAAAGAAAATGCGTGTCAAGTGACAACGCAATAGTATTTAATACACTCATTAGATGTGAAGGTTGTAGAACTGTGCAAAATCAATGTGTCATGCAGTTGATATAAAGACCAAATTACCACTGTTATGATGTCACCTGTACTGATGTCTAGAAGAGAAACAACTACCTCCGTGTTTGTTTAGGACAGCGTGTCTTGTTTTCAAAATGAAATAACAGGACTGCAGAAATTAAGTTGAGAACCATTGAGAATCCTGGTGTCCTATTTAAATTGTTAGTTTGAGGAAAACCATCACTTTGAAAAATGGTGATTACACTATCAGCTAAGGGGTAATACCCCCTTAGTCACCATTTGTCAAAATGGAGATTTTCCACAAACTAACAATTAACTTGCAAGAATACATTTGTCCAAGGAGCTTAAAAGCATCATTTAACCAACTAATACAGTCATTAAATCAGGTTGCTTGTCAATTGCCAAGTTAAGTGTAACACTTTGAACACATTATTATTTAGCAAAGCCTTTGGCTGTTAAATGATGAACCCATCAGTTTCATTTCAAAAGAGCAATGTTAAAACACGTAGAATAAATTGCTACATAAGATTAAGCATGTATTCACACATCTGATTTTATTTTAGAATTGTGCATGTTGCAAAGTCATTGATTATATAACAAAAATGAGCAAGATAAGCTTCATCAGATGGATATTAGAACCATTTTTGGGAATTCATACTTTTTGTAAAAATATATATTGAAATAAAAAATGTTGCTTGAAGCAACCAAAATGAATACATAACATGTCTGCAAATACATATTCGTCATTTTCCTCACTCTAATAGCACCACAGACTTCCTTCCTGGTGTACTGTCGGAAGTAGCTGTCCGTTGTAGCACGGCAGTGCAGCTTGACGGCTTTCTCCAGCTTCCTGCATTTCCTGCAGGGTTCTTTCCTCTAAATTAGTCTGCGTTGGGCAGTTCCGTGCAGCTCCGCTCCACGCTATCGGAGGTTGCTGTCACTTGGATGCCTGGAAGTGCTGTGTTCCCTTTCTGGAATGACGGCTGCGACTGTTTTGTCCTGCTACCCCCTATTCTCGAGGTGGGTGCACAGACCTCCTCGCTTTCTGATTTGACTCAGCACTGGCATGGAAGACACCAGGTACGTTTTGCCAGCATTGGACCTGCATGGAGCGTTATTCTCCCTTCTGTTTCTCCTTAGTGTTTCTTCTCACCCGCCAGCAGCCTGACTGCAAGCTCCATTAATGCTTGCATTCAGCACTTCTGTGCTATAACAACCTTCAACTGGTTAGGCTTTCTGCTTCTAAGTAGTGTCTGCTCATTGCAAAGATGTGAATTTGATTAATCCCATGCCTGACTCCCCGGCCTTCGGCCCTCTCATAAAGGGGATCGGCTATCAGAAGTCTTGGCCTTTAGCTCTCATAGAAGAGAGTGTGTTTGTGTTAGAATAACTGAGACACCCCCTGAGCTTAGGGGCTTTTATGATAAGCCCTGTGTAACTCCAACTAAATGCTCAGAGTCGACTCAACAATTGGTGAGCCCAGTAATTAAGGTCAAAGCTAAACCTTCAGCCCATGGGCTAGTCGGACCCAAAAATCACCTCGCAAAAATGCAGAACTGCTGATTTCTACCTCATTGGCAACGCAGCTGCGGGTGGCTGTGGTGGTTGGAGTCACTAAGGTCAATCATTTTTCCCCTTCAGCCCCTGAAAGCAGTGGGGAATGGTCAATCTCCACCTATGTGGCATTTTCCCCATGGGTGGAGAGGGTTGTCAAACCCAACGTCACCTCCCCCTTAGATTCTTTGGTGGGCACTGAAAGGAAAACTATTTCTGAGTCCTGGAGGTTCTGGAAGGACATGCTTATGAAAGAGTTGAATAGTTGTGACACCTCCCTGGACTTTGAGGCATGGCTAGCGTCTTTGGACATTTCCGCTGAGAAATGTCATGCCCACACTTCTGAGAAAAACTTTCAAGCATCCCATGCTCTACCAGTGACCGTTCTGCCCACTAGCAAAGTGAACTGCTCTTCACGGATTCGCTTTTAAAAGAAGCCGGTAATCATGTACACACTTTAGGGGCTTTTCGAGGTGGTTCTAGCCCCGAGTCCAGGGGTCTCATTACGAGGCAAGTGCTGACGGAATGAAGGGGGCCGGTAAGGGACCGGGCCCCTTCATTCCGTCAGGGCTGATTACAAGATTCCCATCGCGGGACTCGGATCGGACGCCTGGTAAAACCAGGCGTCCTTTCTGTGTCCCACGAGGAGAAGAGGGAGGCAACACTTATAATGTGCCCATTGTTACCTTGATCCCCATTCCCATTGAGCCCTATGGGGGCTCAAATGGGAATGGGGGATGGTTGCTGCAAGGAGGACTTACCGGGTCCTCCTATGTCGGAATGAGCCGGTAAATCCCCATTGCAGGAACCCGGAAAAGGAGCCCGGTTTGGAGGCAGCCGTGGAGCTAACAGCTCCATGGCTGCCTCCAAACTCGTAATGAGGCCCTACGTCATTTATGAAAGGAGCACCATCTCCCTTCCCTCTGTTGGGAAGTAAGCAACTACAGAATAATAGTCTCGCCCCGTTTTGGCCTGTTGCTGCTTCTGTGAAAGAATGCCTGGATGGTCCTCATGAGTCCTTGAATCCCAGACCATCTAAATTAGTCAGTGCCTAAGAAAAATCCAATTTGTCAATGCTCAAAGATGAATCCATCAAAGCCCTAGTTATGGACAAAGAAACTGTAGTATTACCAATGTCATGAAACCCTCTCAGAGAGAACCTACAGAGGCACTCCATAACAAAGTCCTTGCTTGGCTTCGTGCAAGATCTGGGCACTGGGTTATTCGTTCTTCCGATCTGAAGTTCTTGCGCATGATAGAATTGGACGCTGGTGTGCCCAGGGGAACAGGGATTGCATTGTGGTGGGGTGTGGAGCTAGCATCCTGCCCCACTGAGACTCTGTAAATATTTGTCCATGGGCTCTTCGAATTTGGGACTTGTAGTCTAACTTCCTCCCTCTGTCTGAAACAGTGAACTGATGGTTTTCTGGCTTTTTGATATTGTGATTTTTACCTAAATGGTTTGTTAATTTTCCGTGCTGTGTTTTTGTTCAAGCATATTTGTTTGTTTGTAAGTATTGTTTCTTGTAAGCGCTTTGAGGCCTATAGGCAAAAGGCATTCTATAAGAAATGTAAATAAATAAATAAATAAATAAATAAATAAATATGTGTACCTCAAGTGTAACATTGAAAATAAATGTATCAATCCAGTTGAAACCAGTTAACCAAAGGTGTGAGCTAATTTGAGGAAGGAAATTCCAATTATAATGCCCCAACTTCACTGGCCAATGTAAGCTAAAGGAGGACCTTTGTGGATGTGCGTTAAAAAAGTAAATCCATCGCAGAACTCTTTCTATCATTGTAGTGTTATGTGATGTTCAGGTATGTGGAATTTGATTGTATAAAATATCTGGACTCTATAGGAGAAGAAAACACATTTTGATCATTTACTTGATACATGCAGACTCATACCATTTTTGCCCAGGACACTTTTATTACATTTTCTGAAAGACACTGGGTCCTGCATAATTTTCCATTTTGAACCAGCAGGTGACCAAAGTATGTTACCTGGATCCACAGGAGTTAGGAGGAGACCAAGATGACCTGGAAGTCCATTGCCATCCCACCTAGACAACAGCGACAAAGCAAGGCACAAAGGGTACCAGGGACATTCATCTCAAATACTGATTACCTGGGAAAGAACATAAATCTGAACCTCCCTAGAAAAAAGAAGGTGCTCTTGATCCTAGTATTCTCTTTAATCAGAATCATAAAGCTATACACATTTGATAAGTGAAATGTATAGCTTTATCATACTGACAAAAGTTTTCTAAGGTTGACACAAATCTGCATAGGCTACATTTTTATGTGCATTTATTTTGATGCTGACAAAGTTTAATGTGTATTAATGAAATATCTGAGCATATTATCTAGATTAGCCATTCCTATCTATTTGTAGGTATGGATGTTTGTTGGACCAGGTGGAATCAAACTGCTGTTCTGTGTTTTGATAAAAAAAATACATTTGTGTGAGAAAAGTATGTATGGTGCAATGCAATTCAACCTATTGTAGTCTGAATTAATTTGCAGAGTTATGGGTGACTTCCCCCACATTTTGAGTTAGAGAACCACCCACATGTTCAGCCATTTATTATTTTTAATACAACAAAAATATTGTTACTAGTATTTTTACTGTTTCTTGGCCCAGATTATGGGTTGGGATTATTGCTGCGGGGAGAGTATTCCATCATGCCCTCTTCTTCTTCTTCCTCTTTCTGTTTTTGTTCAGCTGGACCATAGGGGATACCAAACTGGAGCTAATCCTGGTTTTCCTTATCCTCAAACTGCTGTGATTTGTATCCCGATGGACCACCCTGTACCTCTTTCTGCCTTTTGTTCACAATGGTTGTTTTCATTGCCCCATAATTATCTTGCTTCAATTTCAACGGCTCTTATTTTCTAGTAAATATTTTGTAGTAATGTGTACATTCTCTTCATCTTACATAGAGCACTGCTAAGTCTTTTTTATTTTGTTTTTTTTGTTTTGAATTTGGTATTTTATCTGAATTTATAAAACGCCTTACGCCAAAGGGCTGATAAAAAAATATTTACCCAAAACGTTACAAATCAGCTGTAAAATGACATCATACACCAATGTTAGAAGGAGAGTAGATAGTCCTTAAGGCCAGAGCAGACAAGGGGTAGAAACAAGAGAGCAGAGAGAAAGTGGGAGCGCATTCAACCTTAGTGGGGCGAAGAGAGAGAACAAACGAAAGTGGGACTGAGCAGGTGGATGGGGAACGGTTATAAGGAATTGAGACTGGGAATGAAGTGAGCGGGGGACAGTAAAATGATATCAAGGAAGAGAGATAAGGAGGTGACAAGAATGTGAAGAGACTTAAAGACAAGGCAATGAAAGTTAAACTTAAGAAAAGAGTGAAAAGGCATCCAGTGAAGACATGAGAGATCAGAAGAGATGAAGTTGCGTAAGGAAGGTGAATACAGGAAGGTCTTTGGGGGACTTACACTTGAGAGAGGTAGTCCAAAGAGAAGACAATTAGAAGAGACGAGAAAAGATAAGAGAGGAGGCTATCAACTTGGAATCAATCATGAAATATGATAAAAGGCTGGGATTTAGAAATGTCAAAAAGCATAACCCTACACGAGTGGGAAAGAGATGAGACGTGCAAAGTGAAAAAACGAGACGCATCGAAGTGCACTTCGAGATTGCAGACAGATAGAGAAATAGGAACAGTAGAAGGAGGAATGGAAACAGAAGCAGGAGGCAAGAGAGGAGGAATGGTTGAAGCAGGGAAGAAAATAATCTCAGTCATAGAAAAGTTAAGCACGAGATAGTGGACAGCCATCCAAGACTTGATGGCCAAAGGCATGAAGTCAAGGTAGCACAAAGGCAGAAAAGGATAGAAAAAGTGGAGTGTCGTTGGCATGGAGATGGTGAGACTGCTGAAAGGATGACATTTTGGACGTGAGAGGACAGGTGTAGAGAGAGAAAAGAGAAGGGCCCATGGTTGAACATTGGAGGATGCTTTGGTGGAGAGAGACAGTAGTAGAGGATTTGCAAGCCAAAGAAACAGAGTATCGTTAGAAAAGTAGGATTGAAACCAGTTCAGAACAGCCTCAGAGAACCCGAGAGACGACGGAGAGGAACGAAGTAGGGGATGGTCAATGGTACCGAAGCCAGCTGAAAAATCAAAAATGATCAGGATGGAGGTGTAATTCACATAGCGTGCAGAGAGAAGTGAATCACAGACAAAGAGCAAAGTAGTCTCTGTGGAGTGGCAGGAACGGAAACCGTGTTCAAAGTGAGGAAGAATGGAGTTAGAAGTAACAAAGGAAGAGACTTTAGAATAGACAAGGCATTCCAAGAGGTTAGAAAGATAAGAAAGAAGGTATATAGGAGAAGACTCAAGTGAAAGTTGTTTAAGGATAGGGAGAATTGTAGCATGCTTAAATCAAGAAGGAAAGGATGAGAATAAGTGAGAGACACCGAAAAGAGCAGTAAGGTGAGGTAGTAGAGCGGGGTAGTCTTTGGAAATAAGAGAAGAAACAGAGGGGGCTGAAGTGAGATGGTGTGTGGGCAAACAAAGAGCAGTATCCGGTTTCAGAGTGGGTGAAATGAAGACATACAAGCAGAATGAGAAGGGGAGGGGTAAGACAAGAATAGAAGAAGAAGGAGTTAGAGCGGAGCACAAGAGGGCAACCTTAGAGGAAATTATGAAGCTGAATCAGTAGCCAAAAGGGATAAAGTAAGAGCAGGATCAGGTGAAGTTGGAGCGCTAATGCGGGTCAATGTTGGGGTGCGAAGAGAAGGAGTTGAGGAGTTCAAAGTAAAAAAAATGCTTGGCAGAGAGAAGAGCAACGTTGAATAAAGAGTGAAAGGAGGACAGAATAGAGGAGTCGGATTCAGACTGGGTCTTACACCAGCAACACTCTGTGCAGCGTAGGTTACGTTTTTGAGAGCAGAGCTGTGGCATGAGCCTAGGTTGTGGAGGCTGGCAGGTGGGAGAAAAAGAAGAGGAAGGATAGAGCGAGTCAAGGGTGTAAAATTAAATGAGGGATTTTGTACATGGCATCATCAACAAAGATCAATGTGAAGGCAGAGCGAGAGGGAAAAAGTGCAGTACAGCAAAAAATGAAGAAAGAAGTATTACAAGAGTAGAGATCCCAATGATGGTATGTGCGAGGAGGGGAGGAGCATGAAGGAACAGAGGGAGGACAAAGAGAGGGAATAATTGAAAAGAAGAAAAGATGATGGTCGAGGAATACATGGGATGAGCAGAGACAGAAGAGGCAGATAAAGGAGAAGAGAAGATAAGGTCAAGATGAATTCCAGATGTGTGGGAAGCAGGGCAGAGATGGTGGAGAAGTGATAAAAATCGAGAAAAGGAAGTAAAAGAACAGAGGAATGAGTAGACGAAAGGTGACGATTAAAATAGCCCAGGAGGATTAAAGGGGTAAAGGAAGGAAGGAGAGCAGAGAGCACAGAAAGAGCTGATGGGACCAGGAGGGCAGTAGACCAGAAGGATGGCCAGAGGATAGGGCTTCAGAAAAGAGGTATAGTGGTAAAGTAGGAAAATACAGGAAGAGTGAGAAGAGCATGGGCAGTTGTAGAATAAGAAGGAAAGAGAAGGAAAGAGAATACCAACCCGACCCCATG
The DNA here is from genome assembly GCF_040938575.1 of Ambystoma mexicanum. Taxonomy (NCBI): domain Eukaryota; kingdom Metazoa; phylum Chordata; class Amphibia; order Caudata; family Ambystomatidae; genus Ambystoma; species Ambystoma mexicanum. Next base: position 1,269,257,359 of record NC_090922.1, read on the forward strand.
ACCTGAGGGGTGAGGACTATGCAGAAAATAAGGAAAGGGGGGTACGTGTAGCAGGTGTAACAATATTGAGCAGGGAGGTTTCGGTAACACAAAGAAACTGTAAATTGAGATTGAAAGAGGTGTCTAAGATAGAATGGACCTCGTTTCAGAGAGAGTGCATGTTCCACAGAGCAAGATTAATAGCAGAGGGAGGTTGGAGCAAGAAAGGTAGCAGAGATTAGAGACATTTTGATTAGCAAGACGGACTGACGGAGGGGAGTAAAGCATGGGAATAGGAGACGCCATTAGAACAGGGAAAATAAGGAGAATGCCAGAAAGCAGACAAAGACATGATTAAGTAACTACCAGAATGTTAGCAAAAATACAGCAGTTAGGAAGCATTTTTTAATGCTTTATAAAACAATCTATCAATCGGTCAACAGCCCGTACTCTTAAAGTGCCTAGAAGGAGTCACATTGCTCTGCGATAGCATGTGTTAGGCAGGGTGCAGGATGTCAAATTATTAATAGTTGTTTTTTTGTATTGGTTCTTGACTGACTGATTCCACTTCACAATGCCACAGTATTTGATGTAATTGTAACCCACTTTAATAGGAATCAATTGATCAATCTCAGTGTAATACAAGGCTGAGTTATGACTTCTGGGATTCAAACCTATCACTTCCAAGTGAACACAGATAACTCAAGTGAGTGCCGAGCTATCTAACAAGGAAGGAAGCAAGTGATTTTTTTTAGGACGATTTAGATAATTGTGCTAGTGAAGGATGCAGCTGGGCCTGTAATGCATTTTTTTGAGCAGGTATTCAATTGTTTTAATGAAAGCCTGGAGAATTTCTTCTTGGAGACCACATTGTCAAAAATGACTGCTAACCAGCAGATGCAACCTGTTCCCCTGGTTAGAGGTGGAAATTGCAATGAATACAATGAGTTTGGCGAAAGAAAGCTAAGGCATTGAAGAACCAGAATCAAACCAAGAGGTAAGGGGTGTTGAAATAAACCACTGTGTTCTTGACTTCAAAACCGGGTTTCAGGAGTCCTCTTCAAAAAGTGGTCAGGTATGACATAGGGGGTCATTATGAGTTGGGCGGTAAGGGATTACCGGCACTGGTAAGGAGACCGGTGCCAGTAATCCCTTACCGCCCAATTCCGAGATCCCTTAGCAGGAACCGTAAGGAACGTGTGGTCTAACCACACGTTCCTTACGGGTCCCGCTAAGGGACCAGGGCGCTAATAACAGGCTTGCTAGTCGCAAGCCCGTTATTAGCGCCCTCCTTATTCCCATTGAACCCTATGGGGGCTCAAATGGGAATGAACAAAACCGGTACCGGACCGGTATTGGAGGCAGCCATGGCGCAAATAGCACCATGGCTACCTCCACTCTCGGAATGAGGCCCATAGTCAAATTGGGGGTGTCATGAAATGGGATACAGGATGGGTTGGTAAGAAGTTGTACAGCACTTAGGTGCCTGTAGGTGATGTTCAAAATTGAAATAAATGTAGCATTATAATAATAAAATGAATTTCAAATATTGGGTAAAACAATAATATGAATATTAAAATAAAATCATCATAAGGTAAACTAATAAAATAAAATCTTAATGCCAAATACAGCAAGTCCTTTATATACAATTCTCTTAGGTTGTCTCTTTATTGGGAAATGAGCATGAGCACAGACATCCTTACCCTGAGGAACAGCTAGAATTCTTCTAAATTAAAGGCAACCGTGCCTTCAGGCCAAAATTGGGTTCCGATGTTGTGATTTATGCCATTCTATTTTTACATCCAGGCTCTCACACTGCCTGAATCAGTATGTATGGTCCAATGTTAAAATCCTTTTAACTGCTGCTTATTTTCCCTACCGCATCTCCAGCGGTCCTCCAGCACCAGCCTGCTTTGCAGTGACTGCTGGGCGTAGACCTGCCCTTTGAACTGCATTTCGGCTACTTAAACATAAGAGCAGCAGGGACGCTGAAGTTTCAGCAACATGAAAAGCGTGATAAGTGCAATGCCTTCATGACCGTGAGGTAGTTGGGCAGAAAGAGCTGACAGCTTCACTGCGGCCACTAACTCTTTTGTGGCGGTGTTAGATAATGATAACATTGAGACAGAAGCTGGTAAGAGTGTCAGAGAATGTGGACGTACCCCAATGTGTCTATCAATTAAGGCAATCTATCACGTGCCCGCCAAAAATGATACGAGCTTCCAACATTGAGAACACGGAGAAGCGAGCGGTAACAATTACAAATGTCTTCCCTAAAGGGAAGAGGACTTCACTCTGGTTGAATCTTTTCGTACAGATTTAGTGGCTGAATACTCTACTTCATTAAATTGTGAGGGCTCTAAAACTATCGAGAAAATTGTTGATCAGATACATCCTCCCACGAGTGTTCCTAATTGTATGTAATTTTCCCTCCATGTGGTAACCCCTAAACTTTTTGCTGTTGTTTTACACCCTGATCTAGACTTTGCCAGAGAAGCGCAGCCTTCCGCAACACTCCTCTGGGCTTTCGCTCAATTCTTATGGGGAAACTGACATGCCCTTAAGACAGTCAGTACTGGGAGACTTTGTTTCCCTTAGTCCTTTCCTCATGTTGCAGCTTTTGTGCAACATGAAACAAGAGTGCCCCGTAACTTACATTACCACGCTCTTGAGTCTCTAGTCATTCCAAAGGCCCTAGAAACTCTTGCTGGACTTATTATGAACTGTTCAAGTGTGTCACAGACGGGACTGGTGGCAGCTATCGTTTCTCTTGTGTTTTGAACCCTTTTTTTGCCATGTATCCGCACTTACCGCGTTTGGCACGAATAGGTGGCCTGGCTCCCAAAATGGCCATGCCACGAGGTTCTTTGTCCTGTCTGCCGACCGTCTTGCCCCTTCACCTTCCCCCAGGTCGAGCCGATCTGGGGCAGTCCTTATTTGGTCATGCACTTTCCCGCGAAACACAACGCTTTCGCGGGCTTCTGCATGCCTTGTGTGTGCCTCCAGGATGTGGGCTGGGATGTCTGGTCCCAATACACATCCTGGGTGCCAGAGAGTCTAGAGTGTCCTGGATGCCTGGGACCTCCGTGGTCCGTGATAGGTCCACGTATGTTGTGAGTGTTTGTGAGCAGATCTCCCATTGGGTCCTCTCTGTTTTGTTGCGAAGGGAACTTTGGATAAGAGGAGGCTGGAAACATCACTACCATGTCGATCTCCTGAGTTCACACCGAACAAGGGATAAGGAACCAAGTATCCTGCAACAAGAAGCTGAGTGGAGGGACCGCTGGTGACCCACTGAAGGTTTGGCACCCTGAGCCGCTGTCCTCCTGCGAGACCCCTCTGCATCTGATCGTCCTAGAAGGTCTGCAAAGGCTCTTCGACCCATTGGAATAGTGGGATCAACTATTCCCGGCACCTTCATCAAACCCTGCAAGTAAGCCTCTTCGGAAGTGTACCTGAACCAACCAGTGGGCTGACCAGCTTATGCAGGATGCTTTGCTCTGTCACCGCCGCCGTTTCAGGGAAGCCCTCGAAACTTGTTTTACTGCTTGCTCTGCGTCCACGGCACCCTCACACCAAATTCCGTACACTTGGCGTTCCCAGGTCTGAGTCTGTCAGTCAAGCTACGAGATTGCAAAAATGTCATACTTTGATTCTAAAGTGTTGTGGTTGTCCCTTCAATATCTATGACCTAAACCATCATAGTGTATTAAACATCTTTGGAGAAATGTCCGCCTTAGAGGATATTGAATCAGGTGATATTCGACAAGTTCAATTCATCTCTGACACAGATCTATCAATAGTCAGGTTATGGATACCGTCGGGGATTGTCCTCAATACCATCTAGAAGTCTAAAATGGCATTGTTTGAAATGGGCTTTCTACTTGCGCAAGATCCTATGTGTGAGCAATGTGCCAAAGACGACCAGATTTCTAATCAAATGTTGAATTTGTTTAAAAACACTACCCTTGGTAAGCATACATAACCACTACAAGAAGAAACTTTTGTTCCTTTTGTCTTAGTGTGCTGGAATACATGTGGTAGCTCACATCTATCCACGTCCTTGACAAATCTAAATGAGCACTACGACATCTCTGTTTTACAGGAGACCTGACTCACCAGCGAACCCGTGTGGGATAACTATCAAATTTCATTGATTCCAGTCAAGAAATCTATTCAGGGCTGTGCCTTCTCCGGTCTCCTTGTGGCAGTTAACATCAGCACCGGCCTCTCAGTGACAGCATGGGCCTCCTTTGGCACCTCTCTCCAGCTATTCAAAATCACATGGCAACAAAGCATCTTTGCAGTATTAAACATTTATCGAAATCCAGCGGGGCTAACTGACCAAACCTCCTATCACAAACTCATTAAGCTGTTAGACCTAGTTTTAATGACATCATTCATTTCATCTACAATAATCCTAGGCGATTTAAAACTTGATTGTATTAACTGCAAGTCAGACAAAAAGTCTTGTGCAGCTGAGAGATGGGACCTGTTCATGACTGAACGTAATTTTCGTAGAGTAAATGGCTCGGTCGCTGGAGATATCCCTCTGAATGTAACATGGCATAGAAACACCTCCTCAAGTATTATCGACTATATTTATGTTGATACTAGGATATTTCAATTACTTACCTCTTTTGAAATCAGTGAGCATGGTGCAAGTGATCATCATTTTCTGACTCTCAAATGGTCATGGCCAACTGGCCATTCTCGTACCTTGAGGAGATGGTCGAAACAAAATGTAACTATCAACTGTGCCAAAACTCGTTTTCGTTGGGCTGTTCCTCAGCTCACTGCACTCGATAAAGCCTTTGACTCTAACCTTCTGAATAACTCCTCTGACCAATATACTAATATCTTAGCCAACTACAAAGATTACATCATTTTTCATAGGCCCCACGCCCTTTCCCATACCCACACTTTCGACCTATTGGTGAAACAAAGACGGTGTGCCTATCGCTGAGAAAGGAAAATTATTTGTCAGTCAACATCTGTAAATAAGGTGACTGTTCTTAGAGCAGCTAAATGCATATATCTCAACTGGATAAGAGGCCAAAGAGCTCGCCTCTTTCAACAAGACAGTGAAATGATGCTTCGTAATATAAGTACAAAAAACTCTTCTCAAATCTGGTCTTTATTAAATAACCACTCAACTCACACCAAACCAATGGTTCACATTTTGGGGGTCAAAGAACAACATTGGGTTGAATACTTTACAAAACTCTATACTGATGAAACTTTTAAAGAAACTGTTTGCCCTTTTAAATGCACTGGAGCAGGGAATGTTGTTAAGCGACTTCACTTCAGCACTACAGCTAAGTCAATGCCTAGTCTGGGATGCTGAGGAAAACCCTTATTGATGTATTTTTATGTCCAGTTCAGTACTCTGGATGACAACCCTTGTATAACACCCCCCTCTTAGAATCCCCCTGACCCCACTGAGCCAAGAAGTAGGTTTGTTTTGCAAATTAAAAGGTTTATTTGAAAAATTAACAAGATATATATCACACTTTTATAATAAATTAATAATTGATATCACACTTATGAATATAACGTTGATCAACAATGGGTAATCTGACACTAGCACAATTCTTTACAATCAATGAGGAGTTAGTATAGGATGGATAAGGTAGCAAAAATACTTTTATGGTTTCAAGGGAAAAGCAATGAGCAATAAAATGCAGTACAGAAATACTTGATATGATTTTAGCAGAAGATAAGATAATCACTTTTTCTCTGGCAATTCACCCCCCCTATATGCAATGCAAGGAGATGGAAGTGACACACACACCTCTTCAGGAATACAATCAAATACAATATGGAATTCAGTTCCCCCCCAGCAAGCTTAGACAACAGGTATGCTTTTTAAAACACAGGCAAGAGTGCTTTGTAATGTGGTGGCAAGGGGGTGAAAAATGCTAAATTGCTTTTAATTCCCGATAGGAGGTTCAGGGTGATCGGTAGACACTTTAAATCAGTTCAGATCAGCCCTGACAATGGTTCAGGTATGGTTATTAGGTTGCAAACGAATTTTAGCAGTTCAGGCAAAAGCGGCTATCTTTTTACAGATGACGTAATCAGGCCAAATCGCAAATCGCGGTACATTTTGCGAGTGCGTAAATCGCGATTTCGGTAAAAGTATGAGGATGAGGATCTAGTTGGAAAGCTTAGATTCTAAGCTTTCAGAGGAAAGTTAAATCTCCTTCCTAGGACAAACGGTTCCAGAGATACGGACGATTTGATAAAGGTAGATTTTCAGATTTAAAGTAAAACTCAAAATGACAGGTGACAGTTTGCAGCTTTAGAATGACAGATGACAGCTCGCAGCTTTAGAATGACAGATGACAGGATTTCTAGGAGGCAGTTCTACTTAGATTAAAATAGTTTGGATTAGAGTTATTATAACTAAGAGATTGGTTTGCACAGTGAGTACTCACACTATATTTTTGAAATAAGCCTCGTCACGGATCTGTTCAACATGTCCAGCGGCGATTCTCTCTGCTCGGAGGGTCAATCAGGGACTGGTTCTGCTCACAGCGATCTGGGTCAGCTCTGCTCTGCTGGTCTAGCCTCTCTGGATACAGCGGCCTCTGGTTCTGGATACTGCTCTGCTTTCCGGCCCGGATCAAGTGGATTCTGGATGTAACACTGCTTTCTGGGTACTGGCAAAAGTTCTTGGCAAAGAATTCAAACAGCTCGCCCGGCTTTTGAATAGTTTGGTTAGGTTTGCTGGATTCTGAAGGCCTGCTGAGAATAATTTTGCTTGCAGTGGGCCTTCTTGGTTCAAATTTCTGTAGTCTCTGTTTAGCTTGGAAGTCTAAGTGCTGGATCTCTGGATGTGAAGTCATCGGTCAGCACGCTCCGCAGCAAATGGAATTGAATGTCTCTACCTGTCCCAGCAGTCTCTTTTTATGTGTTTTGGAAGTGGGTGTGTGCGTGGCATAACTGAACCTGCCCCTCTGTACTTGTCATTGGCCCAATTCTACCCTCTCCCATGATTGGGGAAAGGAAATGGATTGTCATCATGATGAGGTCTGTTTATGGGTCAGAGGAATTTGATTCAAATACATATTTCCCAAATACAATTTGTGAAATTACATGTACACATTATATATTCCTTATGGTCCATGCTTGTCCGCCTCTGATCTTCCTGGGGGCTTGCATTAAAAAATGACAACATTTTGCACTTTTTGACTGGTTAACCAATATCGGACATTTACCAAAAATTACACACATGTGCGCAAGGAGTATGGACATTAATTGATGAAGTGTCAGATTTTTAACATGCAGCCATTTGGAGTAAGACCCTATTTTCCGCTAGCAACCCCCCAGCATACACCACAGGGTCCTAACACCTCTTAAAACGTGCACAGAAAAATCACAAGAATAATGATATTACTTATATAATTCTGACAAGTCTGTACTATGAATTATCCATCTTTTTTAAAATTATGCTCTGGCCCAGATGGGTGTGGTTTAGGTTCCAAAGCACATGGGGGAAGCCTCTGTCTGCCCCCGCCTCCAGCTCGGGTGGCTCCCAGAGGCACTTCTCCTCCCACTTCTCCCAAGAGGAAGCCACTTTATGGCCCCCCCAATATAACATTTGCCTGTGTCCAGTACAAGGCTTTGTTCAACCTCCTGCAGGTGCCCCTCCCCTAATCTAATCAGAGAGGTGTCAACTCCTTTTGGTGGGGAAACAGTGGGGAAGCAGGATGCAGCTAGGCCTGGGAAGAGTGGCTGAGCAGGTTTCTCCTGTCGGGGGTAGTTGTCAGGCAGAATTCAGCTAAATGTCACTTTAGTTCCCAGTTTAAATCAAACTTACAATTTTTACATATACATTAAATAATTACTTCCTTCAAGTCATTTCAGAATATAGTTTTACATTGTGTCCACCTCTTAGCAAGTGTTTCCTTGGCCTGGTTTGGGTTCCTCTGTTCAGTTTTACACAAAAGTCTGGTGGTTTTAAAATGTCGGCTTTCTGATAGTGGTGAGTACCGGTATTGCATCCCTTTTTGGGATCTGTCTTGAATTACTGCATTTCAATAGAGTGGTATTTTTCTTGATAGTATAGGACCCTTGCTTAACATTGTTTTGATGGCATCCTTACAGTAGAGTGGTGATGTGGAACCCCCCACAAGAAGGTTGTATCTTTGGAGTGGTCTTGTGCCAACTGCGCAGTTCTCCTGGATTCTGGCGTGAATGTGGGCGGCGATAGCTCATCCCCACATCTACCCAGTCTATTGATTCAGCATGGGTCAAAACCCTTCACAAACCCCCCGCCCGACTATGCTTTGATTCAAGTCGAGGGGAAGTCGGGTGCAAAGGAGGTTTTGAGCCCTTGCGCTGGTATGTCCACATTATCTTCTTCCAATTCTGTAGATGGCACTGTTCAGCATCTTTTCCTCCACCCAGTTAGATCGATCGGTTCTCCTCGCCGGTCCTGATGGGAATATTGGCCGGTACCCCGGGCCCCTCGGGTCTCTGCTCCCGGTCCCCGGTCGTCCTCCTTGGTCAGTCTCCATGGTTTCCTCTCTCCTAGGATGATAAAGCAAAAACGGCAATACACATTCCTAGACATTTTTCCACCACTATTAATGGTGTGGCAAACATGTACATTTTATACATCCGAATGCATTTTGCAGTCTGATTTTAAAAACAATATATAACAGGGAACATTTGCATTACATTACTATATTTTTGATATGTGGAATATTTTAGAGTTTGAACTGACTTACTCTGGAGCGGCCCCCTCTGGCATTGCAGAGAACTCCTCCAGTTGCTACAGGGTATGCCTGGGATGGCACACTTTAGCTGATTTATATGTACCCACTTGTCCTCCCCTCTGCCGAACTGCCTTTGGGGATGCGGATCTTGTATGCTACAGGGGAGATCTTGTCTATAATTTCAAACGGTCCCCTCCATGTAGGCAAAAATGTTCGCTGTTTGGCCTGGTTCATTTGGAAATTGTATAGATAGACCCGGTCCCCCACAGTATCTTCCTTCCTGGTGGTCTTCAGGTCGTAGTGGGTTTTCATGCTATCAGCTGATCTTTTAGATTCCGCTGAGCATAGGCAAAAGCATGCTGAAGGTGTTTCCTTAAATTCTCCACATACTCATGAGTTGTGGAGGCATTTATCAGTGTCTGCTCTTGGGTCCTGTAGAGCAGATGCTGGGGAAGCACCATCTTGCGTCTGGTCATCAACTCAAATGGTGACATTTTAGTTGCAGATGAAGGGGTAGATCTGATGACCATTAGGACCAGAGGTAATCGGATATCCCAACTTGGCCCAGAATCTGCCACAAACTTTTTTAATATGCTCACAATGGTTTGGTTGTATCTCTCCACTGCTCCAGAAGAATCTGGCCTGTAAGCAATGCGTAGCTTCCTTTTAACCCCCAGTATCTCCCACATCTTTGTCATTACTTCGCTGGTGAAGTGGCTACCTCTGTCTGACTCAATCCTTTGAGGTAGACCAAAACGGGAAAAGATGTGGTTAATCATCAGGGCAGCTGCTGTTTCTGCCTTGCAGTTTGGGGCCGGGAGACATTCCACCCACTTGGTAAACAAGCATGTAACGGTCAACATGTACTTGTTTCCTCTAGATGAGCGAATTACAGGGCCTACAAAGTCGATTTGCAAATCTGACCATGGCAGTGTCATCCCCCTCTTTTGGAGAGGTGCACAGTGTGTGAGGGATGATGGCTGAAATTGTGCACACACAAGACACCCCTTCAAGTATTGGTCGAGGTCCTGCCCCATGTGTGGCCAGTATGCAACCTCTCCTAAGATTTCCAGTGTTGTGTGAAACCCCCTATGACCGGCGGTGGCCGCATCATGGGCGTGACTTAACATCAGGCTTCGGAATGAGGTAGGAACCACCCACTGATCATGGCCAGCTTGGGATTTCCTTACCAACAAACCGTCTTGGATTTGGAACATCTCTGGACATTTCATCAACACTCTAAGGTCATCCTTCCCAATGTAATCTGTATCCATCAGGGGAAAGTTCTCAGGGTCCTCAATGTGTTGGTAAAACTTACCAATTATTGGATCCCCCTTCTGAGCTGTAATTAAATCAGCATCAGGGGTCTCCTTACTCCATTGTGCAGTTGAAAGATCATTGTGAGCATTTGTTTGAGACCTAGTGATAGCAGTGACCTGGATTTCCCCCAACAGGGACTCTATTTCTATTAGATCCCCTTGGATGGCCCCGGTTTTGGCCAGCTGATCCGCTAAGTCATTTCCAGTTTTGTCTGGTCCCTCTACTTTGGAATGACCCTTGATCTTTTTCCAGTAGATGGTCATCCCATTCGATGTGACCAGATCATCAATATTTTGGATTAACTTCCCATGTTTCAAGGGTTTGTTATTAGCACATAACATGCCTCTGGTTTTCCAGTTGACCAGGTGCTCCACGAACCCGTTCCGTACATTATCCGAATCTGTGATTATGACCAGTTCGTGGAGTTGATGTTGGACAGCAGTGAGGATGGCCTGATGCACAGCCATCAATTCTGCCACCTGATTACTTCGGGGATCAATTTAGTATCCAGCGGAGGGTTCTGGGGACTCATTCACCCATGAATTCCCTACGCCGGCCACCAGTTCTTTCTCCCCATTGTTGTCAACATGGTACGAGCATCCATCCACATAGACAGTGGGCATTCCCTCACACTTGTCTTCTTCAAAGACTTTGTGTGGGGAATTAATGTATGCCTCCATGATGTCCTTGATTTTTAGACTTTCGTCCTCGAGAGAGTTTTCTCTGGCACAATCATGCAAGTCAGCCAGACCTTGCGCGAGGGGACTCTTCTTGGTTTAGCCATATCTGACCTCCACAGGAAAGCCTTGCATTGACAGAATCCAGGAAGTAATTCGGGAATTACTCACATTTACGGCCCAGATTCTGTCACTTTGGAGATATTGCAGAGGCTGGTGTGGAGTCTCCACTATGATGTGTTCCCCCTGGATAAACGGGCGGTAATTCTTCAATGCCCACACCGTTGCCAGGAGTGCCTTCTCACAATCGTTGAATTTTTCCTCCACAGAGGATAAAGTTTTGCTCGCATAGGAGATTACTTTATTGACCTTGTCATGCTTTTGGTATAATACTGCCGTCAAGCACGTATTAGAGAACCCTGTCTCCAGGAAGAACTCCTTGTTTCTGACAGGGTAAGCTAGGCAAGGCGCTTGTGAGAGGCTTCTCTTGAGTTGTCTTACTGCCTCAGATTGTTCCTGACCCCATTCCCACTTGACCCCCCCTTCAAGAGATGAATCAGGGGTCTAGTGATCTCTGCGTAGCCCTCAATGAACTTTCTGCTGTAATTAGTCAGTCCAAGGAGACTCCTTCGTTCCCGCAGAGTGGTGGGGTCTTTCAGTTACTGAAGTGCTTCCACTTTCTTTTCCTGGGGACAGAGACCCTGAGGAGTAATCTCATGCCCCAAGAAATTAACACGGGTTCTACACCACTGTGCTTTCTGGAAGGAAAGTTTTGCTCCGGCAGCCCTCAACTGTGTCAGAACATAACGGATCTCCGCTATGTGTTCTTCCACAGATGAACTTTTGATGAGGACATCATCTACATAAGCCAGGTTACCCCTCGTACCCAGGTCGGGCATGGCCTTATGTAGGAAAATGTTGAATTCATTGCCGGAGTTGAGGTATCCGAATGGAGTCCGGGCCCATGTGTACTGCTGGCCCCCAAAGGTAAAAGCCAGTTTGTATTGGTCCTCCCTACTGACAGGCACGGTCCAGTATCCATTGGTCAGGTCTATTGCTGTGAATACCTGTGACCCCTGAATATGGGCCAGCCCTTGGTCAATGTAGGGCAGATGCCATCTGGAAGTATGGACCCGTTTGTTGAGCTCCCTAAGTTTGGCGCAGAGTCTCCACTGGCCGTTTGGCTTCAATATTCCCAGCACAGGATTATTGAAGGTGCTGTGTACTGGACGGATTATTCCCCGGGACTCAAGGTTCTTAATTATTTCAGTAAGGGACTCCATGGATGCGAGAGGCAAACGATATTGCTTCACAAACACTGGAGTCATTCCAGGGTCCGTGGGAATTGTTGTGGTGTGGATGTCGGTGCGACCACAGTCATATGAGTCTACCGCAAAGAGATCTTGCAAATCCAAGAAAACTTGTTTCAACTTTTGCTTCTGTTCCAGAGTCTGCAGGCATCAGCTAGGTTGACCCTCTCTTCCACCATCTGCCTGAAGCCTGGAAAGACTTCTGGTTTTGCTATCTCTGCGGCCTCCTCAAGCTGGGTGGAGAAGTCCCTGGTCAGAGTGCTGATTTGGACCGGAGGCTTCAGGTGGGAAAGGCAGCCCTCATGGACCTGGAAAATCACCTCATCCCCTCTGAAGTCACAAGTCACATCTTCCTTACCATAAGGGCAAGAAGTGTACACCAAGAAGTTCCCCCCATGCCGGATGAAAATCCTGTCTGGTGTTGTATTGTCATTACTGTCACTGTCAAAACAGTCCTTGGGGATTGGTCCTAACAGTTCATTCCCTAAATCAATGGAAAAATGTTGGTCATCAACCGCCATTCCGATAATGGTGCCTGCGGCTAGAGTAATACTCTTTAAGTCGCTGTTATCCACCTCTATTGGAATGGTGTCATGTTCTATGTTGACTAATGGTGTTGGGTTTACCCCCAACCCTTGCTGTTGGAGAGAAGCATTTAGATGTATATAAGCATCCGGGTTTTTCAATTTTTGTCCTCTTTTAACTTTCACTTCCAGGGAGAATTGTCGGGTCCTTTCTGGGATGGTGACTTCCTCTTTGATCTGAATTTCAACTGCATAATGTAGCAATTGAGCTGACCTAAATGCTTTTTCTGGATCATCAAAGCCCATGGGATTATCAGCTAATCGGGACCAAGCTTTGAAGTTTATTAGGTCCAAACTAAGGGCGAAGCGATAGAGAATGTCACTGCCTAAGTAAAAGGCGGCAGTGACGTCTCGCACAACCCAACAATTATGGACCATGCTCTTGTTGCCAATGGAGATTTTGAGCATACACCTGCTTGGCAGGAGATGTTTTGAATTGGGTGCTTCCAGGTCCATTTCCCATTTGTCTATCAGTTTGAATGTGGGAATGGCTGGATCTTTTGGGAGTTGGCGAAACATTGCTTCCCTGATGAAGCTCTTACCGTTGTTCACACACACTCGGGCGAGAACAGAGTCCTTCCCATCATTTAACTGAACAGGGATGAACAACTGCTCTCCAATTTGCTGAATATCAGCCAGGCTCTGAGCTGATTTCACCTCTTTCTGGACTATAGGAGGGGGAGTGTCTGATTGTGGATTGGTAAAGAATTTCAGAGTATTTCCTTCCAGTGTGGAATACCACCTTAAACTGGAAGGAAGGTTGATTTTCAGAAATAGAGAGGACCCCCCATCACCAGTCTGTTGTCCTACTGCTATTACTGTCACGTTTGGAATCTGGTTGTTCTGGAAGTGAAATTCTACTTGGTCAGATTTTTGTTCAACCATGTGGCAGGTGCCATTTAAACTAACATGGTTGACACTCTGTTTTAATTTTATTGGTCGGCTAGTCTGGGTCCGGAGGACCTTGTTTACACAATCTATTAGGGGTGACAACCTTCTCAGGAGGTCGTTCCCTAGTAAACAAGGGGTGCCCTCTGGAGTCACTACTATGACCTGGTGTTTCTCCTTGTGTCGCCCAATTTTAATGTCCAAGTCTGCAGTCCCTTCGACGGGAATTTCCTTCCCGTCAAAGTTCTGCAGTTGTCCAGGAAGAGAGGTGAGAGGAATACGGTAATTCTCCCCCCTTTCTGCTTTTAGTTCATCAAAGGACCTTTTGGACAGAAGGGTAGCTTGGGATCCAGGGTCCACCAGCGTTGAAATTGTACCCTGCCCCTGTACTTGTACCGGGGCATAATATTTTCCCTCCTTCTCCTCAAGGGGGCACAGATAATTAACATTTTTGTACAACTGTTGGGCTAACTTTCTGGTTTTGGACATTGCTACAAAAGAGATTTGGGCAGAATTCTGTGAAGAGCCTGGGGAATCTGAAAGAAAAAGTTGTCAACTGGAGATCAGAGCCATTGTGGGTTCCACTGGTTCCGGTTTTGGGCCCCCCCCCACCCTTTTTGGAGGCAGTCATCGGGATGTGTTTGACCCATGGGATTTTGGTATTGTCGGTTCTGGGATGAGATGATGGGCGGCGGTAGCTCAGTCTCCACATCTCCCCAGTCTGAATTGGCATCCCTTGGGACCCATTTTTCCTTGTGAGCAGTTCCCCCATTTCTGAAGGAGAAGCTCCTTTTCCCAGGATCTTCTGAGGATCCCTCTCCCTCAAATTGGAAGACATGTACCTCCTCCACAAAGTGGGTCTGTTTGGGTCCTTTGTTTCTCGTACCACCCCTCTGCTCCTTGGGAGGCAGGCTTTCAGGGGCAGGAGATTTTGTTTCTGGTTCCTGGTTTTCCAGGGGCTGTTTACAAGTTGGGAAGGAAGCTTCCTCCAAGGCTTTACACCCCCCTTCCCCTTGTGCCTCCTCCCTGGGAACAGGTGAGTTATCGGGGTGCTGCCCCCGTCATTGTTCTGGAGCACCAGGTCCAGAGTTTGGGGCATTCTGCGGTGGCATGCTCATCTGAGGGTTCTGTTGAGCCCTCAGTATGTGACCCAGATCTCGTGCCATATTTTGGACCTGGCGCTCAGGTGCTTGGCTGGATCCCCCCTTGGGCTGGAGGAGTCCACACATAACCCAGGTTGGGTCGATTTCCCTTGTAGCGGGGAGTTACATAATGAGGGGAGCGAGGGACCCCATTTGTGGGACTACCTTCTCGACTCCCTGTCTGTGACTGGCCTGAGGGCCTTCTGGGCTGTGAATTATTTGGTGCAGGCAGGTTTTTAGGCCCCCCCATCTCCAAATCTAAAACGGGGGCAACCTTTACCTCCGCCACCTTGGCAGCAGCAGGGGTGCTGTTGGTTTTGGGGTTTTTCTGCGCATTACTTTGATTTTCTATGGGCTTCTGCACCTCATAGATCCGGGCCGCCTGTTCAATGACCCAGTCTAGTGACCTCTTCTCGTGAAAATCTCTCACTAGCTGGGTCATGATGTATTTGCGCAAGGCATGGAAAAAAGTATTGACAAATTCTCTGCTGTCCGTGCGCACCCTTCTGGTGGTCTGCGCAAAGGCACGCTTCTATTCTTGCACAAATTCTTGTGGGGCCTGATCCTCCCCACATTGCAAATTGTAGGCTGCCTTGCGAGCCTCTTGAGGATTTCTATGAACAGAAAAATGTTTCAAGATGGCCGCCCTATATGTGGACCATCTTGAATGGTTTTGGTCCTCCAGCCTTGCAAAGAAACTGGAGTATTCTGGGGAGAATGTCGATTTGACGTACTGGATGCAGCTACTGCTGTCCTTCAAATGGAACGTCTCCATCATTTGCTCATAGAGCTCCAAGTGTTCCCAAACAGAATACTTGGCGTTCTTATGATAAGGCGTGATGACACTCCTTATTGCCTTTATTTGTTTCAATGGGTCCTTAAGCAAGGCCCTTTTTGCCTTATTGGCCTTTTTGTTTCGGGTCACCCTGGTCCATTCATCCTCTGACTCCGAAACACTGCTCCCAGAGGTGCCCGTCTGATCTTCCAGGTTTTCCCGGATTCTGCGAGCCTGGGAATGGCTGGCAGAATGTGGGGACCTGGTCTCCTGCGTCCTGTAACGCTCAGAGGAGTCTTCAGATCCCTCCTTGCTGCCAGGATTTGATGGGTACCCCCCCCCCACTGACCTAACTGGGCAGAGGTTTTCAGGATGCCCTTAATGGGCCTACTCTCCTGGGGTTCTCCACTAAATTGCACTGTGCTTGGGTGCCCATACCCAGATGCCCATCCATTCCTGGGAGGTACTGGCCTATGAGCCCCATACTTCTAGCTGGATAGTAATCTGCCATCCCCGTGGCCCTGGGCTCATGTGCGCGAGGGGACATGGGGGTGGCAGAGTCCAGGAACTGGGAGAGATGAAGGCCTCTGGTACTAGGGCTCCTGAGGTTATGCTCAGGAGTTTCTCTTTCCCAGCGAACCTCATCTCTATCTGCCCCTGCTTCCTGTTGCAATGCAAGAGCCTGCGCTTTCAGTTCCTCAGTTAAGGCCTTACTAGACTCTATCAGTCTCTCCTGCCTCACTATCTGTTGCTGGAGCCTATCATTGTGCTGGCAGAGAGCCTCATTCTCTCTCTGTGCCTCCTTATTGGTCCTGGAGTACTGGGCCAGTCTTTGCTGCAGGAGGGTTACCTCCTGAGCTGTGTCCCTATTGGCCTGATCCTTTCTTGCCAGAGCATCCTCCACCCTCCTGGTGTGCTCTAACAAGTTCTGGTGTTCTTTTTGGAGGTCACCCAGTCCTTGGAGGGCCAGGTGATTTTCTTCCATTTTCCTTTTTAAGTGGCAGACTTCCTGGCCTAGGGTATCCCTTTCCTGACTAAGAGCCTGCATCTGTGCCGCCAGGTCGTCTCTTTGCCTTTGGAAGGCACCAGCTTTCTGGCGCTCCTGGTCAAACTATGCCTGGGTATCCAGGTCTTTCAAAATCAGTTTATTGCTCTCTGCCTTCTCCCTATCTAGGTGGCTTTGCAGCGTGACTACCTGCTCAGCACATGCCCTATTTAAGTCTAACTGTTGCTCCAGCTGTTTCTGTCTCTGCAGTAGGGAGTCCAAACCTTCTTGGTACTCCTTCTGCAAGGCCAGAAATCTGGTATCCTGGTCAGCCTTTTCCTGTTGCAGCACATCCATATCCTCCTTTATTTTAGTGATGTACTGTCTGCTGTCCTTTTCTGACTCCTGGCTCCTGAGCAGCCTCTGCTCAGAAGAGTCCAGATCAGACTGGGCCTTCTCTAACGCCATCTGTTGCCTATTTGCCAGATCTTGGCCTTCAGCACATTTGTCCTGCATGGCTCCCATATATAGGTACACATATGCTGCTATCCTGGCAATCTTATTATGTTCATCTTTGGCTTTAGGGGCCATATATAGTTCACTCAGGGCCACATGTAGGGGACCCTGATCTCTCCATGTATCTGACCCTGTTTCAGTGACCTGTTGCGCGATTGCCTGCAACCTAACCGTTTGGTCCTGAAGAGTCCACTCACCTCTCACAAATAGCTTATGTAAGAAGTGTTCTCTGGCTATTTTGATGTCTACCAGTGTGGTCATTCTGGAATTTGAGTTCCTTCCTGACTTACAGAAGTTTGTATTTTATTTTTGCAAAACAGACCGTTTCCCTAGAGCGTTCCTTTGAGGAGTGCTTTACACAGCGTGGTGATCCGACCGGATATGTGTATCTGCTCAGTTGGCACACTGTAATAATCTGCACAAGGGGTAACTATAACCCAGAATATCCCGGCTCCGAGTCCCCACTTTGTTAAGCGACTTCACTTCAGCACTACAGCTAAGTCAATGCCTAGTCTGAGATGCTGCGGAAAACCCTTATTGATGTATTGTTATGTCCAGTTCAGTACTCTGGATGACAACCCTTGTATAACACCCCCCTCTTAGTATCCCCCTGACCCCACTGAGCCAAGAAGTAGGTTTGTTTTGCAAATTAAAAGGTTTATTTGAAAAATTAACAAGATATATATCACACTTTTATAATAAATTAATAATTGATATCACACTTATGAATATAACGTTGATCAACAATGGGTAATCTGACACTAGCACACTTCTTTACAATCAATGAGGAGTTAGTATAGGATGGATAAGGTAGCAAAAATACTTTTATGGTTTCAAGGGAAAAGCAATGAGGAATAAAATGCAGTACAGAAATACTTGATATGATTTTAGCAAAAGATAAGATAATCACTTTTTCTCTGGCATTTCACCCCCCCTATATGCAATGCAAGGAGATGGAAGTAACGCACACAGTCCTCAGGAATACAATCAAATACAATATGGAATTCAGTTCCCCCCCCAGCAAGCTTAGACAACAGGTATGCTTTTTAAAACACGGGCAAGAGTGCTTTGTAATGTGGTGGCAAGGAAGTGAAAAATGCTAAATTGCTTTTAATTCCCGATAGGAGGTTCAGTGTGAGTGGTAGACACTTTAAATCAGTTCAGGTCAGCCCTAACAATGGTTCAGGGATGGTTATTAAGTTGCAAACGAATTTTAGAAGTTCAGGCAAAAGCGGCTATCTTTTTACAGATGACGAAATCAGGCCAAATCGCAAATCGCGGTACATTTTGCGAGTGCGTAAATCGCGATTGTGGTAAAAGTATGAGGAGTAGGTTCTAGGCTTGTTGGAAAGCTTAGATTCTAAGCTTTCAGAGGAAAGTTAAATCTCGTTCCTAGGACAAACGTTCCAGAGATACGGACGATTTAATAAAGGTAGATTTTAGGATTTAAAGTAAAACTCAAAATGACAGGTGACATTTTGCAGCTTTAGAATGACAGATGACAGCTCGCAGCTTTAGAATGACAGATGACAGGATTTCTAGGAGGCAGTTCTACTTAGGTTAAAATAGTTTGGATTAGATTATTTTAACTAAGATTGATTTTGCGCAGTGAGTACTCACACTATATTTTTGAAATAAGCCTCGTCACAGATCTGGTTAACACGTCCAGCGGCGGTTCTCTCTGCTCGGCGGGTCAATCAGGGACCGGTTCTGCTCACAGCGATCTGGGTCAGCGCTGCTCTGCTGGTCTAGCCTCTCTGGATACAGCGGCCTCTGGTTCTGGATACTGCTCTGCTTTCCGCCCGGATCAAGTGGATTCTGGATGTAACACTGCTTTCTGGGTACTAGCAAAAGTTCTTGGCAAAGAATTCAAACAGCTCACCCGGCTGTTGAATAGTTTGGTTAGGTTTGCTGGATTCTGAAGGCCTGCTGAGAATACTGTTGCTTGCAGTGGGCTTTCTTGGTTCAAATTTCTGTAGACTCTGTTTAGCTTGGAAGTCTAAGTGTTGGATCTCTGGATGTGAAGTCGTCGGTCATCACGCTCCGCAGCAAATGGAATTGAATGTCTCTACCTGTCCCAGCAGTCTCTTTTTATGTGTTTTGGAAGTGGGTGTGTGCGTGGCATAACTGAACCTGCCCCTCTCTACTTGTCATTGGCCCAATTCTCACCTCTCCCATGATTGGGGGAAGGAAATGGATTGTCATCATGATGAGGTCTGTTTATGGGTCAGAGGATCCTCCCCTGGTCAATTTGCCCACAAATCTATATTTGATTCAGATACATATTTCCCAGATACACAATTTGTTGAAATTACATGTACACATTATATATTCCTTATGGTCCATGCTTGTCCACCTCTGATCTTCCTGGGGGCTTGCATTCAAAAATGACAACATTTTGCGCTTTTTGACTGGTTTACCAATATCGGACATTTACCAAAAATTACACACCTGTGCGCAAGGAGTATGGACAATAATTGATGAAGTGTCAGATTTTTAACATGCAGACATTTGGAGTAAGACCCTATTTTCCGCTAGCAACCCCCCAGCATACACCACAGGGTCCTAACACCTCTTAAAACGTGCACAGAAAAATCACAAGAATAATGATATTACTTATATAATTCTGACAAGTCCGTACTATGAATTATCCATCTTTTTTAAAATTATGCTCTGGCCCAGATGGGTGTGGTTTAGGTTCCAAAGCACATGGGGGAAGCTTCTGTCTGCCCCCGCCTCCAGCTCGGGTGGCTCCCAGAGGAACTTCTCCTCCCACTTCTCCCAAGAGGAAGCCACTTTTTGGCCCCCCCAATATAACATTTGCCTGAGTCCAGGACAAGGCTTTGTTCAACCTCCTGCAGGTGCCCCTCCCCTAATCTAATCAGAGAGGTGTCAACTGGTGGGGAAGCAGGATGCAGCTAGGCCTGGGAAGAGTGGCTGAGCAGGTTTCTCCTGTCGGGGGTAGTTGTCAGGCAGAATTCAGCTAAATGTCACTTTAGTTCCCAGTTTAAATCAAACTTACAATTTTTACATATACATTAAATAATTACTTCCTTCAAGTCATTTCAGAATATAGTTCTACATTGTGTCCAACTCTTAGCAAGTCTTTCCTTGGCCTGGTTTGGGTTCCTCTGTTCAGATTTACACAAAAGTCTGGTGGTTTTAAAATGTCGGCTTTCTGATAGTGGTGAGTACCGGTATTGCATCCATTTTTGGGATCTGTCTTGAATTACTGCATTTCAATAGAGTGGTCTTTTGCTTGATAGTATAGGCCCCTTGCTTAACATTGTTTTGATGGCATCCTTACAGTAGAGTGGTGATGTGGAACCCCCCACAAGAAGGTTGTATCTTTGGAGTGGTCTTGTGCCAACTGCGCAGTTCTCCTGGATTCTGGCGTGAATGTGGGCGGCGATAGCTCATCCCCACATCTACCCAGTCTATTGATTCAGCATGGGTCAAAACCCTTCACAATGCGACTGCTTTGTCATGCGCCTAGAAGAGTTAATTAATAAATTGAGCTCTTCTCGAGCTGAAGGACCCGACGGCCTTAATATTTTCATGCTTAAATCTAATCCCTCCATGTGGTCACACATTTTGTATAAATTATTCCAACACATATTGGCGACTAAAAAACTACCGACTTCGTGGACCTCTTCCATCACCGTCCCCATCTTCAAAAAAGGGTACAGGTTATGTCCACAGAATTATTGCCCCATAGTGATCCTTGATGCCCCGGGAAAACTCTTTGCAATTTTGATTCTACGTCACTTTTAACGGCCGGACACTTTCAAAAAATCATTGTGACCCAAACCAGTCAGGGCTCGTTGCCGGTATGGGCACTGCCATTAACCTAATGTACTTAAATGCACTGAAAGCCCAATACTGTGCTTTGAAACAACCAATCTATTTTGCATTTGTTGATCTTAACTGTGCTTTTGACTCTGTGTCACGTAGTTTATTCAATAAATTGCAAAGAGACAACTGTCCCAACACCTTGTTTGACATAATCCATGCTTTACATTTTAACACGTCAATTCAAATTTGGCTAAACCTAGCAGGCATCTTGTCTGCCCTAATCCCAATTTATCAGGGCCTCAAACAAGGTTGTCTGCTTGCCTCATCCATTTTCAATTACTTTCTGCATGACTCGAAAGAGATCTTTTGTACTGTTTATTCAGACTCACCAAAACTTAACAATCAGCAGATCAAAGCACTGTTTTATGCAGACGACCTTGTTTTGATATCCAAAACTCCAATCGGTCTTCAGAAATTGCTATCTGCATTTGATGTTTACATTAAAACAAATGAACTTAAGGTAAATACAAACAAAACTCAAATAGTGGTTTATGCGCCGGTTGTATCCCAGAACTCTCAATACATTTGGTTGATTAATAATGTTAAACTAACTACAGTCAACTGTTATAAATATTTAGGCATGGTTTTTTTAGGGCAATGCCGCAGCCAAAGGTCAGATGGAGAGTGTTGATAGCAAATTGGCCACTGCTATCTCCCAGACCAAATGATTATGAGACGTTATGGTAAATTTTCAATCGTTCCAGCTCTACTCTTTTGGAACCAAAAAACTACACCTTGTCTATTATATGGACTGGAGACTAGTGCTCTACTTCCGCAGTCCTACTTTGACAAACTCAAAGCCACATTTTGGAAACAAATATTGAGTCTTTCACAATGTATTCCCATCTCTTGGCTGCGGTATGAATTGGGACTAACTTCGTTATACACCCTTTATCAATGGCAAACATGCAGTTTATTCAGAAAATGTCTTATTTCAACTTCTCATAATGATAATGTAATGATGAAAGTTCTGGCCTCATACCTGTTTTCATCAACACATCAATTTGTTCAGAAGTGGATTTTGGGAATTATTCATGCACTTGTATGTGCTGACATATCCATTGATTTGTTGATATCAAATCCAACCAAAGCCAAAACTGCTATATGAATTTGACTGGATTAAAAACTCTGAAGAATGTCTTTCGTATCAGCAATCTGCTCGTCTGAGATTTGCCCCTAAACAAATGCATGCTATGGCTAGCTATCTACGTAAAGCACTTTCTCCAAAGCATCACTCTGCCATGCTACGTTTTCGGGTCAATCTGTGGCCAACCCGTGATCTTTGGGCCATTCATAAAATAATATCTCAACAAGAGAACTTCTGTAGGTTCTGCTTAGATCAAACATGCCATGAGACCATGGAACATCTAACATCACTCTGTCCAGAACTTGTATTATGAAGAACCCACTTTTCAAAACATTATCATACATTGGGTCTGCTCAAAGATGATGATCGTTGGACTGTGTTGCTATCATCATCTTCCATGTCTAGCCAGATTGCACTTATTGATTTTTTTAAATGCTTTAGAATTGGGAAAGAAACAAAAGACTGTAAGGGTTTTTTCAAGAATGTAATCAATTGACATGTAATTTAACTGAATTTCCTTTCCCTCTGTAAGTTCCTATTCTGTTTTAACAAATATTTACATATGTTTTGTTTTGTTTTAAATTCATTTTATTTTTATAAATATTGAAAAGTTGATTTAATTCAGCTGCATCAATAAAAAAAAAACAAAGAGGGAAGGAACTGGAGAAAACAGGGGTAGATTTGATGAAAGAAGAGGCACCCCGACAAAGTAAGAATCTCACGAGGGGGGAATGTCCCAGTCAAACTAGGCAGAAGGTCACTGCTGCACGATATGTGTAGCACAAGGTTGGCAGTGAGCAGGGCCTTTGGGGGCTTGCGAGTTGACGTAGTCAGAAATTATTCCTAGGGATATGGGGAGGGAGGCCAATTCTGGTTGCGGTCCGTAGGACTGCCCTGGTAGTACGAGAAGGAGGGGTTCACATGTCGGGCAAGGGTTGGTATCTTTTTTTGCTGAACTTGGAGGACACCCTGGAAGGGCGTGGGTGTGAATAGTGGGTCAGTTTTCTATAGGAGTGGGGGCAGCAAAGGGGGGAAACCCCTTCTTGTTGTGGTGGTAAATCAGGCAATCAAGCAGTGCCTAAACTAACCTCCTCCCATCAAGACCAATACGGCGGAGGCACCTCATGGTATAAAGAGGAAGGACAGCCCCCGTGGTCGTCAGCTTCCAACTTGGGCTGGTGGAAAAGAAAACCATTACGGCACTCCCTGCAGCCCAACAGCAGCGCCGGCCAATGTGTTTTGGCCAGACCGGGAGGCTCTGGGAGTTTGGGGTGTGGTGGCCTAAGGATAAGTAAAAGAGAGCTGACTGTGAATAAATAAAGAAATAGATAAAGTGGAAAAGGGGGGTGTCAAGGAATGTGTAAACGGAAAGGTGCTGCCGATCATCTGGGATTGTAGCAATGTATTGAAGATGTTATTGCTTTGGTTTGAAGTGATAGTGTGAAATGTTTAAAATAAACCACGGCTTTGTTATGCCACAAATGAGAAAAAGCTAGTTTGGCCTCAGTTAATTATCCGAGGTGGGCTACAACGGGATGTTATGTAACTTGCCAGGTGGGGGTGAATAGTACCCGACTGCCCATGTTATGAGCTTTCCTCCACATCCATGCTGTTTGAAGATAACCAGGTGTTAAAGTTAATTGAGAGTGGGGAGGAAGAGGGCAATTTAAACGTTTTGCAGGGAAGCGTGGCGAGTTGCTCGTTCACAGTTATGTTTCACATATTGGAGAATTTTCTATCTGTGTTGGAAAATGCAATACTCTAGAGTGGAAATTAGATTTGCAATCCCTACTTTTCAAGAGGCTGACTAATGAAGTCACGATACATGATACCCTAAGTAGGATTACGACAGAAATGGATTGAGTTAAGCGTGTGTTAGAGGGGCATTTGGTTGGTACTGAAATTAGTTGAGAACATGAACCAAATAAACATAGGCATGGGAAGGTTGGTAAGAAGCATGGGAGAAGACACAAGAAGGTGATTAGCCAAGCGCGTATGTATGGGAAAAAAGAAAAGGTAGAGCATTGCTCAAATCCCTTGCCTCTGAAGGTAAGGTAGTGCGATTAATTGAAAATTACCTGGGTGGTTTCGATGAGGGAAGAGGTGCAGCCTGATGCCTCTAATGAGAAGTTTAATAAGAAAAAAATAAAGGTAAAAACAGTAAGGTTGGTAGTGTAGTGAATGATTCACTCAGCATTGAAGATTGTGCAATCAAAGATCGACCTCAAACTAAGGCAAGGGATAGCGGAGATATGCTGACCTTTTTGACGCAGCAAAATAGTGGCATGCAGATGAAACGTTTAGAAATTGAGCGGGAAAACAAGCTATATGTAGAAAAATTAAACTGAAGGAGAGTGTAGACCCTATGTTGTACTGGAGAAAAGAAATCAGATAATGATAGGGTCTTATGTCAATCTCATCCCTGTCATGTGTCTAATGTGGTATTAGGTGCCAGGAGTGATGAGAGGGAATCCTGCGCGAATGCACATAGGGTAGGACATGTAGTCGTTGCTAATGATACACATTCTACGACACGGGTCTCTGAGGATTTTGGTGACAAAGGAATGCACTCCCTAAATAGCGGCAGGACACTGCATATTCATCTGATTGATTGCTGCACACAAACTTCAAAAGTGGTTTTTGTGTCAGGAGCTTTGGATTCTAATCGTTTTTTGCCTACATTGAAAAGTTAAGCACTTCAGATCTGTAGTTAGCGTTATTCTAGTGATGCGTATTGCATAAATAGGGCTGGCCTTATTGAGCTGTTGCACTCTATTATCCATTTGCGATATACAGGTAGTGAGGATATACAGGTTGTGTTAAATATGCTACCTTGGTTGTGTTTTTCAAGTCTGTGGAAGCCATTAACTATATTATGCAATTTGACTCTGCTCGGGGGAGAATTGGCTACAATTGCCTGAATGTCGATGTTGATTTGGCTCCACGTGATACAGAAAGTTTTGCTACGGATCTTCGATTCACACATGGGATAAAGATTCTCATGTGGAATCTGATAAGAACAAAACAGTAACAGGGTTCTGAAGTGCCTACGTGGGTCCGCCCACGCTTTCGATAATTTGAAGAAGAAGAAGGTCCGATGGCTCTTGTAACTGCAGGCATTTCATGTGTGACGAATGTTGTATTTAACATCGGAAATTGGGAGGTCATAATGAGCCCGGCAGTGGGTGACTGAATGCATGTACGGTCCTCTCACCATCTTGAAATCGAGAGATGGAAGTAGGATGGTCACTGGGAATGGGGTAATCTTTAAACAAGTGTGTACGACAAGGGACTGCTGGGACTGGTTGTCTGGTGTTTTTCAAGGAATCTCTATGCCTCAACACCTAGGCCATCACAACGCCCTTCGCGCCACCTAACTCGCTAGACACCGCCTACCCCTATGCTCCCCACCACCCAGTACAGCTGTACCCCTCCTCTGTGCCGCTCTGCATCCCACCTCCCGCTGTATATCTATTCTGTCGTTACCTCTGAAAAGCGCTCCGCTATGCATATGTACCATTGTATACCTCTGTAAAGTGCTCCGTTATGTTTCTGTGTTGTTGGATACATCTGTAACGTGACCTGTTGCTTCTCAGAGCCAGGTCCGTGCTCAATAAATACCATCATAATAATAATTTATCAAAGTGATGGCAATGGGCAGTTTTTTTTTTTTAAACCTTGCCTCAACCTCTCCTTTGAGTTCTTGTTAATTGAGTTACAAGATTTCACCTCATTTATGGAGCTTTCATATCAATTAAGACAGCATTTCATGTCAACCAAGCAAAACAAGTTACACCCCACATTCTCACACTCCAAAATAAAAGATAATAGGCGACAAATGATCACCCGTCCCTAATGGCATGTCCTTACTATTATCTTGGAATACTAGCGGTTGCTCCCATCTCTCTGAACAAGGAGGACTTTTTGATTTGATCAACCTATTTATGGTCAAGGCACTACAAGAAACTTGGCACACAGTTCCGCTGGTTATAGATGCCAGGAACACTATTAACAACCTTGCAGTGCATAGAGTGAGGGAGGGAGGAATGGTAATTAGCATGTCTAGCCTAGTGAGTATTGAGGAAACAGACTGCCACAGCAATAGTATCACAGCGGGTAAACTGACGTTTAGGGATAGAGGGTTTAATGATGGTGCAGGCACTACACTGATCCTCATAAATGTCCATGAGCCAGCCTCCTAATGGTGCTGAGCATATGGATATTGTGAATCAACTTGAAGCTCTGTATACTGAACATGGGGGGACCATTCCTGCTCTTTTTTGATGATCCAAATACAAGGATCCCTAAAGATAGTCAAGAAGATGAGGCTTTTATGGCACCGACTATAAATTACAATTTGAATATTGTGCAAAAGGGGTCCGAGATGGCCGACTTTGCTGTATTCTTTTGGATATAATATGATTAACGGTAGTCACCCCCTGGACGACTGTCCTCAATACACAATGGTTACTATGATCAGTACCAGTATAATTGACTATGGCTTTGTGTCGGCTGCCTTTGGCTCTCCGATATGAGCATTTAGCAGAGTCACACGTGTGATCATTATCCTTTGATTGCAAGCTTAGACCACTATAGATCTGTGAATAGTCAAGAGGAGTCTGGCACTTTGAATACCAAGTTAAATCATATTACGTGCAGCGCCATTAATATTGAGAAAGTAAATCAACTGGTCTCTGTAAGCCTATTATCTTTTATTTTGGAGTGTGAGAAAATGGGGTGTAACTTTTTTGCTTGGTTGACATTAAATACTGATATGAAAGCTACATAAATGTAGTGACATCTTGTATCTCGATTCACAAGAGTTGAAAGGCGAGGTTGATGGAGGGTTTAAAAAAAGCTGCCTGTTGCCATCACTTTGATACATTATTATTATTATTATTATTATTATTATTATTATTATTATTATTATTATTATTATTATTATTATTATGATGATTATGATGCTGATGATTATTATTATTATTATTATTGTATTTATTGAACACAGAACTGACTTCGAGAAGCAACAGAGTGCTTTACAGAGGTATAAAACAATACAGATACATAACAGAGCACTTTACAGAGGTATATGACAGTACAGATGTGTAGCTTAGTGCTTTTCAGAGGTAAGAACAGAACAGATATACAGGGGGAGGTGGTAGTCACAGCGGCACAGTGGAGGGGTACAGCTGTACTGGGTGATGGAGAGGAGACGGGCGGGCAGTGTCCAGCGAGTTAGGAGGCGCAAAGAGCATTCTGCTGGCCTAGGTGTTGAGGCAGAGAGATTACTTGAAGAGGTGGGTCCTGAGTTCTTTCCTGAATTGTAGGAGCGTGGGGCGAGTCTGATAGTGATGGGGAGGATGCTCTATAGTCTTGGGGCGTAGCCAGATAAGGCTTGTTTTCTGGTCCTTTCCTTTTTTGCAGCAGCAGATTTCAAGTCTGCACGTGTCCTGTCTTACAGCGGTGTGCTGTACACCAGAGATGCAGAGTTTCTCTGCAAGGTAGCTGGGTGACTTGTGGGCGACTGCCTTATAGATGGTGCAGCACATTTTGAAGGTGATAAAGCTCTCAGTGATAGGAAAAAAGATATTACGCACAGAATTACGTGCAGCTCCTTTCGATTCACTCTCTCACACAAAGCATGTCAAAGCTGTGAAGACAATCCATGCTAATTATCGGAAGTGGTTGAAAAGTCAGAAGCAGCATTTTTAGCATTAGAAATGGGAGTCATTGGTGGATAGTTCTCAAAGCAATGATGTTAAGACCTTTTGGAATATTGCTAACAATGCTAATAATAGTCTGAGAACAATCTATGGGGTCTCCCAAAATGACTGGGTAGACTATAGTAACTCTACACTGAGTAAACTCTATTAGTCCCACACTGACATTCGTGCCAGTGATGATCGATGGCTGTACACTTTGGGACATTTGGATTTAGCTAAAATCATAGGTTCAATTAAATCTACCAGAGCTCCAGGCCCTGATGGACTCTGCAACTTGCTAATAACGGCAAATTCCATTACATGGGCTAAGGCTTTGCCCTGGCTCTCCCATTGGATCAGTCATCCAATAGTTTACCTACCACTTTGAAAGAGTGTGCTTACTCTATCAGAATTGTCCCTGGGCCTAGTATGATAGCAATAAATGCCTCCTCCCCCTCCCTTTACTTGTTCCCACTCCCTCCAGCACTATCTGAAATGTCATCAGGGTTAGTGCGATAATCGCTTGTTTTCTTCCTCTCCCTCCTTTCTCCTCCCTCCTCCCTCACCTCTTGTTAATCTCCGTCTCTACCAGAAATGTCATCAGGCATAGTACGGTAGTCACCTGTCTGTTTCCCATTTCCTTCCTATCTGTGTTTTAGCTCTTACGCTATCTGAAATGTCGCCTGGCTGAGTACGATAGTTAATTTCACATTCTAGTTGTTCATGACCTGTAAGAATGTCGTTGTATTTTCCCTTGTTCCCTCCTTTGGTGAACTGCTTTGAAACATATTGTGTATAGGCTCTATATAAATAAACTATCATATCATACCATCATACCAGTATATAAGAAGGGGTGTCAAGCTAACCCAGGTAATTGCCACCTGGTGGTATTGGCTCGACTCGACTGCTAAGATCTTTGCGTGGGTATTACTGCAGGAAATGAACACCTGGATAAGTAATCATAATATTATTCCATTCAATCAAACTTGGTTTAGGAAAGTTGCTAACATGACTGATAATGTGTTAGATCTAATAACCACCATTCAGCAAGTCGGGTTGATACGCAGGCAAACTGTCTATTTGGCATACATAGGCTATAGTGCTACATTCAACACTGTGGTGAGTAATAGACTTTGGGCCAGTCATAGGCACTGGATCATTCCATCTGACCTCCTTAATAGGATTTTTCGCCCCTACACAGTAATACTAGAGTGAAAACACTGATTGACAATCACACTACAGCAATAGGTTGGAAAAACACCAATACCAGCCTTAAACACGATTGTATCCTTGCTCCCACCTTATTCGATCTTTATTTGGCTGATTTGGGAGCAGGATTGTAAAAGTCAGCTACGCTACCACCTAAATTGGGAAGTGTTGGGCTCCAGTGTCTTACACATGCTGATGATGTTGCCATACTGGACTGTACACTTAAGGGACTGCAGACTTTGTTGGATACACTTTCTGAATATGTAGATATCAATTCCTTCAAGATCAACATTGGGAAAAACAAAATGATGGTGTTTAGACATCATTGTTCCAATTTTCGTGTTTATCTGGAAACTTAATCAAGTGTCTGCGGAAGAGGTGATTACGTATCGGTATTTGGGGATTACAGTGGATTATTCCGTTAATTTGAAGGCACACTTGGAACAGGTTCTTATTAAACCATCTCAAGTGTCAGGCGCCATAAGATCTCGGAATCAATGCTGTGGGGGCTATTCTGTTGGGTTGAGTCTTAGACTATATTTAACTAAGATCCTTCCAGTGTTATTGCATGGATCGGAAACGTGGGCGATTGATAAAATCTGTGAAATGGAAAGGCTGGAGCATAACATTCTGAGGGGATTGTTACGGCTCCTGAGTCAAACTCTGGCTCAATTCATTTATCTGGAATTGAATATCAGATGTATTCGAGTTAAGAATTTATTATGTTGCTGAACCTTACTTGGAAATTAATCAACGCCTCACGTGATTGCTTATAAGGGCACCTTTGGAAGGTTATAGAGACTCGTAAATTGCTCATGAAAAATAGTATCTTGTTAAATATCTACAGAAAATTTGAATATTGCGCTACTTGGTTGCCAGAGGATGTCTTAGGTGAACCGTATAAATTCTACATAAATAGAGTTTGTGAAATCTTCTTCACTCACAGTTGGGAGCAAACATATGTTTCCCTGGCTACCAAATGTCTTTCCAAGCTGTTCGTTCACTATATAGCTGGCTGTGTTTCAACACCTAATTACATTAAGCCTACTTCGGTAATTATTCAGTGTGGAAATATTTGAAAATAAAATGTAGCATTGTTCCTGTCACATTTGATTTGTTGCATTATTTCAGAACAAATTTTATGAGCCTCTATACTGGCTGCATTTTTTTATTCTGTGTATGTGCTTTGTCTGAATTACGCTACTTTGATTTACCAGACTTAACTGGTTTTGCTTACTCACAACTTTGAAGCCATTACTTTTACATCAGCTTGCAGTGATTGAACTACATTTCCCTCCAGCTCCGGCGCTACTTAATGTTCCTCAGGCATGTCAGTGTTAGCCAGTCTGTGCCGGTCCGTGCTCTCTGTGTGTCTGTGGGTCCCTCTATACCCAGAGTTCCTCAAAGTAAGTGCAAAGTGCTCCTGTTGTGTGTTCCCACCTGTGGCTTCTAATATGCACCCACTGGACGACATACAAATAGTTAGAAAAAATATGACTAAAAATCCATTAACAATTAGCCTTCCGCCTAAACGCTGTTGCTATATGGCACTTGACAGTTTACAATGTACTTTGCCCAACACACCTATTGGCTCTGCTGGGATTACATCGCAAGCAGCCAAGATGGATTGCAATGTAACCACTTCAACAGAGGCACAGAGGAAGTTAGGTGACACTCGTTGATCTGCCTTGCACAGTCCTACTAGACACGCATTCCCTCTTGTGGCAGGCGCTAATGGTAAGATAGGGTCAGCTGAGTTCTCTATTCCCTCGTCTTATTTCCACTGAATAGTCGTTATTTTGTTACAGCTAATACTAAGGTCTCCTTGCTGCTCCTTGATCGGACTAACTGCGATAACTTAAAACTTGCCCTACTGAACGAGTGCTCGTTAGTTAAACACTCCACTGAGGTGGCTGATTTTATTGTTACACATTGGTTTGATATATTTTGCCTTACTGAAACATGAATATCAGATAACACTAACCATGCAGCCTTGTTGGCCACTCCTATTGGCTATAAAATCATCAGAGCAGATTGTGCTGCGCTCAATTCCGCTAAATTAGATAAATGTGAACATTCTCTGATCAAGCTGAGTATTGATTACAACACCACTATATGTCTTCTGGTCCTAATCACCCCCCTGCAAGAACACCCTTCTTCGAAGAGCAATTCTTGAATTTCATAGGGGTTTTTCTCAGGTCAACCACTCATACAATCATATTTGGTGATTCCAATCTCTGGGCGTACAATGACACTCACCAAGATGCTGTGGCACTTCTTTTTTTCGCTCAAATCAATGGGGTGCACTCAACTTGTTGATTGCCCCACCCATAGAGAGGAAAATGTCCTTGACTGGGTTCTTGCCCATAGTCTTACTACCACGCCTCTTGCTATCATTCCTAGGCCATGGACTGATCCCTTCTTGATCTCGTTCACTCTCCTCCTCTCAGCTATGTGTGTCAATGTTAATACCTATCCTAGACTGGAATCCATGGTAGGAAACCTCAGAAAGGCTTCTCCCGAGGCTTTAGCTGACCTTCCTTGGCCTTTGATCTCCAACAGGGTGCCATCTGAAGACACAAATGTCCATGTCAACCAATTTCTTGATATTACCTCATCCATTATTAATATCTTGGCTCCCGTTTGTATCAAGACTGTTAAGAGTGAAACTCTATGTAATACATGGTTTTCTCCTGATGTTATCAAGCACATGAAAATTAAAAAGGTTATGTGAAAGACTTTGGAGGAAAGACCCCAGTCAGGAAACTTTGTCCACATGTCGGTTAACTGCTGCTGGCTATAGAAACACCATTCTCTCTGTTAAAAGGAGTAACTATGATAGTAGAATAGTGGGTGCTGAATCTAACCAAAAAGAACTGTTTACTATTCTCATGGAGCTCGAGGGTAGAACAGGTGCAGTCACCAACAGGCATAGGACTGACTCCTGGTGTTTAGACATCCAGAAGGAATTCTCCAGGAAAATCAAGCTACATCTGGCTGCTATTAAAACCTGCCAAAGGGGTTTATTTGACCCTTTAAGTGCCTCCTTGCACGAAGATTGCGTTCCATCCATATCTTCCGGTGCAACATCTGAATTCCGCTTGAAACAAGTTAAGGAAGACAATATTATTAGCATTGTTCAGGCACTGAAACCCTCTGTGTGTGCTTGTGACACTTGCCCGCTAGTATTATCAAGGGCTCAATAGTTTGCCTTGAGCCCCTTCTCATGAACATTGTTAATACCTCATTAACCTCTGCGGTGGTACCATCCTGCCTGAAGAATGTAGAGATCCCATACTTAAGAAGGAGACTCTTTGACCCGTGGGTGACAGGTCATTTTGAACCTAACACTAATGTCCCTTTTCTTTTAAAAATTCTTGACAGGACCGCCTACTTTCAACTCCAGGAACACATCAATAACAATGGTTTAATTTGCACTCGTCAATCAAGGGTTTCATGACCTGCACGGCACAGAAATTACCATGCTGTACCTAAGGGCTAACCTGGTTGAGATCGTTGACGGTGGCGGCTTTCTTTGCTCATGTTCCTTGACCTATTAGCAGTGTTTTACCATGTTGATTATTCATTGCTGCTTGAGAGGTTAAAAGAGATTATGGACTGCTCTGGGTCCTTTGTTTTTTGGATGGCCTCTCATTTTGGACCTCGGTTCACGAGGGTAGCTATTGCCAATTGTAAGGTACCACCTGAGCTATTGACTTGTGGTGTTCCTCAGGGTGCTTGTCTTTGTAACACCCTTTTTGACATATTCACCAGTGCCCTCATTCATCTGTGGTTGATGTTGGAGTTACATATTCTAGTTATGCTGTGTCAGGGTTATTGACCCACTTTTGAGTCATTAAGCTGCAACATTTGGTGCTGTGGGCTTAGAAAATCCAAGATGGCCAAAAAGCCCACATGTGTGCCAGAATCCAGGAGAACCGCGCAGTTTGTGCGCACACCAAAATGGTCGCCTAACCTTCCACCCATCAGTGCTAGCGTGATGGGCCAGGGGTGCCATGAGTGGAATGTGTGCCAAAGGAAAAACAGCAGTGCCTGTTAGCTTAAAAAGCCCTTTGAAATCACCTTGGTTTCTCTGAATGCAAGCTAAAAATGCCTATGTCAAACATTGCAGGATATTCAAAAATCTCACTGAACACCAGCAGACATTTGGCAGATGAAGTTTTGTGTGCATACAAAATTTGGAAATAAAAAGAGCCCAAAACAATGTTCATAACAAAACTGGCTTAGCTGTGGAGGTCAGCAGCTTAAGTTAAACTGAACTGAAAACCACTAAAATTGAAATGTTTAAATTAAATGAGGGACCTACTTTTGAGTGTCACATAGTTTGTAACTGTTGAAATGTCATAGTTTTGAACTTAGAATCAGCACTCTAGCTTCATGTGTAAAAATTGTCAGTTTGATTTGAATGTAGAAAACTGGGAACAAAAAGTGACATTTAGCTGAAACCTGGCTTAATGAAACTGAATTCTGCCTGACAACTACCCCCGACAGGAGTTGAAACTGGATCAACAGCTGTGTTCCCAGGCCTGGCTGCATTCTGATGCCCCCACAAAAAGGAGGCGACACCTCTCTGATTGGATTACCTGGGGACTGCAGGAAACTGAACAATGGACTCAGGCCAATGTTATAATGGGGGGCCGTAAAGTGGCTTCCTCTTGGGAGAAGTGGGAGGAGAAGTGCCTGTGAGAGCCAGCTGAGCTTGGGGGAAGTGGATAAACCAGTTATTCCACCATGTGATGTGGGAAGCCACACCCCTGTTTGACCAGGGCATAATTTTAAAAAGATAGATAACTCATAGTGCGGACTTGTCAGAATTATATAAGTAATATCATTATTTTTGTGATTTTTCTGTGCACGTTTTAAGAGGTGTTAGGACCCTGTGGTGTATTCTGGGGGGTTGCTAGCGGAAAATAGGGTTTTACTCCAAATGTCTGCATGTTAAAAATCTGACACTTCATCAATTAATGTCCATACTCCTTGCGCACATGTGTGTAATTTTGGGTAAATGTCCGATATTGCAAAAACAGTCAAAAAGCCCAAAATGTTGTCATTTTTGAATGCAAGCCCCCAGGAAGATCAGAGGCGGACAAGCATGGACCATAAGGAATATATAATGTGTACATGTAATTTCAACAAATTGTGTACCTGGGAAATATGTATTTGAATCAAATATAGATTTGTGGGCAAATTGACCAAGGGAGGATCCTCTGACCCATAAACAGACCTCATCATGATGACAAGCCATTTCCTTCCCCCAATCATGGGAGAGGGGAGAATTGGGCCAATGACAAGTAGAGAGGGGCAGGCTCAGTTATGCCACGCACACACCCACTTCCAAAACACATAAAAAGAGACTGCTGGGACAGGTAGAGACATTCAATTCCATTTGCTGCGGAGCATGCTGACCGACGACTTCACATCCAGAGATCCAACACTTAGACTTCCAAGCTAAACATAGACTACAGAACTTTGAACCTAGAAGGCCCACTGCAAGCAAAAGTATTCTCAGCAGGCCTTCAGAATCCAGCAAACCTAACCAAACTATTCAACAGCCGGGCGAGCTGTTTGAATTCTTTGCCAAGAACCGGTAGATGATTGACCCGCCGCATCCAGAGAGGCTAGACCAGCAGAGCAGAGCTGACCCAGACGCTGTGAGCAAAACCGCCCAGTACAGTCCAGTTGACCAGATCCGTGACGAGGCCCATTCATTTCAAAATTAGGAGTGAGTATCCGCCAGAACTGTGCAGAACCCAATCTCTTAGTTAAAATAATCTAAACCAAACTATTTTAACCTAATTAGAACAGCCTCCTAGAAATCGTGTCATCTGTCATTTTTAAAGCTGCACAACTGTCACCTGTCAATTCTGCAGCTGCAAGCTGTCACCTGTCATTTTGACTTTTACTTTAAATCCGAAAATCTACCTTTATTAAATTGTCCGCATCTCCGGAACCGTTTGTGCTAGGAACGTGATTTAACTTTCATCTGAAAGCCTAGAATCTAGGCTTCACAACTAGAACCGACTTCCTACTCCCTATACTTATTCGCAATCGCGATTTACGCACTCGCGAAATTTACCGCGATTTGCGATTTTGGCTCAATTTCTCCACTTGTCAAAATAGCTGCTCCATTCTTTCCTTTTTTAGCACCTTTTCACTTCCTTGCAAACCACATTAAAGTAATTCGCCTGTGTTTAAAACTCATCCCTGTTTTCTCTAATCTTGCTGGGGGAACTGGAACTGTGTATTGCATTATAAAGTGTGATTTGTTGGGATTCTTGAAGACTGTGTGCTCTCCTTCCATTTCTTGTATTGCATAGGGGGGGAGTGAATTGTCAAAAGAAAAAGTGATCATATTACCTTTTGCTAAAATCATAACAAGTTATTTCTGTACTGCATTTTATTCCACCTTGCATTTCATTGAAACCATCAAGCATTTTCAGCTAACTCATCCTCTACACTACTCCTAAGTAACCAAATCAGTGTACCCCTGTAACATTATCCATTGTTGATCACGGTCATATTCTGAAGTGTGAGATCAGTTATCAATTTATTTATAAAGTGTGATAGATATATATTGTTGAATTGCCCAAATAAACCTTTTAAATTTGCAAAACAAACCTACTTCTTGGCTCAGTGGGGTCAGGGGGATTCTAAGAGGGGGGTGTTATACATGGGTTGTCATCCAGAGTACTGAACTGGACATAAAAATACAACAATAAGGGTTTTCCTCAGCATCCCAGACTAGGCATTGACTAAGCTGTAGTGTTGATTGAATATCGCTTACAAAAGTGGGGGCTCGGAGCCTGGATATTCTGGGTTAGAGTTACCACTTGTGCAGATTAATACAGTGTGCCAACTGACCAGATACACATATCCGGTTAGATCACCACGCTGTTTTACACTGGAAAGCATCCCTCAAAGGAACGGTCTAAGGAAACGGTCTGTTTTGCAAAATAAAATACAAACTTCTGTAAGTCAGGAAGGAACTCAAATTCCAGAATGACGACCTTGGTAGATATGAAAATAGCCAGAGAGCACTTCTTACATAAGCTATTTGTGAGAGGTGAGTGGACTCATCAGGACCAGACGGTCTGGTTGCAGGCAATCGCGCAACAGGTCACTGAAAGAGGGTCAGATACATGGAGAGGTCAGGGTCCATTACATGTGGCCCTGAGTGAATTATACATGGCTCCTAAAGTTAAAGATGAACACGACAAGATGGTTAGGATAGCGGCATATTTGTATCTATATATGGGAGCCATGCAGGACAAATGTGCTGAAGGCCAAGATCTGGCAAATAGGCAACAGATGGCGTTAGAAAAGGCCCAATCTGACCTGGTCTCTTCTGAGCAGAGGCTGCAGAGGAGCCAGGAGTCAGAAAATGATAGTAGGCAGTATATCATTAAAATAAAAGAGGACATGGATATACTGCAACAGGAAAAGACAGACCAGGATACCAGAATTCTGGCTTTGCAGAAGGAGCACCAAGATAGTTTGGACTCCTTACTGCAGAGACAGAAAAAGCTGGAGCAACATATCAATTTCAACAGGGCATGCACAGAGCAGGTAGCCACCCTGCAAATCCAACTAGACAGAGAGAAAGAGGAAAGCAATAAATTGATTTTGAAAGACCTGGATACCCAGGCAGAGTTTGATGAATAACGCCAGAAAGCTGGTGCCTTTCAAAGGCAGAGGGACGACCTGGCGTCAAAAATGCAGGCTCTTGGTCAGGAAAGGGATACCTTAGGCCAGGAAGTCAGCCATTTAAAAAGAAAAATTGAAGAAAATCACGTGGCCCTTCAGGGGTTGGGTGACCTCCAAAAAGAGCATCAGGGCTTGCTAGATCACACCAGGAGGGTGGAGGAGGTTCTGGCAAGAAAGGAGCAGGCCAGTAGGGATGGGACTGAGGAGGTAACCCTCCTGCAGCAGAGACTGGCCCAGTACTCCAGGACCAACCAGGCACAGAGAGAAAATGAGGCTCTCTATCAGCACAATGATAGGCTCCAGCAACAGGTAGCCATGCAGGAGAGACTGATAGAGTCTAGTAAGGCCTTAACTGAGGAACTGAAAGCGCAGGCTCTTGCATTGCAACAGGAAGCAGGGTCGGATAGAGATGAGGTTCGCTGGGAAAGAGAAACTCCTGAGCATAACCTCAGGAGCCCTAGTACCAGAGGCCTTCATCTCTCCCAGACCCTGGACTCTGCCACCCCCATGTACATTCGGGCACATGAGCCCAGGGCCACGGGGATGGCAGATTACTATCTAGCTAGAAGTATGGGGCTCATAGGCCAGTACCTCCCAGGAATGGATGGGCGGGCATCCGGGTATGGGCACCCAATCACAGTGCAATTTAGTGGGGAACTCCAGGAGAGTAGGCCCACTAAGGGCATCCTGAAAACCTCTGCCCAGTTAGGTCAGTGGGGGGGATGCCCAGCAAATCCTGGTAGCAAGGAGGGATCTGAAGACTCCTCTGAGCATCACAGGACACAGGAGACCAGGTCCCCACATTCTGCCAGCCATTCCCAGGCTCGCAGAATCCGGGAAAACCTGGAAGATCAGACGGGCACCTCTGGGAGCAGCGCTTCTGAGTCGGAGGATGAATGGACCAGGGTTACCCGAACCAAAAAGGCCAATAAGGCAAAAATGGCCTTGCTTAAGGACCCATTGAAACAAATAAAGGCAATAAGCAGTGTCATCACGCCTTATCATAAGAACGCCAAGTATTCTGTTTGGGAACACTTGGAGCTCTATGAGCAAATGATGGAGACTTTCCATTTGAAGGACAGCCAAAGCTGTATTCAATATGTAAAGCGGACCTTCTCACCAGAATACTCCAGTTTCTTTGCGGGGCTGGAGGATCAAAACCATTCAAGGTGGTCCACATAAAGGGCGGCCATCTTGAAACATTTTTCTGTGCACAGAAATCCTCAAGAGGCCCACAAGGCAGTCTACAATTTGCAATGTGGGGAGGATCAGGCCCCACAAGAATTTGTGCAAGAATTAAAGCGTTCTTTTTTTTTTTTTTTTTTTTTTTATTGTAATTTAATCTCTTCAGATTTTTTACAAATTGAAGAAAAAAGTTGAAGAAAAAGTCTGCTGATCTGTTAACGTAGTAACGAGGGGCACAAGGCCCACAAAAGAGGCAGGAGTGAAGCTTGAATTAGATCAGATCTTTGGCGACGAAGGCGACAAAAGAACAGCGGTCGTCTATGCATCTAAGGGACGCTTCAAGTTTATAATGTATTGCATAATGTTTACCGTGGCTAGGGCCCAGCCTGGCTTGTCGCCTGCAATCAGCTTGTTCCAACAGTTTTCCTCGTCCAGTGATGCAACGTCTGAGATGTTGTTCTTCAGGTAAGTACTGCGGATTTCTCGTGTCTTGGGGCAGTTCAGCAAAAGATGGCGAATCGTTTCTTTTTCTGTGGTGGATTTGCAATGACGACAACGATTAGTATTCGATAATCCTCTGATTGCCAGAATTTCGTTTTTTTGCGCAGACCACCAGAAGGGTGTGCACGGATAGCAAAGAATTCATCAACACATTTTTCCATGCTCTCCCCAAATACATAATGACCCAGCTCATGAGAGATTTTCACGAGAAAAGATCTTTAGACTGGGTCATTGAACAGGCTACCCGGATCTATGAGGTGCAGAAACAGGTGGAAAATAAGAATCAGCCCAAAAACCCCAAAACCAACAGCACTCCTGCTGCTGCCAAGGTGGCAGAGGTAAAGGTTGCCCCCGTTTTAGATTTGGAGATGGGGGGCCTAAAAACCTGCCTGTACCGAACAATTCACAGCCCAGAAGGCCCTCGGGCCAGTCACAGACAGGGAGTCAAGGAGGTAATCCCACAAATGGGGTCCCTCGCTCCCCTGACTATGTAAATCCCCGCTACAAGGGAAACAGACCAATCCTGGGTTATGTGTGGACTCCTCCAGCCCAAGGGGGGGGATCCAGCCAAGCACCTAACCCAGGGAACTTCCCTTCCAACTTCCCACAGGAGGGCAGAAATTCTCCAAATCCTGGGCAGAACTTTTTCCCCAGGTATCCGCCCAACTTCCAGCCCCAAAATCATCCATCCTTCTTTCCCCAATTCCCTGAGCCATGACAACCTAATCCGGGAGAGGGGCGGCCAAGGGTGGAGGGGTACCCGAATCTTCCCAACCCAGGGTATTACCAGAGAAGGGATAGCTACCCTTCCCGGGATCAGCCCAGGGGAGAAAATAGAGCCCCGTATCAGCCTGAGCGGGTTTCACAACTTGAGCGCCAGGTCCAAAATATGGCACGAGATCTGGGTCACATACTGAGGGCTCATCAGAACCCTCAGATGAGCATGCCACCGCAGAATGCCCCAAACTCTGGACCTGGTACTCCAGAACAATGACGGGGGCAGCACCCCGATAACCCACCGGTTCCCAGGGAGGAGGCACAAGGGGAAGGGGGGTGTAAAGCCTTGGAGGAAGCTTCCTTCCCAACTTGTAAACAGCCCCTGGAAAACCAGGAACCGGAAACAAAATCTCCTGCCCCTGAAAGCCTGCCACCCAAGGAGCAGAGGGGGGGTAGGAGAAACAAAGGACCTAAACAGACCCACTTTGTGGAGGAGGTACAGGTCTTCCAATTTGAGGGAGAGGGATCCTCAGAAGATCCTGGGAAAAGGATCTTCTCCTTCAGAGATGGGGGAACTCTTCCCAAGGAAAAATGGGTCCCAAGGGATGCCGATTCAGACTGGGGAGATGTGGAGACTGAGCTACCGCCGCCTACCATCTCATCCCAGAACCAACAATACCAAAATCCCATGGGTCAAACCCATCCTGATAAATGCCTCCAAAAAGGGGGGGCGGCCCAGAACCCGAAACCATTTCCAGTTGCCGACTTTTTCTTTCAGATTCCCCAGGCTCTCCACAGATTTCTGCCCAAATCTCTTCGCTATTAATGTCCAAAACCAGAAAGTTAGCCCACAAGTTGTCCAAAAATGTGCATTATCTGTGCCCCCTTGAGGGGAAGGAGGGAAGATATTATGCCCCGGTACAAGTACAGGGGCAGGGTACAATTTCGGCACTGGTGGACACTGGATCCCAAGCTACCCTTCTGTCCAAAAGGGCCTTTGATGAACTAAATGCAGGAAGGGGAGAGAATTACTGTATTCCTCTCACCTCTCTTCCTGGACAACTGCAGAACCTTGACGGGAAGGAAATTCCTGTCGAGGGGACTGCAGATTTGGACATCAAAATTGGGCGACACAAGGTGAAACATCCGGTCATAGTAGTGACTCCAGAGGGCACCCCTTGTTTACTAGGGAATGACCTCCTGAGAAGGTTGTCACCCCTAATAGATTGCGTAAACAAGGTCCTCTGGATCCAGACTAGTCGACCAATAAAATTAAAACAGAGTGTCAACCATGTTAGTTTAAATGCCACCTGCCACATGGTTGAACAAAAATCTGACCAAGTAGAATTTCACTTCCAGAACAACCAAATTCCAGACGTGACAGTAATAGCAGTAGGAGAACAGACTGGTGATGGGGGGTCCTCTCTATTTCTGAAAATCAACCTTCCTTCCAGTTTAAGGTGGTATTCCACACTGGAAGGAAACACCATGAAATTCTTTACTAATCCACAATCAGAAACTCCCACTCCTATAGTCCAGAAAGATGTGAAATCAGCTCAGAGCCTGGCTGATATTCAGCAAATTGGAGAGCAGTTGTTCATCCCTGTTCAGTTAAATGATGGGAAGGACTCTGTTCTCGCTCGGGTGTGTGTGAACGACGGTAAGAGCTTCATCAGCGAAGCCATGTTCCGCCAACTCCCAAAAGATCCAGCCATTCCCACATTCAAACTGATAGACAAATGGGAAATGGACCTGGAAGCACCCAATTCCAAACACCTCCTGCCAAGCAGGTGTATGCTCAAAATCTCCATCGGCAACAAGAGCATAGTCCATAATTGTTGGGTCGTGCGAGACGTCACTGCCGCCTTTTACTTAGCCAGTGACATTTTCAATCGCTTTGCCATTAGTTTGGACCTAATAAACTTCAAAGCTTGGTCCCGATTAGCGGATAATCCCATGGGCTTTGATGATTCAGAAAAAGCATTTAGGTCAGCTCAATTGCTACCTTATGCAGTTGAAATTCAGATTAAAGAGGAAGTCACCATCCCAGAAAGGACCCGACAATTCTCCATGGAAGTGAGTTAACAGAGGACAAAAATTGAAAAACCCTGATGCTTATATTCATCTAAATGTTTCTCTCCAACAGCAAGGGTTAGGGGTAAATCCAACACCATTAGTCAACATAGAACATGACACCATTCCAAAAGAGGTGGATAACAGCGACTTAAATAGTATTACTCTAGCTGCAGGCACCATTATTGGAATGGCGGTTGATGACCGACATTTCTCCATTGATTTAGGAAATGAACTGTTAGGACCGATCCCCAAGGATTGTTTTGACAGTGACAGTCAGGACAATACAACACCAGACAGAATTTTCACCCGGCATGGGGGGAACTTCCTGGTGTACACTTCTTGCCCTTATGGTAAGGAAGATGTGACTTGTGACTTCAGGAGAGATGAGGTGATTTTCCAGGTCCATGAGGGCTGCCTTTCCCACCTGAAGCCTCCAGTCCAAATCAGCACTCTGACCAGGGACTTCTCCACCCAGCTGGAGGAGGCCGCTGAGATAGCCAAACCAGAAGTCTTTCCAGGCTTCAGGCAGATGGTGGAAGAGAGAGTCAACCTAGCTGATGCCTGTGTGACTCTGGAACAGAAGCAAAAGTTGAAACAAGTTTTCTTGGATTTCCAAGATCTCTTTGCAGTAGACTCATATGACTGTGGTCGCACCGACATCCACACCACAACAATTCTCACGGACCCTGGAATGACTCCAGTGTTTGTGAAGCAATATCGTTTGCCTCTCGCATCCATGGAGTCCCTTACTGAAATAATTAAGAACCTTGAGTCCCGGGGCATAATCCGTCAAATACACAGCACCTTCAATAATTCGGTGCTGGGAATATTGAAGCCAAACGGCCAGTGGAGACTCTGCACCGACCTTACAACCAATACAAACTGGCTTTTACCTTTGGGGGCCAGCAGTACATATGGACCTGGACTCCCTTCGGATACCTCAACTCCGGCAATGAATTCAACATTTTCTTACATAAGGCCATGCCCGACCTGGGTGCGAGGGATAACCTGGCTTATGTATATGATGTCCTCATCAAAAGTTCATCTGTGGAGGAACACATAGCGGAGATCCGTTATGTTCTGAAGCAGTTGAGGGCCGCCGGAGCAAAACTTTCCTTTCAGAAAGCACAGTGGTGTAGAACCCGTGTTAATTTCTTGGGGCATGGGATTACTCCTCAGGGTCTCTGTCCCCAGGAGAAGAAAGTTGAAGCACTCCAGAAACTGAAGGATCCCACAACTCTGCGGGAACTAAGGAGCCTCTTTGGACTGACTAATTACAGCAGAAAGTTCATTGAGGGCTACGCAGAGATCACCAGACCCCTGATTCATCTCTTGAAGGGGGGAGTCAAGTGGGAATGGGGTCCAGAACAATCCGAGGCAGTAAGACAACTCAAAAGAAGCCTCTCACAAGTGCCTTTCCTAGCTTACCCTGTCAGAAACAAGGAGTTCTTCCTGGAGACAGGGTTCTCTAATATGTGCTTGACGGCAGTATTATACCAAAAGCATGACAAGGTCAATAAAGTAATCTCCTATGCGAGCAAAACTTTATCTTCTGTGGAGGAAAAATTCAACGATTTTGAGAAGGCACTCCTGGCAACGGTGTGGGCATTGAAGAATAACTGCCCGTTTATCCAGGGGGAACACATCATAGTGGAGACTCCACACCAGCCTCTGCAATATCTCCAAAGTGACAGAATCCGGGCCGGAAATGTGAGTAATTCCCGAATTACTTCCTGGATTCTGTCAATGCAAGGCTTTCCTGTAGAGGTCAGATATGGCCAAAACAAGAAGAGTCCCCTCGCGCAAGGTCTGGCTGACTTGCATGATTGTGCCAGAGAAAACTGTCTCGAGGACGAAAGTCTAAAAATCAAGGACAACATTGAGGCATACCTCAATTCCCCACACAAAGTCTTTGAAGAAGACAAGTGTGAGGGAATGCCCACTGTCTATGTGGATGGATGCTCTTACCATGTTGACAACAACGGGGAGAAAGAACTGGTGGCCGGCGTAGGGAATGCATGGGTGAAGGAGTTTCCAGAACCCTCCGTTGGATACAAAATTAGTCCCTGAAGTAGTCAGGTGGCAGAATTGATGGCTGTGCATCAGGTCATCCTCACTGCTGTCCAACATCAACTCCACGAACTGGTCATAATCACAGATTCGGATTATGTACGGAACGGGTTTGTGGAGCACCTGGTTAACTGGAAAACCAGAGGCATGTTATGTGCTAATAACAAACCCTTAAAACATGGTAAGTTAATTCAAAACATTGATGATCTGGTCACATCGAATGGGATGACCATCTACTGGAAAAAGATCAAGGGTCATTCCAAAGTAGAGGGACCAGACAACACTGGAAATGACTTAGCTGATCAGCTGGCCAAAACCGGGGCCATCCAAGGGGATCTAATAGAAATAGAGGCCCTGTTGGGGGAAATCCAGGTCACTGCTATCACTGGGTCCCAGACGAATGCTCACAATGATCTTTCAACTGCACAATGGAGTAAGGAGACCCCTGATGCTGATTTGATTACAGCTCAGAAGGGGGATCCAATAATTGGTAAGTGTTACCAACACATTGAGGACCCTGAGAACTTTCCCCTGACGGATACCGATTACATTGGGAAGGAGGATCTTAGAGTGTTGATGAAATGTCCAAATATGTTCCGAATCCAAGACGGTTTGTTGGTAAGGAAATCCCAAGCTGGCCATGATCAGTGGGTGGTTCCTACCTCATTCCGAAGCCTGATGTTAAGTCACGCCCATGATGCGGCCACCACCGGTCATAGGGGGTTTCACAGAACATGGAAATCTTAAGAGAGGTTGCATACTGGCCACACATGGGGCAAGACCTCGACCAATACTTGAAGGGGTGTCTTGTGTGTGCACAATTTCAGCCATCATCCCTCACACACCGTGCGCCTCTCCAAAAGAGGGGGATGACACTGCCATGGTCAGATTTGCAAATCGACTTTGTAGGCCCTCGAATCCGCTCGTCTAGAGGAAACAAGTACATGTTGACCGTTACATGCTTGTTTACCAAGTGGGTGGAATGTCTCCCAGCCCCAAACTGCAAGGCAGAAACAGCAGCTGCCCTGATGATTAACCACATCTTCTCTCGGTTTGGTCTACCTCAAAGGATTGAGTCAGACAGGGGTAGCCACTTCACCAGTGAAGTAATGACAAAGATGTAGGAGATACTGGGGGTGAAAAGGAAGCTACACATTGCTTACAGGCCAGCTTCTTCTGGAGCAGTGGAACGCTACAACCGGACAATTGTGAGCATATTAAAAAAGTTTGTGGCAGATTCTGGGCCAAGTTGGGATATCCGACTACCTCTGGTCCTAATGGCCAT
This sequence comes from Ambystoma mexicanum, assembly GCF_040938575.1. Taxonomy (NCBI): domain Eukaryota; kingdom Metazoa; phylum Chordata; class Amphibia; order Caudata; family Ambystomatidae; genus Ambystoma; species Ambystoma mexicanum. The sequence goes on from NC_090922.1 coordinate 1,269,301,673, forward strand.
CAGATCTACCCCTTCATCTGCAACCAAAATGTCACCATTTGAGTTGATGACGGGGCACAAGATGGTGCTTCCCCAGCATTTGCTCTACAGGACCCAAGAGCAGACACTGATAAATGCCTCCACAACTCATGAGTATGTGGAGAATTTAAGGAAACATCTTCAACATGCTTTTACCTATGCTCAGCGGAATCTAGAAAGATCAGCCGAGAGCATGAAGACCCACTATGATTTAAAAACTACCCGAAAGGAATATAAGGTGGGTGATCGGGTCTATCTATACAATTTCCAAAGGAACTAGGCCAAACAGCAAAAATTCTTTCCTACATGGAAGGGACTGTTTGAAATTATAGACAAGATCTCCCCTGTTGCCTATAAGATCTGCATCCCCAAAGGCAGTTTGGCAGAGGGGGAAGATAAGTGGGTCCATATAAATCAGCTAAAGTGTTGCCATCCCAGGCACACTCTGCAACAACTGGAGGAGTCCTCTGCAATACCAGAGGGGACCGCTCCAGAGTAATTCAATTCCAACCCTAAAATATCCCACACATAGTCTCTAAAATATTATGATTTGGAAAAAAAAAATGTCTTATGATTGTATCTTGTTTTTTGTTAAAATAAGAACGCAAATGTTTTGACTACAAAATGTATATGCCACCCCACTATATCAATGGTGGGGAAGAAATGTCTACGAATAGGTATTGCCGCTTTCCTTTGTCGTCCTAGGAGAAAGAAAACCTGGAGACAGGACAATTAGGGCGATCCGGAGACCGGGGGCAAAGATCCGAGGGGCCCGGGGTACCGCCCAATATTCCCATCAGGACTGGCGAGGAGAACCGATCGATCCAACCGGATGGAGGAAAATATGCTGAACTGTGCCATTTGCGGAATTGGAAGAAGATGATGCGGACATACCAGTGCGTGGGTCAAAACATTCTTCGCACCCGACTCCCCCTTGACTCAAATTCAAAGTGCAGTCAGGTGGGGGGCTTTGTCAGGTGTATTGAGCCACGTTTGAGTCATTAAGCTGCAATATTTGGTGCTGTGGGCTTAGAAAATCCAAGATATCCAAAAAGCCCACATGTGCGCCAGAATCCAGGAGAACCGCGCAGTTTGTGCGCACACCAAAATGGTCGCCTAACCTTCTACCCACCAATGCGAGCGTGATGGGCCAGGGGTGCCATGAGTGGAATGTGTGCCAAAGGAAAAACAGCAGTGCCTGTTAGCTTAAAAAGCCCTTTGAAATCACCTTGGTTTCTCTGAATGCAAGCTAAAAATGCCTATTTCAAACATTGCAGGATATTCAAAAATCTCACTGAACACCAGCAGACATTTGGCAGAATGAAGTTTTGTGTGCATACAAAATCTGGAAAGAAAAAGAGCCCAAAACAATGTTCATAACAAAACTGGCTGAGCTGTGGAGGTCAGCAGCTTAAGTTAAACTGAACTGAAAACCACTAAAATCGAAATGTTTAAATTAAATGAGGGACCTACTTTTGAGTGTCACATAGTTTGTAACTGTTGAAATGTCATAGTTTTGAACTTAGAATCAGCACTCTAGCTGCATGCGTAAAAAATGTCAGTTTGATTTGAATGTAGAAAACTGGGATGAAAAAGTGACATTTAGCTGAAACCTGGCTTAATGAAACTGGATTCTGCCTGACAACTACCCCCGACAGGAGTTGAAACTGGATCAACAGCTGTGTTCCCAGGCCTGGCTGCATTCTGATGCCCCCACAAAAAGGAGGTGACACCTCTCTGATTGAATTACCTGGGGACTGCAGGAAACTGAACAATGGACTCAGGCAAATGTTATATTGGGGGGGCCGTAAAGTGGCTTCCTCTTGGGAGAAGTGGGAGGAGAAGTGCCTCTGAGAGCCAGCTGAGCTTGGGGGGAAGTGGATAAACCAGTTATTCCACCATGTGATGTGGGAAGCCACACCCCTGTTTGACCAGGGCATCATTTTAAAAAGATAGATAACTCATAGTGCGGACTTGTCAGAATTATATAAGTAATATCATTATTTTTGTGATTTTTCTGTGCACGTTTTAAGAGGTGTTAGGACCCTCTGGTGTACTCTGGGGGGTTGCTAGCGGAAAATAGGGTCTTACTCCAAATGTCTGCATGTTAAAAATCTGACACTTCATCAATTAATGTCCATACTCCTTGCGCACATGTGTGTAATTTTGGGTAAATGTCCGATATTGCAAAACCAGTCAAAAAGCCCAAAATGTTGTCATTTTTTAATGCAAGCCCCCAGGAAGAGCAGAGGCGGACAAGCATGGACCATAAGGAATATATTTTGTGTACATGTAATTTCAACAAATTGTGTACCTGGGAAATATGTATTTGAATCAAATATAGATTTGTGGGCAAATTGACCAAGGCAGGATCCCCTGACCCATAAACAGACCTCATCATGATGACAAGCCATTTCCTTCCCCCAATCATGGGATAGGGGAGAATTGGGCCAATGACAAGTAGAGAGGGGCAGGCTCAGTTATGCCACGCACACACCCACTTCCAAAACACATAAAAAGAGACTGCTGGGACAGGTAGAGACATTCAATTCCATTTGCTGCGGAGCATGCTGACCGACGACTTCACATCCAGAGATACAACACTTAGACTTCCAAGCTAAACATAGACTACAGAACTTTGAACCTAGAAGGCCCACTGCAAGCAAAAGTATTCTCAGCAGGCCTCCAGAATCCAGCAAACCTGACCAAACTATTCAACAGCCGGGCGAGCTGTTTGAATTCTTTGCCAAGAACTGTTGCCGGGACCGCAGACCAGACCCAGACCGCTGTGAGCAGAACCGGTGCCTGATTGACCCGCCGTATCCAGAGAGGCTAGACCAGCAGAGCAGAGCTGACCCAGACGCTGTGAGCAGAACCGCCCAGTCCAGTCCAGTTGACCAGATCCGTGACGAGGCCCATTCATTTCAAAATGAGGAGTGAGTATCCGCGGGAACTGTGCAGAACCCAATCTCTTAGTTAAAATAATCTAATCCAAACTATTTTAACCTAATTAGAACAGCCTCCTAGAAATCGTGTCATCTGTCATTTTTAAAGCTGCACAACTGTCACCTGTTAATTCTGCAGCTGCAAGCTGTCACCTGTCATTTTGAGTTTTACTTTAAATCCGAAAATCTACCTTTATTAAATCGTACGTATCTCCGGAACCTAGAACCGACTTCCTACTCCCTATACTTTTTCCGCAATCGCGATTTACGCCCTCGCGAAATTTACTGCGATTTGCGATTTTGGCTCAATTTCTCCACTTGTCAAAATAGCTCTCCATTCTTTCCTTTGTTAAAAATCTGTTTCCAACCTGGTAATAACTCATAGAGCATTGCTAAAGTGAGCCTGAACTAATACCAACAAGCATCTCTCACTCACCCTGAACCTCTAGAGGGAATTAAAAGCAATTTTAGCACCTTTTCACTTCCTTGCAAACCACATTAAAGTAATTTGCCTGTGTTTAAAACTCATCCCTGTTTTCTCTATGCTTGCTGGGGGAACTGGAACTGTGTATTGCATTATAAAGTGTGATTTGTTGGGATTCTTGAAGACTGTGTGCTCTCCTTCCATTTCTTGTATTGCATAGGGGGGGAGTGAATTGTCAAAAGAAAAAGTGATCATATTACCTTTTGCTAAAATCATAACAAGTTATTTCTGTACTGCATTTTATTCCACCTTGCATTTCATTGAAACCATCAAGCATTTTCAGCTACCTCATCCTCTACACTACTCCTAAGTAACCAAATCAGTGTACCCCTGTAACATTATCCATTGTTGATCACGGTCATATTCTGAAGTGTGATATCAGTTATCAATTTATGTATAAAGTGTGATAGATATATATTGTTGAATTGCCCAAATAAACCTTTTAAATTTGCAAAACAAACCTACTTCTTGGCTCAGTGGGGTCAGGGGGATTCTAAGAGGGGGGTGTTATAGAAGGGTTGTCATCCAGAGTACTGAACTGGACATAAAAATACATCAATAAGGGTTTTCCTCAGCATCCCAGACTAGGCATTGACTTAGCTGTAGTGTTGATTGAATATCGCTTACAGCTGACGACACCCAGCTGATCATTGAGCTGATGGGAAATTATGATTTGGACACCAAGAAGATCAATCACACATGGTATGGTCCAGAACATGATGGCCACCAATTCTCTGGCACTTAATAATAATAAGGCTGAATTGATGATTGTGGGCTCGCCCAAAAGTATGAAAAAACTGGACTCCAACTACTTACTGCTAGTTTGTTTAAAATCTCAGACTCTGTCATTCAAGGCACCCCATATGTGAAAACCCTAGGAGTCTATCTTAATTCGGGTCTCACAATGAAATAAACATGTCACACAAGTCATGGCTTCTTGGGCCTTTACCACCAAACTGGTTAGACAAATTAAGCAATATGTGTGTCATCTGTGGCCTGCGCCCTGGTCAGTTCTAGAATTAATCACTTTAACACCTTGCTTGTGATTCACAATATATGTGGGAACCCTGTGATGTGCTCCCACCACTCCTGGGTCAACTATAAGAGAAAAACTACATACTACTGTGGGAGTACCATGTAGCCTAAGAAATTGGCATTCCTGAACACACAATGAGAAATGCAATCAACCCTGCTTGATTACATCACAGCCAAACATTCGGCCCCAGATTTCTTTTAGAAAAAGAAGCTTTCAATAAGAACCAAACATGATTAAACCAATACAAACTCTGGTCTCAATCTCCTCTTGTTAGACACCACAAAGACTACATAAATACATATAAATATTGCAACCTAATTTATGGGGGTTATTACGCAAGTCTACTGTCTCACTCTACGAGTGACACAGTACCTGCAACATTCAATGCAGATTTTACACTGGACCATTAAAAAATGCCTGCAATAGGCAAGCACACATAGGGTATATTAATTTAGTGGCTAGGCTGAAACTAATGATGCATTATCACTGTTTTCTTTCATGTATTTGTAAACTTCCAAGACTGTCTATATAATGTAATAATATGTGATAATGGAATATGCACAGTTCTTATTATGACTAAAATATATATGGGTAGTGATCATTACACATACCAACTGTGTGTGCCAATATCAATGCGCTGGCCCAAATAACAATTACAAGGTGTCCTCTTTTGGGAAATGCATGGGGTTCCCTGTTTTCCTTGCTGGCTTCGACACCCTTGGCCCAAATCTGTAGATTGCCCACATGAACAAAATGGTCAGTGGCGAAAGGCTTGAGGTTACCAGTGGTTTACCCTTTTCCTTTTGCGCCCCCGGTAGGTGCACCCACACATGTGATGTACCGTTTTCATCGAACAGGTGTGGGAATGCGGGAAGGTAGGCCATGTGTTGTTGGCGATGTGTTTCGGTGGGTGGCCAGAGTGAAATGTCTGAGAATTGTCTTCATTTCCGGCCAATTTCAGAGACATTTCCCTGTGTCCACTCACCGAAACACGTCCCAACAACAGATGTCATACCTTCTCGCGTTCCCACAGGTGTCCCATTGAAAAAGGTACCTCGCATGTGTGGGTGCACCTACCGGGGTGCAAAAGGAAAAGGTTAAGGTGGCTTGGACACCCGAGGCCCATATCTGTATGGTGTGCCGGTCGGCAGAGAGTCCGAAATTCTGGTCTGAAAACAGACTTGGGATTACTTGTGTTTTAGGCCTTCCACTTGGCGCCCAGGTAGATGCACCCACACATGTGAGGTACCATTTTCATCGGGACACCTGTGGGAACATGGGACAGTAGGCCATGTGTTGTTGGGGGCGTGTTTCGATGAGTGAGCCGAGCGAAATATGCAGAAAATGCATTTTTTCCCCTACATTTTGGAATTTGTGGGGGTGTCTGGGTAATAAATTCTGGGCCGATTTGCGCAAATCATACCTCTGTGGATTCCCACGGGTGTCCTCTTTTCAGAAATGCATGGGGTTCCCTGTTTTCCTTGATGGCTTGGACACCCGAGGCCCATATCTGTATGGTGTGCCGGTCGGCAGAGAGTCTGAAATTCTGGTCTAAAAACAGACTTGGGGTTACTTGCGTTTTAGGCTTTCCCCTTGGCGCCCAGGTAGGTGCGCCCACACATGTGAGGTACCATTTTCATCGGGACACCTGTGGGAACGTGGGACGGTAGGACATGTGTTGTTGGGGGCGTGTTTCGATGGGTGAGCCGAGCGAAATGTCCGGAAAATGCATTTTTTTACCCACATTTCAGAATTTGCGGAGGTGTCTGGATAATAAATTCTGGGCCGATATGCACAAATCGTACCTCTGTGGATACCCACGGGTGTCCTCTTTTCGGAAATGCATGGGGTTCCCTGTTTTCCTTGGTGGCTTGGACACCCGAGGCCCATATCTGTATGGTGTGCCGGTCGGCAGAGAGTCTGAAATTCTGGTATGAAAACAGACTTGGGGTTACTTGTGTTTTAGGCTTTCCCCTTGGCGCCCAGGTAGGTGCACCCACACATGTGAGGTACCGGTTTCATCGGGACACCTGTGGGAATGCGGGACGTTAGGCCATGTGTTGTTGGGGACGTGTTTCGATGGGTGAGCCGAGCGAAATGTGCGGAAAATGCGTTTTTTCCCCACATTTCGGAATTTGCGGGGGTGTCTGGGTAATAAATTCTGGGCCGATTTGCGCAAATCATACCTCTGCGGATTCCCACGGGTGTCCTCTTTTCGGAAATGCAAGGGGTTCCCTGTTTTCCTTGGTGGCTTGGACACCCGCGGCCCATATCTGTATGGTGTGCCGGTCGGCAGAGAGTCTGAAATTCTGGTATGAAAACAGACTTGGGGTTACTTGTGTTTCAGGCTTTCCCCTTGGTGCGCAGGTAGATGCACCCACACATGTGAGGTACCGTTTTCATCGGGACACCTGTGGGAACGCGGGACGGTAGGTCATGTTTTGTGTTTGTGTGGTTTTCTTAACGTTTTGACCCATTTGCTGGTGCCCTTTGTCACACAACCCTTTCATTTCCCAAATGTGACCTACATTTAGTCACTGCTTTAGGCACCATACACTTTTGTAACCTGCACAAGTCATCTACCCTTGAAAAGGTCTGCCTGTGCTCTTTCAAAATGTATGCTTGCCGTTCCAAACCACGTTGGTTTTCCAGATTTACACATGATAAGTGCGTCTGTTCAGGCCATGAGCATAAAACTCCTGTGTACCATGGCTCAGTGTTTGGCTTGTGGTATTGCTTGTTTTGTAAAACACTACAAAAAATGTGTGCTTTCCTAACTACAAGAGTTGGGGGAAAGTAGCGGAGCATTGCTTTTCTCAAAATTCACAGAAGCCATTGCCGTACCAAGCCAACCATGTCCAACACATACTTTTTTTTCAGTAATTTTCCCGCTTTTCCCCAATCTATGGCATTTTCCCCTACCTAGTTGTTGCCTGACCTATGCCAATCACCCCTTTCTGTACTTGGAATTTTGTCTACTTTTCAGAAATGTATGCCTTTCTGTCCTCCAATTCGGCTTTCCTACCCTTTTCTTCCATTCCGTCCATGCATGTTCAATTGGCAAAAATGGGCAAAATCGCCTACCGCTCACAAAACAGTTTATATCCACATCAAAATAATTTTTTTTCGTTTCCACTCAAACTATTCTTGAAAGCCAGGAAATTGGGGAATTCAGCACAGCAAACCATTAGTTCCTAGCTCTTACAAGGAAAAAAAACACAGGCTTCTTTGTACATCATTTTATTGGCATTTTATGAAAAAACCCACCATTTTTCCACTTTTTGCTTATTTTCTCTCACCCCCCTACAGCAACCTAGGATTGCTGGGTGGCGTTACCACCGCCTACATGTCGGATAAAAAGGAGCCAAATTTGGCCGAGATATCTCATCTAACAAAAAAGTTACAAGGCATTGAATGGCCACATACCAACATCACCAAAAATGCCTTGGCACTGTGGGGAAAAACCCATGGCATTTAAAGGGTTAAAATCAATACTCGAGACGGTTGAGTTGCTGATAATAATAATAATTTGGCATTTATATAGCGCTACGAACCCTTAGGTATCTGAGCGCTGCTTATTATTACCCACGGTGTGTGGTGCTCATTTATCGACCTCGGAAGGATGAAACGCTGAGTTTGGCGCTGCTGGGATTCGAACCTGCGTTCGCAGGCTCTGCACTGATGTCAAAGCGAGCGCTCTACTCGCTGTGCCACTTGACCGGCTGATGCAAATATTTCCCCCATGTGGACATCCAGAGAGACTCCAGAGAGAAAATGTTTTTTAAAATGTGATGTTTGCGCGCTTAAAAAAAAACAAAAAACGCTGCACAGTCACTCCCCACCCCTGAAGGAAGAGATCTGTTTTTGTCCTCTCGTCATAAAATTGTCAGCAAGTGGCTTTAGCACGAACCTGACAATGTAACTTTCATTCACATAGAGACCGTGAGAGAGACAGAGAAAGAGGTGAAGAGAGGGCGTTAGATCAGTGTAGAACAAGCTGAGTACAGCCAATATAACTTCAAATAACCGTGGGCCTCATTATGACCCAGACGCTAAGTGTTTAACGGCGGCGTAAAAGGCTGCGGCGCCGTTAAACACCTAGGGCCTCATTACGACTCAGGCGGTAAGGGGTTTACGGCAGCGTAAACAGCGCCGACCCTTACCGCCTGATTCCGAGGTCCCTTAGCGCCATGGCGGATTTAACACCTGCTTTTAGCAGGTGTTAAAATCCATGGCGCTAAGGGACCATGTTGTTAATTACGCCACCGTAATTTACGGTGGCGTAATTAACGCCTTCCCCACTCCCATTATGCCCTATGGGGCAAAAATGGGAATGGGGAAGGGTAAATGGGGATTGGGGACTTACCGCCCCGCCGACCTCAGAATGGGGCGGTAAGTCCGCCAACCACCATGGCGTAAACGTAGTTTACGCCATGGTGGTAAAGGTACGACCCAGGCGGTAACTTACCGCCTGGGTCGTAATGAGGCCCCTAGCGCCTAATTACGAGGTCCCTTTACGGGACCCGACCTTAACCGCTGGTTTTACCAGCCGTTAAAGTAGGGACCCGCAAAGGGACCTTGGTGCTAATTACGGTACCGCAATTTGCGGTACCGTAATTAGCGCCTTCCCATTCCCATTGAGCCCTATGGGGCAAAAATGGGAATGGGGAAGGGCCATGGCGGCATGGGGAATTACCGCCCCGCCAACCTTGGAATGGGGTGGTAATTCCCCATTACGCCATGGCGGACTCTGGCATCGACCATGATGCTAATAGCACCATGCTTTTCCACCGGAGTCCTAATGAGGGCCGTATCTTTTTAAAGAACCACTTGACTTTAAATCGATTTGTCATTGTGATGAATGAACAAAGCCAACCCTGCAAGACTCCAAACACAGTTTAAGTGAACCTTTACTGAACCTAACCGACTTGCTCTTTTACCTCGTCTCTTACTCCACTCCTGGCCTTCACTCTCTCACTGCTGTATCCTATCTCCCATGCTATGTCTATGTGCACTTAACCTTTAACATCCCCTTTCTTCACATTGTATCTTCTCTGTCCTGATCCATTTTAATCTTGCATGCATTTGTAATACGGGGACCTAAAATACCCAAAGGTGCCAATTTTGTCACTATGTAAAACACCGAAATAAATGAAGATCACATAGTTGAATAAAGTGTCTTGACATGAACTAAGTAATATTCTTGTTTAGCCATGTTTTTAAACATCTCAAATACTAGTGGTGTTGTTATGCTGGGATGTGCTATTTTCCAATCTTATGAGCAGCCCTGGTTTCCTCCAACAACCAAGATCTGGCATTTAGATCATGTGTGTGCCTCTTGCACCAAATACAGAAATTAGCTCTACCCAGGTACAGTACCCCAGCCCCAGGAGGGAGAGTGTCTGTAATCAGCAGTATTGGGTGATATTCCTGTCGTTTTCAAGGGTCTTTTTTAGTACAGCAGACCATCCATTAAATGCAGAAGGCCGTGATAAGAGCGAGAACGCCGCTTCGCGGACCTCGCGGACATAAACTCGCCATGTCAAGCAATGTTGTGTTTACAAGGCTTAGGGAGATATGAGTGAAGAGCTGGACACAATACTCTATTACTGGCTGCGTGTACAGCTCTATTCCCCACGCCCTCTCATGCCAGGTCTGATTTGTGTAGGCCTTCTCACCCCCCACATTCTAATTTTGTCAGCCGCATTCAGCTCTGAGAGCTTATCGTTTTTCTTCTGAGACCGGGCTGCCCCCAGCAAATGTGTACATCGCACAAACCAGACGGTGTTTTAGAAAGCTTAACAATTCAGTGCGGCTCTCGCCATTCCCTGGACCATCAGAAACAGGCGCATTTATGGCAGAGAGCACTGGCAAGATTATCTGTTGGTTTAGCAGTGCCACTCACCCCACAGGGAGTGGAACGGCACACATTTCAATGATTTATACGAACAAAAACGAACGCGAAACAAATTGAATTGTGAGGAACGTATCGACAGGGCTTCGCATGTCGATCCCTCACACTGCTTGTCAGCCAGGGTTAGGTACATTTTGAGTATATTTCTAAACTAGTGTCTACACGCCTGACATATGGATTAGATTTCTCTGCGGTGACATTCTGGATTGCTGCAGGTGCGATTTTCTGGCATGAAGGAAACAGCCATCTTGTGATGTTCTCACGCCCCTCACGCTATAATCGGCAGATGCTAACTTTATGCTTATGCCCCTTGTCACTTGTCACCACACCAGTGCACATCTCCTACGTACGTCCTGTGTGCACATTCTATTGGCGTGTCTCCATGGAAATTCCAAGATGCCTCTTTACTCTTTACTTTACCCCTTTTCTGATCAGGCATCATTGGCGTTTCTTCTACCTGTGTGTCAGTCTATTTCATTGAGTCTCCCCAACTGCTTTTTGCTCTGTTGATCTACCTAACAACTACAACAAATAGAAAATAAAAAGGTCATTGCACTAGCTCTAATGAGCCTTTTCTACAAGCCCGTTAGTATTGTGTGTGGGAGGGGTCGTGGTGATGGGGTTTGTGCGGAGTGGGTGCAGGCCAACAGGAAACATAGTTGCACTCCTTTTTTCCGTACACTTCGACCACTGGAATTAGCTCTGCATCACAACCTGGCGTGAATACGCGCCCAACCCCAGCCGTAATACTATTAGTGCCTGGTGGAAACTGCGCCGGAACAAGGATTACTGCCAAAATTACAGCGCAAATAGTGCTAGCGCCTCCGATCCGACGCTATTAGCACTGGCGGAAATTGCATCATCGCCGGAACAGGAAGCACTTTGTCAACTATTTTTAAAACGACAATCCATCCTATATCTCCAATTCCTGCAGCCATCTGGACCTAGAAACAAGCCGGAATGTCTCAGGAGAGGACCAGGGCCAAGGTGCCTGAAAATCAACTCAAAAAACCCAAGTTCAGTGAGGGAGAGCTGTGGTCCTAACTGATGGGGTCATTGCACACTGTAATGAACTATACGGCAGTAGGCAGCGCAAGACCATTGTGCAGCGCCGGATAGCCATCTGGCATGCCATCAGTCAGAAGGTGACTGCAGTGGCGAGTGTACCCCGTGACAGAGAGAACTGCTGCAATCGGTGGAATGAACTGAGTGGAAGGGTCCGTGGACTGCTGTCACAACACAACCCGGAGTCTCTGCGGGACTGTGGATCCACTGGTCCTCACCGCCTGGGAGGAAAAGTGCAGCAGGGTGCTGGATATGGAGGGAACAGAAGGAGTCAGAGGTGTGTAGGTGGGTGCCAGCAGCCAGGAAGCAGGAGGTGAGTCAAGCCGCCCAGCAAAACTGCATGCACAAATGACAGCCTAGCATAAGATGCCACAGTGGACAGGGACACATAGCAGTTCCAGAAGCTGGGCATGCCAACAGGGTGGAGTGACTCACCTTCCACAGCAGCCATGGGGCAGGTCAACAAGGGCACCCCTGAACGTTACAGCAGCAGGAAAGGGTGGCAAGTGACCTATCCAAGTTCCATGCACACTACACTGCTGCTGGTGCACCCTGTACTAGCGGGATTGTGGTTGTGAGCAACCATGACATCTTGCAGCAGTCAAACCAGCATGTTGCGTGCCTGTTGGCCTGGCAGACAAGCCACAGGGAAGTATGTGTCCACATGGGCTCAGCTAGAAAATCACTGTACACCACAGTGCAACCTTGCTGGCTGCACAGCAGTGCCCCATAGAGCCATGCCAGTGCCCTGGAGTAAGCCTATGCACCCACCCACCAAAGGTGAGTGCCACCCGGGGAGGGCATGTGGGGGCATGTGCTGGCATGAAGGAACAAAAGCATGCATGCCATACATCAGCTGCCACAGCATGGACACCCTGCCCTCCTCGACACAAAGGCCACAGACTAACTGGCCATGTGTCACACACTCATTGCTGCAAGCATCCCCATAATGCTGGGCCCATATGCAATCTGCCCTGACCAAGCATGCTCATCTGCTGAAATGTGTGGGGAACTATCTTGCATGCCAACACATGTGGGGAACTATACCTGACAACACGTCCTATGTCCCCTACAGGCACTCATGCATCACCAGAGGCATCAGATGAGGACGAGGGGGCAAGCCCATCTGGGAGTGGTGCATCCAGGCCTTCAAGGGCCACCACCACCATCACCACCCCTCTGACAAGGCACAAACAAGAGGCCAAAGGTATGCACAATGCACACACAGGTCCTGCTGTGAGCTTAGTTAGAGGCATTGTCCAGCACTGTTTGTGGATCATGCAGAGGGGTCATTGGCCAGGGCAGCTGTGGGTATCCGGAGTCACCTGCATGAGGGTAGGAACATGCATTAATCACAATGTACAATGGAGGGGTGGCCTTGCACCATATCAGGGAAATGGACATCTTGCGCATGCAAATGGGCCTTAATTTAATGTCATGTGTCTATTCAATGACTGTGCATCTTGTGTCACTTGTGTATTGCATTGATTCTGCTTCAGATGAACTCTGTTCCCTTGCAGCATATATTACGTAGGGTGTCTGTCGGTGAAACGTGCAGCTGGCATGGTGGCTGTCACGTGGCAGTGTATTTTCACCGTGCATGTGGCATGCTAGGTTTCCCATGTGCCCTCCCATAGCATCTGGTGCCACCGGGTGGCCATTGTGGGCTAGATGCACATGGGGACATGGCTGTGGTATTGGCAGTGTTGTTGTTGTGTGAGGCGATGTGGCCATTTGTCAGCATACCTTTGGTTAGTGTATTTTGCATTGTGGTATCTGTAGTCATGCTCATGTTTATAGTTGCTAATGTATGTGTATGTTAGCTTCTCTATCCAGGTAAGTCGGACATGTGCATGCTCCCTGGGCTGTACTATGACGTTGGTGCGGGAGGTGGTCAAGTACAGATTTAGCATTTGATTGTCATGCCATGCTTTGTGTAATTTTTCACCCCCCCTTTGGACATGTACTTTGCAGTTCATCCGTGCAGTAATTTCTCCTCACCCATTATCCAGGTCTGTAGTACTCTGTGCCTCTTCATGTATCCTGCAGTGTGTTGTTCCATAGGACCTTGGAATCGTGGGAGGAACCAGGGTAATAGGCACAGCAGTGGGTGATGTACAGGTTGGAGTCACAGGTCACCTGCACATTCAGCGAGTGGTTGTGCTTGCGGTTACAGTACTCTGCTTTATGGGCTTAGGTGTCCACCAACGCAGCATGGGTATAGTCCAGGGCAGTGATCACATTTGGCATTTGGGCTACGGCATAGAACTGTGCCTTCATGGCATTGACCTGGGCTGGGGTGGTAGAAAGTGAGATTTGGCATTGCACGGCCGCAGGAGGGCTTCAAGCACCTGGGCCAACACTGCACAGAATGTGGACTGTGCCATGCCATGCATCATGGCCACGGAGTACTGGGAGGTGCCAGTTCCAAGTAATTGTGTGACAGAGGCTTCAGTAGTGGGGGCACAACTGTCTGGATGTTGATCCTGCTCCCTATGTCGTCCTGTATTGTGGTGAGTAGTTCAGTTAGGGTCTCCCTATTGAGGCGGTACTGGGTGACCAACTGGCTATCAGTCAGGGTCCAGGGTGAGGGCCTGACCCTGTGGATCGGTACATGTCTTGCTTGGGCTCTCTTCCTCCTCCCTTCCTCCCCACTGTACTCCTGTGCCCTGGCTTGGTTGTCCTTTCTTTCAACGTCCTGGCGGCGTATGCCTGTTCGAGCTCATAGTGGCTAGTGGCAGCATGGTGTTGGAAACAGTTTTTGGGGTAAGGGTGTCCCTTATGTAGCCCTCTGGAGTGGATTGGTTTCACCTGTGGCTTCATTTCTAACACCTGTTTTCATTTACCTCCAGCTAGATGCTGGAGGTAACTGCACCATGTTGTTGGTGGTATCAATGCATGGTCTTATGATGCGGCGGTGTTCGCGCTTCGTGTGGCTGGCACAGTTACTGCCGGCTGTAATATCGCTGGCTGATTTTACAGTCGGTGGTATTTGCACCGGCATGTGATCCGGCGGAGCGGTATTGGCTGCGCTAGTTCCGTTATCGCCACTTTCTAAGCGTTACCACCACCTTGTGATGAGGCCTTGCATCTTCTCCTCTTTTCTCACATATGCCATTAAAAATAAAACATCAGTGCATTCTTTTATTCAAATGACTAAGTACCTGATTCATAGAATGTTTTGCATGCTGATAAGTGACTTTGTACACTTTTCAGTGTGTGAAACTCCTTTTACCAATTAATGGATCAGACTTTGAGTGACTTTGTGCGACTTTGCATGGGTCTGTCACAACTTAACAGGTGTTGAATGCTTTGCGCAACACTTCACACAAAGTGTGGGACGGCCCTTTGCAAAGAAACGAATTGGGGGAAGAACACACATGTCCCCACAAAATGAGGAAGAACGGAAAAAATAATGTGGGCGTGTTGAGGGATGTGCCACGCAAAAAAAATCAAGTGCAATCCTAACCGAATTCATGAATTACAAAGCACAACTTCATGTCGGGAAAAGTCACACGCAAACATCATGATCTTAATGACACATCATAGGAGACGCTACGTACAATGCGCAAAGGAACCAACGTGCAAAGGAAACACATGTAAAGCATGCAATGCATACCATTCCAACATCGCTCTACCAAGATGAATCCAGCTATAGTGGGAGTAATCATACATTTCCATAGGAGGAGGAGGAGGATGGTGAGGGAGAGCATTTGATTTTGATATGATATGATATGATAAGTCATTTATAACACACCTGTACACAAGTGTTTCTAGGAGTGTGTCTCTTTTCCTGCCAAGTACAATGCTCTTTGGGATGCCAAACAACCATTTGTATGCAAGGCACAGATTCCCTCCCTGTGCCATCCTAGATCTGGTCAGGGAGTAGGAGGAAGACCTTGCATCACACATCATCTGCTCCTATGCCCTCACACCCCGGGAGAAGGTGCTGACAGCCCTACATTTTGTGGCCACAGGCTCTTTTCAGCACACCAATTCCATTATTGGGGGCATATCGCAGGCCACGCAATGCCAGTGTCTACCCCAGGTATTGGGCTACAACACATATCGTGTGTGTATGTGTAGGCACATATACATGTCACGCACACTACAGGCAAGACAGAGAGTGTGCCAGGAGTTTTATGCCATAGCCCACTTCCTATGTGTACTTGGAGCTATTGACTGCATGCATGCTGTGCTACAGGCCCCCCGTTTGATGGATAACATTTACTGCGACCGAAGCAATGGCATTCAATCAATGTGCAGGTCTTCTGTGACGCAAATGGAGTCATCATGCATGTCAATGCCATTTTCCCTGGCAGCATACATGACCGCTTCATTAAGCAGTTGGTGAGCAGGTGCAAGTGGATCTCGATCACCTGTCCTAAGTCCCACCAACCTTCTTAGCCGTGCCTCTTGCTTTCGGCTCTCAACTCTTAGATCAAATGTTTCTCTCGCCCAGGCGTCCGAGGGCAGATGAAGAAAAGGGTCATTCCTGTTTGGGCCTGTTAGGACCAGGAGGACCCAGAGCCCGGAACCATACTCGGACAACAGGTAAGCATGCGCCAAAGTGTTTTCTCCCTCTGTCCCCACAGGCCATCCCCACCATTATCAGGAAACACCAAAGTCAACTTCTCCGGTGCTCGGGTGAGGACAGGTGCTCCATGGCACAGTAAGTTGTGCTCTCTGACCTATTGCTGTCACCCACCTTGCTTACTGTTCCCTGCCCATTCCACTGTTTGTTTCATTACTTTGACACGGTTGTTGTTTTCTTCCCTATTATATTGACATTGTGGTGTTCTCTATGGTTTTTTGCATTACTTGCATTGCCAGCATTCCTTACTTCTAGGTTCCTTGTTGTGGTTTTGTTATCTGGTATTTGTTTTTGACCCTGGTTGGTTTTGCCATTACTTTACATTGGGCCTCATTATGACCCTGGCGGAGTGGGTTTACGCCAGCGGTATTCGCGGCGGACCCGTCCGCCCTACTACGAGTTCCCGTAGCGCCATGGAGCGTTTTCCGCCTGGTTTTTCCGGGCGGAGAAATCCATGGCGCTACGGGACCTTGTTGTTAATTACGCCACCGTATTTTACGGTGGCGTAATTAATGCCTTCCCCACTCCCATTATACCCTATGGGGCAAAAATGGGAATGGGGAAGGGTAAAATGGGGAATGGGGATTTACCGCCCCGCCAAGGTCGGAATGGGGCGGTAAATCCGCCAACCCCCATGGCGCTATCGGCAGCTTTCCGCCGTGCTCCATGGTGCATTTTGCACCACGATTTCCGCCAGGGTCGTAATGAGGCCCATTGCCTGCATTTTGACCTGCTGTGTTTTGTGCTTTGTTGATGGTCCTTGCGCACATCTGATTTTGTCTGTTTTTTCTTGTTCTGTGCTGTTTCTCCTCCCTGTTGTTCCTCCCAACTATCTTCCCCCTGCGCTATCCCCCCACCTGCTTGGCCCCCCGCTACCCTCCCTCTTTCTATGGTGCTCTCTGTCTCACCTATCTTCTCTGTTACTCTATCGACTATCCTATCCCTCTCACTAAGTCTGGCAGGAAGACGCTGAAAAGGGACATCCTGGTTTCCAACCCAGGCCACTCTATCATTGATACCTACACCAGTGCTTCTTCCAGACGGTACAATGTCATTTCATCGTGGGATGAAAGGACGCTGGGTTTTTCTCTGTTGTTATTTCAACGAGAAAACTCATCGAATTTTGTAGGGGGGGTTAAAAAAATATATAGATAAAAATATATAGATAAGTCGATGGGGGTTGGGAGATGAATAAAAAAATGAGTTTTCTCGTTGAAATATACACAGAGAAAAACCCATTGTTGTTTCAACCCGCGATGAAATGACATGGAACCTTCCAGACAGACCCCCACCAACATCCTCTTTGTCATTCCCTCTCCAAGCCTATGGACCCCCATATGGTCTCTGTTCTCTCTCCTTTTTCCTCTTCTCCCATTAATGGTGGCAGGTGGTGGGAGGCCCGTGGGAGGCCCTCCTGGACCCCTTCTATTCCTCTAAGACCATCATTAATGTCTACTTAAATGGCACCGTCTTGGTCCAGGGCCCTCAGGTCAATCTACTCTTTTTTGATAGACACTTCCCGCCGCTTTTCAACTTTGTTTCTTCTCCTGTTATCCCTACTTACCCCACTCTGGCTCCTCTGCCACATCCGTCACCTCTACGACACCCTCTGCTATTTCTCTGGCCACCCAGTTGTCTCTTCCCTCAACTACCTCTCTGGCACTCTATTCTTCCTCTCTCACTACCCTGCCTTCTTTTCCTTCTTCCTCTGCCCATTCTCGGGCACCTCTAACACTTCCTCTGGGCTCACCTCTGGTCTGAATCCCTCCACAGAAGTCCTTCAAAGGTGACAACCTGTTCCACATTGCTACACTCAACTCTCGCTCTGCTGTCAAACACTCCTCTGATATCTACCGTCTCCTGGAAGAGCTTGATTTGGATGTACTCAGTCTCACTGAGACTTGGTTCACAGCAGCTCTGTCACGTTTGACACTCTCCTTCCTGATGGCTACAAGATCCTCTCCAAACCCAGAATTAACCGTTCTGGTGGGGGTGTAGCCTTTATTTCCCCGGAGTAGATCCCTGCTTCTGTCGTTCATATGCAGGACTACTCCTCCTTTGAATGCCTGGTCTGCAGGCTCTCTATCTCTCCCGGCCTCTCTCTCACTGTGGCCACTATCTCCAGGCCACCTGGCCAGGTCACCCTATTCCTCTCTGAGTGGGCTGACCTTTCCTTCTCCTCCCTTGCCTCTACCTCTCAATTTCTCCTCCTCGGAGACCAGAACATCCACCCCTTGATGCCACCAACACCTCTTGGAGGCTATTTCACAACCTCTGCGACTCTCTCTCTCTCTCTCTCTCTCCCTCTCTCTCTCTCTCTCTATCTATTCTTCCCTCTGGCTAGACTCACTCTGCAAGGCACACCCTGGATGTTCTGATCTCCTCAGACCTCCAACTCTCTAACTGTCTCACCAATCCTCTCTCTTGGAATGACCACTTCCTCTTCTGCTCCCACCTCTCTCTCTCTATGCCTCAGGTCAAGGCATCCCCAGCACTGCCACCTACCTTCTCGGTCATTCGACCCATAAGGCGTGTGTCAGTGGAGGCTTTTTCCACTACTTTCTCTCCGCTTCCTACACCTTTACTGATTCACACTCTGACAAAGCCCTCTCGAACCATCACCTCTCCATCTCTAACACTCTTGATGTCCTTGACCCTGTCATGTGGATCCGCTTGAAGCCCACTTCTAAGTGCAATTCCGACCCTGCCACCCTTAAACCCAAGTGTAGGGTGGCTGAGAGGAAGTTTAGGGCATCAAGTGCACCCTCTGACAAACTGACCTGCCAACTTCTCCAAGGGCAGTACAGACTCTCTGTCCTCTCAAAGAAGAGAGCCTATATCCAAGCCCACCTCTCTGCTGAATCTAAAAACTCAGCCAAACGTTTCTAAATCTGGAAGGAACTGGCCAATTCTGTTTCAGTCTCTACCTCTTCTGTTCCCTCCCAGGCCCTCTGCATGGCCATGGCTTTTCATTTCACCACTAAAACAGAGGACATCCTGTCCACTCTCTCTTCCTCTACCTCCTCTTCCTCCGTCTCTGCCACCCCTGGCATGTCTTCGTCCACTTCCCCTACTCCGTTCTCCTCCTTTCCCCTGTTCACCCCTGATGATGTTGCTAGACAAGTCTGATCTATGAAAGTCTTATCAAACCAGGTTCTCACCTGCTCCTCCAGAACCATCAAGGACCACATTGACACCCTGGATTTAGCCTTGGCCGATTTTTCCAATCACTCCTTTGCCACGGGAACCTTCCCCTCCGCCTTGAGCACTCCCTTGTGCACCCCCTTCTTAAGAAGCCCTCTACCAATCCTTCCGCTCTGGCTAACTACCGCCCGATATCCAGCACTCCTTTTCTGGGCAAACTCCATCTCCCATCTTAATCTGCATATTGAGTCTGTTGGTTGTCTCCACGACCACCAGTCTCGCTTTGGAGCTGTGAGAAGTAGGGAAACTGCCCTCCTGAACACCAGTGAAGACGTGCTCTCTAATCTTGACTATAATCTTCCTTCTGTCCTCATGCTCCTTGATCTACCCTCTACTTTTGATACGGTCAACCATGCCATCCTGCTCAATCGCCTCAGTTACAACCTGGGTATCACTGGTCAGGCCCTGTCCTGGTTGACCTCCTTTCCAACTGGGGTCTTTCCTCTCTTCTATATCTCTCTCTATTTGTGGTGTTCCCCATGGGTCTAACCTTTCTCCCTGGCTATTCAACCACTGCCTGGCACCTCTGGCCCACCGCATCGCTACATTCTGTTCTAACTTTCAGCGTTATCCAGATGACACCAACTTCTCCTCCAGGCTCCCATCAGCCATCTCTTATCCTTCTATAATACCAGACTGTCTGGCTGCAATTCCAGAATGGTGTGCTGCCAATGATCTCTGCCTTAATGCCAATAAGACTGAGATCCTCCTCATCGGGACACCTGAACTCTGCTTTCCTCTCTCTCTCTCTGGCTGCCCACCCGGGGCCCTCTTCCTGTGAGGCTAAGAACCTTGGTGTCATCTTCGACTCCACCCTCCCCTTCTCTCCTCACATCTCCGACATCTCTAAGAAGTCACACTTTCAGCTGCGCCTCCTCAGAGATATTCTGCCTTTTCTCCCATTCCCCTAGAAGCTCACTGTCTCTAGAGCCCTGGTCCTCTCCAGGCCGGACTATTGCAACAGCCTGTTTCTAAATCTACCTGTCTCTACTCTTTGACCTTGACAACTTATCCAGAATGGACTGCGAGACCGGTCCTTGGCCTCAAGCCCAGGGAGCATATCTCTCCAGCTTTGTAATCTCTGCAATGGTTCCCTGTCGCTGGAAGGTTCACATTCAAGACCCTTTGCATCACCCACAAGGTTATCTGGGGCTTTCACTACCTCCAACTTTCTCTTCCTAAACATCTTCCTTCTCGAGCTCTCCATTCATCCACCTCCAATTCTCTGAGGGTCAGATGCCTTTCTAAGCAGAGAATGGGGGCAGACCTCTTTCCTCAGCTGGGGCCTCCCTCTGGAACAGCCTCACTGCCCCTCTAAAACTTGAGCAGAACCACATATGGTTCCGGAAGCAACTCAGGGCCTTCCTTTTCACTTCCGCTTTCTCTCTTACTCTTCCATGCTAATGTCCCTGATAGCTCCACACACTATTCACCTGACCACCCCTGAACTCGGGCCCAGGGTCCTGCATGCCCAGTTGCCCTTGCACTCCCTCTGGGCTCCCCCAGCACTTGAGGGTCGGTATCTGTAACCCTACAGTTCTTTCTCTTTGCACTTAATAGTCACCATCTGGCACCACATATTGAGTCACCTGCACATCTTCTCCCCCACCACCCACTGGGCACTACTCCCCTTCCCTCTTCCACGCACTAGCGCAATCTGAATGACACAAGCCCTAGAAAGATTGTTGTTTGTCCTCCTTCTGTTTCCCCCTCCTTGTCTTGTTGCGCCTAGAAACACTTGTGTACAGGCATGTTATAAATGACTTATCATTAAATATCATATCATTTACCGCCAGTCACCACTATACTGGGCCATGTCTTCAGGAACCTTTGGCAACACCCGGCTCATCGGTGAGTATCAACTGTCACGCACATGCATGCATGCAGTCACATGACACGCTGAATAACATGCCATTGAGAAATCCTGCCACACCACCTGAGGTAAGGTACAATGCAGTACACATAGCCACTATGGGCATAGTGGAGGGAACATTCATGGTGCTCAAGTCATGATACTGCTCCTTTGACCACTCTGGCTGTGTATTGCTATATGCCTTACCAGAAGTATGCAAAAACATTGTGGCAGCTTGCGTCCTGCACAATGTTGCTACACAGCATGGCATACCAGTAGAGAGGTAGGAGGGACCTCGTCCTCAGCCACATGCATCACCCATGCCCTTGGCCGGCCAAAGGGCACAGGGAGAGTATGCACCCAATCAGCTCATGAAAACCTACTTCCCACGAATACCAGCCCTTGTGAAGGACACACTTTCAATGATGTATCAGGGCCAATCCAGCTTGCCCATAACAACACCCTGAGAATGTCTGTCTGGGAGAGGCAAACTGTGTTAGTCGATAGCCATTATACCAACTGCACCAACCACTGACATAGTCATAGCAAGTGCAAACAACATTGTACATGTCACTCACACCAAAGCACACAACACAATCAATACAACCCCTTACCACTTTCACATGCCCACCACCAGCAATTGTGCATCCAGACCCCTAACAGCACACAGGAGAACACAAGTAATAAGGAAAATCACATAATATAAGCAGTACCTTACACTTGTGAGGACTGTAATGGCCACCCTAAGTGTGTCTCACAATATACAATGGTGGAGTGATCACCCCATTCCCTGACAACAGTTTAGCTCACAATACACATCCACATCTGAATAGTCATACAGACTAAGAAAATTGCAAGCTCACTTCAAGAAAGATGCACATCTCACCTCACATCTCTCCCCTTGTGAGCCTGCTCCAGCTGTACACAGGAATGTAACATCCATGCACCCAATGACACTGTACCCTGTCCCGCCCTGAGTGCCATGCAACAACTGCAAGCAATGACTCGCCAGCCACCCATCAGCATGTCTCCCCTGCACCCATGTAGCCCAACATGCTCACCTCAAGCCAACGCAAATAAAAAAGCACATAGTGACAGCATCCCCACCCACAATACCTCCACTGCCTTCCCCCCTGATTGCCAGGCTGTGAAGGACCATGTCTTGATTACCCCTGTAGAGCGGCAGATGTACACATTATCTATAGTGCCTGCCCCTTCACCTCCGTCATATCGGAAGAATAACAAGAAGATACTGTGTAGGACACCAGGTATCATCCCAATACTGCAACCAAGGTATGAGAGACGTTATGCGCTCAGACAACCATATCGAATGTATCCGCGAACTGGCGTGGTAGAAGGATGTCTGCAGGCACCATTGAACATAGGAGAGCTATAAGTGAAGTCTGACATGTGTAACATGATGTCCTGAAGAGAAGCCACGAGGGCACACTGAAACAATATGCAAACATTTAAAGTAAACATGGGAATATGAAGAAATCATATATACTGAGAAGATAATTGAGAAGAGATGCAATAGATGAGATATATAGAAGCTTGCTGCAGTAGAAAATATAACACAGGCAAAAAATCCACAATGAGAAAATGGACATTGACTCTGTATAAATAGTAAGCGAGAAGCCTGAATGAGAGAGACCAAGGATTCAGAGCTCACAGGCGCTGAAATACAGCTCTGTGCTAGAACAAAGAATATTTGCTTGGCTTGTGATCAAGGATGCCCTAGCAAGAAGCAATTGCAAGACACAAAAGGAGTTGAAGAGGATAAGCTACATATGCACAAAATATTTCTCTTAGATTAAGCAAAGGAGTGAACTTTTGCAACTGCCAAGTATTGAACAATCAAAGATGCAGAAAGCATGTGCAAGACAGAGCAACCAAGTCTCCAGAGGCCGAGAGGGGTAATCACACTCAGTATAATTAAATTAAAAAGCACTAGATAGAAGGTCAGAATGGACAAAATCATAGTCTCCACACACGTGTTGCAAGACCAGGAAACAAGTCCTAGTCATTAAGCCCCAGACAAAGATAGCAATGTACTTTCACACCCTTTAAAGTTCAGAATAAGAGAACAGTCAGCAAGGTCAACTACAAAGAATAAGCCTTGGTTTAGGGCCTAGCTGATGAGAAATGATAGGCTAATTGGCCAAGTGGGCAGTTGTTCCCTGCACCTGTGTTTCGTGTTGCTTATGCGCTTGAACCTGTAGGCCCTTTAAGACAAGGTAACAGTATCTGAGATGGATGGGATGCAGATCTTACTCATACATCAATAATGAGACCGACTCAGGAAGCCGCAGCTGATTCTTTCATCCTGCCTTTCAACACGTCTCCAGTTGATATCAATTTTCCGGCTTTACATCTTGCCGCAGTTACGTACTTTGGTGGAACGGAAAGCAGCTCCTTTGTTCAGCCGCACGCTTCGCACGGCTGATTCTTTCATCCTGCTTTTGTACACGTCTCCACGTCCTGCAGCAGAAATTTCAGCCGCATTTGTTTCACGGCTAAGACAGACTACGCCTCAACTTTCTGTAGTCAATATCAGCCACACCTTTTCCCGCGGCTAGTGCAAATATTAACTGGCAGAATTCACAGCTAGATTCCCTCTGCTTGCATTGCTGTGTTTGTCTTGATTCCTGCTCCTCCCCATTAGTAGTAGTTCCACACAGGGTACCACTCTAGTACAGAGACTAATACGTGCCTTATTGTTCTATGCTGACACCAACCATTACAGGGCTCAACCATTACCTTAAACCTCTTTTGGTTTTGGTTCCCGCTCCTCACTTCCAAGCTGGGTGCCAAGAAATCTCTTTACACAGCAATCTTGGATTTGACATACAACTGCTTTGCTGTGCACTGGACTAAGGGACGCTTTACAGAATATTGTGCACCACCTCAACACTAGTGTGTCCAACGTGCCGTTCAGGTATTAGCCCCTAACTAACCCCCCTTCCTTTTTTGTTGCCTTATTGGACCTTCCTGGATCATCGGAGCTCATCTGTTCTAACTTAAGGTAGGATATAATAATAGGTGATTTGGAGGATTAGGAGGTTTGGGTTATTAGGCATTCCATACTTAATCCTGTGTTTCTCTTCCTAGGAGAGAGATCATTAATTGTGAGGAAGCAGTACTGTTCAATGGCTATCCCTGTAATAGGGATTGCGGTACCCTTTCAAGAGATCCACCACGCTAGTCTTACATTCTAATGACTCGTGGGGTAAGTCATTAGGAAGGTTTTCATTCATCTAAGAAACTATTCGCACAGGGGCACAGCCATTCAAATTGGACACAGTTGCAGTCCCGGTAAGCTTGTATCATATTATTCGTAACTAGTTGTTTTTGAGTGTCCAGTATAACATTAGGGACATGTGCGCATGCTCCTTGAGTGTGATGGATGTGGCATCTGTGCTCGATATACATGGGTGGGCTCTTGTAGATATGGTGAGGTGCTGTGCTTTTTGATGTCATATTTCTGACAGGTTTGTCATGCACATGTGTCACTTGCCTACTTGTGTGCTTTGAAATACATGCAGGTTGTTATTTTGGGTACATGGTGTGGATCTGTATGTGATAGTGGTATGGAATGGTTGGGTTTGTACTTCATTGGTCAATGTGTTCATATGTATTTGTTGAGGTTGTATGTTTTGTCAGTGCTTGACATTTTGGCATTCTTTTGATTGACTTGGACATGTGCACATGCATTTCACGTAGGAATGGGACCATCCGACAGCTTGAGGTGGCAATAACTGTTTACCTGTTGCCATTCCTTGTGCAGGGTGTAAGTGATTTCAATCCGGCACTTCACCTAAGTCAACGCCTAGCGTGTAATGCACAACTGAAATCCTTATTTATTTTGTGTCTAAAAGTTCTTTTATTCTGAACGATGTACCACTCATATCACGCCCCTCTCTTGGAATACCCCGGTCACACTGAACCAGGAATCAGGCTGGTTTGCAAAGTTAAAATATTTATTTATGTAGTCACAATTTTAATCACACTATGTTTATGGGTACACAATAATCACCAATGGGGTGATGTAACACTAAAATATCTCTTTAATCACAAGGAGTAACAGTGAGCAAAACAATTCAGCACCAAAATAATACTTTCGTGTGTGTTCAGATCAAATAGCAATGTGGTTACTATTTCCCCCTGCATTTCCCCCTGCACACTCCACAACCCCCCAACAGACAATGTAAAGAGATAGGAGGAGAGAGAGCAGGTTTCAGGAATGCAGAATTCAAACAAAATGGCAATCCCAATTTCCCCCCACCAAACACAAGAGAGAAACAGAATTGATTGGCAAACTGTCAAATGGTTTTAAAGTTATCTTGAGAATGGATTGGGTAAAACACTAAATATGGTTTAAATTGTTGAAATTGTTTAAATTCTAATGGGAGCTCTAGCAGGAAAACTCTAGCAATGATTTAATACTCATAAGCAATGTACAATCTTAAAATTGAGGTCGGGTGCAATCTAAAGCTGTTTCACATGTGTAATATTTTGCCAAAATGACAATTTGCGGCAAACTATTCTGTGCGCGGTAATCGTGCTTTTGAAAGACAAATGGGATTTCTTATACTAATTATGACTATAGAAAAAGAGAATGTCACATATAAATCTCCACAGTCCTGGCCACAGACCCTTCACATGGTGGAAACTCACTTTCTTTCTGGGATTCAATTTATTTATTCACAATACTAATGATTTATGGTTTTAGAAAACAAGTTAGAGAAACTTAGCGCAAGAAAATGCTCTGACAATTCAAAAATACTCCTAACACTACCGGTTCTGAATACAAGAGAGGATGGGTTTAAGATAGGGATTACTATGGAAAGTACATAGGCTAGTGATACAGTTCTATCTATGGATACTCACTATATGGGTTTCAAACGGAACCGTCAGGGATTCTGGTGAGGGATTCTGGTTCTGGGGCTGACTGCTGGGCACACCGGATTGGACTGCGTCGGCAATGGTTCTAGTCACAGCTCGGCACAGGACTGGATCGGGTCTGCAATGGTCTCTGGTCACAGCACAGCACAACGGGATTGGAACTTTTGTTTCTGGTAATAATTCTTTTAGCAGGAAAGCAGTTACAGCACAGCCCAGCTGTTTATTATGTTCCCCTTACGTTTTGTGGGATTGTTTCTGGTTCTGAAAATTCAAGGCCTAGTTGAAAATGGTTCAACTAATGGAATGGGCCTTTCTGATTGACAAGTTTCTGGAGTCAGGAGCAAGGAAAATAGATGGTTCTCTACGAGGGTGCTCTGCCAGCAATCGGTTAGTGGGTGAATCTGTGTGTCCTCAGCTGTCTCTATTTATGCTTATGATAAAGGGGGGGTGTGCTGGTTTATCCTAAGAGTGCCTCTTAGGCAGGCGATTGGCTGGAATCTCTTCTCTCCCTTGATTGGAGAAGAAAACAGGGTGTCACCATGATGATGTGGGTTTATGAGTCAGAGAATCCTCCCCTTGTCCCTTTGAACATAAAATCTACTTTTGGTACAATACATATTTACATGTCTGCAATCTTTATAACAATAACATATATAGATTCCATATTTTGTGTAGCAGATACTCTTCCAAACCTCGTCGCTGTAGGATCTTGTGTCTGCTTTTGATCGAATTTTGCCCTTTTTGTCTGTAACACAATATCCAGTTTATCTGAAACTTTGTACAAATGAGCGCACTATATATGGGCATAAAAGTATGAAGTTTTGTGTTTTGGCATACATTTTATTTATTTTTTTTATTGAAATTGTTTTAGTTGAAAATTCAACTTCATCTATAGTTACATATGTTATCTCATAATCAAATATGTTTAAAACAGACATCTCTATTATTAAAGACAAGAATAATACATTATACATTTAAAACAGTATGAACAATTTCTCTAATCTATGTATTTTGAATTTTGTATCTAATTATTCTAACTGTGCTTTTAAGATTAGTCACACTGTTTAAATGTGTAATGTATTATTCTATGAAAAATTGTAAGGGCATCGTCGTTTTTCCTCCAAATTCAGTTCACTGCGATAGTGAACAGTGGCTATAATTAGTTAATCCTTTGTTGTAATGAATATCACATTTCATAGTTGTTCTTTAGTCAACAACACTCTGTTTTTAAAAAACGTATACAAATGTTTTATCCTTAATTCAAGCAGAGAAGGGCATTCCGAAATTAGATGGAAGGTGGATTCCTCATTCTTAGATATTTTGCAAAATCTACAAGTTGAGCTTAACATTAGATCTTTAGAATATTGTACACGTTTGATATTAGTTGGAAGTAAATTTAGCCTAAAGCGTAAACAAATATCTGCATAAGATCTATCTGGGAATGTAAGGATATATTTCGGAATATCATTCAATGCTTTCTCAATAAAAGGACCTGCTTTAAAGGCTGAATAGTGGAGACATTTTTCTCTTGTGTTAATCCAGTCGTGTCTAAGCAGCTTAAGTTTCGCTGTTGTCTGAAAGTTCAAGCAGTTCTTTGAGAGAAATGTCTGCTTCTGAGAGAGACTTTTTACACTGTTGTAGCCAAGAAGATATTGAAGTATTGTTTACAGATTGCATCATATCTTTTACAGCCGGAAATACATTTTTAGAGCAATCTGTGGCAAGAAGTGCCTTTCGGTAAAAAGCTACCATGCCCCAGGAATCAACCACAGATAGAGAGGACAAGCCTAATTTGTAGCGAATCATGACTATTGGGCAGCTTAGGGGAACCGGCAGTATTGCTTTCCAATATAGTCCCTCTAGATAGTCCCAATTTACTTGCTTAGTCATGATTTTAGTCTGACCCCCATATGTAATGATGGGAACAGCTTTCTGTAAATAAAACATACGAGCAGGGATCAGTGAAACCAGACCATACTTCCTTTGCAGGGCTTTTGCTTGAGTTGATAAAAGTTTCATCCTATTAATAAGGCCCTGTTTGCCCCTCTGCACTCAGTATTCATCGGCCAGGTGGCGAGGGCAGGAGCCCCCACCCTCCCCAGCCCAGGATCAGCTCATCTGAGCTGCTGCACCGTGCCACGAGGCACGAAGAGGATCGCCGCCCAGACAGGCCCCCACGAGCCCCCACCAGCACCCCTGTGCTGGCCACCCTTCCAAGAGCGCCTCTCCACCGCCCTGCCGCCCATCCCTCACCCAGAAGCGGCCCGGGTCGCGCTCCTGCAGCCGCGCCGACAACAGAAAGAAAAAAAGAAAACAAAATGTCGGGCGCGATGCGGCGCCAGAGCGAGGCTCAGCGTCCTGGTTGCTAAGCAACCGTGCTTAATAGCACCCAACATCCGCTGGCAGGCGGAAGAGCCGGCCACCTCCAAAGGCCATTCTAAGGCCCTGTTTGCCCCTGTTCGCCGTGCTCGGCGCGTGGCGAGTTGTCCAGGACATCCTACCCGAACTCTGCCTCATCATGGACAAAAGCAGCTGTAAGTAACACTATGCCATTCTAAGCTGCTCTATAGAGCTTACATATGCGCATTAAAATGTACGCAGCTCCTTAGCGTGAGTCTCGTTCAGGCCCCACTCCTAGCCGCTGCCCAGGAATATTAGTGAATTGCTGCATTATGCCTAACTCCTATGCCCCACACTGCTAGTGAATTGTCGCATTGTGCCTGTGCCCCACACTGCTAGTGAATTGTCGCATTGTGCCTGTGCCCCACACTGCTAGTGAATTGTCGCATTGTGCCTGTGCCCCACACTGCTAGTGAATTGTCGCATTGTGCCTGTGCCCCACACTGCTAGTGAATTGTCGCATTCTGCCTGTGCCCCACACTGCTAGTGAATTGTCGCATTGTGCCTGTGCCCCACACTGCTAGTGAATTGTCGCATTGTGCCTGTGCCCCACACTGCTAGTGAATTGTCGCATTGTGCCTGTGCCCCACACTGCTAGTGAATTGCTGCATTGTGCCTGTGCCCCACACTGTTAGTAAACAGGGCCCAAACCTCTGCTACCTGACCTCCACACTGTGCCTTAACTAACTGCACCTACAGATGACTACTACCCTATGCTCACCCATCATGGCCAATACCACACCCCCACCATCCGCACTCATCGCCCCCACGCCCTTCCTCCCATCTTTTTTCACCAAACCTACAGTACACAAACCCAACCAACCCTCAACGCACCCCAGAACCACAAACTCCAGAAATCAAAAGTTAGGCCTCCGCTCCAGACACTCACAGCAAACCTCTCTAAGCAAAACTAAAAACAAAATATCCCCTGAACACAAGAATCTGTCCACTCCCAAGAAGGTAGCCAAAAAGCCTAATACCACTCCCACACCTCGCCCAGACCTACAGTGTGCATTAATTAATGCCAGATCCCTCCCCGCCCACGCCACCGAAATCTATGACCTTCTCACCAACCTTGACCTCGACATTCTTGCCATCACCGAAACCTGGCTACACAACGCCGCCGGCCCAGCCATCTCACTAGCCATTCCACCAGGATACTCCATCCTCAGACAGGACAGAACATTATCTACAGGTGGAGGAGTGGCACTCATAGTCAAAGACCACCTTGAATTAAGACAAACTCCCTCCAAACTAGGGGATAACATTGACTCTCTATCTGCCAAGATCGCACTATCTCACAACACCACCATCACTCTCAATCTAGTATATCGCCCACCAGGCCCTTTACTGGATTTCCAAGACAACCTCACACACCTGCTAGGTGAAAACCTTAAAATCACTACAAAAACCATTCTCCTAGGAGACCTCAACTTGGGGCTCCACGACCAGAAAGATAAACCATCCACTAAGCTAGCACAAGCTCTCCAAGAAATGGGCTTTGTACAAAGAGTTCTCCAACCTACCCACAGTAAAGGGCGCACTCTTGACTGGGTAGTTGACCACAACTGCGGCATCGACATCAGCTCCACCACGCCCACGCCATGGTCAGACCACTTTCTCATTCACTTCTTCATCCCCCTACCTATCAACTTGGTAACAAAACTCTCACCTGCACCCCCAGCCATGGCCAGGAGCGCCAAGAACCTCACCAAAGAAAGCATCACACCCTACCTAGCTCCTCTCACGAACAACCTCCCTGCCTCATCTGACCCAGCTGCACTGGCAGATATCTACAAAACCACCATTAGCACTGCCATTGACATCATCGCCCCCCTACAAAAGAAAAAATCCAAAAACTCCAAACACTCCAATACGTGGTTCTCAACAGAACTAAAAGAACTACGAACTAAAAAACGCAAAGCCCTCAACGTATGGCAAAAAGCACCCAATGCCTCCTCACTATCGTCCTACAAATCACTGGCCACCCAATACAAAAAAAGCATCATAGCAGCCAAATCTGCATCATATAATGAAAGAATCTCCAACGCCACCTCAGAATCCAAAGAGCTCTTCGCCATCTTCAAGGAACTCTCCACACCGGCCACTAAGTCACAAGAGATTGTCAAGGACCAAGCCTGGTGTAACACCATACAAACCGCCCTTCTAAAAAAAATCGAACTCCTCCAAGCCAAAATCCTAAACCATCACAATAATCTCACTCAGCAAATCTTAGCTGCATCCCCTAAGGAAACAGTGATTGAGAACAAAAAGATAAGTCACATCACACCCTTTAAATTTAGAGAAGTCTCAGAAAAAGAGGTAATCGATATCGTTAACAGAATCAAACCCTCCAACTGCAAAGGCGACGCTTGCCCCGCCAAACTAGTCAAAGACTGTGTTGAGACACTAGCACCATTCCTCAAATCCTTCATTAATGCATCATTCAACTCTAACTCAGTCCCAACCAGCCTAAAAGAAGCCTGGGTGCGCCCCCTTCTCAAGAAACCCACTCTAGATCCAGAAAACGCCAACAACTATAGACCCATTACAACAGTTCCCTTCCTGCTCAAGATCCTCGACAAAGTCGCCTACTCACAAATACAGCACTACCTTGAAGAAAACCACATCTTAGGCAAAAGGCAATCGGGCTTCCGCCCGGGGCATGGGACCGAATCTGCCCTTCTAGACCTTAAAATTCAACTTAATGACATCATGGACAAAGGCAAACCGGCTCTCCTCCTACTATTAGACCTATCTGCTGCCTTCGACTTGGTCAATCATGAAATTCTAGGCACACAACTTAAAAATGAAGCTCACTTCTCGCCGGAAGCCGTCTCCTGGGTCAAATCCTTCCTAGAGGGTCGACTTATGAAAGTCTTTTCTGAATCTGCAAACGCTACCCCAACCACCATCCACTGTGGCGTCCCACAAGGATCCTGCACTGCACCCACCCTATACAACATTTTCACCCTCCCTCTGTTCAATGACCTCGACCATCACCACATAGCTTACACCAACTATGCTGACGACACCCAAGTCCTGCTCCCCCTTACTGGCTTATATGAACAAGACGCCGCAGCACTAACCAAAATATACACAGCCATTCAAACCTGGATGGCAGCCAACGGACTCTGCCTTAACGGGGACAAAACAGAGATCCTACTAGTTGGCACCAAAGAAACACTAAATAAACTCCCGCCTCTATACAAATCCTTTAACGTCGATAACTGCACCATCACAGTCTCCACTGCGGTAAAAACGCTAGGAGTATACCTCGACTCCATTCTCTCCATGACACGGCAAGTCAATGCCGTAGCCTCCTCTGCTGCATTAACCACTAAGATAATCAACGCCGTTAAACCCTTCCTATCCCCTAAAAACTGCGTGAATGTAGCCAGAGCCACAGTAGGTACCAAATTGGACTACTGCAACGCCCTCTTCCTGGGCACATCTGCACAAAACATTAAAAAAATGCAAGTCACACAAAACAATGCTCTAAGAGCAGCCCTAAGCATTCCAAAAAGGGAGCACATCTCCCAAGCCAGAAAAGAAGCACATTGGCTACCTATAAAAGAACGCATACTATTTAAATCCATGGCCATCACACACAGATGCCTCTCTGCTAATGCCCCACCCTATCTTTCTGAAAGGATCACCCTCCATACCTCCTCTAGACCTACCAGGTCACACCTGACCAACCAAACATATGTACCCACTTTCAAAAGAAGCAAAGCCAGAGGGTCCAGCTTCCAACACCTAGCACCCAAAAATTGGAACGCACTCCCCACCGCCTTAAGAAGCGAAAAATCATACCATGCCTTCCGTAGACTACTCAAAACCACGCTGTTCCACTAACCCCGCCTCACCTGTATTCTCACCACTGTAATTATGGAAATAACAGCAAATGTATGAAAAAACGCGTCTATGCTAATCTGTATATCTGTATACTCACCATGTATGCCTGTAACAAGTAAGAATTCTTAGCGCCACGATGCCCCCGGGCAGATGTGCGCTCTACAAATCCAAATAAATAAAATAAAATAAATAAAATAAATAAGTTCTTCTTTGTATGGTTTATCTGCTACATCTGAGTTGATGTTAACTCCAAGATATTTGTATTGATTTATTTTTTCAAAAGGATATTTCGTGATAAACCAATTAAATTTAGTATTTGTTTTTTTCAGATTAAAATTTTCATTTTTTTGATGTTGATTTCTAGTTTGTTTACTTCAGCATATTGTGATAGTGCAGCTAATTTCCTCTGAAGACCTATTGGGGTTTTGTCCAAAAGAACCATATCATCTGCATATAATAAATAAGGGATGGTCAGGGATCCTAAGCGGGGTGAAAAAGACAGCACCTCCTTCAGTTCTTTAAAAAAAGAAATCAGAAATATAAAAATTAAATAGAATTGAAGCGAATGGACAGCCCTGTTTCAGCCCAGTGTTTGTTCTTATTGTGTTTGACAGAAGGCCGTCAGTTGTAAGTTAAATTTTTATGCTCGTGTTAGAGTAAAAAAATACAATCAGATTAAAAATGTAAGGAGGGCAGTTAGCATTTAAAGGTTTTTCCCATAACAAGGAACGAGAAATGGAGTAAAATGCTTGTTTAAAATCCACTAAAGCAAGATATATTGTTTGCTTCTTATGAATAGCTTATGATTTGAGTGCAGAGATGATAAATACATTTAAAGAAGTACCAATGCCTGGGACAAAACCAGATTGATAAGGGTCCATTAGATCCTGTTCGTGGAGCCATTTTGTAAAATCTCTAACCACTAGTCTCGGCACATCCAAAAGAGCTATTGGGCGGTAATTCATAGGGTCAAATCTGTCGCCTGATTTAAAAATCGGAATTATAATTGCTTCCTGCCATGATGGAGGAAATTTATCTTGGCTCATAACGTTTTTAAAAATGAAGTGTAAAACATCAGCCAAGGCTTCCAGGTTTTCTTTTAAAATTGCATTGGTTATCATATCAGGACCAGGAGCCCGCGAGTTATTTAGTTTCTTGATTATTATGATTATATCAAGAGTATAAAACTCTAGGCCTTTGGTATCAGAACTGACTGGTTTCTTGACAATGAGTTCTTCTGTAGGTTTAAGTAGGAGTTTCTCATAGTATTTTGCTATTAATAACGTGGGTTTTTGGGCTGTTGGTAATGTTCTCTTTATTACTTTCCATATTTCTCCTACTTTTTTTCGACAGGAGTGCTTTTAGCATTGTTTCAGCATTATTTTGTTTCAGTGTTGCTGTTATTTGCTTAATTTGATTTCTGTATTTGTTTTTTTAGTTTTTGCTTTAGAGTCTGGTTTTCGTGTGAAGGTAGTAATCTTATGTCACACCGTAATTTTGATCTAAGGTTGGCTATATCAGGGTTCCATTTGTGTTTGTGAACAAAACTTGGCTTGTTATATTGTGCAATCGATTGAATAATGATTTTGATTAAATCATTAAAGTGAGTTTTTTCTACTGCCTCTTGGTCTTCATGCAGAAGTTGTTGTAAATAATTAATGCGAAAAGGGGTCCACCGAATGTGAGTCCTCGCATTATTTATTCGGATTGAGCCTTTATAATATTCCAAATTTTGTTTGGTGTGGGATCTCCAAGATAGTTCAACTAAATGATGATCGCTAGCTGTGGTTGGAATAATTTGAAAGTTCGCTATTGATTTGGTTGGGTCATTAGAGATAAAAACATAGTCTATTATAGACTGAGAATTACTTCTAGTCCAAGTTGGTCTTGGAAGTACATCATTAGGGAAGGTACCATTTATCATTGCAAACTTTCTAGTTTTCATTAGCGATAACCACTTTGCTGATCTCGAA
This sequence comes from Ambystoma mexicanum, assembly GCF_040938575.1. Taxonomy (NCBI): domain Eukaryota; kingdom Metazoa; phylum Chordata; class Amphibia; order Caudata; family Ambystomatidae; genus Ambystoma; species Ambystoma mexicanum. Next base: position 1,269,335,921 of record NC_090922.1, read on the forward strand.
CAGATTGAATGATCAGAACTGTGTATCAACTTCATATTGAAATCCCCAGCAATTATTGTGTTTGCAATAGCTGGCTCTAGAAGAATCTGATAAAGTATTGACTCAATGTTATCAACAAATTTGGAGGAGGTCACAGAGGTCGAGTTCCAGTATATATTTATACTTACAGTCTTCGGAAAGAAGGGGTGGTCTTTATTAGCGGTCGTGATTAAGACTGGCTGGATCCCAGGATCTGGGCTCTTCCACGAGGTAATAGATAGTTGCGCGTCAATTCTTACTGCAACAAGAAGACCAGCTGCTGGTCTGCCCTTAGCTGGTTTAGAGACACTAATTGATAATAGTTGATGGTCAGGCCAAACCGGAGTGGTGGTCATTCATGTCTCCTGCAATATGACTACATCATATTTATTAAATAAAAGCGATTTGGAATTGAGTAAGTGCGAGAAGCCACGAGTGTTCCAGGAGATCAGGGTGCACTGATGTTGGGGCACATTGGGTGGCTAGCAGTTCTCATTTTCAAAGCGTCTAGCACTAGATACCCATGCCCATTTAGAATTTTGAGGTGGGGGTGGATTTTGTGGGGTTTTGTTACAATTGCTACTTGATGGATTAGGGAGAGTCTGTTCCAGACATTGATTATTAGATCCAGGCATTTGATGCTGGTCAAGATTAGGGATCGGAGCAGGTATAGGCTCAAGTAGGAGACCCTTTTTTTGAAACAGTAACTGTCTTTGATCCCATACATAGTTTTTGAATATTAGAGAGGGTATTTTGATTTCGACAATATCTTGATGGTCTGGAATAGGGTAGGAAACACCATCGATGTTCACTGATTTGATGTGTTTCAGTTGCGGGATGGCATGAAATATTGTTAATATTGTCACCCTGTTCGGGAAGGGATTGAATTAAATTCTATCAATAATGGTGAGCCTCAAGGTTTCGTTTGATAGAACTTTGGATAACCACTCATCCTCGTGTTTGGCTTCTTTGTCAAGACAAGTAGTAATGGGAATATCCCCAACAGGTGGTAAATTGGGAGAATCTTCAGCATTTAGGTTATTGAAAGAAGGTAGGGGGTTAAATTTGTTATTATCTGTAGTACCTTGAGCGCTTGGCGGTGGATCTTTAGAAAAAGGAGCTCTCTTCATCAGTTTTTTTTTCTTTTTTGCTCCAAAGTCGTAAACGGATTTGAGTCATGATCTAATATAATGCAAAATTCTGGGTTTCGGGATGATGGTCGTGATCTGTCTTGGTGCAAACTTTGATGGACAGTTTCCAAAACAGAAATGTCATTATTCGAATAGACTGATAAATTCATAAGATAATCATTGGGCAGATCATTATTTGGTATTTCAGCATCACTTGTCGGTGGTACAGGCTCTAAAAATGGAGTTATAGAATGAGAATCCTTACCTTTAAGTGACGGCACACCTGACAAAGGGCGTTCAAGAACCTGGATGAGAGGTTTCGGGGGTACAGCATTCACATCTGTCATGGAAGGTGCAGCAGAAGAAAGTTCTTGCTGAGGAGGTAGAGTAATGTTGGCTACAAACTTTTTGGTTTTTGAAGCAGCTGATGTGTTTTTTTGTGAAAATGTGGTTCTTTGTTTTTTTTGCTTGAGGATTTTCAGATGGAGGGTCTAATGCAGTATTTGGAAATTGACAGAATTTTGTCTTATTGTGTCTTTTATGTTTTTTTTTCTTATTCTGCGAAGGACGATTGAAGATCTCATATAATGGATTTTTTTCTGTAGGAGGTATAGGATTTGATTTTGATTCGGCACACATTTCCTCCTCGAGTACAGGTGATATCTCACGGGGACTAGAGACTGATCTGATCGGAATTTGAGTCTCATTTTCAGGGTCAGGACCCTCAGGTGTGACGTCACTCGCAGCAGGAGGGAATACAACATTTGCATTCAAATCCGTTTTCAGCAATACCGGAAGGTTTGTGTAATTCAGTCAATTTTGCTAATTATATTAATTAGTGTTAAATCCTAGGAGCTAGCACGTGAGTCAAGTATTTCGAAGAGTTTAGTCAATGTAAATATCGTGGTATTTATGGCCGTGAGGGCTGATTCTATAGCTGAATTAGGAAGTGAGGGAAAGCCAAAGGAGGGACGAGGGGTAGGTTTAGCAAATAATGGAACTTCAGAGTTATCAGACATCGCAGTGTTGGAGAGGAGATGATGTCATTAGGACAGTCTGTTGGAAACAGTTCTGGGGAATTGGAAAGCCTGGATTCAGCGAGTTCAATAACTGTGACCTTCTTGGCTGATTGAAAGGGGGGCATACAAATCACTTTGGTCAGATTTTGCGTTGATTGAGCTGGTGGAGAGGGAGGGAGAAGAATAGAATTTATTTTATAATTTTTTTAAAATGTTTGTCTTTTTTCTTTCTGCCCCTACTGAATCCACATTATGGAAAGCATTGTTTAGAGACCGATTGTTCATTCCGTTAAGGACCTCTGAATACAAGGCTGAATGTGGCAATAATCTTGGCTCATGGTTAGAATTAAAGTGTGTCTCGGGAATGAAGCAGGGAGTGTGAAAGGCACGTTCATCAAGGGGGAAGGGTTGGTTGTCATAGCATTCTTTCATAGTTTTTGTCAGACAGACAAGTTACGGGAGTTTTCTCACAAAGATTTTTCAGGTGGATGATGTTTGCTTCTGGGGTCTCCTTAAAGTTGGAGGAAAAAAAATGAGTCAAAGTTGGCACAGGTTGGCTCATGTATGATGAACCTGGAGCTACAGGGCTGCCAGCAATGGCTGAGAGATGGAAACCAGGTCGTATATTTACTGGTAATCGAGGAGCATAGCAAGGAGGTGGATGTGGCATTCCGGAGGTTAACCTAAACATAGTTTATGTTGGTTGGTAGAAATAATTAAAATTTCTTAAGGTCCGTTATGAACTACCAACTCGGTAGCTGCGCTTTGGATGATTTGGATGATATTTAGTGCTTCAATATTTTTGGATGGTGGAGCAGACGAGCACTCTGTCAGCTGAGGAACAAATTAGAGATGATATAAGAAAGGCAGGCACCAAAAGAAATTATTTCACCTACAGGGGGCGGGCACCTTATAACATGTCGTTGAGTTAACGGTTAATGGCCCGGGGGGGGGGGTTTACTGCAACATTAATTCAGAGCAGTCATAAACAACAGGGAGCTTTGTGACAGCAAAAATTCTGTGGGTCCACACAAGTTCGACACAAGCAAGGTGGAAGGACAGAAAAGGGCAGGGGAGCTAAGGAAGCAAAGCTCCCAGGAAACAGTACAGTACAGTGTGGACACCACAAGGCAAAAGCCGCAACTCAACCGAGGGGCAGGGTGGCGAGGCAGCGGCAGCGTTTAACCGCTCCAAAGGAAAGCCCAGTGGTATGACAGAGTGCCGTGGCAGCACGGCAACACAGCGGCACAGCGGACAGCCAACAGTACTTGAGTGTACTTGCTGTGGTGCGCGCGTGCTGGTGTGCGCGAGAGCGAGAATTTGAAGTCATATCAAAAAGTAGGCGTGACTAAACAGAAAAACAGATTAAAAAAGGGAGATTAGCGTTATAAAATGCAGTATAAGCGTGATGTTAAAGTCCACATTAAAGTCCAGTTGGGGGTAACTGATTATACCCAATTGAGTTCAATCCAGTGAAAGAGTTGTTGCAGAGTTGTTGCAGAGGAGTAGTAACAGCGGGACCAGCCAAAAACAGCCAACAGTACTTGAGTGTACTTGCTGTGGTGCGTGGTATAAATACATTTGGGGTAAAACAATATTTTCCGATACTACTTCCCAGAACATCTCACAGAGTTCTGGCGTCTCTTAAAACGTGCATCCAGAAATCACATTAACAATGCTGGTATTTCTATAATTTTCACAATTTTACACAGTAATTTATCAGTCTTTTTAAAAATGTGCTTTTGGCATTTGTTAAGCAGCAAAGGGTGGGTTGTCTCTGCCTCCTTCTTCTCCTGGCAGCTCCAAAGCAATCTCCTCCCAGTTCCTTCAGGGAGAGGCCATTTATGACTCTTCACACTTTGCATGTCCTTTCAGCCAGAGGATGTCCATTGTCCCCTTTCCCTGCAGCCCCAAATTCTCCTCCCCTAATCTAATCATCACAGAGGTGTGATTTCCTGGTGGAGTGAAGCAGAAGGGAGATGCCTGGCCTAGCTGTTGGACTGGTTGGATTGCTTTTATGCCGTCTTAATTTCAATGTCATTCTGTTACATTTTTTTCTTGGTTTAAAACAAACTTACAATTTCAAAACAAGCAGCTAGAACACTTATTCCAGATTATAAACCATGGGATTAAACAGTTACAACCTAGGTTACTCTCAATAACAGGTCACTTAGTTTTCAGACATTAGATTTCCGTTGTACAAGTTTAAATTCTATCATGCAATCTACTGACAGCTTTCATACAGGCAGCCACGGGTACTGCGCCCAGATTTTGACAGATTTCACAGGCAGGCCCATTTTTGCTGTGAATGTTTTGATGACAAATTCAGCTTTTCTGGACATTGTATGTTCATAATGATTTCTTGAACTAAGTGAATTGTAGCACCCAGCAAGAATGCTGGATGTTTGATGGTGTTTTGTACCAGCATTCTTCAGTTTCAGCAAACAAGAAAAAGATTGAAAAACAAGATTCTGGATTTCTTTCAGCAAAGCACTGCTTTCATGCAGGATCCATTTTTACTTGTTGGGCAGCCCAGTGACATGTTTCAGGAGGGAGATCTGTTCCGCCACTGACAACATGCATGGTAGATTTGGCAGCCATCTTTTCATGTTACAAAGCACGATTTCCATGGGGTTTGACGCGCACAAGGGTTTTGCGGCCACTTCGATATTTCTTGCACTACCAGAACACAGTGATACCGCAGGGCAGAGCATAAATGGGTTAATACGTCCCACAAGGGTCACTGTGTGTTTAGTATTGGTGTTGTTTGAGTTACGTTTTTTGGCGTGTCTGTAATGGTGTGCATACATGGTTGGTTGTGTGGATGTGTGAGATATGTGAAATATGTGTTTGTGCTCTCGCATTGTGGATGTATACTCACTTGTTCAAATTTCATGTCACATGTTCCACTCTGTTTATTTGTGTATTGTGTCTGGGATGTATGATTCACCTCTGCGCATTGGCTACTGGAGTTATGGTTTATTGTATGCTGCATTAAGGTCCACTGATGTTGTGGTGTTCTTTTGGCACTTGCGTGTCAATGTGAAAGTGCTGACACTTCTTTCACTGTTATGGTTATTTTTCATTGTGGTTGTTCACTGTGTATTCTTGGACTACACTCATCATGTGCGCACTCAGTGGGATATTGCTGTATCCCTCACAAGGTACAGCAACCCAGCCCCCCACATCTGCAATCACCCACTACCTGCTCTCATATCAAGCATCACCTCAGCCACTGGAATGCAGATGAGTCCCATGATTGATGGTTCAGACTAGCTGCAACACATTTTTTTATCCTCCCTGTGTCGCACACTCTCTGACATGCTTCACATTACCCTGACACAAGCCTGTTCTGCTTTGGTCACTGGAGTGGACTTTGCCACTGCTACCTACCTGTCTAGTTTTGCACAGGCAGAAATTCACCCAGCCATTCTTTATGATTAAGCCCATTCTGTGCTTCGTTGCACCTCTGTCCTCCAAGGGCATTCACGTGCAGTAACTTGAGGCCATTGAAATGGCACAAAGACACTATACATATGCCACATTCCATTACATTACCATGTCACATGTGCATTGGGTGGTCATAGTGTAGGTGGTGCAACGGTGTGCTATTCTGTTGATGTGCAGATGAGTGTGGTCCACCAGGGAGTAATGGAAGATTCTCCAGACCTGGATTCAACAGCAGTGCTCCCAGATGATCTCATTGGAGGATACTAAGTGGCAGGTATACTTCATGGTCGAGGCAGGCCAGATGAGTTGAGGTAAATTGAAGATCCAAATTGGACTGGTAAGAGGGCAGACTAGCAGGGGGCTGCCTGGGGTATGTGTTAGAGGCCGGTAGGGCTGGTGGGTGGTGTCATGACTTGAGGGTTCTGCCTGGGGATTGTGGCAGAGGTCATGTGGCTGTGGGGAGAGGATATATTAGTAGGGGGTTTGCCTGGTGGTTGTGGCGGAGGTCAGGGGTGGTGGTGGGTGTATCAGGACTTGAGGGGGCTGGCTGGGGGTTGTGGTGGAGGTCAAGGGGTGAGTGGATGGGGATGTACTAGCAGGGGGTTGCCTGAGGGTTATGGCAGAGGTCAGCGGGGCTGATGGGTGGTGCAAGACTTGAGGGGTCTGCCTGGGGGCTGTGGTGGAGGTCAGGGGGTTGAGGGGAGCAGGTGTACTAGAAGGGGGCTGTCTGGGAGTTGTGGCAGACATCGGTGGGGTGGTGGGTAATGTCAGGACTTGAGGAGGCTGCCTGTGGCTTGTGGCGGAGGTTAGGGGGTGACGAGAGGGAGGCGTAATAGCAGGGAGCTGCCTTGGGGTTATGGCAGAGGTCAGTGGGTGGTCAGGTGTCAGGACTTGAGGGGGCTGCCTGGGGGTTGTGGTGTAGGTCAGGGGGGTGGGTGATGCCAGGGCTTGATGGGGCTGCTTTGATTTAGGGGTGTGGGCCAGCAGTTTCTGTGCCTTGAAATTAGGGGTGATGGCACGCAGTTTCAGAAGGGTTCTGCTTTGAGTTACGGGTTGATGTTCCGTGTTTTGCCTGGGAGCTGCTTTGAGTTGCGGGGGATGATGCACAGTTTCGCTGGGGTGCTGCTTTCAGTTATGGGTTGAGGGTGCACTGTTTCGCCGGGGTGCTACTTTGAGTTACGAGTTGAGGGTCTACAGTTTCACTGGAATTTTGCCTTGATTTGTGGGGGGACAGCATGTACTTTTGTCACGGTGCTGCTTTGAGTTATGGGTTGATGGACTGCAGTTTCGTCTGGGGTACTGCTTTGAGTTACAGGGGACCACATGCAGTTTCACAGGGGTGCTACCTTGAGTTCCGCAGTGATGGTCTGCAGTTTTGCTGGGGTGCTGCTTTGAGTTGCGGGGGGGTGGCACACAGTTTCAGGGTGCTGCTTCGAGTTATGCTTTGATGGTCCAAAGTTATACCAAAGTGCTGCTTTGAGTTACAGGTTGATGGTCTGCAGTTTTGCCGGGGTGCTGACTTGAGTTGTGGGGGGACGGCATGCAGTTTTGCTGGGGTGCTGCCTTGAGTTACTGGGGGATGGCACGCAATTTTGCTTTGGTGATGCCTTGAGTTACAGGGTGACGGTCCTCAGTTTCACCTGGGTGCTAGATGGTGGGACAAAGGTAGGGGCAAAGGTTGTTAGTTGGCGCTGGTTTTTGTTTGTGTGGGGGAGTGTTGGGGGGCGATTCAGCCCCAACTCAATTTTATTTGCACCTACAGTTACTTTGTGCTTTTGAGTCCATGAATACACGCAACACACAAACATTATTTTATGCACAAGTAGGCGCAAAGTTGTTTTAGGCGCTAAGTACTTTGCAGGGACTTTACACTTTTTCAATGAATCATAAATATTTGTTTTCTCCCATAGTTGCTTTTCTCCTCCTTCAATATTCAATATTTATGGCAGAAATTCAACCAATCCTTTACAAGCCTGGGTATACCAAAGAGGAAATGTGTGAGAGAGAAAGTCGAAGAAAAGATGGTGAATCAAGTAAAAGTTTTAAGGTATGCCCAAAACCCAAAACAAGCTAAATCAATCCAAGGGGCAAAATTGAGTGCTCAAATTGGAAGAAAAACTAATTCTATTACATCCAATCTCGGCTCGGAAAAAATACAAGCTTCATTCAATGTATCACAATTAAATGGCGGCATATATAGAAGAGAGTCATGAGGTAAGGTTGACATTGTTTCAAGACATATGAAACACATTGCAATCTTATTGGTTGATGCTAATATTTCCCTACAGAAAAACATGCATTTGTTTGCCCTATTGGCTCAAACCTTCCCTCGTGACCAGACCAGTACCATCCCTCTAACAGTGACCTAATGTCCGGGTAAACCGAATTCTTCATCCCCATTGGCCAGTGTCCTTAGGTTCACCTAGATGCTTTTGGACCCCTCTCCCATCGGTCAACCAACAATCGAGTGTTTCATGGTGTGTTTCAGACCTCAGATTTAACCAATCACTTTGTGAGGTGTAGACAGTGTGGCTACAGAATCAAATACCTCATCGTATTCCCATTTCACCGGAACACTTTGCACCCCTGATAGTTCACACTCTGACAACTCAAATTGCGACCTCTACTTGGAAACATGTTGCATTTCTAGAGCTCTTCTTACCATGTGAGCAGGCAACTATATATAAAAAAAAAACACTACTGTGACACCACTCAGATGAGAATATTTTCCTGAATTTCTGAGTTCCATTTCCCTTAGTTTCTGCAATACCAACTGAGGGTCAATTCCTTCAGTGTGGCAGTCGAGTCACACCCTATACAGCTTTTCCTGGTTGCACTTCATCATTACCGCACTCTAATCAACCTGTGTCCTTCACCTTCTGACATATTGGCTGTGAGTTTGAAACATTACTTGTTATATCAGCCATTGTTCGATAATGCAGAAACTACTTTGCCCTGCACCCTCAAGCAATCTCTGTGCAGCATTGCACACCACCTTCCAGGACACTGGCCCTTTCTGTGCACTAGCTAAAACAAACAAGAATGAAGCCTAATTCACTGCAGAAATCTCTGAGTACTTTCTGTGGTCTAGTCATCTGCAATCTACAACATGACCTATTCGATGTTAGCAAGAACTTCTGTTTGCTGTTAACACCATCTCTATGGGTTTCCTTATACATTATTTAAGCAATCTACCACTACTTGTCTGTCACAATACACAAAAGACTTTCAACTTCCGGCGGTGTCTCTTGCACTTCTCGTTACCTGAAAAAACGAAATGAGTTCTAACTAGCTGCTATTTTGTTGCAAAACTGTCCCATCTCTATGTACGGTGTATACTGCATGTCAATGCCCTACATTTCCTCATAGAATTGTTCTAAAAAATGCGTGTGCGCCTGACACAGTTAATACATAGCAGAGTAGCCATGCACAAAGACAGAATTGTTAATCCTATAAATGACCCACTCTCCTAACTGTAGGAACTTCCTTAACTGGTACTTTCTCTCATGTTTGGGGCATTGGTCTTGCATCCTAACGAAGTTGTGATGATCGCTCTGATCCTTGGTGCATGGATGTGAAACAATTTCATGTACTGCTGTACAAGTAGCAGTACGTAATCACTGTAATCATTGTCACATGAAATTGTACTTCTTTGTCATTTACTTAGAAATGTTTATTTTGGTTCCACTTGTATTCTGTATTTTACATTCTGTTTGCTACATAGGTTCCTGCCTAATATTAAAATGTTCTCTAGTTAACAATTCAACTTTGTTTTACACTATATTCTCCTCCTGTGATCTCTGTGCTAGCACATGCCAATCTAGCGTCACTGTAGTTTAGGTGCACCTCCTGTGTGTCTATGAAAAGGGGTAGCTGTTGACTCTACATTGTATATTGATAGCCTCCCTTCACCCTCCAGAGTCAGGCCCCCCGATACAAAAAGAGGGTCCCTTGCACCCTTATATACTACAATTCAACTTTGTTTTACACTATATTCTCCTCCTGTGATCTCGGTGCTAGCACATGCCAATCTAGCGTCACTGTAGTTTAGGTGCACCTCCTGTGTGTCTATGAAAAGGGGTAGCTGTTGACTCTACATTGTATATTGATAGCCTCCCCTCACCCTCCAGAGTCAGGCCCCTCTATACAAAAAGAGGGTCCCTTGCACCCTTATATACTACACGGGTACTGTGGGATGCTGTTGGTCAACTGCTACTGCGAGCAAGGAGAAAACCAAAGCAGAGGAAGGTGTGAGTCATGGCTGTGGCAGGGGTTTCGGGCACGCCGTATTTATGGCTAATCCTGGTCCACTAAAGATAAAGTGGTCAGCCTGGAAGAAAGGCTTTATACACTATGTTAAGGCAGCATGTGAAAACAGTGTTTCTGCTGAAGGCAAAGTGTCTCTTTAGATGCACATTCATGTATATGAAGGTCAAAGAATGTATGAAACGTTGCCTGAGATTTCGGATTTGGATCAGGAAAGCAGGGTGAATGAATTTGACAATGCATTAGTGAAACTTGATCGTCACTTTGATGTTAGAACGAGTACTGTGCTAGAAAGATAACATTTTGGAATAAGTGAGCAGTGAGATGGGGAAAATGTAGAGGAGTATATTACAGCATTACATCACCTTGCTTTAAGCTGCAAATTTGGATAGAAACTTGACGAGCAGATATGTGACCAGTTTATGATACATTGTTCTAATGATAAAATAAGGAAAGAGATATGGCTAAGATACGAACCAGATGTGGAGGAGGGGATAGCCATAGCAAAAAAGTGTTGAACATACTATGCATTGTGTAGCTAAGTTAACGAGAAAGGAGTGTAGGCCCATACCTAGCAAAATTTTGAGGGTGGATGATTCCACTAAGGAATAAAGGAATTTAAAAGAAGAAGGGGAGGGATAAACCATTTAAAGATGTTTAGATGGGAGATGAGAGAAATAACAAAAAACGAAGGGAGTTACGAAGGAGCAAAGATTGTGTTTTCGTTGTGCCAGCTGAAGTCATTTTGCTAGTTCACCAGTGTGTCCAGGTAGAAGGGTGATATGCAATAAATGGAAAAGGTGGGGACACTATGCAAATTGTTGCAAGAACTATGCTTTGGGAGTGGGGAGGAAGGTAATGTATGTCGGTAAGGATATGCAGCAATCGTCTGGTGAAGAGGAAGAGGAGCAAGTTGAGGTTGTTACGGTGAACATGGTAATGTGCAATGACGAAGAGAGTTGTGACAGTCCTTTCACTAATATATGTGTGAATGGGAAGGTACTGTGTTTGATGGCTGATTCTGGAGCTAAGTTGGTGTTGGTGTCTCAAGAGGTGTATGAGGGAGTTGTAGGTGGGAAAGTGGAGAATTTGATACCTTCAGATTAGAGACCTGGCGGGTACAACGGTGGAAAGACTGATGTTATAGGATACTTTGTTGCAGAATTTCAAAACAAGGGAAGGGAAACTCAAGGAAAAATATATGTCACAAAGTGTGGTGAGACATTACTAGGATGGAAAGAACAGAAAGGGTTGAAGAAAAGGCTTGATCCAAATACACAAAAGCAAGTCCTAGATGTGACAGAAGAGTTATGTATTGTTGAAAAATGTCCAAATGTGTTTTCCAAAAAGATTGGGTGTGTAAAAGGAATGGTTCACAACATTTTTCCGAAGGAGGGGAGCAGGGCGGTGGGGGTGAAGCTTCGCCCTGTTCCGATGGCACTCAGGGATGGTGTGCGAGATGAGCGCAAGAAGTTGAGGGAGGTGAGAATAACTGAGCCTGCGAAGAGTGTTGAGAGGATATCGCTTTGGTTATCATGAAGAAAGCTAGTGGAGAATTGAGGTTGTGTGTCGACCTTAGGGAGCTCAATACGTGTGTGGTGGCAGAGAGACATCCGTTGCCTAACATGTCAGAGATGTTTGCTTTGGTTGGTAATGCTACATTTTTCATCAAACTGGATATGGTGTCTGGCTACCTCCAGATACAGCTTGACCAGTCATCGAAAGAATTTACAGCATTCATCACCCACAAATGGGGTCTTTCAATTTTGTAGAATGCCTTTCGGTTTAGTGTTGGCATCCTCTGACTTTCAAAAAGTGACGGACACATTGTTGGGGAGCATGGAAGTGGTATGGTGTTTTCAGGATGACATCTTGGTGTTTGTTGATACCTGGGAGAAACATGAAGAGAATGTGAGAAAGGTGTTAGGAATTTTGGGACAGAGGAGAATAACGCTACAAGCAGAGAAGTGTACCTTTGGAAATAGTGTAGTAGAGGATTTAGTACACAAGATATCTGCATAAGCTCTACGTCCTAAGAAAGAGTTGGTTGAAGGCACCAAAAAAGTGAGGTCGCTCAAGGGAAACAGGGGAACTACGTTCTTTCCTTGGTATGGTAGAGTTCTATCATAGGTTTGTGGACAATTTTGCTGATAAAGTTACCAGAATGAGGAGCTTGCTTAACAAAGGAGTGGAATTTGGGTGGGATGCCCAGTGTGAGGAGGAATTCCAAGGTATAAAAGGAGAAATTGACATGGCCAATGATTTGATGGTGTCTGATATTAGGAACAAGTGTACTAGATCGGTAGATGCCAGTGAAACCGGTATTGGTGCAGTATTGACCCAAGTTGGGAAGGATGTGTCAGGGTAATTTCCGGGGGCCCGGCAGAGCCGTCCGCATACCTCTGGGGTTGGGGAAGCCCCAACTCCTCCCGCGTCCCAAAGGAGTATGGGGCACACACAAGAGCAAAGAGTTACTGCTGTTTATTGCATGAAACAGACAGGGACGAGCTCTCAGGTCACAGGCATCCGGGAGACCTCTCGATCATAGTGGGCTCGCAGGCCCTTTTTCTAGCTGTATGACGCAGCTACGTGTGTCACCTGGGAAAACTTGCCTGAAAACCTAACACCATCTCGGGTTGGCTCCCCGAGTGGTAAGGTCAGTATAGATACATATAGGGAAGATTGTTAGTGGTGGAGGAAGGGTCAGGTGGTACGCTTGGCCCATCCCTACTAATTGCTACAAGAGAATTGTTACAAGGGAACAATTAGTGATTGGCTAAACTATAATGGCGTCAATGGTCGGCCCCTCGTATTCTGATTGTTCCACCCGTGAGCCCCCAGGCCTGGGAGCATCGCTGTTCGAAGCTTGCGGTGTACCTAGTGTTGGCAACAAAGTAGGACTATGTGTCATTGGCGGACAATGGACAGCTCTGACTATTAGATGGTGTGCATGTCTTTCGCATCGATGTTGGTGTCCAATTTGTCACTTCATTGTTGCAGGCTGTGTTCCCAGATGTGAGACCCCAGAGCTTCTCTGGTCCATGGGCTTGGCATCGTATCAGGTCAGCCTGGTCACGTGTTGTGAGACTGTGGCTGGAATAGAATTATGAGCATTTGATTTGTATTTCGGCTCTGGGGAGTGTTTAGCAGTGGGCAGTGTAAGTAACCTTGGTGCGGGGAGCGCAGCATGTAGATTGCAACATTGCGGCCTTGGCTGTGGGCTCTTGTCGGGGCTCATTCTGCATGATCAGCACCTTGCAGCTTTGTCTGAGCAGCGCCGGCCTGGGGTCTCTGGCTTTGCCACCTATCTTGGCCTGGCTTATGGGTGGCGGTACATAGTCCAGGATATGGGGGCTGCGAGGGGCGACAGAGACTCATATGCTTTAGTCCATATACAGGGTTACATCTTCATGGTTTTAGTGGCAAGGAAGCATCTGCAAGCATGTACACGAGCTCTTCTGGCGTCTTGCATTTCTGTGGTGCTGTAGTTGTCCTATGTGGAAAAAACAACGATGCATGTGTGAGTGTAAGTTGTCCTCTACATCATAGCACTGAGTATGTTCTTCGTGTGGATTGGTGTATGTGCGACCAATGTGCTTGGTGGCTGTGTGTTCATGTCCGCTGGCTATGTCATCCTGGCATCTCTAATGATAGCGGTATTTTGCGGTTGCTGTCTAATAAAGTTGATCCATATGGTCGGTATTAACTCCACCTGAGGCTCCAGCACGTGGTTTGATTGACGGGCAGCTTCCCTGGCTGTGCAGGGCGTGGCCACAGTTGATCTTGACATCTGGAGCGGCTGTGAGCAGGTCATATTCCTCTTGCGGTGGGTGCTTGGGTAGTGATGTCCTAGGCCATGGTCGAGATGAGAATCGGGGGCAGGGATCGTACCATTTTCCCTCTTCAGCCCCCCCTGTGGTCGACTTGTCTCGACTTGTCGACCACAAAATTATCCACTCTCTTATCTCCTCGTACTTGCCATACCTTCGTTATTCCTGGCAAGTGTCCGTACTGGTCCACATGATCTTCAATTGACAAGTACATATAAACACATCCGCCACCGGTTTGACCCAAAGTGATGGAGACATTGTTGGGGAGCATGGAAGTGGTATGGTGTTTTCAGGATGACATCTTGGTGTTTGTTGATACCTGGGAGAAACATGAAGAGAATGTGAGAAAGGTGTTAGGAATTTTGTGACAGAGGAGAATAACACTACAAGCAGAGAAGTGTACCTTTGGAAATAGTGTAGTAGAGGATTTAGTACACAAGATATCTGCATAAGCTCTAAGTCCTAAGAAAGAGTTGGTGGAAGGCACCAAAAAAGTGAGGTCGCTCAAGGGAAACAGGGGAACTACATTCTTTCCTTGGTATGGTAGAGTTCTATCATAGGTTTGTGGACAATTTTGCTGATAAAGTTACCAGAATTAGGAGCTTGCTTAACAAAGGAGTGGAATTTGGGTGGGATGCCCAGTGTGAGGAGGAATTCCAAGGTATAAAAGGAGAAATTGACATGGCCAATGATTTGATGATGTCTGATATTAGGAACAAGTGTACTAGATCGGTAGATGCCAGTGAAACCGGTATTGGTGCAGTATTGACCCAAGTTGGGAAGGATGTGTCGGGGTAATTTCCGGGGGCCCGGCAGGGCCGTCCGCATACCTCTGGGGTTGGGGAAGCCCCAACTCCTCCCGCGTCCCAAAGGAGTATGGGGCACACACAAGAGCAAAGAGTTACTGCTGTTTATTGCATAAAACAGACAGGGACGAGCTCTCAGGTCACAGGCATCCGGGAGACCTCTCGATCATAGTGGGCTCGCAGGCCCTTTTTCTAGCTGTGTGACGCAGCTACGTGTGTCACCTGGGAAAACTTGCCTGAAAACCTAACACCATCTCGGGTTGGCTCCCCGAGTGGTAAGGTCAGTATAGATACATATAGGGAAGATTGTTAGTGGTGGAGGAAGGGTCAGGTGGTACGCTTGGCCCATCCCTACTAATTGCTACAAGAGAATTGTTACAAGGGAACAATTAGTGATTGGCTAAACTATAATGGCGTCAATGGTCGGCCCCTCGTATTCTGATTGTTCCACCCGTGAGCCCCCAGGCCTGGGAGCATCGCTGTTCGAAGCTTGCGGTGTACCTAGTGTTGGCAACAAAGTAGGACTATGTGTCATTGGCGGACAATGGACAGCTCTGACTATTAGATGGTGTGCATGTCTTTCGCATCGATGTTGGTGTCCAATTTGTCACTTCATTGTTGCAGGCTGTGTTCCCAGATGTGAGACCCCAGAGCTTCTCTTGTCCATGGGCTTGGCATCGTATCAGGTCAGCCTGGTCACGTGTTGTGAGACTGTGGCTGGAATAGAATTATGAGCATTTGATTTGTATTTCGGCTCTGGGGAGTGTTTAGCAGTGGGCAGTGTAAGTAACCTTGGTGCGGGGAGCGCGGCATGTAGATTGCAACATTGCGGCCTTGGCTCTGGGCTCTTGTCGGGGCTCATTCTGCATGATCAGCACCTTGCAGCTTTGTCTGAGCAGCGCCGGCCTGGGGTCTCTGGCTTTGCCACCTATCTTGGCCTGGCTTATGGGTGGCGGTACATAGTCCAGGATATGGGGGCTGCGAGGGGCGACAGAGACTCATATGCTTTAGTCCATATACAGGGTTACATCTTCATGGTTTTAGTGGCAAGGAAGCATCTGCAAGCATGTAGACAAGCTCTTCTGGCGTCTTGGATTTCTGTGGTGCTGTAGTTGTCCTATGTGGAAAAAACAATGATGCATGTGTGAGTGTAAGTTGTCCTCTACATCATAGCACTGAGTATGTTCTTCGTGTGGATTGGTGTATGTGCGACCAATATGCTTGGTGGCTGTGTGTTCATGTCCGCTGGCTATGTCATCATGGCATCTCTAATGATAGCAGTATTTTGCGGTTGCTGTCTAATAAAGTTGATCCATATGGTCGGTATTAACTCCACCTGAGGCTCCAGCACGTGGTTTGATTGACGGGCAGCTTCCCTGGCTGTGCAGGGCGTGGCCACAGTTGATCTTGACATCTGGAGCGGCTGTGAGCAGGTCATATTCCTCTTGCGGTGGGTGCTTGGGTAGTGATGTCCTAGGCCATGGTCGAGATGAGAATCGGGGGCAGGGATCGTACCATTTTCCCTCTTCAGCCCCCCCTGTGGTCGACTTGTCGACCACAAAATTATCCACTCTCCTATCTCCTCGTACTTGCCATACCTTCGTTATTCCTGGCAAGTGTCCGTACTGGTCCACATGATCTTCAATTGACCAGTACATATAAACACATCCGCCACCGGTTTGACCCAAAGTGATGGAGACATTGTTGGGGAGCATGGAAGTGGTATGGTGTTTTCAGGATGACATCTTGGTGTTTGTTGATACCTGGGAGAAACATGAAGAGAATGTGAGAAAGGTGTTAGGAATTTTGTGACAGAGGAGAATAACACTACAAGCAGAGAAGTGTACCTTTGGAAATAGTGTAGTAGAGGATTTAGTACACAAGATATCTGCATAAGCTCTACGTCCTAAGAAAGAGTTGGTGGAAGGCACCAAAAAAGTGAGGTCGCTCAAGGGAAACAGGGGAACTACGTTCTTTCCTTGGTATGGTAGAGTTCTATCATAGGTATGTGGACAATTTTGCTGATGAAGTTACCAGAATTAGGAGCTTGCTTAACAAAGGAGTGGAATTTGGGTGGGATGCCCAGTGTGAGGAGGAATTCCAAGGTATAAAAGGAGAAATTGTCATGGCCAATGATTTGATGATGTCTGATATTAGGAACAAGTGTACTAGATCGGTAGATGCCAGTGAAACCGGCATTGGTGCAGTATTGACCGAAGTTGGGAAGAATGTGTCAGGGTAATTTCCGGGGGCCCGGCAGGGCCGTCCGCATACCTCTGGGGTTGGGGAAGCCCCAACTCCTCCCTCGTCCCAAAGGAGTATGGGGCACACACAAGAGCAAAGAGTTACTGCTGTTTATTGCATGAAACAGACAGGGACGAGCTCTCAGGTCACGGGCATCCGGGAGACCGCTCGATCATAGTGGGCTTGCAGGCCCTTTTTCTAGCTGTGTGACGCAGCTACGTGTGTCACCTGGAAAAACTTGCCTGGAAACCTAACACCATCTCGGGTTGGCTCCCCGAGTGGTAGGGTCAGTATAGATACATATAGGGAAGATTGTTAGTGGTGGAGGAAGGGTCAGGTGGTACGCTTGGGCCATCCCTACTAATTGCTACAAGAGAATTGTTACAAGGGAACAATTAGTGATTGGCTAAACTAAAATGGCGTCAATGGTCGGCCCCTCGTATTCTGATTGTTCCACCCGCGAGCCCCCAGGCCTGGGTGCATCGCTGTTCCCAGCTTGCGGTGTACCTAGTGTTGGCAACAAAGTAGGACTATGTGTCATTGGCGGACAATGGACAGCTCTGACTATTAGATGGTGTGCATGTCTTTCGCATCGCTGCTGGTGTCCAATTTGTCACTTCATTGTTGCAGTCTGTTTCCCAGATGTGAGACCCCAGCGCTTCTCTGGTCCATGGGCTTGGCATCGTATCAGGTCAGCCTGGTCACGTGTTGTGAGACTGTGGCTGGAGTAGAATTATGAGCATTTGATTTGTATTTCGGCACTGGGGAGTGTTTAGCAGTGGGCAGTGTAAGTAACCTTGGTGCGGGGAGCGCGGCATGTAGATTGCAACATTGCGGCCTTGGCTGTGGGCTCTTGTCGGGGCTCATTCTGCATGATCAGCACCTTGCAGCTTTGTCTGAGCAGCGCCGGCCTGGGGTCTCTGGCTTTGCCACCTATCTTGGCCTGGCTTATGGGTGGCGGTACATAGTCCAGGATATGGGGGCTGCGAGGGGCGACAGAGACTCATATGCTTTAGTCCATATACAGGGTTACATCTTCATGGTTTTAGTGGCAAGGAAGCATCTGCAAGCATGCACACGAGCTCTTCTGGTGTCTTGCGTTTCTGTGGTGCTGTAGTTGTCCTATGTGGAAAAAACAACGATGCATGTGTGAGTGTAAGTTGTCCTCGACATCATAGCACTGAGTATGTTCTTCGTGTGGATTGGTGTATGTGCGACCAATGTGCTTGGTGGCATGTGTGTTCATGTCCGCTGGCTATGTCATCATGGCATCTCTAATGATGGCGGTATTTTGCGGTTGCTGTCTAATAAAGTTGATCCATATGGTCGGTATTAACTCCACCTGAGGCTCCAGCACGTGGTTTGATTGACGGGCAGCTTCCCTGGCTGTGCAGGGCCCAGTTGATCTTGACATCTGGAGCGGCTGTGAGCAGGTCACATTCCTCTTGCGGTGGGTGCTTGGGTAGTGATGTCCTAGGCCATGGTCGAGATGAGAATCGGGGGCAGGGATATTACCATTTTCCCTCTTCAGTCCCCCCTGTGGTCGACTTGTCGACCACAAAATGATCCACTCTCTTATCTCCTCGTACTCGCCATACCTTCGTTATTCCTGGCAAGCGTCCGTACTGGTCCACATGATCTTCAATTGACCAGTACATATAAACACATCCGCCACCGGGTTTGCAATAAACCCATTTCCCAACATGGCTCTTGGGGTTCCTTGGGTTCTCAACCTTTATTGATGGTGGATACAAATCTGCTTCTACTATCTGCTGGCGCAGCCGTTCATGTTCCTTAATAATGACGTATGTGTGTTGGTCGTCTTCAGCTGGCATTAGGACGTGCATGCCGATCATTTCTTCAGCAGAACGCTTTGATCTTTCCTTCCACGCCTTTATCCCATCAGAAAAGCCATTCCTAATATTATGCATCCTGCCACAACCTTGAGACCATCTGTGAGCCACGATGGCATCCAGGACCAGATGTAAGAGAACCAGCTACCGTCCTTCTTTACTTTCTTTATTTCTTCTTCCATCGTGGCGTGCATCTTGGCCAGCTGTGACACTGCCTCAGATAGCATACCGTTGTCCTCGTCGTTGGCAGGAATAAACGTGCAACACGAGCTCCCAATATTTGCGCAAACACCTCCTTCCATTGCTCTCAGGAGGTCCAGCACACATCTGTTCTGCAGGGCAGCCATCCTGATCGCCCTTAGCTCTTCCTTTATCGCGTTGAATCTGTTAACTGTGGAGTTTATTGTCATCATTAGCTCCCATCTTGTTATCTGGAGCAATTTTGCATTTGCATATGCCTGTACCCCTGGATGTACGATGGAGGAAAAGAACATTGCTGCTCTGCTAAATAGTCTGTGTGCTGGTGGAATGTCACTCAGGGCTTTTTCTGACTTTCACCACAGGTAGTACCCTGTCCGTGGTTCTCCTTGTCTTTTTCCTCTGGACAGGTGGTTAGTGTCATTCTGTTGCATGCTTCTTCCCATCTTCAGTGACCTTTTCTTCCTTTTATTCTCTTCGTCCATCTTAGGGAAGTTCTCCATATTGACGTGTTTTTGTGGTACTACCAGTGATGGTACGTTGATGTGTACCATAGTGCACACTCCATTCCACAACGGTGGCAAGCTGTTGTATGCCTTTCCTCCGCAGGCCCAATAGTGGTCCATTAGAACTGGTATTCCTGCACCCCCCTCAGGAATCTTTATCGTTCTCTTGCAACCTTCATTTGCTATAACGTCAACTTCTCCATCATGTTGGTAACACAGTGTTGGTGCTGTGAGCGGAAGTATTGTTATAGGTTCCTCCTCTTTATCTAACTATGTCACCAGTGCTGCACTCTTTGTCCATTCCATGTTGCATTTGTCGTTTTCTTCTTGAACCGTCGTTGCATTTGTCGTTTTCTTCTTGCACCATCATCACTGGTGACTTTTCCAAGGTCAACATTTTACTTCCTACAACTCCGTCCACCCATCCGCCTTTAGTGTATGCCTTGCCATATATTATTATTAGTTGCCTTTCCAGCATCCTGGTTCTCCAGCAACTTCTTTTGCATACCACTCGCATGGTATGTAATTCAGTGTAACTTCTTCTGTTTCTCCTTTGTTGGGCCCATCTGTTATGTACCTGAGCCCTTTGGTCTACTGCCACGAGTCATCATACATTGGTAGTGTTTTGATTAAGTTATCTTCATAGGGGTATGTTTGATCTTGATTTCCCTCTTAGTGTTGGTCTTTTCCCTTGAAATCGCCCATGTGTTTCAAACAATGCTAGATACAACAAGCATTCGGCGGTTGTTGCAGGTACTTCAGTTGCCACAAACGTTCTTGAGGTGCTCATGGTGTATGGTATCAACGAGCACACATAGCAGTTGTCCTTTGTTGTGTCCTTACCAATTTTGGACATGTGCTTATACCACATGTTGTTGGAAACGTGTGCGGATTCTGTGAGGTATGTGTCCACCCCATGTACATCAATAGAAACACTACGTTTATCCCTCTTTATATTGGGTCCTGTACTACTTGTACCACCTGACTCTGTGCTCGTTGCAGCCATGGTAGGGGAAATGTTAGTAGAAGGAGAGGCCATCACATAGAAAGCATAATAGGCCTGCCAGACAGTGGCAGTAATCAGACCAGTGGTGAAGAATATCCCTAACATTTTTATTACAATTGCTACTACCACTGGCATGTCTCTCTTACCTTTGCTGCGGTCCTGCAGCTACTTTACTTTAGATGATATAGGTGCCTGCCTGAAAACCTCTCAAAATATGCGTTATTATTGTTAGTATTTTTATTCAAGCCCTTCGTATCAAGTAATTGTTCAATGCGCAGACGAAAAGCTGTTCCCACGCTTTCCTTACCATCCTATCTCTTAGGGTGGGTAATGTTGCGTGAAGATATGGAAATGATTGAGCTATTATCCTAAGGAACGTGTTATAGTATACACGTATTCTTCTTCATTTTAAGTATTTTGGCCTTTTTATAATGTATACAAACTGGTGCGACAGTGCTTCTGTGGTTTTATCATCCGTGGGTAGCATTTACCCCTGGGCAGTGACGTATATTTCTTGTCTTTTATTACATACACAATAGCAATGCGCAACACCTGCATGTGCGAGAAAAAAAGAGAAGAGAGCATGCACGTGTTTACACAGTGTGGTGTATATTGCAGGTTGTTTGACAATGTTCTTTATTAACTGGTGGTTGGTGGGGGTTAATCTTTAGCTAAATTATTTGCTTTGCGTGGGATCTCGTGATCATACAGTGGGCTATGGATGGGTCGTCATTTATGTCCTCTGGGGTATCTAGTTCCTGTACTGTGTTGTCGTTGTGGTCAATTGTCATTGCTGAAGCATTGACCCCTTCGCTGAGGTGAGGGAGGGTCTGTGCTTTGTAGGGTTTGATGTCGTGGATGTGTGTCCACACGTCCTTACCCTTTAGTTTAATGGCTCTATGTGCTACCTTGTCCACCAGGTGTGGGCCTGTAAATCTAGGATTGTTCCATGTTCGTTGATAATTCTTCAGGAGAAGCAGGTCTCCCTCTTTCACTGTCCACTGTGCGGTTTGTTCCTGTTCCTCGTTGGTTGCTTCTCCTTGTTGATTGTTCTTCGACCCACCCTGTGTCCGTTCGAACTGTTGAGAGATAAAAGCGGCACTAGTAACCAAGGAAGAGACATATTCGTGCATTTCTTCACCAAAAACAGTGCTTGTAGTGTGGCAATCAGTTGTAGCCCTTGATGGTGGTGTGAGTGGGAGGTGCATTTGATGTCCGGTCACCACCTCATGGGGTGTGAGGTGGTGGTTCGACCCTGGTCTGTTCCTCAACTCAAACAAGACCAAAGGGAGGCAGTACAGCCAACTCTTTTTGGTTGCTTGTTGGATCTTTGCTATCTCGTCTTTTAGGAGGCCGTTGAGGCGTTCACAGACGCCATTTGCTTGCGGGTGATACGCGCATGCAAACTTATGTTTGATTCCCAAAAGGGCAGTTACGTGCTGGAAAAGTTAATTGGCAAAGTGTGGGCCATTGTCTGACTGCATCACTTCGCATACTCCCCACATCGGGAACACCTCCCTCACCAAGAATTTGGCTGCCCTGAACGCATCTGCATGAGAGCATTGACCAGCCTCAATCCACTTTGAAAAGGTGTAGGAAGGGTCCTTCAGGCCGGGGTATTGGACCTTTGATCACTTGCAGCGTGTGGCCGGCCATAAATTGCTGGCATGTGAGGCAGTTTTTAATGAAATTTGCAACATGTGAGTTTAGCTCGTGGCAGAACCATGATTCTTTTATCTGTGCAGCAATCGCTTCTTTCCCAGTATGCGTGGGACAGTGTAATTGGGTCAGAGCTATTTTCAATAGGGCCAGGGTCATCAAAACTTTTCCTGTATTATTATGTCACCATAATGCATCTGTGGGGGACATGGTGCATCCTCTTTTGACCTTCCTTCATCAACATCTGTCTTACCCCCCCCTTATCTTTTTGTTTTTCTGGGAGCGCCCAAGTCTCACCAAAGTACGCAGTATGTTTTGCATGTGCGTCTGCTGTTTCGTTACCTCTTGATATTGGGTCATCTCCATTAGTGTGGGCCTGACACTTTACCAGTGCTACCTTTTACGGGTAGTTGATTACTTCAATTAGTTCAGCCAGTAGGAGAGCATGTTGTACCGGGGTACCGTCTGCTCTTCTGAATCCACTTCTTTGCCATTTTATTAATCCTGATTGTACTGTTGATGTAACATATGCACTGTCAGAATATATAGTGACTCTTTTCTCATTTCATTCTTCTAAGGCCAAAATGAGTGCTACTAGCTCTGCTGCTTGCACTGAATAGTGCTGTGGTAATTGTACACATTTCACTGGAACGTAAGTCCAGTCTTCCCTCAATCGTACTACTGCTGCTCCTGTCCTTCTTATCCCATCGCTTTGGTCAATTGTTGATGACCCATTTATGTACATTATCTCTCCCCCCTCTAGGGCATTTTCTTCCACTCTCTGTGTACTTGAGTAATTTTGATAGCCTGTGTGCAGTCATATGCATGCTCTCCATCTTCCTGTAGCTCTTTGAGTGGTCATTGTGGATTTTGGCTTGTTCAATATTGCAAAGAGGGCATGCTCCACGTTCAGTGTGGTGGGGCATTCCATTGTGATTGAAGAAGATTTTTCTACTGCAAATGCTGCTGCAGCTAGGCTCTGTTCACACAGGACGTGACCCATCATTACAGGATCCAAATGGCCACTGTAAAATGCCACTGGTTTGTGTCCCATGCTTGTCTTTTGTGTCAGTACTGCTTTCATTACTGCAGTATCACAATGTGAGAATATGTAAACATTGTCTTCGTAGTTGGGGGTAGCTAGTACTGGTGCAGTTGAAATGGCGTGTTTCAATTCATCGAATGCCTCTGTCATTTCTCTTGTCCATCCCAACTTCCTTTCCCCCCTCTGTGCTTCTCTAAGGGCCTCGAGCAGTGGTCCTATGTATGAGCTGTAGTCAAAGACCCATGCCCTGCAGTAGTTGCATGGGCCCAAAAATTGCTACAATTCTCTTACTGTCTGTGGCTGTGGTATATTTGTTATTGCTTGTGCCCTTTGTGGTGCAATGTTCCCTCCTTGTTGTTAAATGATCTGCCCGATATAGAGCACTTGTTCTTGACAGTACTGCAGTTTCCCCTTATCAACTTTGTATCCTTTCTCAGCCAGCACTGTTAGCATATTTACAGAGTCCCTCCTGCACTTCCCCTCAGTGGTGCTGCAGATAATGATGTCATCTACATATTGCAGCACGGTGCTTTCCATCTCTATGTTTCCCAGATCCATTTGTATTACTCTGTTAAAGATGGATGGTGACTCGCAGTACCCTTGGGGTAGTCTAGTGTGTTTCCACTTTGTGTTGCGGTATGTGAAACTTGTTAGGTCTTGTGAATCAGGGTGTAGGGGTATTGAGAAAAAGGCGTTTTTGTGGTCGATCACCGTGAAGTGTGACGCCTCTGCTGGTATTCCGCACAGTATGGTGGCTGGGTCAGCTGCTACGGGGTACTCTGCCTCTACAATGTGGTTGAGGGGTCTCAAATCTTGTATGAAACATCAGGACCCTCCCTTTGCCTTGCGCACAAGATACACCGCAGTGTTGCACGGTGACACTGATGGTACCAATATTCCTCTATCCAATAGGGCAGTTATTGTTTCATAGATCCCTTCATCAGCTTCTTTGGATAGTGGCTACTGCTTCATCCTGGGCAGCATTGCACCTTTCTTTAGCTTTATTTGCACTCCACCAATGCTTTTTATGCAGCCTACATCATATGGACTAGTGGTCCATAGAAAGGTGGGTACTGCTGCTAAATCTTCCTTGTAGAAGGGTACTAGGGTGGGGGTGGGGGCTTCTAGTGCCATTGCCATTTTCTGTGCTACCTCCTTGTATGTCACTCTCAACCAATTATAGACGCTCATCTGAAATACCATCTCCCCATCGCCATCTGAGAGCAGTTCCTCATCTGATACCTGCGTTAGCCTGCATCCTACTGCTAGTGCTAATGCAGCTCTCCATGCTTTCCCCTCCCCATCCTGTGCGTGGACTGCAATGTAGACTGTGGTTGCCACAATACTCTCTATGTCCACTGATATTATAGCGTCTTCCTCTTCACTGGTGGGTGTTTCTGGTCTGAAAAGGTAAGCTGCTGGTCTCCTCCACACCTTGCCCTCAATTCCTGGTAGCCATGCTATTGCCATGTCTGTTCCATATTGGAAGATGTTCCCATCCACTGGTTCGGCCCTCGCCACTGTTTTGCCACAGTAAGCCTGGAGTATGTGTTGTGCTGTGAGTATGTGTATGTCTGGTGTGGAGCACACTATTTCCTTGTCAGTAAAAGATATGGTCATGTTCAGTCTGCTCATGATGTCTCTCCCTAGTATGTTTACTGGCGATTGTTTTGAAAATAGCAGTGGTAGAGACAGGTTGTGATATCCAACAGATAAGGAGATGTTATCAGTAAAAGGAACCAGCCCTCAAGCCCCAGAGAATCCTTGAGTGTGCAGAGCTTTGTCTGACAAGTTGAACTTCCCCTCCCTAATGCAGGACCTAGCAGCCCCTGTGTCAACTAGGAAGGAAAATGTTTTGTCACCTATTGCCACCTTTATGCGTGGTTCCTCCGCAGGGTTAGGTGTTACCGATAGGATGGGACACATCAAAGACGTCTGTGGGCTGTCTTATTGTTGGTATAGTGACTGGCCGCTCCCTGTGTATGGGTTGTGACCCAGTATTGTCACCCTCCCCAGATTTGTCTGTTGTATTTGGGTGTCTACGGGTGGTACTTTATTGTCTTGTATTTGTGGGAGCTGTTGTACTGTCTGGATGTGTTGTTGTTGTGTTGTTGCTGCCTGCTGTTGTGCCTGTTGTGGCGTGTATGTTTGTAGTTGTTTCTGAGGTGTTGGTGGTGCTTGCTGTTGTATTGTGTTTCTGTCCCCTGCTGCGGCTGTTGTTGTTGGTAGAATTGTTGTCCCCCATTCTAACCCTGTTGCCCTTGCTCTCCCCAACCTGCTTGTGTCAGTCTTGCTCTGCATGTGCGTGACATGTGTCCTACCAGCCCACATGTCCAGCACGTTGGTGGCTCCTGTGCTTGCCATGGGTATCCTCCAGTGCTGTCTAAGTACCCCTGTTGTCCATATTGGTTGTGCCCCCGAACACTCCCCCTTGTGGTGGTGCTGCTGGTCCAAATCCCCTCCCTCTCGTATGCCCGCCCCTCCCCCGGTAGTTGTTTGTATACCCGTTTCCCATTTGAGTGTATCCACCCCACATCTGTGCTGTGTATTGTTGTTGTGCTGTGTATGGTGGGGGTGGAGGCATTTGCTGTGTCATCATTTGTGCTTGCTTTAGTGATGCTGTTTGTTGTTGTGTAGTGTCTGGTGCCAGAGTGACCTGGGTGGGGCCTGTTATCAGTGCACCTTCCATGGCATATTTGGACAGCTTCTTTTGGACCAGTTTTGCCTCTTCTGCCTTTCTGTCTTCCTCTTTCTGTTTCATCTTTTCTTGCCATAGCCTACAATGGTGCACTATTGTCAGCTGTATCTCTGGCCATCCCTTTGCTTCCATTCCTACTAATTTCTTTAATTGTCTCTGCACTGGTTCTGGGAGGCCTTGAATCAATACGTGGTAAAAAATTTCTCGTGTTTTGTCCCACGGTTCGCACGTTTCCAGGCGTCACTTCTCCTGAATTTCCTGGATGGAATCAACAGTATCTTCATTCTCACACATTTTGCATGACGTTATTGCTCCTATGTCTGAAGTGTCTGGGTATTGCACTCTCAGTGCCTGCCAGAGTTTGTGTCTGCAATTTGCAAATGGCGCCCCATCATGTGATGTGTTGATTATAGTTACCCCTGGGAATCCCGCCCTCTTCCAAATGTCATCTGCTGCGTCACCCAGTATTGAAATTAACAACCCCTTTACATCACCCACCACTAGATTTGCCCTGCCGTTTGTTTTTCCATTTCATATATCCATTTCCCGGCCCCTCCACTCAAGGATGAAAGTCTGCATTTGATGTTTTCTTTGTCTGCATGTTTCCATGGTACATATTGTAGCCTTGCTCCCCCTCTCTCTAGAAGTGTGTACTCCTTCACCTACCCAGGCGTTCGTCTGTGCGGGGATATGTGAGTGTATTCGCTGTCCTCTTCCATGTCAGAAAGTTCTTCAATAAAGTAATGTATTGTGTTACTCTATCACCTCCAATGCTCTTGTTCCTCCTCTGTTGGCCCACTTGACCATTCCTGTGTGTATCAGCTTATTCTTCCATTCTGCGTCCTGGGAGGTCTCTGAGTCTATTAACATATGGCGTGTGCTGTGCTGGCGGTGTCAGTGGCCGTGGTGTTCTTTGTTTTAGCTGTCTTTTGCTTTCCCTCCCTGTGTTTTCTTCTTCCCGTATCTCACATTCCCTCAATGACCCGCAGTCTGTGTGTGTTATGTATAGTTTGCTAAGCCCCTCCCCACTTCCATCACTTCGTCCCCTGCAATATCCCTCCTCCTCTTCACTGCAAAATCCATCTGAGAATGTCAACCCTGTGCCTGCGAGTTTTCCCCCCACTGTGACGGTCCTTAAGTCTATGTCTGTGTACTCATCTGTCTACTTGGCCGGTGTTGTCGCAACCTCCTTATTGCTACACGTGTATATGTGTTGACCTCCTGTTCCTTGGGCGTCTTTCCTAGCGCTGTATTGCTTTGCTGGCTCACTTCACCACCTGCCTCTGCTCTAGCTCTACAGAGTTTATTCATTATTGTGTCACTTACCTGTTCTAATACCCTTTCCTCTTCCTCCTTGTTGTTCCATATTCCTCCTTCCCTTGCCAGTATACTTTCTATAATTCTCCCCTCCTCATACTTTCGTGCACTTTCTGATATAATCTTCTTCCTCCATAGTCCCATCTCCCTGTCATTTTCTTCTTGTTCCTCTTCTTTTCTCCTGACCTATTGCTCCTCCTTTCTGCAATTCCCCTTATGCGGTCCTCTTCTTGTTTCCTTCGCTCTTCCTCTTGCAGTTTTAACCCCACCTTGTCCCCCTTACTTCCCTTCCTCCTTTCCTTCCTTTCCCGCTCTTCCTGCTCGAACTGTCTGATCAGCGCACTCTGTACCTCCCTCAGATCTGCTAATATCACCTCCAGAACCTCCTCTTCCTCCTGCGTCATTCTTCCTTCCTCCTTTGTACTTACCCGCACCCCCTCTGTGTGTATTCTGTCTCTTCTTTACCTTCCTTCTTTACTGCTTCTTCCCCCCCCCTGTTAATGTTCCTTGAAGCTTCAGTAGCACCTCTGCTGCTATCCATTTGTCTGGTCCTATACTTGCTAAGTCTACTTGTGCCCTTTTTTCTCCCCCAGTGCTTACCTGTGTTTGTTTCACATCTGTTGCACTCCCCTCACCCACCCCCTTTTCATAGCTGTCTGCCGGGGCGTATGGTGGTGGGCTGTATGCAGGGTTGGAGTATCCTTCAGCTGCTGTTAGTTGTGATCGTGTAGCTTCCCTCAACTCTCTCACTGGATACAGCCCCTCTGTTTCCTTCTTTACTTCTTTATTTATGGGTGTCTCTTCTTCACCTTCCTTTTTCACCTCTGCAACTGTGAATGATCCTTCTGATTCTTCCTCACTTTCCTCAGCACTGGGGCTATTTCGGGGTGCGCTGCACCCACCCTCTCTGCTCACCTTTTCCTCCTTTACTCCCTGCACTGTGAACATCCCTGGTACCCCTGGTGCACACCCCAGCAACATTTTGCAGAGGTCGAAAACTTCTAGGTGGCTCGCTAATTTCTTCCCCTTATATGTGTTATGTAGATACGCAAGCAGTGAATGGTGGGTGGTCATATCAAAACTGCCGTTGGGCGGCCATGGTATCCTTATTTTGTTATCTGACCCTTGCGTCCATTCAATACTGTACTTTACTATTTTATCTCTGTGCACTGTTAGCGTTGCGCAGATATGCTGGAGTGGTGTTGTTAAGGTGCTGGCCCTGTACCCTGCCCCTATCCCATAATGCACAGACATCTTCAGAAGCTTTTCTTTCTCAGCACCACCGTTACCTGGCTCTGTAAACTGGGGTCTTCCGATTTTCTGCTGCAAGTAAAAACAATTTTTTATTACAATACTTTTGTGCTGTGCGCCACCGCCTCCTTTTTACAGTAAGGTCGCCTTCCTTTGTGCTTCTCCTTCCGGAGCTAGGGCCCCCTTCAACCCGTGGTGCACGAAGCCCCCTGTGGCTGCGTGTCCCGCGTGGAATGCTTTTGAGCTGCCCCGCCTTTTCTGTGCCATCGCTACTTGGCGCACCTACAACGTACTTCTAACTCCTCCTCCTTCTCGTTTGCCCTCACTGCCTGCGCAGTGTATGCTCTTCTGGTCCCCGTCCCACCGGCCACACCACTTCCTTGTGCGACCCCCGTTGTTGAGTGCGTGCCGGCATTCTCGATGCGCTGCCGCCTCTCCCCCTTCACCCCTCCCTTACCACGTGTCCCTGCTCCGACCACTCTTTGGAGGAAAAAGAAAAAGCCTGCGGTACCTTATGCAAGCCCCATGGGTGACGTCACCAACTACTACAAGGGATTACCGTTACATACAATTACAGCAAGGAATGAATGCGTGCCATGTTTGACAGTCTTATTCCCTGTTATCCCCACAGCTGTCTTCCCACCACGTCTGGAATGGAGTATTCATCAATTACTTTGTTATTATAATCGGACTGCGCACACTGCGTTGCCTCACGTGTGATACGCCCCCTCTCTAGGTGAGCTTAACCAGCCAATTATCTTCCACACTGAGAAACAATCTAGCTACCTCCTGCGGGAATACGTCATCTATTCACAGAGCTAAAACACTCAATCAATAGTAATCTTCATCTATTCCTTGATCTACAATGGCAACTTATAGGAATGCCACACCCCCTTATGCAGGTGTCCACAAACTCGACCAATCGGCGCAATCCGCCAGTCACACGTGGGTGCTCGAAGCCCCACCCAGTCTGCTCTGTAACATTAGAGAGGATGGCCCTCGTGCTAGTCCCCGCTACACCTTACACACTGATTGCTGCTCAATGACCAAAATCTTTCCTTTACACCCTGTAAGAGCCAACTGTCACCCTAGTTACAATTCCTCCCACCTCCCACACGGCATTGTATTGCTGGTTGTGTGTGCCATACTTACATCGAGCTCTTGCTTGCCTGTGCCGCTCAACTTTGGGCACCCGTCTCAATCAGCTCGCTGCCTCGCCTCGTCTGGACCACGCCTGGACACTCGCCAACTGCGGGCAGGATACTTCTCAATTCGCCTCCCGACGCCCAATATCCAGATTGCGCTGTCCGGTCATCTCACGGTTCCGTGATGGTCCTGTAGTCCTCCAAAGGGGGCAAAGGCAGAGGGGGCCGCGTTGCCAGGTCATCTTGACGCAAGCAGCCTCGCTGTGATCTCGCTCACTCTCAGCAGATCTCAGCAGTGCCTCCAACTTGTCGGGGTAATTTCCCAGGGCCCGGCAGGGCCGTCTGTGGACCTAACCCCTCCCGCGTCCCAAAGGAGTATGAGGCACACACAAGAGCAAAGAGTTACTGCTGTTTATTGCATAAAAAAGAGAGCAAAGAGTTACTGCTGTTTATTGCATAAAACAGACAGGGACAAGCTCTCAGGTCACAGGCATCCGGGCGACCTCTCGATCATAGTGGGCTCGCAGGCATTTTTTCTAGCTGTATGACGCGGCTACATGCGTCACCTGGGAAAACTTGCCCGAAAACCTAACGCCATCTCGGGTTGGCTCCCCAAGTGGTAGGGTCAGTATAGATACATAGAGGGAAGATTGTTAGTGGTGGAGGAAGGGTCAGGTGGTACGCTTGGGCCGTCCCTAATAATTGCTACCAGAGAATTGTTACAAGGGGACAATTAGTAATTGGCTAAACTATAATGGCGTCAATGGTGAGCCTCTCGTAATCTGATTGGTCTACCCGCGAGCCCCCAAGCCTGGGACCATCACTGTTCCCAGGTTGCGGTGTACCTGGTGTTGGCAACAAAGAAGGTCTATGGGCCTCATTATGAGTAGCGCGGTAAAAAAGGGGTCATTACCGGCATGGAGGTAAGAGCGGGTCCATGCTCATATGATGCTGCTAATAGCGGGTGATTATGAGTGCGTGAGCACGCGCGAACCGGCATGCCGCTAAAGGCCCTCCAACCCCCCGATAGCGCCATCACGGGACCCGCCTATACCGCCTCCGCCTAGAAGGAACCTCTTAATACCAACCCGGTAATAACAACATGCTAATACCGGGCTCGTAATACCGGACCCGGAAGTAACGTCATCGCGTCAGAACGGGAAATGTGCCGGCGGCCATCTTTAAAAACACAATCCATTGCAATCTTCCCAAACCAACAGTTGTTTACAGGAGAGACCAGTGGCAATACATACACCATGTCGAAGGCAACCCGTTAGACTAACCCCCGCCTGTGGAAAAAATGGTTTTCTGATGCAGAATTGAACATGCTTGCGGACACCCTTGCCGCACATGCTGATGTGATAAAAGACCAGAACCTGAAGCGTGAGGTGCAACAGCGCAAGAATGAGATCTGTCAGGAGGTAGCTCGCAAGGTCTCCGCTGTAGGAACCACCCCACGGACAATGAGGGATTGCAAGAAGAGGAGGGATGACCTCTGCCTCAGGGTCTGCAAGCAACAGGAAGGAAGCCATGGCTACAGGCAGGGGTCCCCACTCTCCTGCCAAACTGACGACGTGGGAGGAGACGGCAAGCACTTCATCAATCTGGAGTCCATCGAGGGATTTGGGGAGATGGAGACGGGTGCAGCAACATCAACAGATGGAGGTGAGTGACCCTGCAGATCCCTGTACCATGACGTAGCACAAGTGATGTGGAAGAGAGTCTAGGCAGTGCAATGCATGTCCCAAAACACACATGAACATATTATTTTCCAGATGGAGGGGCAAATCCTGCCACACGGAAATGCATGCTGAGTGCCAATCTCATTACCAACACGCAGCCAACACACACAAACCTTGCCCATGTAATACATCACACAAACCCCAATACAACGGCATGCCACCTGCCATGCAGCAAAAGCCAAAATGCCCCCTCATACTACCCTGTGTGACACACCTGTAAGACATGAATGCATGATTAATGAGGTACTCCACAGCACCATAGAATGCATTTGGCATGTAACACCATCAGTGATGCCCTGCATCTCTTCTATCCCCCAGGCACCGATGGAGAAGATGCCAGCCAGGATACCACCACAAGGGCATCCACGTCCCGGCCATAGAGAACGGCAACTGACACCACCACCTCCAGGGGAACAGCCTCACAGCCCACACCTACACCCAGTGTGCCTGACACTGTGGACACTCAGCTGGCCACACCTGCACCCAGTGTGCCTGACACTGTGGACACCCAGCTGCCCACACCTACCCTTTGGAAGGCGAGGCCCTAGAACCACTGGCCACCACCGAAGATGACGTGGAGGAGTATGTGGACCAGGAAGGAGTCACGCATGTGGGATGTCCACACACCCCAAGCCCCGTTTCCACCCCCGCCCCAAACTCAGCCCTCACCCACCTACAGCAGTGCCGATCCCTGCCTGCACGATTCCGACCTGAGCCCTATTCACGAGGACAGCACTGATAATGCAGGCCCCGTGACAGCACCCTCGACCATTGCTGCACCCACCAAGAGCCTTGAGGTACGGCTGGCGAGGGTGGAGGCCAGACAGGAGTCGATGTTGGACCTGCTGCACAAATATATTGCGGATGGCAAGGACACCAGGCGGGAGATAGCCACAGCCATAGCGGGGACCACAGCCGCCATAATGGCCAACACAGCCGCAGTCAATGCCTCGGCAGTGCTGATGAGAGACTGTCTGGGGACCATCACACAGGTCCTGACATCCATCCTGCTGCACATGCAGCAGCCACAACTTGCAGCAGGTGTGGAAATCCCCACCAACTCCTCACCAGCCACCACACCTGCTTCCTCTGTCCCCGCTTCCTATGGACCCCCCAGCCCTGTGCATCCTATGAGAAGGAGTGCGAGGCACACTGAAATGCTGCCCCCGGACAGCAAGAGGTCCCGCAAATAGTGTGGGAGAACTAGGGGAGTGGCTCAGCTGGTGTTGGGGGTGAATGGGAGCATTAGGGGGAGTTCACTGGGGAGGTTTAGGAGTTTACTGGGGGGTTTTGGGAGTTTACTGGGGGAGTTTGGGAGTTCACAGGGGGTTTTTGGGAATTTACTGGGGGGTTTTGGGAGTTTACTGGGGGGGTTTGGGAAGGGTGTCACATTTTTGCAGTTTGAATCAATACACCCGCTGTGTGAAAAAAGATTCAATGCCTGGACATTGTTCATTTCGTGTGTATCCATTTAATGTATGATTGTGTTCAGTGCCCAACTCCCAACATTCCCTGTGTGCATGTCCACATGGACCCAGTGTGTCACTGACACATATCTATCAAAGTCCCTGTGGTTCAGATGTATTTGTGAATAAGTGATTGGCGTACTGCATGGCCATCCTGTGCATCACGTACTGGCAGGGGTGCTGCTTCACCTCTGTCTCCATCCTCACCATCCTCACCCAGTGCATGCATGTCAATGTCAGGTGGCAGTAGTACATTTCTCCGGACGCACATGTTGTGCAGCATGACACAGGCCATGGTGATCTTTGCCACCTTCTCAGGCCTATAAAGGAGTGCTCCACCAGACCTGCTTAGGCAGCGGAACCACACCTTCAACAGGCCAAAGGTCTGCTCAATCACAACACGGGTATGGGTGTGAACCCGATTGTACTCCTCTTTATGGCTGTTCCGCGGGTTCCGCACAGGGGTAAGTAGCCACGGCTTCAAGGGATATCCTCCATCACCTGCAGGCAAATACGAATAGGTGTGTGTCACTCTGAGCTGCCACCTTCAGGATTCACAGTCATGCCCGCAACTATTTGGTGTGGACATGCACATGTCCCTGTACGTATGCACAAATATTATCTAGATGCATTCTATACTGCTATGAGGTGTGTTAGTCTGGATGGCGTTGAATAGATGATGCAGGGTGAAATAATGCATGCTGATGCGGATGTACTGTTGTTGTACGACAATGTTTCACCTCCCATTTTTGCTGTGTATACTACACTGTGCATGGTCACACTAGCCACATTGGCACAGTTGTGATCCTGTTTAGTCATGCATTGCCTGACATACACATGGTGGCCAGGTTGTGAGTCTTACATGTGGGCGTTTATATACATTAATGGTCATATGTGTGCCAATGATGTGTCATGTTGGGGATGGGGTTTCAGGTCAGGAGTCATTAGCTCTGCATCCATTCTCCACTCACCGTCCATTCCCACCCAGGTGGAGTATGCATCCCCCCATTCCCACCTAGGTGGAGTATGCATCTACCCCATTCCCACCCAGGTGGAGTATGCATCCCCCCATTCCTACCCAGGTGGAGTATGCACCCCCCCATTCCCACACAGGTGGAGTATGCACCCCCCATTCCCACCCAGGTGGAGTATGCATCCCCCCATTCCCACCCAGGTGGAGTATGCACCCCCCCCGATTCCCACCCAGGTGGAGTATGCATCCCCCCATTCCCACCCAGGTGGAGTATGCATTCCAACACATCACTACCCCGATGCACTGCTATGGGCCAGTCAGGCAACTCACCAAGCAGCCAGACACGTAGTCCAGCATGTCACTCCATGTAACGGGGTAGCGATGAGTTATGCAGCACCATGGCATCATGTGTTGATCCGGGAAATCGGGCGCAGCAATATGTGATGATCTTGCTGGAGTCACATACCATCTGCACATTGATGGAGCGGTATTGCTTGCAATTGCGGTACACAGCCTCTACGGCATGGGGGACTACCAATTCTACATGAGTGCAGTCCAGGGCACCGATACAATTGGGCATGCCTTCCAGTGCATGGAAACCTACTTTGGTGTCGGCTACCTCCTGGGCAGTCCACGGTAGGGATATGTGGGTGCTAGTGTGCTTCAGGAGGGCATCCATCATTTGGTCAGCATGCGTGAAAATAGTGGTTGTGAAATGCCATGCAGCTGGCCCACTGTGTGCTGGTAGGTGCCTGTGGCTAGGAAGTGGAGCACAGACACCACCTTTAGTAGCAGGGGGATGGCAGTGCGTATTTCTATGAGGCTGGCAATGTTGTTGCCTATCATGTCCACTATGGTGGTGATGGTGTCCCGGTCCAACCGGTACAGGGTGTGGATCTGGTCAGGGGTTAGATTGAATGGGCTGGGTCTGGTGCGTGGGATTGGTGGCTGCCTACAAGGTACTACTGGCTGCACTAGTGGTAATTGCTGGGCCTGTCTCAACCTCCTTCTCCTCCTGCGTCTCCTCTGTGCTGCCTGTTGTTGCTGCTGTAGTTGTTTTTGTAGTTGCTGTTGTTGCTGTAGTTGTAGCAGTATAGGCATGTCCTCCAGCGCCATGATTGCAACAGCTTCAGAGAGGGCACCACACACTACTGGCAAACCAATATTTATAGTGTCCAACACATAAGTACAGCATGGGAAGCCTATAAAGTGGTAACAAGGGGGGAAATAATAGCCTCCGCTGGCGGGGCCCAAAAACTCATCACGTCCCAACTAGCGCACACCGAAGCTGAACTGCAAGCCCTCGAAGCAACACCATCCCTTGACGCAGCCCATACGCACAAACTGATTGAACTCAAACAAACGTGCCTGACACACTGGGAGACACTGGGGAAACTAAGCTACGCTAAATACACCGAAAGGAACCACGCCCTAGGCGATAAACCCGGGAAACTACTCGCGTGGCTATACAAGTGAGAAACTCTCAGGAACCCCATCTGCTCTATCCGTAACAAAGACGGCCTGACCTCCCACACGCAAGCAGGGATTAATGCAGCGTTCAAAGAATATTACCAAACCCTTTATTCCGACCCCGCACCGCCCGCAGACTCCGCAATTGAAGATGTCCTGGACATCATCAGGCTCCCACGCCTAGACGATCACCTGGCAGATCCCCTTGGAAGCCCCGTCACCCCAGACGAGGTCATGGTCACTATCAGATCTCTACCCTCTGGGAAAACGCAGGGACCAGACGGACTCCCAGGTGAGTTTTATAAAGCGTACGAGGACATACTCGCCCCCCTATTGTCCAAAGTATACAATGAGGCGTACGAAAAAGGCCACCTCCCCGACTCCATGGCCGAGGCCATCTCCCATCCCTTTACTTAAACCTGACAAAGACAGCACTGACTGCGGCTCGTATCAGCCCTTGTCCATGCTAAACGTAGACAACAAAATCCTCACAGCACTATTGGCCAGAAGGCTTCAAGCAGCTATCCCACATCTCATTCACCAAGATCAAACGGGTTACGTGCAGGGCGTTCCATCACAGAGAACCTGCACAGGCTGCACCACGTCATACACAGCACAAACAGTCTACCTGGTAAATACGCAGTAGCGTCCCTCGACGCTTCTAAGGCCTTTGATTCGGTCCGATTGAAATGGCTCTATACCGTCCTATCCAAGATGGGGATCGGACCGGCCTTCTTGAATTGGGTCAAACTCATCTACACCAATCCCACTGCCAGAGTGCGCACCAAGAACACCTTCTCAGAAAAATCGAGCCTGGCCAGAGGCACCCGGCAAGGATGCCCCCTATCCGCTTTGCTTTACATCTTAGCAATCGAACCAGTGGCGGCATACCTCAGGCAGGAGTACGGAGACGGGGGTATAATGATAAATGGGGTGAACCATCTCGTCTCCATTTACGCGGACGACATACTCCTCTACTTAAAAGATCCCAAACACATCCTCCCCTACATTCTTGAAACCCTAGATGGGTTCCATAGGTGCAGCGGGATCCAGATCAATCACGGCAAGTCTTGTTTATTTCCCCTGGCTGCCCTCAGCAAGACCAAGAAAGAACACCTCCCCCCTCTAGCCCTCAAATGGGAACCCACCACATTCAAATACCTGGGCGTTGTGATCCACTGCGACCCCGTAGCCGAACACGCGCTAAACACTGGTAAGGCAAAAGAGGGCCTGGCTAAATCAATTGACTTCTGGTGCAAACTACCTCTCTCGGTGGCTGGTAGGGCAGGCCTCCTTAAAATGGTGGCACTCCCGCACCTCCTACACTTCTTCACCAATGTCCCGTACAATATCCTGCAACAATTCTTCAGAGACCTGAATAAACTTTGTAGGAAACTACTATGGCAGGAAGGAAGGCACAGAGTCGCCCTAGACATAACGCAGAGACCGTACGACAAAGGAGGCCTAAAAATCCCCAACTTCGAGCTCTACTACATAGCAGCCCAGCTCAAGCACGTGATCCAGTGGATGGCTGATGACGCCTCAACGGACACTCGCCTGTTACAGCCCACAGACGCACCCTGGTTGCTCAGGGACTTACTCTGGATTAAACCGGAGCCGAAAATGCAAAATGCACACATCATCCGCCTGGGCACCCAGATCTGGAACTGAGCCTGTAAAACGGCCAAACTGACTGACCCTTACACCCCACAAATCCCAAAAGATGCTATCATGTCTACCAGACCAGAGGACCAAAAGGTGATCCGGAACATATGGGAACCCTCTGGTATCGCCACCCTGGGTGACCTGGTGGATGACCAGGGCATCCACACATTCTCTGAGCTGCATGAGTTGACAGGGATCCCGCTGGGTCAGTTCCTCCTACACGGGGCAGTGTTGGAAAAGCTCAAGAAGCGATGGCCAGACGCAGAGACCCTCCATGCCGGGCACGAGGTCATCGAAAACTTGCTGAGCGTTGCAGAGGGGGGGCACGAAACTTCGAGGCTCTACGAGATCCTACTTGACAACACCACACAAAACAAACTCAAGTGTAAAGGCAAATGGGAATCTGAACTAAACACGCAGTTTGGAGACACGGAATGGGAGACCATAACACATTACCATAAAAAAGTATCCAGGAATGCCCGATTCCAGCTTATTCAATTCTACATTATCCACAGAGCCTACCTTACCCCAGACGTCATCTCGAGATTCAATGACACTGGTGCGGCGACGTGTCCCAAGTGCCAAGAAAACTCAGCCGCACTGACCCACATGTTCTGGGCCTGCCCGGCCATACAGAACTTCTGGTCTCAAGTTCAAGCTAAGGTAGCAGAAGCGGATATAACATTGGACGTGCAGTCCCCCAGGGCCTGCATTTTGGGCTCATACCCGAGAGGCAAAAAGAACAAGCCTCTTAACAGACTCAAGGATTTAATGTACATCCTGGTAAAAAAACGTATCGCCATGGCCTGGAAATGCCCCAGAGCCCCTAGCGTCACAACATGGTGGGAAGACCTCCGTAGATGGACTGTGGCCGAAACTGGGGCCTGGGAGATGGCGCAGCGACAACAAAAAACTGGTGACTCTGAGGACCTCCTACAATGGGTAGCCCTCACAGCAGCTCTGTTCCGCACCAAAGAAAACAGCTCCTCCGGCGAGGACCTGGACAGCCCAGGCTCACCTTAACGCAAGCGGTCGACAGCACAACGTCCTGGTCTTGGTTTACATTGGGGGGAGTTACTATTGCCACATAACTGATTATTATATTGATGATACTGGTTGTATTGTATTCGAAAAAACAATAAATATATATAAAAAAAAAAATGATTGCAACAGCTAGTGGTAGAATTTTGGTGTAGGAAGGGGTGTGGTGTGTGGGTGAGTCCACCTGTGGTGATTGTGTGCACCTGTGGCAGTTGGCTTGATTGCTGATTGCTGTTTACGGGTGGTCCCCGATGTCTATATGGCCGCCATCATGCAGGCCCTGATTACCGGCTTCGGGATGCCGTTATTTGCATGCCCGCGTGGGTTGTGATGTCCTCCTATTACCGGCATGCCGGTATTTACTCCCCTAAGGGGTGCGTGTACACGCCCATGCCGGTATGAGGGGGCACGATACTCAGTATCCAGTATGCCAGTATTGGTGGGTTGTCAGGTCGGAATGCACCGGACCTGTTAACGATGTGCTATTAATATTCCGCCTTCCTTTTTTCATTACCTCCATTCTCGTAATGAGGCTCCATGTGTCATTGGCGGACAATGGACAGGTCTCACTATTAGCTGGTGTGCATGTCTTTCCCATCACTTTCAGTGTCCAATTTGTCACTTCATTGTTGCATTCTGTGACCCAGACGTGAGACCCCAGCACTTCTCTGGTCCATGGGCTTGGCATCGTATCAGGTTGGCCTGGTCACGCGTTGTGAGACCGTGGCTGGAGCAGAATTATGAGCATTTGATTTGTATTTCGGCTCTGGGGAGCGCTTAGCAGTGGCAGGTGTAACCTTGGTGCGGGGAGTGCGACATGTAGATTGCAACATTGCAGCCTTGGCTGTGGGCTCTTGTCGGGGCTCGTTCTGCGTGATCAGCATCTTGTAGCTTTGTCTGAGCTGCGCCAGCCTGGGGACTCTGGCTTTGCGGCCTACCTTGGCCTGGCTTATGGGTGGCGGTACATAGTCCAGGATATGGGGGTCGCGAGGGGCGACAGAGACTCATATGCATTAGTCAATATACAGGGTTACATCTTCATGGTTTTAGTGGCGAGGAAGCGTCTGTAAGCATGTACACAAGCTCTTCTGGCGTCTTGCGTTTCTGCTGTGCTATGTTGCCTATGTGAAAAAAACAACGATGCATATGTGAGTGTAAGTGGTCCTCTACGTCTTAGAACTGAATATGTTCTTCGTGTGGATTGGTGTATGTGCGATCAATGTGCTTGGTGGCACCTGTGTTCATGTCCGACGGCTATGTCATCAAGGCATCTCTAACGATGGCAGTATTTTGTGGTTGCTGTCTAATCGAGTTGATCCATATGGTCGGTATCAGCTCCACCTGATTCTCCAGCATGTGGTTTGATTGACGGGCTGCTTCCCTGGCTGTGCGGGGCATGGCCACAGTGGATCTTGACATCTGGGGTGGCCGTGAGCGGGTCAAATTCCTCTCGCGTTGGGTGCTTGGGTCGTGATGTCCTAGGCCATGGTCAGGATTAGAATCGGGGGAAGGGATCGTCCCATTTTCCCTCTTCAGTGGTCAAGATATGGTCATAATGCATTCATATAGGATGCATAGGGGAGCAGAAAGGAACTATTCAGTTCTAGAAAAGGAGATGTTAGCTTGTCATTTGGGAGATGAGAAGTTCCAAAATTTTGTATGGGGAATGGAGTCTACAATAAGGACTGATCATAGACCACTTAAGTCAATTTTTGAGAACAAGGGATTGGAAAGAGTATCAAGGAGGGTTGCTTGTTGGGTGGCTAGGCTACAGGGCCACACTTTTGATGTGGAGGTCATTTCAGGAAAGGAGAATGAAAGCACTAATCATGTGTCGAGATTGTGTGAGGTGCATGAAGGCGAAATGGAGGAGAAGATTATGGATATGGTTTTTGTGTCACCTGATGGGGTGATTACTCGAGGAGAATAGGTGGACATATGCCATGCATTTTGTTTAAGGGGTTGGGGGGCTGAAAAGAGGCTTTTGAGTGGGGAGGAGAGTTCATTATGGTAAGTGAGGTCCGAGTTGAGTGTGAAAAATGGCATCTTGTATCGTTGGGTCCGGGTAGTGCTTCCCAATGTTTTACGGAGGAGGTTGGTAGATGTTGGACATGAAGGAGATATTGTAGTTTATAAAACCAAGGGAGTTTTGCAAGATTATTGGTGGCCGGCTTTTGATCATGAAGTAGAAAGGATGTTACGGAAGTGTGTTGAATGTGAGGTGTCTGGCAAGAATGCAGTGGCAAAGCGACAGCCAATGATTAAAGTTGATGCACGCTCAGTAGTGTGGCGTGATTTGGCAATGGACATTGTGGGCCCAATGGACGAGGAGAGCGGGCGTGGTAGATGTATTGTTGTCTTGATTGACTTATTTTCTAGGTGGACAGAGTTTCGGATAGTGTGGGACATAACAGCCCTAAACATGGTTGAGTTTTTACAATGTATTTTTGAGAGGAAGGTTTTCCAGTCTCAATTTTGACTGACAATGGAAAAACAATTTGTTGGAGGACATTTTCAAGAGTACTTGAGGTTATGTGTTATAAGACATAAAAGAACAGTGTTGTACCAACCCCAGACCAATGTGATGGTAGAAAGATTCAATCGCTGGTTCATGCAAGCTCTACGGATGGCCGTAGCGTGTGGTAAAGATAGAAAGATGGCAGTGAGAGATAGGCTGTATGCCTTATGGTTGGCTCCATATATGAATACCGGTGTGAGTGCGTTCGATTTGATGAAGGTTGATTGGCACTGGTTGGGGGTCTTTACTGTTCATATAGCTTTTGAATAAACACTTCATTTTTAACTAAGCAACGTGTGGAGGCCATCTTTACAAGCACCTACATTTGTGATGTCATCTTTGATGTCCTGGGTGTTAGTCTTAGCAGTGAACTGTGGTGGCGCGAGTTATGATTGCTCAGCTTTCCATGACTGGTGAATTTCAGGTTTTTTTGGTTTTACTTGGAACCATAATGTTCCTTTCACAAAGTTTTTTTCACTGAATTTCATAGGTTTTTAGTAGTGCAACTTAACCATAACGTCCCTTTAACAAAGTTTTTTTTACTCAATATAGATATAGACAATATAAATTGGATAAATGTTTCCTAGGATTCCCTTAGTTTATATACATATAACATAGAATATACTGAACCCCCTACCTGTGCTAGTGGGTCTGATGTTTGTGGACCATGCGTATATTCGCGGACGGACTCGGTCAACATCAGCACTATCGAAAAACTCAGGGGGTATCTTACATTGTTGTATCATGCAATAGAAACACTGAACATGTTCAAAAAGCAGCACATTAATACATTACATTCAATAATAAATAAGAAGTGGAAACTGTATATGTAAGACACCAACCGTCCAATTACATAACATATGCAACATAATGCAATATACCAAAATAAAATAAATATGCCTCCAACAGAATTACCTCACGCAAACTGCACAGCAAAAATCAGCAGCACACCTACGCAGCAGTAACTGCAAAACTTAGCAAGAAACTAGTGAGTACGCTACATTTATTGTATATATTTATAAACTTACTGTATTAGGTACACTAAAAGTTATATTTTTTTTTACACAGAAATGTCTAGGTCGTTGGAATGTCTGGAAGAAAAATTTCCTTGTGATGAAATAAGTGAAAACGGTGATAGTAATGGTAGACACTACACTTCTCTATATAAACCAATTATTACCCGTTACTGTATATGAACTTACCAATTTTCTTTTAAACACACCATACAGACATTATAAATAACACTGAAACAGAGACCTTAGAAAATCATCTGCAGCAAATGGAGCAAAAAGTTGATCTATTGAAGGTAGTGCGCTCAGAAATATTATTGTCCTGAGGGTTCGGGCATGCGTTTCTAAGCATACGTTGATCGATCATGCAAACATTTCCTATGCACCTTATCGTAGTTTTCCTCTTCTTTACACATGCAAAATCAGGCAGCAGGGCGCAGCCATCTTGTGATAATCTTATCCGTTGCCGCATCGCCCAAGTTGGACTGCCCTGGCAGCACAAATTCATATGCTCCGCCCCTGAGGCTGACATCACCAAACCTAGTGATATTCTCCATCTATCTCCAGGACGTTACTGGCAGCATAGCCAAACACACCCAGTCATCACCTACGCGATAACAGTTACGCAGAACCCGGAATATCAACACACATCATCTCACAACACAGCGCGTCCCAATTTTGAATTTAAAACCATACTTTAAAGGAAATAGCAAAACTGTACATTTTTTAAAGTACTTTTATTTCAAAATAAACGCTCCGAGAACATCCAGCGATTGCCATAATCAAGAAAATGGGTAATTTGTTTCTTTGTTCTCTATCCACAAATGTTTATTGTGAGTCATGCGGTGTTCCATTTGCGTATAAAAAGCACATTGGACGCACTGCGAAATGCAAGGCTGTGGCATCAGCTTGGCGCTAGGACACCGTAAACAATGTCATGTTGCTCCTTATCACTGGTACCACATGAGGGCATATCGGCCCGTGGAGCTCGTCCCAAAAAAGAGTCATTGTTATCCAGCCATTCACGTGTATCTGCAGCTGCCAGTTGAAAAACTCATCAGTTGGTATCTGGAATCGAGGACAATCGCAGAAAGGCAGGATGTAGCTGTTTAAAATCGATAACAGAAATGTGTCTCAGTAGCCGATCTTTAGTACAGTTTATCATGTTACCCATTAATTCAGCCCTGTGGTAAAACCAATGATGAACACGGAAGTGAAACAATGGGAATACAGAGAAAACAACGTGGAAAGTAGTCTTCAATTTACTTCAAAGGTTACTGCTATGCAGTATGTTCAGCTCGAAATGGGATGTTGACGCTACAATCAGGGAGCAAGCTAAGAGCAAGAAGAACACATAGATGGAATTTTAATTAAATATTAGCATTGAATTACGCTTTTGTGGAACCTGGGGAACCCATTAGTGGAGTACACATATCTCGATGCTGGACTGCCCATGAGCCCGGAACAAAGGCAGGTACACACACAGGTTGTATATGCGTGTAGTTCCAATATGACACAAACAACAACCGAGTACAATGTAAGCCAGCAATAATGGTCGGCGAATGATAAGTTGACTTGTTGGTCTATAAA
Organism: Ambystoma mexicanum; assembly: GCF_040938575.1. Classification (NCBI taxonomy): domain Eukaryota; kingdom Metazoa; phylum Chordata; class Amphibia; order Caudata; family Ambystomatidae; genus Ambystoma; species Ambystoma mexicanum. The sequence goes on from NC_090922.1 coordinate 1,269,378,837, forward strand.
ATTGTCGAAAGTAAAACTTACATAATATGTGGCATTTTCATTCTCTCGGCGTAACGTAGACACTGAGTTCAGGTCAACAAATTTTCATTAAATAAAATTACATGTTCCTTTGTCCAGTAGTGGAAAGGTGAACCTTATCATATTTGACAGTGTTACATCCCTCTTTCAAGCATTCTTTTTGGAATCCTCCCTTTGTTTCAAGGTCAAAAAACAATTGAACCTTATACTGTGTATGATGCGTGGGTTTGCTGAGCTCCAAGGCAAATTTTCAACAGCGCTGACTTTCACTCAGAATGGGAGCCAATATCCCTTCAGACCATAGTGGCCTTAGAAATATTTTTTGGAAAGATATGAATTGTTTGCTACCATTCACCAATGCGGGCAACATTTCTCCGGATTTACTTTGTTCCTCTGGAGAACTTCGCACTCCCCACCGACTCCCACAGCCAGGCCACACCACGTGTCAGCTGAGCCCATCTCCTCTTCACACGGCAAATCACGTTAACATTTTTCGCAAGGAGCAAATTTCGAGCCCTGACAAAATGTGCTTGTACGAGAATGTCCGAGCAAGCCCTGCTGCAACCATCTCCATCCAGGCTGCAGTCCCCTGACCCCATGACCGCAGTTATGTGTTAGAGGCCTATAAGTTGCACACATATCTTTGTACTATCCCACTTTAGGTCACTAGCGAGGTGAACGGTGTGGGGGTCTTGCCACCTTACAAATACAGACACATAGTAAATACGCAATAGTAATGCTTTTTCGTTATAATGCAGATGGTACCAAAAACAACTGCAAGCTAAGTGGTTTCACACATGGTAAGGTATGACTTGGTAAGGAAACCTTCACAACAATAGGTATAATCTACCATGCAGGAGTCACAACCAATGCAAGTCACTACACTGTATATATAAAAAAGAATTATGGATGGGTCAAATTTAATGATACTAGCATTACTGTAAAACAGAGATTACCAGCACATCTTGTAAACGCTTACTTAATATTCTTAAAACCAAAATATACTAACTAATCTGTCTATGAACTTAAAGAAAACTTGATCTTCAAAACTATGACCAGTTAGAAAACAGCAACAGGTACCTAACTGCCCCAAGATTCTGCAACATGCAAACAAATACATGAATACTATTAAAATGAAACAAGAAATAAACAGTTACAATATGCCAACAAGTATCTAACTGCCCCAAAAATCTGCAACAAACCAACAGATAGATGAATACCACTAAAATGGGAAAAGAAATAAAAAAATAAAATACACCGACTGCTATCTAATTGCAACAATTCAACCACCCCTTCCAAATCAAAACCATACACATATTCAATTCCTCCTACTGAACTCAATGAAAGAAATGTATTGTACCACAACGTAGAACGTTTTTTTAAAATCAAGCATTGATTTTGTTCCCACAAACCCAATGATTCAATCAACAAACACAGGAACTGAGCAAATTGCACAATCATATCAGTATTTGTCCTGCCCAGGGGCAGTCCAGCACCAAAATGCTAGGCAATTCTCCTCTCATCAAGAGACCCAACAGCAACCCCAGGCACGTGTTTCGGTCTGGTTGGACCTCATTAGTACCGTGGAGCTGTGCCTCTCGCAGAATAGTGATCAAGGGGTCCACGTCCGGATTCCCCTAGTAACTTAGGGTAGGACCCAAAGTTACTTAAATATGCAAAAAACAAGGGGGTTCCTGGGAGTCTCTCTGGCAGACATTAGTCCTGGGTGTGAGAGCCTTACCCAGATTCTTTAGCTCACTATCTTTCACAGAGGAGAAATATCCCAATCATATCAGTCTTTGCCCTGCCCAGGGGCATTCCAGCACAGAAAATTGTACTCTGAACACGAGTACCAACAGCAACCCCAGACACGTTTTTCAGTCTGGTTGGACCTCATCAGTAGGGTGGAGCTGTGCCTCTCTAAGAATAGTGACCAAGGGGTCCATGTCTGGATTGCCCTAGTAACTTAGTGTGAGACCCAAAGTTACTTAAATATGCAAAAAACAAGGGGTGTCCTGTGATTGCTATTGGTACTCTTCTTCAGAGGAGCATTGCCTAGCATTTCGATGCTGGACTGCCCCAGGGCAGGATAAAGACTCATATGTTTGGGATATTTCTTCTCTGTGGAAGATTGTGAGATGAAGACTCTGGGTAACCAGGACTAATGTCTAGCAGAGGGACTCCCAGGATCCCTCTTGGTAATTTATATGAAAAACCTGCATACAACCACACAAAGTCAAACAGTAAGTATATAATGATTGGACTCACAAACACCACAGCATAACACACCCATTCAAGCAAACACCTCACCATACACCACAATCCAAAATATTTGCTTCCATGGGTATCTTATGCTGCAGCGCTTGTTGCCAAACACTACAATCTTGACTGCATGGCCTGGCCAAAACTCTTCATACATCCTCACCAAAAGAAATACTAAGTATATAATAATTAAACTCACCACCACCATAACATAACACAGCCATGCAAACGAACACCTCCCCAATAAATACAACCCAAAATGCCTTGAATCTTCAATACCATCATTCTGAACACAATCCAAAAAAACAAACTAAGACACATCATGTCACTGTCCTATGAACACTATTACACTACTACCAATCAGTACACACATTTTTAAAAACATATCCCCTAAGCAGCCCACATACCACAGTCAAAATCTTTGGTAACATGGGTGTGTTTTGTTGCAGTGGTTGTAGCCAGGGCCTAGAGTCAACCACAGTAGCATAACACACCGATAGAAACAGACACCTACCAAATAACCACAACACAAAAACATAATACATCCACCTCAAAACCTACCCACTTCAATTAACATTCTAAAAAATAATTACAACCAACATAGAAACTCTTCAATACATACATTTGTGATGTCATCTTTGATGTCCTGGGTGTTAGTGTTAACAGTGCACTGTGGCGCGAGTTATGGTTGCTTATCTTACCATAACTGCCGAATTTCAGGGGTTTTTCGGTTTTACTTTGAACCATAACGTCCCTTTAACAAAGTTTTTACTGAATTTGATAGGTTTTTAGTAGCGCAACTTAACCATAACATCCCTTTTAACAACGTTTTTTAACTGAATTTCATAGGTTTTTAGTAGCGCATCTTAACCATAACGTCCCTTTAACAAAGTTATTTACTGAATTTCATGTTTTTAGTAGCACAACTTAACCATAATATCCCTGACTTTATATACATGTAACATAAAACATCCTGAACCCCTAGTTAGTGATTTCGATGTCCGCGGACTACCGCCATGTCCGCGGACATATCAAAAACTGAGCGTGGTGAATGTAAAGTTAAATAGTGTGCCCCATTTCCCCTTTGAGGTAGGCTCTGAAAAGAGCAGTTTTTTTGTTTTTTTGCAGATGCTTGACAGACACCTGTTATTTTGTATTTTTTTTTTCTTACTTTACTCCTAAAATCTTCACATAACCTTCTCCAAAGCAACCCTTACATTCCAAAACCGAAAGGCATTTCCCATAAAAGATAAGGAAATGCCATCTTCTTTAAAATAAACAGCATTACTGGAGTCAATATTCTCATTATTACAGAAGAACATACCAGCTCTAAGCATGAAGGCACACATGCCTCAGTTGATTACACACCTAGCATTGTTTGCTGAGGACAAAAAACTGAACTATTGTCCCATATTGCCCTAGGTACTAATCCAGAAAAAATTACTTTGGCATTTGGAAGGATGTTCATTACTGCTTGAACCAAGTGTTCCAAATCTGCCAACAAAGTAGGGGCATTTACATATCCCAAATGGAAAGCACCATAGTGCAAAACTACCACATGGGGACTGTTGATCCTGCCCATATCTTCACAAACTTGTACAATTCCCTGTACATTGCAATCAGGCAGAGTGATCCACACCACCTCCACTCCTTTAACATCGAAATTCTTTCCAACATGCTTGCATTGAGCATGCTGTTGTAAACCATGCACAAACATATCTCTGAGCACCAACACCCTGACTTTCTCCACTTCTGCCATCTTCACTACACACAGTCTCTTTGAACACAAATCCACAACCTGAACAACTGATTGGCTAATCCCTACAGTCTTCTTTCCATGCTGGATTTGCTGGAAAACCCCAGATGTAGCATGCCCTGTCCGCAGAGCTCGTAACTCTTAGACAGCCCTTCTACCATTTCCACTTCATTCTCTGTACCATTCCCTCATTGGATACAGCTAAACAGGCACACAATACGGAGAACGTCTTCAGAACACCCCCATTTTGTTTATTTTTGAACATTTCAGGACCCCGCGAGTGTTCTTAGAACACATTCAACTTGCCAGCGAACAATATGGACAATGTCCTCAGAACACCCCCATTTTCTTTATGTACGAACATTTCAGGACACCGCGAGTGTTCTTAGAACACTTTCAGTTTGACAACGAACAATACAGACAACGTCTTCAGGACACCCTCTGCGAACATTCCAGGACCCCATGAGTCTTCTTAGAACACTTTCAACTTGACACCAAATCCATTCTGTTTATTTACGAACATTTCAGAACAGCCGTGTTGTCCGCAGACAAATCGAACACAACAAAAGCGTCTAGCACATAAAAAAAATACAACATTGCACCTATCTCATACTCCCCCAAACTCCCTAAACACTCTCACACACCAACACACTCCACTAAATACAATTTTTAATCCAAGTTTCACCGCGCTGTCCGCGGTTGTCCGTGAATGCAAGATGGCGAACACGTCAGATGTCCGCGGACATCGCACAAGCCACTCAGCCAATCAGGGCACTGTCTGTGGAGCGAACCGGGAAGTCCGTCCGCGAAGCGAACAGAGATATCACTAATTTTTTTGCCTTACATTTTGGTCATTTTAAAAAGACCTACTGGACGGATTTACACCAAATTTGCAAAAGCACACTTTCGGGACCAAGCCCCCGCTCCTGCCACAAATTTTCTGTAAATCCGTCCAGCGGTTTGGGCTGTAGGCATGCGCAAAGTTTTTTCCTATTATGTCTATGGGAAAAAACAAAAGTTTTGGGACCCCCCTATAACTTTTCCCCCCGGACCAAACCTCTCCAAAATTTCAGAGTGGGCCATATACTTTTTTTGCAAAGTTTGGTGAGGATTCGTCCAGAGGGAGCAAAGTTATAAGCCACCCAAAAAATGCTCTTCCTATGGAAACACCAACTTAACCATAACTACACATATATATATATATTAATATTATTTTTTAGATTAGCAGAAATGGGCTCACATGGTCGGGCTGAAGCATGAAACTGTCTCAGGCAACAATGAAAAAGTGGACTGCAGTTGTAAATGGATATTCATTCCTTTAGTCACAGACTGGGCCTCATTACAACTATAGCGGTACGGTAACAATGGTGCCGGTAAGCTACCGGCACCGTTGCTACCGTACCGCCATAGTAAAAGTGGTGCTCACGGGTGCCTGACAGCCTGCCAGGTCTGAAATGGGAATGGGGATCTACCGCGAAAGGGCAATTACCAGGTCCGTCTAACTCGCCATTACCCGCTAATTGCCCATTCACGGGTGCCAGACCCAGATGCAACTCCGGCGGCAGCCTTACCGGTTTTAGCAGCACTGCTACTGCAAGGGTTGTAATGAGGCCCACTGTTTCAATAGTACCCAAGGGGGTGCTTTGTGTTAAAATGTAACTAAATTGTGATATATTCAGCAACAATGGTCAAAATTACTAACTGCATAGTTAAGTAACTCATCAAACTGGTCCACATTGGCCAAAATGGTGGGCCATTTTGATTGACCCACACTAGCATTTTACATTTTTGGTACAGGCATTGCCCTATAGCCCAGTCCGAGCCTGGCGGCTCATCCATTATGGAGGAGCTAAGGAGCCAGCCCAGTGAAACCGTGAGCCCTCCCTCAGCTGCTTTTTCCAGCTGATGGAGTGCTCCTGGACTAGCTGAACTGTCAAAGGGAAAACTGTTTCCCTTTGACAGTTCAGTTTAGTTCCCCAGCCGCACATGCTCACTGAGCCATACAAGTGCTGGGGCGCTTTGCTTCGCCAGCATTGCATAGCTCTTTGAAAATGCTGGCTGTGAAGTGCATGTCTGTATGTCCGAGGAGGAGCTCCTGTGCCTCCTCGCACATACGTACAGAGCAGCCTGGAGCAGGGCGTTTCACCACCCACACGCAGGCCAATACAGAAGGTACGTTTATGTTCATTGTTTTTATTTAAACATGTGTATGGAGGCGTGTATGCTTATGTTATAAGTGAGTGTATGGTGATGGATGCTCATGTCAATGATAGAGTGATTGCTGTATAAATGTGCAGCACCTTGCACACACACGTAATCATGTTGATTATGTTAGGTCCAGTGGGGGACAGGGATGGTATCATTTTACTGGACATCTATTATAGATGTCCAGTAAAAAATGTCATGCCTGCCTCCTGGACCCCCAGCACCAATTGCAAACTGTTTGGCTATTTACCCATTTTTTTGTTAAAAGTATGCTCTACAATGTAACATTTTAACCATTATTTAAAAAACATTCACAGGGGGAAACCCCCACGAACCCCCCTTTATTGGTCTGGCTCCCTCACTATGTTTGGTCGCTATGGCATTTTTGTGGGAAATAGTTATGCCCCTCCCCTTAAAAAAATCACCAGCCGCCACTTGCCCTCAGACTGTGTTGGAAACGGGATGGGGGAACCCACGTACTATGGTGGGAGCAAAATGGGCGGGAACTATGGGATAGTGGTGGGAGCAGAGTGGGGAGAGCCTAGGGTGTGTGATGGGGTGCGGAGAGACCAGGGACTGGGTAGGAGTGGGATGAGGGAGCCCAGCGAATGAGATGAGAGCAGGTGACGTAGCGCAATATATACTGTACATTTGGCATTATTTCTGGGGGGACCCGACCTACCCACAATTTGCTCAGGGGCCCGGGCCACAAAAACTGGCCTAAGATGAACTGCCCTGATGGCACTACATCATATGCCCCTCCCCTGAGCCTCACATCACCAAACCTAGTCATATTGTCCGCCTTTCTCGATGACGTTCCTGAGCAGCATACCCAAACACGCCCAGTCATCACCTACGTGACGTGACGCACAACCCGAAAATCAGCACACAACTTCTCACCACACAGCACGGCACAATTTGAAATACTAAACCGTACTTTAAAAAGAAACAACAAGACTGTACAATTTGAAAAGTACTTTTATTTCACAATAAACGCTCCAACAACATCCGACTATTGCCATATTCAATCAAATTTGAAATTTCTTTCTTCGCTCGCGATCCAGAATGTTTATCGTGAGTCACGCGTTGTTCTTTTTACATACACAAGGTGTTCGTTTTGGATAAAAGAAGCGCTTGGGTCGCACAGTGAATTCCAGGGCTTGCGCATCAACTTGAGGCTAGACCACCGTAAAGGGTGTTATGTTGCTCCTAATCGCTAGTACAGCGTAAGGGCATATCTGCCCTTGCCGATCGTCCCACAAAACTGTCACACACATCCAGTTGTTCACAAGTAGCTGGAGCTGCCGATTAAAAAATCTGTCAGTTGGCATCTGGAATCTATGACAATCGCAAAATGGCAAAATATACCTGTTTCGGAAACATAATAGAAATATGTCTCACTAGCCGATCTTTATTACAATTTGCTTCCAAGAACATTGCTATGCAGTATGATCAACTCTAAGCGGGATACGAAAGCTGACGCTACAATTCTATGTGCTCATACATGGCATTTTAATGAAATATTAGCGTGGGACCTGGGAGAACTGAGTAGTGGTCTACATGCATATCAATGCTGGACTGCCCATCTGGATGGTAAAAAGAACATTACACACAAAGGTTATACTTGCGTTTCATTGTAATATGCCACACATAAAAAACTACTACAATATAACCCACAAATAATGCTCAGATAATGATAAGTTGATGCTCGTTCGAGTATAAAATCATCCAAAATTAAACTTACATTACATTTACCATTTCCATTCTCTTGGCGTAACTCAGACCGTAAGGCAGACTCTGTTTGCACCAACAATTTTTCATAAACTGAATTTACATGTTCCTTAGTCCACTTTTTCAATACATAAGCTTATCATATCTTACATTATAACAACCCTCCTTCATTCAATTCCTTTCGGAATCGTCCCTTTCTCTCAAGGTCAAAAAACAATTGAACCTTATTCTGTTTGTCCGACGCATGGGCTTCCTGAGATCGCAAACAAAAAATTCAAAGCTGGTGACCTTCACTCAGAATTAAAATACATTCTTACATTCTTACTGCAACAACTTGCCACCCCGCATCCATGAGAACTGTAATTCTCATGCACGTGCAGGACGGTCTTTGCATCAGGGAGTGCAGGTGTCTGCCTGAGGTGCCGACTGTAGGGGGTGCCAGTCTGACGGCATTATTACTTTAATTACATTTTAACACAGACATGAATAGCCCTTTCTTTGCCGCGCTCTGGGTGTAGCAGAACAACATTATTTATAAACATCAAGCGTCATTGCAAAGTTTCCTTACCCCTTAGCAGTGGGTACGGTATCACTTCTCTGCACAGTGCTTTTAGACTGAAACCTTCACTAATTTTCAAGTTGATTGCATTATTTCAGTGACAACACAGAAAGTGAGGCAGAAACGTAAATGGTTAACTTGTAAACATAGATTGTAAGTCAATCAACCACTTCTTCCGGTCCTCCACAGGACTGTTCACGAACATCCTAACTGTTCACACCTGTTTTTTGCTTCTTGCAGCCATATCCCATCCCATCCTCATCACCCCTCACCTCCCCAGAGATGTTTCCAAAAATCTGACGCACTTCACACTCTTTACCATCCAATCAGGGGACACGTCACATCTCCGTGGACACGACGCAAGCCGATTACCCAATCAGTGTCCGCGGACCGGACATAGATATCACTAATTTTTTGTGACCTACTTTTTGGTCGTTTTAAAAAAAAACACCAGACGGATTTTCACCAAATCTACAAAAGCATGCTTTTGGGACCAAGCTGCTGCTCCTGCTGCAAATTTGGTGAAAATCTATCCAGCGGTTTGGGCTGTAGGATTGCGCAAAGTTTTTTTCCCCATTTAGTCTATGGGAAAAAAAGACAGTTTGGGACCCCCCCTATCACTTTGCACCCCCCAGCCCAAACCTCAGCACACTTTGCACGGAGTGGTCAATATACTTTTTTTGCAAGAAGTTTGTGTGGATTTGTCCAGGGGGAACAATGTTTAAGCCACCCAAAAACTTTGCGCATGCCTATAGCACAAACCGCTGGATGGATTTACACCAAATTTGCGGCAGGAGCGGCGGCTTGGTCCCGAAAGCGTGCTTTTCTTTATTTGGTGTAAATCCGTCCAGTAGTTTTTAAAAAATGACAAAAATGTAGGTGAAAAAAGTTAGTGATATCTGTGTTCGCTTCGCGGACACACTTCCCTGTTCGCTCCGCGGACAGGACGGTGATTGGACAAGCAGCTTGCGTGATGTCCGCGGACATCTGACGTGTTCTCTCATTGGATGCGGTGAAAGCGTGCAGTGCCTCTGGCTTCAGAGACGCCCGCCATCTTTGTTTCTCGCCGCCTGCACAGTAAGTCTTGTGTCTGTCTCCTGTTCCTCCGAACCCCGCTCATGCACCGTGTGTCTCTCTCCCTCCCCCACCCCCCGCTCATGCCCGTGTGTCTCTCTCCCTCCCCTCCACCCCCGCTCATGCCCCGTGTGTCTCTCTCCCCTTCCCCCCACCCCCCATTCAGGCCCCGTGTGTCTCTCTCCCTCCCCCCACCCCCGCTCATGCCTCGTGTGTCTCTCTCCCCTTCCCCCCATCCCCCACTCATGCCCCATGTGTCTCTCTATCCCCCCCCACCCCCACTCCTACCCCGTGTGTCTCTCTCCCTCCCCTCCACCCCCACTCATGCCCCGTGTGTCTCTCGACTTCCACCCACCCCCCGCTCATGACCCGTGTCTCTCTCCCCTTCCCCCCACTCTCCACTCGTGCCCTGTGTGTCTCTCTCCCTCCCCCCACCCCCGCTCATGCCCCATGTGTCTCTCTCCCTTCCCCCCACCCCCCCTCATGCCCTGTGTGTCTCTGATTCCCCCCACCCCCGCTCATGCCCCTTGTGTCTCTCCCCCTACCGCCCACCCCCCGCTCATGCCCCGTGTGTCTCTCCCCCTCCCGCCCACCCCCCGCTCATGCCCTGTGTTTCTCTCTCCCCCCCCCACCCCCGCTCATGCCCCATGTGTCTCTCTCCCTCTCCTCCACCCTCGCTCATGCCCTGTTTGTCTCTCTCCCCTTCCCCCCACCCCCCGCTCATGCCTCGTGTGTCTCTCCCCCTCCCGCCCACCCCCGCTCTTGCCCCGTGTGTCTTTCCCCCTCCCGCCCAACCCCGCTCATGCCCCGTGTGTCTCTCCCCCTCCCGCCCCCCCGCTCATGCCCCATGTGTCTCTCTCCCTCCCCCCACCCCTGCTCATGCCCCGTGTCTCTCCCCTTCCCCCACCTCCCGCTCATGCCTCGTGTGTCTCTCTCCCTCCCCCTCACCACCGCTCATGCCCCGTGTGTCTCTCTCCCTCCCCCCACCCCCGCTCCTGCCCTGTGTGTCTCTCTCCCTCCCCCCCACCCCCACTCCTGCCCCGTGTGTCTCTCCCCCTCCCCCCCACCCCCGCTCATGCCCCGTGTGTCTCTCTCCCCTCCCCCCACCCCCTGCTCATGCTCCGTGTGTCTCTCTCCCCTTCCCCCCACCCCCCGCTCATGCCCCGTGTGTCTCTCTCCCTCCCCCACCCCCGCTCATGCCCCGTGTGTCTCTCCCCCTCCCGCCCACCCCCCACTCATGCCCTGTGTGTCTCTCTCACTCCCGCCCACCCCCTGCTCATGCCCCGTGTGTTTCTCTCCCTCCCGCCCACCCCCCGCTCATGCCCCGTGTGTCTCTCTCCCTCCCCCAACCCACGCTCATGCCCCGTGTGTCTCTATCCCCTTCCCCCCACCCCCCACTCATGCCCCGTGTCTGTCTTCTGTTACCCCCGCTCATGCCCCGTGTCTGTCTCCTGTTCTCCCCACCCCCAACGCATGCCCCGTATCTGTCTCCTGTTCCCCTCATGTGCCGTGTCTGTCTCCTGTTGCCCCCCATCCCCGCTCATGCCCCATGTCTGTCTCCTGTTCTCCCCGACCCCCGCTCATTCCCCGTGTCTGTGTCCTGTTCCCCCCACCCCCCGCTCATGCCCCGTGTCTCTCTCCTGTTGCCCCCCATCCCCGCTCATGCCCCGTGTCTGTCTCCTGTTCCCCCACCCGCTCATGCCCCGTGTCTGTCCACTGTTCCCCCCACCCGCTCATGCCCCGTGTTTCTCTCTTGTTGCCCCCCACACACCCGCTCATGCACGTGTCTGTCTCTTGTTCTCCCCACCCCCCACTCATGCCCCGTGTCTGTCTCATGTTCCTCCCACCCCCCGCTCATGCCCCGTGTCTGTCTCCTGTTGCCCCCCCGCTCATACCCCGTGTCTGTTCTCCCCACCCCCCGCTCATGCCCCGTGTCTGTTGTTCCCCCACCCCGCGCTCATGCCCCGTGTCTGTCTCCTGTTCCCCCCGCCCCCCCTCATGCCCCTTGTCTCTCCTGTTGCCCCCACCCCCCGCTCATGCCCCGTGTCTGTCTCCTGTTGCTCCCCACCCCCGCTCATGCCCCGTGTCTGTCTCCTGTTTTGCCCACCCCCCGCTCATGCTCCGTGTCTGTCTCCTGTTCCCCCCACCCCCCGCTCATGCCCCATGTCTGTCTCCTGTTCCCCCGCACCACCCGCTCATGCCCTGTGTCTGTCTCCTGTACCACCCCAACCCCCGCTCATTCCCCATGTCTGTCTCCTGTTCCCCCACCCGCTCATGCCCCGTGTCTCTCTCCTGTTGCCCCCCGCTCATGCCCCCGTGTCTGTCTCCTGTTCCCCCACCCGCTCATGCCCCGTGTCTCTCTCCTGTTGCCTCCCACCCCCTGCTCATGCCCCGTGTCTCCTGTACCCCCCACCCCCCGCTCATGCCCCGTGTCTGTCTCCTGTTGCCTCCACCCATGCCCCGTGTCTGTCTCCTGTACCCCCCCACTCTGCGCTCATGCCCTGTGTCTCTCTCCTGTTGCCCCCCACCCCTCCGCTCATGCCCCGTGTCAGTCTCCTGTTGCCCACCACCCCACCTTCCATGCCCCGTGTCTGTCTCCTGTTCTCCCCACCCCCCCCGCTCATGCCCCGTGTCTGTCTCCTGTTCTCCCCACCCCCTGCTCATGCCCTGTGTCTCTCTCCTGTTGGCCCCACCCCTCGCTCATGCCCCGTGTCTGTCTGCTGTTGCCCCTCACCCCCCGCTCATGCCCCGTGTCTCCCTCGTGTTACCCCCCACTCCCCCCTGCTCATGCCCCGAGTCTCCCTCGTGTTCCCCCACCCCCTGCTCATGCCCCTTGTCTCTCTCCTTTCCCCCCCACCCCCGCTCATGTCCCGTGTGTGCCCTGTACCCCCCCGCTCATGCCCCGTGTCTCCCTCGTGTTCCTCCCCACCCCTGCTCATACCCCGTGTCTCCCTCATGTTCCTCCCCACCCGCTGCTCATGCCCCGTGTCTCTCTCGTGTTCCCCCCACCACCACTCATGCCCCGTGTTTCCTTCCTTTTCCACCCCACCCCCTGCTCATGCCCCGTTTGTAGCCTGTTCCCTCTCACCCCCCGCTCATGCCCATGTGTCTCCCCTGTTCCCCCCCACACCCCGCTCATGCCCTGTTGTGTTCTTTATACACCCCGCCTTCCCTTCCCATGGTGACCATCTTGATAAAAGATTTTCCTTCCTACACCGGGACGCCGCAGGCGTCCTTGTGTAGGAAGGAAAATCTTTTTGTTTTTTTACCACCCGGCGTTCCCACTTTGAGGACATAAGATGTTAGTGGTCTTCATCTATTGAAAAGGATGTTATGGTGTCGTTGCACTAATAAAAACATTCAAAATTTAGTAAAATAAAAATGTTACAGGGACGTTATGGTTAAGTTGCACTAATAAAAACCTATGAAATTCAGTGAAAAAACTTTGTTAAAGGGACGTTATGGTTAAGTTGCGCTACTAAAAACCTATGAAATTCAGAGAAAAAACTTTGTCAAAGGGACATGATGGTTCCAAGTAAAACTGAAAAACCCTTGAAATTCGCCAGCTATGGTAAGATAATCAACCATAACTCGCACCACCACCGTGCACTGCTAAGACTAACACCCAGGACATCAAAGATGACATTGCAAATGTCATTGATGACATCACTGATGACATCACATGTCTGGCTCACTCTTTTTTCTTTTGCTGACATATCTAGGCCACATGGTTTTCTTCAGTAACAGTCAGAAACTAAACATTTTAATTTATTTGTAGACGTATCCTTCAAGTAGGTTCTTACAGTAATTCCCTTAGAGTCCAGTCACATCATATGAAACATATACATAAGGGAAGCCACAAACTTGAAAGACAGCAATCCTTTTTGTGCATAAAGATAATCAATAGACTTATGAGCACTTTCTGATAGTTCTGTTTTTTTTATGGCTGTACTTTCCCTGTATATGGTCATATTTGTATACATTGTACTCACACTACTTTCCTTAGGGTCCAATCACATCAAGTGATACATATACCTAGGGTAAATAGCAGCTTTGAAACAGAGCAATCATTTATTTGCATGAACCTAATCAGTTAAGTTATGAATTGTTTCTGCTACTACTTGTGCTTTTTTGCTAACTTCACTTTCCCTGTATATACCCATATTGGTATGTGTTCTTGTGTCTTTGGGCCTCATTACGACCCAGGCGGTAAGTTATCGCCTGGGCCGTGACTTTACCACCATGGCGTAAACTACGTTTACGCCATGGTGGTAGGCGGACTTACCGCCCCATTCCAACCTTGGCGGGGCGGTAAATCCCCATTTTCCCATTTTCCCTTCCCCATTCCCATTTTGCCCCATAGGGCATAATGGGAGTGGGGAAGGCGTTAATTACGCCACCGTAAATTACGGTGGCGTAATTAACTCAATGGTCCCTTAGCGCCATGGATTTTAACACCTGCTAAAAGCAGGTGTTAAGTCCGCCATGGCGCTAAGGGACCTCGTACTCAGGCGGTAAGGGTCGGCGCTGTTTACGCCGCCGTAAAACCCTTACCGCCTGAGTCGTAATGAGGCCCTTTGTGTTTTGTCTATAGTAATGCAATTATGTAATACATGTGTTTTATTAGCTACTTATTACATATTTCACAGTACAGAAAAATCTATTAAGAAAACAATTATCATTTCATTATTCAACATATTAACATACTGGGCCTCTTTACGACCCTGGCGCTAATGGTTTAATGGCGCCGTAAAGAGAGTCTGCGACATTAAACCATTAGCGCCTGATTACAAGGTCCCTTAGCGGTTTGGAGCCTTTAACGCCTGCTTTTTGCAGGCGTTAAAATCCAACCCGCTAAGGGACCTTGGAACTAATTACGGCAACCGTAATTTACAGTGTCGTAATTAGAGCCTTCCCCATCCCCATTATGCCCTATGGGGCTAAATGGGAATGGGGAAGGGCAAATGGTGAATGGGGAATTACCGCCCCCGCGAACCCTGTGATGGGGGCGGTAATTCCGCCATCCACCATGCCGGAGTCCGTCATGGACCATGGTGCTAATAGCACCATGGTCCAGCACCTGGGTCGTAATGAGGCTCAATGAATATTATACCTTCATCTTGTACACTGCACACAATGTTATGTTTCTGTATGAGTAGCTTAGTATACTAGATAGAACCCCATAATAGAATGCTATTTATATCAATGCATCATTCAATGCACTAATTAGGGTATGATATTTATTGCAATGATCTTTGACACTTGTTTCGCAACATTATAATAAGAATCCCTTGTACACATATTTCATGAAAAGTACATGCACATGTGATGTCATCAGTGATATCATCAATGACATTTGTGATGTCATCTTTGATGTCCTGGGTGTTAGTCTTAGCAGTGCACGGTGGTGGCGCGAGTTATGGTTGCTTAGCTTACCATAACTGGCGAATTTCAAGGGTTTTTTGGTTTTACTTGGAACCATAATGTCCCTTTGACAAAGTTTTTTCAATGAATTTCATAGGTTTTTAGTAGAGCAACTTAACCATAACGCCCCTTTAACAAAGTTTTTTCACTGAATATATATATATGTACATTCAGTAAAAAACTTTGTTAAAGGGATGTTATACTTCACAGTGAAACCAAAAAACACTGCACATTCCCCCATTATGGTAAGCTCAGCAACCATAACTCGCAGCATCTACATGCATTGCTAAGACTAACACCCAACACATCAAAGATGACATCACGAATATCATTGATGACATCACTGATGACATCATATGTCTGCCTCACTTATTTTGGTGCATTGCAAAATCTAGGCCAGGTGTTTTTATTCACTGACAATCACAATATAAAAATTGAAAAGGTGCTGTATATCAAAACAGCAACCTTGCGGTGTGTTCTTAAAGTACTTTCCTTAGGGTGTGGTCTAAGCTCATGATGCATATGCATGGGGCAATAGCAGGCCTCAAACTCACAATTAATTTGTATACAGGAAGATAAACTTTCTGATTATGCTGTTTCTTTCTTCCTTACTTGAGTTTCCCTGTATGTGCCTTTGATTTGTGTGCATTGGGTCTTCATATGTATTGTTTGTACTAGTGTAAGTGTCTATTAAGTCTTCAATTGTTACCTAGTTATTACATATTTAACATTACACAATCGCCCCTGACATCTTGCTACCAACATAATAGAATTGATAGGGAGTCAGTGAGCGTCCTTTCTAGTCTTGGAGATATGGTCTGATTTTTTTTATACCTAGAGCTGCTCTTAGGACTTTGTTTTGCAACAATTGCATTTTGGCTAGGTTGGTATTGGATGTGCCTAGTAATAGTACATTGCAATAATCCAGTTTCGATAGAACCAGAGCTCTAGCTAAGGTGAGGCAATTTGCTGGGGTCAAGAATTGTCGGCTGAGTGCTATGAGTTTGGAGGTGTAAGCCGTGGAGGAGGCGAGTGCATAAATCTGTTTAATCATAGTAAGACTGGCATCAATGTACACTCCCAGTGTTTTGGCTTGCTTCAGCATGGGGATAGCGGTACCATCGATGTTGATGGTAGAATATTCTGGGTGGACGGTTGCTATTTTGGCTGGAGAACCTACAATGAGGACTTCTATCTTCTCATCGTTAAGACAAAGGCTGTTTAAAGCCATCCAATTTTTTATGATGACGTATATTTTATTGATAGTTACAGTGTCCTGGTCGTAGTTACCTGTGAGAGGTATGAGGATCTGGGTGTCATCCGCAAAATTTGTGTATATGACACCCATATCGCTAGTGCTGAGAACAGGAGTTTGGTGTACACATTGTACAGTGTAGGGGAGAGACAAGAGCCTTGGGGAACTCCTATAGGGACTGGGATGGGGTTGGCTGTTTCTTTTCCTATGGACACTCTGGAGGTGCGGTCGGTTAGGAAAGCTTTCACCCATGCAGTGGCTTCGCTGGAGAAGGTAAATTCACGGGCGAGTGAAGTGCAGAGTTTGTCGTGGTCCACCAGGTCAAAGGCCACGGAGAGGTCCAACAGCAGGAGAATCCAAAGTTTCCCAGAATCTCTGATAGCATCCATCTGGATTTTGAGGTCCAAGAGGGCTGTTTCTGTGCTCTGGTTAGGCCTAAAGCCTGATTGGCTGGTGCCGAGAAGCTGATTAGATTCCAGATGGGATTGTATTTGGTTGTAGGCTAATTTGTCAATGATTTTAAGCAGGAACGGCACTTTGATTATGGGGCGATAATTGGTCGGAATGGTGGGATCTAGGTTAGGTTTTTTTAGAAGTGGGGTAACCCAGGCTTCTTTGATGCAAGTTGGAACTATGTTGGACTTGAAGGAGGCATTGACAAATGTGGCGATGGTGGGGGTCAGAGTAGAGGCACAAGCTTTGACTAGTTTGGCTGGTACGGTGTCCCATTTGCAATTGGACACTTTTAGTTTGGAGATGGTGTTGAATACAAGATCTTGTGTGACATGTGTGAATTGGAAAGGGGAGTTGGTGTTGTCACTGGAGGTTTTCTTAGAAGTGGGGTAACCCAGGCTTCTTTTATGCAAGTTTGAACTATGTTGGACTTGAAGGAGGCGTTGACAAATGTGATGATGGTGGGGGTCAGAGTAGAGGCACAATACAAGATCTTGGGTGACAAGTGTGAATTGGAAAGGGGAGTTGGTGTTGTCACTGGAGGAGACAACGGGGTTGGGGGTGGGGGAGTTTTTATCTGCTAGGAGTAGTCTTTTGGTAGTGATTTTGTTCTGCAACATAGAACTTTTGGAGGCAAGTGTATCTTGTATGGTGGTGCACCATTCTTTACTCGCTTTGGTGGGTGTGTCAGTAGGTAGGGGGTTTTCCAGTTCTCGGAGTATAGAGAAGAGCTCCTTGGATTCTGATGCTGCATTACTGATGCGAGCTTTGTAGGCGTTGGCTTTGTGGGCGATGATGGTTGTTTTGTAGATGGTATTAGCTCTTTGAAGGCTTTGGCTGAATCAGGGGAGTGTTGATTACTATGGGCGTGTTCGAGAGAGCGTTTTTTCCTTCTTACGTTGACTAATTCTTCGTTGAGCCAGAAGTTGGATTTTTTATTAACACATCCTAGTTTGGTGGTGACTGGAGCTATTGTATCGATCACTGTGGAGAGGCATTTGTGGTAATACTCTGCTATGGTGGTAGGATCGCTACTAATGATAGAGTGGGTTTCTAGAATTTTATTCAGGGTGGGGTCAAACTTCTCTATTGTGAGTTTTTTGGGAATTCTACTTTCAATGGTATCCATAATAATGTCCTTAGGCGGGCAGGGATCGTCACTGGTGATGGTAAATTCTATGCAATGGTGGTCTGTCCAGCTGAGTGGGGTAATTGGGCCTATAGTGATTTTGGTGTTGAGGGTGAGGATCCAATCCAGGGTTCTACCCTTGATGTGGGTGGGGACATTAACATGTTGGCAGAAGTTCATGTCATTAAGTGCCATGAAAAGGGAGGTTGCTTTAGTGTCTTGGTCATTGTTGAAGCCAAGATTCAAGTCTCCAATGATGATGCATTTTGTTTTGGGTTTAAGGATGGGCGCCAGTATTAGTGGGATGTCTGTTTCTGGGTGGCTATTGGTACTAGGAGTTCTGTAAATAACCACTATGTTGATTGTGGTATTTTCATTCATGGCTAGTTTAGCGAGCAGTAGTTCATATCCTGCGATTATCTCAATATGGCTTGATCCTATTTTGAGGGTGTTTTTAGTTATGATAGCAACACCGCCTCCCGGGGAGGAGGTTCTATCAGCTCTGAGAATAGTGTAGTCAGGTGGGATGGCCAATGCTAATAGGGGACCAGAGGCTTGTTGTAACCAAGTTTCTGTGATTACTAGCAGATCTAAGTCAAGTTCCGTGATAAGATCATGTATTTCTATGGCGTGGGCTCCTAAGGAGCGGGTGTTGATAAGTGGATTTTTGAGGCTAACGAGAGGTTTGGTATCCTTTGTGCATGCATTCTTGATTGGTAAGTTGCTGGGCTCCGTGAGATTACTCTGGATTTCAGTTTCTATAGGGTGAGTTGGCTTTTTGTTTGTTTTGGGGGCCATGGGTTTGGGTGGTCTGGATAGTAGGGTCAATGGGGTGTGATTGTAGTAGGGTAATTTAGTACTTGCGCTTAGGCGGGGCATTCTCTCAATCCCTGAGATGGGGTATGCTTTATCATTGCCTAAGAGTTTGGGTAGTGAGCATAGGTCGGTAGGGTGGGTGGATGTCCGGAAGTATGGGAAGGGAGGTGTGGTTGGGAGGAAGGGAGTGGGGCAAGGGATGGGGTGGTTTCTCAGGCAAGCCAATTTGGTGAGGCCATTCCTGAAGGTGAGGAAGTAGTTGTTGGTGCAGGGGGTGTCAGTTTGGACAAGGCAGAAGGGGAACATGGTGAACACTATCCAACCTATCATGGCTGAGAACATTGACATGGGTGAAGTGCGGCTGGGCTATCTTAGTCAGTCAGGGTAGGTAATGGTAGGGAATGGGCAGGGGGTGGGCGTGAGTGAGTGAGTTCAGTCACCTGAGGGTGTGCAATAGTCTCAAATGGGGCATAAAACTAGGCTAAATGCAGTTGTCACATGCAAGTCATCACTAGGCTAAGTGCAGTAGTCCCAGGTGGGTGGGGCATGGCCAGGCTGAATGCAGTCAAACACAATTGAGACAGCGACAGGTTTGACGCAATAGATCCCGGTGGGAAGAAATATGGGCTAAATGCGGTAGTCCCAAATGGGGTACTAATTAGGCTAAATGCAGTATACCAAGTTAGACACAAAAGGGGCTAAAGGCAGTGGTCCCCGGTGGGGTACATATTAAGCTGAATGCAGTGTACCAAATTAGACACACATTAGGCTGAATGCAGTATACCAAATTAGACACAAATTGGGCTAAAGGCAGTGGTCCCAGGTGGGGTACAAATTAGGTTAGATGCAATATACCAAATTAGACACAAATTAGGCTAAATGCAGTATACCAAGTTAGACACAAATTGGGCTAACGGCATTGGTCCCCAGTGGGTACATATTAGGCTGAATGCAGTATACCAAATTAGACACAAATTAGGCTGAATGCAGTATACCACATTATACACAGATTGGGCTAAAGGCAGTGTCCCAGGTGGGGTACAAATTAGGTTAGATGCTATATACCAAATTAGACACAAATTAGGCTAAATGCAGTATACCAATTTAGATACAAATTGGGCTAAATGCAGTGGTACCAGGTGGCAATACAGGCTGGTTACAGTTAACACAAGTTGGAGACCAGTAGGTTATATAGTAGTGTCAGGTAGCAGGCTGTGGGATCCCGGGGTTAGCCTGACCAGGCATGCTATGGATCAAATAGGGCATCATGTGGTCGTGGGGTTTGGGTGGAGCAATCCTTGCACATGGGCAGCCATCACTGATGTGATGTCATCAGTGATGTCATCAATGATATTTGTGATGTCATCTTTGATGTCCTGGGTGTTAGTCTTAACAATGCACATAGATGCTGCGAGTTATGGTTGCTGAGCTTACCATAATGGGGGAATGTGCAGTGTTTTTTGGTTTCACTGTGAAGTATAACATCCCTTTAACAAAGTTTTTTTACTGAATGAACATATATATATAGAGCAGGGAACGAAAACAAAGGGGCTAAACATGTGATGTGGTTAGTGATGTCATCAGTTACATTTGAGATACATCTTTCATGTTCTGGGTGTGACTGTTAGCAGTGCACAGTGGTGATGGCAAGTATGGGGGCTCAGTCTGCCATAACTGGCGAATTTCAGGGGTTTTTCGGTTTTAATTTGAACCATAATGGGGAGGGCGAACATTTTTTTTCTAGTGAAGTGCACAGGTCTTTCGTAGGGCAACTTAACCATAACATCCCCTCAACAAAGTTTTTTATGTAGTGAATATATATATATATATATATATATATATATATATATATATATATATATATATATATATATATATATATATATATATATATATTCAATGAAAAAACTTGCTTAGCTTACCATAACTGGCGAATTTCAAGGGTTTTTCGGTTTTACTTGGAACCATAACGTCCCTTTAAAAGTTTTTTCACTGAATTTCATAGGTTTTTAGTAGCGCAACTTAACCATAACGTCCCTTTAACAAAGTTTTTTTCAATGAATTTCATAGGTTTTCAGTAGCGCAACTTAACCATAACGTCCCTTTAACAAAGTGTTTTCACTGAATTTCATAGTTTTTTAGTAGCATAACTTAACAATAATGACTTTGACTTTATATACATGTCATATGGAACTGACTAGATTTCTTCTTATGAACTTGATGTCCGCAAACTTATTTAATGTTCGCAGACATGTTCGGAGAACAGTACCACTACCTAAAAACTGTGGGCCGGGGGGTGGTGGGGTATGTTTGATTGTTATATCATAATATAGGAACATTTAACAAATTCAAAAAGCAGCACACAAACACATTATATATAGTAATACATAAGAAATGTAACCCATATATGTAACACACTAACCATTCATTTAAATACAATATGTTCTGAAATGGAATATACCACAAGAAGATAAATTGGCTTCCAACATAATTACCTCACAGACACAACAGAACTGAGAACAAGACCAGACCCCTGAATACATAGGACTTATCTTACCAGAAATAGTAAGTGTACTTCATTTTACCATATATTTATAAACTTTCTGTATTAGATTAAAAAATATATATATATATATTTTTTCTCACAGAAATGTCTAGTACTCTGGAATGGCTAGAGGACAATTTCCCACATGAAGAAATGTCACAAGATAGTGAAACTAATGGTAAACACTTTATAATATAAACCATTTATTTCTTATTTTTTTTATATACATTTAACATATATATTATTTTTTTGTACAGAGCATACCAAAATAGAAAAAACTTCAGAAAACCCTGTTATGGATGACAGTCTTCACAATATAGAAGAAAAAATGGATGTATTGTTGGCTAATTTTAATAATTTAAAAACTTTTGTAGAAAATCATTTCAAACCAAAAACCTTGTACCATTGCCCCACATGTACGTCCCTCCTCACCATATCCCAGTCAATTATCCCCAAACCCTCTCCATAATCCAAAACGTTTTGATGAGACTTCCATCCCTTCTTCACCTAATACCAATCATGTTGAAACCCCAAATTCTCCTGTTTTTGTTTCGGTTTCTGCCTCAGCTTCTTTGTCATAAATTATTAGTATATGTTAAATAAAGTTTAATTTTTATATTGTATTGTGAATAGTTTCCGTTTTTTTTTTAAAAAACAATAAAAGTGTCCGCGGACAGTGCGAGTGTTCTGAAATGTTCGTACATAAACGAAAATGGAGGTGTCCTGAAGAACACCACACCTGTTCGTACTGTTCGCTAGCAAGTTGAAACTGTTCTAAGAACACACGTGGTGTCCTGAATTGTTCGTAAACAAACAAAAATTAAAGTGTCCTAAAGAACACTATACTTGTCCGGTACTGTTCGCTAGCAAGTTCAAACTGTTCTAAGAACGCTATTGGTGTCCTGAAATGTTCGTACGTAAACGAAAATGGAGGTGTCCTGAAGAACACTATACCTGTTCTTAGTGTTCGCTACCCAATTGAAACTGTTCTAAGAACACAATTGGTGTCCTGAAATATTCGTACATAAACGAAATTACACGTGTCCTGAAGAACACTATATCTGTCCTTACTGTTCGCTACCAAGTTTAAACTGTTCTAAGAACACACGCGGTGTCCTGAAATGTTCGTTTCACGTGTGACGCACTTTTAATTACTTCAGAACCCGAACAGTGTCCGTAGGACATCAATGCGCATGCGCTAACCAATCTCCGTGCACTTGGTGTCCTGCAGACAGGCGCTTCCTTCGCGAACTGATCATATGACCGCGCCCACGCTCATCGTGTGCCCTGAAATGCGGACACTGTTCGTGTCCCCGAACAATTTAAAAGTACATTTTCAGTTAATCCATAATACTTTTCAATAAAATCTCACCATGGCACAAGTCCCACACAGCAATCTTGAGTTTCTATATACCTTTTGAAACTTTCCGATCCTTTTTTTGTGTTCGATCTGTCCGCGGACAGTGCGCATGTCCACGAACCGCGCACAAGCACCCCTATAAAAGACCACGCCCAAGAGCTTATTCCCATTGTGTTTCTGGCTATTCTTCAGAACATAGTGATTTTTGCTGCCACCTGCAGACTACACCATCATCGAGATGGCATCCTTGGCTGCTGAACTGCCACTTGGTGCTGCACCTGCTTCAGCACCACCCCCACCCCCTCCACCACCACCACCTCCCCAAGGGCCTGAAGAGGGGAACAGGAGTGAGGATGCGGAGGAGGAAGAAGAGGATGATGAGAATGAGATAGACGAAAACCCTACTACCCGCACTAGGCGTGAGTCTTGGGTGTGGCGGTTATTTACCATTCATGGTAATGTTCCTAAGGCTCGTGCGAACCGTGTTACCTGCAATGAGTGCAAAATGATACTCAGTCGCGGGAAGCACGGTAAGTACAGCTTTGGGACCACTACTATGAAGCGACACCTGAGGTCATTTCACTCTGGGGTTATTCGCAGGGTTGTACCTTGCGAAGAACGTAGCAGGTTGATTTCCTCTACTTCATCCTCTGTTTCTGATCCTGTCACCACAAGGACCACCTCTGTGGGACAGCGTCTTCCTCAAGCTGCCTCACAGGCCATACAGAATGCTGATGACCCTTACCTTTCGAGGGTCACAGTTGTATGTATGTACTGTGACACAGTACTCTGCAGGGGGGAGCGACTTCGGAGTGCTTTTGAGACTATCGTCTCAGAGCACGAGAAGACCTGCTCACTACCCAAATAAAACCCACTCTACATCTTCCTCTCTCAGCTCGCCCTTTCTTATCCCTGTGGTTGGTGTCCCCCCTTTACCCTCCTTTACCCTCCTCTCCTAGTGTGTCGTGTCTGAAAAACCAAAAAAAATACAAAATTACAAAAATCAAAAAAAAATAAGGCTCTTTTCAGAGCCGCCTTTCCCAGTTAAAAAATAGAAGTGAAAATAAATGAAGCAGGGCTCTTTGTATTTTTTAGAAGTCCGCGGACAGTTCGCGAACATTAAAAAAATTGTGTTGCTACTCCATCACAAACATTGTAATTTTCTCTGGAAAGAAGTGGTGGCTCTGAAAAGAGCCTTTGGGTGGTGTTTGTAAGTCAAAAATTGTAAATGCTTAACATCTACTTCAAAATCGTTGTTGTAATTCCAAAAAAGGTCGCAATGCATTTTGTACATTTCTCAGAAAAATCTGATTGCCAGCATAAGTAAGATGGACTCCATCTCTGCGAAAAATGTATGTACTACAAAACATAATATGTTCATTGTGAAAAGAAGACATGCCAAAATCTCTTAGAAAGGCACAAACAGCCTTATTAACATTGCGCCTTGCTTTTTCCATTTGTGGACCAAATGAAGAAGAACAAAGCCACATTTGTCTCTGCGCAATCCGTGAAAATATCACTGAATTACAATTATGTCTGGATGTTGCTCTGTCTCCAAAGTAGCACAGAGAGGTAGCAAGTCCAACCACTTCATTCCACGTACTCCATGCCAGTGTACTTCCACATGTGGGAATCCAAGATCTACAGCTACTCCACAGCTTTCTGCATGCACCTTCAACCAATGTATCCACGAATCTCCTAAAATCCAAACAATCTGTTTTCTGAAACACACAGCCATAGCTATCTTTTGTTCTCTCAGCAAAAAGAGTACTTCATAGAAACGCAAAAAACAACCCTGACAACACATATAGGGCCTCATTACAACTCAGGCGGTAAGGGGTTTACGGCGCCGTAAACAGCGCCGACCCTTGCCGCCTGAGTACGAGGTCCCTTAGCGCCATGGAGGAGTTAACACCAGCTTTTAGCAGGTGTTAAAATCCATGGCGCTAAGGGACCATGGAGTTAATTAAGCCACCGTAATTTACGGTGGCGTAATTAACGCCTTCCCCACTCCCATTATGCCCTATGGGGCAAAAATGGGAATGGGGAAGGGTAAATGGGGATTGGGGACTTACCGCCCCGCCAAACTCGGAATGGGGCGGTAAGTCCGCCAACCACCATGGCGTAAACGTAGTTTACGCCATGGTGGTAAAGTCACGGCCCAGGCGGTAACTTACCGCCTGGGTCGTAATGAGGCCCATAGTGTTTATGGAATAAGACAAGAATTGGACTACTGTGCTGGAATGGTGAAATTCACTATAAACTCACAGGAAGATCCACAAGAATGTTTAATGTACTTACTACAAGTACTGGAAAACAAAAACATACCTATAAAGGAAATCTTCCAGATTTCATACATGTGGAAACATACATGCACTCTGTCCAACAATGTGACACAAGAAGAAATTCCCAATGAACGCTTCATATATATATCAATACCAAATTGTGAATCCATTCCATTTCAGCAACTTGTACAAAATGCAAACCATGGTAGATTATGCTCTACCTGCATTTCAGATAATCGCTCCACGTTAGTAATACAAATACATAGTAAATACGTAATACTAATGCTTCTACGTTACAATGCAGATGGTACCAAAAACAACTGCAAGCTGACTGGATTCACACATAGTCAAATATCACTTGGTAAGAAAAGCCAAATGGCCATGCACCCAAGACTCTATGCCCTGGCAACAACCACCGCAGCATATCACATCCATAGAGTCAAACATTTCAACTATGATCTAAGGGAAACTTTTAATGTCCGCGAACAATGTGAGTGTTCTTAGAACACTTTGAACTTGCCAGCGAACAATACGGACACCGTTTTCAGGACACCCCTACGAACATTTCAGAACAACGTGATAGTTCTTAGAACACTTTCAACTTAACAACGAACAATACGGACAGCGTCCTAAGGACACCCCCTACGAACATTCCAGGACACCGAGAGTGTTCTCAAAAACGTCTTCAGAACACCCCCATTTTGTTTATTTGCAAACATTTCAGGACACCGCAGGTGTTCTTAGAACACATTCAACTTGACAGAGAACAATACGGACAGCGTCCTCAGGACACCCCCTACGAACACTCCCCGGACACCGCGAGTGTTCTTAGAAGCGTCTTCAGAACACCACCATCTTGTTTATTTGCGAACATTTCAGGACACCGTGAGTGTTCTTAGGACACATTCAACTTGACAGAGAACAATACGGACAGCGTACTCAGGACACCCCCTACGAACACTCCCCGGACACCGCGAGTGTTCGTAGAAGCGTCTTCAGAACACCACCATCTAGTTTATTTGCAAACATTTCAGGACACCACGAGTGTTCTTAGGACACATTCAACTTGACAGAGAACCATAGATTTGTTTTTCACCCAAAGTTATAAGCAAATATGAATGTGATATGCTGCGGTGGTTGTTGCCAGGGCATACAGTCTTGGGTGCATGGCCAAATGGCCATGCACCCAAGACTCTATGCCCTGGCAACAACCACCGCAGCATATCACATCCATAGAGTCAAACATTTCAACTATGATCTATGGGAAACTTTTAATGTCCGCTAACCATGTGAGTGTTCTTAGAACACTTTGAACTTTCCAGCGAACAATACGGACACCGTTTTCAGGACACCCCCTACGAACATTTCAGAACAACGCGATAGTTCTTAGAACACTTTCAACTTAACAACGAACAATACGGACAGCGTCCTAAGGACACCCCCTACGAACATTCCAGGACACCGGGAGTGTTCTCAAAAACATCTTCAGAACACCCCCATGTTGTTTATTTGAGAACATTTCAGGACACCGCGGGTATTCTTAGAACACATTCAACTTGACAGAGAACAATACGGACAGCGTCCTCAGGACACCCCCTACGAACACTCCCCGGACACCGCGAGTGTTCTTAGAAGCGTCTTCAGAACACCACCATCTTGTTTATTTGCGGACATTTCAGGACACTGCGAGTGTTCTTAGGACACATTCAACTTGACAGAGAACAATACGGACAGCGTCCTCAGGACACCCCCTACAAACATTCCAGGACACCGGGAGTGTTCTTAGAAGCTTCTTCAGAACACCACCATCTTGTTTATTTGCGAACATTTCAGGACACCGCGAGTGTTCTTAGAACACATTCAACTTGACAGAGAACAATACGGACAGAGTCCTCAGGACACCCCCTACGAACACTCCCTGGACACCACAAGTGTTCTTAGAAGCGTCTTCAGAACACCCCCATTTTGTTTATTTGCGAACATTTCAGGACACCGCAAGTGTTCTTAGGACACATTCAACTTGACAGAGAACAATACGGACAGCGTCCTCAGGACACCCCCTACGAACACTCCCCGGACACCGCAAGTGTTCTTAGAAGCATCTTCAGAACACCCCCATTTTGTTTATTTGCGAACATTTCAGGACACCGCGGGTGTTCTTAGAACACATTCAACTTGACAGAGAACAATAAGGACAGCGTCCTCAGGACACCCCCTACGAACACTCCCCGGACACCGCGAGTGTTCTTAGAACAGTTTCACTTTGCTTGCGAACAAAACGGACACATATTGAGTCCTTAGAACACCCCCTGTCAGTTTATTTAGAACATTTCAGAACCCCCATGATGTCCGCAAACAAATCGAACACAAAAAGAACGTCTAACACATAAAAAACACAACTTTCATCCTATCTCATACACTCCCACCCTCCCCAAACACTCCTACACACCAACACACTCTACTAAATACACATTTTGAACAAAGTTTCACAGCGCTGTCCGCGGACGTCCGCGAATCCAAGATGGCGGGCGCTACCGAAAAATCTGACGCGCTTCACGCTCCACGCCGTCCAATCAGCGAACACGTTGCATGTCCGCGAACATCACGCAAGACGATTGGCCAATCAGGACACTGTCCGCGGAGCGAACAGGGAAGTGTGTCCGCGAACCGAACACAAATATCACTCATTTTTTTTACCTACTTTTTGGTCATTTTAAAAAAACATACTGGACGGATTCTCACCAAATTTGCAAAAGCACGCTTTCGGGACCAAGCCGCTGCTCCTGGTCCAAATTTGGTGGAAATCCGTCCAGCGGTTTGGGCTGTAGGCGCAAGCAAAAAATTTTTCCCATTCAGTCTATGGAAAAAAAAAAGTTTTGGGACCCCCCCTATAACTTTGCCCCCCCTGGATGAATCCTCACCAAACTTTGAAAAAACAGTGACCCAAATACTTTTTTTTGCAAAGTTTGGTGAGGATCCGTCCAGGGAGAGCGAAGTTATAAGCCACCCAAAAAGTGCTCTTCCTATGGAAACAGCAACTTAACCATAACTACATGGCCACTACCGTGGCCATGTAATATATATATATATATATATTTGGTTTTTAATTGTGATATAGTTTCATTAACACTTTTTACACATTTCCTTTCCTTTAAAACTCAGATTTAGAAACATCACTATGTTAGATTTTATAGTTTCGATTGATCTCAAGTATCAACAGTCTTATTTTAATGTGTTAAGCCTTAGTCAATTTTCACAATGTCCTGTCTCTTCAGACTCATCTACTGAATGTTCCCTTTATGTTTCATTAGTTTTTCAAGTAAGTCTATTCCTGTACACATTAGCCGTGTATTTTTCCTATTTAGAAATTCACCCCACCATTCTTCCTTGGACCTTGACCTGTACTTTCTCAAATGATTAGTTAGTACTTTGTCTCTGTCGTTGTTTACTGCTTCACATTCAAATAGCAAGTGCTTCACAGTTTCCAATATATCTTCGGTGTTACAAAATCTGCATTGCTCCTTGTTTACACCACAGCATCCTCTGGTGTGTAAAAATGTGTTTGTATGGTAGCCAGCCTTATTTGTAATAGCTTCTCTCAGTGGTATTTGCTGGGATATCTCATCAGATAATCTGGCATAGTGTCTTTTTTCTGTGATCATTTGCCACGTTTTCTAGTTTTTTATGAGATAATTGTTTTGTTCTTGTATTTATTCAATTGATTCGCTTCAGTTTTTCTTTCACTTTCTCTGGGTCCTCGATGAGTTTTTTTATGGTTGCGTCAAGCTGTTCTAGATATTTGCACCCGTTTTCTTTCCACTGGTTTATTAGCGTTGCACTCTTCCCTTCACTCTTTGCTGCGAGAATTTTATAGCCAATTACTGGATCATCTAATGTTATTTTCCTTAATGAGGCTAGTGACTTCCAACATATTATCGAGTGTAGGGATTGAAATCCTAAATCGGCTCTTACAGAGGCTATAGGCAAACTTCTTGGCAACTTCAAGACAGGTTTCCAGAACCTACTTTCTACCTTATCCCAGAACTTCCATGATAGGTTGAGACCAGCTTCCCATCAGTAAGTGAATATTGGTAGAGCTTTCTGGATATAGAAATCCTGCAGAGGTATTAGTGAAAATGTTCCATATCGTCCATTCAATATTATTCCTTGTGAGCATAACATCTTTGTTTTCATCAGTAGTCCATTTTCCCATGTGTTTTCCGCAATTGACTGATTGAATATTATGCCCAGGTACCGAATTTCATTTACTCTTTCTAGTTTCTGTGTTCCTATCTTTCAATTGAACACTTTCGTCAGTACTCGGTTGTTTTTGCCAATCGTGAGGTTTTCCCATTTGTCGGTGTTAATCACTAGATCATTTTGCTCCATGTAGGTTCATAGTTTATCCAGTAGATGCTGTAATCCAATTTCTGTTTGGTTTACTAGTACAAGGTCATCTGCATTGCATATAATCGCTATCTCACTGTTGTTTATTTTAGGCAGATGGTGATGTGTATCTTTCAATGCGTGCGTCAGATCTGCTATATACAGTTTTAAAAGGGTTGCTGCAAGAGGACAGCCTTGCCTCACTACCCTTTTTGTTCTTATTACTGCAGACAATGCTCCTTTATTATTTGTTCTTAAGCGTGTTGTCGTGTTATCATGTAGAGCTCTAATTGGTTGCAAGATATCTTCAGGGCAATTCCAATTTTTCAATTTTGACCATAGATTTTGACGATTCACCCTGTCAAATGCTTGCCTTAGGTCTATGAAGGCTAGGTATAGTTTTTCTTTCGCTCTCATTGCATTTAGGCATAGTATTGATAGTCTGAACAAATTGAGCTCTGTTCCTGTCCCCTTCATAATACATGTATAGAGTGTATTTCCATTGCTATGCTAGCAAGCTGACAATGCCAACATGCGCATTTATAACTGACCTCATTACTGCTGTGACTGTTAATGACTATTGCATCAGTAGAATTCCTATGTCAGATATTTGATAATTTGACATTTTACTAGGGGGCATTGCCCTACATATTACCCCTTCTAAAAATAAGTACCTAAAGTGGGCATAGTCACTCAAATTCATCTAGTGTGGTACGATGAACATGTCTTGGCCAGTGCTGTTCTAAGCTCATTCAGCACATGGTCAGACAAACTCGTATTCCAGTGACCATAGTCTATTGCATAGGAAGGTCAGAGCCCTCTCTACATATGAAATGTATGCCAAATGCGCACCGTTACTATAGACTGGCCAGCTCCTTGAAGATTTGAAAGATTACAGCCATTTTGTTAGAGGCCGCAGAGAGGCAGGTTTGAATGTGGGCTCTCACCTTTGACAGAAATAATACAGGAAATCAATGTTTTGAATGCACACCTGCTCTTGGAATATTAGCACAAATCTAGATAATAATGATAACAAACCAATTTGGGTGCAGGGGAATATTAAACAAACCTGACACAAGGTAATGACACCTGCAACAACAACGGTGTCTTAAGAATTAGGACTCCCATCCCCTGCAAGTGTTTCAGACAATAATTCACAACACAGACTTGAGATGCTCATAAATGGCTTCTTTATATTGTAATTGAAAGACGCTCAATGCGTTTCAGGGTATCAACCCCTTTTTTAGGAGCAAAAATACAGCTGTAGATACAAATGAAATGCCATTGTATGAAATAGTTCATGATGCCTTCCAACAAGGTAAATTTACATATAATACTTAGTACCTTAATAGTAAAAGAAATTTCAAATTAGTCTCCATCTCGTGTGTGTAGTCAGAGATATCCCCAAATTAATCCCAAAGAGTTATGTAACTAGAACACCAAGTTTGTGCAAGTAAGAAAGCATATCCCCAAAAAGTGTAAAATCAAAGAAAAAAATAGATCAGGCGAATCGGGCGAAGAAAGATATCCAATCCAGAGTTCATTCCATTAAAAAATAAGTAACCTGCAAGTTTTATGAAGAATGGTAATCTGTTATATGCAATAGTATCCAGTGAAGAACATGTCTCACTTACACCATAGTATGATGGCAAAAAAACTTATTAAATAATTGAGAAGAGAATCGCAGCCCTAAGTAGGCAAGTCTAATACATACCACTTGAAATTCACTCCTTGTAACGCACATAAATGCCACAGAACTGGAAAATAAAACATACAGTGCAGCCAATGTCAAACACCCAACACTGGCTCATACAAAACATGAAGTGCTAAACAAAAACAGGAGAGAAACCGAACCTTATTCTCTCGTCTTATCTATCAAGGGAGAGTGAACAGAATCTTCTTTGTGAGTAAAACGCAACTAAACAGGGAAAGCGTAAGAACGCCTACTGGTTCCGATGTCGATAGAAGCAGCCCAGAACTCCAAGATAATAAAGTGAAAGATAGACTGGACATCTGGTAAGTAAAGTAGACTGAATGGCGTGTTGAAAACGGGCGGACATTTGTAAGAAGAGTAGAAGACTGCAAAATTGAACGGAATCGGTTTTACAAACTCCAGCCAGAGATAAGAATCTGAGTTCCCACACCCCAATGGGTCTCTCAACAAGGTATATGTACAAATGACACAGCAATGTAAATAAAGAGCCTAATCCGTAGGCAGAGGGAGACAATTTCCAAAACACCTATCTATAGATTGAATGACAGGGCCAAAGCAGTTACCCCAAATATCATAGCTCTAAACTCACACGTTTTTGGCGGGTGTCACCTGCCTTGTAAACACCTGACTCACCCGCTGTTGTGGGGGACTGTCTCTTTAAGACAGCCCTCTTGATAGAGCGTCTGAGGAGGAAGTGATGCAGGGGGGAGGATGCGAGCTAGAGGGAGGAGGAGAGAATGTTCACTTTCCATTTTGTGATTGAATAAAGATATTGTGCTTCCGTATGCTGGTGTCTGTCCTCCTTTCATGAGGCTAAGCCACCCAACACTTGCCTAGACTCCAGAACGCCTATTTGTTTCAATGGATCTCTCACCCGCCAAAAATAAAATCAGGTGATTTCACCGGCATTTGCGACACAAATGGTTGAGAGCTATGCAAATATTGTAAAGCCTCTAAAATTTAGTGTCACAAGTACTTCACCTGATTAAATAGTCCAGGTCCCCAGAGGTAGGATGATACTCAGGGTGACCAACCCCAAGTTCCTTGAAAATATTTAAAAAGAAAGGTAGCAGGCGCTCCTCTTACCTGGGGGCAACCAGACGTGGACTCCCTGCTCACTGTGCTCAGAGAGGCAAAGCTTCACCTCACTGATGAGGCCCAACAAGGCTGAAACACGTGTATGGGGTTGCTTTTGGTACTCTTGTTCAGAGAGGAATTGCCATAGCATTTTGGTGCTGGACTGCCCATGTGGGCGGGACAAAGACTGATATGCAAATGGATATTTCCAATCTGTGAAAGGCACAGTGAGCAAAAAGCGTGTGCTGTAAACTCTCACCTCAGAACAGGTTATCATGCCATGTTCTTTCTGGAGAGGAGCGCCAGCTACCTTTTTGAAATATTTGTAAGGAACTTGGGGTTGGTCATCCTGAGTTACCTGGGGACAACCAGACGTGGACTCCCTGCTCACTGTGCTCAGAGAGGCAAAGCTTCACCTCACTGATGAGGCCCAACCAGGCTGAAACACGTGTATGGGGTTGCTTTTGGTACTCTTGTTCAGAGAGGAATTGCCATAGCATTTCGTTGCTGGACTGCCTATGTGGGCGGGACAAAGACTGATATGCAAATGGATATTTCCCATCTGTGAAAGGCACAGCGAGCAAAAAGCGTGTGCTGCAACCGCTCACTTCAGAACAGGTTATCATGCCATGTTCTTTCTGGAGAGGAGCGCCAGCTATCTTTTTGAAACTTTTAAATCATTAATCAATATTATCGATGTGTTGTCTTTTTGCCAATATTTTGAATTTGTTATCTTTCAACAGTATAGATTTTCTTTGTAAGTTATTTTATATTGCTATACTTCTCTTCAAAGGTATAATTGTAAATAACCAAATGTTATATATAGGAGAATGCCGGTGAAGAGGGATGGAGAATGCTACCACCCCATACCCCTCCTACAAAATTCATGACCCAGAAGAAGGCCAGGTAATATTGCAAATGCCCATTCTATTTCTGACAAATCCCCAATGGACTGATGATGGACAAGTATGTCCAGAGGTACCCCTCATCCAGACCTACAGACCAGGGGTAGTAAAAATTTACCCCAGAATGGATGAGGAGCCACAAGCTACATCTAAATACACACCTCAATTGACAGTATTGATTAAAGCGTCTAGCGCCTAGTGGCCCTCTGGCATACCTGGGAGTTTGCCCCAACACCGCTACTTCAGCAACATACTCCTCTTCATTTGGAACTGGTCAGGCAGAGGAGGTATATCACGTGATACACCACATTATTCAATGATATTCACTTATATGATATTCAGTTATATGGGAACTATTTTTGTTCAAATAATATTTATTTATTTATTGCATTTGTTATACACCCAAACCCTGAGGTATCACGGCGTAGGTTACTGTAAGCTTTATTCTCTGGTTACAACAGGAAAGACATAGGTAATATGCATACATAATTAATATAATGTATGATAACTTAATCAAAGTTCTCTTGGATTGTGGAATTAATTGAATGTTCTACATGTTGTTTACATTGAATGACAGTTTGGAAAAATATGAATGCATGCCATTGTCCATCTAGTGTCTTGCACCTTCCAACCTGTATCATTGACAGTAATCGATACATAAAAGTATGATTGCATGTCAATGTCATGGATTCTTTGATTCTCAAAATGCTGTATGTATGTTTGTATATACTGTAGAATTGAAGAGCAAGAAACTTTGTAATGCACACATTTTTGGTGTAAATAATGCATTCTCATTTTATTTAATGGAGGAGAGTTTTGTTCTAACTCTACCGTTAATTCCTGTGATATCAGTGAAGTTCAATAGGTATATCTGATAATTTTAGATAATTATAAGGGTTGGATTTCTCTTTATATTTTATTTTTTATTCATTTATACAAATATGCATCTTTTTCAATATCATTGCCTTGTCCTTTGTCTTTGGCTCACTTGTTGTTGAAATTCGTCATGCATAAAAGGTAAATTATCAAGATTTAATTTATGTAATCAAACAAGTTAACATCCAAATAGCTATTCATTAGCTAATGTTTTATTGCATGTGTTTTATTTACAAGGACTCTACTACTGAAGTGGTTGAGATGGAAGAGGCACAAGGACCACAAGTATAAAAATAATAGTGATAGTCATTATTTATTATCCACTGGAATATAATGTTCATTTCATTGTGCAAAGTCTTCAGCAAAGTGAAATAGTGTGCTTGTTGTAATTGTATTTATGTTTCTTTGGACTGAAGATATTACTTTTTAAAGTATTCAGCAATTGAAGACCAATAACTAAATTGAAGACCACTCTCACCCCTTTTCCCCTTCCGTTTCCCTCCTCCTTCTTCCCCCCACCTCTCCCACCCCTCCCTCTCCCTCTCAATTCTACTGCACTACTCTCCATCTTTTTCCAAATCTCCTGAGGAAAAATGATGAAGGTGGTGGTATTACCAGGAGGTCGGGGGTCGGTAAATCAAGTGCATAGTAATGGTTGATGTGGCGGAAGTGGATAGTTTGCCTGAAAGTTGTTCAGTGGATGATAAATGCTGATTGTTTATCATTCTTAACTCAAATACTGTTTTGTAGATACACGTGACTCCACCTCCTTTAGCAGAGTTGGCCGTTCTGTCAGAACGTAGAATGGAGTAATTATCTGGTAAGGCTATTGCTAGTGAAGGGCCTGAGGAGGGATTCAGCCAAGTTTCTGTAATGGCCATAATATCAAGGTCATTAGTCTTTTAGTGTGTTAGTAATCTTGCTGGGAGATGGTAATTGTATTTTAAAGTCGATGTCGGTGTTAGTGAGTTCTGCGATGGCACGTTTTTTTCTAACGGTAGTTGTGTTGTTAGAGTTGGATTTAAGTCTAAAGTGTCGTAGAAGTCTCGATCCAAGTTTAATGTTTCTCAGTAATGTGGGACATGGTATACTTGTAACTTTTAAGGGAGGGCAACTAGGTGTTAGGTGCCAGATGGTAGAGCGATCTGATGTAAGGCATGATTCAAGTTTTCTCGCATGTGGCACAATTAAGGCAGCTGAGGCTAAGTCATCCTGTAGAGGGAATAGTGGAGGGAGCCTAAGAGGAGTATATGCGATGCTGTTAAGGCAAGGTTTTAGGAATGTAGATGGCTGGATGTCATTTGGCAAAGGCAGGATAGTTGACATCACTAGGTTTGTGATAGAAGGATTCATATATAGGTAAGAGTCCATGTTGTTTGTAAACAATATAGAAGTCCCAAAGGTGCGGTTAAGTGCTGTTGGCAGGTTCAATACACTAAGGAGGCCTAGGAGTAGCATGTAATGTGAAAACATCCTTTCTACTGCAGATAGTATAGTTCAACTTTAGATTACACAATCTTGAGTAAATATGGAAAGAGTGAGGAGCTGGGAGAAGAGACTAGTTCTGTTTGCTCAATACATACACGGTTGGCTAATTCTGTGTATCAGTGCAACAGAAAGATAGGCTAGATTAAATGTAGCGTAGGGAGGTAAAAGAGGCTATGTCGGCCTCTCTGTGGTGCTACACAATGTCTAATGCAGCACAGTAAGCAATCGGCAAATACAGTGCAGTGGGCTACTGCATCACATGGACTAATGTAGCGCAGTGGTCTAAAGCGGCGCAATAGACTAATGCAGCACATGGGCTAGAGAAACACAATGGACACATGGTGGACCAATGCAGGCAACACAATGGTCTAGAGCAGCACAGTAGGTTACTGCAGCACATGGGTTAAAGATGCATAGTAGGTTACTACAGCATATGTACTAATACAACACAATGGGATAAGGTGTCACAGTGGGATGAAGCGATATAATGGTCTAGTGTAACACAATGGTCTAAAGCAGCGCAGTAAGCTAATGCAGCAAATAGACTAAAGCGACACTAGGGCTAATGCAGCATAATGTGTTAAGGCAGCGTGATAGGTTCCTTTAAGATAGCAGAAATCGTTATAGTCAACGGGGACTGGGTAGGTTTGTGCCATGTAAAAAGGCAATGGTGACTGCAGTCAAAGTACATGGCCTGAGTATAAAATGAGTGGGAGTGCGATGGTATCCGCGGATAGATGCAATGTGATAAGTGCGGTAGGTCAAGGTTCAGCGTTTAGGGCTTTATAATAAGCTGTGTATAATGTAATAGATATATATATAGGAACAATATAAATTGTACTCTCAGATAGTAGGTTTGCTTACCCAGGAGAGAACAGGGGAACGGCTGCAGATGTCTCCTCATTGCATGGATGTGTCTGTTGACAGGCTGTGGACAAGGATGGGCCTTATCTATGAGGGTCTTGACCAGGAAGGGCCGGCTCATGCCTTCCGGTAGTGACACTGTGCTAATGTGGCCAGGAGCGGCCAATCACGTTGGCGTCGTCAGGTTGCTAGGCAACCATATACACAATGCCGGGGGCAGCCATCTTGCGAAGCAGCCGCTCGTGGGCTATGATGTCGGCGAAGCACCCGAAGTATTCGAGAGTGTCAGGGGTGATCAGCTGAGCGGATATGTGGCGCTGCAGGCATCGGTAATTCGAGGATAGGATGAGGGCAGCTCCTGCTCTTTTGCTAGAAGGAGCGGGTCGATGGGGATCCGGTGGCGCTTCCAGGCAAGTCGCAGGTGTAAAGGAGTAGGCCTGGGGGCTGCAGCCCTCTCCAGGCCGCGACGATGAAATCATAAATAATCAAATCAATCGAATCATATCATAAAGGCTCATCCTTCATCACACCAGTGCTCCAGTGATCCATCAGGGAGTCCTCCCGCAGATCTATTTTAGGTATCTCATGTGGTGCTTCTGTGGTCACTATTGATGATCTACCTGTTATTTTGCAAACAAGCCAGGTGCATTTTTATAGTTTTGCATACCATGTATGAATGATATGGCCTGAGTAATTTGCAGGTCTGTCTATCCCATTTCTTGAATATACTGTGCGGGTTGTATGACCATGTGGTTCAGAAAAATGTGACCGCCTGTTATGTTGAATGAGTCAGAGTTTGGTATAAATTGATGATTCCCTAAGTAGCATGCAAACAAGTGAACAATGTTGATTTTAAATTCCATTTGTATGGAATTGCCTAAAGTATGTGTTTGAACACACCTCAAATTGCGTGTTGGCGTGTTTTTCCAGCCCCCAGATTCTACATGTATTCCCCAATTCAACTAAAGCAAAAAAACCTTTGCATCAGAGTGTGCAAGAGGTCAAGTATTTAAGGGGATGGTGGTGCCATCATACATTATAAGAAAGCACATGATATTCTAAGCCACCTTGTCATTCTGTGACCTTATAAAGGAACTTTCCATTTCCATTTTCCCTCTATTTGGACACAGAACTAAGTAACTTGCAATGTTGTTATAGTATACACTAGAGGTTAATGTATGTTAATGTGTGTAATGTTATGACAGCTAGATTGTAAAAGAAAATTAGCTGCAAGCTTTTATACGATCTTCAGTGCACTATAAAAGCATCAAGATGAAGTGATGTATTTGTAGTTAAATATTGTATTTGAAAGAAAGATATTACTCTTTTATTCTGTTTCCCTTCAGATTGGATAACTTCTGGATTCTGGGTACATTGAGCAAATAGCACTGTTAGCCCTAGGCAACATCAGAGTAACACTGTCACTCTGTGGGCATGAGAACACCGAACCCAAAGAAAACCAGCTGCCCACATGTATCAGAGTGAATTAATCTTCCTGGCTGTGTGCTTACTGTTTCCCCTTTGAGTAGCTCCTTGCTGTTCGTTGCAAAGACTTTCTTTTTACTGTAGCCCTACCACTGACAATCTCTTAAATAATTAATGAGACAAGTGACCTTAACGTTCGCTCGGCTATTGAGCAAACATCAGGCAGTGTTAAGTTCAGCTCAGATTGTCTAAAATAGGCCCTTCGGAGCATTCAGGGGCCGCACGAGGAGAGCGTGCAGGCGAACTGAGCTTGCTTCTTTGTTTCTCCTCATGTTGTATTTCCAACCTGGATAAACAATTACAACCAACAAGAACCACAACCTGAGCAATGCAGAAAGGGTATTTTTTACACTGCTGCTTGCAGTCTGTCTCCTTTCGCCCTTAAATGGATTAAATAATAATAATAATGTATTTCTTATATAGTTAAACACCTTTAGGCCTCAGAGGACTGAAATAACAGAAGACATTATTATCCCACAGAGTGGTACTCAATTTATTAACCTTGGAAAGACGGGGATTCGAACCTGCCACAACAGGCTGGCAGACAGTATATGAAGGGCTAGTGCTTAGCTCACTGTGCTATCTGACCAGCTAAAGGTATGCCAGTTAATGTATTTACTCTGCTATTAAGGAATCCCATTTACATCAGGGAGCAGGTGGGACTAACTACAAAATAATGTATAATTAGGGAAGGCTTTAATAGTTGCCTTTGCACGACAAAACATCATTGCGTGGATTACTTGGCACTATTCCTGTTTTCTGGCCCAATTGGTAATGGAGTATGCTCGTCGTTTTTGCATAGACTTGCATAATAGCCTGGCACTTCTTTCTAGTCACATTTTCTGTATTACTTGTTGATACGTTAGTGACACTAGTCCTCCTTTCCCCTCTAATTCCATTTTCATATTCATTATTCTCATCAAAAGATAAGAGAGAAAGAGTGAAAAGAATAAACAACAAACGCATAAAAACATATTTGTGGTTATTTACCTTTCCCTATCTGTGCCTCCAACATCCGTTGTGATGCTCTTCCTCCTGTTCGCCCAAAAGGATATACAGAATTGGTAATTTTTCTCATATTGTTTTTGATGCACTCAACTTAAATGGTAGTCCTTTCTTCTCCTTCGTCAGGCAGGACGGGGCAGGTGCCGATATCCCTGTGAATGTCTTACAGGTGGATCCGTGCATGGCATCCCTTTACTTTGCTGCTGTCTGCATTGAATAGACAACCTCCTGGGGACCTGTGAATCTGGTCTTATTCCATTTTTTGTTGTATGTGCAGAAATAGACTCCCGGACACAAAGGGGCTGCTGAAGGTGTGTCTCATTGCTGGGATGCGTTGCATCTCTGTTGGTGCACTTGTGTAACTACCTGATGAGATATAAGTCTTGAACATGTTGTCAAATCCCTCAGATAGCCCCAAAATTCTTCACCCAGAATGTTTGCATTTTTGTGTGCATCTGACACTGTTTGTGCATGAAGGACTTACATATGCATCCGCCGTCCTGTTACCACCCCATGAGGGTTAAATGGAGCTCCTTGCTTGGCTGATTGTGCAAACTGAACAATGCCAATGGCAAACAATAGTGACAGCTTTTTTCAGTGAATGGCATATTTTTCTAATTTACTTTTGAGGGGACAATTAAGTCTCCCCACAAACCTGAGTAATTTGGTAATCTCTTTTGCAAAATGAACACCCATTATCTGACCTCAGGACATCACATATTCCCCATCTCGGAAATACTTCCCTGACCAAGAAATCTGCAGCTGATTTGCTGTCCGCATTTACACAAAGGCCAACCACAAACCATCAGTTAAATGGCAAACACCAAAAATCATGTAACAAAAGTTACTACAACTGTTAATCATATAGAGCTCAAAGGCCCTGATGGGTGACAGAGAGTCACTTTCAGAGCTTTGAAAGTGTGCCCCCTGTGGAACAAATGACATGTTGTGCAATTGACCATACATTTATCAACACGCTCTGACATATTGGGAATTAACTAATCTTCACTGATCTTGGCAGCAATATGCTGGTTGGATGCATGAGTGGGATGATGCAGCTGTTCCAGGGCAATATCAAGTAATTTCAGAGGCATTACTACTTTACCTGTAATGCTTTGTCTCCATACCAGGTATATGGGTGATAATGCACAATCTCACTTGAGCCACAGAGTCTTTTCTTATGGAGCTTGTTCCTGCAATTCTACTTTGTGGGCCATAGACAATGAACTGTACGGCTCTGTCAGCTAATCCTGCAATTCTACTTTGTGGGCCATAGACAATGAACTGTACGGCTCTGTCAGCTAATCCTGTTGTAGGGCAATTATCGGGATATCTAGTTTTTCATGAAATGAAAAGTATTGTGCTTGTGTCATGGCTGCTTCTACAGCTGCATTCCCTCAGGAAATTGGCTCTGTTCTCTTAGTAAGGGTGGCACATTTTACAATGGCCACTCTGCTAGGACATTTCAGGGCATTAATTAATCCAGGCAATAGTGCTGCATGTTGCACAGGGGTTCCATCAGACCACTTGAAACTCCTCCTTTCCCATCTAGATATGCCTGAATATACTGCTAACATCATGCATGCCGAATCTGTATACCGTAACCTCAGCATCTTGCGAAATTGCTAAAGCTTCAATGAGTGGTTTGAGTTCTGCTGTTGGTGCTGAGTAATGTGTGGGCAATCATTTTGTGCCATCACCTGATACTTCTCTTCCTGTTCCTTCACATATCTCACCACTGCTGACCCTTTGTGCCTTGGTCCATTTTCCTGATCTATCGTTGAAGACCCATCAATGTACACAAATTCTCCTGTGTCTAGTGTGTCTTCTCTCACTTGGGTACCTTCTTCTGGTGTGCATTTGTATGTTGCACAGTCATGTACTACGTCATACCCTGCCACTGGTTTTGCTATGAATCTTGCTGGGTTGACCACATGACATCTGACAATGCGTATTGCTGGGTTTGATAATATTACCTCATAACCAGACGCTCTCTCTGTTGTGAGAGTAGACTTGTTTCATCTATAAACTGTGTGTTCTACATTAATGTTACTGAACAACCATTGATATTACTGAGTATTTCTGTGTGACAAATGCTGCAGTGACTAATGCCTGCTTGCAGGGGAAATGGTTCTGCATCACTGGCTCTAATAGTCCGCTGTATTATGCTAAGGGCTTGTGTCCCACGGTTGTACACGAAGTGAACACTTCTGTCATTACATGACCATCAGAATATGAGAACAAGAAAAATTGCTTGCTGTACCCAGGTGAAGCTAACACTCGGGCATCACTGATGTGTTAAGGTCCCCAACATTTTCCATCATTTCATCTTTCCATTTGATGGATTCTTTGTTCTTCTGATCATATTTCAATGCCTGCAGTTGGGACCTGACATATGTGGTGTAATCGAATATCCAGGATCTGCAGTAATTGCACATCCCCAAAAAGTATTGCAATTCTTTGGCAGCGGTTAGTGTGGGTTTTTTGCGTACTGCTGCTATTCTATATGGGGTAACACTCCACCCTTCTGATGATAGTATCTGCCCCAAACACACTACCTCTTTCAGACAGTATTGTAATTTCTATTTTTCCACCTTGTATCCCTTGTTTGCTAGTATCTTTAGGAGCTGGATGGTATCTTTTCTGTTCTTCTGCTGGGCTGCACACTAAAAGATCATATTCATATTGGATTACAGTGCTTGGTACTTGTATGTTTGCTAAGTCAATTTGGAGCACCCTTTTGAAAATACATGGGGATTCGCAGTATCCCTGTGGTTTACGAGTTTGTTGGAATAGCTGCCCATGGTAGGTTAACGTTGTGAGATACTGGGAGTCTGTCTGCAATAGCACTGAGAAAAATGCATTTTTGAGATCGATCACTGTTAAATGGGTTGCATCTGCGGGTATGCAGGACTCTCTTTGAACTCCCTCACTTCACACCTACTTCCTTGCGCTGTCACCAAGCTGGATGGCTGAAAATGCCAAACAGGGCCAAATTTAAATGTCACCACTGTTTCTATCCTCCACTATCCAACCCTTCTCATAATCTCTGTTCTGCCTCCTCAACTACCCTTGTGTTAGGAAAGATTCTCTTTACTGCACCTTTCCTTCCATCTTTATGGAACACCCCAACTTTTTGCTTTTATTTTTTCAATCTGACCTGTACTTTTTGCAGTACAGTGAAGCCTTAAGCTTCACTGTACTCGCCTTTGCTCACATGTTATGGGGAAACTGATATGTCCTTAAGGCTATCAGTACTGGGAAACAGTGTTTCCCTTAGTCTTGTGACTATGTTTCTACTTGTGGTTACGTTTGTATCACATGTGGTAACTTTTTAGCATTGCACACAGCCGCTTACACTGCAGTGCAATGTGGTTCATTTTTGTTTTGCCCTAGAATAACACTCAAAGGATATTTTGGTTACTCTAGAGGTGCTTAAAAGATGGGCTGGTGGCAACAGTGACTTTTCCCCACTTTTTGGGGAATTTCGTTTTAGCTTAACTGCGTTTACCGCTTTGGCTACTTACTGTGGCTACTGGTTAAACATGGCTGTGCCACAAGGTTGTTCGCCCATTCTTTTTGCATCTTGTTGTTTGGCCTTCTTCCTGGTCTCAGAGGACAGAAAGATCCTTATAAGGACTTCCAGTGCCCGGGAAAGTAGCAGCTTTTGGTGGGCTACTGGAGGGCTTTGTGTTTTTGCAGGCAGGATGTGGGCTGAGTCAGTCTGGCTCCAATACACATCCTGGTTTCTGTGTGTCTGAGCGGTATGCATGAGTGTTCCTGCCAGTGGTCCTAATTGGACCACTGTGGGGTTGTGTGGGTTAGTTCTGCCATAGGTTAGTGGGAGTTTTGACTCCTACCTTGCTTTTAGGATAAGAAGATGGCCTCCGCATGCATTTCTCAGAGATCCTGGAAGAACCTGAAGGAGTCAAGAATCCGCCCAGCTGAGGAGACCCGCAAAGCAACCTGAAACCTGTCTGTAGGAGGCATGGGAACCAACTTCTGCTACTGTCCCAGTGGAGCCCTGTATGTCACGTGATCTTCAGCAGGCCTGCAATGGTGCTACGACCCCAGGAGTGCAGGGACCATCCACTCCCAAAGCCTACTCAGTGCCCAGCACAAAAAACGCCTTCAGAATTGCCCGGGAATCGTCCCGTGGCTGACCAGCTTCATTTTTGGGCTACCGGGTTATCTTCATCGCCTCAGCTGTCACTGCAATGACACCCTCTGCAAAATGTCGGCATCCTAGCACCAAGGGGACCCAAGAAAGACCTGAAAGTCCGACCGTGGCTACTGAGTCCTGCTGCATCACTGTGCGCAGTGTGGATGGTCCGAAACCTGCTTTTCTGACCCGCCTCCAGTCCCAATAAGGATGCTGCATTGTTTGTTTCTGCATTTCTTCATCAAGAGTCCTTGCACCAGAAAAAGATCCTAAGGCAAAAAACCTTGGGGTCATCTTCGACTCAACACTCTCCTTCTCTCCTCATATATCTGACATCTCCAAGAAGTCACACTACCAGCTGCACCTCCTCAGAGGTATTCTTCCCTTCATCTCCTTCCCCCAGAAGCTCACGGCCGCCAGAGCCCTGGTTCTCTCGAAGCTGGACTACTGTAACAGCCCCTATCTTAATCTGCCTGCCTCCACTCTCCGCCCTCTGCAACTCATCCGGAACAGGACTGCGAGACTTGTCCTTGGCCTCAAGCCCAGGGACCATATCTCTCCAGGACTGAAATCTCTACACTGGCTCCCAGTGGCTGCGAGGATTAAGTTCAAAATCCTCTGCATTGTCCACAAGGCCTTCTGGGGCCTGGGGCCTAAATACCTCAACTCTCTCTTCCTAAATATCTTCCTTCCCGAGCCCTTCGCTCATCTGTCTCCAACTCCCTTAGGGTCAGCCATTTCTCGAAGCAACGAGCTGGGGGTAGATCTCTCTCTGCGGCAGGGGCCTCCCTCTGGAACAGTCTTCCTGCGTCCCAGAAACTTGAGGAGAACCATCTTCGGTTCCGGAAGCACCTCAAAACCTTCCTCTTTGCTTCTGCTTTCTCTCTCCCTCTCCCCTGCTAAATTCTTCACTGAAACTGCACTGAACCTGCACCTGGGCCTCTCTCACCGACCTCGGTCCTTGGCCCAGCCACTCTCCACATGCACTGCCTCCCTGGCAACCCCTGCACTGTGGGACTGCCTCTGCATCCCTACAGCTCCCCCTCCCAGCACTTGTTTGCACTTACCTTGCACTTGCCACCAGCTGGCCCTATTTATTTATTTATTTTTATTCTACTTACCCTGTTCAGCACTTCCCCGCCTCCCCTTCCCCTTGCACTTTTTCCCTTCCCCCCCACCCCTGCACTTGTGCGATCTGAATGACACCTGGCCTAGTAGGATCGTTGTCTGTCTTCCCCTTGTTCCCCCCTCCCAGCATCGTCATGCCTTGAAACACTTGTGTATAGGCGCGTTACAAATGCCATATCATATCATATCATATCATATCATATCATATCATAAGTGGAGAATCACTCAAACCTGCAACTCATGAAAATCGAGGACAACAGAATTTGGTGGGAAAAGCAAGCCAGGAAACCCTTCCTTTGTTCAGGAAAGACTTGGGAAGATTTGGAGTGAGGGGGGTAAGTTACTGAGCTTTTAACATACCCCTACACTCCCATTATAAGCCAATGGACTTGTAATAACCTTTATTCTAACACTATTGGCTTTGCCATTACTTGCCTTTGCAAGACTTCTGACTGTTGGGGGTCATTTTGTGCAGTTCTCTATATTGAACCCTGACTCTAAGAATCCATCACTGGACCCCAGAGACCCTACCTACATTTCTTCTTGCATCCTACGTTCTGTGTAATTGTATCCAGAACCATAGGGCACAAAGCCCCAGACAACTTAGGGTTGGACAATATTAGTTAAGGATCATCTCTGTGGACCT
The DNA here is from genome assembly GCF_040938575.1 of Ambystoma mexicanum. Taxonomy (NCBI): domain Eukaryota; kingdom Metazoa; phylum Chordata; class Amphibia; order Caudata; family Ambystomatidae; genus Ambystoma; species Ambystoma mexicanum. The sequence continues at coordinate 1,269,423,445 of NC_090922.1, forward strand.
TTTTGTGTGTGATACTCACCTATTCATTCCCTTGCAGGAGTATTTTGATTGGCATTATGCACTTGAACCTGTGACTGCAGATATGTATTTTAGTTTGATGGTATTGGTTGATCAGTATACCTGTTTGTATTCATTTTTCTTACAGTGTGTTTGGCCATAATTAAATAACTGTATTTTTATACATCCTGTCTAAGTGTAATTTGTGACTCTCACTGTGTGACCTCATTTTGGACCCTTTACACTCTCACCCCTCTGAAGAACTTGGCCTAGACCGCCTGTCACTGCTACCTTAAACTGGTTTGGCTACAGCTTCTCAGAGTTGTCCCTGTCACAATATAGCTTGGCCTTCTATACATCTGTCCACCAAGCCAGAGTATAGAAGATCAGTCTTAACACCTTGTGGCCCTCGTCCTCCCTGTGCTTCCTCTCACTTCCGCTCTTTCTCTCTTCTTGTTCCAGTTGCATGGACTTCTCATCCCCTGGACATCCGAGAAACAGTCCACATGGATTTGTTCAAAACCAAACTAAAAGCCCACCTACTCACTGAAGGGCTCTAGCAGGGAGGAATTTTGGGAGAGAGAATTTGATTTTGCATGGTCCCAGGACCCAGAAAGGCTTTGGGATGATGCAGAGGGTCTTGAACGTGATCCTCAGTGGAGAGATTTTAGAGCTGGAGAGATGTAGGGCTTGAAGCCAAGGATAAGTCTTATTTTGGAATAGCTGAAGGTGGCGAAGGGAAGATAAATGCAGGTTGAGGAAGAGGGTGCTGCAGTAGTCCAGTCCAAAGTGGACCAAAGCTCCCAAGACATTAAGTTTCTGGGGGAAGATGAGGACAGAGAGAATGCCTCTCCCACCCTTCTTGCACAACAAAAGCACTCTGGGGAGGTTACCATAAGGCAAATGTCACTTTTTACCTTTAACAGGGATTGGACCTGTTAAAGTAGTTGTGCTTTTAGGCAAACCTGGGTAGCCTTTTGCATCTCTTGATTCACCTTGGACCTTCAGAACGTCAGGAGAAGTTTGTATGCACCCTGCTTGGAGAACAGTCTTTTCCATAGTCTGCTGGGTGTGAGATGAAGGCAGGTGTTCAAATGTAGAGGTAAGCATGACTCCCTACCTACCCCCAGGGTGCCTTGGGCTGGACATGTAGTGGAGCATGATCTGCCTCTCTATGCCAGCTGCCCTTGTGCCCAGGCTACTCACAGGAAATGAACGGCTCCTGCAGATGCTAGCTGGCCTCCCCAGGTTGGGAGTGAAAGTAACAAGACCAAACGGGTCCCTGGGCTTCTGAATTGGGACTCACAGCACCAGAAGAAGCAAAGCAGCTGGTTTCCTGCATTCAACAGTGTGGAACTGCCATTGAACCATTGTCAGCTGCATTCAAACACATTTAAAGCTCCAGGATCCAGGCTGCTGATTTTGGCACAAGAACTGGTATTGCTTTTCCTTGAACCAGTTTGCCACTGAACTAGGTCAGCTGAGCACATCGCCTGCTCCTACTCAAACAAGAAGCTCACCACTGCAGAAGACATTGAACAGCCATTTCTTGAACCACTCCTCAAACCACCAGCATCTTCATCATAGACCCAAGCTCCACCATCGAACTGACCCTGGTGGCCACATCAACCCAATTGATCGAACAAACCCAATTGATCGAACGCTGCATTGAACCACAATGAGATTCATCTTAAACTCGACTTAATGTATGCTCTCTATCTGAATCATTGTGACTTGCTGCCTCTGAACCTGGTCAAATTCACTCACCCAGCATTAAGAAGTCTGTTTCAATGCCATCAAACCACCAAGAACTGAGATGGCGTGTTTATTTTAAGTATATATATTTTGATAGAACCTTGACTGCAAGTTCCTTTATTTTGAACATGTGTTTTGTTGCTGTTTGGGTTTATACTATTAGCACATTAACACATCTCTTAAGAGTATGGCCCGCCTCAGTCCACATGACCAAAGATTTGAGGAAGGCTTATCTCTTGACTATGTCTGTTTCATCTTTTATGATTGGTATCGGGGTTGTTCTGTAGTAGTGTGAAGGCTGAGTTTGGCCATTACACATCCTTGTACTTATGCGGGCGTTAGTCATTTCATCAAAAGGGGGTACTTTATTCCTTATAATACATGGTCTGACCATCATCCCCTTTAATGCTTAGCCTCACACTGATGCAAGAATTTTTTAATTCTTTATATATAGATTCTTTTGAGGGTGCCAAAGAAATCACGAAAGCACAGTTTGTAATGTTTTGAATACAATTAACTTAGACATATTTAATAGCAAGCATTATAAAGCTGGTTTTCTGGTTTCAAATACATTGGTAGCACACATATATCTGACAGCGTTTCGTTATAAAACCTGGGCAGTAAACAAGTGCCTAAGCATACTGCCATAATTATCCTCCCATCAAATAATGACTAAGGATTGTCACAGATGATTAAGAAGACACAATCTGACTAGATCAACACCCCTTCAGTTACATGCTGTAGTAGCATCTGGAATTGCATTTTGATGTCACAACAATAAGTTATTAAAGTTGGCAGTGATGTCATTTCTTATTGTATATGAGTAGTTATGTCATTTCTAGACTATTAAGATTAATTGAAGGTTTGTATTGAGTTAATGTAGGATTTATGCATCATATTGTCATTTTCATTAGCAGTTTGTGCTGCTCATATCTAATGTCATGGCAAGACTGGTGAGGCACATTATGCATTATCTTCGCTTCTATACTGGAAGCAGCAAACGCATTCTCTCTTTTACAATATCACATTTTGCAGCTTCGTGTGTAATGAAAGCAACACATCAGTAAATGACCATCCCTGAGCCTTTATTTTCCACAGGGGTGCTTTATCCCCCTTCTTCTCCTTCCTGACTTGCAACTGAGAACTGAACTTCAATTCTTAATTATACAGAAACAGCTGGTAATGGTACAGCTCCTTAAGACCAATAACTCCATAGCCCTGGAGCTCCTTCTGAGCACCATTATGTGTTGCCCTAAGTCTATAGAATAACCGGTGGAAAGACAGGAAAAAGCAGAAAGGTAACATAGTGGAAAACAGAAGAAGCCAAAAAGGGCCAAATTAAAAAAATATGGCATTTTGATTAAATTAACAGTTACCAATTTCTTGTAAAATGTAGACATTTTACTTGCTTCCTCCAGTCCTCATTGCTAGTGCCTTCATCTAAGGACTAATACAAGGACATTGCCTCTTTGATCCTTCAGTGATGAGGACAAAGACATTATCTGTCTGTAGCCGGTTAGGGCCTAGACAGGACCAAAGTATCAAACTCCTGCCATTTTTAACATCAAGGAGATATTACAATGTTCCTCCTAACATTGGCTACCATTACTATGCTTTGAAGGGCCCAGGATGATCAGCAATCATAGAACCCTCACTCAAAAAACTATTGGGACCGCAACCACTTCTCTCATTGAACATTTGTATGGCGCTTATACAGCAGAAAGTGTTACTAGGCGCCACGAGACAAAAGAGGGGTGGGAGAACAAGGGAGAAAAAACAACAATAATGGTCTTACTAGGCCTTGTTATATTCGGATCATGCAAGTGCAGTAACAAGAAGTGCCGGGAGGGCGGGACGAATAGGGAGGAGGGATGGGAGTGTGGAGATTTATAGAATGTGCTGGAGGTGATGGCCACATGGGCTAAACAAAGTTCTAGGGAAGAGGGCAGGTGTCAGGGAACCAGGGGAGATGTAAGCTACGCGCAAGGAAGGGGGGTGGATCAGAATCAGTGGCTGGTCAGAAAAGGAGCCTGGGGGCAAGTGCTGGAAGCCTGGGGTGAGGGTGAGGGAGACAACTGGTTTAGGGAGGGCCTGACTGCAGTAAGATTCATAGGGGACACAGGCAATCAGTCGCAATGGCAGGAGGAGATCAGCAATGGAGGGGGAGAGAGAAGGAGGAGGAGAAAAGGAAGTTCTTGCAAAGCTTTTGGAGCTTAAAGCGATCGGGCTCAAGGTGGAGAGGAGCAGGGAGGCCATTCCAGAGGGAGGCTCCTACTGAGGAAAGAGATCAACCTCCTACTCTCTGCTTAGATAAACGTCTGATCTGCATAGTGTTTGAACTAGAGGACTGAAGGACTCTAGCACGGAGGTATTTAGGGAGAGAAAGTTGGATATAGCGTGGTCCCTGGGCCCAGTAAGCCCTGTGGATGATGCAGAGGGTCTTGAATTTGATCCTTGCAGCCACTGGAAGCCAGTGGAGAGTTTTAAGGGCTAGAGAGATGCGATCCCTGCGCTTGAGGCCAAGGATAAGTCTTGCAGTCCTGTTCTGGATTAATTGAAGAGGGCATAGGGAGGAAAAAGGCAGATTAAGGAAGAGGCTGTTGCAGTAGTCCAGTCTGGAGAGGACCAGAGCACTGTAGACTGAGTTTTTGGGGGAAGGTGAGGAAAGGGAGAATAGCCTCTGAGAAGGCAAAGTTGAAAGCTGGCCTTTCTGGCAAGGTCAGCAATGTGAGGAGAGCAAGAGAGAGTGGGTCGGAGTTGACACCAAGGTTTTTTGCCTCTCACAATGGTGAGGGGAGGGGCTGAAGGAGGGTGGCCAGAGAGCAGGAGGGAAGGATGGGGCAGGAGTCGCAGTGAGAAGGATCTCGGTCTCTATGACTCACAACCTGGATTTAAACCCAGATTTTGCATGGAAACTGCCACCATGCATGTGATAGATGATGCAGTTTAAATCATGGATAAAGGAGACTCCTGCCACGTGGTCCACATTGACCTATCTGCCATGTTTAACATCACCAATTACTTTACACTTACACGTCTACTCGCAGATAGACTCTTGATCACAAGCACAGTCCTCAAATGGTTCATCTTGAACCTCTCAGACAGATGCCGATCCACCCAGATGGATAACTTTAGATATGACTGTCACCCAGTCACCTGCCGCGTCCCACAAGGATCAAAACTCTCTCTAGTGACCTTTAATCTTCATATGGAACCACTTGGCACGCTTCTCAATGACCCTAATCATTCACTTCACCAAAACAATGATGACACAAGTTATTCCTTAAATTAAATTATACTTAAGACATTTCATGCCTCAGGTGAGGTCTTACCTCCATCCAATTTTGGTGTTGAATGACCTGTAAATAAAACATAGATATAACTGATATTAAAAACAAGAATTACAAGTAAAATATCTGAATTTGTAGTCTAAACGGGATCAACAGAAACATCAGTAAATGCATATTTTTTGAATGAAAGCCGACTGTCAATGGAAATACAGCAGCCAAAGACCAATTGTCTATGGGTATAATGGAGAACCGGGGTCAGCTCATAGAACATTTTAATCTGATAAGCATAAATAACATGTGAGGGAGTTTGGGGGTGGTTGAGTTGGTCTGACGCGAGGCCCCCGCCCCAAGGTTTTTTTTGCCAAGTGTACAGACACACAAAATAAGCAATTCTTTGGGTCAAGAAAAAGATGGTGTCCATGGCTAAGCAGCAGAGTTGTTCAGTAAAGATGCCTTGTGAATATAGAAGCTTGAAAAATGTGTTGGTTCTAGTCAAACAAATATAGCTGTAAAACACAAAAAGTATATAGGGCCTCATTACATGGTTGCCGCCGGTATTTTACCGTGTCCGCCTTGGTGAATGGCGGAATTACCGCCCTACTACAAGGTGAGCGGGGCGGCAATTCCCCATTCACCAAGGCACTTCCCCATTCCCATTTTTGCCCCTATAGGGCATAATGGGAATGGGGAAGGCGCTAATTACGGTACCGCAAATTGCAGTACCGTAATTAGCTCCAAGGTCCCTTTGCAGCACCCTACTTTAACGGCTGGTAAAACCAGCCGTTAAGGTAGGGTCCCGCAAAGGGAACTCGTAGTAAGGCGGTAGGGTTTACCGGTACCGGTGCCCTTACCGGTACCGGTAAACCCTTACCGCCTAACGTGTAATGAGGCCCATAGTCTTTGTTCTCCAAATTACTATATACTCCAATCAAGCTTTGTTAAAACACGAAGAAATTCATGAATAAATCCTACTAATGCCTTACCAAGATAATGTTTAAATAGACAAAATGCTCCTGAAACTCTGTAGGCAACATTCAAGGTGTAAGGATGGTGTATATGGCTTTGGGTGCTGGAGGACGTCATCCTTGGAAATACAGACTATATGCCACTCTGAAGAGCTTCACAGGAGGCATGTGCATAAGTACATTGGCAAATGTGTGGCTAGAAGCCAACCATGACAAAGGACTTGTTGGATGTACCAATCAGTACCTATCATTTGACTGGCTTTGTCCAGAAGTTATTTTAGTGCAGTGGGCATGCTTCCTTTGGAAGAATATTATCATCCATTTAGGAGGCAGATGTCTCTCATCCCAAACATTTCCTACTCCTCTCCACCCAGTTTTATTTTTATTTTTATGATTGCATTTATATAAGGCCCCAACCAGGGGTATCACAGTGTTTGCTACATTCATCACAGCAAGTAAGGTGCAGTACATATATAATAATTTGCAAGGTCTGTACATTATGTATACAGTCATTATAAGTATTTGTTAAAGAGCCAGGTTTTCACTCATTTTTTGAACAGATGAATATTATTGTTCATTTCTGATGGCTGCAGGTAGAGTGTTCTAGAGAATGGGTGCAGTAACCGTGAAGCTTGAGCCTCCTGCCCTTTTGCTTTTGTAGTGAGGGATAACCAAGGAGAGACTGGAGACTGGACTGGAGCTGGATCCGAAGGCGTGCCCTGGAATTTTCAGAGTTATACTGGCATCAAGATACGAGGGTGCCTCTTTGTAAATGCATTTATATGCAAGAGTTAGAGTTTTAAAGTCGATCCGTGCTTTGAAAGGCAATCAATGGACATCTCGTCTGGTTGCTAAGATGTGGTCACACCGTTTTTGGCCAAGAGCGGCATACAGAGCTTTGTTCTGCAGTAATTGAAGTTTGGTCAGGTTGGTGCCTCACCAATGAAAACTCTACTAGAGCGATTGCAGAGGAAAGAATGGATCCATAAAGTGGCTTCAGGAGAGAAGTGGAAGTACTGACTGAGGTGCTGACAGAGCATGTCATGATCGACTAGGTCGATTGCAGCTGATAGATCTAGGAGGAGGAGAATGCCTAAGTTGCCAGTGTCATGGATGCTGTTATGGGATATTTTGACCCATTCCAATGTGCCCCCACTGCATCACTTCACAAATGGTGAAAGAAACCACCCAAAATGGATGCGCTGACCCCTATGGGTGCTAGAATCTGCAAAACCGCATTTGGTCACAACCACAAAAGGATACACCCCTGCCACACACAGTCAAGGGGGGGGGTGAAACCAGAATTATCACTGCAGGAGCATGTCAGTGGGCTTTGCCACATTCAACATGGAGTGAAACAGCAGAGGTGTGCTAAAAACCAAAAATGCCTTTTAAATGTAGCTTTGCAACCTTCAAAGTGCTGTTTTGGCGCTAGATCCATTTATTTTCCAGTGAATCATTGAAATTAAAAGAGTACTGACATTACAGATCATCCAGGTGGCTCAGAGGAGTCGGGCCTCACTGATTGACAGCGGCAAATGTATCTCATGAAAAACCAGCCCAACAACATTTGTTGTCAGTTTCAAAGACAAAATGCGGCTAAAAATGGCAACATTTTATGTTATGTTATTGTTATGTTATTTTGCATTTGTATAGCGCCTTATGTACCATTGGTATGATCTCAAGGTGCTGGTAGGTTGAACACCCTCGGGAACCGCAGTTCAAGTCAGTTGAGAGAGAGCCGTAAAGTGCATGGGCGCACCAGGTATGTGTACAGCCAGTGTGGTTGTTGCTTGATAGCTGCTTCTTAGTGGTAGGTGAGGAGATCAGTTGAATGTGGTCAGTCTGGAGGGTTGGCAACCAGACTGAGTTATGGCTGCGTTAGGTCTGAGGAGACGCCTAAGCTAGCCGCTGTGTGCTAGCTAGCTGTGTTTTATTAGGATGATGGTTGGTTTGATGGGTCATGTTAGTATGAGAACAGCTTTACGTTTCATAGTACTGCTGTGTTCTAGTTGAATGGTGGTGTATAGGAGAGTGTAAGCATAGTAGTGTGATATTGTGGTAATCAGTGAAGTGTATGCAATCAGGCACAATCTACCTACTAAATTTAACTTTTAACAAAGTGACGCTATTAGGGTACATTCAATGTTGTTGGTGATACTATCTTAATTCAGCTCTAATACAGTGACTCTAATAGGGGATTCTTCTAGGTTGAACTTTAACACAGGGAAGCTATTGGCGCTCACTCAATGATGTTGGGAATACCGTCTTGGTTCAACATTAATACAGAGATGCTACAAGGGTGCACTTTCTACGTTCAGCTTTAACACAGTGACGCTATTAGTTACACTTTCTAGACTCAACTTTAAGATAATGACGCTATTAGGGCACAGACATTGATGTTGTGCAGCATATGGTGAAATTAACTTGACCAGCCCCGTAACAATTTCAGCTGTGCAGAGAGAATTCCAAGCAAAAGGATACACACATACAGACTGCAAACAGACCCCAGCACTCAAGGGAAGAACTGGTGCTGAATAATGTGTGTGCTGCAGAGGAAACTCTGATGTAAAGGATTCTATAACATGGGACAGAGACTGCACTGATGGCAGTTTGGGACGCGATGCTGCAGGCAGGGGATGCAGGTAAACTCTCCCTGCTTGTATTGCTCGATCTCTCCGCCGCATTTGATACGGTGGACCACAGCATTTTGCTGGATCGTTTAAAGGATCTAGTTAATGCAGACCCTGGTGCACTTCAGTGGTTTACATCTTTTCTCACTGATCGTCAACAAAGTGTCCAGGTTGGAGGATTTATTTCTGAAATCCTCCTCCAGTGCTGTGGTGTGCCACAGGGATCAGCTCTTTCCCCACTTCTGTTCAATATTTATCTTAGTGCCCTGATGAATATCCTGGAAAAATACAATCTCAGGTTCCACCCTTATGCTGATGATACTCAGCTATATATCAGGCTCAATGATGTGGAGGAAGCTCTTGCGCTGATTACTAGATGTTTACGTGATTGAACCCCGTACTGCATAAGGAACAAAAGTTATACCAAAACTCTAATTGCGCTAAGACTATTAATTCTGCAAACCTAATATTGTATACCCATATTCTAGGGGTGATTGCACAGATATGTACTGAAGTAAGAATTGTTAGGCCAAACCTTTATGATTAAAATTGACAAAATTCCACAGAAAGACCAAGCCAGCTCTCACTGACGTGGGAGTTGGATGTAAATGTAACCGATAAAATATGTAATGCATGTGTCCTATTTTATTAGAGGGCATAAGTATAGAAATGTGTATTTGTGGTGAAGTGAAATTTTGGTCCAAATCACTGTGGGTGTTTCCCAAGGCACATCATAAATATGGCAGCCCTTTCTGTCTTCCAACCAGAATAAAGCAAGTGCCTTTGACCTATCACAGCATTGTGGGTGTGGATTGTAAGCCTGCCCCTACCATAAACTGATTGATGTCACTTGACAAGATAAATAAGGGAACCTCACAACACAGAGACACACTGATTCCTGACTCCATCCTGATTTCCGCGTGACACCCTGTTCCAGAATTCTTCATCTTGTCCTGATCCAGACTACTTTGAAAAGCCAAGGCCTCAGCATTTGCTGAACTCTTTTCAGATAGACCCAAATCCTGAAACCATCCCAAAAAAAACTTCAGGTAAATAATTCTGATCCAGTCTGGCTTGCTACCATTCATGCTTGCCTGCTCAAACTCGCCATCCCTCTAATCTAAAGTGTCCAGTGACCAAAAGGGCCAATCCAATTCAATCCAATCTGAGGTACCAGTCCAATTGACCAGAACCGCCCAGCTGACCATCCAGCCAGAAGTGCCCTGCTGTCTATAGACCCGATCCGTGGTGACCGGTCCAATAGTAATTTACAGTGGACTGTAAGTTTCAACAGGAATCATAGTAACCCATAGTATATTTGCCTTGTCCTATCCAAATCTATAACCCTTCCTCTCTTTAACTTAAGAACTTGTAATAGTGTCACACCAGTCTTGAAACCTTGCTTTGATTTCTTGCGCTAGTAATCATTTCTTAAAATCCTTTTGTCTTGTGAAATCCCAAACCCTTAAAATCATCCCATGCGTAATCCGACTGAGTCCTCCAAGGCGGACACAGTGGTGCTGGGGTTGGTTTCCGTAGACCACTCTGGAACTTACTGTGTTTCAAACTGGTAACCAGCCTGAATACTCTCGTTTAGGGCATAATTGTCATTGTAAAAACTGATTTCTGTTTTCATTTTCGTGCCTTTATTTACAAAAATGCCTCTCATTCAAACTTGCATAACTTTTTCAATTTTATAGCTAGAGACCTAATTTCAACTCTGAGTTAAACCCAAGACCTGTAGCTATATCCACACATCACAACCAGTTTTATGTGTGTTCTCCCATTCAAAGTATTCCCAAACTCCCATTCTGATTTAAAGTGTGTACTGTTGTTCATATTATAGCTTATGTTTGTTAGGACCTTTTTAGTGTTGCTCTCCTAAAGATTTATATCAATGTAAGGATTATTGCACACTTTTCATTGTTTTTCTAAGCCATTTTCAACTGTCATTTTAAAAGGGTAAATTTCCAAAAACGCTTTTCTCTCTTGTTTGGGCAGGGAAGATTGCATTCAAACCCTGTGCACTGCTCTACATTCCCGAATACCTGCTGCTTACTTACATCTGTGTAGAATTGCTCATTTGTGAATTAAGGAATTTGCAGGGGGAAATCTTAACCTAAGCGCTATCTTTTCTCAAGCCAAAACTGTTCTTTTCTCTGTGTTTTATATTTTGTGTTGATAAAAAGTGAATTCAATTGCATTACTTACTTTCTGATTTGTCTTGTCCCCACATTGGTGATTGCTGCCCCATATATTAAAACTTGTGTTTGATTTGAATTTTAAATAAATAAATAAATAAATAATACCTTTACCAACCAGCCTGATTCCTGGTTCAGTGTGACCTGGGGGGTATTTTGAGAAGGGTGTAATATGAGCGGTATATCACTCAGAATATTGAACCTATAGACACAATAAATAAGTATTTCATTTGTGCATTGCATGCTAGGCTGAGACCCGGGTGTATTGCCTGATTGAAATCCTTAACACTGTCCATTTGGACTTTTCGGTCCAGAAGGGTGGTTTCCATGCTGTGTTTTGGGTGGAAGCCTGATAGTCTTGAACAGAGAAGGTGATTGAGGTCATGGAATTGTTGAACTTGAGTATAGGCTACTTGGTTGAGTATCTTAAGCAGGAAAGGAGCTGTGGTAATGGGGCAGTAGTTGGTGGGAATGGTAGGATCGAGGGAGGGTATTTGAGGAGAGGAGTAATCCATGCTGACTTGATGTTAGATGGTACAGAGTTGGTGGATAAGCAAGAGTTAAGAAAGTCAGTAACGATGAGAGCTAGTGTAGGGTTTCACTATGTGAGACGGGCAAGTGTCACCTTTGCAGTTAGATGGTTTTAAAGTGAGCATGGTGGTTAGGACTTGATCTTGTGTGACTTGACTCAACTTGAATGGTGGTACGGAAGAGGACTGGTTGACATTAAGATGGTATCGTATGGTAGGTGTGGAAGCTTTGGCGGCAATGCAGGCTCTTTTAGCAATGCTTTTGCCACGAACTGATGCAAATTTGTGCATAAGGGCATTATGTTTGACAGTGCATGAGGCTTTGCCATCCTGGGTTGAAGGGGTGGTAAGAATGGGGGTCTCAAGTTCTCTCAGAATGGAGAAGAGCTCTTTCATGTTGGAGCCTGCATTGGAGATGCGCACAGTTTAAGAATTTGTTTTGTTGGTCACTACTGCAGTCTTGTACGTTTGGGAGGCCATAGCAATGGATTTGCAGTTGCTAGGGGAGGGGTGCTTTCTGCATACATGTTCAAGAGCTCTTTTATTATGGTGTAAGATAATGAGATCATTGTTACACCAGGCGTTGTTTGGTTTGTGGGGTTTTGGTATCTTTGCATGTTTTAGGAGCACGTGAGTCTAGGATTTGGCATAGGCAGGCATGGAAGAAGCTGGCTGTGTTATGAGGATTCACGTTGGATGTGGAGCTAGTTTTGAGTGCTGCCAGAAGTGTCAGTTCTCCCATGCATACCTTTCCCCATCTTCTGTCTCCCCTATTGCACCTTTCTCATGTACTCATCGTACCCCTTGCACTACGTTCTCTTGATGCATGCCTCTTCCCCTGCACTGTTCTTTCTCTGTGCATGTCTCACGCTCGCTACGCCTCTCTTTCAAGAACTGGCAACTCTCTCACTATCCTCTCACTACACTCTTCTTGCATTGACACCTTTTACTTGCACTGATCTGTCCCCATTACTTCTCCAATCTACACCCGTGTGACTAGGCTTCATGCTCACACATACTACACTGCTGGCCATTGTTGTTTTGCAGGGCCATGATGGCCATCCTTCTCCTCCTGCGCCTCCGCCTCATCCTCTGCCTCTCTGTCGCTTCAAGTAGTAGGCCTGCATGCAGGGCCTCCAGCTCCAGGGCTGCTACTGCTATTGCTAGCATGGTAGTGTTGCAAGGGGTGTGGGAGCGGTCCTTTTGTGCTTTTGCAGTGCTTATTGGGGCCGCCTGGGCTGAGTGTGTCCACTTGTGGCCTGTTTCTGCACACCTGACTCTAGTTAACGCCTGATCCGCGATTCCGGTGTTTCTGCCTGTGGATTCACAGTGCTACCGGCATGGCCATACCGGTGTTTCCGTGTATGTGGTACTCGGAATGTGCACGTACTAATGCCATGCCGGTGTCTCAGGCATGGCCGATGCATTTTGCTGCAGATTCCAGTCGTCGTGTACGGATACGGTAGGTCACTTGTGGTGACGGTTCTAGCAGCATCGCAACTCAAAGTATGCCAGACCGGAAAAAGGTGCCGCTATTTCTGGACAGGCATACTTGTAATGCGGCACATTGCTTTTTATATCATGCTCCATGCCACAGTCCAGTCTGCATTGTCTTGTTTCCAAATCAAGTATGTTGCCACTAAGTTATCCCCCTGTTGAGTATTTTTAACATTTTTGGCTAGTGGTTCATTCAGAAGTGACACGCCAATCTAATACTCCCATGTATACAATCCTATCACACAATTCAGGACAAGGAACAGACAGTGAGTCATTAAAAATTCAATGTATTTAAAAGAAGATAGTTTCAACAAAGTGGGTCTCCAGCGTTACCCTGGAGATCACTACAATAGGGTATATATCTTAAACAAAAAACCGAAATGTTTATCTGCCTATATCATTCTCACTATTATATGTCCACAAAGGCATCCACTTTGATTACAAGCCCTGCCTCTGAATAAGATAATAATCTAAAAGACATTGGTCATTCTAACATTTCAAATTAGCATTGACTGCTTTGTAATTATGACTAGTATTTCACTAGAACATTTTACATATTTGATTTTCTCCAGCATCAACAAGTATGGAACCAGAGAAAGTTAATGGAAATATAGCAATCAAAGGCTTTTTGCACTCCACCACTGCACTGTAGGAATGAGATGGTAAATACAAATACAAATGTATTAGCTATGTAGAGGCCACTTGACAAATAGACAATGGGCCTCATTATAAGCTTGGCGGTAGCCTTGCCGGTAAATCCGGCATGCTGCTGCCAAACCTGCAAAATTTCTGGCACCCGCGAATGGGCAATTACCGGGTCATTACGGATCCACCGGACCCGGTAATTGGCCATTCGCGGGTTGTGGAATAAAATGCTCCACATTCCCATTGTGCGCTATAGGGATTCATGGGAATGGGGAGGTCGGAAGCACCGGCACCATTCGTGAAAGGTACCGGTGCATGCAACATGCTCTGCTCGCCACATAGCATTGGGATAATAGCTCCTGTGACCCTGTTTTCAAAGTCCACTCTCCTTTATTGCTAGTCCTTTTCTCTTCTAAGACTTTACATGACCAAGCTGGCCAATTCTGCATCCTGCGGGTACAGCTGTGTAGTGCTGTGCACATTGCAATTTAATTTTGCTGGCTTTCTATTTATTTGGTTATAGGTATTATTTTATTTTCCTTTAAGACACGGCTTGTCCATGTCAAGTTGGTGCTGTACGCCTTTTTCATTTCTTGCAGACACGCTTGTTTAATTTGTGTTTATTTAATTATTTATGATTAATGTTGGCCTTAGGTGTACTTAATTTACTTTTTTTTCTGTTCTTTGTACCAAACTCTGTCTGGCTGGAAGTTGTCATGGCTTCCCAACGTACCGGGGTCTCATCCGGGTCACGCTGCTAATTGTTGTTTCACTGCCTGCATTAAATCGGCACAGTCTTCCTTCGCCTTCTACGATGGCAGTGGCCTGAGATTGGCCCCTGCGATAGCATGTATATTCAAATTGACCCTTAGTACTGTAAGCGCAGCAGATGAGCATAGTTGGTTTGAGCCTCACACTCTGAAGTCGCACCTAAGTCTAGCCTGTCTGCGCTTGTGAATGTGAAGAATGGGCCGTGGTTCGCTAGACTTCCGCTACAGCTCCAGCAGGAGGGACAGTTTATGCTGTCTAGAGACTGCCTGCTCTCTTTGGATCCTTTAAGCATTATGCTACCACAGAGATTTCGGATACAGAGCCCAGGTGTGAAGGGCACCCTGCAGCCTACCGGCAACCTGCTTCATTGTCTTTCAAATAATGCCTGGTCCTTGGTCGCGCATGCCTCGTCACGTTATGACTTGTTAGATGATTGTTCTCCTGACCTGGTCTGTGTAACCAAAACTTGGCTTTGGGATTGTTGAGGTCCCGCAGTGACTCAAGCCCTCCCAGCACAGTACAGCATTATCCAGTGTGACCATGTCTCCTCACATCCTGAGGGTGGAGCTTCCATGATCAATAAAGCAAGATTTGCAGCTGTGGCTGTACCTCTTGACCATATTATTAATATGAAAGCACTTCTAGTCTGGTTTCTTATGTCTGCGGCGCCTCACAGTATATTCTTATCATTTATCACCCTCCTGAGCATGATTCTTCTTTTTGTGACCAGCAGTTAAAATTTCCCAACATACTAATGGTTTTAATTTTAGGATAAAAAAAAAAACTAGGATGGACTTGTGTGTAGCGTCTTTTATTGTCCGATCTGGGTTTCTCACAGCTTGTTTCTGAGCCACATTGGATCTGATATTTGCATGGGAAAGGCCTTTCTCTGTTTCCCCTCTGCTACCAGTCACTTGGACAGACCATTTCCTGGTTCCTTTTTCCTTTTCGGATTAAGGAGCCCGTGACGAAGCCTGTAAACTCAGCTATTTTGAGACAGAGGTGGCTGGTATTAGGACACAACTTAATGCGTGTTGCGCGTCAGGAGAGGTTCTTACTCGGTCCATGCAACTAATCCAGAACAGGACAGCGAGACTTGTCCTTGGCCTCAAGCCCTGGGATCGTATCTCTCCAGCTCTGAAATCTCTCCACTGGCTCCCAGTGGATGCAAGGATTAAATTCAAAACCCTCTGCATTGTCCACAAGGCTTTCTGGGGCTTGGGTCCAAAATACCTTCAGCTATCCCTCCACAAATACCTCCCCTCTTGAGCTCTTCGCTCCTCTACCTCCAACTCACTCAGGGTCAGTTATTTTTCTAAGAAACGAGCTGGGGGTAGATCTATGTCTTTGGCTGGGGCCGCCCTGTGGAACAGCCTCCCTGCCACTCTAAATCTTGAGGAGAACCATCTGCAGTTCCGGAAGCACCTCAAGACCTTCCTCTTTTCTTCTGCCTTCGCTCCCCCTCTCCCCTGCTGATCTGTTCTCTCTTGGCACCGTGCACCTGGCCACCCTCTGTCTTTTGGGTCCAGGTACCTGCTCATCCTGCCACCCTCCCGCACTGCCTCCGGGCCACCCCTTGCACTGGGGTCTGTATCTGTACCCGTACAGCCCCCCTTTTTCTTCCTGCACTTATCAGACCTACCCAGTCTCCTGCTTTAAACCTAGCACTTGCAAATTGCTGGCTGCATTACCACTGTTTGTTGCCTTTATTATTTATTTATTGGTATTTATCTGTTTCTCCTCTGCTTCACACTTTCCACCTCTCCCCCCTTCCATGCACTTTTCCCCTCCCCCCTCTCCCATGCACTTGCGCGTTCTCAATGTCACTGGGCCTAGTAAGATCGCTGTTTTTGTTCTCCCCTGTTCTCCTCCCTTGCCTTGTCGCCCTCTGACACACTTGTGTGCGAGCGCGATAGAAATAAAATATCAATCAATCAATCATGCTGACTTCAATTTGCAACATCACTGCTGATAATCTAGCACCACAGAAGCTGTGTGCATCTAGAATTCATCCATCTTAATGTTGGTATAAGGATGAACTAAAATTTCTGACACTGAAACGTAGGAAAGCAGAACATCGATGGAGTGTTTCTTTTTTTTTAATTTTTTTTTATTTGATATGGTTGAATTCAATCAACCTTTCAAAATAGATACAAAACATATCATGAATCAATTAATTCAAAACATTTCTTAAAACTAATTACTCGATTACTTAATTAACATTAAAAAAAAGTAATCAACTGACAATTCATTTGACTTTTAACATATCTCTCAACTTCATTACTGAACTAAAGGTAACACATTCAGTACAGAAATAATCCTCAAATCATGATAGCAAAGAGGCAATGACTTCACATACCCATATTATGCAAATTCAAGATGTAAATTGGATGAAAAAATGGTCATTTACCTCCAAGCCCAGGTAGACATGCTCAGCTATGATGACTTTGATTCCACATTTTCTTCCATATTAAGGCTGAGTAGGAAATTAACAGCTGCAATTTGTATTGCCATGTTATTACACCCCAACAATACTGCCCAACATTCAGGCTGAGATATATTTCCAAGATAATCACAATGTCTTGTGAAGGCAGACTCTCTTTTAGATCTTAACAGCGTACACTCCGTTTTCAAGTGGCCAAGGGTCTCAGGAATAGTGTCGTCATTACAAAAACGACATCCGTTTTGTTCAACACTCACAAGACGGCGCTTTGCCTTTATGTCAAGAGTGGCCCACAAGTTAAAGCAGAACTGAATTATGCCGTGATGGTATTTAGGTGAGGGAGAGCGTATCAAATATGGTGGCAGAATGCCTATATTTTTCGATGGAAAATGCACCATGTCACCATCGAGAAACGTTAAACAACACTCACGGGTGTTAATCCAGTCAGTCTTGAATATCTTTGATTTAGCTTTGTCAGGATTAGACAACAGCAGGTTGGAGTGTTTCTTGCTGTCTAATGGACAAAGATCTTCTGCGCCTACATACTGCCATTTATCATGCAGTGATCCCTGAGGCTAAGCGAAATTACTTCACAAGGAGTGTGGAATCCACAATTAGCCAGCCTAAGGCTCTGTTTGATTTAGTTCAGTCTCTGTCTACTCACTCTTCATCACATGGTGGGATTACCCCTTCACAGAGGTTATGTAATTCATTATCACAAATTCACTGATATTTGAGGACTGATTGCTCATTAATGAGGAGCTAAAACTTGCTTTTTTCATTCCCCTCTTTAATAAAACCTTCTTTAGATCCTTCAATTCTATCTAATTTCTGCCATATTTTCCTTGCTTCTTTTTTAATGAAGTTGCAAGAATCTTTGAGTTCTCGTCTGCTTAGCTCTTTTTTGGTGTCTACTGTTTTTTTTTTTATCCCTTCATTAAGTTTTCCGCCCTGGTCCAGTCACCGAAACAGTGCTGGTTTCAGTGGTTGATGATTTAACATGTCTTGCTGACCAGGGTGGAGTAGGTGTGCAGATCTTGTTAGATCTTTCAGGTGTCTTTGACATGGTTGACCACTCCACCCTGCTCGACCGTCTTGCCGGTGCTGGTCTGTCCGGTCAGGATTTTTCTTGCTTTTAGTTTTTTCTATCAGATCATGTTCAATCTCTTTCTCTTCCTGATTTTCACCCTGAGCCAGTGTCTCTGTCTTGCGGAGTAACTCAAGGCTCCACACTGTCCCCTATCTCATTTAATATTTATATCCAGCCTTTGGTTGGACTCATCCACTCCAATAGCCTCTGCTGTAACTCCAATGTTGATAACGCCCAAATCATTGTGAGGTTGGACTCTGCTCAACCTGGCACTGTGTCACAGCTACAGGGTTGCCTGCAGGCTGTGGGGGCATGGGGGTGGATGGGTGAAAACTGGTCGAAGTTGACTGGGACAAGACAGAGGTAATGGTTACAAGCTTTTCTCCCTTTTCTTTTCCTCTTCCTGTTCACTCTTTATGGGCATCGGATCACTGGCTGACATCCTGCAGTCCCCTTCCTACACCAGTTTCAGTGGTTAAGAACCGTGTCGTCAAGTTATCGACTTCGCTTTTTATGGAGGCCCAGGTAGTGTTAATGTGCCAAATGGACATCTTAAACTTCGGACACCCTGTAAAGATCTTCCTTTTATTGCATCTAGGTTCCATGCCCCGGTAGTGGCCTATTTGGTTATGAGCAGGGTTGATTATTGTTACGCTCTATATCTTGCTCAACCAGGCTACATGACTCGTCGATTCAAACTCCTGCAGAATTCTGCTGCAAGTACAATGGTTCATCCTCCTTTTGTAGCACACATCTCCCCCTTATTTTTGTGACGACTTCATTGTCTCAGGGTTGATAAAAGGATCCATTTGAAATCTTTGTGCCTGATGCATCAGGTGTTTTACAGAATTGGTGCTGAATATCTCCAAAGTAAATTCCACCTGTACACACTGGGTTGTCCTCTTTGTTCACAAAACAGTCTTAGGATATCTGTGCCTCGCACCCAAAGGTCCCGGATTGGTGGCCGGGCCATCTCTTTTGCAGCAGCAAGGCTTTAGAACTGTCTCCCCTTAGCCCTTTGGGTTATCCAAGATCATCTTCCTTTCCGTCGTTCTTTAAAAACCTTTCTGTTTTAGTTGCCGCTCCATTTTTTTTCATACCTGTTGGTAATTTCTATACGTCTAGCAGCAAGATGCCTCTGGTTTAAGTGCGCTCAATGAATACTAAATCAAAACAAATCAAATCAAATTTGGGGATTGTGTTTAGTTTACCTTTCCAGCTGTAACTTCTGGTTTTAGGAGGACCATCAGGGAATCCAGTCAGCCGGACATCTCTTATTCAGAAAATCATCAATTCATATGCTTTATTTGGAAATCAATCCCCCAAGATCTATGGACTGCTCTGGCTTCCTTTTCTCAATGGACAAGTCTTCCGTCTCTGTAGAAGTAGTCCTTCTGCACTCCTGCTTCCAGTGTTCCCCTTCTGAATCTTCCTCGGCAATATTCAATCTCTTCCTCCTCTGTCCTAGAGGTATGCCATTACATTTCTCTATAAACCCACCCCTCACTTTTCAAAGGTCTGTTTTTACAGCCACCTGATTAAAAAGATGGGAGGGATGCTGCTCTCTTTCGAAGAGAAGCTCCTTATGTTTTTTTAATTCTAATTTCTGCCTAAAATATGCAAGCTGGTTAAAACTTACATTTTTTCATTCTAGATTCCCGTCGAACATTTAGACATATTAATGACTCTTGGATGATGACATTTCACAATTTGTGGGTAAGTTTACACGACACACCATTTTATTTGACATAATCTGATAGATACTACCTGTGGTTACTCATACCAAATGTTCAGGACAATTGGATTTTTCTTTGCGATGCATCAGTTAAATTGGTGATTAGATATTTAATGTGTCCTTTTCTCTTGTAAATGCAATTGTTTCTCCTATTGTGCAATTTTACTGGAGCGCAGTGGGAGTACATCACCTAAATACTCCCTTTCCATGATGCCACTATCCAAAGCAGAATTCTCTTGTTGTGCATATTCTCAATTACCTTTCACCTTGACCAATCCAAGGCAGATTCTATCAGAATGGCATTCACCTTTCTGTTGAGTTTTATAGAGCTTATCTTGTTTAAAATCTGCCTTGCATACAATTGGGGAACATTTTGGGGTGGCCTTAAAGCAATCTCGCCTGTCCATTGATAGGATTTGATATGATATGGCATTTATAACGTAATGTAATATAATATATTGCATGTAATGATCATCTAAACAGTCCAAAACTGGACGATATACCTTGGTGCTCTTTGTGTATCTTATTCTACATCCATGGGCTCGGCTGTGCTTGCTTAATTACTTTGTCATATTGGATTGTACTCCAAAGGAGTACAAGGATTAGTAGGGGTAAAATGGCTCACTCAGCCCACACACTTCTAAAAACCCAATGCAATCATAAAGGTAAAACAGGGACATTTAAGAGATATGCCTCCTTCACCTTTTGTGGTGCTGTGGGCTGAGGGAAGGCTGTGCTCCAAGAGGGGTGTGAAGGTGAACCAGCAGTGAACATAACAACACAGTAATACAGTCCAAAATAAAGGGAATGACCAATGAAGGTTCTATAAAATATATATACTTTAATCAAACACATCATCTGCAATAGAGTGAATAGAAAACACTGTACAAAAACCAACCCCGAAGGAAGAAAAGAGAGGATGTAACAGACTGAGGAAAATAGCACTCTGAGCATGGTTCCAGGGGTGGTAGGTAAATGATTAGCCACACAAAGGATGCAATCGTAACCAGTCTCTAGGGCCCAGGTGGACTGAGGGGGCAGTTTAGGGTAAACAGTACGTGGATTCAGTTCTTAGTGGGCTGATGGAGTCAGACCCACTTTTGAACATTGGTGAAAAGCAGATCAAACTCAGTTCGGGCACTTTGGATCATGTAAGCCCAAGCAGCAAGCGGGCATCGAGTAGGGTTGAATAGAGTTGCTCTGTGTGGTATAAGGGGGCTCTCAATGATGCAGGATGGGATGTCCCTAGGATAGCTTTGCAGTTGGACCAGGCTGAGTTGCGTGTTAGCTACTCGGAGGTGTCGATGAGTGATGCGCCAGTAGTTCAACTTGGTGGGCGATGGTCATTGAATTGGTGACTTTGGGGTGTGTCACCATGCAGGTTGAAGAGGCAGCCGTTCAAGGGCTAGCTGGATTGAGCCATTGTTGTAAACCCTGCTCAGAGTCAGCATGTGACTCACCAGTGATTCAGATTGGGTCCCGGTATTGAACAATCGATTTGGGCCTAGCAGGTGATGGGCTCAGCTAGAGCCTGATGCAGCATCGAGCTGGTTCGAAGTGCAAGCGATTTCAAATTGGCGGAGGAGCTCAGAATCCAGCACCTTCACTCTCATTCAAAGTGCCATAAGCCCCAGAGCAACTATTTTGGTGTGGTACAACAGGGAGCTTCGGCTGGTCTGGCCCTCTGGCTTCTGTGAGGCCCACTCAGGGGAAACAAGGACAGGATGGTTTTGTTCAGGATCTGGTGCAGAATGGTAGGTCCTAACGATGTCCAGCAAAGGTCACTTCCGATGTGCCCTGGGAGTGGTTAGGGGCTATAACTTCCTTCTGCCTCAGACTGAGGGCTTTGGAAAGTACACATTTCTCAACAGGAATTCCAGAGAGCTCATCCGGAGCAAATCTGTGGATCTTAAGAGGATCTGATAGGATCTGAGAGAATCTTGAGATGGGTCGGGCGCTACCTTCTTGTAAAGGCAAAAGTCCCTAGGTGGCCTAGAGCTAGCTTTTCCTTAGTGATCCAATCCCTGCTCTCAAACGGAGAGGACCTGCCTTTCTGATGTCACGCTCAAGGGGCTTTGCTCCAGAGGAAATGAAGTGGACAGGAAAGAGAAAGAGAGGCAAAAAGAGAAAAGATGGTGGAAGTATCATTCCATTGACCAGAGCACTCCTGTCTATCCTAACCTTGCCCTCTTCCCTTCACATGAATAACAAACAGCAAAGAGATGCAGCATCTTGCTGTGAGCTACACTTTTTGAATGGGTGTGCTCCTTTGATGCCCGGACCCAGGACAGCTGCCTGCTCTTTGGCAGAGGGTGCTACCTGCCAAAGAAGAGGCCCAGTTTTCCACGTTTCTCTCCTGCCATTTGGCAGTTTCCACCTGTCTAACCAGAATACACATCACCTTCCACAGCAGAGCTGACTCACAGGAGCTGACACAAGTGCGATATCATTTGTCACGTAGCAGCCATCATTCTAAGTAGTACCATGCACCTTGACTAAACTCAGGAACAACTTTATTTTAGAGTTTACCCTGCCATCACCATGGGTTACTTATGATCATTGTAGTTTTGGTACACGGGGAATATCTTAAATGCCCCCCTCTGTGCTGCATAGACTTAGCTGTTACTGAGGCTGTCTGGTGGTTATCTTGTGACCTTTGGACCTGCTCTATGCCATGGGTAGAGCATGTGCTTTGGAATAGGCTACTGATGCATCAGAGCACAAGTACACTGTACTTTTGTCATGAGGTTGACGATTGATGTGGGTAATTCCATCTCCAAAAGGGTAATCTGCTAAACAATCTTTGCCACCTTGCGAGATGGCAATTCCTCACAATTACCAAATTTAGGCATGTCATTTCTAATCACTAATGCAAACGTGCAAGTACATATCAATGTGAGAATGACTTTAAATGTAACATTGATTCCTTTAAGTGAAGAGACATATTATTTATCATGTTACTTTACGTAAATGAAATCTTGCAGCCCTAGAAACTACACATAAACAGTTGCAATTTTCGATTTCCTACGCTGGCTCTTTTAGGCTCAGGAAATCACACATGCCTGAAAGAAATTATGGAATGGCATTCTGTCTGAACATGATAGTGAGCACAGTGTGCCCTCTAATCCGGCATCCTTTTAAGCGTGACAGTTAACAAGAGACAGACATCCCCAATGAATTCCAAAGTCAGTGCATACCATTTCCCTTGCTGTGCCCAGAAGGCCTTTCTAATTATATATATTTGAGGCCTCAATTATATGATAGAATTCCTTGGAAATGCCCCCTAGGAGAAAGGTCGTTTTTCCAGGACTTCTTCTGACTAAAATACATTTTCAAAAATGATTCTTTGTCTCTATCTTCTCATCAATGGTGGGGCTTTGCTGTTCTTCTTCTCATCAGAGAGAGCCACCCGGCTGATGCTTCCATTTCCTTAGTTGGGGTGGACATGGGACGCCTTTTCTTTGGGTTGCACTTTCCATTCCGGAAGCTGAAAATAATATTGACGTTTAATTGCTAGAAAGTGGGGTAGAAAGACTGGTTCATTAACACAATCACATTTCTATCTTTAAGAACTTAACTAACGTTACAATTGTACACATACATAATTACCAATTACTTAAAATTTGTATTGTTTGGCACACATTTATCCTTTCAGTCCAATCATCCTTTCAGTCCAATCATGCTTACTTATCTCTTTACAGTGATTCCTTTGTTTTTACGGGGAGCAGCTGATTTCTGGATGTGATGGAAAGAGTTTCATGGTTGCCAGGCTTTCAACTGGTTCACGTGGACCCAACGTAGCCCAGCTTCTTCCTCTTCTGGGATCTTGATTTCATATGCAACCAGAGATATTGGGCCTCATTACGACCCTGGCGGAATGGATTTTACGGCGCCGGTAAAGGTGCCGGGGCCGTTAAACCCATTCTGCCCTATTACAAGGTTCCCTCACGGGACCCGCTCTGGACGTCTGGTCAGACCAGAGGTCCTTTGCGGGTCCCGCGAGGGGACCAGCATGCTAACAACGGGCCCGTTCCTATGGGGGCTCGAATGGGAATGGGGATGGATTCCTTGCATGAGGAATTACCGGGCCCTTCTAGGTCAGAATGGCCCGATAATTCCCGATTCAGGGGACCCGGACCTGAGTTTTGAGGCAGCCATGCCCTTATTATCTCGTAATGAGGCCCATTGTGTCTATGATCTGATAAGAACCCGGCCAGACCGCAAGGAATTTGGGCTTCTTGAAATTGTGTCATTGGAAATTATTAAAGATAAAATGTATCACCTACCTGGTATTTCTTTTTAGATGTCTGCATAATATGTTTTGGTACTTACCGCAGCTCTTTCAAGGTTCCTCTGGGCATCGTCAAAAGCATGCTGGAGATGGTTTTGCATGCTTTCCACATATTTACGAGTGCCAGGGCTGTAAATCAGTGTCAGTTGCTGTGGTCGATATAACAGATGTTGAGGCAAGACCATTCTCCTATCAGTCATCATGAATTCAAAAGGGGAAATTATGGTGCAGAAGTGGGTGTAGACCTCAGTGCAATCAGACTAGTGGAAACCATACGTTTTAACCGGGTCCAGAAATCATGATAAACATCTTTAAGATGCCTTCAATTGTTTAATTATATCGATCCACACCCCTCTGGATTCCGGGTGGTAGGTGATATGGAGTATTGTCTTCACTTCACATTTTAGTCATTGTGTCACTGGTAAAGTTACTACCTCGTTCAGACTCAGATTTTGAGGGAGGCAGAAATGAGCCAATATATGGTTCATCAATAACATAGCTGCTGTTTCTGGTATGCAATTTGCAGCAGGAAGACATTCGACCCACTTGGTAAAG
The DNA here is from genome assembly GCF_040938575.1 of Ambystoma mexicanum. Classification (NCBI taxonomy): domain Eukaryota; kingdom Metazoa; phylum Chordata; class Amphibia; order Caudata; family Ambystomatidae; genus Ambystoma; species Ambystoma mexicanum. The sequence goes on from NC_090922.1 coordinate 1,269,447,843, forward strand.
AGAGACCTAACGATCAACATATATTTGTTGCAACATGCAGAATGAGATACTGGACCGATATATTTGATTAGAAGATTTGTCCATGGTATGGCCTGTCTTCTCTTTTTCAGAGGAGCCTGGTGAGTTGGAGAACTTGTTTGGAATTGGGCGCACACTAGAAACCTCTTTAAGTAAAATGTCATGTCTTAACCCAAATGTAGCCAATAAGTGAACTCACGTAGGGTCTCCATTGACCTTCCACTTTTCTTCTGCCTTCGCTCCCCCTCTCCCCTGCTGATCTGTTCTCTCTTGGCACCGTGCACCTGGCCACCCTCTGTCCTCCGGGCCCAGGTACCTGATTACCCTTCCACCCTCCCGCACTGCCTCCGGGCCACCCCTTGCACTGGGGTCTGTATCTGTACCCATACAGCCACCCCCTTTTTCTTCATGCACTTATCAGACCTACCCTGTCTGCTGCCTTAAACCTAGCACTTGCAAATTGCTGGCTGCACTACCACTGTTTTGAAGTGGGAAAAGTGAACAAAAGGCTCCCACCAATCCCCTCTCAACCCTGGCCTAGAGGATCACGGCCCAGACACCCGCCACGAGAGGAGTTTGCCCATCTACCAGACGACCAAATACCCTGGTACAGGAACATACGGATGTGCCCACTCGCGTGCCCACCCGCCTGCCCACCAGCCTGCCCTGCACATGCCGACACCTGCGGCATGGATGGACTCGACTGAACCATCCAGCACTAAATCAACACATCGTTAGAGATGCCATGACGACCTAGCCAACGGTCAGCACACCTGCGCAAACATGTATACTGGACACTCCCACACCAATCCACACGAAGAACATACTCGGTGCTATGACGTAGGCGACGGACACACCCACGGACGTGCATCTTTATTATTTTTCACATAGGCTTTTCAAAATGCAGAAACGCAAGACGCATAATGAACTCATCTAAAAAGCACGCTCCATAATGAGAAATATAACGAAGACACGATACTGGGGATGAAGCAATATGGTACCATAACCTAAAGAACCTGTGTATCAACGGGCTCCACCTATGCACCAGACCCAAGTAGGCCGCAAGCAAAAGCTTCCATGAACATTGAACGAGCAAGAGTTCGGTTGCTGACCCTGCAGAATGAGCCCGGCGAAAGCAGACAGTCAAGGGCACAATGTTGCAAACTCGCATACCGCAAGCCGACGCCAAGGTCACACCCGCAAATTAAGCCAGGCACACAGTGGAAAATGCAATATTAATTGTGCAGAATTCTGCCTCAACCACGGTCCCACCTCACGTGACCAAGCCGAACCTGATAGGGTGCCAAGCCCAGGAGGAAGGGAGGCGCCTGGATCCCCCGTCTCAAGACACAGGCAGATACAATTAAGCGACTCAATGGACATCTGCGGCGGTGGGAGTAGTCGGCCTTCCAGCACATGAATAAATCATCACATTGTCTGCACATACCCATAGTGAAACATTGTTGCAAATGACAGGTGCACCGCGAGCTGGGAACAGCGATGGTCCCAAACTGGGGGGCTTGCGGGTGGACCAATCAGAGCATGGGGCTCTTATCACTGACGCCATTAACATTGACCAATCCTCAGGGGTCTTCATGTAACAATTTTTATGTATCAAATTGAAGGGACAACCCAAGTATACCACCTGACTGACTCTTAACCACTAACAGCGTTCTCTATACGTATGCTATACTAACCCTACCACTCGGGGAACCAATCCAGAGTGGCGATAGGTTTTTTGCTAACTTTCTCAGGTGACGCAAGTAGCGCGTCATACTAAGGTAAAAAGGGCCTGCGAGCCCCACGATGAGGAGAGAGTGTCAGGACGGACACGTACGATCCTCGACCCATCCCTGCCGTTTTGTTTAATAAACAGCAGAACCACCTTGCTTCTTGCATGTGTCTCATACTCTATCTCCTTTTTGGGATATACGGGAGGAGTTGGGGCCTCCCTGCCCGGAGGTCCGCGGACGGCCCAGCCGACCCCGGGAGAATTTCCCCCCGACAAGTTGGAGGCACTGCTGAGATCTGTTTAATGTCCGCTTTTATTTTATTTTTCCAAGTACTCCTGCTGCGGGGAGGCCCGGCGGCACGGCCCCCTCTGCCGCTGCCCCCTTTTTGAGGACTACAGGACCATCGCAGAACTGCGAGAAGACCGGACAGCGCAATCCGGATATTGGCCCTCGGGAGCCAGTTGAGAAGTATCCCGCCCGCGGTTGGCGAGTGTCCAGATGTAGTCCAGACGAGGGGAGGTGGCGAGCCGCTTGGAGGGGTGCACGCAGTCGAACGGCCCAGCATCAAGAGAACTTGGTGAGTATGCCACACCCAACAAGCAATGTGAAATTGTGAGGGAGGGGGGAGGAATTGAATACGGGAGGTGGGAGGTGTTGCACAGGTGCGCGGCGAAGGTTTGATAATTTAGTGTTGGCAATTAAATGAATGGTAGCCGGACGAGTGCGAAAGCAGTCCGCTACGTTACGGGAGAGAAGGGGGCGGAGCAAGAAAACATCACGTGTGACCGCTCGCAGACACTGATTGGCCTAGCTCGCGACCATGTGTAAGGGTGTGTGTGTGTGCGCGGTTTCCTACGATTTGACAACTATTGATCAATGAGTAGATGAGGATCCCTATTGATCGAGCAGGAAACTCGATAGATAGATGACGTTTCCCTGTAGGCGGTAGCTAGCTAGTTGCCCAATACGGAAGATAATTGGCTGGTTAAGCCCTCCTGTCGAGGGGCGTATCACACGCGAGGCGACGCAGTGTGCGCAGTCCGATTATATTTATTGATTACGTTGTTCCAGGAGTGACAGGAAGACAGCTGTGGGGTTAACGGGGGTAGATTGCAAGTGTATTTTGGACTTAAAGAATATATGAAGAACTTACCAGTAGTTTGAAGAGATCGGTGACGTCACCAGTAGGGCTTTCATAGGACATCTCGAGAACCAGGCATCTTTATTTTTTTGAGTGACGGGGAGGAGAGCTGTGTTAAGGGCGTGGAAACGGAGGTAAACGGTAATGAGTTGATCGGGGGGAAGGCGAAAAGGGGAACATGGCTGCGCATGGAGAACGCCGGCCACGGCAAGTGTAGAAGAGGGAGGAGGAGCAAAGTGAAAGTAGGACGGCTGTATAAGAACGTCGCAAGGGGCACGCAGCCGCAGGGGGCTACATGCGCCTCGGCCGCAGGGGGCCGTAGGGTGTTGTATAAAGGAAGAAAAGAAAGAAAAGGATATACAAATGTAAATACTATATTTTACTAATTTTCCTTAGCGGACTATCGCAAGTCCCCAAACTTACGGGGCCAGGTAAAGATATAAGGCTGTATATTGTAAACTGTTAGTAAGATAACCGCTACCAAATAGAGGAAGGATAACAAGTGGAGCGCTACTATGTCATACGGGGCAGGATCGGGAGGGTGGGGGAACACCCTCACTACCCCGCTGCAACACATATGTAAAACACTGTCACCCCATAGGGAGAAACTGATCAAGTATAGCATAGAATGGACACAGGGGACGGACAACAAAATGACGACACCATGGCCGCCTAATGGTAGCTTCAATCCATATACCCAACATTCACTATTAAACCATCTGCATAATACATACAAGGGGAAGAAGTTGACACACCACGTGGAGGTGTTCAACTTATGGAGGATGTTCCAAGGGTCCCGACCAGGACCAAACGGAATGTTCTTTGTGGGGGGAAAAACGGGAGATAAGGAGATTAAGGAGGAGGGAGAGAATGAGGAAAAAGAGAGTGAAGGCACACAGAACACGGGGAACGGACAAGAGGGAGGAGAAAAGAGTGACAATCCAACAAAAATGAAATAAAAAAGGAACAGAGCGACGATATACCACTAGCGAAGGTAGTGAAAACAGAGGGAGGGGGGTTGTATCCTTTAAGAGAACTAGGAGAAATAGCAAGAGAACAATTAAGGGCGGCTGAGGGGTACTCGAACCCGGCATACAGCCAGCCTCCATATACAGCTACAGGTGGCCACACAGGAGGGGAGCGGACTAGTACGACGGGATCAGCTCATAGGAAGATGCCAGCAGGGGAGGGGAGGACTGAAGGAGAGCAGACTACGGACGTAGGAAATGATGAGTGGGTAGCTGCGCAGATACTATTGAAATTACGAGGTTCATTAACTGGAGAAGAGAAGGAGGTAGTAAGGAAATGGACGAGGATAATACCAGGGAGAGTGAAATGAAAGGGGAAGAGGAGAAAAGAAAGGGGGAAGAGCTGTTACGACAAAGGGAAGAGATTTTGGAGGAACGATTAGCAAAATTAAGGGATGAGCAGAATGCACTGATCAAGCAGCTCGAGAGGGGGGAAAGAGAGAGAGCGCGGGAAAGGAAAGAAGGTAAGAATGAGTTGGAAAAAATGAGAGAACAAAATGAGGAGCAAAGGAGAGAAGCCGAAAGGGTAAAGGCAGTAGCAGAGAGGGTATCAAGAGCAGCACTGCGTGAAAGGAAAAGAGAGGAAGAGGAGAAAGAAAAGGAAATGGCAATATGGAAGAAGAGATTACTATCAGAAACGACAAGGAAATATGAAGAAGGGAGGATGATAGAAAGTATATTAGAACGGGAGAGGGAGAGATGGGAAAGGAAGAAAGAAGATGAAAAGATATTGGAGAAAATGAGAAGTGAAGTAATGGAAGAATTAAAAAAGAAAAGAGAGGAAATTGGTAGAGAAATAGCGGAGAGAAATGAAGGGGAAAAAGAAGATAGGAGGGGGGAGAGTGAAGTAAGGAGGAATGTATATAGGGGTACAGAAGTAGCAACAACATCAGCACAAAGGGGAGCGATTGGTAAAGACGAAAAGGGAGGAACGGACCTAATAGACTTAAGAACAGTAACGATTAGGGGGAATAAGACAGATTGGGGGTTGCCATTCACGAATGACTTTTGTAGTGAGGAAGAAGAAGGAATGGAGAAGAAAGGAAGAAATAGTGAAAGGGAAAGCCTAGGTAAATTATACACCACCCGGACAAATAGAGACTCACCATGGATCTGCAGGAGAAATGAAGAACTGGAGAGAAGTGAGGAGGAAGAGCAAGGAATAGCGGAAAGGCAGACACGTGAAGCCACACCGTCACCATCCCGTCCTACATGCTCCACAACCTCACGCTCATTACGTGCAACATGCCCATCTAAACTCGCGCCCTTCACAAACGAACTGACACCCTATGCAGGAAGGCTTAGAGACCTCCCTGGACGCAGGCAGGGAGAACGAATACACACGCTCACATTAAATAAAGGAAATGGTGAAAAAAGGGGAAGTGATGGAGGAGAAAGAGTTCAGAGCAGGAGAAATATGGGAGAAATTGGCGATGTAGAAGAGACGGAAGAAGAGGAGGGGTGTGAGGACTCGATTTTGTGGAACCCAGGGGGTCAAACGGGAAACAACTTAATGCCACTTCTGGAGAGGGGAGGGGTTAGACCACAATACGTCCCTTGGAAGCATGCAGACAAAGAAAATATAAAGTGCAGACTCCCATCATTAAGTGGAGGTGCGGGTAAATGGATATATGAAATGGAAAAACACACAGCAGGACAGAAATTGGCAGTGGGAGATGTAAAGGGCCTTCTAATATCAATATTAGGGGATGTAGCGGATGGCATCTGGAAGAGAGCGGGCTTCCCCGGGGTCACAATAACAAACACATCACACGATGGGGCACCATTCGCAAACTGCAGACATGCATTATGGCAGGCACTGAGGGTACAGTATCCAGACACATCAGACATAGGAGCAATTACCTCGCGCAAGATGCGTGAGAACGAAGATCCTGTTGATTATACCCAGGAAATTCAAGAGAAGTGGCGTATGGAAACTAGAGAACAATGGGACAAAACACCAGCAATATTCTATCATATACTAGTACAGGGGCTCCCAGAAGCAGTTCAGAAACAACTGAAGAAAGTAGTGGGGATGGAAGCAAAAGCATGGCCAGAAATACAACTGACAATAGTGCATCATTGTAGGACATGGCAAGAAAAAATGAAAAAAAAGGAAGAGGATAGGAAGACAGAAGAGGCTAAACTAGTACAGAAAAAACTTACTAAATACACGATGGAAGGCACACTAATAACTGCACCTGCATCCTTGACTCAAAGCCCCACACAAGTAGTGGCTGCACAAGATCCCTCCCAAACACAATCATCGCAGACTGTAACACAACAGATGCCGCCACTCCAACCATACACGACTAACATGGGAGGAGGATACTTAACGCCAGTAGCTGGGTAATATAATTACAACAGGGGAAGGGGAGGAATAATGAGAGGGAGAGGATACGGATATAACACACAACAGCAGGTGGGAGGACTTAGAAATTCCTACCCCACCGGGCAACAAGTATACCAGGACAACACAGGAAGCTTTCCATGGCAGAACAGGGAACCACTGGTGTGTTGGATTTGTGGATTGGTAGGACACATGTCACGCACGTGTAGAGTGAGACCAGGCACACCATCATGGAGTGAACAGGGACAACAAAGGCCCACACAGGAACAGCAGGGCATCCAGCAACAGCAGACATTGCAACAGGAAAATGAACAGCAACAACTAGTAACACAACAACAGCCACAGACATATTCACTCCCACAACAACAGGTAGCGATAACACAACAACCCCAAGCACAGCAAGTACAGCAACCTGCACAAATCCAAGACCATAACATGGCCTCTACCAATACCCAACTGCAGCAAACACAACTGGGTAGGGTGACGATCCTGGGACACAACCCTTACACAGGAAGTGGTCAATCATTATACCCTCAATAGGACAGCCCACAGACGGCCTTGGTGTGTCCCATCCTGTCGGTAACACCTAATAGTGCGGAGGAACCACGCATAGAGGTAACGATAGGTGACAAAAAATTATCATTCCTTGTTGACACCGGGGCGACCCGGTCTTGCATAAGGGAAGGTAAATTTAAGATGTCAGGTGAAGCCATGAACACCCAAGGATTCTCTGGGGCTAGGGGTTGGTTCCCTTTACTCATAACATTCCCTTATCAATAGGGGATTATGACATGTCAGTCCCACTTTTATATTATAGGGCCTCACCAGTAAATATACTGGGGAGAGACATAATGAGCAGGTTGAATATGACGATCTCCTTTACGGAGGACGGCATAATTTGCTCCACTCCAGGAATTAACATGCTCACTGCACGACAGATTATGCAAGCATACTGTGGACAGACAGTGATTAGGGCTGAGCCAGTAGATGGTGAACTGTTCCAGTACGGGACAGACATGGCATTTGCATGGATGCCAGGGATAGAAGGAAAGATCTGGAGAAGGACAGCAGCCTATTTGTTTAGACCAGAAACACCAGCCAATGAACCAGAAGGAAAGGTGATTTCAGTGGATATAGAGAGCATTATAGCAACCGCTGATTACATTGCAGTACATGCCCAAGACAGAGATGGAAGAGCATGGAGGGCAGTGATAGCACTAGCAGAAGGATGTAGACTCACCCAGGTGTCAGATGAGGAGCTCTTCTCAGGAGAAAAGGAAGAAGGTGAAATGGTATTTATGATGAGTGTGGAAATATGGCTAAGGGTGACGTACAAACAAGTGGCACAGAAAATTGCAATGGCACTTGAGGCACCCACGTCCACCCCAGTTCCCTTCTTTGAGGAGGCTATGGCAAAAGTACCCACATCATTATGGACTACTAGCCCCTAGGACGTGGGGTGCATAAAAAGCATAGGGGGAGTAAGAATAAAATTGAAAAAGGGTGCAATACTCCCCAGAGTGAAACAGTACCCACTATCAAAAGAGGCAGATGAGGGCATATATGAAACAATAACGGCCCTTATAAATAATGGCATATTGGTCCCTTCAGAATCACCATGCAACACAGCTGTATACCCAGTGCGCAAGGCTAAAGGGGGGTCTTGGCGCTTCATACAGGACCTCAGGCAGTAGTGGAAGCAGAATACCCCATAGCAGCAAACCCGGCCACAATATTGTGCGGCATTCCAGCAGAGGCATCACGGTTTACAGTGATCAACCTTAAAAATGCCTTTTTCTCAATACCACTGCACCCAGACTCACAAGATCTGACAAGCTTCACTTACAGAAACACAAAGTGGAAACACACCAGATTGCCACAAGGGTACTGCGAGTCACCCTCAATATTCAACAGAGTAATACAGATGGATTTGGGTAACATTGAAGTGGAAAGCACAGTGCTGCAGTATGTTGACGACATAATAATTTGCAGCACAAACGTAAGAAGATGCAGAGAGGACTCATTAAAGATGCTGACAATATTGGCTGAAAAAGGTTACAAGGTAGACAAGGAAAAGTTACAGTACTGTCAGGAACAGGTACTTTACATTGGTCAGCTCATATCCCAATATGGAAGAAAGATTGCACCACAAAGAGCACAGGCCATTTCAAATACGCCATTGCCACAAACAGTGAGAGAATTACAGCAGTTCCTGGGTCTGTGCAACTACTGTAGAGCATGGGTATTTGATTACAGCTCATACATAGGACCCCTACTTGAGGCGTTAAAAGAAGCTAACAAAGGGGAGAAAAAGTTGGGGTGGACAATGGAAATGAAAGAGGCTTTTGATGAACTGAAAGATGCAATATCAACCGCTCCGGTACTGGCCACCCCAGATTATGAACGGCAATTCTTTATATTTTCACATTGCGACTCAGCAGTAATGAAAGCAGTGTTGGCTCAAAAAACAAGCATGGGCTACAAACCAGTAGCGTTTTACAGCGGTCACTTGGATCCTGTGATGTTAGGTCATTTCCCTTGCGAACAAGGTCTCGCCGCAGCTGCCTTTGCGGTAGAGAAAGCATCAGCAATCACCATGGGGTGCCCAACCACACTATTTGTGGAACATGCACTATTTGCAATATTGAACAAGCCTAAGTCCACACTAACCACGCAGAGGGCGTCAGGTTATGAGATCATCTTATCTAGAGCTGAACTATCGATTGTTAGATGCAGCACGGTCAACCCTGCAAGGTTTATAGCAGAAGTAATTGAGGAAGGAGACTATGCACACGATTGTACAAAGACTACTGAAATGTACTCATGTACTAGAAAGGTTGAAGAGAACGCACTAGAGGGAGGTGAGCTCTTGTTCATTGATGGGTCATCAACAATTGACCAAAGTGATGGGATAAGAAGGACTGGGGCAGCAGTAGTAAAAATGACGGAGGTACCGGTGTATGTGGCGATGAAATGCGTACAATTACCACAGCATTACTCTGCTCAAGCAGCTGAATTAGTTGCAATGATCTTGGCGTTGAAGGAAAGCTTAGACAAACGAGTGACCATATATTCCGACAGTGCATATGTCACGTCTACTGTCCACTCAGGGTTGTCCAAATGGAGGAGAAGAGGGTTTAGGAGAGCTGACAGCACTCCAGTGCAACATGCTCTCTTATTGGCTGAACTAATTGAAGTAATAAATGACCCCCAAGAATTAGCCTTGGTCAAATGTACCACACACACTAATGGAGAAGATCATATCTCAAAAGGGAATGCAGCAGCAGACGCACACGCGAAGTATGCTGCATATTTTGGCGAGATATGGAACCCCCCAGAGTCAGAGAGAGGGAGAGGGAGGGGAATAGCTAAGGAGATGTTGATAAGAGAAGGGTACACCCATCTCCCAGCCACACCGATAATGGAGCTACAAGCGGCTGCACCAATGGCAGAAAAAGAAATATGGGTAAAAAGAGGATGTACAATGTCACCAACTGACGCACTATGGCGCCAGGGTAGCACTGGAAAGATGGTAATGCCACTGGCACTATTGAACACCGCCCTGAGCCAACTACACCACCCAGCCCACACAGGCAAGGAAGTCATTGCAGCACGAATTAGGGAAGATTGGTTCTGCCCCGAGTTAAATTGCCATGTGTCAAATTTTATCAGCAATTGTCTCACATGCCAACAGTTCACGGCCGGTCACACGCTGAAGGTGATAAAAGGTACTATACCCCGGCCAGAGGGACCCTTCCGACACATCCATATTGACTATGTTGATATGATCAACGTATGTCAAGGAAATAGGTACATGATTGTAGTTGTATGCCCATTCTCGAGGTGGATTGAGGCAGGGCCCTGCTCACACCCAGATGCATTCAGAGCAGCTAAATTCCTAGTGAGGGAGGTCTTCCCCAGGTGGGGAGTGTGCGAAATACTGCGGTCAGATAATGGCCCGCATTTCGCCAATAAAATGTTCCAGCACATCACATTCTTACTTAACATCAAGCACAAATTTGCATGTGCATATCACCCGCAGGCCAACGGTGTATGCAAACCCCTGAATGGCCTATTAAAGGAGGCAATTGCAAAAATACAGCAAACAACAAAGAAGAGTTGGCTGTATTGCCTTCCGCTAGCCCTATTTGAGCAAAGGAATAGACCAGGCTCCGACCACCACCTCACCCCTCACGAGGTGGTGACCGGACGTCAAATGCGCCTTCCTCTGACGCCAACATCAAGAGCATTCACCGACCATGAAAACACTGCAACTGTCCTTGGTGATGAAATGTACCAATATGTGTCTTCTTTGATTACTAGTGTATTGTTTGTGTCTCAACAGCTCGAGCGCACGCGGGGCAGGTCTAAGAGTGATCAACAAGAAGACGCGGATGAAGAATTGGAAAAGGGAAAACTGTGCAAAATTGCTAAAGGTGACCACGTACTACTCCGCAATTTCAACAGAAAGTGGAACAGCCCACGTTTCACTGGCCCCCACCTGGTAGAGGAAGTATCAACGAGAGTAGTAAAGCTACAGGACAAACGTGCCTGGAATCACCTACACGACGTAAAGATCTGCAAACTCCAGACCCGCCCTAGCGTCACCGACAGGGCCCTTGGATGAACAGCAACAGCGTCACCAACGGAGGACGGGACTTCTACCGCAGCTAATGGCCTAAGTGTCCCCATACCTTGCCACCCCCCTAATTAACCCGGGGACAACTACTGAAATAGAAAGGGGTAATTACCATACCGCCCACCCCATGGTCACACGATCAAAGAGTAAAGAGACCCCTGCCAGTTGAGCCCAAACCCTCTGCCCATCGACCCCCTACCCACTGCAGTAATAACCCAACTGAAGGACATTGTTTTGCACATACACATGTAAACACTTGAATGTTCTCCTTTTTTTTCTCTCGCACATGCAGGTACGGCGTATTATTATACTGCTAAGAAAACAGATAACTAACAAAGTTCACTGCCCAGGAGTAGATGATACCCTTAGACAATAACTACCCTGAAGAATTATCACACCAATTTGTCTATTACATAAAAAGGCCAAAGTACCTGAAAAGGAGGAGGGTACGTGTCTACTACACAGCATTTCTCTTGGCCATAGAACAATCAATGCCCCACCTCCACCCATACTTGCCTGTCCTAAGAGATAGATCGCTTAGATTGGCGTGGGAACAGCTCTTCGCCTGGGCACTGAACGACTACTTGATAGGGAGAGCTTGAAAACAACAACTAACACTAATAACAAGCATATTGAGAATTTTCAGGCGGGCAACTTTAACGTCGCAAGAATTAGCTGCCGGACTGCAGCAAGGTAAGAGCAAAATGCCGGTGAGACTAGCCTCTGTAATAAAAATGATAGGGATTTTGATGATCACCGGGTTCTTGGCTGCCTCTGTATGGCAGAACAGTTATGCTATCAATATTTTTGCTGTACCCAAACCTAATATACCCCCACCCCCGGCTTCAACAGGTGTTACGTCAGGTGGTACTAGCAAAATTCCACACAAGGGAAATAGAGTTAAACGCAGCACATACCCAGACAATAAAGATGTTGACAACTACATACAAAATTCAGCACACATCTCGAACAACATGTGGTACCAACACATGACTCAAATAGGTAAACAAACAACAGAAGACAGCTGCTACGTCTGCTCATTGATCCCGTACGCCATGAGCGCTTCCCGAACTTTCGTTGGCACGGAAATAGATGAAAAAACAGCACGATGTATAATATACCTGGCGCTGTTCCAAACGAAAGGGAGATTTCAAGGGAACACGGTGCACCTGGTATGGAAAACACGAAACACATACCCGTACGAAAATAACTTCCTCAAGAGTTATTTGAGTTACCACAAGGTCAGTTTACATGCTGAAGCATTCAGATACATAACAAGTGGCCCTGAAAAAGGAGAAACAAAGAAAGTAACACTACAGTACCTACCATGTGATTGGTACGCCACTGAAGTTCCTGGTAAACAAGGATGTTGGGAAAGACCACTGATAATAATAACAGGGAAGGTGTACCTGGGTGACAAATGGGACACAGGAGTGGTTGGCAGCAACATGATAATGAGAGAGGATACTACAACTATTGCTGAACACAACAACAGATGTTGGATGACTTGGGTCAAGTACGTACCCATGCTAACGTGGATAGAGAAGGATGAAGACCCAATAACAATACTGCCGATGACTGCACCTAAGGTATGCTACCAACATAAAGGAGAAGTGGACGTGGGATACAACACCAACTGTGCAAGCGTGACAGAGTTACCTGAGGGGGGAGCAGGAACAGCAGTAGTAATGGACCATTACTGGGCCTGTGGAGACAAGGCATACCACACACTGCCCCCTCTGTGGAATGGTATATGCACAATGGTACACGTTAATGTACCATCACTAGTGGTGCCCCAGAAACATGTGAATGTGGCGAACTTCCCCAAAATGGATGAAGGAAACAAGAGGAAGAAGAGATCTGTACAGCTCCAGAAGGGGCCAGAGAACCAAAACAACGGCAACAACACTGTCCTGCATAGAAAGAAAAGACAAGGAGAACCTCTGACAGGAAATTACCTATGGGGAAGGTCGGAAACAGCACTTACTTCAATTCCACCAGAACACAGACTATTCAGCAGAGCTGCAATGTTCTTCTCCTCAATAATACAACCGGGACTACAGGCTTACGCAAACGCAAAATGGCTTCAGATAACTAGATGGGAACTAATGATGACAATTAACTCTACAGTAAATGGATTCAACGCAATAAAAGAGGAACTGCGAGCAGTGAGGATGGGAGCACTACAGAAAAGATATGTACTGGACCTCCTCACAACAATGGAAGGAGGGGTTTGCGCCAAGATAGGTCAATCATGCTGCACATTCATTCCTGCTAATGACGCTGACAATGGTACACTGACAGAAGCAGTGTCACAATTGGCCCAGATGCACTCCAAAATGATGGATGAAAGTAAAGGCGTGAAAAAGGATGAGAGCTGGTTTTCGATGTTATGGTCATGGATGCCATCTTGGCTGTCAGATGGACTGAAGATTATAGTTGGATGCATTATTTTGGCTGGAGCTGCACTTATCATAATAAGATTTTGGAAGGCCCGTAAGGCACGCACCACAGACGAGATGATCGAAATGGTCGGTATGCACCCTTTGATGCCAGCAGATGACGGCCAACACACAGGCACAATAATAAAAGAGAGAGAGAGATTGCGCAACCAGATCATCACCAACCACCTGGACCCACCATCTGTGAAGCTCGAAAACCCAAGAAACCCAAGGAGCTACATAGGGAAATGGGTATACTGCACACCTGGAGGAACCTGTGTATATATGTATTGGTCATTTGAAGACCATGTTAACCACTATGGGCATTTGGGAGGAGTAACTAAAATATGGAGAGTGAGAGGAGATAAGGAAAAGGATATGTTTGTGGTCGACAAGTCGACCAGAGGGGGGACTGAAGTGGGAAAAGTGAACAAAAGGCTCCCACCAATCCCCTCTCAACCCTGGCCTAGAGGATCACGGCCCAGACACCCGCCACAAGAGGAGTTTGCCCATCTACCAGACGACCAAATACCCTGGTACAGGAACATACGGATGTGCCCACTCGCGTGCCCACCCGCCTGCCCACCAGCCTGCCCTGCACATGCCGACACCTGCGGCATGGATGGACTCGACTGAACCATCCAGCACTAAATCAACACATCGTTAGAGATGCCATGATGACCTAGCCAACGGTCAGCACACCCGCGCAAACATGTATACTGGACACTCCCACACCAATCCACACGAAGAACATACTCAGTGCTATGACGTAGGCGACGGACACACCCACGGACGTGCATCTTTATTATTTTTCACATAGGCTTTTCAAAATGCAGAAACACAAGACGCATAATGAACTCATCTAAAAAGCTTGCTCACGCTCCATAATGAGAAATATAACGAAGACACGATACTGGGGATGAAGCAATATGGTACCATAACCTAAAGAACCTGTGTATCAACTGGCTCCACATATGCACCAGACCCAAGTAGGCCGCAAGCAAAAGCTTCCATGAACATTGAACGAGCAAGAGTTCAGTTGCTGACCCTGCAGAATGAGCCCGGCGAAAGCAGACAGTCAACGGCACAATGTTGCAAACTCGCATACCGCAAGCCGACGCCAAGGTCACACCCGCAAATTAAGCCAGGCACACAGTGGAAAATGCAATATTAACTGTGCAGAATTCTGCCTCAACCACGGTCCCACCTCACGTGACCAAGCCGAACCTGATAGGGTGCCAAGCCCAGGAGGAAGGGAGGCGCCTGGATCCCCCGTCTCAAGACACAGGCAGATACAATTAAGCGACTCAATGGACATCTGCGGCGGTGGGAGTAGTCGGCCTTCCAGCACATGAATAAATCCTCACATTGTCTGCACATACCCATAGTGAAACATTGTTGCAAATGACAGGTGCACCGCGAGCTGGGAACAGCGATGGTCCCAGACTGGGGGGCTCGCGGGTGGACCAATCAGAGCATGGGGCTCTTATCACTGACGCCATTAACATTGACCAATCCTCAGGGGTCTTCATGTAACAATTTTTATGTATCAAATTGAAGGGACAACCCAAGTATACCACCTGACTGACCCTTAACCACTAACAGCGTTCTCTATACGTATGCTATACTAACCCTACCACTCGGGGAACCAATCCAGACTGGCGATAGGTTTTTTCTAACTTTCTCAGGTGACGCAAGTAGCCCGTCATACTAAGGTAAAAAGGGCCTGCGAGCCCCACGATGAGGAGAGAGTGTCAGGACGGACGCGTACGATCCTCGACCCATCCCTGCCGTTTTGTTTAATAAACAGCAGAACCACCTTGCTTCTTGCGTGTGTCTCATACTCTATCTCCTTTTTGGGATATACGGGAGGAGTTGGGGCCTCCCTGCCTGGAGGTCCGCGGACGGCCCAGCCGACCCCGGGAGAATTTCCCCCCGACAGTTTGTTGTCTTTATTATTTATTTATTTATTATTTATCTGTTTCTCCTCTGCTTCGCACTTTCCACTTCTCCCCCCTTCCATGCACTTTTCCCCTCCCCCTCTCCCATGCACTTGCATGTTCGCAATGTTGCTGGGCCTGGTAAGATCGCTGTTTTGTTCTCCCCTGTTCCCCTCCCTTGCCATGTCGCGGTCTGAAACACTTGTGTACGAGCGTGATAGAAATAAAATATCAATATCAATATCAATGAATACCCTGATAACCAGCTGTTACTGCGTCATGGGCGTGATGCAACATTATGCTTCAGAATGACGTACATATCACCCAATGATCATACCAGAATGGGATTTCCAAACCAAAAGCCTTTCATTTTGTAAAATCTCATCGAAACTCAAAAATCCACCTTCCCTTGCCAGTAAGGTTCAGATAAGGTAACATTTTCTGGGTCCTCTTGATATTGATAGAATCGTCCTACAATTGGAACTTCTTTTTGTGCAGGAATTAAATCTTTGTCTATAGCATCTTTTCCTCTATTGCAGAATGGAAGGCTCATACTCAGCTTGCATTTGTGATCCAGTCACTGCTGTACCTTGTATTTCTCCAAGGAGATCTTTCATTTATTTTTATTTATTTTATTCTTTTGCATTTCTAAAGCGCTCACACAGCCCAGGTGCATCGAGGAACTGTTACAGGTGCATGTCAGTGTACTTAGCCTGGATTGCTCCAGTGTAGGTGAGTTGATCTGCCAAATTGCTTCCGGTTTTATCGGGACCTTCAATTTTAAGTGATCCTTGATTTTCTTCCAAGATATGGTCATGCTGTTTGATGTCACTAAATCATCTATTGTTTGGATCAATGTCCCAGATATTTGGTGTTTGTTGTTGGCACAAAGCATATATCTGGATTTTCAGTTCACTAAATGCTGAACACATCTATTTCAGGCATAATCTGAATCACCTATGGTTACTACTTCCTGGAGCTGGTGAGTTATGTCAATAAGGACAGTTTTATATATAGCAATCAGTTCTTCTACCTGACGGCTTTGGGAACCAATTTGTTAACCAGCAGCAGGTTGGGGGTATCATTCACCCTGACATTCTCAACACCAGTTACTAACTCTTTCTCATAATTTATATAATGGTAGGAACATATACCCACATAAACTGTAGGCACTCCTTGACAAGTGTTTTTCATCTTCCACACACTTGTGCAGACCAGCTAATCCATGTGCTATTTCGACTCTTTTTCTTTTGCCCATATCTGATTTCTACTGGATAACCTTGCATTGAAAGAAACCAGGATTGACTTAGAGATATTATCAGTTCTGATCTAGTCACTCTGCAAATATTGTAGTGGCTGGTGGGAGGTCTCAACTATTATGTTTCCCAAGGATCAATGGACGTCTAAGATTTTTTTGCATACATTAAATCTGATCTCCAGAGGTGATAAACATTTTGTTTGCCTGTGAGATCACTTTATTAACATGGTCATGCTTATTATACAAAACCACAGTTAACGGGTATTGGAAAATCCCCTATCAGGAAGACATCCTTATGTGTGATGGGATAAGCCAAACATGGAGCTTCGGAAAACCCTTTTAGTTGTTTCACAGACTCTATTTGAGAGTACTACCAATCCAACTTGTTCCCCACCCCACTTCCAAAGATGGACCAAGGGTTGATTGATTTTGGCATAATCTCTATGAATTGATGGCTATAGTTAGTAAATCCTAAAAGACTACATAATTCATGTACATTTGTGGGGTTCTTTGATTGCTGTAGAGCTTCAACCTTTTGAGGATTAAGGTCCTTGGTTGTGATTAGATGGCCTTGAAATTGGTGTTTCTTGGATGAGTCAACACATGTCGGATCTCCTCCAGGTGTTCCTCTGTAGTCTGGTTTTGGATTAATAGAGTATCCTCATTAAACAAATTCCCTCTTTTGACAAGGTCAGGCATGGCCTTAGGTAGGGGGAACTCATTTATGCTGTTTATGTACTGTGCAAAACCTGAGGTTGTCTCACTGACTAGTCCCCGGGGATCTGTCATCCAGGTGGCTAGGACACGGCCGTCTTATTAGATCCAGTTCCAGGGGATGGACCAGTGCGGGAGGATCACCTGGATTAGGGTTACTCGGGGAGTGGAAGTGCGACACCGATGGGTGAGATGTTGTACCCCCTTCCTTACAACACCCTTTCCCCATTTTACCCCGTAGGATATTCAGAAACTCTACCACCCACCCCCCCTTCTCTGACACAAACACTTTCTTACACCATGAAAGACAACAGACTAAAACCAGGGCATTTACCTGACATGTCCCAAAACAAGGGTCAGGCAGAGTCAGGCAATTGACAATAACTATCCACACCTGATGGCCCTTTCCCTTCCCCACAGGGATAAAAGGTGGAGCACGAGAGCACACTGGGTAGAAGGCCAGATGCATGAGGTAGCAGCTATTCCAGGATGGCAGTTGAAACAGACACCAACAGAGTTCGGCACAGCCAGTGAGTTCATAAGAGATGATAATAGACTGGACTGCGTTGGGCTCAAGGTTGTGAAGAGCAACATTTTATGAAGAAAGAAGACTAAATCACAAAGGTCTTTTGTGTGCAAAATTGGTATCAGAGTTAGAGTGGTCCGGCGCCACGTGTGTAATCATTCGAAGGACTCTGACTGATGCCCTGCTTCTGAACAAGGAAAATGTAATAAACTGGGAAATTGAAGTGGGTTATGTTTAATCCCGGGCAGTCGGAGGTCTTTGGTTGTTGTAGAAGCTACAGGCACCAAGAGGCCTTAGGGGATGCTGGCGTGAGATGTCAAAGTGGTCATACAAGGGTCAAGCCAAACCCCCTTGTACAGACAAAAGTCTTTGGAACGTAGTGGATGCAAATGTGAACCAGACTGAGGGGTGCCAAGAGAAAGCTAAATAAAGTGAACTGTGTGGCTGGCAAATGTGAACCCGGCTGAAGGATGCCTGCAAAGTTGGGCAAAGCACAATAACCCCGTAAACATTGTGGTGACAAAAGTGAACTCGGTTGAGGGATGTCCACAGTGAGAGGTTGTTTCAAAAGACATTGAGACTCGTGAATATGACAAGGGAACTGTGTAAATGGGGCAAGTGTGAATCCTACAGAGGGATGACTGCAAATTCGTGTAAACACTAACCCATCCGAGAATAGATAGTGTGGTGATAGAATTGTGTGAAGCCTAACTGGACACTCTAGGGAAGCCTGATTGGAGGCTAAGACCTGGACCTAGGTAAGGGAAGAACCTAAGGGGTCTAGAATGACTGTCTGTTGAACTATTCTAAAATGGCAATGTGAAACCCGACGGAGGGATAGATGAGAAAGCTAAGCAAAGTGAATCCTGCATTGCATGAAAGTTAAGTGAAATGTGTATTTTGGCAAATGGGAACCTGGTTGAGAGATGCCTGCGAATTAGGGTGAGCAGTAATACACTCATGAACATTATGATGACAAGTGTGAATCCGACTGAGGGATAGCCACAGTGAATGGTTGGTCTGAGCCCAACTGAGGGAGGCTAACATTGAGGGAAGGATCGGAGCCCGGCTAAGGGGGATCCAAAGGTGAAGAGTAATTGCCTGACGTGAAGACAAATAGAAGGAACTTTTGTTTTATTGTTTATGACACATCAGACCCCCGGAGGCAAGAGACTTTTTTAGGAAAGCGACTTCACCACCAAAGGTCCTGATATCACTGCAAGGAACTGTAGCCTTGAGTTGGAGAAGCCCAGGAGTGTGCTGTGCTCAAGAGTCCCACCTTGTCCTATGCTAAAAATGTGGGGAAGGAAACCCCGGCCACAACATCCTGACTTATCATTTTGTGAACACTTCTTTCTTTTCTTGTGAACTATTATCCCACACTATTTTGTTTTTTCAGAAGCAGGGCATCAGTCAGAGTCCTTTCGAATGAGTGCACACGTGGCGCTATTTTGTAGCATCATGGTAAGGATTAGCAATCGTTTTTATTTAGTATAGGACCTTTATTTGACAAGACACCACTAGGACTGCCGTGATATTTATTATTTGATAGTTGTAGCTTGCTCCTATCTCAGAATTAAGATTTAGGTTAGGCATTTTTCTCAATTTAATAAACACCCTTGGACTGTGATTACTTGTCTCTGTCTTTACTATTGCCACCATAAATTCCTTAAAGTATCCAAACTGAGTTCTGGTCTATGTGTACTGCTGCTCCCCAAAGGTAAAGGCATGTTTATACTGGTGTTCATGCAGTACAGAGACAGTTCAATATTTATTAGTCTATTCAAGGCAGTATATACTTTTGAAACATGGATCTGTGAAGGGCCCTGACCAATACAATGAAGAGGTCATCTTGACATGTGCGTTAGGTCTGCATTGACCATTGGGTTTCAATATTCCTAGTATTGGATTATTAAAAGTACTGTAGATTGGTTGAATACTCCCACATGATTTCAAGTACTTGATAATCTCAGTGGGTGATTCCATGCATGCTAGAGGTAACTAGTATTGTTTTACACATACTGGTGACATTTTATGGTCTGTACGCATAGTTGTACAATGAAGAGAAGTATGCCCCCCAATCGTATGAATCTACAGAGACAACGTTCTGAAAATCCATGCCATCTGATGGAAGCCTAGAAATATTTCTAGTATGGCTATTTCTGCAGTATCCTTTAACTGTGTGGTGAGATCTTGATTTATGGTGCCTACCTGCACAGTTGATTCCTTAGCTTTGAGATAATTACTTGTGACTTCAAACATTATCTCATCATCTAGTATATTACAGGTAACATCCTGTACTCCATAGGGACACAGAGAGCACACCATAAAATCCCTACCTTGTTGAGTATGAATCAATACTGGTCTGTTATCATCAGTAGTGTCATAACAATCTTCTGGTCTGGGACCAAGTATAGGATTGGCTAAATCCATGGGAAAATATTTAGAATCAATAACGATTCCATTGGTGTTATCTGGGGTTAAAATGACAGGGGTCATTATTATGCATCAGAATTCAGATGGTGTCATCTTTAAAATCTACTGATGGGGTTGGATGTAGAGACAGGCCTTGTTGCTGAAGAATATTATTAAAGTTAATTAAAGCTTTTTCATTCAACAAGGTCTGTCCTTTCCTAAACTTTACTGGTAGGGTGTATTGTATATTTCCTGGAATAGTCACTTTTTATTTGAACTTCAGCAGCATAATGCAGTAATTGGGATGACTGAAATGCCTTTTTTAGATCATTGACAAGTCTGTCGGGCTTCCAGTGAATCGTCACCAGTCTTATAAATAAGATCGAAATTAATCTCAAGTGTATGTAGTATGTAATTGCAAATATTGTGAATATAGTCATCACAAATATAATAATATAATACAATTTGGATCTCCAGCATGCACCTAACATTTTGATTAAATGTGGGAATCTGCTGATTCTTTTGACGTTTCCTCAGTATCCTCAGTAATATTTCACTAATGAAGTTTCTTTCTGCAGCTAAACAAACGTTGGAGAGAACTGTTTGCTTACCTTCATTCAATTGAATAGAGAATCATAAGAGTTCTCCTTTTCTTTGTAGTGGAGCGAGATTGCTGATTCTATTTTTTGAGTTACCCTCCAGTTTACCTTGGTTTTCACTAAAGGCATACAATTATAGAGTGTTTACCTCCACAGTGGAGAACCACTTTGTTTTGGAGGTAGATTTATCCTCAAAGGTTCAGTAGAAGTCCCTTCACTTCCATCTTGTTCTTTCACAGATATGACAGGGATGTCTGGGACTTGAGTATTTTATAAGTAATCACAAGACAGGTGCCATTCAAACTGGCATAATTGGCACATCTTATTAGTTTAATTGGGCAGTGAGTTTGAGTCAAGTGGACGTGGTTCATGCAATCTATCAGCAGAAAACGTCTCAGAAGTAAATTGTTTCTGAGTAAAACAAGTGTGTTCTGGGGGCAACTACTATCACCGGATGGGTGAGTCTACATCATCCTATTTTGATTTTGATTTCAGTAATCCCATCTACTTGGATGTGGCTCCCATCGAAATTGTGAAGCTGTCCAAGAAGTGGTGTGAGAAAAATGTGACGACTTTTTCAATGTCTTGGTTGAGAGTCTCAAGTTCATCCCAAGATAGCAATGTCGCTTGTGACCCGGTATATGCAAGAGCTAGTAAGTCACACTGTCCTTGAACTTCGACAGGCATGAATAACCTTTCATATTTTATCTCCAATTTACAGAGAAAGTGTGAGTTAGCAGACAATTCAGATTTCATATTTAGGATTTCATAAGCCTGATCTTGATTAGTCCTCCCTCCCAGGGAAATTGTTCTGAGGGTCAAGTTCATGTGGGTTGGTCAAGAACTATGTAGGAATAAAATAACATTTTGAATTTAAGTAGGGGATGATGACTTGACCCTTTAATGCCTTTAATGCTGGTCACTGCTACTGCTTGGACTGCAGGGCTAGAAACACCTAAAGCGCGAGCATTATCCTTTTGCTTTGTGGTTTCTGTAAACATTATACGGTTTTGTTAATTTTGGATCTCATGTGTAGGTGTTTCTCTGTTATTCTCTTTCTGATCTTTCAAGTTTTTCATTGGACTTATTTGTGTTCAAGTTATCTGTTCTTTAGGAGGAAGTATTAAATATGGGAAAAGAAGCAACATTGGGTTTATCTCTTCAGAGTTACTTTCTTTTCTAATGTAATGGTTGCATGTTTTGTTTTTTTCTCCTTGTTTTCGGATGTAGTTTGTTTCTGTACTTCATAGATTCTCATAGCTTGCAAGATTATCCATCCAAGGGTTCTCGATTAAAATAACTCACTAGCTGAGTCACTATGTATTTTGGAAGGGCATGGAAGAATTTGGTTTTGAATTCTCAACTTTCAGTGTCAACATATCGAGCAATCTGGACAAATGCATGCTTGAGATCTTGAGCAAATATCCCTAGGAGATGGATACTCAGCACACAATAAATTGCTGGCTGCCTTGCGTGCTGCCTATGGAGTTCTGCAAGTTCAAAAATATTTCAAAATGGTCACCTTGTAAGGAGACAATTTGATTGACGATGATCTTCTAGCACCGCAAAGAAACTAGATCATTTTGGGAGAGAACATCCATTATACAATGTCCATGATATTTTGAACATTGTTCAAACCAAATGATAAGTAATCAACTGTTTGTACATTTCTAAATGTTCCCAGGCTGAATATTTAGCATTTTTAGGTTAAGGGGTCATCAAGCTTCTTATGGCCTTAATCTGTTTGATTAGATCTTTCAGAAACTGTAATTGCGGTTTTCTTTTTTTATGACTTGTTACTTGGATCCAGTCTCCCTCATCAGAATCAGAAGCAGTGCTTGAATCCCTTTGCCTGCTTGGATAGTTCCTCCCTTTATCGCTGTGACTATAAGGAGGTTGTCTATGTGGACGGTCCTGTGGAACCTTCCTCATTCCTCTTTCTAAGTGATCTTGAGTGCATCACCAGCATCCCTACCATAGATAGCAACTTTTAAAATGCTCTTTTTAGATGCATTTACTGTCTTTCCCTGTCAGTCAAATGGGCTACATGTTCTGTTCTCTTTGTTTAATGATGTGCTGTAGTTCTTGCTCCCTTAACCTATTTTCATCTCTTAACTCACAAACTCTCTGTTTGGGTGCACCCTCTCTCCCTCTCCTGTCCACACCAGACATGCTAAGTGTGCACTTTCCTCTCCTCCTACTTGAATTACTGTATATTGCTCTGTATCTGACACATAAATTATGTCTTTCTGTGTATCTGGGTGAGTTTGGGAATAAGGAAGAGTGTGTCCAGCTCCCCCTTCTTGCATGTGTGTAGGTGTGTCAACACCATTTGCATGAGGTAGTCGCAGGGATCGGGGACCATCTCCCCTTTTCCATGAAACTGATCTGTCTGTGAGTTTTAGGTGTGTATCCACAGCCACATGGACATCTTTAATTTCTTGCTTCAGTCTGGCATTATGATCCATTTCAATTATGATTTGCTGCTTACTGTATAGACTAGACTGGCCAGTGTCAAATGCCTTAGTTTTAGATGCTAGTCCTGATTAAAATCTGTCTGTGAGTCAATCTGCTTGACTAATTATTTTGACTTTCAATTCCTAATGTTTATATAGACATTGACTATGAATGTCATTAAGGTATGTGTTTTGCCTCCAAGTGCTGTTTGGCTGCATACACTAATGCTAACTCTGAAGAGGACTCTTGTGCATTTTGTGTACTGTGATGCAACCTGTGTGAGCTTTCTGTCAATTTATTTATTTTTATTTATTTTGACACTTGTAAAGCACCCAAACCCTGAGGCATCTGGGTGCTGGTTTTTTAAAGTAAAGCATAAAGTACATACATACATGCATAATGGGTAAACGTTAACAGCTCTGTTCAGAGTCATGCATATGGTTAACAGTACTGTGGAGGGTAGATATCTTGGGTGGAATTGTGATAGAGAGTTACTTTAACAACTTTTGTGTGAAAAGCCATGTTTTCATATATGTACGGAAGGACCAAAAGGAGGATTCCGATGTTAATGAGGATGGCAGAGTATTCCAGTGTTTGGCAGCTACACCTGGGAAGCTACTGCCCCCTGCTTTCTGTAGTTTGAATCTAGGAATGATGAGTAAGTGTGAGTGGGCTGAGCACGTAGGTCTGTTCGATTGGTTTTTGGAACATTTGAGGGATAAGTACTTGGGGGCTGAGTTGGAAAGACATTTGTAAGTCAGGAGAGTATAGGATTTGATCGTGGACCAGCAAGCTTTGGGAATTCCGTCTCATCATGGTAATATGTTTGTTTTTTGGGATGTTAAGGGCTGGTTTTAGAGCATTATTTTGAATCACCTGCAGTTTTGTTGATATTGTGGCTGTTAGTACCTACATAAAGGGCATTGCTGTAGTCTAATCTGCATAAAATAAGAGTTTGAGCCAGCATAATATCGGTGTCGGATGACAGGAAAGGTCTACAGGCATTGATGAGCTTTGAGGTGTAAGCTGCCGCAGATGCTGTGTTGTTGACTTGTCTGGTTAAGGTGAGAGCTAAATCAAGGTAAATGCCCAAGGTTTGGAGACATTGATGGTGATGCCATTGATAGCGAAGGATTTGAAGGAGTCGCAAAGTTTGCTTAGCCGGTTTTGTGAGCCTATGAGGATAATTCGGTTTTTTCATCGTTTAAACAGAGGCCATGTTGGGCCATCCAAGCAGAGATGGTTTAGTACATTTGATTTAGTGATTTTAAGTCTAAGTCATATGTGCCTGTAATGGGTATGAGGAAATGGGTGTCGTCTGCATAGTTAGTGTAGGTGACACCCAAGTCAACGAGAAGGTCAAATAGAGGTTTGGTGAAAATATTATAGAGTGTAGGGGAGACACAGGAGCTTTGAGGAACTCCGCAGGTAACCGCGGCTTGCAGTGCTGCTGCGGGAGGTGAGAAGATGCTCATAGTTCTGTTGGTTAGGAAGGACTGTATCCAGTGTTTGGCTTTGGTTGAGAAATGGGCAGCCAAGGAAAGATTTTTGCAGAGTATATTGTGGTTGACTAGGTCAAAGGCTGCTGGCAGGTCTAGCAGGAGGAGGAGTGCTAGATTGCTGTTATCTTTCATCTCGTCCATTTGTATTTTTAGTATTTTTAGGTCCAGGAGGGCTGATTCAGTGCAATGTCCTGGAGGGGAGCCTGATTAGCGAAGGCCTAAGAGGTTGTTGGTTTCCAGATAGCTTTGGATTTGCAGATAAACTGCTCTGTCCAATATTTTAAGGAGGAAAGGTACTGTTGTTATAGGGCAGTAGTTTGTCGGGATGTTGGGGTCTAAGGTAGGTTTCTTCAGTAAGGGTAGGACCCACGCATCTTTGAGGTTAGCTGGGACAGTGCTCATTTCAAAAGAGGCATTAATTAGGGTTGTGATGAACGGGGTACGTTCTGCAGTGCAGTCTTTGATAAATGAGGCCGGGCAGATGTCACCTTGACACCTAGAAGGCTTGAGGCTTGTGATGATTTTCAATGCTTCTTTTGTTGAGACTGTGGTGAATTCAAATTGTGTGTTCGTTTTCTGGAGTGTATAAATAGGAATCTGCTGGGTTTGGGAAGGTGTTAAGTTCTTCTTTTTCAATTTGATTTTCGATTGTATAAAGGCGATTGTGTAAAGGAGAGCTTTTTGTATATCCGTACACCAGTCAGTGTCTTTAAGACGTGATTCTTGTTGTGGCACTGGCGATTCAAGTTCTCATAGAATAGATACGAGTTCCTTGGTGCCGGAGTTGGCTTTGGCAATTCTCTCATTATATGCAGCAATTTTAGTTTGGAGGATGGTCTGTTTATAGTTTTTGGATGCAGCTGATTTCATTATTTGATTCAGTGTTTTTTTTCCAGTTGGTCTCAGCAGTTATCTTAGTGCTGTGCATTGTTTTGAGGTTTGGCGTGTACCACGAATGGGCTAGAGGTTTAGCATTGCACATGCTCAGTGGCACTACTTTGTCAATGCCAGCTAGGAGAGTTTGATTATATACCTCTGCCATAGTGGTGGGTTCATTGATAGAGTTATCTGAGTATTCAGTAATGGGGTGCATCAGAGGTAGTAGTTTCTCGGCTGTGATATTATGCACATTTCTAGATGAAACGGCTGGTACTTAGGGGTATCTGCAGGGAGGTTCTTCGAGATTGTGAAGAAAATTACATGATGGTCAGACCAAGGACATGGGGTGTTGGAGAGGATGTTAGTGTTTCAGTTGAAACACTGCCAGCCAGTCGAGGGTTTGAGCTTTGATATGTGTGCAGTTAATAATAAGTTGTATGAAGCTTAAAGCTCCAATGGTATTGGCGAGGGAATTGCCATCAGTGGGGTCATTAAGTCCTAGATTTAAATCTCCCAACAGTTGTGAGCATGGCTTGGTATTCACTGAAAGGAGTTGTGTGACATCTTCCTCAATGGAAAGCACCGGACCTCGGGTCTGTATATAAGGTGGAGAGTCATGGTGGCCGAGGAGCTTAATGAGATATTGATAGATAGTAGCTCACTTGAATGGAACGATTGGTTAGGTATTTCCCTTATGGAGAGTTGGTTCTTAGCAATGAATGCTACTCCTCCCTCTTTGGAAACCTGTCTATCTGTCCTGGAGATAGTGTAGCTTTCAGGGATGGCGAGAGAGAGTGGCGCAATGTTTCGGTGATGACAAGGAAGTCTGCATTGTTTGTAGTGATAAGGTCTGCAATATCTAGAGAATGTGCCAGGAGTGACCTTGCGTTAATGAGTGCACCCTTGAGCATGGTTGCTTCTAAGTTAGTGTTGTCTATGGGGGCTGGATTGACCTCAGTGCTTGACGGGTGCACCAGAGATAGTGAGATTGCTATAATTAGATCTGAAGTAATGGGTTACCGAGGGTTATCCAACCTGGACCACATGCTCACTGTGCTCAGAGAGACACAGCTCCACCTCACGGATGGGGCCCGACTAGGGTGAAACACATGTCTAGGGTTACTGTTGGTACTCTTGTTCAAATGAGGATTACCTTGCATTTCGGTGCTGGACAAAGACTAATATGCAAATGGTTATTCCTCCTTTGTAAAAGGCACAGTGAGCTAAAATGTGGCTGCAGACTCTCGAGTGGGCCCCTTCCCATAGAACAGGTCATTATGGCTGTGTTTGTTCTCGCAGAGGGGCGCCCGTTCCTCTTTTTCTATATCTGCAAGTAATACTTAACTTTACAAAGGCAATCCCACCCAATTGATGTCATGGGTGTTAGGCTTAGCAGTGCACGGTGGTGGCGCGATTTATGGTTGCTTAGCTTACCATAACTGGTGAATTTCAAAGATTTTTCGGTTTTACTTTGAACCATAACGTCCCTTTAACAACGTTTTTTCACTGAATTTCATAGGTTTTTAGTAGCGCAACTTAACCATAACGTCCCTTTAACAAAGTTTTTTCACTGAATTTCATAGGTTTTTAGTAGCGCAACTTAACCATAACGTCCCTTTACCAATGTTTTTTCACTGAAATTCATAGGTTTTTAATAGCGCAACTACCATAACATTCCTTTAAAAAGTTTTTTCACTGAATTTCATTGGTTTCTATTAGTGCAACTTTACCATAACGTCCCTTTAACAACATTTAGTCATTGATTTTCATAGGTTTTTATTCGTGCAACTTAACCATAACGTCCCTTTAAGAATGTTTTTTCATTGAATTTCATAGTTTTTTATTAGTGCAACGTAACCATAACGTCCTTTTCAATGGATCAAGATCACTAGCATCCTAGGTTCTCAAAGTGGGAACCCGGGGTGGTAAAAAAAAAGAGAGGCACGGGGCATGAGCAGGGGTTAACAGGAGAGAGACACGTGGCATGAGCGGGGGTTAGGGGGCAACATGAGAGAGACACGGGGCATGAGCAGGGGGAGGGGGGCAACAGCAGGGAGACATGGGGCATGAGCGGGGGGTGGGGGAACACGAGGGAGAGACAGGGCATGAGAGGGGGGTGGGGGGCAACAGTAGGGAGACAAGGGGCATGATCAGGGGGTGGGGGGCAACAGAAGAGAGACACGGGGCCTGACCTGGGGGTGGGGGGCAACAGGAGAGAGACACGGGTCATGAGAGGGGGGTGGGGTGTAACAGGAGAGAAACACGGGGCATGAGAGGGGGTGGGGTAACAGGAGAGAGACACGGGGCATGAGCGGGGGTGGGGGGCAACAGCAGGGAGACACGGGGCATGACCGGGGGGTGGGAGCAACAGGAGAGAGACACGGGGCATGAGAGGGGGGTGGGGGGTAACAGGAGACAGACACAGGGCATGAGCGGGGGGTGGGGGCAATAGCAGGGAGACATGGGGCATGAGCGGGGGGCAGGGAAAACAAGGGAGACACGGGGCATGAGAGGGGGTGGGGGGTAACAGAAGAGAGACACAGGGCATGTGCAGGGGGTGGGGGGCAACAGGAGGGAGACACGAGGCATGACCGGGGGGTGGGGGGCAACAGGAGAGAGACACGGGCATGACTGGGGGTGGGGGCAACAGGAGAGAGACACGGGGCATGAGAAGGGGGTGGGGTAACAGGAAAGAGACATGGGGCATGAGCGGGGGCTGGGGGGCAACATGAGAGACACGGGCATGAGCGGGGGGTGGGGGGAACACGAGGGAGACACAGGGCATGAGAGGGGGGTGGGGGTAACAGGAGAGAGACACGGGGCATGATCGCGGGGTGGGGGGCAACAGCAGAGAGACACGGGGCATGACCGGGGGTGGGGGGCAACAGAAGGGAGACATGGGGCATGACCGGGGGGTAGGGGGCAACAGGAGAGAGACACGGGGCATGAGAGGGGGGTGGGGGTAACAGGAGAGAGACACGGGGCATGAGAGGGGGGTGGGGGTAACAGGAGAGAGACACGGTGCATGAGCAGGGGGTGGGGGGAAACAGCAGGGAGACACGGGGCATGAGAAGGGGGTGGGGGCAACAGGAGAGAGACACGGGGCATGAGAAGGGGGTGGGGGGTAACAGGAGAGAGACACGGGGCATGAGCATGGGGTGGGGGGCAAGAGCAGGGAGACGCTAGGGCATGAGCAGGGGGGCAACAGCAGGGAGACACGGGGCATGAGCGGGGGGTGGGGGGAACATGAGGGAGACACGGGGCATGAGAGGGGGTGGGGGGTAACAGGAGAGAGACACGGGGCATGAGCAGGGGTGAGGGGTAACAGCAGGGAGACACGGGGCATGAGCGAGGGGTGGGGGGTAACAGGAGAGACACAAGGCATAAGCGGGGGGTGGGGGGAACACGAGGGAGACAAAGGGCATGAGAGGGGGGTGGGGGGTAACAGGAGAGAGACACGGGGCATGAGCAGGGAGGGAGTGGGGGGAAACAACAGAGAGACACGGGGCATGACCGGGGGGTGGGGGGAACACGAGGGAGACAAAGGGCATGAGAGGGGGGTGGGGGGTAACAGGAGAGAGACACGGGGCATGAGCGTGGGGTGGGGGCAACAGCAGAGCGACACAGGGCATAACCGGGGGATGGTGGGCAACAGAAGGGAGACACGGGGCATGACCGGGGGAAGGGAGCAACAGGAGAGAGACACAGGGCATGAGAGGGGGGTGGGGGGAAACAGGAGAGAGACACGGGGCATGAGAGGGGGGTGGGGGTAACAGGAGAGAGACACGGGGCATGAGAGGGGGTGGGGGTAATAGGAGAGAGACACGGGGAATGAGAGGGGGTGGGGGTAACAGGAGAGAGACACGGGGCATGAGCAGGGGGTGGGGGGCAACAGCATGGAGACACAGGGCATGAGCGGGGGGTGGGGGCAACAGCAGGGAGACACGGGGCATGAGCTGGGTAGGGGCAACACAAGGGAAACACAGGGCATGAGAGGGGGGTGGGGGTAACAGGAGAGAGACTTGGGGCATGAGTGGGGGGTGAGGGGCAACAGCGGGGAGACACAGGGCATGAGCGGGGGTGGGGGGGTAACAGGAGAGACACGAGGCATAAGCGGCGGGTGGGGGGACCAGGAGAGAGACACGGGGCATGAGCGGGGGGTGGGGGGCAACAGCAGGGAGACACAGGGCATGACCAGGGGGTGGGGGGCAATGGGGAGAGAGACACGGAGCATGAGTGGGGTGCAACAGTAGGGAGACACGGGGCATGAGCGGGGGGTGGGTGGCAACATCAGGGAGACACGGGGCATGACCGGGGGGTGGGGGTAACAGGAGAGAGACACAGGGAATGAGCGGGGGGTGGGGGGCAACAGGAAGGAGACACGGGGCATGAGAGGGGCGTGGGGGGTAATAGGAGAGAGACACGGGGCATGGGTGGGGGGCAACATCAGGGAGACACGGGGCATGAGAAGGGGGTGGGGGGAACAGGGGAGACACGCGACATGAGCGGGGGGTGGGGGGAACAGGAGAGAGACACAGGGCATGAGTGGAGGGTGAGGGGCAACAGCAGGGAGACACGCTGCATGACCGGGGGGTGGGGGGTAACAGGAGAGAGACACGGGGCATGAGCGGGAGGTGGAGGCAACAGCAGGGAGACATGGGACATTAGCCGGGGGTGGGGGGCAACAGCAGGGAGACACGGGACATGAGCGGGGGTGAGGGGCAACAGCAGGGAGACACGCGGCATGAGCGAGGGGTGGGGAGCAACAGCAGGGAGACACGGGGCATGGCCGGGGAGTGGGGGCAACAGGAGAGAGACACAGGGCATGATAGGGGGTGGGGGTAACAGGAGAGAGACACGGGGCATGAGAGGGGTGTGGGGCATAACAGGAGAGAGACACGGGACATGAGAGGGGGGTAACAGGAGAGAGACACGGGGCATGAGCGAGGGGTGGGGGCAACAGGAGAGAGACACGGGGCATGAGAGGGGAGTGGGGGGTAACAGCAGGAAGACACGGGGCATGACCGGGGTGTGGGGGGTAAGAGGAGAGAGACACGGGGCATGAGCGGAGGGTTGGGGGCAACAGCAGGGAGACACGGTGCATGACCGCGGGGTGGGGGGCAACAGCAGAGTGACACGAGGCATAAGAGGGGGGTGGGGGGTAACAGGAGAGAGACATGGGGCATGAGCGGGGGGTGGGGGGCAACGGTAGGGAGACACGGGGCATGACTGGGGGGGTGGGGGGTAACAGGAGAGAGACACAGGGCATGACCGGGGGGTGGGGGCAACAGCAGGAAGAAACGGGGCTTGACCAGGGGGTGGGGGGCAACAGGAGTGGGACACGGGGCAGGAGAGGGTGGTGGGGGGTAACATGAGAGAGACACGGGGTATGAGAGGGGGGTGGGGGGCAACAGCAGGGAGACACGGGGCATGAGAGGGGGTGGGGGGAAACAGCAAGGAGACACGGGGCATGAGCGGGGGTGGGGGGCACCAGCAGGGAGACACGGGGCATGAGCGGGGGGTGGGGGGCAACAGCAAGGAGACATGGGGCATGACCGGAGGTGGGGGGCAACAGGAGAGTGACACAGGGCATGAGAGGGGGGTGGGGGTAACAGGAGAGAGACACGGGGAATGAGCGGGTGGTGGGGCGAACAGCAGGGAGACACGGGTCATGAGCGGGGGGTGGGGGGCAACAACAAGGAGACACGGGGCATGACTGGGGGTTGGGGGCAACAGGAGAGAGACACAGGGCATGAGAGGGGGGTGGGGGTAACAGGAGAGAGACACGGGGCATGAGAGGGAGGTGGGGGGCAACAGCAGGTAGACACACAGGCATGACCAGGGGGTGGGGGGTAACAGGGGAGAGACACGGGGTATGAGCGGGGGGTGGGGGGCAACAGCAGGGAGACACGGGGCAAGACTGGGGGGGCAACAGGAGAGAGACACGGGGCATGAGAGGGGGGTGGGGGTAACAGGAGAGAGACACGGGGCATGAGAGGGGAGTGGGGGCAACAGCAGGGAGACACGGGGCAAGACCGGGGGTGGGGGGCAACAGGAGAGAGACACGGGGCATAAGAGGGGGATGGGAGGTAACAGGAGAGAGACACGGGGCATGAGCGGGGGGTGGGGGGGCAACAGCAGGGAGACACGAGGCATGACCAGGGGGTGGGGGGCAACAGCTGGGAGACACGGGGCATGACTGGGGGGTGGGGGGCAACAGCAGGGAGACATGGGGCATGAGAGGGTGTGGGGGCTAACAGGAGAGAGACATGGGGCATGTGAGGAGGTTAGAGGTAACAGGAGAGAGACACGGGGCATGAGTGGAGGGTGGGAGCAACAGCAGGGAGACACCGGGCATGAGAGGGGGTGGGGGTAACAGGAGAGAGACACGGGGCATGAGCGGGCGGTGGGGGCAATAGGAGAGAGACAATGGCATGTGCGGGGTGTGGGGGGGCAACAGGAGAGAGACACGGGGGGTGAGCGGGGGGTCGGGGGCAACAGGAGAGAGACACGGGGCATGAGCGGGGGTGGGGGCAACAGCCTGGAGACACAGGGCATGAGAGGGGGGTGGAGGGAACACGAGGGAGACACGGGGCATGAGAGTGGGGTGGGGGTCACAGGAGTGAGTCACGGGTCATGAGCGGGGGTGGGGGGCAACAGCCTGGAGACACAGGGCATGAGCGGGGGGTGAGGGGCAACAGCAGGGAGACACGGGGCATGACCGGGGGGTGGGGGGAACAGGAGAGAGACATGGGGCATGAGCGGAGGGTGGGGGGCAACAGCAGGGAGACACAGGGCATGACCTGGGAGTGGGGGCAACAGGAGAGAGACACAGGGCATGAACAGGGGGTGGGGAGCAACAGCAGGGAGACACGGGGCATGACAGGGGGGTGGGGGCAACAGGAGAGAGACACGAGGCATGAGAGGGGCATGGGGGTAACAGGAGAGAGACACGGGCATGAGCTGGGGGTGGGGGGCAACAGCAGGGAGACACGGGGCATGAGCGGGGGTGGGGGTAACAGGAGAGAGACACAGGACATGAGCGGGTGTTGGGGGGCAACAGCAAGGAGACACGGGGCATGACCGGGGGTGTGGGGCAACAGGAGAGAGACACGGGTCATGAGAGGGGGTGGGGGGTAACAGGAGAGAGACATGGGGCATGAGCGGGGGTGGGGGGCAAGAGCAGGGAGACACGGGGCATGACCGGGGGTGGGGGGCAACAGGAGAGAAACACAGGTCATGAGAGGGGGATGGGGGTAACAGGAGAGAGACACGGGGCATGAGCGGGGGTTGGGGTGCAACAGCAGGGAGACACGGGGCATGAGCGGAGGGTGGGGGCAACAGCAGGGAGACACAGGGCATGAGCGGGGTGTGGGGGAACACGAGGGAGACATGGGGCATGAGCAGGGGGTGGGGGGTAACAGGAGAGAGACACAGGGCATGGGCGGGGGTGGGGGCTACAGCAGGGAGACACGGGGCATGAGCGGGAGGTGGGGGGCAACAGGAGAGAGACACTGGGCATGAACAGGGGGCAACCGCAGGGAGGCACGGGGCATGAGCGTGGTGTGTGGGACAACAGGAGGGAGACACGGGGCATGAGCGGGGGGTAGGGGGCAACAGCAGGAATACACGGGGCATGAGCAGGGGGTGGGGGCAACAGCAGGGAGACAGGGGGCATGAGCGGGGAGTGGGGGGTAACAGGAGAGAGACATGGGGCATGAGCGGGGTGTGTGGGGCAACAGGAGGGAGACGCGGGGCATGAGCGGGGGGTAGGGGGCAACAGCAGGGAGACACGGGGCATGAGCGGGGGGTGGGGGGAACACAAGGGAGACACGGGGCATGAGCGGGGTGTGGGGGGTAACAGGAGAGAGACACGGGGCATGAGCGGGGGGTGGGGGGCAACAGCAGGGAAGCACAGGGCATGAGCGGAGGGTGGGGGGTAACAGCAGGGAGACACTGGGCATGAGAGGGGGGTGGGGGGAACACGAGGGAGACACGGGGCATGAGGGTGGGGTGGGGGTCACAGGAGAGAGTCACGGGTCATGAGCGGGGGTGGGGGGCAACAGCAGGGAGACAGTGCCTGACTGGGGGTGGGGGGGCAACAGAAGGGAGACACGGGGCATGACCGGGGGTGGGGGGCAACAGGAGAGAGACACGGGGCATGAGAGGGGTGGGGGGGTAACAGGAGAGAAACACGGGGCATGAGAGGGGGTTGGGAGTAACAGGAGAGAGACACGGGGCATGAGCGGGGGGACACAGGGCATGACCGTGGGTGGGGAGGCAACAGGAGAGAGACACGGGGCATGAGAGGGGGTGGGGGTAACAGGAGAGAGACAAGGGGCATGAGCGGGGGGTGGGGGGTAACAGGAGAGAGACACGGGGCATGAGCGGGGGGTGGGGGGCAACAGCAGGGAGACACGAGCATGAGCATTGGGTGGGGGAAACATGAGGAAGACACAGGGTGTGAACGGGGGTGGGAGGCAACAAGAGGGAGACACGAGCATGAGCGTGGGGTGGGGGTAACAGGAGAGAGACACAGGGCATGAGCGGGGGAGGGGGCAACAGGAGGGAGACACAGGGCATGAGCGGGGGTGGGGGGAACACAGAGGGAGACACGGGGCATGAGTTGGGGGCGGGGGGCAACAGCAGGGAGATGCGGGGGGTGGGGGGAACACGAGAGAGACACGGGGCATGAGCGGGGGGTGGGGGGGTAACAGGAGACTGACAAGGGGCATGAGCGGGGGGTGGGGGCAACAGGAGGGAGACACGGGGCATGAGCGGGGGGTGGGGGCAACAGCCGGGAGACACGGGGCATGAGCGGGTGGTGGCGGGAACACTATGGAGACACAGGGCATGAGAGGGAGTGGGGGGTAACAGGAAAGAGACACGGGGCATGAGCAGGGTGTGGGGGGCAACAGCAGGGAGACACGGGGCATGACCGGGGGAGAAGGGCAACAGCAGGGAGACACGGGGCATGACCGGGGGTGGGGGCAACAGGAGGGAGACACGGGGCATGAGCGAGGGGTGGGAGCAACAGCAGGGAGACACGGGGCATGAGTGGGGGGTGGGGGGAACACGAGGGAGACACGGGGCATGAGCAGGGGGTGGGGGGAACACGAGGGAGACACGGGGCATGAGGGGTGACAAGATTGAGACACGGGGCATGAGCGGGGGGTGGGGCTAACAGGAGAGAGACACAGGGCATGAGTGGGGGGTGGGGGACAACAGGAGGGAGACACGGGGCATGAGCGGGGGGTGGGGGGAACACAAGTGAGACACGGGGCATGAGCGGGGGTGGGGGCAACAGGAGGGAGACACGGGCATGAGCGGGGGGTGGGTGGGACAGGAGGGAGACACAGGGCATGAGCGGGGGGTGGGGGGAACAGGAGGGAGACAGGGGGCATAAGCGGGGGGTGGGTGGGAACAGGGGAGATATGGGGCATGAGCGGGTGATGGGGGGAACACAAGGGAGAAAACGGGGCATGAGCGGGGGGTGGGGGGAACAGGAGGGAGACACGGGGCATGAGGGGGTGGGGGGGAACAGGGGAGACTCGGGGCATTAGCAGGGGGTGGGGGGAATGGGAGGGAGACTCGGGGCATGAGCGGGGGGTGCGGGCGAACAGGAGGGAGACTCGGGGCATGAGCAGGGGGTGGGGGCCATGAGCGGGGGGTGGGGGGAAACAAGAGAGAGACACGGGCATGAGCGGGGGTGGGGGACAGGATGGAGACACAGTAATTATCGGGGTGGGGGGATACAGGAGGGAGACATGGGTAATGAGCGGGGGGTGGGGGGAACGGGATATCCGCTCCTCGGTCCTCCGCAGGCCACCGTGTACCGATGGCGTGTCTCCTACAAGTCTGCAGAAGCCTGGGATGTTCAGGAAGTGTAATCCACATGAGCCTCACACAGCCCCATTGGAGGCCCGCTGTCCTCTGATCTTATCACATCGGAATTTTCGCTTGTTAAGTTGTGATAATCACTTCTGAAGTCACCGCAGAGCTTGCCACAGATGCCAATATACGAACAATAAACTAAGATGGCGGGCGTCTCTGAAAATAAGACGCACTGCACGCTTTACTACAGCCAATGGGAGAGCACGTCAGATGTCCGTGGACATCACGCAAGTCGCTTGCCCAATCCCCGTCCTGACACAGATATCACCAATTTTTTTAACTTACATTTTGGTCTTTTTTTAAAAACCTACTGGACGTATTTACACCAAATTGAAAAAAGCATGCTTTCGGGGCAAAGCCGCCGCTCCTGATGCAAATTTGGTGTAAATCCGTCCAGCGGTTTGGGCTGTAGGCGTGAGCAAAGTTTTTTCCCATTATGTCTATGGGGGGAAAAAAAGTTTTGGGACCCCCCCTATAACTCTGCCCCCCCTGGACCAAAACTCACCAATCTTTCCAAAATAATTCAGAGTGGGCCATATACTTTTTTTGCAAAGTTTGGTGAGGATTTGTCCAGGGGGAGCGAAGTTATAAGCAGCCCAAAAAGTGTTCTTCCTATGGAAACAGCAACTTAACCATAACTACATGGCCACTACGGTGGCCATGTAATATATGTATATATATATTCAGTGAAAAAAACTTTGTTAAAGGGACGTTATGGTTAAGTTGCGCTACTAAAAACCTATGAAATTCAGTGAAAAAATGTTGTTAAAAGGACGTTATGGTTCCAAGTAAAACCGAAAAACCCTTGAAATTCGCCAGTTATGGTAAGCTAAGCAACCATAACTCGTGCCACCACCGTGCACTGCTAAGACTAACACCCAGGCCATCAAAGATGACCTCACAAATGTCATTGATGACATCACTGATGACATCACATGTCTGGCTCCCCCTTTTTTCCTTTACTGACATATCTAGGCCACATGGTTTTCTTCAGTAACAGTCAGGAATTAAAAGTGGAAACGGTGGTATGTTTGTAGACTTAACCTTCAAGTATGTTCTTACAATAATTCCCTTAGGGTCCAGTCATATCATATGAAACATATACATAGGGGAAGACACAAGTTTGAAAGACAGCAATCCTTTCTGTGCATTAAAATAATCAGTAGAGTTGTCAACACTTTCTGATAGTTCTGTTGTTTTTTATTACTGTACTTTCCCTGTATATGTTCCTATTTTCATATCTTGTATTCACACTACTTTCCTTAGAGTCCACGCACATCATGTGATATATATATACACATAGGGTAAGTAGCAGGTTTGAAACAGAGCAATCATTTCTCTGCATAAAGGTAATTAGTTAGGTTATGAACACTTTTTGCTACTTCTGCTGTTTTTACTTCAATTTCCTTGTATATACTCATATTTGTATGTGGTGTTGTGTCTTTGTGTTTTGTCTATAATAATGCAATTATGTAGTAAGTGGGTTTTATTATCTACTTATCACGTGTTTCACAGTATGCAAAAGTTTAATAAGAAAACAGTTATAATTTCACTATTCAACATGGCAAGTTTATGAATATTGCACCTCTATCATGTATGCTGCACACAATGCCTATGTTTCTACATGAGCACCTTAGTATACTGGATGGACGAATTAGCACTTGATATTTATTCCAATGATCCTTGACACTTTTTTTTATTAACATTACAATAAGAAACACTTGTACAGACTTTTCATGAAAGATACATGCACATGTGATGTCATCAGTGATGTCATCAAAGACATTTGTGATGTCATCTTTGATGTCCTGGGTGTTAGTCTTAGCAGTGCACGGTGGTGGCGCGAGTTATGGTTGCTTTGCTTAGCTTACCATAACTGGCAAATTTCAAGGGTTTTTCGGTTTTACTTAGAACCATAACGTCCCTTTAACAAACATTTTTCAATGAATTTCATAGGTTTTTAGTAGCACAACTTAACCACAGTGTCCCTTTAACAAAGTTTTTTTCACTGAATTTCATAGGTTTTTAGTAGCACAACTTAACCATAACGTCCCTTTAACAAAGTTTTTTCACTGAATTTCATAGGTTTTTAGTAGCAAAGCTTAACAATAGTAACTTTGACTTTATGTACATGTAATATGGAACATACTGAACCACTTCTACTGAATGTGATGTCCGCAAACTTTTTTGATGTCCGCGGACATATTCGGAAAACAGCACCACTACCTAAAAAGTCTGGGGGGGGTATGTTTAATTGTTATATTACAACATGATAACATTTAAAAAATTCACAAAGTAGTACACACACATATTATATGTAGTAATACATAAGAAATGTAACCCATATATGTACCGCACTAACCATTCATTTAAATACAATATATTCTAAAATGGAATATACCAAGAGAATTGGCTTCCAACATAATTACCTCACAGACACTCCACAACTAAGACCAAGACCAGACCTACAGAGTACTCAGAACATATCTTACCTGAAATAGTAAGTGTGCATCATTTTACTCATATCTTTATAAACTTTCTGTATTAGATAAAAAAAATTATTATATATTTTTTTTTCTCACAGAAATGTCTAGTACTCTGGAATGGCAAGAGGAGCACTTCCCACATGACGAAATGTCAGAAAATAGTGAAGCTAATGGTACACACTTTACAATATAAACCATTTAATTGTTATTATTTTATATATATTTAACATATATATTTCTTTTTGTACAGAGTATACCAAAATAGAAAATATCTCTGAAATAACTGTTATGGAAAACACGCTTGACTTCTCTGTCATAAATTATTAATATATGTGAAATAAAGTTACATTTTTATATTGTGTTGTAATTAGTTCCCAAAACAATCTAGATGTCCGCGGACAGCGCGGGTCTTCTGAAATGTTCGTAAATAAACGAAAATGGAGGTGTCCTGAAGAACACTATACCTGTCCGTACTGTTCGCTAGCAAGTTGAAACTGTTCTAAGAACCCAATTGGTGTCCTGAAATGTTCGTAATTAAACGAAAATGGAGGTGTCCTAAAGAACACTATACCTGTCCGTACAGTTCGCTAGCAAGTTGAAACTGTTCTAAGAACACACTTGATGTCCTGAAAAGTTCGTAATTAAACGAAAATGGAAGTGTCCTAAAGAACACTATATCTGTCTGTTGTGTTCGCTAGCAAGTTTAAACTGTTCTAGAACACACGCGATGTCCACAAATGTTCGTTTGATGTGTGACACACTTTTAATGAATTCAGGACCCGAACAGTGTCCGTAGAACATCAACGCGCATGCGCAAACCAATGTCCATGCATTTGGTGTCCTTCGGACAGCCGCTTCGTTCGCGAACATGTTCGCGGAGCGATCATGTGACCGCTCCCATGCTGATCGCGTGTTCTGAATGCGGACACTGTTTGTGCCCCCGAACAATTTAAAAGTAATCCACAATATTTTTCCATAAAAACTCATCATGGCACAAGTCCTACATAGTAATCCTGAGTTTCTACATATCTTTTGAAACTTTTTGAACCCTTTTTTGTGTTCGATCTGTCAGCGGACAACGAACATGTCCGCGAACCGTGTACAAGCACCCCTATAAAAGACCACGCCCTAGAGCTTATTCTCATTGTGTTTCTGGCTATTCTTCAGAGCACAGCTATTTCTCCAGCAACTTGCTGGTTTCACCATCGAAATGGCATCCCTGGCTGCAGAACTGCCACCTGGTGCTGCACCTGCTTCAGCACCACCCCCACTCCCTCCACCACCACTACCTTCCCAAGGGCCTGAAGAGGGGAACAGGAGTGAGGATGCAGAGGAGGAAGAAGAGGATGACGAGAATGAGGTAGAGGAAATCCCTACTACCCGCACTAGACGTGAGTCTTGGGTATGGCGGTGATTGCCCATTTATGGGAATGGTCCTAAGGCTTGTGCGAACCGTGTTGTCTGCAATGAGTGCAAAATGATACTCAGTCGCAGGAAGCACGGTTTGTACAGCTTTGGGACCACGACCATGAAGCGACACCTGAGGTCATTTCACTCTGGGGCTATTCGCAAGGTTGTACCTTGCGAGGAACGTAGTAGGTTGATTTCCTCTACTTCATCCTCCTTTTCTGATCCTGTCACCACAAGGACCACCTCTGTGGGACAGCGTCTTCCTCAAGCTGCCTCACAGGCCATACAGAATTCTGATGACCCTTACCTTTCGAGGGTCACAGTTGTTTGTATGCATGTACTGTGACACAGTACTCTGCAGGGGGGAGCGACTTCGGAGTGCTTTTGAGACTATCGTCTCAGAGCACGAGAAGACCTGCTCACTACCCAAATAAAACCCACTCTACATTTTCCTCTCTCAGCTCGCCCTTTCTTATCCCTGTGGTTGGTGTCTCCCCCTTTACCCTCCTTTCCCCTCCTCTCCTAGTGTGTCGTGTCTAAAAAAAAACAGAAAAATTCAAAATTACAAAAATCAAAAAAGAATAAGGCTCTTTTCAGAGCCGCCTTTCACAGTTAAAAATAGAATTGAAAATAAATGAAGCAGGGCCCTTTGTATTTTTGAGAAGTATGCGGACAGTTCTCGGACATCAAAAAAATTGGGTTGATACCCTATCATAACCATTGCAATTTTCTCTGGTAGAAAGTGGTGGCTCTTAAAAGAGCTTTTGGGAGGTGTTTGTATGTCAACAATTATAAATACTTAACACCTACTTCAAAATAGATGCTGTAAATCTGAAAAAGGTCGTAATGCATTTTGTATATTTGTCAAAAAAATCTGATTGCCAGCATAAGTACGATGGACTCCACCTTTGCGAAAAATGTATGCACTACAAAACATAATATTTTCATTATGAAAATAGGACATGCCAATACTCTTAGAAAGGCACAAACAGCCTTATTAACATTGCGCCTTGCTTTTTCCATTCGTGGACCAAATGAAGAAGGACGAAGCCACATTTGTTTCTGTGCAATCCATAAAATATTACTTGAGAATTAGGAAACATGTCCATGACCTTCCCAAGTCCTTCCTTCATAGAAAATTGCAAAGAAATTCCAGACACATGTCCTAAACTGTTCCCTCCACAATGAATTACAATTACGTCTGGATGTTGCTCTCTCTCTAAAGTAGCACAAAGAGGTAGCAAGTCCAACCACTTCATTCCACGTACTCCATGCCAGTGTACTTCCACATGTGGAAATCCAAGATCTACAGCTACTCCACAGCTTTCTGCATGCACCTTCAACCAATGTATGCATGAATCTCCCAAAATTCAAACAATCTGTTTTCTAAAACACACAGCCATAGCTATCTGTTGTTCTCTCAACAAAAAGAGTATCTGAGAAACTCTCTCCTGGCACAACAAAAAAAGGATAGGATGCTGAACAGCTCGATTCCTTCTCTTCAAACACATGTATGTACGCAGAGAACAATTTTCTCTAACTCTTGCACGTCTTGCAGTCACGATTCATAAATCACAAGGTCTTACCCTAGACAAAGCAATGATAGATATTGGTAACAGTCTTTATAGAAGGCATGAGCTACGTAGCAATATCACGCTTACGTACACTTGACGGTCTATTTCTAATCAACTTTGATGCAAGTAAAATAAACAGTGATATTCCTTGCGTTTTAGAATACAATAGACTTCGCTCACTATACACTTCCCATCTAAACACATATTCTGTTCCACAAAAAGTAAAACGTTACAAAAGAAAATTAAATCAAACAGAAAAGCAAGAGGATGTCACTGCAAATCCTCCAAAGAGAGTAAAAGAAAGTAATACTTCCTCAAGTACCACAAGCAAAAAAGAATCAATTAGGGAAAGTAAACCAGGTACTTCTTCAAAGAAGGAAGACAAAATCCAAAAAAAGCAGTCAGATACAGAACTACCTGGTCCATTTAAACTCTCAAATATAGTTGGTGTAAGTTGCTACGCAAATGTAGCAATGAATATTCTATTTCAATTACCACCAATAGTTGATAACATTTACTTACACAGTACAGACCCATTGTGTATGCAAATGGTA
Source organism: Ambystoma mexicanum (assembly GCF_040938575.1). NCBI lineage: Eukaryota > Metazoa > Chordata > Amphibia > Caudata > Ambystomatidae > Ambystoma > Ambystoma mexicanum. Next base: position 1,269,489,401 of record NC_090922.1, read on the forward strand.
GTACTTCACAGAAATGCAGCAAACAATCCTGATAACACATATAGGCCCTCATTACGACCCTGGCGGAAAGTGACTGACCGGACCGCCACAGCGTAAATAGCGTTTCCGCCATTGCACGATGGAGCAAAGTGCGGCCCATTCCGACCCATCGGGCACGAGCACCACGCATGGCGGAAGTGCAAAGTCCGCGATGGCGGAAATGACCCCAAAACGGCCCACACCGCCGCCGTACGGCGCCCTAGGTGCAATACCGCCACCCATCTTAGCGGACACCGCAGTGAGCGTCAACCGGAAAGTACGGTGACCGTAAATATACGGAAACGGAAGTAAAAACATGGTCCCGGAACCGGAAACATCACGCCGTACACTTATAAAACCACAAAATCCACACAACCACTAAAAACACTACCCTGAGACACATCCCAACCCGTCATCCACCCTAGTGAAACCAAGAAAAATGGGAAAAGTAGCGAAGAAAGCGTGCGACCGCAAGCGGCAGGTCCACTTCTCCCGTGAGGAACTCACCGTGCTCACAGAGACCCTCCAGGAGAATGCTGCCGCCGTCTTCTCCACGCAAATGACCAGGACGGCACTTGCGAACAAGAAGGCCATATGGGCCCTGGTGGCACAGCGGGTAAGTGCGGTGGGGACCGCACCCCGCAACCCACAGCAATGCAGAAAGCGATGGGACGACCTGCGGATACGCGTCCGTAGCATACTTTCTGCCAACCGCAACATTGCCACAGCCACCGGGGGAGGATCGGAATCACCCATCAAGTTGACCCCCTGGGAAGAAATCTGTGCCTCCACCATTGGAATGGAGAGTATAGAGGGAGTCGGAGGGATGGAGAAAGGAGTGCAGACATCCGAAGAATCCGGTAGGTGGCCCAAATAAAATCATGCCAAATCCACAATGTCCAATCATGTGAATCACCATGTGTCCACATAGCGCAACAGTAACACATGTCCAGGAGAACGTCCACACACATTGGCCTGACAGCGCACTTTAAAACTCACAATAAATACATAAATAATTAAAAACCCCAAAAACACCCTCTACACGTGCAGCAGGCACACCCTAACTGCAGGCTGCCAAACAACTGCACCCTCACTCCACACACAAATGAAAGCACCTCCAAGGCCCCGACCCAAATCACCCTCAGGTACCACCCCAATGCATGTGATACATTGCCATTCCAATTCCCACAGACCCATTAATAACGCTCGCCCTCCTTTACTCCACCACAGGGTCCGATCCAAACGACGAGCTTCAGGACACCCCTACCAGCACACCTGCAAAGAGGGCCAAGACCAACGGCCAAAGACCCTCCACCTCAGCTGCACGCATCAAGACACGGCAGCAGCACAAATCAAGTGGCAGCAGAGAGGAGGGAACTCCAACAGGCACCCCAGCAGCCAGCATGCCCACAACAGCACCACCACAGGTCCCCCCAATGGATGCCACAGAAGGCACTGCCTCTGGTGGCAGCAGCACCATAGGTGACACTCCATTAATGGCAGCATGCTCCGACACAGAAGACGGGGATGTCGAAGTCAGATCCATCCATGACCTGTCCCAATCCCCCTGTCTGTTCCATCCCGTACACCATGAGGATACCACGCAGGGGCACCCACAAGACGACGACTGGCCATCCCCCACAAGCCCTGTGGCAGGGCAACATGAGGCGAACAGCCACTCTGTGACACCACTGCAAATGGCCATGGCCCAGCAGAGGCAACAGTCCCTCGACCAGTTAATCGTGCAACAGCAGCAACTGGCCACGCTCCTCAAGGACCATGCCGATGAATGTGGGGGCACTAAGGCAGACATAGAAACATCAACTGAGACACTTAGGGCAGAAATGGAGAGAAGTACAGAGACACTAAGGGCACAAATGGAGAGTAGCACCGAGAGCCTGAGAGTCCAAATGGAGAGTAGCACCGAGAGCCTGAGAGTCCAAATGTAGAGTAGCACCGAGAGCCTGAGAGTCCAAATGGAGAGAAGCACCGAGAGCCTGAGGGGGGAACTGCATGCGACGTCCAAAGACGTATGTGCCGAACTTGCCGCAGTGCGCCGTGTGCTCACTGAGCTCTCACAAACCCTTAGGGACATGCATGGACGTGAGCAGGCAGAGACATCATCCGTTGCAAGTTCCGTCCAGGGCAGCCCCCAACGTAGATCTGGGAGGAACCTGCGCTCCACAGGCAGGGGTGCCCCTGATACCCGCAGAGGGGGCTTGCAATAGCGACTGCCCACTGACAATGAGCATCTTTGGACACTGGTGTTCGGGGGGGAGGTAGGAGGGTGGAGGGGGTGTGTTGGGCTCACTTGGGTGGCGGGTCGATAGGGTGTTCAACATGATATCACATATGCCATAAACAATGCACGATCAACCAATGAGATGTGTGGACATTGATCTTTGTGTACGAGGCCATCATAGGCGTACAGTCCATATTGCGCATGTACCAGACACACACAGTGCCACAAGTCCCGTGTCCATGTATCAGCCACCAGGCGTGAGTGCTAGAAGCATGCATCTATGAGATGCTGACGAATGTCACGGCCCTCCTGTGCCTCGCAGACTCCTTGAGGTGCTGCCACATCCCCACCCTCATCATGACCATCTTCAGGTGCTTGCAGTTCTGCGTCAGGGGGCATGGGCACATTTCTACGTACGCACATGTTGTGCAGCATGACACATGCCATCACCATCTTTGCAACCTTCACATGGCGGTACAGGAGTGCCCCGCCAGACCTGCTGAGGCACCGGAAACGAGTCTTCAGTAGGCCGAATGCCTGTTCAATGACTACACGGGTACGTGAGTGGGCATGGTTGTAGTCCTCCTCATGCTGGTCCCGTGGGTTCCGGACTGGTGTGAGGAGCCATCTCTTCAGTGGATATCCGGCATCACCTGTATGTGGACGATAAACGAATAATGTGGAATGCCATTACTACGTACGCACCCCCACCCCCCCTTCCTGCCAGGTCATTGCCGCATCACATACCCCACATCAGCATGCATGAAATGAGACTCACCGAGTAGCCAGGATCTGTTCCCTGCGTGTCGCTCCATGTAGCGTGGTATTGTTGAGTTCCTCAAGACCATAGAATCATGGGTTGATCCAGGGAATCGGGCACAACAATGTGTAATGATCCTGTTGGAGTCACACACCATTTGTACATTCAGTGAATGAAATTGTTTTCGGTTGCGGTACTGGGCCTCCATGGCATGTGGGACGACCAATTCCACATGGGTGCAGTCGATGGCACCAATGCAACCCGGTATGCCGGCAAGTGCATGGAATCCCACTTTTGTGTTGGTAATTTCCTGCTCCGAGCGTGGTAGAGAGATGTAGTCGTCTGCGTGCTGCAGGAGGGCATCGAGCACTTGCAATAGTGTCCGTGAGAACAGTGGCTGTGAGATGCCATGCAACTGTCCGACTGTGTGCTGGTAGGTGCCTGTGGCCAGGAAGTGGAGTACAGACACCACCTTCAGTAGGGGTGGGATGGCGGTTGGGCTATCTATCATGCTGACAAGGTCAGCCTGTGTCATGTCCACAATGGCGGCTATGGTGTCCCGGTCCAAACGGTAGAGGGTGTGGATCTGCTCATCAGTGAGGTTGAACGGATGTGCTCGGAGGCGTGGGATTGCGGGCTGCCTGCGTGGTGGTAGTGGCTGTGCTGGCGGCCCTTGCTGGCCCTGCCTTGCCCTCCTCCTCCTCCTGCGTCTCCTCCGTGCGGCCGGTTGTAGTTGGTGTTCGTCTTCTTCTTGGAGTTGGAGTAGTTGCAGTGCTATCAGGTCCCCCAGGGCCAACATCGCGAGTCCTGCCGGTAGCATTTCGGAGTGGGTGTGGTTGTGGGAGGAGACTGGGTGTGCTATTTATGTGTTTTCAGGCTGTATGGCCTCCACCTGTGGTGATTCATTCCACCTGTGCAAGCTGCTCACCCCTTTGGGCGAGCACGTCCCGCACACAACGCTGCAATTCGAGGAATGGCATCTTGCTATTACAATCATGTATTTGTACCCGATGGCAGTGTAACATTGGTTGATATGTTCATTCGGCTATGGTCCCATTGTTTCACATACTATCTTAGCAGTCGCGAACAGACTTGTGAAGGGTCAGTGGAACGTAGTACTCGAGTAACGGTGGACCCTCATGCATCACTGTACCGAGTTTCAACGACGGGCGGGGCGTCCCATTTGTGAGTGAAGGCAGTTGCCATTTACACACACAGCTGCACTAGATGGATTAATTTGTGATTTCAAGCGGCCACAGATGCCTTTTCGACGTGATGTTGCAAATGAGGAATTCGAAGGGCGGCGCTTTCGGTTTTCAGCTAGCGGCGAGGAGATGCCCACAGGTCTGACTGCAAATATAACGTTCTATTGTTCAATGTCCTTGGGACAGGGGCCATGGCGAGGATGCAATGATTGATATGAATAGTTTGGGATGCGCAATAGCGAAGTGGACGATGAGGCCGGACGTTCCCAAATACATGTTACTTCACAACACTGGAATTACGGGCTGGGGCACAGTGGATTATGCAGGCTGCATAACGCACAGACTCAATGGAATTTTCACATGTTATGTGAGTATGGAAACAGGCGTTATCATTACGGGATGAGGGAATGATGAATGGATGCATGGACAGATGATTTGATACAGAGTTTGCCATGTACAGGGCTTCTTGGAATCTGTCTGCCTCCCCTGCGCTATGTGATGCAGGGCTGCCATAGTGGGACCATCGTCTATCTGGCCTTGTTGAGCCCTCCCTGTCTCGACGCGCCTTCAGACACTTGTGTCCATGCACGTTACCAATCCCATCTGATGGATTCTGTTTTAACAGACGCATGCACAGGTACACTCGTTTGTGATGGTGTTTTCACCTCGATATAGATAGTTATGAGTCGCAAGTGGTTTTTGGGTGGTGATGATCCTTTGGAGTGGGCTAGCATGCATATGGCTGTGGATTTGGTGTGATCATTGAAGTGAGTAATTCAAATGTTGTTCTGATGGCCATTCTATTCTTTTTCTTTTCATTTGGTTGACAGGTATCTCCTCCCCTTTTGCCACTGCCATCTGTATGCCACTCCTGCAGATGGATTTTACTCCCGACACCTGCTGCTTCGTGTTAATCAGTGGAGCAGCATTACGATCTTATGGGACGATCGCCAATGGGCCACATGCCCTTACGCAGTACTAGTGGCTCGGAGCAACATTTCGGCCTTTCAGCTGGACTAGTGCCTCCCCATTGGGTCGGCCCTGCGGTTCTGGGCACTTCCATGTTGCCTTTTCGTACGAGAATGTGGCCCTGTGTACCATGAAGGAACAGGGCGTCACACAAGAAGTAGCTGGTCATTTATTGCGGATGCAGCCCACAATGGTGAAATGTGTTTTGGAGTTCATGGCCTAATGGCTGTATGGGCTTGGTGAATTTGTTGTGCATTAAATTTCTATTCTGATATGGGCCGTGTAGCGTTCTTCTTTGCAAGTGATGTGGCATATTCCTATTTGGGGAGCGATGTATTGTGAGGAGATCTGCATTGGGTTCCAGCTTCGGAGTATAGTTGCGTGGTACTGTGCTGGGCGTGTTTGCCTACGAAGCCCAGTGAGGTCAGGGATAAGGGCTGCCAATATGACTGTTTGAATGATGTCATGCTCAGGGACGGGGGATTAGGTTTTGTGTAACAGATGCCGGTCAGCCAGGTGGATTGGTGGAATGATGTGATTTTCTGAATATTGCTGGTCACAGGTGCCTGTGTTTGCGTGCGTTTCTTGGTGGGAGACTGAGGTCATGTCCATTGGAATAGCTTCTGTATTCGTGCCATCTGTGCCCTGCAGCTCCCATTGGCCCCTCTTGAGATTCTTTTGTTCGTTGGCATGCATGGGTGACTTGTACATTTCACTGGTTGCATTGTGACTTCATTGCACCTACGGGGAGTTGTACAATGTGGCCAGGGAGCGGTGTACAGGCACTCAGTGGGGCCGTTTACGGTTGGTTCGCGATGCCGTACTTCTCACCATGGCGGAATGGTACTTTCCGCCGTGCTTGATGGCGTTAGGTGCATGTCCGCTAGGGTCAGAATTCGCGTACCGTTGCGCCATGGTGGTATTTACGGTTTGGCATGGCGCGCGCGCGCGTACTTGGTGCAGTTAGCGTTGGCGTTCACTACGGTGTCGCTAATGGCATCGTACTTTGCGGTGACGGGTCATAATCGCACCGAGCGCTATTCGATGGCGGTATTGCATTTCCGCCATCGTTTTTCGATTTCCGCCAGGGTCGTAATGAGGCCCATAGTGTTTATGGAATAAGACTACAATTGGACTACTGTGCTGGAATGGTGAAATTCACTATGAACTCACAGGAAGATCCACAAGAATTTCTAATGTACTTACTACAAGTACTGGAAAACAAAAACATACCTATAAATGAAATCTTCCAGATTTCATACATGTGGAAACATACATGAACTCTCTGCAACAATGTGACACAAGAAGAAATCCCCAATGAACGCTTTTTATATATATCAATACCTAATTGTGAATCCATTCCATTTCAGCAACTTGTACAAAATGCAAACCATGGTAGATTATGTTCTACCTGCAATTCAGATAATCGCTCCACGTTAGTAATACAAACACATAGTAAAAACGTAATACTAATGTTTCTACGTTACAATGCAGATGGTACCAAAAACAACTACAAGCTGACTGGATTCACACATGGTCAAATATCACTTGGCAAGAAAACCTTCACAACAATAGGTATAATATACCACGCAGGAGCTACAACCAATGCAGGTCACTACACTGCATATATAAAAAAGAAATGTGGATGGTTTGAATGTAATGATAGTACCATTACTCTAAAGCAGAGATTACCAGCAAATGTTACAAACGCTTATTTAATGTTCTTAAAATCAAAATTTGATAACTGAACTGTACTTAAACCTTAACTAAACTTGAAGTAAAAAAAATATAAACTGTTAGAATATTCCAAAAGCTATCTAACTGCCCAAAGATTCTACAACAACTAATCAGATAAATGAATACCACTAAATTAGAGCAAAAAATAGACAGTTAGAATAAGCCAATTGGTATCTAACTGTCCCAAAATTTAAAAATATCCAAACAAATAAATCAATACCACTGAAATATAACAATAAATAGACAGTTGGAATACGTCTACTGGTATCTAAGTGCTCCAAAATTTTATAATATCCAAACAAATAAATAATATGTTACTGTTCCAAAAAAATTAAACAACCCAATGTATAAACAATTAGCCAGAAGCAACAAGTGAACACTGAAAACAAACAAACAAATAAACTGTAGCATAACAGAAAAAGTTTTTTTTTTATTCCAACATTGATTTTCTTTTCTCCCACAGACCCAATGATTTTAGCACCGAACACAGAAACTGAACAAATTGCACAGTACTCTGTTTTGTAATCTAATAAATATGAGAGTCCAAAAAAAAAAAAGTAGATTATACAATGTAATAAGTCATTACAAAATACTAATACTAACATGCTATTTTCTTTTATCACAGAAATGAACAAGTAATACATGTACTCCAGTTACTAAACCAAACAGTAAGTATATTATACACTCTATACCATAGCCACAACCATTGCAGCATATCACACCCATAATATCTTATAACTTTGTTCCTTATAAAAAAATGTTTTACCCAAAGTTATAAGCAACTATAACTGTGATATGCTGCGGTGGTTGTGGCCAGGGCATAGCGTGTTGGGTGCATGACCAAATGGTCATGCACACAACACTCTATGTCCTGGCCACAACCACTGCAGCATATCACACCCATACACTCAAACATTTCAACTATGGCCTATGGAAACTTTTAATGTCCGCGGACATTACCAGTGTTCTTAGAACACTTTCAATTTACCGGAGAACAATACGGACAGCGTCTTCAGGACACCCCCTATGAACATTTCAGAACACCGCAAGAGTTCTTAGAACACTTTCAATTTGACAACGAACAATACGGACAGCGTCCTCAGAACACCCCAATTTTGTTTATTTGCGAACATTTCAGGACACCGTGAGAGTTCTTAGGACACTTTCAGCTTGCCATAGAATAATACAAACATTTCAGGACACCGCGTGAGTTCTTAGAACATACCCCCATTTTGTTTATTTGCGAACATTTCAGGACACCGCGAGAGTTCTTAGAACACATTCAGCTTGCCCCACAACAATACGGACAGCGTCTTCAGGACACCCCCTATGAACATTTGAGCACACCGCGTGAGTTCTTAGAACACACCCCATTTTGTTTATCTGCGAACATTTCAGGACACCGCGAGAGTTCTTAGAACACATTCAGCTTGCCACACAACAATACGGACAGCGTCTTCAGGACACCCCCTACGAACATTTGAGGACACCACGTGAGTTCTTAGAACATACCCCCATTTTGTTTATCTGCGAACATTGAACATTTCAGGACACCGCAAGAGTTCTTAGAACACTTTCAACTTGCCAGAGAACAATACGGACAGCGTCTTCAGGACACCCCCTACGAACATTTCAGGTCACCGCGAGAGTTCTTAGAACACTTTCAACTTGACAACAAACAATACGGACAGCGTCCTCAGAACACCCCCATTTTGTTTATTTGCGAACATTTCAGGACACCTCGAGTGTTCTTGGAACAGTTTCAGCTTACTTGCAAACAAAACGGACACATTTGGAGTCCTCAGAACACCACCCATTCAGTTTATTTAGAACATTTCAGAACACCCGTGATGTCCGCAGACAAATCGAACACAAAAAAGAACATCCACCACATAAAAAAGCACAACATTTAACCTATCTCAAACCCTCCCATCCTCCCCAAACACTCCCACACAACAACACACTCTACTAAATACACATTTCGAACAAACTGTCACCGCGCTGTCCGCAGACGTCCGCAAATCCACGATGGCGGGCGCTACCGAAAATCTGACGCGCTTCACGCTTGACACCGTCCAATCAGCGAACACGCCACATGTCCGCGGACATGACGTAAGCCACTCGGCCAATCAGGACACTGGCCCTCATTACGACCCAGGCGGTAAGGGGTTTACGCCGGCGTAAACTTCGCAGACCCTTACCGCCTGAGTACAAGTTCCCTTAGCGCCATGGCGGATTTAACACCTGCTTTTAGCAGGTGTTAAAATCCATGGCGCTAAGGGACCTTGTTGTTAATTACGCCACCGTAATTTACGGTGGCGTAATTAACGCCTTCCCCACTCCCATTATGCCCTATGGGGCAAAAATGGGAATGGGGAAGGGTAAATGGGGATTGGGGACTTACCGCCCCGCCAAGGTCGGAATGGGGCGGTAAGTCCGCCAACCACCATGGTGGAGTTGGCAACTTAGCGCCATGGACCATGGTGCTAATAGCACCATGGTTCTCCGCCAAGGTCGTAATGAGGGCCACTGTCCGCGGAACGAACAGGGAACTGTATCTGCGGACCAAACACAGATATCACTAATTTTTTTTTACCTACTTTTTAGTGTGAGAGTTCTTAGGACACTTTCAGCTTGCCATAGAATAATACGAACATTTCAGGACACCGCGTGAGTTCTTAGAACATACCCCCATTTTGTTTATTTGCGAACATTTCAGGACACCGCTAGAGTTCTTAGAACACATTCAGCTTCCCACAGAACAATATGGACAGCGTCTTCAGAACACCCCCTACGAACATTTCAGGACACCGCGTGAGTTCTTAGAACACACCCCCATTTTGTTTATTTGCGAACATTTCAGTACACGTGAGAGTTCTTAGAACACTTTCAACTCGACAACCAACAATACGGACAGCGTCCTCAGAACACCCCCATTTTGTTTATTTGCGAACATTTCAGGACACTGCGAGAGTTCTTAGAGCACATTCAGCTTGCCACAGAACAATACGGACAACGTCTTCAGGACACCCCCTACGAACATTTCAGGACACCGCGAGAGTTATTAGAACACTTTCAACTTGACACGAACAATACGGACAGCGTCTTCAGGACAACCCCTACGAACATTTCAGGACACCGCGTGAGTTCTTAGAACACACCCCCATTTTGTTTATCTGCGAACATTTCAGGACACCACGAGAGTTCTTAGAACACATTCAGCTTGCCACAGAACAATACGGACAGCGTCTTCAGGACACCCCCATTTTGTTTAAATGCGAACACTTCAGGACACCGCGAGAGTTCTTAGAACACATTCAGCTTGCCACAGAACAATACGGACAGCGTCTTCAGGACACCCCCTACGAACATTTGAGGACACCGCGTGAGTTCTTAGAACACACACCCATTTTGTTTATCTGCGAACATTTCAGGACACCACGAGAGTTCTTAGAACACATTCACCTTGCCACAGAACAATACGGACAACGTCTTCAGGACATCCCCTACGAACATTTCAGGACACCGCGAGAGTTATTGGAACACTTTCAACTTGACACGAACAATACGGACAGCGTCCTCAGAACACCCCCATTTTGTTTATTTGCGAACATTTCAGGACACCGCGAGTGTTCTTGGAACAGTTTCAGCTTACTTGCGAACAAAACGGACACATTTTGAGTCCTCAGAACACCACCCATTAATTTTATTTAGAACATTTCAGAACACCCGTGATGTCCGCAGACAAATCGAACACAAAAAGAACGTCCACCACATAAAAAAGCACAACATTTAACCTATCTCAAACCCTCCCATCCTCCCCAAACACTCCCACACAAAAACACACTCTACTAAATACACATTTCGAACAAACTTTCACCACGCTGTCCGCGGACGTCCGCAAATCCACAATGGTGGGCGCTACCGAAAATCTGACGCGCTTCACGCTTCACGCTTGACACCGTCCAATCAGCGAACACGCCACATGTCCGCGGACATGACGTAAGCCACTCGGCCAATCAGGACACTGTCCCCGGAGTGAACAGGGAAGTGTATCCGCGGACCGAACACAGATATCACTAATTTTTTTTTACCTACTTTTTGGTCATCTAAAAAAACGACTGGACGGATTTTCACCAAATTTGCAAAAGCACGCTTTCGGGACCAAGCCACTGCTCCTGGACCAAATTTGGTGAAAATCCGTCCAGCGGTTTAGGCTGTAAGGCTGTAGGCGTGAGCAACATTTTTTTCCCATTCAGTCTATGGAAAAAAAAGAAATTTTGGGACCCCCCCTATAACTTTCCCCCCCCTGGACGAATCCTCACCAAACTTTGCAAAAAATTCAGAGTGGGCCATATACTTTTTTGCAAAGTTTGGTGAGGATTCGTCCAGGGGGAGCGAAGTTATAAGCTGCCCAAAAAGTGCTCTTCCTATGGAAACACCAACTTAACCATAACTACATGGCCACTACCGTGGCCATATAATGTGTGAATGCATGAAACTGTGACAATGGTTCCCATAAGTGAAGAGTCTTATTTTCGTTTCCTATGCAACACAATTGTCATTTTCGATTTCCTGCACTGGATCTTTTAGGCTCAGAAAATCACAAATGGCAGAACTAAAATATGCAATAGCATTCTATCTGAACATGATAGTGATCACAGTGTGTCCTCTAATCCGGCATCCTTTTAAATGTGACAGTTAGCAAGAAACATAAATCCCAAATTAATGCCAAAATTGGTGCATATAGTTTGCCTTGCTCTGCCAAGAAGGCCTTGTTAAATTTCCGTTATTCAAAGTCTCATTTTTATTAAAAAATCCCTGAGAAACTCCTCCTCCTGGAATTTTCCAGTTCTTCTTCTGACTAAAATGCATTTTCAAATAGGAATCTTTGTCTGTATCTTCTTATCAACAGTGGGGCTTGGAGGTCCTTCTTCTCTTCGAGAGTGACATAAACTTGACTCACTTTTTTTGGATTCCCCTTTCCATTTCCAGGTATGTGGGAAGCTGGAAATAAAATGTCCATTTAATTACTAGAAAGGGGTGTACAAAGGCTGGTTTAGTATGACATACATTGTGATATTTACATACTTTGGAATTCCCTGTTCTCTCCTACCCACTTTACATTACTAATTTTACAATTCTACACATACCTCCTTACTAATTAAGTTAAATGTGCATTGTTTGATAAACATTCGTCCTTTCATTCTAATCATACGTACTTACCTATATACGACGATTCCTTTTTGTTTGGGCAGAATTTGTCTGATTTGGAAGAGGAACTGATTCCTTGATCCGTTGGAGAGCCTTCGAGGGTTTCCACTGGTTCACTTGGACCCAGCCTTCCTCAGTCTGTTCCCTTTTTAGAATTTAGATTTTGTGTACAATGGGAGAAATCTTATCTCTGTTCTCATAAGAAGACTTCCAGCTTCCAAGAAATGTGTACTCCTCAGAGTGGTTTAATTGGAAATTATAAAGATAAACGTTATTACCTTCCGGGTACTCTTTTTTAGAGGTCTGTAGGTCATACTATGTTTTGGTACTTGCTGCATAGGAAAAAGCATGTTGGAGATGCTTTTCTTTTGCAGGTTTTCTGTTCCTGTGTTCGGTATAATTGAGGCAAGACCATTTTCCTACCAGTCATCTGTTTAAAAGAGGAAATGTTGGTGGCAGAAGTGGATGTAGACATCAGAGCCCTCAGGGCCAGTGATAACCGTATGTCCCAACTTTGTCCTGAATCCATTTAAAAAGTTGTGAAGTTTCCTACTAATATTTTATTGTATCTCTCAACCCCCTGCTGAATGCTTGGTGGTAGGCGAAATGGAAATTCCTCTTCACTGTGAGAATTTGCCACATTTTAATGATTACCTTTTAGTGATTACCTCACTGGTAAAGTGACTACCTCGGTCAGACTCAATCTTCGGGATTATTCTTTTGTTAAGGAGCCCGGTGAGATGGAGAATTTGGTTTGAATTGAGTGCACACTAGACACCCCTTTAAGTAAATGTTTAGGTCTTGACCCATAACCAATAGCCAACCTCAGGCAGGCTCTCCATTGTCTTTTCAAAACCCAGATGAACAGCTGTTACTGCATCATGGGCGTGATTCAGCATTATGCTTCATAACGAGGCTAGCAAAAAAGACAGAAATCTCCAATAAATGCCAAAGTTGGTGCATATAATTTCCCTTGCTCTGCCAAAAAAAACATTTCTCATTTTATTTATTCAAGGCCTCACTTTTATTATAAAATATATATAAAATCTCTGAAAATCCAGTCCCCTTATACCAAGTAAATACTGCACTGTTGCATGGACTAAATGTTGTGTAACAGTACTATTGATGAAAGTGATCCTGAGTACAACAGCCCTCCTCCACAATTCCCTGCAACACAGCCCATGAGGCAATAAGTGCTGCAGTGCTGCAGACAGCCAAGTTTTGCTCTTTTTTAACTTCAGTGCAGGGGTTTGCAATAACTGTGGGAGAGTCCTTGGCTTTGGCAAATGTAAGGAAGCCTAGAGCGGGACACAGATGCATCCTGGGAGTCTGGAGCCCAAAGAGCGTCCTTTACTTCACTGGTCAGCAGTCTCTGTCATGTAATCAAGTAGCCAAACTGGAAGCTCACAGTTGCCACTGACTTTGAGAGATAGACAGAGATAGACAGAGATAGAGAGAGAGAGAGAGAGAGGGGGGGGGGAGAACGATCGAAATAGAGAGAGAGGGGTGGATGGAATTTGCATGGTATGTATTCCAAGACTTGTTATCACTAACTAATTGAAGTCTCAGAGGCCTTAGCCTCAGAGGGAATTTGGCAATAACACATTTTGTCAACGATTAGGCATGTTCCAGCTCTCCTTGCACCGGCTTATATCTTCCATGAGAAGGGCACACATTTATGCTCCACATAATCGTTGCCATACTCTTCAGGAATCTTGGGAGAATGGAATTAAACATGTTTTAATATCCAACTAGCATGGCGCTTTGAAACATGCAGGATCACGCTGGCTTTTCATCTTGTGGAGCTTGACCTATTTCTTCTAACTAATGCAGTTTAGTGTTTGCTTGTAGGTTTCAGGACCACCTGCATATATTGAAACCTTTGCTAAGGAGTGTCACTACAGGATGGTGTCATGTGCTGATGGGTAAGTTTCTGTCATGCATGTCCCATCCCTATCCGCTCTCATGACATGCAAGCAGTGGAGGCTAAAGTCACAACAGTGCAAGGGCAGGGACATGCCACTAGCCCCTTGGCGCGGCTATTCGTATCTCACAATTAAAAGATTGTTCATGTGTGGAAGTCAAATTGATGGCAGTGAGGTTGGCGGCCATACTGAGTGTGGACAGACCACCTTTTTGTCACATTATGGGTTTCTCCTCTTTATCTTTCTGTAAGGCTTTCTTATTTTTCCTTCCTCGCATTTTCCTTTTTCAGTTATTTTGTTGTTTAATTTCCTTAATGTTTCATTTCTTCTTTCTGCTTTTGTCTTATACTTTTGTCTTTTTTAAACTTGCAATTGTATTAATTTAAAACTCGTTTTTATAATTCTATTCTTCTCTTGCTCTGATATAGAACTGCCTACAGCACAGGAGTAGTTGTGTGCAGTTGTTAGTCATTGGGTTGGGTAGGTGAAGGGGGTTGTGTCAAGGTGATCATTTTAGAGAAATGGGAAACCTCCGCTAAAAGGCGACCTCAGACTAAACAAACCAAATGGCTACAGTAGGCATGGGTATATTACAATGACAGTCAAAGAGTAGTCCAGTGAAGACCTGGAGCTGGCAATTCAGCAACACTAAAAGAAAAGAGAAGGGAGCATCTCTCTCAGGATCAAGAAATGTAGACTTACGCCGGGTGCACAAACCTACTGGTCGACTTCATTGCAGATTTACCATCACCAACCCATAGTGTCCCTAAGTGAATTGGAGTAGCTACCACTAACAGTAATTCTCCTGGGTGTAATCCCTCAATTTTTCTAGAAGAACTACCAACAGCCGTATGATGGAGGTATTTCCTCTTTGCTTCCACCTCACTTGTGCTATGGTGAAGGAGTAAAAAATGACAGTCTAGAGGAGCAGATGTATACATCCACAGGAAATCCCGCCCCCTACCTCTTTTTAATTGGAGACATTAGACTGTTCCTTGTCTGACACCAGCTATCGTACCAATACTGCAGCGAGTATTTGAAAGAAGATATTCATTGAGACAACCCTATCGAATATACCCTCGAGTTGATGACAGCCTACAGGAGAAACTCCCTGAAGGAATATGAGAAAGAGCTAAGAAAAGTAACTGATGACATCATAAGAAAGTGTGCACAACGTCTCGAGATACTGAATGAAGATGATGTATGGCTCAGAAAGGATAAATGACGAAGTAAAGAATCAAGAGAACTATGAAAGTGGAAAAGAAGAAGATTACACATTAACAAAGTGCAGCAGTAAACAGACGTTCAATGAATGTACAGATGCTGAAATGCAAGGTAGATGAAGTCATTGTATAGGCTAGCTATGAATAGTGAATAGAATGCAGGCAATGTATCTTGTATAGAAAATGGACATTGGTATCATGAAATAAATAAGCCAGAAACCATGAATGGGGAATGAAAAGCTGTGATGCAGCAGAATAACAGGCCAGTGGAGCTGGGTGGTGAGGCTCTCTGCCCCAAAGTCAAGATCCTAGAAATCGAGGTCCGCTATCTACTCTGAAGAAGAACGAGTGCGCGGAGGATGAATCCTCTCACGTTAAGGTGCAAAAAAGAACACAAAGGATGCCAAGTTTTAATTCATTTAAGGCATTTAAAAGCTACAGAATGGACCAAATCGTGGTCTCTTGTCACGTGAGCCAAGGATAGAAATAGAGTTCGAACTTGGAGTTTCAGACACGATAGCGAGTGCCCTCACTCTCATGCAGTCCCAAGACGATAATACTCTGCAAGGCCAAGTGCAAAGCCAATTTCATAGCAGACTGCATGGGTAATGAGAGATGTGGGGTTAATTGGGTGGTGAGGTAGATTATTGTCCTATCTCCCTGCACCTGGGTCATGGCTTACTTGCTGCTAAATTAACCGAATGTTCCAGACATGAAACAAGCATGCCAACCAATTGTATTAGTCCATTGTCATGATGCCTACACCCTGGCATACGGACCAAGCCCATCAGCCCCGGGAGCAGGCATCCAAGTGCTTACTAAAAGCCCAGCACCCCCGGCTAGGGGCTGTCTGGGTACAGCCCTTGCGCCTTTGGTGCCAGGCTCATAGAGGAAATCAGTCCTGGCGCCATAGGCGCCAGACTCATGTACATTACTTACCTCATGCAGACCATGCTGCAATGGTGTCAAGCCAACGTGAGGCCTGAATGGGACTACTTTGCTTCAGGGACTATTTTTTACTCAGGCGTGAGAACTTTTTACCTGGGACTACTTTGAAGGCTATTTAAACCACGCCCGAACAGCAGCACATGCTTCGCGTTATTCTGCATCCAGCAGCGTAACGCTCACCGTGCCTGCAGTCAGTATCCAGTCTTCAGCCACGCCCGTCTCGAATCCAGAGCTCCTAGCAAAAGAGGAAAGAAGAAGGAAAGGTTAGAACACAGACATTATTCAATCCTTACCTGATTCCGGATCCATCACGTCTTCGAACTTGAAAAGGACATTATTTCTGCACGCGTCGCATCGCCAGCTGCAGCGCTGGGCAATACTCACCAGTCCTCACAGCATTTTTCAATCCGGCGCTGCCTCCATCATTTTCTTCGCCGAACTCCAGCATCTAGGAGACAAAAGAAACATAAGGTGAGCCGAGAGAGCCAACAAATACAATCTCTTTTTACCACCATAGACTTACCTGATTTACCACCGGAGGCATTATTCTTTAACAAACCACAACTTCTTACACCGCACCTGTAAGGTGAGAGAAAACAACAAGTTAAATACACGCATCTTTTACCGGACATTGTTGGGTGATACAGACTCTTACCTGAACGCCATCAGCTGCCACAAGACAATCTTCTCTTGGACCCAGCTGCAACACAAGAAGGGAATGTACAAGAGTGAACATCGGACATATTGAACTCTTTGAACTTTATACTCACGGGTTCTCGCCTGGAACCTCGGAGTCAATATTCATCCGGAACTCTTCCAACGCCTTCAAACCAGTGAAGTAACTGGTATCTACGCGCCCCTGCATTCCACGCAGGAAGGAGAGCTCATCATTTAAAAACATAAGGTGAGATTACTGAAAGTGAATATCGGAGGTGATTAGTGGGGAGAAAAGTGGGGTGCCATTACTAGAATCCACGGGTGGCTAAATCCCTCTCTCCACTTGCAGGAGAATACTTCTACAGGTCAAGCAGACGAGATTAGGCGGTCCAGTCCAGTCTGTCATCTCTGCACTACGGTTCACGTTGGAGGAGGCCGCAGCTGTCCGGGTCCAATCGACGCCCCTGTGGGAGCCAGGTGAGCGTAACATCCATATAACAAAGGACCATATAGCTTAGAAGACCAATGAAACACGGTATAACAATTTCTTCTTAAATTCGATGTTTGAACAGGTAGGCATAAGTTGTCCACCTAATAAAATACAGCCAAAAACAATCCTAGCTCTTATATGATTGTATATCGAGATGTTTACCTTAACCAATCCCGACCCTTGAAAGGTTTTTACTATTGCCACGTAGTATGATGTCACTCTGATGCATAGTGAAGTATAAGAATAGTATTTTCTGTGGAAATCATTGAGAGACTGAGTGTACATCCGTTGAAGTTTGTTGTAACTACCCTGTTTTAGACAATTGATAATGAAACAATAACTTGCCATCTTCTTGAGTGTATCTGGTTATTTGGACTCAGTATTACCAAATGCACATTCCAAGGACCATAAACCTAGCAATAATTCTGTTTCTGCCATAATTTTACCACTACTGCCATAAGGAATAAGGGTCAATGTCTATTTTGAAGAGAAAGCTGCTTCCTTGGTTGTAATCATTGCTTATGCTATTGCCATCTCTTTAAAACATTTTCCATCAAACATAACTTTATTCGGTTGTAGAAGCCATGGAAGCAATTTATTATCATATACATACATACATACATACATACATACACAATAATAAATACAGTTGGGCATCATTTCCACTGTAGGAAGTGGTTGGGGTTAAGAAGGAGCATAAGACAATATTACCAGCTACGTATGCCTGAGGCCAAATTAGTTCCCAGGATGTGTTTTCCCAGGGGTATAAGATTTGCTCCAGATAGGACATTATTATTTGGGAGAGTTCCAGGGGGGCATCAAAGCCCAGGTAGGGGTGTGTACTGATTGTTATCCCACTATTGTAGTCTCAGGAGGATAGCTCAGGGGCAACAGGTTCGCATTGGAAGCAAGATGACGCAGAGCAACACAGGTTCGATCCCCGGGTCCGCTCTTAGAAACCTCTGGGTATCAAGCACGTTATAAATAACCTATCATATCATAACTCATATTGAGGACACTACCATTGCACCTAGAACTTCCCATAACATCCCTGGTCAGATGCTTCTTCCTCAAGACAAGTTTGACAGAATCTGCAAGATTTTCACCTTCACTAGGCATTCTAAAAACAGCCCACCATGGCTTCCCTGACCACAAAGGCCCGATTTCCAACAGTGCAGAGCAAGTGGAGGCATTTATTCGAAAGGGCATCCCTCTGAGCATTCATTTCACAGGGAACAGTATTCAAAAGTTGACATGAGGGATGTGGCCTCTTAACAGCAGAAGAAGTGCTTGCAGGCTATCCCAGCGGGCCCTCTCATCCCTCCCCCCTGCTTCCCCATGGCCTCAATTAGGACAAGTAGCATTTTTATGGCTTCCAATTGGACGAGCACCCAACCACAAGAACAAGCTCTGGTGGTTGCCCCATCCGACTCCATGGCCATTTAGTCCAAAACAGGGGGTGTGGGGACTGGTGAAGGATGGTCGAGAATGTGGCCCAATGTGGACAGCAAAACAGTGGTCAGGGGCCAAGCAAGGGCCAAACATAAACCCACAGAAGGTGGGCTGGGTAAAGGGCATGCAGCCACAACGGATGTCAAAGGGAGAGCAGGCGGGTGGCAGGCATCCTCAGTTCCATAACCAGGTGGAATGGCCAAAGGCAGATTGACTGAAATCCTGGTGGAGGGACTACCCTCCAAGCCCCCTACAGGGGGGTTGTCCAAGTGACTGAAAAGTTCAACCCCATGATGGACACCAAGTTAGTGTCACTGAGGGTGACCGGAGCACTGTCGGTACCTGGGGCCATTACAGTGATAAAAATATGCAAATTAACAAGGGGGGTCCTGGGAGCCCCTCTGCCAGACATTAGTCCTGGTTACGAGAGACTTACCCAGTGTCTTTAGCTCACTATCTTTCACAGAGAAGAAATATCCCAAACATATCAGTCTTTGACCTGCCCTGGGGCAGTCCAGCACCGAAATGCTAGGCAATTCTCCCCTGAATAAGAGTACCAACAGAAACCACAGACACGTGTTTCGATCTGGTTGGACCTCATCAGTAGGGTGGATCTGTGCCTCTCTAAGAATAGTGAGCAAGGGGTCCACGTCTGGATTCCCCTAGTAACTTAGGGTGAGACACAAAGTTACTTAAATATGCAAATTAACAAGGGGGGTCCTGGGAGCCCCTATGCCAGACATTAGTCCTGGTTACGAGAGACTTACCCAGAGTCTTTAGCTCACTGTCTTTCACAGAGAAGAAATATCCCAAACATATCAGTCTTTGACCTGCCCTGGGGCAGTCCAGCACCGAAATGCTAGGCAATTCTCCCCTGAACAAGAGTACCAGCAGAAACCCCAGACACGTGTTTCGGTCTGGTTGGACCTCATCAGTAGGGAGGAGCTGTGCCTCTCTAAGAATAGTGAGCAAGGGGTCCACGTCTGCATTCCCCTAGTAACTTAGGGTGAGACCCAAAGTTACTTAAATATGCAAATTAACAAGGGGGGTCCTGGGAGCCCCTCTGCCACACATTAGTCCTGGTTACGAGAGACTTACCCAGAGTCTTTAGCTCACTATCTTTCACAGAGAAGAAATATCCCAAACATATCAGTCTTTGACCTGCCCTGGGGCAGTCCAGCACCGAAATGCTAGGCAATTCTCCCCTGAGCAAGAGTACAAACAGAAAACCCAGACACGTGTTTCGGTCTGGTTGGACCTCATCAGTGGGGTGGATTTGTACCTCTCTAAGAATAGTGAGCAAGGGGTCCACGTCTGATTGCAGGTTGGATAGGAGCGCAGACTTACAGAGATACAACGGGGGAAATAAGAGGGGGTTGGGGGATCCATTGTAACAGGCAACCTCTTCAGTTTACTAATGGGCCACAAGCTGCACCCCCACCAAACGGCAGCTTACATACTCTCACCTCGCTTCTCCTCGCTTAGAAGAAGAGGTTGGTGGGTGGGTCTAGCACCCCGCTGTTCCACTAACAACCCTGTGGGATGCCAACACCCCATGCCCTTATCCCTGTGGGCTTCATCCTGGCGGGGCACGGTGCGAGTGCTTATGGTCAGAGGGGGCGAGGCCAGCCACAGCAACCCAGCAGATGGAGGCCATCCTGGGCCAAAACAGGTTTAGCGCTGGAGGCTGGATGCCAACACCCTGCGCCCCTGTCCCTAGTGGCTTCCCCCTGGCAGGGCAGTGTGCGAGTCCTTATGGTCAGAGGGGGCATGGCCAGCAACATCATCCCAACAGATGGAGGCCCTTCTGGGCCAAAACAGGGATAGAGTGGGTGGTGGGACGCCAACACCCCACACCCTTTTCCCCGCTGGCTTTTCACTGAATAGCTGAAAACGGCCAGTCTTCTCAAATGCATAGTGAACATTGTGCTCCAGTAATAATTAAGTAATGAAGCATTTTACAGTAGTGCCGGGAGTGTTTTAATAGTGGGGGAGCTGAAATACTGATTTGATGGCACAACCATTGTAATGGTGTTAGAACCTGTAATTTTGTTACTAATAGTCGGTGTCTAACTGCAATAAGTGCAATTCTTGGAGCACAATGGACGACTCAGAACACTCAGCCACACCAAATGAAAAGCTGAAATGTGAGCCTTGAGGTACGAGGGTAAGCACCACTTCAGTGGACACCAGCCGTAGGCACGGCTACGCACTCTGACGAATTTGCCCACATAGACCAGACTAATACATGAAGCACAACATTTCTGCCATCAGAATGCAGCGACGACTTAGAACAAAAATGTGGTCAAACTGGACACATAACGAGTCTCTTAAATTAGAATGCAGCTACGACCTATGACAAAGAATGTCAGTCTATCTGGACACATAATGAGACTTGCTCTCGCTCAATATACTGACATCCCCCAGCACCCATCCACATGCCTGACCATCATGGGTAGCTTACTGGGACACAACCAGCCCATCTAACTCCCTATCGCTGCCTAATGCGCACACGCATAATATTCCTTCTGAGAAATCTCCCAGAGGGCACTCACCCCGACAAGCATGTTGAAGCCATAAGCCATACTAATGGGATAAAGGCGCTATATAAATGACAAACTACTACTACTATAATAACAATTTATACAAGAGTGTTGGAGCCCCTCTACTGAGAACGAACATGGCTCAAATAACCTGTTATGTGGAATTTCTTCCAATCAGGAGGCCTTGTTTGGCCTCCTCTGTGAGGTGGTGCTGAACCTCTCACACATTTCGGTTCTAGACGGCCCTTGTGGGTGGGACCAAACTGATAAGCCAATGGGTGTTTCTCCTTTGTGAATGGTGCAGTGAGCTAAAATGTGGTTGTAGACCCTCCTGAGCGGAAGAAATTCCATATAACAGGCTATTTGAATCAGGTTCCTTCTCACTGGAGGGGATTCCACATTATTGTGTAAAAATGTATATAATAGCAATAATTGTCATATGATTTGTCCACAAGAGGACATTTTGGCAAATCCCGGGTAATTTGCAAATGGTGAATGCTTGGAAATTGGTCAATGCCTATACACACGTCTAAGCTATTGTCTTTGTCAGTGCTTGTTCTTTGTCTTAGTTATCTGTACTGGTGAATGGGTTACTTATTTTTGGTGGAGGGGGGACTTGCTGATTTCACCTATTTGTTGCTGAACCCCATTATTTGCAGACTTTTGTGTTTGTTATTGTATGATGCACTGTTTTTATATTAGAGCAGTATTGTATTACCCTTATAAAGGCCAGTAGGACACCTCTGCATGTAGCGTTGCTATAAGTAATGCATTTCAGCAAATAAGTAAATACACACATACATGAATAAAGAGACTGACAACTCATGTATTTGTACCAGTGCCGTTCATTTCGTACTCATGTCTGGTAAGGGAGTTCCATAGCAGTTCTCTTCCTCATAATTGTGAGTACCCTTCACCATGTATACATAAATAGGTGTTTTCAATGAAAGTATTACTTCCACGTTAACACATAAAAATGTTTTCTCATTTGTGCCTCCAGCGATTTTATGCATGAAAGATTTCATGCATTTTTTAACACGGAACATGTGTGGCAAGCAGAGAGCACATTTTTGTTGCAAGGAAGGTGACGGTCCATGAACACTCTAAGGACCATTGACCTACTTTCAAGAGGAACGCTGAGCATTCGTAGGTCGTCTACATTGCAGTCTTGTGTTATAAATAAACTGTCTTTAGTCACCTGCAATCATCCTACAAAAAATATTTATCAAGGTGTGTTCACCTGTCCTTGTCATCCCAGCGACTTCTTTTACATGTCTGATGTATGTTGCTCCAATTGACACAGAACTCTAAATATTGTTGCTGGAAGTAGGTAATGCACTGTTTGCAATTGAGGGCAACGCAATGACACGTTGTGACACTATAGTTAAGGTTAGGCGCAAAAACATTTTCCTCTGGGACATTTGAGTTCGACCATGAAGTTTCACCAAATTGGGCATGAAAATACGGTGACCCTTTCTGAATACACATACTTAATTAAAGCTTTGACAAATGTTGTCATGTAAAAAGAACAATGTGCAAGAAAACACTTTTTTGCAGTGGAATTTCTTTTTTTTTTTAAAAGCATCCTTTCAGTGCATGAACATTCAACACCTGGATGTTTGGGATTTTCTGCACATACCTAGTACCCCTTATGCGAAAATGGGTCAGGCCTCGAAAATGTCTAAAATCATGCCAATCATATTTATATTTCAGACCTCTGTAGTGGGTCTAGAATGAAAGAAACTGTTTTGAGGATACGAAAGACAGCAATAATAGACTATTCCTTCTCATTCATCCCCCTCAGCCCACCTCGAGCAACGCATCACATGGGGAGGGATAGGAAACCCGTGCAATAGGTCTGGAATGAGAAAAAGTAAGTTTGAGAATACGAAAGCCATCTAAAAATAAATCATTCTGTGTCTTTTTATCAGAACACTGTAAGTAGACAAAAGAGAAAAACATGCAATAGAAACACATGCAAACACCACTAATTTTCAATGGCCCATGGATCTAGCAGGACACTTAAAATAGAAACAGGACCTTATTGGGAGTATTGATTAGGAGTGTGGATTTGGGGTGTAGATTGAAACTGCATTTGGGGTGTAGTTTAGGAGTGCAAATTCTGATGCGGAGCACATCAAACATAAAGTTTGCATTAAGTTGATTTATATCACACTTTTGATGTTTATTTCCGTATGGGCCATGACCAGTGGTTGTGTTGTTTGATGTTGGAGGCTATTTGGGTTTGTGAGTTGGTTTTCGAGTGCTGTGTGGTTTGAGTGTTTTAGGGCTGTGTTTCAGGGGTCACCTAGGTGCGTGTGGTATGTGTGTGTTGGGGGAGGGTGGTGGAGAAAAGGAAATGGGTTGTAGTTTTTCTGGGGTTTCTGGGTATTATACAGTGTTGGGTGTCCTGACCCACGTTTGAGCTATCATGCTGCAACATTTGGTGCTGTGGGCTTAGAAAATCCAAGAGGGCCAAAAAGCCCACAAGTGCGCCAGAATCCAGGAGAACCACGCAGTTTGTGCGCACACCAAAATGGTTACCTCACTTGCCACCCACCAGTGTAAAGAAAGATCTTTGTTAACAAAATCCACTGTTACTGATGTCAAAAAGTTGCTGAAATCGTGGCTCACCGGACCACTTTAAAGATTGAACCCTTTTGTGGGGTTCCACATAACCATTTTACTGTAAGGAGCCCCATCAAAACAATTTTAAGCAAGGATTTACTACCATGTAAGAACCATTCCTGTTTGGAATGCATTAATCCAAGAAAAATCCCAAAAATGGGTGCATTACCAGTACTCACCACTATCAGAAAGCCAGCGTTTTAAAACAACACCAGACTTTTTTGTGTAAAACTGAATAAATGAACCCAAAGCAGGCCAAAGAAAGACTTACTGAGAGGTGGATCCAATGTAAAGTTATATTCTGAAGTGACTTGAAGGTTTATAACAAGACTGGCTGAGCTGTGGATTTCAGCAGTTTAAGTAAATTTGGACTGAAAGACACTAAAAATCTAAATGTTTAAAAGAAATGATTGACCTATTTTTTGAGTGTCACATAGGTTGCAATTGTTTAAATGTCATAGTTTTAAACTTAGAATCAGCATTCTAGCTACATATGTAAAAATGGTTAGTTTTATTTGAATGCAGAAAACTGGGTAACTAAAAGTGACATTAGCTGGGGCCTGGCTTAAGGAACTGAATTCTGCCCACCAGCTACCCCCGACAGGAGTTGAGACTTGCACAACACCTGTGTTCCCAGGCCTAGCTGCCTTTTGCTGTTCCCACCAAAAGGGATATGACACTTCTCTGATTGAATTACCTGGGCTCTGCAGGAAATTGAACAATGCCTGACTCAGGCAAATGTTTTATTGGTGGGAGTCGTAAATGTGGCTTCCTCCTGGAAGGAAAGGGGAGGAGCACTGCATGTGAGAGCAAGCTGGCTTGGCAGAACTGGAAAAACCAGAAATTCAACCTGGTGCTGGGGGGAAACTACACCCCTTTGGGGCCAGAACATAACTCTAAAAAGATGGATCATTCATAGAGCTGACTTGTGAAAATTTTATAAATGATACCATAATTCTTCTGATTTTTCTGCCCGCATTTTAAGAGGTTTTTAGAACCGGTGGTATGATCTGGGGGCAAGCTAGCAGTTAAGTGGGTATTACTTAAAATGTATGCATGTTAAAAATCTGACACTTCATCAATTAATGTCCATACTCCTTGCGCACATGTGTGTAAATTTGGGTTAATGTCCGATATTGTAAAACCAGTTAAAAAGTGCAAATGTTGCCATTTCTCAATGCAAGCTCTCAGGAAGAGCAGATTTGGACAGGGTATACCTCCTGTGATATGTGATGGGTGCATGTAATTTTAAACAAATGTGTACCTGTGCAAATATGTCTTTTTGATCAAATATAGATTGTGTGCAATTTGACAGGGGAGTGTCCTTTCTGAAAGCCATTAAATGACATCATTCTGACACACAATCCTGCTCTCCAGTGAGAACGCAAAGAATTCTCCAACCTATCAGAACTCTGAAGGGGTTGGGCCTAAAAAGCTAGCCTCTCCACCCACTTTCAAAACACATAAAAGCAGACAGACAGGACAGATAGGGACATTCAATTCCATTTGCTGCAACGCGCTCTGCCGGACCACACAACATCCAGAAGATACTAGATTCAACACTTAGACTTTAAAACTCCAAAGAACTTGATTCAGAACTCAAAGCAAGGGCCTAAACCCACAAACTGAGAACTCTTCTCAGTGGGCCTCAGCATCCAGCAAACCTAACAGCGATAGCAGCATCCAGGAGCCGTGCAGATCAGCGCTGGGTCCAGAGAAAGCTGTGCAGAAAGATCCAGAAGCAGTGCTGTACCCAGAGAAAGCAGAGCAGTATCCAGAACCAGAGGCAGAGCAGAGCTGACCCAGACCGCTGTTCGCAGAACCAGAGAGCTGACCCAGACCGCTGTGTGCAGAGACCGTCCGTGGCGAGTGAAGAAAACCTGACCAGATCCGTGGCGAGGCCCATTCTATTTCTAAATATATTGTGAGTACCTAGCAGAACTGTGCAGAACCAATCTCTTAGTTAAAATAATATAATTCAATCTATTTTAATCTAACCAGAACTGTCTCCTAACTGTCACCTGTCATTTGCAAAGCTGTCACCTGTCATTTCTAGTTGCTAGCTGTAACTTGTCACTTTGAACTTTTAAAATTTCAAATCTGAAAAACGACCTTTACCATATCGCTCATATCTCCGTGACCGTTTGTCTTAGAGACTTGCAGTAACTTTCCTCTGAAAGCTGGGAATCTTGGCTTTTCAACGGACCTAGAACCGCATTCCTATTCCCTATACTCTTGCCGCAATCACGAAAAACGCACTCGCGAATTTTACCGCGATTTGCAAATTTCTCCACGTGTGAAAACAGCAGCTTCCTTGCTTTCATTTGCCAAAAATTTGTTTAACCTGCCAATCATTCCTAGAACATTGCTAAAGTAAGCCTGAACTTATTTAAACCAACTAATCCTCAACCTGAACCTCCAGAGGGAATTAAAATAATTTTAGCACATTTTCCAATATATTGCTATCACATTTTAAAGCATTTTGAGCCTGTGTAAAACTCATATCTATTCTCCTCTAAGCTTGCTGGGAAACTGGAACTCTGTATTACATTGTGATTGTATACCTGGACCGTGTGCTCTTCCTTCCATCTCCTTACATTGTATAGGGGGGGGTGAATTGCCACAAAGGGAAAGTGATTACCTTGTCTTTTGTGAAACCATATCAGTTTATCTTCTATACTGCATTTCATTCATTCAACCTTGCATTTCCTTGAACCCTATAAAGCATTCTCTACCACATTATTCTTCTGTCCCTATTTACCAGTGTGCTACCTTATCCATTTCATGTCAACTCCTTAGTGATTATAAAGAAGTGGGCTAGTGCCAGATTCTCCGTTGTTAATCTTTATCATATCAGATTAAGTGTGATATTCAATTATTAATTTATTATAAAGTGTGATATATATATATATATATATTGTTTAAATTCTCAAATAAACCTTTTAACTTGCAAAACAGAACTACTTCTTGGCTCAGTGGGGTCAGGGGGATTCCAAGAGAGGGGTGTTATATAGGGGTAGTCATCCAGAACGCATGAACTGGACATAAAGATATATCAATAAGGGTTTCCATTCAGTATCCCAGACTAGGCATTGACTTAGCTGTAGTGTTGAATTGAATCCTCTTACAAATTGGGGGCTCGTAGCCGGGGATTCCGGATTAGATCTATCACTTGTGCAGATTAATACAGTGTGCCAGCTGACCAGATACACATATCCGGTCGGATCACCACGCTGTGTTACGCTGTAAAGCACTCCTCAAAGGAACGCTCTAAGGAAAAGTTCTGTTTTGCAAAAATAAAATACAAACTTCTGTAAGTCAGGAAGGAACTCAAATTCCAGAATGACGACCTTGGTAGATATGAAAATAGCCAGAGAGCACTTCTTACATAAGCTATTTGTGAGAGGTGAGTGGACTCATCAGGACCAGACGGTCTGGTTGCAAGCAATCGCACCCCAGATTACGGAAACAGGGTCAGATAAATGGAGGGACCAGGGTCCCTTACATGTGGCCCTGAGTGAACTATATATGTCCTCTAAGGCCAAGGATGAGCACAACAAGATTGCCAGGGTAGCGGCATATTTATATTTACATATGGGAGCCATGCAGGACAAATGTGCTGAAGGCCAAGATCTGGCGAGTAGGCAACTGCTGGCATTACAGAAGGCCCAATCTGATCTGGACTCTTCTGAGCAGAGGCTGCAGAGGAGCCAGGAGTCAGAAAATGATAGTAGGCAGTATATCATTAAAATAAAAGAGGACATGGATATACTGCAACAGGAAAAGGCTGACCAGGATACTAGATTTCTGGCCCTGCAGAAGGAGCACCAAGACAGTTTGGACTCCTTGCTGCAGAGCCAGAAAAAGCTGGCGCAACAATTAGACTTTAACAGGGCATGCACGGAGCAGGTAGCCACCCTGCAAAGTCATCTAGATAGAGTGAAGGCAGAGAGCAACAAGCTGATTTTGAAAGACCTGGATACCCAGGCAGAGTTTGATGAAGAACGGCAGAAAGCTGGTGCCTTTCAAAGGCAGAGGGACGACCTGGCGGCACAAATGCAGGCTCTTAGTCAGGAAAGAGACGCCTTAGGCCAGGAAGTCTGCCATTTAAAAAGAAAAACAGAAGAAAATCACTTGGCCCTCCAGGGGCTGGGTGACCTCCAAAAAGAACACCAGAACTTGTTAGAACACACCAGGAGGGTTGAGGATGCTCTGGCAAGAAAGGAGCAGGCCAATAGGGACACAGCTCAGGAGGTAACCCTCCTGCAGCAAAAACTGGCCCAGTGCTCCAGGACCAATCAGGAGGCACAGAGAGAGAATGAGGCTCTCTGCCAGCACAATGATAGACTCCAACAACAGGTAGCGATGCAGGAGAGACTGATAGAGTCTAGTAAGGCCTTAACTGAGGAACTGAAGGCGCAGGCTCTTGCATTGCAACAGGGAGCAGGGGCGGATAGAGATGAGGTTCGCTGGGAAAGAGAAACTCCTGAGCATAACCCCAGGAGCCCTAGTACCAGAGGCCTTTATCTCTCTCAGTCCCTGGACTCTGCCACCCCATGTCCCCTGGTGCACATGAGCACAGGGCCACAGGGATGGCAGATTACTATCCAGCCAGAAGCATGGGGCTCATAGGCCAGTACCACCCAGGAATGGAGGGGCGGGCATCCGGGTATGGGCACCCAAGTACAGTGCAATTTAATGGGGAACCCCAGAAGAGTAGGCCCATTAAGGGCATCCTGAAAACCTCTGCCCAGTTAGGTCAGTGGGGGGGTACCCATCAAATCCTGGCAGCAAGGAGGGATCTGAAGACTCCTCTGAGCGGTACAGGACACAGGAGACCAGGTCCCCACATTCTGCCAGCCATTCCCAGGCTCGCAGAATCCGGGAAAACCTGGAAGAACAGACGGGAACCTCTGGGAGCAGTGCCTCTGAGTCAGAAGATGAATGGACCAGGGTTACCCGGACCAAAAGGGCCAATAAGACAAAAAGGGCCTTGCTTAAGGACCCCTTAAAGCAGATTAAGGCAATCAGGAGCGTCATCACGCCTTATCATAAGAACGCCAAGTATTCTGTTTGGGAGCACTTAGAGTTGTTTGAGCAAATGATGGAGACTTTCCATTTGAAGGACAGCCAAAGCTGTATTCAATATGTAAAGTGGACCTTCTCCCCGGAATACTCCAGTTTCTTTGCGGGGCTGGAGGACCAAAATCATTTAAGATGGTCCACCTATAAGGCGGCCATCTTGAAACATTTTTCTACTCATAGAAATCCTCAAGAGGCTCGCAAGGCAGCCTACAATTTACAATGTGGGGAGGATCAGGCCCCACAAGAATTTGTGCAGGAGTTAAAGCGTGCTTTTGCACAGACCACAAGAAGGGTGCGCACGGATAGCAGAGAATTTATTAATACGTTTTTCCATGCCTTGCCCAAATACATAATGACCCAGCTCGTGAGGGATTTTCACGAGAAAAGATCTTTAGACTGGGTCATTGAACAGGCGACCCGGATCTATGAGGTGCAGAAGCCAATAGAAAAAAAAAATAATGCGCCCAAAAACCCCAAAGCCAACAACACCCCTGCTGCTGCCAAGGTGGCAGAGGTAAACGTCACCCCCGTTTTAGATTTGGAGATGGGGGGGGCCTAAAAACCTACCTGCACCTAATAATGCTAGGCCCAGAAGGTCCTCGGGCCAGTCACAGACAGGGAGCCAGGGAGGCATCCCCACAAATGGGGTCCCTCGCTCTCCTGATTATGTAAGCCCCCGTTACAAGGGAAACAGAACCATCCAGGGTTATGTGTGGACTCCTCCAGCCCAAGGGGGGGATCCAGCCAAGCACCTAACCCAGACAACTTCCCTCCCAAATTCTCACAGGAGGGCAGAAACTCACCAAACCCTGGGCAGAACTTCTTCCCCAGGTATCCACCCAACTTCCAGCCCCAAAATCCTCCACCCTTCTTTCCCCAATTCCCTGAGCCCAGACAACCGAATCCGGGAGAGGGGAGGCCAAGGGTGGAGGGGTATCCAAATCTTCCCAACCAGGGGTACGACCAAAGAAGGGATAGCTACCCTTTCCGGGATCAGCACAGGGGAGAAAACAGGGCCCCGTATCAGCCTGAGCGGGTTTCCCAGTTAGAGCGCCAGGTTCAAAACATGGTGCGGGATCTGGGTCACATACTGAGGGCTCAGCAGAACCCTCAGATTGGCGTGCCACCGCAGAATCCCCCAAACTCTGGACCTGGTACTCCAGAACAATGACGGGGGCAGCACCCCAATAACACACCGGTTCCTAGGGAGGAGGCACAAGGGGAAGGGGGGTGTAAAGCCTTGGAGGAAGCTTCCTTCCCAACTTGTAAAAAGCCCCTGGAAAACCAGGAACCGGAAACAAAATCTCTTGCCCCTGAAAGTCTGCCTCCTAAGGAGCAGAGGGGGGGTAGGAGAAACAAAAGACCCAAACAGACTCAGTTTGAGGAGGAGGTACAGATCTTCCAATTTGAGGGAGAGGGATCCTTAGAGGATCCTGGGAAAAGGACCTTCTCCTTCAGAGAGGGGATAACTCCTCCCAAAGAAAAATGGGTCCCTAGGGATGCAAATCCAGACTGGGGAGATGTGGAGACTGAGCTACCGCCGCCCACCATCTCATCCCAGAACCAACAGCAAGAAAATCCCCTGGTTCAAACCCATCCCGGTGACTGCCAGGTGGGGCGGCCCGGAACCGGAGCCAGGGGAACCCACAATGGCTCTGATCTCCAGTTGCCAATTTTTTCTTTCAGATTCCCAAGGCTCTCCACAGAATTCTGCCCAAATCTCTTCGCTAGCGATGTCCAAAATCAGAAAGTTAGCCCACCAGTTGTCCAAAAATGTGCATTATCTGTGCCCCCTTGAGGAGAAGGAGGGAAGATACTATGCCCCGGTACAAGTACAGGGGCAGGGTACAATTTGGGCACTGGTGGAGACTGGATCTCAAGCTACCCTTCTGTCCAGAAGGGCCTTTGACGAACTGAATGCAGGAAGGGGAGAGAATTACCAAATTCCTCTCACCTCTCTTCCTGGACAACTGCAGAATTTTGACGGGAAGGAAATTCCCGTTGAGGGGACTGCAGACTTGGACATTAAGATCGGGCGACACAAGGTGAAACACCCGGTCATAGTTGTGACTCCAGAGGGCACCCCTTGTTTACTAGGGAATGACCTCCTGAGAAGGTTGTCACCCCTAATAGATTGCGTAAACAAGGTCCTCTGGACCCAGACTAGCCGACCCATAAAATTAAAACAGAGTGTCAACCATGTTAGTTTAAACGGCACATGCCACATGGTTGAACAAAAATCTGACCAAGTAGAATTCCACTTCCAGAATAACCAAATTCCAGACGTGACAGTAATAGCAGTAGGACAACAGACTGGTGATGGGGGGTCCTCTCTATTTCTGAAAATCAACCTTCCTTCCAGTCTAAGGTGGCATTCCACACTGGAAGGAAACACCCTGAAATTCTTTACCAATCCACAATCAGAAACTCCCACTCCTATAGTCCAGAAAGATGTGAAATCAGCTCAGAGCCTGGCTGATATTCAGCAAATTGGAGAGCAGTTGTTCATCCCTGTTCAGTTAAATGATGGGAAGGACTCTGTTCTCGCTCGAGTGTGTGCGAACAACGGTAAGAGCTTCATCAGCGAAGCCATGTTCCGCCAACTCCCAAAAGATCCAGCCATTCCCACATTCAAACTGATAGACAAATGGGAAATGGACCTGGAGGCACCCAATTCCAAACATCTCCTGCCAAGCAGGTGTATGCTCAAAATCTCCATTGGCAACAAGTGCATAGTCCACAATTGTTGGGTGGTGCGAGACGTCACTGCCGCTTTTTACTTAGGCAGTGACATTCTCAATCGCTTTGCCATTAGTTTGGACCTAATAAACTTCAAAGCTTGGTCCCGATTAGCGGATAATCCCATGGGCTTTGATGATCCAGAAAAAGCATTTAGGTCAGCTCAATTGCTACCTTATGCAGTTGAAATTCAGATCAAAGAGGAAGACACCATCCCAAGAAAGGACCCGACAATTCTCCCTGGAAGTGAAAGTTAAAAGAGGACAATATTTGCAAAACCCTGATGCTTACATACATCTAAACGCTTCTCTCCAACAGCAAGGGTTGGGGGTAAACCCAACTCCATTAGTCAACATAGAACATGACACCATTCTAATAGAGGTGGATAACAGCGACTTGAAGAGTATTACTCTAGCCGCGGGCACCATTATTGGAATGGCGATTGATGACCGACATTTTTCCATTGATTTAGGTAATGAACTGTTAGGACCAATCCCCGAGGACTGTTTTGACAGTGACAGTGAGGACAATACAACACCAGACAGGATTTTTACCCGGCATGGGGGGAACTTCCTGGTGTACACTTCCTGCCCCTATGGTAAGGAAGATGTGACTTGTGACTTCAGGAGGGATGAGGTGATTTTCCAGGTCCATGAGGGATGCCTTTCCCACCTGAGGCCTCCAGTCCAAATCAGCACTCTGACCAGGGACTTCTCCACCCAGCTGGAGGAGGCCGCTGAGATAGCCAAACCAGAAGTCTTTCCAGGCTTCAGGCAGATGGTGGAAGAGAGAGTCAACCTAGCTGATGCCTGTGTGACTCTGGAACAAAAGCAAAAGTTGAAACAAGTTTTCTTGGATTTCCAAGATCTCTTTGCGGTAGACTCATATGACTGTGGTCGCACTGACATCCACACAACAACAATCCCCACGGACCCTGGCATGACTCCTGTGTTTGTGAAGCAATATCGCTTGCCTCTCGCATCAATGGAGTCCCTTACTGAAATAATTAAGAACCTTGAGTCCCGGGGAATAATCCGTCCAGTCCACAGCACCTTCAATAATCCGGTGCTGGGAATATTGAAGCCAAACGGCCAGTGGAGACTCTGCGCCGACCTCAGGGAGCTCAACAAACTGGTCCATACTTCCCGATGGCCTCTTCCCTACATTGACCAAGGGCTGGCCCAGATTCAGGGGTCACAGGTATTCACTGCAATAGACCTGGCCAATGGATACTGGACCGTGCCTGTCAGCAGGGAGGACCAATACAAACTGGCTTTTACCTTTGGGGGCCAGCAGTACACATGGACCCGGACTCCCTTTGCATACCTTAACTCCGGTAATGAGTTCAATATTTTCCTACATAAGGCCATGCCCGACCTGGGTGCGAGGGGTAACCTGGCTTATGTAGATGATGTCCTCATCAAAAGTTCATCTGTGGAGGAACACATAGCGGAGATCCGTTATGTTCTGACGCAGTTGAGGGCCGCCGGAGCAAAACTTTCCTTTCAGAAAGCACAGTGGTGTAGAACCCGTGTTAATTTCTTGGGGCATGAGATTACTCCTCAGGGTCTCTGTCTCCAGGAAAAGAAAGTGGAAGCACTTCAGAAACTGAAAGACCCCACCACTCTGCGGGAACTAAGGAGCCTCCTTGGACTGACTAATTACAGCAGAAAGTTCATTGAGGGCTACGCAGAGATCACCAGACCCCTGATTCATCTCCTGAAGAGGGGGGTCAAGTGGGAATGGGGTCCAGAACAAGCCAAGGCAGTAAAACAACTCAAAAGAAGCCTCTCAAAAGCGCCTTGCCTAGCTTACCCTGTCAGAAACAAGGAGTTCTTCCTGGAGACGGGTTTTTCTAATACGTGCTTGACGGCAGTATTATACCAAAAGCATGACAAGGTCAATAAAGTAATCTCCTATGCGAGCAAAACTTTATCCTCTGTGGAGGAAAAATTCAACGATTGTGAGAAGGCACTCCTGGCAACGGTGTGGGCATTGAAAAATTACCGCCCGTTTATCCAGGGGGAACACATCATAGTGGAGACTCCACACCAGCCTCTGCAATATCTCCAAAGTGACAGAATCCGGGCCGGAAATGTGAGTAATTCCCGAATTACTTCCTGGATTCTGTCAATGCAAGGCTTTCCTGTGGAGGTCAGATATGGCCAAAACAAGGTCTGGCTGACCTGCATGATTGTGCCAGAGAAAACTGTCTTAAGGGCGAAAGTCTAAAATTAAAGGACAACATGGAGTCATACCTTAATTCCCCCCACAAAGTCTTTGAAGAAGA
Source organism: Ambystoma mexicanum (assembly GCF_040938575.1). Classification (NCBI taxonomy): domain Eukaryota; kingdom Metazoa; phylum Chordata; class Amphibia; order Caudata; family Ambystomatidae; genus Ambystoma; species Ambystoma mexicanum. Next base: position 1,269,523,526 of record NC_090922.1, read on the forward strand.
CAAGTGTAAGGGAATGCCCACTGTATATGTGGATGGATGCTCTTACCATGTTGTCAACGACGGGGAGAAAGAACTGGTGGCTGGCGTAGGGAATGCATGGGTGAATGAGTCCCCAGAACCCTCCGCTGGATACAAAATTGGTCCCCGAAGTAGTCAGGTGGCAGAATTGATGGCTGTGCATCAGGCCATCCTCACTGCTGTCCAGCATCAACTCCACGAACTGGTCATAATCACAGATTCGGATTATGTACGGAACGGGTTCGTGGAGCACCTGGTTAATTGGAAAACTAGAGGCATGTTATGTGCTAACAACAAACCCTTGAAACATGGGAAGTTGATCCAAAACATTGATGATCTGGTCACCTCGAATGAGATGACCATCTATTGGAAAAAGATCAAGGGTCATTCAAAAGTAGAGGGACCAGACAAAACTGGAAATGACTTAGCTGATCAGCTGGCCAAAACCGGGGCCATCCAAGGGGATCTAATTGAGATTGAGTCCCTGTTGGGGGAAATCCAGGTCACTGCTATCACTAGGTCCCAGACAAATGCTCACAACGACCTTTCAATTGCACAATGGAGTAAGGAGACCCCTGATGCTGATTTGATTACCGCTCAGAAGGGGTATCCAATTATTGGTAAGTTTTACCAACACCTTGAGGACCCTGAGAACTTTCCCCTGACGGATACCGATTATATTGGGAAAGAGGACCTAAGAGTGTTGATGAAATGTCCAAAAATGTTCCGAATCCAAGGCGGTTTGCTGGTAAGGAAATCCAAAGCTGGCCACGATCAGTGGGTGGTTCCTACCTCATTCCGAAGCCTGATGTTAAGTCACGCCCATGATGCGGCCACCGCCGGTCATAGGGGGTTTCACACAACACTGGAAATCTTAAGAGAGGTTGCATACTGGCCACACATGGGGCAGGACCTTGACCAATACTTGAAGGGGTGTCTTGTGTGTGCGCAATTTCAGCCGACGTCCCTCACACACCCCGCGCCTCTCCAAAAGCGGGGGATGACACTGCCATGGTCAGATTTGCAAATCGACTTTGTAGGCCCTGTGATTCGCTCGTCTAGAGGAAACAAGTACATGTTGACCGTTACATGCTTGTTTACCAAGTGGGTGGAATGTCTCCCAGCCCCAAATTGCAAGGCAGAAACTGCAGCTGCCCTGATGATTAACCACATCTTTTCCCGTTTCGGTCTACCTCAAAGGATTGAGTCAGACAGGGGTAGCCACTTCACCAGTGAAGTAATGACAAAGATGTGGGAGATACTGGGGGTCAAAAGGAAGTTGCATATTGCTTACCGGCCAGCTTCTTCTGGGGCAGTAGAGAGATATAACCGAACCATTGTGAGCATATTAAAGAAGTTTGTGGCAGATTCTGGGCCAAGTTGGGATATCCGATTACCTCTGGTCCTAATGGCCATCAGATCTACCCCTTCATCTGCAACCAAAATGTCACCATTTGAGTTGATGACTGGGCGCAAGATGGTGCTTCCTCAGCATTTGCTCTACAGGACCCAAGAGCAGACACTAATAAATGCCTCCACAACTCATGAGTATGTGGAGAATTTAAGGAAACACCTTCAACATGCTTTTGCTTATGCTCAGCGGAATCTAGAAAGATCAGCTGATAGCATGAAGACCCACTATGACCTGAAGACTTCCAGGAAGGAATATCAGGTGGGGGACCGGGTCTATCTATACAATTTCCAAAGGAACCAGGCCAAGCAGCGAAAATTTTTGCCTACATGGAAGGGACCCTTTGAGATTATAGACAAGATCTCCCCTGTGGCCTACAAGATCCGCATCCCCAAAGGCGGTTTGGCAGAGGGGGAAGACAAGTGGGTCCACATAAACCAGTTGAAGTGTTGCCATCCCAGGCACGCTTTGCAGCAACTGGAGGAGTCCTCGGTAATCCCAGAGGGTACCGCTCCAGAGTAATTCAATTCCAACCCTAAAAGATCCTACCTATAGCCTATCAAATTCTGGGTTTCTCAAGTTTATGTGTTCCTGTCTCTTATTTTAAAAAAAATGTGCATGTTCATATCTGTTGAGTTCTAAAATATATATCTATATCAATGGTGGGGGAGAAATGTCCATGAATAGGTATTGCCGCTCTTCCTTTGTCGTCCTAGGAGAAAGAAAACCTGGAGACTGGCCAAGGAGGACGATCTGGAGACCGGGAGCAGAGACGCAAGGGGCCCAGTGTACCGCCCAATACTCCCATCAGGACCGGCGAGGAGAACTGACTGATCCACCCCTGATGGAGTAAAAGATGCTGAACTGTGCCATTTGCAGAATTGGAAGAAGATTATGCGGACAGACCAGTGCGTGGGTCAAAACCCTTGTGCACCCGACTCCCCATCGACTCAAATTCAAAGGGCAGTCACGTGGGGGGATTTGTTGGGTGTCCTGACCCACGTTTGAGCTATCATGCTGCAACATTTGGTGCTGTGGGCTTAGAAAATCCAAGATGGCCAAAAAGCCCACAAGTGCGCCAGAATCCAGGAGAACCACGCAGTTTGTGCGCACACCAAAATGGTTACCTCACTTGCCACCCACCAGTGTAAAGAAAGATCTTTGTTAACAAAATCCACTGTTACTGATGTCAAAAAGTTGCTGAAATCGTGGCTCACCGGACCACTTTAAAGATTGAACCCTTTTGTGGGGTTCCACATAACCATTTTACTGTAAGGAGCCCCATCAAAACAATTTTAAGCAAGGATTTACTACCATGTAAGAACCATTCCTGTTTGGAATGCATTAATCCAAGAAAAATCCCAAAAATGGGTGCATTACCAGTACTCACCACTATCAGAAAGCCAGCATTTTAAAACAACACCAGACTTTTTTGTGTAAAACTGAATAAATGAACCCAAAGCAGGCCAAAGAAAGATTTACTGAGAGGTGGATCCAATGTAAAGTTATATTCTGAAGTGACTTGAAGGTTTATAACAAGACTGGGTGAGCTGTGGATTTCAGCAGTTTAAGTAAATTTGGACTGAAAGACACTAAAAATCTAAATGTTTAAAAGAAATGAGTGACCTACTTTTGAGTGTCACATAGGTTGCAATTGTTTAAATGTCATAGTTTTAAACTTAGAATCAGCATTCTAGCTGCATATGTAAAAATGGTTAGTTTTATTTGAATGCAGAAAACTGGGTAACTAAAAGTGACATTAGCTGGGGCCTGGCTTAAGGAACTGAATTCTGCCCACCAGCTACCCCCGACAGGAGTTGAGACTTGCACAACAGCTGTGTTCCCAGGCCTAGCTGCCTTTTGCTGTTCCCACCAAAAGGGATATGACACTTCTCTGATTGAATTACCTGGGCTCTGCAGGAAATTGAACAAAGCCCTGTCCTGACTCAGGCAAATGTTTTATTGGTGGGAGTCGTAAATGTGGCTTCCTCCTGGAAGGAAAGGGGAGGAGCACTGCATGTGAGAGCAAGCTGGCTTGGCAGAACTGGAAAAACCCGAAATTCAACCTGGTGCTGGGGGGAACCACAACCCTTTGGGGCCAGAACATAACTCTAAAAAGATGGATCATTCATAGAGCGGACTTGTGAAAATTTTATAAATGATACCATAATTCTTGTGATTTTTCTGCCCACATTTTAAGAGGTTTTTGGAACCGGTGGTATGATCTGGGGGCAAGCTAGCAGTTTAGAGGGTATTACTTAAAATGTATGCATGTTAAAAATCTGACACTTCATCAATTAATGTCCATACTCCTTGCGCACATGTGTGTAAATTTGGGTTAATGTCCGATATTGCAAAACCAGTTAAAAAGTGCAAATGTTGCCATTTCTCAATGCAAGCTCTCAGGAAGAGCAGATTTGGACAGGGTATACCTCCTGTGATATGTGATGGGTGCATGTAATTTTAAACAAATGTGTACCTGTGCAAATATGTCTTTTGATCAAATATAGATTGTGTGCAATTTGACAGGGGAGTGTCCTTTCTGAAAGCCATTAAATGACATCATTCTGACACACAATCCTGCTCTCCAGTGAGAACGCAAAGAATTCTCCAACCTATCAGAACTCTGAAGGGGTTGGGCCTAGAAAGCTAGCCTCTCCACCCACTTTCAAAACACATAAAAGCAGACAGTCAGGACAGATAGGGACATTCAAATCCATTTGCTGCAACGCGCTCTGCCGGACCACACAACATCCAGAAGATACTAGATTCAACACTTAGACTTTAAAACTCCAAAGAACTTGATTCAGAACTCAAAGCAAGGGCCTAAACCCACAAACTGAGAACTGTTCTCAGTGGGCCTCAGCATCCAGCAAACCTAACAGCGATAGCAGCATCCAGGAGCCGTGCAGATCAGCGTTGGGTCCAGAGAAAGCTGTGCAGAAGGATCCAGAAGCAGTGCTGTACCCAGAGAAAGCAGAGCAGTATCCAGAACCAGAGGCAGAACAGAGCTGACCCAGACCGCTGTTCGCAGAACCAGAGAGCTGACCCAGACCGCAGTGTGCAGAGACCGTCCGTGGCGAGTGAAGAAAACCTGACCAGATCCGTGGCGAGGCCCATTCTATTTCTAAATATATTGTGAGTACCTAGCAGAACTGTGCAGAACCAATCTCTTAGTTAAAATAATATAATTCAATCTATTTTAATCTAATCAGAATTGTCTCCTAACTGTCACCTGTCATTTGCAAAGCTGTCACCTGTCATTTCTAGTTGCTAGCTGTAACTTGTCACTTTGAACTTTTAAAATTTCAAATCTGAAAAACGACCTTTACCATATCGCTCATATCTCCGTGACCGTTTGTCTTAGAGACTTGCAGTAACTTTCTTCTGAAAGCTGGGAATCTTGGCTTTTCAACAAACCTAGAACCGCATTCCTATTACCTATACTCTTGCCGCAATCGCGAACAACGCACTCGTGAATTTTACCGCGATTTGCACATTTCTCCAGGTGTGAAAATAGCAGCTTCCTTGCTTTCATTTGCCAAAAATTCGTTTAACCTGCCAATCATTCCTAGAACATTGCTAAAGTAAGCCTGAACGTATTTAAACCAACTAATCCTCAACCTGAACCTCCAGAGGGAATTAAAATCATTTTAGCACATTTTCCAATATATTGCTATCACATTTTAAAGCATTTTGAGCCTGTGTAAAACTCATATCTATTCTCCTCTAAGCTTGCTGGGAAACTGGAACTCTGTATTACATTGTGATTGTATACCTGGACCGTGTGCTCTTCCTTCCATCTCCTTACATTGTATAGGGGGGGTGAATTGCCACAAAGGGAAAGTGATTACCTTGTCTTTTGTGAAACCATATCAGTTTATCTTCTATACTGCATTTCATTCATTCAACCTTGCATTTCCTTGAACCCTATAAAGCATTCTCTACCACATTATTCTTCTGTCCCTATTTACCAGTGTGCTACCTTATCCATTTCATGTCAACTCCTTAGTGATTATAAAGAAGTGGGCTAGTGCCAGATTCTCCGTTGTTAATCTTTATCATATCAGATTGTGTGATATTCAATTATTAATTTATTATAAAGTGTGATATATATATATATTGTTTAAATTCTCAAATAAACCTTTTAACTTGCAAAACAGAGCTACTTCTTGGCTCAGTGGGGTCAGGGGGATTCCAAGAGAGGGGTGTTACATAGGGGTAGTCATCCAGAACGCATGAACTGGACATAAAGATATATCAATAAGGGTTTCCATTCAGTTTCCCAGACTAGGCATTGACTTAGCTGTAGTGTTGAATTGAATCCTCTTACAACAGCTATGCTTTTATTTTGTTTTTGTAGGGTGTTCATATTTGCATAGGCATGCAGAGTCTGGGCATAATTTGGGCATTGTATGGGTTGAAATGGCCTCCCTGTAAGGATGAGACTTTGTGTAGTAGTAGTTGATTCGTTTTTATCCCAGTGAGTTCAATCACCAGATTTTTAGTCGTTTCCAGAAGGTTAGGTGGTACTCTACCGTCCTGATTTCCTTTAGAATCGAGTTCCATAGTTAGGTTATGAGAATGGTGAAGGGTGTTTCTCAGTTTAGTAATCTCGTAGTGTCTGTTTCTATTTGGATGTCAGTGCTAGATCTTAAGGTTCTTTTTGGTATGTATCGGGTGATTTCTGCTTGGAGGAATTCGGCTCCTTGCCTGTGGAGTGATCTATGGGCAATGCAGAGGACTTTGAAATCGATTAGTTTCCTGACTGGTAGCCAACTCAGGCTTCTCAGTGCTAATTGATTCTATTTAGTCTCCTAAGTAGTCTTGCTGCTGTGTTTTGGATGCATTGTAGGTTTTTGGTGAGGTGTTTGGGCATCCCATGCAGAGACTATTTGCATAATCCATTCTTGATAACGCCAAGTAAATGATAACGAGGTTCTGGTGTGGGAAGTTGAGAAAAGGAAGGATTCCTCTAGTAGAAGTTGGTAAGATGGTAGAACATTTATTTTGCTATTTCATTGACCTGTGGTCCCAGGGTGAGACCAGTGTACATGAGTATTCCCAGGTTTTTAATCACAGTGGAGGATTCAGGTTGGGTTCCTCGGGGCCATGAGACAGATGTCTGTGTTAGGTTATCATCTTGTGGGGTTAGGTTTGGTATTAAAGTGGGAAGATGGAATGCAGAGTTGTATTGTGGATTTTGGAGAGTGGAATTGGGAGTGAGGTTTTGGAGTGTGGATTTTGCGTTGTGGATTCTGGGTGCAGACAGTGGATATGCATTCAGGTGTGGATTTGTAATGTAAATTCTGGATGTGGGTTTTGGATACAGATTTTAAGAAGGGAATCAAATTGTGAATTCCGGCTGTTGAAACACACACACATCCAACTAGCTGGATACCGCAGGACATTTCCGTGGATACACATACTAGATGCACAACCACACACTCTCATGCACCCATCCCACTCACAATCCAACCCAAAAATATACTGCATTCACACCCAACACTGCTCACACGCCTCATGTTTCAGCCTCCCCTATACATTCACAGATCACAGACTATTTATGAGTTTTCACACACGCCTACTACATACAATACACTCTGAATATTTGTACACACACATAACAAATGCTCACAAGATAAGTAAACACAATACGATCAGAATATAAGTATGCTCAAATAATATGGTCAGAACAGATACACTACAAATACAGCATTATGCCTAGAAATATGCATGCACACTTACAATATGCTCAAAGGTAAGCAAAATATGCATATTCTGAGTGTCACAAAATTAATACTCTCTATAGGAGTACAGCATTGGATAATGAATACAACGTTTTGTCAGTCCCACACTATTACTAAACAAGCTGTGATGCCAGTCATAACGGTGACAAAACAGACACAGTCTGACAGGTATAGCTTGTTTGCCTCTTAGTGTAGAGCAGGCTGAGGGCAGGTTATACTCTCCAGGAGTGGTGTAAGCTGGTAAAGAATCAAACCAAACAGCAATAGTGCTGTGGAACCAAAATAAAAGAATGTCCAACCAAGGCTCCATAACAATAGGATCTTTAATCTAACACACATGCACACAACCAATAAAAAACAGTAGGGAATCATCTCTGTAAATGAAAACACAGAGAAAGAAGGCTTTAGGATAAAGGGCACTCTGGGTTGGTAGACAGTGGTGCTCAGTCAATGATTCCAGCAGCAATTGCCATTGTTTTTAAAGATGTCTTTAAAAAGGTTAAAATTGGGACTTATATAAAGTATTGAAATTGATTAGATTATGGGTTAGGTCTGCCAATAGATTCCACATGCTATCATTGAAAATTCCCATTAAAAGACGATGCAAGAATAACGTTTTTTGCAAAAAGGAAAGTTGTTGCTCACCTATTGCAAGATACAGAACTGCCTCATCGCTCAAGAAGTTGTTTTTGTGGAGTCCTTATTGAATGCCATGAATGAGTCAGTGCCAAACAGCTGAAAATAAAATGACACCAACTTGTTGTGCCTTCAGGTTGTCTAGTTCATGTAGACACCATGTCAAAACCAGACATGGCTTAAATTTAATTTTTACCAACTGCCCCCAGGCTTCTGGGGCACACAAGTATGACCTTTGAACCATTGGTGCTTAATGTGAAAGAGCATCCCCTGTAGGAACGTTACCATGTTTGCCTCAACGATGCCACCCTGGTACCTAACTGAGACTCATAAATTAATAGAACCCTATGACCTAGCTGAATCTTGGAATCTGTGGGAAACCAGACTCCCATATATTTGGGAAGAGAAGAGCAAAAACACATAATTGTAACTGTCTTCATTACATATCATGCCCAGCACACGAATGGATACTTGGCTTGTGGGCTCAGAAGCTCCACCCAGAAGCTCATAACTTTAAAAGCAAAGCACCAACTTCAAAGATATGAAAAGTAAACAAAAGCACATTTAAGGACATCTATCAACATTTCTTTCATTACTACTACTCACCCCTTGGTCTCTTCCATCACCCTTGCATCCTAAAAAGGTTGGATGCTTTTTAGCATTTTGTGTTTTTCTAACCTTACCACCATGGGTAGTGAGTTGAATAAGTGTTTGAATTGGTGACAAGATGATGCTACTGCTTGGTCTAGTTGGCTTCATGATGGGTAAAGTCAATGGTTCGTAGCGGTTAAGTCGGTGGTCAAGCTGTCATTGAGATGATGCTTCCACTGGATCAAGTGTGCATTAAAGACAATGAAAGTTAGCGTGCCTTTACAGAGTTGAGTTGGCATTCGAGGCAATGTGTGAGAATTGGCTTCAATGGGTCGAGTCAAGATAGCTTGAAAAGCTGGCAAATGGTTCAAAGTGCTTGGAATGCCAAAGACAGTATCACATGTCTTGTATTAGCTCGAAGGGCATAGTGCAAGGTTGAGGTGGAAAAAAGGCTTTGGACTGGCTCTGGGCTTCTGCATTGCTGGGAGACACAGTCTAGCATCTCAGGGGCAAGGTGAGTCTTTTCATCTGCACAACCCAACTAGGAAAGGTTCCAGAGAGCACTTGGGGCATCCTGACACCTCAATAGAGCGGGTCCTGGATACATGTGGTCTCAGTTGTAGTAGCACTCGTCCAGCCAGCTGGTCATCCCAAATAGACCCTTGGGATGGTTAGGGAGAAGGGGATCCCTCTGTTTTCACGTCTACGGCAGCAGACGCTGGAGAAGGCTGTATTCCCAACAGAGTTCCAGGTGCATCCTCCTACAAAAATTGTCCAGAGACTAATCAACTAAGGGGAGTGTCTTCCCCCTTATATAGGCATCATTAGATTGATCTATAGCAGGTGTCTGTCACCTGTGGCTCTCCAGATGTTTTGGACTACCATTCAAATGATCCCTTCCAATTGACTATCTTGGGTTGGGCTGATGGGAGTTGTAATCTGAACCATTAGAAGAGCCAAAGTTTGTGGAACCCTGTTCTGTAGCAAACCTGTTGTCAATGGTTAAATGAAGGCTGTTGTAATAAGTGTCCTTTGCCTTCTGATGTCATGCCCAGAGTGTTTTGTCTGAAAAAGGTAGGGAGGGAAACAGGATATTTGTGAGCCTTTAGAGAATCCAAGTTCATGGGAACTCTCTGTGGACTGAAAGTCTCTCATGGTCTGGTCTCAGTCCACCCCCTTCTTCTGTATGGAAAGGGCTTAAGTAATCAGAACCCTGGTGTAAGGTAGCCTTTGTAATGACAGGACAACCTTTGAAAACTCAGTTCCCAGCAAAAAACCCAGAAAGGTGCTCCTATTACCTGAAGGATGTGACAAGCCTTTGCAGGAGGCATGAAAGAGGGGGCTCTTTTTGGAGACCTCCCAGCTGTTTTGTTTGGCTACAGCCAGCTTAGACTGATATACCAGACCCTGTCATCAATGTGTCACTCTCCACCATGCTGGCAATATAAATGGCATCGCCTGCTTGTGGCTGTATAATTGTGTGTTCCCAGCAGACACCATGTCAAAACAGTTAGTTTGATCTTTAGGTTTCAGCAGCTGAATTCAGGAATACACATGTGATCTCTGAACCTGCCATGTTGCAACTGTAGAGCAGCTGCTAAGTAATGTAATGAAACAGTCACAACAACGGTACATGTGCACACTTTGCTTTTGCCTTGCCATATTATGAAAGTGGAGTCGGATTGGCAGATCTCACTTTCAGAAATAGAATTACCAGCATCATTTTATTTTTAAAAATCAATAAAAGCTCAGGTTATTCTGCCCTCACAGATTGTAGTCCATCACACTGAGACAATATAGAAGGGGTGACTGAAATTGCATGTTGGGTCCTGTGTGAACATTTGTTTGCATACCTAATTGCTAACGACTCATTTTAGATCTATTGCACTCGTAACTTCTTGTGCTTTACTGTACTCAAATTGAACAGTGAGCATTTCTCAGTTGAATTATATGTGAGCATTATTTCACTTTTAATTAAAATGATTGGCTCACTTTAACTTTTAGTTTGCATTGAACCGTGTTCGTTGTTCACTTTGCTGCGTTCCTTCGATTCCAGCAAACATTACTTGAATCCACCTAGATATGAACGTGTACATGTAGCCATTGTATCTCTGCCTCATTAAGAACTTGTGTTGCACTGTGTGCCCTGTGGTCTCCCTCTTGCATTGCAATTGACATTGAACAATATTAGAACAGCCTTTGCTGCCCTGTAGTTCTGCTGAACTACATCTCCCAGCACTAACCGGGCCTTAAAACAACATCAGTGGTGTGTCAGCGTCGGTGCATTTGTCAGGCCAGTTAGTGCTGGTGTGCGCATGGTGTGTGCAGTGGGCTCTACTCTTTATTATCCCGCATCCTGCATGGTACTGTGTTTGTTTATTTCTCGTATTACCATGGATACAATTTGCGGCCTCATGCAAAGTCTGCTCACAAGAACCTCATCCTGTCCACCCCATAACCCAAACTCGTATCATGCTACGCAAACCAGCGTCATGCAACAATATCTAGTGACCCAGAGCACTATGCTGTACCCTGTACAGACTGTACTAATATTATCCAAGTGTCCACAACCTCGACCACTGCCTGCTTGTGCTGCCTGTGTGTTTGCAAGGCCTGCACATGTCCCAACCCCAAAACTGTACCTGAGTCCAATATTCTTACAGCTCCTCCTACGTCCCCCTGCCTTCCGGACTAGGTACCTTGGTTTCAGAAACACACACTGTCCCTTGCAGCTGGTCTTTGTGAAACGAACACTGTGCAAATGGCCTGCGGATCGACTTCCCTATTTCTCTTCCATACCCTAGAGATGTCTTGCCGCATACCGGTGCTTATGAGGCTATGCCAAATACCTTTCAGATCATTTACAGCAACACCCCTGTACTCACTCCTATTGAGGAAAACTTAATCTGTCTAATGGTCCCCTCAGTATTTGGCAGAATTAATTCTTCAACAACTATGATGTCCTCGCTCCTTAATATGCGATCTTTGTTAAACATGGAGTGGAGATTGCTGATACCCTTGCTGAATTTGCCCCCGATGTGATGGCACTTACGGAAACATGGCTCAACGGTTCTATACTGGTCCCTGCCATCTGATTATTTGCTCTTTCGGACTGATCGTACTGCTCAAAAAGGCAGAGGCGTAGCACTAATGTTCAAAAAGCATCTTGACTGCCATACCCGCTCCAGTCTTGATGATTGTGAAACACTTTTTTGGTAAATAACAAAATCCATGCTATACATATACAGACCACCAAGGGATATGCCTTTGTTCAAAGAACAGTTCCCGAACTCCTGAGACTCCAGTAATCATCCTAGGGGACTTGAATCTATGGGCTGAAGACCCTACTGATAAAAAAGCCTCCTCCCTACTCAAGGCTCTCGACAATAGGTCAATAGTCCTACACACAGGGGGTGGGCACATACAGTGGGCTGGTTTACGACACATCTTCTCTTCCTCTCTGATGTAGAAGCTACCCCATGTGCTTGGTCTGACCATCACTTAGTGAATGTTTGTGTGCACCTACCGGCTGACCGACCAGACTGGACTCTTTGCCCAGATCTGTTAAGAAATCCAGAAACCTTAAAAATGAAACACCCTCCAAATTCTCTGCATTGTTGGCATCAAGGTTACAGTTTATTGATAGCTGCACCAACTCTGCCAACCTGGTGACACATCTTAAGGCCGCCAGCCATTAACTCTCTGATTGACTCTCTGGCTCCCATGAGACCCTAAAAAGATCAAAATTGAGACCCACAAGAACACGTGGTATAATACGTGGTATATACGCTTGGACGTGATAAAAGGCCTCTTGAAAGAGAGTGGCTGGAGAAGCCTTACCATTAAACTCTCCTTCAGTATAAACAATCGGAAAAAGAATTTAAAATAGCTATCACCGAAGCTAAGTCAACCTACCTTAACAGCCGTATTGCAAATGCTCATTCAAGCGCAAGCAAACTTTTTAAAATAGTCTCTGAATTTGAGGACATCTCAGCTCCTAATCAGGATATATCCAAAGACGTATCCTGGTGCCAGGCCATTCATAATTATCCTCCTACAAAATACTGGGCCAAAAGCAAAGCCATCAGGGACCTACAAGAGTGTTGCACTGGGTACAAAGTGCCTTCACCTCTTTGTCAGGATAACATTCACTCCCAGACCAAGAATATGTCCTTCAACTTTGTCTACTGCTCTGAGATGGAAATCCACAAAATCATTCTCGCTATGAAATCTACATTGTGTCAGGGAGATACCTGCCAAGTTGATATTCTGAAACGTTCCCTTGACCGCTTTGTCCCCTGGATAATCAGACTCATAAATCTTTCCTTCAGCAAAGGAGTGGTTCCCTCATCTATTAAAGAGGACAGGATTACGCCATAGCTCAAGATAGTAGTCTGGATCCAGCAGTGACCAAAAACTATCGGCCCATGATATATGTGCCTTGTATAAACCCACCATTATAAACCCAGAACTACATTGCAAAGTTAAAACCAGTACTGGAGTAGTATCTCTAGAATCTTCTTCTTAAGATCTTGGACAAGGTAACCTATCTATAGCTGCAGGGTCACATTGAAAAACATGGTATCCTTGGGGCACTCCTGTCAGGCTTTAGAGCTCAGCATCCATACTCTGTAAGTTATGTATATTGCTGTATGTACATATATTTGTCTTGTATCTAAAGTTTGTATATATCTATGCTCTTTATATAACCCTGTCCAAGTTGTGCCCTGATGCCTCTGGGCCTGACGGTGTGCGTTACAAATAAAACAAATGCAAATAAAAATTCAAATGGGAAAGAAACCGATATGCTGGATTTCAAATCCAGCCTGCCCAGCATGGTGGATCATGGATATCCAGCCCTGCGGATGCTGTTAGATCTCTTGGCGCCCTTTGACTTGGTTGACCTCTCTTTGTTGGTCACTAGACTTAGATACCAGACACATTGCTCTGCCCAGGTGTCTCAATGGATCTCTTCTTTTGTCGGGCCACGTACTGCTAGAGTGGCAACTGGTGAGGCCAGCACCTCTTCTACCACTCTTACCTGTGGTGTCCCACAGGAGTCATGCATTCCCACCACACTCTTCAATATCTACATCAGACCCTGTTTAGTCTCCTGGACCACCTGGGTGTGCAGCATACCAACTACACAGATGACATTCAGGTCGTCCTGGAGCTTACAGGAAAATACACTCAGTACTCAGAGGCTATCGATAAGGTGTACGATGCTGTACAGATGTTGATAGCTGACAACTTCTTATCTCTCAATAGAGACAAAACCGACCTTCTGATTGTAGCCTCAGGCCCGCGTCTGAAGAAAGTCAATGCAGCATATTGTAGCTTCAGTATCGCTGGCAATTGCATCAATGTCTACAAGAGTTTGAAGACACTTGGCGTCTTCCTAGATGCTGAACTCACTATGAAAACACGTTTCACACATCCTCTCTGCATGCGGCTATACTACAAAGCTTGTGAATCATATCCAACCATTCATCTCAGCCAACAACTGCTCTCTTCTAGACACTGCGTTAATGAACTGAAGGCTGGATTATTGTAACAGTCTGCTGGCTGGCACCTTGCAAGTGAATCTACACTCGCTTCAGCTCTCGCAGAATTGCGCTGTCAGCGCCATCCACGGTTTATCGAGGTGGAATCACATCTGTGATGCCAGAAGGGAACTACACTGGCTTCCTATAGGGCATCGGATCACTCATAACATCCTGACCCTGTCTTATAAATGCTGGAATGACACAAGCCCGAAATACCTGAAGAATTGGATTAAGGCAAATAAACTGGGACGCCAACTGCATTCCCCTGACACTCTTAAACTGTCCCAACCTAGATACAAGCTCGCCAGGTTTGGAGGCACAAACTTTGATGTCCAGGCTCCCCTGGGATAGAATGCTCTACCAGGTCTGATAAGATCTGAAGGCATGCTCAGTCTCATAAAAAAACTGGTGAAGCATCACCTATTCAATCTTCAACCTGGCTGAACAGTTAGCCTACTTATGCTCCCTCCTTGGCCCTGCCACTTGTATGTCTTTGTAATTGTGTTTATGTTCTTTGTGCACTCTGAGGCCCATGGCCATGTGGTGCTCTATAAAACATAAATATTATTATTAATAATAATAATAATAATAATAATAATAATAATAATAATAATAATAATAATAATATAATGCTTTGGATATGCATACACACAAACATTCTCTGTATATTCACACACACACACACACACACACACACACACACACACACACACACACACACCTTATATACACCCTAAACTCCCACATACCTCATGCAAAACAAATATACACAAAAACCCCCACAGCATACATACCCCATACAGAACACTGCTGTGATGCACGTTCAGCTCCCATGCCCACCCAAATGATTTAAGCTCAGGAAGATCTAGTAGTGCACGCGAAAACGATTATGCGCAGCTGCTGGGGGTCATCGTAAGTGGGAATAGCAAATGCATTTGTTTCATAGGTGTCATAGATACTTAGGAATGCTCAGGTATAGGGCAAGGGTGACATTGTGTAGCAGTAATGTGATATGATGTGTAACAATGACAATGCAGACAATGCAGATACAGGGCCTGGATGCGGGAACTACTGAATGACAGCCATATTAGAAGTAAGACCTAGAACTGTGCATTTTCTGATGGATGTGTAGGAGCATTGCAATGAAGAGTTCGAATCATTTTCCCTTTCTGAAGCCCCAGCAATTGAACCGAGAATAGAGGCCTTCATGCCGACTAGATAAATGTTTAATTGTATTGCGCTGTCGGTCTGCGAAACCAGACAGGAATGTGAATGGCCAAGCACAAGCAGGCCTCCCCTCATCCTGAAGGAGAAACCCATTGGGAGCTGGGGTCGACGTCTTAAGCTGCCAAAATGCCCGAGCTAGATACTAGCTCCTCCCCCCAGAATAATGGCTATCTCATTTGAACTGCCAGATGACTGTAAAAGAGAATACCTAAATCCATCAGAACTCACTTGATTAGTGTTGTCCTTGAAAGGCCCAGAAGAATTTGCAGGGAGTGGCAGCTGATAATCGCGGAATGAGGTGCGATACATCCCGTGATTTGTGATAGGAGGAGCAAGAGGTGATGCCAACACATTTAGTCCAGCGATGGGGAGGCATGGTGGAGGCGCCAACGTGTCTGGTACCATTATTCCAAACAGCCAATCTGACCTCAAAGGTATCCACTGAGCTCATGTTAACGACCAGTTGCACATCAGGTAACTAAGCTCATGGGAGGGTAACATTCCAGGTAACCTGCCAATCCGGTAGTGGGGAACCAAGATGACAGAGTAGGATAACCACGTGTTAGAGGGAAGGGGTAGATTAGGATATGGCCGATCTGGTCAAGGGACTAAATGGGACTGGTAGTATGTATATAGGTGGTAGCCAATGAGGGCGAGGTGTTAACACAGTATATTGTCTATGTCACAAGTGACACTTTCTTCCTTTAAAAACTTTGTGTCTGTTTTGAACTAACAGAGAGCTCCATTTCAGTTTGGTTCTATGGGACCTTCTGTCACCTTTTTCCTTTTTGTATACAAAATAGATACTGTTTTCCTTGCAAAGAGGTGCACTGAGTTTTTTTCCTAAAATGAGTTCTTTTTTATTGTATGGTTGTCTGAAAGTCTTGCCTTACAAAACACACACGTCCCCAAAAAACCCTTCAAGCCCAGTCCCGGAATTACAGTCAACATCACACACCCACACACCCATCAACACGCAAACAAAACAAAAACAACCCGTGAGCTTGCAATACAAGTAAGCACAAACAATATGCTCATAACACACATACACATAAACAACAAGCAATATCCTCAGAGTACATGTATGAGCATACAAATCACTTAATTTAAGCAAACACAATATGCACACATATTGGAATATATCCATACTCGGAATATATCCAAGTGCAGACAAGATTAATTAGAAATCCTTTATAACATGCGTAATACGGGAGACCAGTCTCTAAGCGCCGGACCAGGATTCAAACCTGTGTTGCTCTGCATTTTCTTGCTTCTGAGACAAATGCGTTGCCCCTGAGCAATCCTCTGGGTGTATGTATGTAATGAATAGGCAGACACAACAGATAAACACACACCACAACACACACACGCACGCGCACTAAAACATTACTTATGACTGTATGCATAACGGAAGACAAACATCCAAGGTAAAATGTCAGACTAGAAATACACACACATTCATATAGTTAAACACACACACCGACACAGATTTACGAGGAAATCAAAGTGAAAAGCAAATAATGTGTTATGTCCATTTAAAGTGAAAGTAGTCAATACATATTGGGGATGCCAGATGTACTGCAAACATTCAATTTAAACATGTTCCATCAGGTCCTTCATGCTACAAATTAAATCTTAACTCATATTATGTCAATGCTTGCTTTACATTTTAGGTAGCTGGCACAGCTATTATGGTTACAATGGTTGATTATATAGTATGAGCTAAGGTTCAATGTGCATTGTTATGGACTTTGTATTAGATAGTCAGATGCTCCAATCTAATAGTTTGCTTAATCTCATAAACGGTTATTTCTTAAATTTGTTTCCCATGTTCTCAAAATACTGTAATGGGATTTTGCTTTAACCAACGTTACTCAAGCGTGCATAGCTAAATTTTACAGTTTGTTTCTCAATTTGGCCTAATTTGATTTTGAAAACCAAATGGTTTCACGACTGTTTGTTAAATTCCCACGCTCAATAACAGCTCGCAGTAGTTCATTGGTGCGTTTTGAATTTGCAAGCGGGCATGACCCCTCTTGATAAAAAAGATCATGACTGAAAGGGCTGCCTAAGGCTGTTTTATCAACACTGTGATCCAAGTGCAGTGTGATTTGCCTATAAAATGTGCCTAAGAGCAAATTATATTGGCCCAACTTGGTAACTAGACATTATAAAAGAGCACAAAACAATGTGAAAATCATACCAGGGTACCTTTTCAAGGAACATGGCATACCCTTTAAGTGCCAACTCGGCGCATCACTCTTCACTAATACCACACACTACTACTGTTCTATGTACTCGGTTATACATGTCTGTGAACTGTTCTTCCTGCTCCTTGTGTTACCTGATCCCTCTGTTATTATCCAGTATTCTGTTGCTTCAAAGCCTCCAGTGCAATAAAAGGTAATTGTGCAGGCCCTATTAATGCTTGTGCTAAAACCACACATGCGCAAACAGTTTTGGGAATCATCAGTGTTAAGATGGATTTCTGAACTCTGTCCTGGAGGGGCAGAGGTTCAGAAGGCCTGCCTAGTTTCTTGGAACAGGGTAACCTCTGGACAAGCCAGACCAATCAGGGTAGCGATGGCAGTGGTCAAGACTAGGTCTCAAGAGGGGTGAGGGTGACTGAAAGCCTGCAATGAGCACACAAAGCAAGGACGCTTACAAATTACTCCAGACAGGTGTTATATTAAAAATATAGACACATTTATTGCAAGGCCTTTGTAACTTCAACCGTAGTAAAGAATCACGGTAAAATTCCAATAAACCAACAAATCACAAGCAATACAATATGGTGTCGATTCATGGAATTAATGTGCGCCGAAGCCGAAAATTCCCGCGCAGAGGTGCCAAAACGTGCGAATCGCAGTAAAAGTGCGAAAATCACAGTGCAAGTGCGAAAATCGCATGGAAACCAGCGCACATCGATTCATGGAAGGCCGTGCGCGAGAAAAATATCGGATGTGCGCTGAAAAAGTACGCGGCGCACGCTGGCGCACAGGATATCTACCGGCGTGCGCCACGGCCACAGCGAAATCGCACATAGCGCGGCGCACACATCAAAAGTAGGCAGAACACAGGGCGTAACACTCGGAATGGGGAACAACTCGTCAAAATGTGGGCGTCACGGGGGAAGTACAGGAGGCAAGTGCGCGGAACGCCCCCACGCTCGCCTACAACACGTATTCATGGAATCCAATAGGGCAAACCAGCGCACGGTCAAACCAGTGCACAGGCCCAAACACGTCCGCCACAAGAAAGCAGGCGGTAGTGTCCCTGCCCCTGAAATAAATGTGCGCCAAAATGTGCGCCAACAAAAAGCACCTATATACAGCTATGATGAATGTCACATACTGTGGCCCTCTAAGACAAATGACGTGCAAAGGGGTACGCGACAAACACGGACACCCACTGTGTGAAAAATAGCGTGTGCGTGTATTCTGTGCTGCGCGGAAAGTCCCACGTGCGATTTGCCTGAGTATGTGTATTCCGGGGTGCACGGGAAGTTCCACACGTGAATTGCCTGGGTCCGTGTATTCCGGGGTGCGCAGGAAGTCCCACACGCGAATTGGCTGGGTCCGTGTTTTCCGGGGTGCGCGGGAAGTTCCAGACACAATTTCAGCAGGGTACGTGGATTCCAGGGTGTGCGTGAAGTTCCACACGCTAATTCTGCAAGGTACGAGTTTTCCGGGGTGCGAGGGAAGTTCCACACGCGATTGGCCTGGGTACGTGATTTCCAGGTTGCGCGGGAAGCTCCACACGCGAATTGTGTGGGTCCATGTATTCCGGGGTGCGCGGGAAGTCCCACACGCGAATTGCCTGTGTCCATGTATTCTGGGGTGCGCGGGAAGACCCACACGCGATTGGCCTGGGTACGTGTATTCCGGGGTGCGCGGGAAGTACCACACGCGATTTCAGCAGGGTATGTGGATTCCGGGGTGCGCGTGAAGTTCCACACGCTAATTCTGCAGGGTACGTGTATTCCGGGGTGCGTGGGAAGTTCCACATGCGATTTCAGCAGGGTACGTGGATTCCGGGGTGCGCGTGAAGTTCCACACGCTAATTCTGCAGGGTACGTGTATTCCGGGGTGCGTGGGAAGTTCCACACGCGATTTCAGCAGGGTACGTGTATTTCGGGGGTGCCAGGTAGTATTACACGGGAATTCACCGTGTGTGTCCTCCCAGGTGTTCCCTCTACACCCTCCACAGCCCCTGCAGGCAGCCCACACCACAGGGGACTACCCTGCACCCCTGCTCATGTCCCGCAGGCAGCCCATCCACCATGGCCATGCCCCCCAGCCAACCCACATGTCACCTTGCACTACTGATCCCCAACGCATGTATCCCAGCACCCCCACCCACCAGCATCCAGGGGCACCCTCCACCAGGCCCCCACACATGTCTCCCACCACCCCCACCCCCCAGCAGTCAGGGGCACCTGCCAGCAGGCCCACACACATGTCTCCCACCACCCCACCCCCCAGCAGTCAGGGGCACCCTCCACCAGGCCCCCACTCACGTCCCCCTGCACCCCCACCCCCCAGCAGTCAGGGGCACCTGCCAGCAGGCCCACACACATGTCTCCCACCACCCCCACCCCCCAGCAGTCAGGGGCACCCTCCACCAGGCCCCCACTCATGTCTCCCTGCACCCCCACCCCCCAGCAGCAAGGGGCACCCTCCACCAGGCCCCCACTCATGTCCCCCTGCACCCCCACCCACCAGCATCCAGGGGCACCCTCCTCCAGGCCCCCACTCATGTCCCCCTGCACCCCCACCCCCACCCCCCAGCAGCCCAGGGCACCCTCCACCAGGCCCCCACTCATGTCCAACTCATGTCTCCCTGCACCCCCCCCCCCGCAGTGCAGGGCACCCTCCACCAGGCCCCCACTCATGTCCCCCTGCACTCCCACCCCCCAGCAGTGCAGGGCAACCCCCACCAGGCCCCCACTCATGACCCCCTGCACCCTCACCCACCAGCATCCAGGGGCACCCTCCACCAGGCCCCCACACATGTCTCCCACCATCCCCACCCCCCAGCAGTCAGGGGCACCCTCCACCAGGCCCCCACTCATGTCCCCCTGCACCCCCACCCCCCAGCAGCCAGGAGCACACTCCACCAGGCCCCCACTCATCTCCCCCTGTACCCCCACCCACCAGCAGCCAGGGGCACCCTCCACCAGGCCCCCACTCATGTCCCCCTGCACCCCCACCCACCAGCAGCCAGGGGCCCCCTCCACCAGGCCCCCACTCATGTCCAACACATGTCTCCCAGCACCCCCACCCCCCAGCAGTACAGGGCACCCTCCACCAGGCCCCTACTCATGTCCAACTCATGTCTCCCTGAACCCAAACCCACCAGCAGCCAGGGGCACCCTCCACCAGGCCCTCACTTATGTCCAACTCATGTCTCCCAGCACCCCCACCCCCCAGCAGTCAGGGGCACCCTCCACCAGGCCCCCACTCATGTTCAACTCATGTCTCCCTGCACCCCCACCCCCCAGCAGTCAGGGGCACCCTCCACCAGGCCCCCACTCATGTCCCCCTGCACCCCCACCCCCAGCAGCCAGGGGCACCCTCCACCAGGCCCCCACTCATGTCCCCCTGCACCCCCACCCACCAGCATCCAGGGGCACCCTCCACCAGGCCCCCACACATGTCTCCCACCACCCCCACCCCCCAGCAGTCAGGGGCACCCTCCACCAGGCCCCCACTCATGTCCCCCTGCACCCCCACCCACCAGCATCCAGGGGCACCCTCCACCAGGCCCCCACTCATGTCCCCCTGCACCCCCACCCCCTATCAGCCAGGGGCACCCTCCACCAGGCCCCCACTCATGTCCAACTCATGTCTCCCAGCACCCCCACCCCCCAGCAGTGCAGGGCACCCTCCACCAAGCCCCCACTCATGTCCAACTCATGTCTCCCTGCACCCCCACCCCCCAGCAGTGCAGGGCACCCTCCACCAGGCCCCCACTCATGTCCCCCTGCACTCCCACCCCCCAGCAGTGCAGGGCACCCTCCACCAGGCCCCCACTCATGACCCCCTGCACCCCCACCCACCAGCATCCAGGGGCACCCTCCACCAGGCCCCCACACATGTCTCCCACCACCCCACCCCCCAGCAGTCAGGGGCACCTCCACCAGGCCCCCACTCATGTCCCCCTGCACCCCCACCCACCAGCATCCAGGGGCACCATCTACCAGGCCCCCACTCATGTCCAACTCATGTCTCCCAGCACCCCCACCCCCCAGCAGTGCGGGGCACCTTCCAGCAGGCCCACACACATGTCCCCCAGCCAACACGTCATCACAATCCAGATCCCAGGCTCCTATGCCCACCCAAATCCCACCCCACCCCACCCCAGTCCAAACACCCAACCAAGCTTTACATCCATTCAAAATGGAAATACCCATTACATGATAGATACCAAACAAGCAGTATGCGCATGAGTACAAGTCCGTCAGACCCACACAATGGCAACACATGAGTGTGAAAACCCACATTCTGACAGGCATGAAACCAATGAGAGAAGTCCACACATTGAAGTAAGAAACAAAAATGTATTACAGTGTAAATGAAGTGAATGAAATCTAAACAAACAATAATGGCAACAAATATTAAAATGCAGCATGTCCACAAAAATAATAAATAACGAAAATGGGACTCCAAAATAACCGTAAAGAAATTGTTTCCAAAGTCACTGTCCAACAAAGCAAATCCAAAGGGAAAGTAAAGTGAAAATCCATTGCTAAATGGTGAAAAAAATAATAAAAGATGAAGGCCACAAATCCACTGTCAAACTATGTACAAAGAGCAAATCCATGGTCCATGATCCCAACGATGTAAATGAAACCTACAATAAAACCTACCTAACTAATAACTATATACAAAAAAGTGGGGCATAGTCCAAGCGCCCAAATTAAAAAAAAGAAATAAAACCTAACACTAATTAACTATATACAAAGGCGGCGGGCTAGTCCAGCGGCTCACTCCGTGGTGTCCCGGGCCAGGGCATCATCGAACTCCTGTTCGATGTCCCGGAGGCGCTCCTGTTCCATGGCCCCGAGGGTCCGCAGGGACGCCGACATGTCCTCCTCCAACTCCCTGCGGATTCCCTCGAGGCACTCGGCCCGCCTCAGGGCCCTCCGCATGGAGTTCTCCGCCCTGACCATCGTGAGCCGCGCCTCTTCCGCCCGCCGCCGCTCCGCACCTATCTGCTGGCCCAACCGCTGCCACACGGAAGACACTTCCCGTCCTGGGTCCTCCTGCCCTCTGGCCGATGCCTGCCTCTCCGATGTAGATTGCCCCGAGCCATGCTGCCTCCCACGTTGACTCCGCTGCTGCCTCCGACGCAACTGCCTCTGCCAGCACGACGGCATCCAGGCTGATGGAATCCACCGACGCCGTTGTGCACGTGCCCTGCCCAATGATGCCGGCACATCCTCCATCTGCTGGGGTCCAGTTGCTGTGGTGTCCACCCCTGCTGGACCTCCGACTCCCGACTGTGGCAGGGATGGGATCCCCACCAAGCTGGCTGCGTTGGTCAGGGCAGGTCCACAGGGGGCCCTGGTGGCATCTGGGCCAGAAGATGGCATGGAGAACGACTGGCGTATAGTCTCCACAGAGGAGGAGAGGGCCACCAGATTGGTCGACACGTATGAAACCCCCGACCACGGCCGATCCCAACTGGGCCACGTTGGCATGGTGCACTTCGTGATGACGTGCAAGCTCCTCCCGGGAAGCATGCACGTCATCACGAATGACACCCATGCGCAACGCGACAATCAGGACCTTCTCCATATGGCCACGGGTTCCCTCGTTCGCAGGTGGACGGGAGTCAGATGACATGGACATCCCCCCTACCTGCGGACGGGCCTGGGATGGGGCATCCCTGCTGGTGCATGGTGGTGCAGTCACAGTGTCAGGGACAGTGACATGCACAGGCCCCTCGATGGCGACCTGTGCTGCCTCCTGCCCCTGCCCCTGGACTGCACCACTTGCACCAGCAGGGATGCCCCCACCAGGCCCCATGTGCGCCTCAGTAGCGGCCTCCTCCTCCTCTGTGGAAACCACCAACCTGGATGGCTCCACTCCGTCTTCCGCCGTTGCAAGCCCCTGTGGGTGCTCATCCACCCCTTCCGCTGCAGCCGTGGGGGCATCCCCGCCGCTTTGCTCCACAGCGCCATCTCCGCCCTCTTCTTCACTTGCCTCTGTGTAGAGGGAGACATAGAACACAAGCATCAGGGTACTGTACAATGGTCCCCTAGACAGGAAGCAATAGCAGATGAGTGGCACTGTCAAAGTTCACTTCCATCATGTCCCTCCACAACACATGTGTCAGTGCAGGCAAAACACACACAGTAACAGGCATGGCACATGCTATGGACATTTGCATACATGTCCAAGGGACTGTCCAAACATACAATGTTGTTATGGAACTCACATGCATCATGGGTCATGCCTATCACATGCACACACATCAACGTAATTTCATCCATCTGGCCTTGTACACCCCTGACACAGTGGATACAAGGATAACTAGGCTGCATCTGTGAATCTGTACATTGTGACAGACATGTGCCATGCATCCATGGCATTCACAAGTCACAGACACGCAGGTCAGACACACAGACATGGATACCATACATGTACATGGCATCAGCACCCATCACTCAACCCCACCCATGTCCAGGAACAGAGACTGGCATGCTCTCATGTGTCCAATCCGCATAGGGCTCCCCATGTTGCATTTAAACACATGCACCAACCGTGTGGTTCACACATTACTGGTCTCACATGCATGACCATGATGTCCCTGCACACATACATGCGTACATGGCCTATGTCATACATACAGGCAAGCATCAGACAACCAGCACACTGCAACATGCCCTGTCTCACACAGCAATGCTTGCCCACTTACCGCTGAACTCCAGACGGGTCTGCGTCGCAAGGATCTGGGCGTGGAGCGCTGGGTCTACACGTTCCAGGACCCTCAGCTGGATGGTACTCATGCGGCCCCTGGCCCCCTCCACGAGGCGCCGGGCCTTCAAGAGGGTCCTGGACCTCAAGTCCTCCCAGCGCTTCTTGACTATCTGGATGTTGCGGGTTGCCACCCCCTCCGCGTTGATGGCAACCACCAAGTCGTCCCAGATCCTGTCCCGACCTTCCATGTTGGCGCGTGACGATCCGAAGAGGGCATCATACTGCCCCAGGATTTGCTCCACCAGGACACCAACTTCGGTGGCAGTGAAGCTGGTGCCCCTCTGCCTCTCTGGCCGGGGGTTGCCACTGGTGCCAGATGTTGCAGTGCCCGACATGGCAACCCCAGAGGCAGGAGTGGGTGGGCAACTGGGTCCTGGGGCTGGGCTGTGGAGCGATGGTATACCAGTCGGGAGTCTTCTGTTCCAGCAGGGGTGGACACAGCAACTGGACCCCTGCAGATGGCAGATGGGCAGGCACAAAATGGCAGGGCACGGTGGCAGCAGGCAGGCAGGCAGCAGCATATGGCTCGTGGGAGGCTGCTCAAGGCTCTGGGGGGCAATCATTCGGCCTTCTGGGCAGGAGCGTGCTCTTCCGTGTGCTTACGCGTGGCCAGCTTGATACGGAGTGAATTGGCATGTGAAAATCCTGCACGTCAACGTGAAATTCGAGGAAAGGGCCTTAGCGCGTAAGCGCGTCAGCACGCATACGCGATTCCATTGGACCAAAGGCCCTCAGCGCGTAAGCGCGTCTATGACGTGACGCGCGCGGGTGTTTCCCTCATAGCACGTGATGACAGAGCACACGTTGAAACACTGCACGTCAGAGTATCATTGAGTGTAACTGGATGAAAGTGCGCGTACATGCAATTGGCCTGGGTACGTGTATTGCAGGGGTGCGCGGGAATTCTCACACGCGATTTGCTTGGGTACGTGTATTACAGGGGTGCGCGGGAATTCTCACATGCAATTTGCTTGGGTACGTGTATTATAGGGGTGCGCGGGAAGTTTTACACGCTCGCCAACAACACGTATCCATGGAATTGAACGGGGCTAAGGCATGTGCACAAAAAAACGTGCTAATCCGGAAACACGTACGCCAGCAGGAAGCAGCCGTACGTCGACCCGCGCAGCATAAAAGTGCACGCAAACAACAAACAAGCTCAGACGCCGGGATGAATATACCGTTCCTAGCAGCAGTGGCCGTGGGTTACCAAAGGAGGAGGAGGAGGATAGTGAGGGCCCGAATTTTCACA
The DNA here is from genome assembly GCF_040938575.1 of Ambystoma mexicanum. Classification (NCBI taxonomy): domain Eukaryota; kingdom Metazoa; phylum Chordata; class Amphibia; order Caudata; family Ambystomatidae; genus Ambystoma; species Ambystoma mexicanum. Next base: position 1,269,548,944 of record NC_090922.1, read on the forward strand.
CCCAGAACCAGCCTTTTTGGGATGCCTGATGACCAGGTGTATGGGAGGTACAGGTTTCCACCTCACATAATACTAGACCTGGTGAGTGAGTGGGAGGATGACCTCACATCACCCACCCTGTGCTCCCAAGCACTCAGCTCCCTGGAGAAGGTCCTTAATGTACTGCACTTCTTGGCCACTGGATCATTTCAGCGGACAAGTGCCATAGTGGGTGGGGTGTCACAGGCCACGCAGTCACGCTGCCTACACCAGGTCTTGAACATCATCACTGCCTATCAGTCCGCAGGTACATATACCTGCCCAGGACACCTGCAGAAAGGCAGGCTGCCGCCCTGGATTTCTACGGTGTGGCACAATTCCCCAAAGTGCTAGGTGCCATTGACTGCAACCATGTGGCACTACGTCCCCCCAGGGCATCTGAGCACATCTATAGGAACCGCAAGCACTGGCATTCCATCAACGTGCAGGTAGTATGTAATGCCAAGGGAATCATCACCTCAGTATATGCCAACTATCCAGGGTCCACCCACGACAGCTTCATTTACTGAATGTCTACCCTAAGCCGGGACCTAGAAGCTGGGCGGCATGGCGATACATGGCTGCTTGGTGAGTATGAATGCCACTGCACATGCATGCATGTCAGATGCAGAGTTATGTCACTACCCCACTAATGATACCCATCACCTCCTCACCAGGGGACAGTGCCTACCCTCTGAGCACCCACATGATGACGCCAATTCGGAACCCCATCACGCCTCCCGAGGTAAGATACAACACAGCCCATATTGAAACCCGGGGCATAGTGAAGCGCACATTCAGAGTGCTCAAGTCACGCTTTCGCTCCCTTGACCGTTCTGGCGGGCAGCTGTTATATGCGCCCCCAGTAGTGTGCAGGATCATAGTGGCAGCATGTGTCCTGCACAATGTTGCAACACGCCGGGGCCTGGCTGTGGACATGGTGGTGCCCCCACATCCCCAACCACATGCACGCCCGCTGCGCATGGGAGGGGAAAGGGCACGGGGTGAGGCAGCCCGTCCACAGCTGGTGGCTAATTACTTCACATAGAAATCACACCCCTGTGGAGTGCACACAGCCCTGGCACATACCATCTGATAAGCAATGATGACTCGACCTGACAATTATGACGAACAAAGGGACAGTCAACTGTCAGAACCATAGCAGCCTGAGATTGTTCATGTGGAAGTGTTACAATGTGTGCACCCCTACCTACACAAACACCACCAATGCAGTGTCATCAAAAGACACACTTCCATGCAGCGGAAATGAATACCCACTTGCAAAATACTACATGAGAACAGTGCCATGTCACCCAACCCCTCCCCGGCACGGCCACACAACACACCATGGCATGTCATGCAATGTGAGAGCAAACAAATTAATCCCCACAACATGCCCCAAGTACACAAAAAAGGTAGCAGGCGCCCTTCTCTCGAAAGAACAAGGCATGATAACCTGTTCAGTGGTTATTAACCACATTGAGAGTTCGCAGCCATTGCTTTTTGCTCACTGTACCTTCACAGATGGGAAATATCCATTTGCATATCAGTCTTTATCCCGCCCACAAGGGCAGTCCAGCACCGAAATGCTATGGCAATTCCTCTCTGAACAAGAGTACCATCAGCAACCCCATACACGTGTTTCAGCCTTGTTGGGCACCATCAGTGAGGTGAAGCTGAGCCTCTCTAAGCACAGTGAGCAGGGAGTCCACGTCTGGTTGCCCCCAGGTAACCTAGGGTGACCAACCCCAAGTTCCTTTCAAAAATACAAAAAAGGTAGCAGGCGCCCCTCTCTCGAAAGAACAAGGCATGATAACCTGTTCAGTGGTTATTAACCACATTGAGAGTTCGCAGCCATTGCTTTTTGCTCACTGTACCTTCACAGATGGGAAATATCCATTTGCATATCAGTCTTTGTCCCGCCCACAAGGGCAGTCCAGCACCAAAATGCTATGGCAATTCCTCTCTGAACAAGAGTACCATCAGCAACCCCATACACGTGTTTCAGCCTTGTTGGGCATCATCAGTGAGGTGAAGCTGAGCCTCTCTAAGCACAGTGAGCAGGGAGTCCACGTCTGGTTGCCCCCAGGTAACCTAGGGTGACCAACCCCAAGTTCCTTTCAAAAATACAAAAAAGGTAGCAGGCGCCCCTCTCTCGAAAGAACAAGGCATGATAACCCGTTCAGTGGTTATTAACCACATTGAGAGTTTGCAGCCATTGCTTTTTGCTCACTGTACCTTCACAGATGGGAAATATCCATTTGCATATCAGTCTTTGTCCCCCCCCACAAGGGCAGTCCAGCACCGGAATGCTATGGCAATTCCTCTCTGAACAAGAGTATCATCAGCAACCCCATACACGTGTTTCAGCCTTGTTGGGCATCATCAGTGAGGTGAAGCTGAGCCTCTCTAAGCACAGTGAGCAGGGAGTCCACGTCTGGTTGCCCCCAGGTAACCTAGGGTGACCAACCCCAAGTTCCTTTCAAAAATACAAAAAAGGTAGCATGCGCCCCTTTCTCGAAAGAACAAGGCATGATAACCTGTTCAGTGGTTATTAACCACATTGAGAGTTCGCAGCCATTGCTTTTCACGTGACAGGAGAACAGTAGAAGGGAACGCTGTTTGAGGAAACAGGCCCAGGAAAAAGAGGAAAAGAGAAAAAGCTGTCAGAGGTAACAGGGAGTACGAACTTGAAACGCTGTGAATTAAATCGCGTGTGAACCGACAAGAAGTACAGATTTCACCCACTCGCTCTCCACGAAAAGCACGTACAAGGAAATGGTGTTCTACACGTACCTTTTATACACACGTCACAGACGCGCATACGCGCTGAGGCCATTTCCACCAATTACACGCTTTGACACTCAGACATGTATTTTTTTTTAACACGCGCCATTCTCAACGGCCATGCACGTGATGTCATAGACGCGCCTGGGGGGCTTTGGGCCAATGAATTAACGTACGTGTGCTGATGCGCTTACGCGCTAAGGGCCTTTCCTCGAATTACACGCAGACGTGCTGGATTTTCACGTGCCAAATCACTCCGTATCAAGCTGGCCACGCGTAAGCACACGGAAGACCACGCTCCTGCCCAGAAGGCCGAATTACTGCCCCCCAGAGCCCCGAGCACGCTCCCACCTGCCATCTGCTGCTGCCTGACTGCCTGCTGCCCACGTGTCCTGCCATTTGCTGCCTGCACATCAGCCAGGGGTGCTGTTGCTGTGACCACCCCTGCTGGAACCGAAGACTCCCGACTGGGATACCATCGCTCCACAGCCCAGCCCCAGGACCCAGTTGCCCACCCACTCCTGCCTCTGGGGTTGCCAAGTCGGGCGCTGCAACATCTGGCACCAGTGGCAACCCCCGGCCAGAGAGGCAGAGGCGCACCAGCTTCACTATTATTTTTTATTTTAACCCTTTTTTTTACTTACCTGACCCAAAAAATACATATATAAAAAACAAAAAAAAATTCGAGATTTTTTTTTTCGGCCTTGTTTTTCGAGATTTTTGTTATTTGAGATTTTTTTTCAGCCTTTTGACCGACCACCGTGACTGCCATCAACGCGGAGAGGGTGGCAGTCCGACTATTCCATCATGTGAAGAAGCGCTGGGAGGACTTAAGGTCCAGGACCCTCAAGAAGGACCGGCGCCTCCTGAAAGCAGCGGATGCTAAGGGGCGCCGGGGCCACTTGTCGGAAGATCAGATGAGGGTCCTGGAACACATATCCCCAGCGCTCCACGTCCAGGTCCTTGAGAGGCAGACCCGTCTGGAGTTGAGCGGTAAGTGTACATGCATACTGACTATAAGCTGTGCGTGTGGTGGTGTGGCAGGAGTGTGCAGGTTGCATATGTGGTTTTATGTGGCCAAGTATGGGGGGTACAGGGCCGTGAGGCTGACACATGCGAGGGCTCTCATGTGTGACACATGGATGGTGCTTGTGTGTGTAGGCTTGCATGGCAAAGGATGTGGAAGAATGATTGGCAGGTGTGACATGGATGCCGATCTGAACACTGCGACAGTTGGCAGAGGTGTACACATGCATGCAAGTGTGGTGGTGTGGGTGCATGTGTAGTGCACTCCCTGTGTCGCATGTGATGTCTGGCTCACCTTTGCCTGCTCATGCTGTTGTATGTGTATGGATGGTGCTGGCTGTTGTGATATGGCTGTGGTATAGCTAATGTGTGCAAGTTGAAATGACATGTGTGTTGGGGATTGTGATGCCATGTCTGAGGTTTGCCAATGCCACTCATGTACAACTGTCATGTGTTTATGAGTCCATTATACTGTGCCCTGATGCCTGTGTTTTATTTCTCCCTGTCTGCAGCGTCAACTGATGAAGAGGGCGGAGAAGGTGCTGTGGAGCACAGCGGCAGGGGTCGCACCACCAGCCAGAGATGCAAGGCCCGGCTCCCCTCCCAGGTTGTGATCTCGTCGGGGAGTGAGGAGTCCGGTGCCGCGTCCGAGGCCGCAGCTGCCGGGGGGAGGTCCAGGAGGCGGAGGTTGGAGTTGGACTCCTCAGCAGCAGAAGGGGCAGCTGGGACCCCACAGGGCACAACGGAGGAAGATGGCACAGAGTCATCCAGGTTGGTGGGGGGTTTGGTGGAGGAGGAGGCCGTGCAAGCAACAGAGGCGGGGTCTGGAGGTGGGGATTCCACTGGTGCTAGTGGTGCAGTGCTGGACCAGGTGCAGGTGGCAGCACAGGCCGCCGCGGAGGTGCCTGTGTGCAATCCTGTCCCTGCTCCTGTCACTGCATCATCTTGCACCAGCAGGGATGCCGACCTCCAGACCCGTTCTCAGGGAGGGGATTGGCTTACACCAACTGGCCTTCCTCTCCCTGCAGATGTGGCTATCCTGCAACAGGTTGAGCCTGTCCAGGGTGGGGTGGTGTTGCGTCAACGGGCCATGCGAGCTGACCTTCAGTCTTTCCATGATGAGACTGCACGTCTTCTCGCATGGCTCGTTGACCGCGTTGACCCACTGGGACAGCTCACCATGGCCGGATTCCTCCGTTTCCTGGACCTTGTTCCGACCACCTCCTCAACGGAACCCCCTATGCCCCATTCGTCCTCCATGCCATCTTCCCACCCATGTATCACCTGGGTGCCCTGTGGAGCTGCCTCTGACCGTGCGGCCAGGCTGGTGGACAACAGATCCCTGCCACAGTCGGGAGTCGGACGTCCAGCAGGGGTGGCCACATCAACAACTGCACCCCAGCTGGAGGAGGATGTGCCGGCACCATCGGACAGGGCACATGGACAGCAGCAGTAGCAGCAGCAGCAGCAGGAGGCTGTAGGTGGGAGCCACGATGGCTCGGGGCATTTGACATCGGAGGGGCAGGCATCGGCCGGAGGGCAGGAGGACCCAGGACAGGAAGTGTCTTCCGTGTGGCAGCGGTTGGGCCATGCCATAGATGCGGAGCGGCAGCGGGCAGAAGAGGCACGGCTCACGATGGTCAGGGCGGAGAACTCCATGCGTAGGGCCCTGAGGCGCGCCGAGTGCCTCGAGGCAATCCGCAGGGAGTTGGAGGAGAACATGTCATCATCCCTGCGGACCCTCAGGGCCATGGAACAGGACCACCTCCGGGACATTGAGCAGGAGTTCGATGATGCCCTGGCCCGCAACATCCAGAAGTGAGCCGTTGGACTAGCCCGCTGCCATTGTATATAGTTAATTAGTGTTAGTTTTTTTTTTTTTTTTTTAATTTGGGGCACTTGGACTATGCCCCACTTTTTTGTATATATTTATTAGTTAGGTGGGTTTTATTGTAGGTTTCATTTACATCGTTGGGATCATGGACCCTGGATTTGCTCTTTGTACATAGTTTGACAGTGGATTTGTGGCCTTCATCTTTTATTATTTTTTCACCATGGAGCAATGGATTTTCACTTTACTTTCCCTTTGGATTTGCTTTGTTGGATGGTGACTTTGGACACAATTTCATTACGGTTATTTTGGATTCAATTTTCATTATTTATTATTTTGGTGGACATGCTGCATTTTGATATTTGTTGCCATTATTGTCTCTTTTGATTTCATTCACTTCATTTACACTGTAATACATTTTTGTTTCTTACTTCAATGTGTGGACTTCTCTCATTGGTTTCATGCCTGCCACAGTCGTGTGTTGCCATTGTGTGGGTCTGACGGACTTGTACTCATGTGCATACTTCTTATTTGTTATCTATCATGTAATGGGTATTTCAATTTTGAATGGATGTAAAGCTTGGTTGGGTGTTTGGACTGAGGTGGCGTGGGGTGTGATTTGGGTGGGCATAGGAGCCTGGGATCTGGATTGTGATGACGTGTTGGCTGGGGGACATGTGTGGGGGCCTGCTGGCAGGTGCCCCGCACTGCTGGGGGGTGGGGTGCTGGGAGACATGAGTTGGACATGAGTGGGGGCCTGGTGGAGGGTGCCCCTGACTGCTGGGGGGTGTGGGTGCAGGGGGACATGAGTGGGGGCCTGGTGGATGGTGCCCTGCACTGCTGTGGGGTGGGAGTGCAGGGTGACATGAGTGGGGGCCTGGTGGAGGGTGCCCTGCACTGCTGGGGGGTGAGAGTACAGGGGGACATGAATGGGGGCCTGGTGGAGGGTGCCCCTGGATGCTGGGGAGTGGGGGTGCAGGGGGACATGAGTGGGGGCCTGGTGGAGTGTGCCCTGCACTGCTGGGGGGTGGGGGTGCTGGGACACATGAGTTGGACATGAGTGGGGGCCTGGTGGAGGGTGCCCTGCACTGCTGTGGGGTGGGACTGCAGGGTGACATGAGTGGGGGCCTGGTGGAGGGTGCCCTGCACTGCTGGGGGGTGGGAGTACAGGGGGACATGAGTGGGGGCCTGGTGGAGGGTGCCCCTGGATGCTGGGGAGTGGGGGTGCAGGGGGACATGAGTGGGAGCCTGGTGGAGTGTGCCCTGCACTGCTGGGGGGTGGGGGTGCTGGGACACATGAGTTGGACATGAGTAGGGGCCTGGTGGAGGGTGCCCTGCACTGCTGGGGGGTGGGAGTGCAGGGGGACATGAGTGGGTCCTGGTGGAGGGTGCCCTGCACTGCTGGGGGGTGGGAGTGCAGATGGGCATGAGTGGGGGCCTGGTGGAGGGTGCCCCTGGATGCTGGGGGGTGGGGGTGCAGGGGACATGAGTTGGACATGAGTGGGGGCCTGGTGGAGGGTGCCCTGCACTGCTGGGGGGTGGGGGTGCTGGGAGACATGAGTTGGACATGAGTGGGGGCCTGGTGGAGGGTGCCCTGCACTGCTGGGGGGTGGGGGTGCTGGGAGCCATGAGTTGGACATGAGTGGGGGCCTGGTGGAGGGTGCCCTAAAGTGCTGGGGGGTGGGGGTGCAGGGGGACATGAGTGGGGGCCTGGTGGAGGGTGCCCCTGGATGCTGGGGGGTGGGGGTGCAGGGGGACATGAGTGGGGGCCTGGTGGAGGGTTCCCTGCACTGCTGGGGGGTGGAAGTGCAGGGGGACATGAGTGGGGGCCTGGTGGAGGGTGCCCCTGGATGCTGGTGGGTGTGGGGGCAGGGGGACATGAGTTGGACATGAGTGGGGGCCTGGTGGAGGGTGCCCTGCACTGCTGGGGGTGGGGGTGCTGGGAGCCATGAGTTGGACATGAGTGGGGGCCTGGTGGAGGGTGTCCTATAGTGCTGGGGGGTGGGGGTGCAGGGAGACATGAGTGGGGGCCTGGTGGAGGGTGCCCTGCACTGCTGGGGGGTGGGAGTGCAGGGGGACATGAGTGGGGGCCCGGAGGAGGGTGCCCCTGGATGCTGGGGGGTGGGGGTGCAGGGGTACATGAGTGGGGGCCTGGTTGAGGGTGCCCTGCACTGCTGGGGGGTGGGAGTGCAGGGGGACATGAGTGGGGGTCTGGTGGAGGGTGCTCCTGAATGCTGGTGGGTGGGGGTGCAGGGGGACATGAGTGGGGGCCTGGTGGAGGGAGCCCCTGGCTGCTGGGGGGTGGGGTGCAGGGGGACATGAGTGGGGGCCTGGTGGAGGGTGCCCTGCACTGCTGGGGGGTGGGGGTGCTGGGAGACATGAGTTGGACATGAGTGGAGGCCTGGTGGAGGGTGCCCCTGACTGCTGGGGGGTTTGGGTGCAGGGGGACATGAGTGGGGGCCTGGTGGAGGGTGCCCTGCACTGCCGGGGGGTGGGAGTGCAGGGGGACATGAGTGGGGGCCTTGTGGAGGGTGCCCTGCACTGCTGGGGGGTGGGAGTGCAGGGGGACATGAGTGGGGGCCTGGTGGAGTGTGCTCCTGGATGCTGGGGGGTGGGGGTGCAGGGGGACATGAGTGGGGGCCTGGTGGAGGGTGCCCTGCACTGCTGGGGGGTAGGGGTGCTGGGAGACATGAGTTGGACATGAGTGGGGGCCTGGTGGAGGGTGCCCCTGACTGCTGGGGGGTGGGGGTGCAGGGGGACATGCGTTGGTGGGCAGTAGTGCAAGGTGACATGTGGGTTGGCTGGGGGGCATGGGCATGGTGGATGGGCTGCCTGCCGGACATGTGCAGGGTAGTCCCCTGTGGTGTGGGCAGCCTGCAGGGGCCGTGGAGGGTGTAGAGGTAACACCTGGGAGGATCCACACAGGCAATTCACGCGTAGTGCTCCCTGCGCACCCCTGGAATACACGTACCCTGATGGAATCGCGTGTGATACTTCCTGCGCACCCCTGAAATATACGTACCCTGCTGCTTTTGCATGTGATACTTCCCGCGCACCCCTGGAATACACATACCCTGCTGCTTTTGCGTGTTATACTTCCCGCGCACCCCTGGAATACACGTACCCTGATGGAATCGCGTGTGATACTTCCCCCACACCCCTGAAAACCACGTACCCTGCTGCTTTTGCGTGTGATATTTCTGCGCCACGGCTGGTTTTGGAGGCTAAAATCCATGAATACGCTGTGCGATGAAAAGGATTTTGTCGCACGCGGCTGGCACAGTGTATCACACGGGGACACTGTGCGCCAGCCGTGTGCACCACTTTTGTGCGAATTTTTATGAATTACCCTATATATATATATACAAGACCAAGGGGGTCTAAGGAATTAGAAGCAAGAAATATGCAGACCACCTAGATGGGGAGGAAAACAGGCAGTGCAAGTAATCGTTAAACCCAGTTCGACATCCGAGGCAACCTAACTAGAAGGAAGTCCGAGCCCTACGAAGAGTGGAGCCTTGTGCTCAAAAGTACCTGCACACGCGGGTGCCAACGGGCAAAGGGGAGTCTCTTCAGGGAAATCAGGCAGTTCAAAGAGGTGAACAAAACGATGATGAACAGGTCCCCGCTACTCAAGCGCGGCCTCCACTTTTGGGCAGAAGCAGGGCGCGAGTGCGGAAAAGGGTTGCTGTTTACGAGAGCGATGGAAAGCCACAGGCTCCTGCGGGAGGGCGACCGGTTAAGGTATTGACTACTCACCGGTCCCCGATGCAGGCAGACCAATGCTTCTCCGGTTCCGTTTTGGTACTGGCAGGTTCAGGTGCGATCAGCAGGATGTCTCGACGCCGTGTAGATTCTTGCGACAGCAGGAGTCAGGGTCGAGGGTGTCCCAAATGCAGCGAACATGCACAGGTTTGTTACCACAGCAGGGCAACTCGGCAACCGCATGTATTCTGGTCCCAAAGGACACGTCTCACTTCAGACCTGGGAACGCCAAGTGTACAAATCGTGTGAGAGTGCCGAGGACTCGGAATTTAACAGTAGCCAGACGTCGGTGACAGAGCAAGATTCCTGTGTAGGCTGGTCAGTCCACTGGATGGCCCAGGAACGCTTCCAAAGGCTTACGTACAGGATTTGGTGAAGATGCCGAGAATAGTTGTTCCCACTATTCTAAAGGGTCGAAGCGCCTTTGCAGACCTTCTCGTTCCGTCAGAGGCCGTGTGGTCTCGCAGGACGACAGCAGTGCAGGGTGCCAAACCTTTAGCGGGTCACCAGCGATTCCTCGACTCAGCTTCTTAGTTGCAGGATACTTGGCTCCTTACCCTTTGTTCGTGAGAACTCAGAAGATCAACATGGTAGTGGGGTTTTCAGCCTCCTCTTTCCAGAGTTCCCTTCGTGCCAAAATGGAGAGGGCCCAATGGGAGATCCGCTCACAAACACTCACACCATACGTGGACCTATCACAGACCACGGTGGTCCCAGGCATTCAGGACACTCTAGACACTCTGGCACCCAGGATGTGTATTGGGAACAGACATCCCAGCCCACATCCTGGAGGCACACACAAGGCATGCAGAAGCCCGCGAAAGCGTTGTGTTTCGCGGGAAAGTGCATGACCAAATAAGGACTGCCCTGGGTCGGCTCGACCTGGGGGAAGGTGAAAGGGCAAGACGGTCAGCGGACAGGACAAAGAACCTCTTGGCATGGCCATTTTGGAGGCCAGGCCACTGTAAGGATATTTGGCATGTTACAGCACAAGTAGCATTACAGCACTACTGCACAAGTAGCATTACAGCACTACTGCACAAGTAGCATTTTTTTTTTGCAGCACCACCACAAGGGTGCGGTGCATTGCTATATGGGTTAGCAGATTAACAAGGAAAGACAGGCTATTCAGTCAAAAAACGATTTTAATATATAAGATGCAAAGCTATTTTACAGTTAAAAGCACACGTGTTCATTTAAAAATGCACACTATTTTTCACCTGAAATGCCTATATTGCTAGAGACACATTTGAAAATTAACAGCTAACATATTAACAATTAACCTGACTAATAAAACCTTATTTTAATATAACCCACTAATAAAATGTGTTCTCTACTGCAGAATTAGGCATACTTTGAAAACCATTTAAATGAGTGTGCAGATTTTTCTCTTCTCTGCCTGATTATCCGTGTTGTTGTGCACAGTAACGGCAGGAAGGAGGAAGTCAGATTTGCAACAATTGCAAATGTATAAGCGAAGCTATTGTTGAAAAGTAGGAGGATGAGAGATGATGGATTTCATTGGAACACGTCATAAAGAGGGCTGAGAGGAAAGTTTTAGTGGGCAGTAGCAGGGAAAAAGACAGGCAGACATCTTTCTGCACTACTGGGGAGAAGACCTGGCTGTGGGGGTGTCCTGCTGCAGTCGAGACTGGGGAAAGCTGAAAGAATTACCTTTCCACTGGCAGAGGCAGTCCTATCTGAAAAAGCTGAGAATTCCAGGCAATGACCCCGGCTTGAGAAGGCAAGCGTTCCTTTTTATTGGAGTTACGCCAAGAGAGCCACATTCACAGAGAGAAGAATCTGAACAGATAAGGTAATTACCTAACTGGGGGAGCTGTGTGTGTGCACGAAAGTATGCAGTCAGTTTAGAAAAATGAAAGTCCCGTGCGTGTCTTTATCAAGTGCTAATGTTGCAATTTAAGTTCTGTTCTCCGCCACTATAATTGCAGTGTGTCATTGAAAATGCTTTGATTGTTCCCTTTTATTGCTGTAAAAAATGAGATCATGCCTAAATGTAAATTTTATAATACAGAAAATATTTGAAAACAGACGGGTGGTTTATTTTCTATTTACCATTACAATGCCAATGATGTGGGGAGATTTTTAAACAGTGCAATGGTCATTTTAAGACAGATGTGTGTATGTCAGAATCAGTATGAATAATTGTGAATGACTGTAGTATAACTTGTTGGAGGTACATGAGCCAACGGGAAGAGAGACTCTCTGAACATAGCTCCCTACCGTATATAAGGTAGTGGAAATTACCACAAGACTACCACATATAGCTCTCTGTCGTAAATAAGTCAGTGAGTTTGCCCATGGTGGCGCACCAACACTATCCCTGGAAATTGTGGTTTCCCTAGAATGCAGGTCTGAGGTCTCTCTAGTGATCACACGAAAAATCTAAGCGAAGATAAGGGATTCTGGACATTGGGGCCACAAATAAAACAAGGGAATTATGCTCACCAAAATACCACCAACCACGTATACCAAATATGCAGGTCTGGGTGCTGAAATAATGCATGTCCATTGTATTATTGTTGCACATGGCCAAATCTGAATACAAAGAGTGATTATTGCTAAGTTATTTCTCGGCGGTAATAAAATACCGTCAGGCCCCAAATCTCCACAAAATACCCTACATATTTATGGTGCGTTGCAGGCCGGGAAAGTGATCATAGAGTACCTACTGGGCGTGGCAAGCGTGTCTCACACTGCCATTTGCACATTAAAGGGAACCCATTTTATAATAGCAGTGTGCCACTAAAAACGAATTTCAGAATGTCACAAAGGGAAACCACATTCTCAGATCTAGTGCAATATTTAGAGGCAAAGTTATTTGCACATGGGAATTGGTCTTCGAACAGTACCTTAGAATGGAGTAACCGCATTCAGGGTGAGGTGCAGAAAGAAAAACTAGACAATATTTTTGCAGAAGGCAGCATAATTCAGGTCTGCCTTACGAGATTATTGAATGCAGCCGATAAAAGTGCAGAGAAAGACTGTTTAATACGTCTATGCGGCAAAATATGGTTTATTTTAAACAAGTCACTGCGAATGCAAGAGAATGATACTCAGCTAATTAACAGGTTAAAGACTGAAATAGATGGGGCAAGTAAAAATCAGGAAATGTTGAGAGCAGAATTGGATGTATGCCAAAAAGACATGCAATTAAAATGCAGAGACTTTGATACTCAGTTATCCAAAAGCAAGAAACAATTTGAAGATAGTGAGCAAGAATTGACACACTTAAAAGCCTTAGTGGATCACATTAGGCAGGATAAAGATGAGGTTGTTTCAGAAATGCAGATTTTACAAAAAGAACATTGTGAAAAAGAAGGTGATCTCCAGAGTGTAGAACAAGAAATGATTAAAATGATTCAAGAAAGAGACAAAAGAAATAAAGAGTTCAATGAATGCCAAATTCAAATGTGTGACATGCAGGAGGCAATTAATAAAATGAGTGATGAAAATAATTATTTGCATGATGAAGCCAACAGACTCCTTAAAAAGTGTAAGGACTTAGAACAGCAAATGTGCATTCCCAGGTCACAGGAGAGGCGGCAGGGTACCACATTCAATGGAGTGGAGGTGAATTCTAGCTCTGCCCAAAGAGCTAGTGCCCCAGTGACTGGGCCGGTGACTGAACTTGGTTGCAGCGCCCTTGGGGGATTTGATACTCCCATTGGGGGCAGCCACCAATCTCATACACCTGAAAACAGGATTGAATCACAAAATAGTGCAATTCCATGCATTGCAACAAGTAGCCCCATAAAAATAATGAAATCCATTAAAGCCCTGATCAAACCATTTAAAAAGGGAGGTGAATGCTGCATTGAGGATCACTTAGAAGCGGTGCATGACATTTTTAAAGCGCTCCAGATACCTAAGGAACAGTACAGACAATATTTTCATTTAACTTTAGATGCCCCGACGGCCAGCATCATAAGGGGATTAAATGAACAGCAGAATATGACATGGCTGGAGTTTGAAAAAGAAATTAGGCGTCATTTTTCTCCTTTTCAGTCATTGCAAGAGGCAAAGAAAGTTGCGTACACTATTACTGCTGGACCTAATACATCACCTCGCCAATTTTTACAAGACTTAAAAAGAGCATTCTCTCGCTTTGATGTATCTTTTGACTCAAATTCCAATGAGTTTAAAACCGCATACTTCTATGGGCTACAGAAAGACATCATATCCCAATTGGTCCGTGAATTTGACCGTGACAAGTCCCTTGAATGGATTGTACATCAAAGCACCAAGCTATATGAGGTACTCTATTGTCAGGGTAGAGAAAGTGATAAAATGAAAGATACTAGGCCTAAATCTAAAGAACCCTCAGCCACAGTAATGGAAATCAGGTCAGCCAAAATGTCCCTTGAGTCTGCTCAAAGCCAAGGTAAAAATAATGTGACACCTGAACAAAGGGGTAATCAACAAAGATCGCCATTGCCTGTACCAATGTTCCAATCACATGATCCTAGTAATAGAGAGAGCTACATCAGCCCTAGATATTTAGGAGATAGACCCCGGGTAAGATACCGGTCTGATATGGCAGGTATGAACAATAACCAGAGACAAAATCAAGATCAAAGAAATGATGGTCCCTACCAGTCATTGGGGACACAGAGCAGATTTGATCCCAGCACCATGATATATGGTAATCAGGATAGGCCCCGATATGTGGATCGATTTACTGATAATGGAAATCAATATAGGGGCCAGTACCCACAATCTGAGAGACAGGACATGAGGCAAAACGTGAACTACAGTCCACGCCAGTACAATGATTCCCCACCAGGGGACTATAATAATAGGATGGGTGCAAACCGCTCCCCTCCACAAATGAATCAAGAATTCAGAAACCATCCCAACCGGTATCAATCACCTGAGAGGTATCAGAATAGATCCAATCAGGGGGAAAACAACCAATATCGACCTAGGCCACAGAAAGAGGATCCTAGAGAGGTGGAAAGGTTCCAATGCCTTGAGGCCCAAGTGAAAATGTTAGCTGAGCAAATAGGAAAGCTCTATACAGCGCAAAAACAACCTTCCAAAGAGGGGGCTGATGGCCATAGCAATGACCGGGGGGCTTCCGAAAAGTGACTAAGTACTCATGATAACTGCAGTGCCAAAATGACAGATTGCTCTGATATAACTTTGCATAACGACTCTGAGATGACTAATGGATTAAAAATGAAAGTACCAGTAAATGAAATTGTGACAGAAAGTGCAAATACTTCTAAAAAAGAGGTACGGTTTAACTTAGAGCTAAATAAAACAGTAAAGATTTGCACAAATGAAAAAGAAACATTAGGAATTCCAAAAGAACAAAGGGACAGATTTAAGAAAAATGACTCATGCATGGGGAATACCAGTGAACAAGGAGTAAATGGGGATGCCATAGCTCCTTCCCTGGGCAAGCAAAACAATTACCAAACACAGACAGAAAAAGGAAATACTCACAAGGAGGGTACAAGTCAATCACCTGAAAAATTCTTTGAGCCACATATTTTTGAAGAGGCTGAAAGGGCTGGTATTACACTAAATGATCACAAATGCACAGAATTAAAAAATGACAAATTGCTGAATGATGTTGTGACACATGTTCAGTTGGAAGGTTGTAATGTGGTCTCTGATGTTACCCAGATGGATGGGCGAACGGTGGCCACACTCCAAAAAACCTCTGAACATGGAGAAATGAATAAAATATCTCGCACAGAAATGGGTAAAAAGGAGGGAAAAATGTCTTTTCATTTACCAATGTGCTTAGCCAAAAGTGAAAAAGGCCTGAGAAAGGTGAGCCCTGAAATCAGTAAGAATTCACATTTCTTATGTGTATTAGAGGAAGTTGAGGACAGATATTATGCACCCATCACTGTAGAAGAAAAATGCCACACCTTTGCTATGATTGACACTGGCGCACAGGCCACAATTATGTCCAAGGAGCTGGTAAAGAGTATCAATGAAGGGAGGCCTCCACAGAGTCAGATCACAGTGAAGGCAAATCAAGGCCCAGTGCATAACTTTAATGGGGAGGAGGTGCCCATCATAGGTGTAACTGAGGTTGACATAAAAATAGGAAAGCACAGAATGAAACAAGAGGTATTGATCACATCTATTTGTGAAATTCCATTTCTGATGGGGACAGATTGCCTGAAAAGATTGTCTCCTCTCATAGATGGGGTGAATGGAGTGCTGTGGTCCTTAACCAAAAAACCATTGAGGCCTAAGAAACTAAAATCACAAAACAGCAATATAAAAGAATGTCACACCGTTGCCAAAACAAAGGATGCTGTGGAGGTATATCTACAGAATAGCTGCATACCTAGTGTCACTGTTATATTAAGGTGTCAAGACAAAGATCAGAGCGACAATGAAAAACTACCTGTACAAATATACTTGGACCCAAGGAAAGATTGGCAGACTGCCATAGACGAACACACATTACGTTTCTATTTAAAAGAGAATACATGCAAACAGAATATTGTTCCTAAAACAGATTCAGAAAAACACATTACCACTCTGGCAGAGATACACATGGAAGATGAGCAACCATGGGTTCACGCTGGTATAAATGATTATCTTAAAACAATAAAAGCCACTTTAGCGCTTGAACATGAAAGGAGTTTCATTAATGAGAAATTGTTGCAAAAAATTATGGAGAGGGAAGAAATCCCGAAATTTAGGATTAAAAACCAATATGTTTCTGGGTTGGACAGTCCAAACTTTGAAAACCGAATTACAGGCAGATGCATGCTTAAAATTAGCATTGGGCAGAAAGCAATTTACCATAATGTATGGATAGTGAGTGGAGCACAAAATGAATTTTACATGGGCAATGACATCATGCACAGAATGTGTATGGTGTTAGATTTCCTTAATCAAAAAATATGGTCGCGCCTAGGTGGGCCGGCGCCTGAATTTGAAGACAAAAGAAGGGCTTATCATTGTGCACAACTAGTTCCTTATGCAGTCGAATTACAGATGAGGAAAAATACTATTATTCCTGCATTTACAAAACAGTTTGCAATAACACTGAAATGCAAAAATGGACAGCAGATGAAAGGCTCTGATGCATTTGTATGCCTGAATGAATCCATAAAACAGCAAGGCCTGGATTATGAATACATTCCATTGGTAGACATTGGTGAGGGATCTGTAAAAATCATGGTGAATAATAAAGGTTGTCAGGATATTCATTTAGAGGAAAACTCCCCATTAGGAATGGCCATACAAAAATCACATTATACGGCAGATTTAAATAACATGGTGATTGGGAATATTCCTGAAAAATATGTAGATGCCAAGGGCGAGTTGCCAGAACACCTGGACTCTCAGCCCAAAGGAATGTTTAAAATTCATTCTGTGTATCCTTATGATTCAAATGAGACAGTGTGCTGCCATCAAGAGGATTGCATAATATTTAATTTAAATGAAAATGAAACAGGAAATCAGCCCATTGAAGTGGAAGCTGATATGCCAAAATATTTGAAAGTGGCAGCTCTACAAAAAGACACAGCCACACAGTTAGAGGAAAGCGCTGAGATTCCTTTACCAGAAGAGTTTCCAGAATTTTCCAGAATGGTAGAAGAGCAGATCTCCTTAGCGGATGCATGTAACAGCGATGAGGATCGACGCACTCTGAGGGAAATATTTATGGAGTTCAAGGATGTATTTGCAAAAGATGCTTATGATTGTGGTTTAACTGATTTACATGTGGCCACACTACCAGAAGGTTGTAGCAGAAATCCAGTGTTTGTACGCCAGTATAGACTACCGCTGGCATGTTTAGAATCATTGGCAGAGATTATTAAAAATTTGGAATCACGGGGAATAATTAGGCCCATTCATAGCACATCCAATACGCCTATTTTAGGTGTGTTAAAGCCAAATGGTCAATGGCGGCTGTGTGCAGACTTAAGAGAGTTAAATAAAAGAGTACCAGTATCTAGATGGCCACTACCATTCATTGATCAGGGCCTAGCTCAGATACATGGTTCAAATGTATTTACCACGTTAGATCTCACATCTGGATATTGGTGTGTGCCATTGGCAGAGGAGATACAACACCTATTTTCCTTTACATTTGACAGGACTCAATATGCCTGGCTTAGAGCTCCGTTCGGGTACATCAATAGTGGGAGTGAATTTGGCATATTTTTGAGAAAGGCCATGCCGGATGCAGCGGAAAGAGGGACAATAGTTTATGTGGATGATGTCTTGATAAAAAATGAAAACCTTAAAAGCCATTTTGATGAAATAAGACATGTGCTTGGCCAATTGCAGAAAGCAGGCGCCAAAGTATCTTTGCAAAAAGCACAATGGTGCAAGAAAAAAGTGAACTTTCTAGGGCATGAAGTGACTGAACATGGGCTAAATCCACAAAGGAAGAAAATAGAGGCCATACAAAGATTAAAAGATCCTAAAAATGTGAAAGGAGTAAAAAGTTTATTAGGGATGACAGGCTATAACAGAAAGTTCATTGAGAATTATGCAGAAATCACTCAACCATTGACTAAACTGCTTAAACTAAATACTCCCTGGAGATGGGAAAGAGAGCAATCTGATGCAGTGGCTAGATTGAAGGAATGTCTTGTAAAGGCACCATGTTTAGCATACCCCATAAAGGATAGGGATTTCTTTATAGAAATAGGCTTTTCTGAACATTGTATGTCAGCAGTGTTATCACAAAAACACGATTTGAATCACAAAACCATTGCATATGCAAGTAAGGCATTTTCCCAAGTTGAAATGAAATTTAATGAATGTGAGAAGGCCCTATTAACCACTGTGTGGGCGCTACAACATTTTCGCCCCATTGTTCAGGGAGAAAAGGTGATTATTGAAACAAATCATCAACCTTTGCAATTTTTAGAAAGTAAAAGAATTAGATCAGGCAATCTAGCGCAATCCAGAATCACTTCATGGACGCTGGCATTACAAGGTTTTCCCGTAGAAGTAAGATATGGACAAAATAAAAAGAGCCCAATTGCTCAAGGGTTAGCTGACTTACATGACTGTGCAGCTGAACAAATAACAAATGAAATGGATGTGGAAGCTAGTTTACAGGAATTTGAACAATCACCACACAAAGCTTTTGATGAAAAAACATGCAAGGATTTGCCAACTGTATACGTGGATGGTTGTGCTTTTCACATTGAAAATGACAGTAATAAACAATTAGTGGCAGGAATAGGAAATGTCTGGTTGAAATGTGAAGGCGTTCCTAGTATAGGGATGAGGATTGGAGATAGGAGCAGTCAGGTGGCGGAATTGGCAGCCATCTATAAAGCAATTGCTACTGCAGTTGATAAAAAGTTCAGTGAAATTGTCCTGGTGACTGATTCTGACTATGCACGGAATAGCTTTGTGGAGTATTTGCCTGGTTGGAAAGCAAGAGGCATGGTTACATACAACAAAAAGTCACTTAAACATGGAAAAATGATACAAGCCATAGACAAATTGGTGTCAGAAAATAATTTAACAATATACTGGAGAAAAATTCGTGGGCATTTAAAAACACCAGGAGAGGATAAGGAGGGAAATGATAAGGCAGACCATCTGGCTAAGATTGGGGCTGTGATGGGAGAATTGCTACCTATTGATTATTTAATGGGTGAAATACAAATTGATGCAGTCACACGGTCTAAAGCACCAAAGGAGGTAGATCAACCGGTGGTGCAGTGGAGTCATGACACGCCAGACCAAGATTTGATTGAGGCACAAAAGAATGATCAAATTTTGGGAATCTATTATAATCATTTGATGGATCCTGAACAAAATCCTTTAACAGAAAATGATTGTATGGGAAAAGAAGAGTTGAGGGTGCTATTAAAGAACAAAAAACGAATTAGATTACAGGATGGACTCATGATTAGAGAGTCCATAACAGGGCAAATACAGTGGGTAGTACCCCTTTCATTCAGAGGACTAATGCTACACCATGCACATGATGCCATAACTGCAGGCCATAGAGGTTCACAAAAGACATTAGAAATACTAAAAGATTATGCTTACTGGCCACATATGTCCCAAGATGTGGAATTATATACTAGAGGATGTCTAGTATGCGCCCAATTTAAACCTGCTTCACCAATGCATAGAGCACCATTGATGAAAAGAGGCCTAACTCTCCCATGGTCAGATTTGCAAATAGACTATGTAGGTCCTTTAAAAAGGTCGAGCAGGGGACACCGCTATATTCTGAGTGTGGTATGTTTGATGTCAAAATGGATTGAGTGCATTCCCGCACCAGATTGTAGTGCGCAAACAGCAGCCACATTGCTGGTGAACCATGTGTTCTCAAGGTTTGGGTTGCCACAAAGAATTGAGTCAGACAGAGGAAGTCATTTCACAAGTACTCTAATGAGCAAGGTATGGCAAATACTAGGTGTGAAAAGGAAACTACATATCGCATATCGGGCGGCGTCTTCAGGTACAGTTGAAAGAAGCAATAGGTCTGTTGTGGACATTTTAAAGAAATTTGTGGCAGAAGCAGGTTCCAGCTGGGATTTGCGTTTACCATTGGTTTTGATGGCAATCAGGTCGACTCCTGCCAAAGCATCAGGTGTTAGCCCCCATGAGGTCTTAACAGGTAGGAAAATGGTGTTACCACAACACCTACTATACAGAACACATGAGCAAACTCTAGTGAGTGCATCCACAGTTCATGAATATATTGATGAACTGAGGAGGCATTTGCAACATGCATTTGCTTTTGTGCAGAGAAATCTGGAAAGAGCTGCTGACAGTGCTAAGTCATATTATGACAAAAAGACATCAGTAAAGGAATACAATGTAGGGGATCAGGTGTACAAGTTTCATTTTGGAAAAAGTAAACAGAAAAATTCTAAATTTCTGGCAGCCTGGCAGGGGCCATTTCAAATTATAGATAAAGTCTCTCCTGTAGTGTATAAAATTTTGAAAAATGAAGGTGAAACAGCAATAGAGCAGTTTGTCCATGTAAATCAAATCAAACCATGCCATCCCAGACATGAGATCAGGCAGCTTGAGCATGTGGAAACGGATAGAGTCCATTGAGAAAATAAATGGGTGTAATCAGGAGGCAGTGACAAAGAAGTTAAAAAAAAAAAGTTGATTGTTATGATGGCACATAAACACTGTAATATATGTGAAAATATATAATATAAATAAATAAATAAATAAATATATAATATAAATAAATAAATAAATAAATGCACATATAACGGAAGCTCGTGGTTGGTGTACAGAGAGAAAGTGTATTAAATATTGAATGCTGTTTTATATGTGTTTGTTTTCTTTTAACTTGTGTTTAATTTCAGAAAAAAGAAAAAAAAAAAAAGAAGTATTTTTACCAAGCATGTTTTATTTTTGGCAAAAAGGTGGAAATTAGTATTGTGCTATGTACTTAATCTGTTTATTTTCTATTTTGATTTAGACAATTAACATTATTTGATCGGAGGTTCCGGGATCAGAGGCCACGGGAGACGATGGAGTCCTGGAGTCCCCTGGATGAAGACCAAAAGATGCCTGCCTCCAGGTGGAGGTGAAGACAAAATAACCGGAATACCAAAAGAGATGAATACTGTGGATTCAAGATTGCCAAGATGAAAGAGTACTCGAATGAACCGAATAACATCGCTGGTCGGGACATACCAAAAGAGACAAAGCAAAAGTTCCGGCATATGAAGTTCCACGTATTTATTATTTTAATTATTTATTTTAACTTGTTATATTACTTATTTGTTTTAGTTAGTTGTTTTATTTCATTGTTTTTAATTGACTTGGAAAATTTAAACTTAAAGTAATGCCACTTCCACTGAGAAGGCAAATGTGGAACATTTTATGAACTGATGGACTCAGATGAAATGTTAATTGCAAATTTTCATTGATGCACATGAATATTCATTTTGTTGGATTGCTATATTGTAAAAATAAAAATAGAACAAGTTGTTTTTAGGAATTGGCTTGGATTATAGCCAAGTTCTAAAAACAAAAGGAGGGTATATGTAAGGATATTTGGCATGTTACAGCACAAGTAGCATTACAGCACTACTGCACAAGTAGCATTACAGCACTACTGCACAAGTAGCATTTTTTTTTTGCAGCACCACCACAAGGGTGCGGTGCATTGCTATATGGGTTAGCAGATTAACAAGGAAAGACAGGCTATTCAGTCAAAAAACGATTTTAATATATAAGATGCAAAGCTATTTTACAGTTAAAAGCACACGTGTTCATTTAAAAATGCACACTATTTTTCACCTGAAATGCCTATATTGCTAGAGACACATTTGAAAATTAACAGCTAACATATTAACAATTAACCTGACTAATAAAACCTTATTTTAATATAACCCACTAATAAAATGTGTTCTCTACTGCAGAATTAGGCATACTTTGAAAACCATTTAAATGAGTGTGCAGATTTTTCTCTTCTCTGCCTGATTATCCGTGTTGTTGTGCACAGTAACGGCAGGAAGGAGGAAGTCAGATTTGCAACAATTGCAAATGTATAAGCGAAGCTATTGTTGAAAAGTAGGAGGATGAGAGATGATGGATTTCATTGGAACACGTCATAAAGAGGGCTGAGAGGAAAGTTTTAGTGGGCAGTAGCAGGGAAAAAGACAGGCAGACATCTTTCTGCACTACTGGGGAGAAGACCTGGCTGTGGGGGTGTCCTGCTGCAGTCGAGACTGGGGAAAGCTGAAAGAATTACCTTTCCACTGGCAGAGGCAGTCCTATCTGAAAAAGCTGAGAATTCCAGGCAATGACCCCGGCTTGAGAAGGCAAGCGTTCCTTTTTATTGGAGTTACGCCAAGAGAGCCACATTCACAGAGAGAAGAATCTGAACAGATAAGGTAATTACCTAACTGGGGGAGCTGTGTGTGTGCACGAAAGTATGCAGTCAGTTTAGAAAAATGAAAGTCCCGTGCGTGTCTTTATCAAGTGCTAATGTTGCAATTTAAGTTCTGTTCTCCGCCACTATAATTGCAGTGTGTCATTGAAAATGCTTTGATTGTTCCCTTTTATTGCTGTAAAAAATGAGATCATGCCTAAATGTAAATTTTATAATACAGAAAATATTTGAAAACAGACGGGTGGTTTATTTTCTATTTACCATTACAATGCCAATGATGTGGGGAGATTTTTAAACAGTGCAATGGTCATTTTAAGACAGATGTGTGTATGTCAGAATCAGTATGAATAATTGTGAATGACTGTAGTATAACTTGTTGGAGGTACATGAGCCAACGGGAAGAGAGACTCTCTGAACATAGCTCCCTACCGTATATAAGGTAGTGGAAATTACCACAAGACTACCACATATAGCTCTCTGTCGTAAATAAGTCAGTGAGTTTGCCCATGGTGGCGCACCAACACTATCCCTGGAAATTGTGGTTTCCCTAGAATGCAGGTCTGAGGTCTCTCTAGTGATCACACGAAAAATCTAAGCGAAGATAAGGGATTCTGGACATTGGGGCCACAAATAAAACAAGGGAATTATGCTCACCAAAATACCACCAACCACGTATACCAAATATGCAGGTCTGGGTGCTGAAATAATGCATGTCCATTGTATTATTGTTGCACATGGCCAAATCTGAATACAAAGAGTGATTATTGCTAAGTTATTTCTCGGCGGTAATAAAATACCGTCAGGCCCCAAATCTCCACAAAATACCCTACACCACCCATTTGGGCCAAACGCGGGAAGCGCGGTTAACATGGCAAAAAGGAGTTCAAAACACAAAGAAACGATAGCTGCCACCAGTCCCGTCCGTGACACACTTGCACATTTCATGATAAGTCCAGTGAGAGTTTCCAGGGCCATTGGAATGACTAGAGACCCAAGAGCGCGGTAATGTAAGTTACGGTGCACTCTTGTTTCATGTTGCTCAAAAGCTGCAACATGAGGAAAGGACTAAGGGAAACAAAGTCTCCTGGTACTGACTGTCTTAAGGGCATGTCAGTTTCCCCGTAAGAATGGAGCGAAAGCCCAGAGGAGTGCGGCGGAAGGCTGCGCTTCTCTGGAAAAGTCTAGATCAGGGTGTAAAACAACAGCAAAAAGTTTGGGGGTTGCCACATGGAATGAAAATTACCTACGATTATGAAATCTTTCCTAACAATCAGCACTGAATCATGAGCTATGGGTAACTGCCATTTACCCTCCTGATACTAGAGTAGGGTGCTACCAGTACACTGCCCTCCTAACACCTGGGTCTTGTGCTCTGTCTTGCTGCTGTTCAATTCTGCCCCTTCCATGGATTTATTCTAGACCAGCTGCAACTTGGGAACTTAGCCTAACATATGGGGCACAAACACTGCAAGGCAGAAAACGAGGGGGGTTGGGTTTGGGTAATATTTAAAGTGGGGCGTTGAGGGGGTTGCGGGGGCTCTCCCATCCGTATTTTTTGTTTTTCGAGTAAATTTGTGAAAATTCGAATACAAAAATTGAATGTTTTGCAGTATAAATGACATTCTTATAACATAGATCCATCCTAACATAGCCACGGCAGTGCACCAAAAAAAAAAAAACAGAAGTCCAAACCTCACTACATACCAAGACTTTATTTTTGCATAGGTATTCTATGGCCTGGATAAAATAAAGAAGCAAGGTATTATGAACAAGCATGACCAAGTATGCTGAGCACCACCAGGAGTCCCTTGCATGCATGGGAAGTAAAGCACCAGAGTTGTACTGGCCTACAGGGAAATATGGATAGTTTCAAGTGTGCCCCTACACCATGGGCACTCACTCTCAAATATTTTCACTGGAGCAAATCATACGTTTTTCTAATTTGTATGCATTACCTCATACCTTACTCTCAAAGCCTAAAACTGGAGCCTTTCTGGAGATTCATGCAGCATCTCTCAGAATGCCTTAAGCACATATTTCTGAATAACATGTGCACATGCGTGTCTGAAATATTCTCAAGGCATCTCTACATCTTCTTCAAATGTAGGCACATCTACTTCCCATGTAGGCTTTGAGAAACAGGTGGGAGGTAGCATGTGCAAATCAAATCTGCTCCTCATTAGCTCCCATGCAATTCTTTGACAATCAGGCCCTATATGTCGAGTTTGCATTTGACGGGTCTTTACTTGCTTAAATAACCAATCTCAAATTCAGCTGTTCTTTGAGAGAGGGACACTTTAGAAGCAACCTAGGGGCGTGCTTCTCGGAGCATTATTTCATGATCTCTATTATCAAGTGTTTTCAGAGTAAACATGAATTGCAATATTAGTATGGAAAATAATCATATTGCCAAACAATATATTTGTATGAGACACATGAGTTCTTTCCACATGGCTAGTACATTTTGTCTAAACACACATGTATGACCCTTTCCCTAAGAAATACATGCACACATTGTTTAGGTAGTTTATCCTTGCTAACTGATGTTATTAAGCAGCAAACACATAAGGAAACATCTATCCACAATATAAGCTGTTAACATGTTTGCAAAGTCAAACATATGTTACGTTGACATACGTTACCAGAGTGGAGGTACATCAAGCTAATGTGTAAATGCAGACCATGCAGATTCATTGGGTCTGTGGAACTGTAGGATCTTGCAACAAAACAAATATACAGTGATACACTAAAGACCAATGAGTTATCCCTGCGCCATTCCCTTTGCTACAGAGTGAAATGAGAATACTATGTTAATGAATGGTGCTGTGGGCCTCACTGATGTGGGATGGGGCATTTCTAGGCATGAGAGAAATGGTCAGTAGATACTATGGCCTAGATTTGAAGGTTGTAAAAACCCAAGGCTTGGCCTAAATCTGGCAGAATCCTGATTTTGGACACCCATACTAAGAAATCAAGTTGGACACCATCTGGGTAAAAGCACCATCATCGTACTTACACTAAATGGCTAAAGCATAGATTGAATGCGATCTATGCGCCAAATTATGGTGGCACAGGAACTCCTAAGATTCCAAGACCAAAAGAAAGTGAAACCTGTCTTTCTGCTCATTCTGTAGCTGAGGTTTGCAGCAGGAAGAGTTCTGACTAACTCCTAAGAAGCGTCTCTGTGAAAGCTCTCTGCTGTGTACATTCACAAATCTAGCAGGTCAGGCAGATGTTCCTTGTTCGAAAAACACACAGTGCATGAAGGAAAAGTTCACCCACATTATTCATTCAACCAACAGGCATGATACGCATCCCGCACAACATTGTGATGTGTTGATTTCTTTTTTCTCATGGGTTATCATTTTCGTTTCAAAACAGTTATGGCTTTAAACTGCACTTGATGACACCCAACATCGTGTAATAATCTAATCTCAACCACAATCTAGCTAAGGTCAAAGGCCTTCAGCAGTAAACAGGAACACCCCACACTCCCACCCATGACGGATGATGTTGCAGCCACAGTACTCTATAAACTGAAGCAATCATGCATCACCATGTAAATGCACAGCACATTTTAGCATGAAAAGCATATCAACAAATCATATGTTTGTTTGTTTGTTTGTTTTATTATTTATAATGTGCGAGCGTACCCGGGGGTATCAGGGCGCAGCATTTACAAGAAATTTCAAAGCTTGGTTACAATACACAGAGAATATACATGATACAGAAATAAGGTACATAGTGTGATATACAAATCAGCAGTCATATCATAGGAGCGTAATGTACAAGTAAGCAAAAAGGCACACGTGGTTACAAAGTGTACGGGTAGCGCTGGGCATTTCATTGTCTTAATGGGACTCCAAATTCAGCCAAGAGACTACCTTGGATCGGAAGTTCAGATAGGGTAGGTCTGCTCTAAGGTTTGGAGGCAGCGAGTTCCAGAGCTTGGCAGCTTTTACCGGGAAACTGTTGCCCCCTATGGTGGCCCTTTTGTAGTGGGGAACAGATAAACAGTCTTTGTATATAGTTCTGATGGGTCTTGAGGAGGATTGTCTGTGGGTAGATTGGGGCAGCATTGTTAAGGGACTTGTGGGTGAGTGATACCGTTTTTAAAATAATTTTATCTCTAGTGGAGAGCCAGTTGTTCTGTCGGCTGAGTTCTGTAATGTGTTCTCTTCTGGAAATGCCCAGAGCTGCTCTGAGAGCATTGTTCTGGAGGTTTTGCAATTTATTGGTGGTGGCCTTGGTGGACCCCAAGTACATGGCATTGCAATAGTCGAGTCGAGACAATATGCGGGCTCTGGCAACTGTCAGGAAGCTGGAGTTCGACAGGAAAGATCTGGCTGTGCGGATTAATTTACACGTGTAAGCCGTGGCGGATGTAAGAGAGCTCACTTGTCTTTTAAGGGAAAAAGTAGAGTCTAGGTAGAATCCCAATGTTTTGACCTCCTGTCCGACTTTGATGTTGTTCCCGTCAATCATGAAGGAATTATAGGCCGGACAAGTTTCTTTATGCTGAATGTAGTACCTAGGATGATAAACTCTGTTTTATCATCATTCAGGCATAGTCCATGAGTATCCATCCATGCCTGGATGATGATGTACACCCTATTTAGCAAGGCCAAATCCTTTTCATAATCTCCTGAAAGCGGAAGGAGGATCTGAGTGTCATTTGCATAGTTAGTGTAGGTGACACCAAGATGATCCAAATCGTCGAAAGAGGGCTTGGTAAATATGTTGTATAGTGTGGGGGAGACACAGGAGCCCTGAGGAACACCGCAGGTGATGGGTATAGGGTCAGCTGCCGCTGTGGGAGAAAAGACCCTCATGGTCCTACCATTAAGAAAGGATGTGATCCAGGTGATGGCTTCAGTGGAAAAGTGAGCTGAGGTGTGGAGGTGTGAGCACAGGACAGAGTGATCGACCAGATCAAAAGCTGCAGATAGGTCGAGGAGGAAGAGTAGGGCTGCTTGTCCGTTGTCTCTGAGAAGATCGATCTGTGCTTTCAGGTCAATGAGAGCAGTTTCGGTCACATGTTGGGGACGGAATCCAGATTGTCTCGATCCTAGGAGGTTGTGTTCTTCCAAGTGCTTCTGTATTTGTACATAGGCAACAGTGTCCAGAATTTTTAGTAAAAAGGGAAAAGTCCTTATGGGACGGTAATTTGTAGGTATGGCTGGGTCCAGTGTGGGTTTTTTCAGTAGTGGGACTACCCAAGATTGTTTTAGGTTAGTAGGGATAGATCCAGTAGCGAAGGAGGCATTTATTAATTTCGTGATGAAAGGAGAGAGATCACGGGCAGCATCTTTAGTGAGCTGTGCAGGGCACAGGTCTCCCTGGCAGTTAGACGGTTTCAGGGACAGGATAATTTCCAGTGTGTTGACTTTGGAGAACTGGAAGCGGGTGGGGTCTGTGGGCATGAGCTTATCCGGAATTTTTGAGTTGGGGATGTCATTCAAGGTGGCTCTTTTGCTGGAGATTTTGCTTTGAAGAGTCACAATCCTGTTTGCTAGGGCACTTTGGATTTCTGAACACCAGTTTTTATCTTTGATGCACGTGTCAAGGGGTGCTATGGGGTTTCTATTTCTTTAAGGATGGAGAAAAGTTCTTCCATGTTGGATTTAGCTTGGGATATACGAGAGTCAAAGGAAGCTCGTTTGGCCAGGTAGATTTCTTTTTTGTAAAGTGCAACTAGTTTAGAAAGTTTGATTTTGTTGGAGACTGAAGGGGATTTTTTCCAAATGGCCTTGCTGTTTCTTTTTTGCTGCCTTAGATTTTTGAGGAATGGTGTGTACCATTTGTTGAGGTGCGTTTTCGGTTTACTAGATCTAAGCTTAAGGCGGGCGATGCGGTCCAGCGAGGTGGCCATGATTTTGTTACATTGTTCAACCAAGGTCTCGGGATCCAGGTACCTGATGTATCTGATACCTGATGTAGCCACCCCCGCACCATGAGGCATGGCTCTCTCAGGTTATGCTTTCAAGAACCACCAGTATGTTGGAACCCTTCTGCGTGGTCCTGCATGTTGTAGAATTATCTTCGCACTTACTGTAACTAGCTGCTATAAATGTAACAATGAATACATGCAATGAATAAAGGCTTAATCTGACCGCTTTAGCAGTCTCATGTGTGTCTCACTGTTCGTAATGTTTCTTTTTGCCATATAAAATTCAACATTGTTGTTAAATTACTAATTACATGAACAGCCACTAAACTAGAACAAGTAGGTCTCTTTCAATCTTTCTTGAACCCACAAACTGTCTAGGTTTTTGTGGAAAAGCATGCGTGCATCCATGGAAATGTATTTCTACTGGTATTAAGACAGAATGTATTTACCATTGTAACATTTAATTTATCCGACTATGGCCCTGATTACGAGGTTGCCGGGAGGCTGCCGGTAGTACCTCAGCTTACCATTTCTGCTGTCTGATTTCCCGGTAATACTGGAATATTGCGGGAATCGACGGAATGGTAAATTTCTATTGGGACTCCATGAGAATGGGAACACTGAAGCACCAGTGCTTTGGTGATTTATCTACCAGCAGGGGCCTGAACTACTGGCATGTCAAGCCTGCTGGCAGTTCACAGCCCCTACCAGTAGACTCGGAGTGAACGTGCCAGGTAAGGTGCTGGTAACGTTGTAACCGGCCTCTTATTTCCGGACCAACTCACTTATATTGAGGGCTATATGTCTCTGCTGATGTCCTTCTCACACCAGTAATCCATTGCTATTTATTAAGTGTATTATTAAAATAGTTTATTTCTAAAGTCAGGGTTAGGGCTAGGGGCAAGCTGTGCAGTGGTGGGATGGGGGCACATGATGGAGGTGCTTCAGCTCCACTGGGCATGTCAGGAACCAGGAAGCTCTTGTTGCTTCCTGGTTCCAGTCTGCATGGGGTGTGGGAGCAGGAGAATGGGAGAGGAGCTTCAAGACCAGAGCCAGTAGGGAAACAGGTAAGACAAAAAATGTTTTGGATGTGTGCAGCATGAGAATGTAGAGAAGTAGATGGCATCATCTCTATTGCCCGTCCCCTCATCTGCATCATACGGGAGGAATAGCAGGAAGACTCTTTGAATGACACCAGGTTTTATCCCAATACAACATCGAAGATCTGAGAGACATTATGCTCTCAGACAATCGTATCGAATTTACCCTCACACTGATGGGTGGAAGGATGCCTGCATTCACCATTGGAAATAGAAGAGCTGCAAGGGAAAAATGACAAGACTAAAATAACGCTGTAAAGAGAAGACACGATGACACACAGAAATGATATGAAGGTAGATAAAGAGTAAAGATGGAATCCATGAAGTAAAAGTAATTGAATGTAGAAAGATGGAGAAATCATGTATGCTGAGAAGATGAGTGGTATGAAACTCAGCGAATGTATATACGCAGAAACGCAAGGTAGATAAGATATATAGAAGCTTGCAGCAGGAGAAACTATAACGTGAGAAAAGCGGTCATGATGCAAAGCTGGACATCGGATTGTGGCAAAACTCCCTCAGAGACAAACCAAGGCGGCAAGGCTAAAAGATCCTGAAGAAACAGTTGCAAGGAACAAAGGATATCTGCTTGGTTGAGACTGAGGATAACACATCACAGAATAATTGGAAGGTACAGATGGAGTCAGCATGGATAAGCTATGAAAGGACTAATTTCTATTAGATTAAGCAGAAGTGAAAACATTTGCAAGTTCCAAGTATTGAACAATCAAGGATGTAGAAAGTATATGAAGATGGAGCGACCATGTCTCCAGAGGTCAAGAGGAGTAATAACAACCGGTATAATTGAATCAAAATATCAGTTAATAAAAGGTTGAAATGGACACATGCATGGTCCATTGATAAGTGGTGCAGGACTCGAAAACAAGACCTATTCATTAAGCTCCAACTGAAGATTGTGATATACCCACACTCCCTTAAAAGTCCCAGGGAAGTGTTAAATGACTCCAATCAAGAAGTCCCACTAAGTCAGTGCCTTGTCTGGGATTGCTCAAGGGAAGCCCTTATGTCCAGTCGTGTACTCTGGATGACAGCCTTTATATAACACCCCTCTCTTAGAATCCCCCTGACCCCACTGAGCCAAGAAGTAAGTTTGTTTTGCAAATATAAAAGGTTTATTTGAGAAATAAACAATATATAAATATATATATATATATATATATATATATATATATATATATATATATATATATATATATATATATATCGCACTTTTATAATAAATTAATAATTGATATCACACTTAGACATATGACAGTGAGTGATACTAGCACACTGGGTAATTACTTAGGAGTAGTATAGAGGATAAGGTAGCTGAGAATGCTTTATATGGTACAAGGAAATGCAAGGTGGAAAAGAAGCAACACAGGAATAAACTTGATATGATTTCAGCAAAACATAATATAATCACTTTTCCCCTTTTGGCAATTCACCCCCCCTCTATGCAATGTAAGGAGGTGGAAGTGACACACACCGTCTTTAGGAATACAATCACAGTACAATCCCAATTCAGTTCCCCCCTAGCAAGCTTAGATCAACATAGATGATTTTAAACACAGGCAAAGCACTTTAAAGGTGGTATGCAAAGAAGGTTAAAATATGCTAAAAATTGTTTTAATTCCCTCTAGAGGTTCAGGGTGAGTGATAGCTACTTTAAATTAGTTCAGGATCACTTTAGCAATGCTCTATGAATGATTGTCAGGTTGCAAACGAATTTGAGCAAAGGAAAGCAAGGACAAATATTTTTACACGTGGCTGAAATGAAGCAAAATGTCAAATCGCGGCAATTTAGACGCGTGCGTCGAGCGCAATTACGGAGGAAGTATAAGGAGTTATATGACGCAGTTCTCAATAGGTTAAAATAGTTTGAATTAGATTATTTTAAACTAAGAGATTGTTTTTTTTACTGTTCTGGCTGGGTACTCACACTATATTTTGGAAGGAATGGGCCTTGTCACAGATCTGGTCAGGTTGACTTCGGTTCTCTCGCCACGGACGGTCTTTAGTACCGGTCTCTGGTTACAGCGGTCTGGGTCAGCTCTGCTCTGCTGGTCTGGTCTGGCACTCGGCGCTTCACAAAGGTCTGGTCTCTGGTTCCGGGTACAGCTCTGCTTTCTGGGTGTTTCTGGCACAGGGTTTTAGGCCAGAATCAAACAGCTCAGCCCGGCTGTTTAACTCTGATGTGCCCTTTGGAAGTCTGGGGTAAATCAGTTTGCACAAGATTTTGAAGCCTGCTGACAAATTCTGAAGTCTGAATTCAAAGTTCTGGTCTCTGTCTGGATTTGAAGTCTAAGTGCTGGATCTGGTGTCTTCTGGCAAAACGCTCCACAAGAAATCAACTTGAAGTGGGAGGGAAGTGAATGTCCCTACCTGTCCTGCACAGTCTCCTTTTATGTGTTTAGAAAGTGGGAGGGTCGGCTCATCTTCTATGCCCAACCCTCTCAACTTATCATTGGCCACTTCCTCCTCTCTCCCTTGATTGGGGGAACTGGGTTGTGAGTCAGAGTGATGAGGTAGGTTTATGGTCAGAGGATCCTCCCCTTGTCAAATTGCACACAAATCTATTTCTGATCCAAATACATATTTATCTATGTACCATTTTTCTAACATTATACGTCCAGTTAACATATTTTCTGTAGCACCAAACCATCCGATCCCTGTCTTTGTAAGATGTTGTGTCCACTTATGACAGAATTCTACCCTTTTCATCCAGATAACAACCTCTAAACCTTTCCAGATTTTACACAAATGTGCACCAGGGATATGGGTTTCAGATGATAAAGTGTCAGATTTTTAACATGCATACATTTGGAGTAATAACCTTTTTTTCCGCTACTATCCCCAAGAACATACCACAGGGTCCTAACACCTCTTAAATTGTGCACAAAAAAATCACAAGAATGATGATGGTATTTATATGATTTTTACAAGTCCGCACTATGAATTATCCATCTTTTAAAATTATGCTCTGGCCCCAAAGGGGTGTGGTTTTCCAAAGCACATGGTGGAATTTCTGGTTTATCCACTTCCCCCAAGCTCAGCTTGCTCACATGCAGTGCCCCTCTCTGTTTCCTTCCAAGAGGAAGCCATTAACGACCCCCATAATTTAACATTTGCCTGGGCCAAGGACAGTGCTTTGTTTAGTTTCCTGCAGTCCCCAGGTGCTCCTCCCATGATTCAATCAGGGAGGTGTCATCTCCTTTTGGTGGGGGCAGCAGAATGCAGCCAGGCCTGGGAAGAGTGGCTGAGCAAGTTTCAACTCCTGTCGGGGGTAGTTGTCGGGCAGACTTCACTCTCTTCAAGCCAGGCTTCAGCTAAATGTCACTTTAGTTCCCAGTTTTCTACATTCCAACCAAACTTGCAATTTTTACACATGCAGCTAGAACGCTGATTCTAAGATCAAAACTATGGCATTTAACAGTTGCAAACTATGTGCCACTCAACAGTAGGTCACTCATTTATTTTAAACATTTAGATTTTAGTGTCTTTCAGTCCAATTTCACTTCAGCTGCTGACATCCACAGCTCAGCCAGTTTTGTTATAAACATTGTTTTGGGCTCTTTCTCTTTCCAGATTTTGTATGCACACAAGTCTACCTTCTGCCAAATGTCTGCTGGTGTTCATTGAGATTTTTTAATATCTTGCAATGTTTAAAATAGGCATTTTTAGCTTGCATTTCAGAGAAACAAAGGTGATTTCAAAGCGCTTTTTTTTTTAGCCACCGGTACTGCTGTTTTTCCTTTGGCACACATTTCACTCATGGCACTCCTGGCCTATCACGCTCGTACTGGTGGGTGGCAGGTCAGGTGACCATTTTGGTGTGCGCAAAACTGTGCGGTTCTCCTGGTTCTGGGATAGAATGATGGGCAGCAACAGCTCATCCCCACATCTACCCAGTCTATTAATTTAGTTTTGTTCTGGGATAGAATGATGGGCGGCGACAGCTCATCCCCACATCTACCCAGTCTAATAATTCAACATTGGTCAAAACCCTTGACAAGCCCCCCCCCACCCAACTGCGCTTTGATTTCGAGTCGAGGGGGAGTCGGGTGCAAAGGATGTTCTGATCCACGCGCTGGTATGTCCGCATCATCTTCTTCCAATTCCGTAGATGGCACAGTTCAGCATCTTTTCCTCCCTCCAGTTGGATGGATCGATTCTCCTCCCCGGTCCTGATGGGAATATTGGGCGGTACCCTGGGCCCCTCGGATCTTTGCTCCCGGTCCCTGGGTCGTTCTCCTTGGTCAGTCTCCATGGTTTCATCTCTCCTAGGATGATAAAGCAAAAGCGGCAATACCTATTCGTAGATATTTCTCCCCCACTATTGAAATAGTGGGGCGGCATATACATTTTATAGTCAAAAACATGAACATATACATTTTTCAAATCAGGAGGCAAGAACATGTTCAAGAATCATAGAATTTTATAGGCTATATGTGGAATATTTTAGGGTGGAACTGAATTAATCTGGAGCAGTCCCCTCTGGTATTGCAGAGGACTCCTCCAGTTGCTGGAGAGTGTGCCTGGGATGGCAACACTTTAGCTGATTTATATGGACCCACTTGTCTTCCCCTTCCGCCAGACTACCTTTGGGGATGCGGATCTTATAAGCTACTAGGGAGATCTTGTCTATAATTTCAAACGGTGCCTTCCATGTAGGCAAAAATGTTCGCTGTTTGGCCTGGTTCCTTTGGAAATTGTATAGATAGACCCGGTCTGCCACATTATAAACTTTCCTGGAAGTTTTCAAATCATAATGAGTCTTCATGCTATCAGCTGATCTTTCTAGATTCCGCTGAGCATAGGCAAAAGAATGTTGAAGGTGTTTCCTTAAATTCTCCACATACTCATGAGTTGTGGAGGCATTTATAAATGTCTGCTCTTTGGTCCTGTAGAGCAAATGCTGGGGAAGCACCATCTTGCGTCCAGTCATCAGCTCAAATGGTGACATTTTAGTTGCAGATGACGGGGTAGATCTGATGGCCATTAGGACCAGAGGTAATCGGATATCCCAACTTGGCCCAGAATCTGCCACAGACTTTTTTAAGATGCTCACAATGGTCCGGTTGTAGCGTTCTACTGCCCCAGAAGAAGCTGGCCGGTAAGCAATATGTAACTTCCTTTTGACCCCCAGTATCTCCCACATCTTTGTCATTACCTCGCTGGTGAAATGGCTACCTCTGTCTGACTCAATCCTTTGAGGTAGACCAAAACGGGAAAAGGTGTGGTTAATCATCAGGGCAGCTGCTGTTTCTGCATTGCAGTTTGGGGCCGGGAGACATTCCACCCACTTGGTAAACAAGCATGTGACGGTCAACATGTACTTGTTTCCTCTAGACGAGCAAATTACAGGGCCTACGAAGTCGATTTGCAAATCTGACCATGGCAGTGTCATCCCCCTCTTTTGAAGAGGCGCACGGTGTGTGAGGGATGATGGCTGAAATTGTGCACACACCAGACACCCCTTCAAGTATTGGTCGAGGTCCTGCTCCATGTGTGGCCAGTATGCAACCTCTCTTAAGATCTCAAGTGTTGTGTGAAACCCCTTATGACCGGCTGTGGCCGCATCATGGGTGTGACTTAACATCCGGCTTCGGAATGAGGTAGGGACCACCCACTGATCATGGCCAGCTTGGGATTTCCTTATCAACAAACTGTCTTGGATTCGGAAAATCTTTGGACATTTCATCAACACTCTAAGGTCCTCCTTCCCAATGTAATCGGAATCCGTCAGGGGAAAGTTCTCAGGGTCCTCAATGTGTTGGTAAAACTTTTGAGCCGTAATTAAATCAGCATCAGGGGTCTCCTTACTCCATTGTGCAGTTGAAAGATCATTGTGAGCATTTGTCTAGGACCTAGTGATAGCAGTGATCTGGATTTCCCCCAACAGGGACTCTATTTCTATTAGATCCCCTTGGATGGCCCCGGTTTTGGCCAGATGATCAGCTAAGTCATTTCCAGTTTTGTCTGGTCCCTCTACTTTGGAATTACCCTTGATCTTTTTCCAGTAGATGGTCATCCCATTCAATGTGACCAGATCATCAATATTTTGGATCAACTTCCCATGTTTCAAGGGTTTGTTGTTAGCACATAGCATGCCTCTGGTTTTCCAATTAACCAGGTGCTCCACGAACCCATTCCATACATAATCTGAATCTGTGATTATGACCAGTTCTTGTAGTTGATGTTGGACAGCAGTGAGGATGGCTTGATGCACAGCCATCAACTCTGCTATCTGACTACTTCGGGGACCAATTTTTTACCCAGCGGAGGGTTCTGGGGACTCATTCACCCATGCATTCCCTACGCCGGCCACCAGTTCTTTCTCCCCGTTGTTGTCAACATGGTAAGAGCATCCATCCACATAGACAGTGGGCATTCCCTCACACTTGTCTTCTTCAAAGACTTTGTGGGGGGAATTAAGGTATGCCTCCATGTTGTCCTTGATTTTTAGACTTTTGTCCTTGAGACAGTTTTCTCTGGCACAATCATGCAAGTCAGCCAGACCTTGCGCGAGGCGACTCTTCTTGTTTTGGCCATATCTGACCTCCACAGGAAAGCCTTGCATTGACAGAATCCAGGAAGTAATTCGGGAATTACTCACATTTCCGGCCCGGATTCTGTCACTTTGGAGATATTGCAGAGGCTGGTGTGGAGTCTCCACTATGATGTGTTCCCCCTGGATGAACGGGCGGTAATTCTTCAATGCCCACACCGTTGCCAGGAGTGCCTTTTCACAATCGTTGAATTTTTCCTCCACAGAGGATAAAGTTTTGATCTCATAGGAGATTACTTTATTGACCTTGTCATGCTTTTGGTAAAATACTGCCGTCAAGCACGTATTAGAAAACCCTGCCTCCAGGAAGAACTCCTTGTTTCTGACAGGGTAAGCTAGGCAAGGCGCTTGTGAGAGGCTTCTTTTGAGTTGTCTTACAGCCTCAGATTGTTCTGGACCCCATTCCCACTTGACCCCACCCTTCAAAAGATGAATCAGGAGTCTGTTGATCTCTGCATAGCCCTCAATGAACTTTCTGCTGTAATTAGGCAGTCCAAGGAGGCACCTTAGTTCCCGCAGAGTTGTGGGATCCTTCAGTTTCTGGAGTGCTTCCACTTTCTTTTCTTGGGGACAGAGACCCTGAGGAGTAATCTCATGCCCCAAGAAATTAACACGGGTTCTACACCACTGTGCTTTCTGAAAGGAAAGTTTTGCTCCAGCGGCCCTCAACTGTGTCAGAACATAACGTATCTCCGCTATGTGTTCTTCCACAGATGAACTTTGATGAGGTCATGAGGACATTATCTACATAAGCCAGGTTACCCCTCGCACCCAGGTCGGGCATGGCCTTATGTAGGAAAATGTTGAATTCATTGCTGGAGTTGAGGTATCTGAAGGGAGTCCGGGTCCATGTGTACTGCTGGCCCCCAAAGGTAAAAGCCAGTTTGTATTGGTCCTCCCTACTGACCGGCACGGTCCAGTATCCATTGGTCAGGTCTTTTGCTGTGAATACCTGTGACCCCTGAATGTGGGCCAGCCCTTGGTCAATGTAGGGCAGAGGCCATCGGGAAGTATGGACCCATTTGTTGAGCTCCCTAAGGTCGGCACAGAGTCTGCACTGGCCGTTTGACTTCAATATTCCCAGCACTGGATTATTGAAGGTGCTGTGTACTGGACGGATTATTCCCCGGGACTCAAGGTTCTTAATTATTTCAGTAAGGGACTCCATGGATGCTCGAGGCAAGCGATATTGCTTCACAAACACTGGAGTCATGCCAGGGTCCGTGGGAATTGTTGTTGTGTGGATGTCGGTGCGACCACAGTCATATGAGTCTACCGCAAAGAGATCTTGGAAATTCAAGAAAACTTGTTTCAACTTTTGCTTCTGTTCCAGAGTCACACAGGCATCAGCTAGGTTGACACTCTCTTCCACCATCTGCCTGAAGCCTGGAAAGACTTCTGGTTTTGCTATCTCAGCGGCCTCCTCCAGCTGGGTAGAGAAGTCCCTGGTCAGAGTGCTGACTTGGACTGGAGGCTTCAGGTGGGAAAGGCAGCCCTCATGGACCTGGAAAATCACCTCATCCCTTCTAAAGTCACAAGTCACATCTTCCTTACCATAAGGGCAAGAAGTGTACACCAGGAAGTTCCCCCCATGCCGGGTAAAGATCCTGGCTGGTGTTGTATTGTCATCACTGTCACTGTCAAAACAGTCCTTGGGGATTGGTCCTAACAGTTAATTTCCTAAATCAATGGAGAAATGTCGGTCATCAACCGCCATTCCAATAATGGTGCCTGCGGCTAGAGTAATACTCTTTAAGTCGCTGTTATCCACCTCTATTGGAATGGTGTCATGTTCTATGTTGACTAACGGTGTTGGGTTTACTCCTAACCCTTGCAGTTGGAGAGAAGCATTTAGATGAATATAAGCATCAGGGTTTTTCAATTTTTGTCCTCTTTTAACTTTCACTTCCAGGGAGAATTGTGGGGTTTTTCTGGGATGGTGACTTCCTCTTTAATCTGAATTTCAACTGCATAAGGTAGCAATTGAGCTGACCTAAATCTTTTTTCTGGATCATCAAAGCCCATGGGATTATCCGCTAATCGGGACCAAGCTTTGAAGTTTATTAGGTCCAAACTAGCGGCAAAGCGATTGAGAATGTCACTGCCTAAGTAAAAGGTGGCAATGACGTCTCGCACGACCCAACAATTATGGACTATGCCTTTGTTGCCGATGGAGATTTTGAGCATACACCTGCTTGGCAAGAGATGTTTGGAATTGGTTGCTTCCAGGTCCATTTCCCATGTGTCTATCTG
The DNA here is from genome assembly GCF_040938575.1 of Ambystoma mexicanum. Classification (NCBI taxonomy): domain Eukaryota; kingdom Metazoa; phylum Chordata; class Amphibia; order Caudata; family Ambystomatidae; genus Ambystoma; species Ambystoma mexicanum. The sequence goes on from NC_090922.1 coordinate 1,269,587,038, forward strand.
TTTGAATGTGGGAATGGCTGGATCTTTTGGGAGTTGGCGGAACATGGCTTCGCTGATGAAGCTCTTACCGTTGTTCACACACACTCGAGCGAGAACAGAGTCCTTCCCATCATTTAACTGAACAGGGATGAACAACTGCTCTCCAATTTGCTGAATATCGGCCAGGCTCTGAGCTGATTTCACATCTTTCTGGACTATAGGAGTGGGAGTGTCTGATTGTGGATTGGTAAAGAATTTCAGAGTATTTCCTTCCAGTGTAGAATACCACCTTAAACTGGAAGGAAGGTGGATTTTCAGAAATAGAGAGGACCCCCCATCACCAGTCTGTTGTCCTACTGCTATTAGTGTCACGTCTGGAATTTGGTTGTTCTGGAAGTGAAATTCTACTTGGTCAGATTTTTGTTCAACCATGTGGCACGTGCCATTTAAACTAACATGGTTGACACTCTGCTTTAATTTTATTGGTCGTCTAGTCTGGGTCCAGAGGACCTTGTTTACGCAATCTATTAGGGGTGACAAGCTTCTCAGGAGGTCATTCCCTAGTAAACAAGGGGTGTCCTCCGGAGTCACTACTATGACCGGGTGTTTCACCTTGTGTCACCCAATTTTGATGTCCAAATCTGCAGTCCCCTCGACAGAAATTTCCTTCCCGTCAAAGTTCTGCAGTTGTCTAGGAAGAGAGGTGAGTGGAATTTGGTACTTCTCCCCCCTACCTGAATTCAGTTCATCAAAGGCCCTTCTGGACAGAAGGGTAGCTTGAGATCCAGTGTCCACCAGCGCCAAAATTGTACCCTGCCGCTGTACTTGTACCGGGGCATAGAATCTTCCCTCCTTCTCCTCAAGGGGGCACAGATAATGCACATTTTTGGACAACTGGTGGGCTAACTTTCTGGTTTTGGACATTGAGAGAGAAGACATTTGGGCAGAATTCTGTGGAGAGCCTTGGGAATCTGCAAACAAAAATTGGCAACTTGAAATGGTTTTGGGTCCCCTGGTTCCGGTTCTGGCCCCCCCCCTTTTTGGAGGCAGTCATCAGGATGGGCTTGAACCAGGGGTTTTTGGTATTGTTGGTTCTGGGATAGAATGATGGGCGGCGACAGCTCAATCCCCACATCTACCCAGTCTGGGTTGGAATCCCTTGGGACCCATTTTTCCTTGGGAGGAGTTCCCCCATCTCGGAAGGAGAAGATCCTTTTCCCAGGATCCTCTGAGGATCCCTCTCCCTCAAATTGGAAGACCTGTACCTCCTCCACAAAATGGGTCTGTTTGGGTCCTTTGTTTCTCCTACCTCCTCTTTGCTCCTGGGGTGGCAGACTTTCAGGGCTAGGAGATTTTGTTTCCGGTTCCTGGTTTTCCAGGGGCTGTTTACAAGTTGGGAAGGAAGCTTCCTCCAAGGCTTTACACCCCCCTTCCCCTTGTGCCTTCTCCCTGGGAACCGGTGGATTATCGGGGTGCTGCCCCCGTCATTGTTCTGGAGCACCAAGCCCAGAGTTTGGGGCATTCTGTGGTGGCATGCTCATCTGAGGGTTCCGTTGAGCCCTCAGTATGTGACCCAGATCCCGGGCCATATTTTGGACCGGGTGCTCAAGTTGGGAAACCGCTCAGGCTGATACAGGGTTCTGTTTTCTCCCCTGGGCTGATCCCGGGAAGGGAAGCTATCCCTTCTCTGGTAGTACCCTGTGTTGGGAAGATGTGGGTACCCCTCCACCCTTGGCCTCCCCTCTCCCGGATTAGGTTGTCTGGGCTCAGGAAAGTGGGGAAAGAAGGATGGATGATTTTGGGGCTGGAAGTTGGGTGGATACCTGGGGAAAAAGTTCTGCCCAGGATTTGGTGAATTTCTGCCCTCCTGGGGGGAGTGCGGAGGGAAGTTCCCTGGGTTGGGCGCTTGGTTGGATCCCCCCCTTGGGGCGGAGGAGTCCACACATAACCCAGGATTGGTCTGTTTCCCTTATAGCGGGGACTTAGATAGTCAGGGGAGCGGGAGACCCCATTTGTGGGACTATCTCCTTGACTCCCTGTCTGTGACTGGCCCGAGGGCCTTCTGGGCTGTGAATTATTTGGTGCAGGCAGGTTTTTAGGTCCCCCCATCTCCAAATCTAAAACGGGGGCAACCTTTACCTCTGCCACCTTGGCAGCAGCAGGGGTGCTGTTGGTTTTGGGGTTTTTGGGCTGATTCTTATTTTCCACCGGTTTCTGCACCTCGTAGATGCGGGTGGCTTGCTCAATGACCCAGTCTAAAGATCTTTTCTCGTGAAAATCTCTCACGAGCTGTGTCATTATGTATTTGGGGAGTGCATGGAAAAATGTGTTGATGAATTCTCTGCTGTCCGTGCGCACCCTTCTGGTGGTCTGCGCAAAGGCACGCTTCAATTCTTGCACGAATTCTTGTGGGGCCTGATCCTCCCCACATTGCAAATTGTAGGCTGCCTTGCGAGCCTCTTGGGGATTTCTATGCACAGAAAAGTGTTTCAAGATGGCCGCCCTATAGGTGGACCATCTTGAATGATTTTGGTCCTCCAGCCCCGCAAAGAAACTGGAGTATTCTGGGGAGAATGTCCATTTGACGTACTGGATGCAGCTACAGCTGTCCTTCAAATGGAAGGTGTCCATCATTTGCTCAAAGAGCTCCAAGTGTTCCCACACAGAATACTTGGAGTTCTTGTGATAAGGCGTGATGACACTCCTGATTGCCTTAATCTGTTTTAAGGGGTCCTGAAGCAAGGCCCTTTTTGCCTTATTGGCCTTTTTGGTTTGGGTAACCCTGGTCCATTCATCCTCTGACTCAGAAGCACTGCTCCCAGAGGTGCCCGTCTGATCTTCCAGGTTTTCCCAGATTCTGCAAGCCTGGGAATGGCTGGCAGAATGTGGGGACCTGGCCTCCTGTTTCTTGTGACGCTCAGAGGAGTCTTCAGATCCCTCCTTGCTACCAGGATTTGCTGGGTACCCCCCCCACTGACCTAACTGGGCAGAGGTTTTCAGGATGCCCTTAGTGGGCCTACTCTCCTGGGGTTCCCCACTAAATTGCACTATGCTTAGGTGCCCATACCCGAATGCCCGCCCATCCATTCCTGAGAGGTACTGGCCTATGAACCCCATACTTTTGGCCGGATAGTAATCTGCCCTCCCTGTGGCCCTGTGCTCATGTGCGCCAGGGGACATGGGGGTGGCAGAGTCCAAGGACTGGGAGAGATGAAGGCCTCTGGTACTAGGGCTCCTGAGGTTGTGCTCAGGTGTTTCCCTTTCCCAGCGAACTTCATCTCTGTCAGCCCCTGCTTCCTGTTGCAATGCAAGAGCCTGTGCTTTTAGTTCCTCAGTTAAGGCCTTACTAGACTCTATCAGTCTCTCCTGCATGGCTACGTGCTGCTGGAGCCTATCATTGTGCTGACAGAGAGCCTCATTCTCTCTCTGTGCCTCCTGATTGGTCCTGGAATACTGGGCCAGTCTTTGCTGCAGGAGGGTTACCTCCTGAGTCCCATCCCTACTGGCCTGTTCCTTTCTTGCCAGAGCATCTTCCACCCTCCTGGTGTGCTCTAACAAGTTCTGATGCTCTTTTTGGAGGTCACCCATCCCCTGGAGGGCCAGGTGATTTCCTTCAATTTTTTCTTTTAATTGGCAGACTTCCTGACCTAAGGTGTCCCTTTCCTGACTAAGTGCCTGCATCTGTGCCGCCAGGTCGTCCCTCTCCCTTTGAAAGGCACCAGCTTTCTAGCGTTCTTGATCAAACTCTGCCTGGTCTGTCCAGGTCTTTCAAAATCAATTTATTGCTTTCCTCTTTCTCCCTATCTAGGTGGCTTTGCAGGGTGACTACCTGCTCTGCGCATGCCCTATTGAAGTCCAGTTGTTGCTCCAGCTTTTTCTGGCTCTGCAGTAGGGCGTCCAAACCTTCTTGGTATTCCTTCTGCAAGGCCAGAAATCTGTTATCCTGGTCAGACTTTTCCTGTTGCAGGATATCCATTTCCTCCTTTATTTTTTTAATATACTGCCTACTATCATTTTCTGACTCCTGGCTCCTCTGCAGCCTCTGCTCAGAAGAAACCAGGTCAGATTGGGCCTTCTCTAATGCCATCAGTTGCCTATTTGCCAGATCTTGGCCTTCAGCACATTTGTCCTGTATGGCTCCCATATGCAAATATAAATATGCCGCTACCCTGGCAATCTTGTTGTGCTCATCCTTGGCCTTAGGAGCCATATATAGTTCACTCAGGGCCACATGTAAGGGACCCTGATCTCTCCATATATGTGACCCTGTTTCAGTGATCTGGGGTGCGACTGCCTGCAACCAGACGACCTGGTCCTGATGAGCCCACTCACCTCTCACAAATAGCTTATGTAAGAGGTGTTCTCTGGCTATTTTGATATCTACCAAGGTCGTCATTCTAGAACTTGATTTCCTTCCTGATTTACAGAAGTTTGTATTTTATTTTGCAAAACAGACCGTTTCCTTAGAGCGTTCCTTTGAGGAGTGCTTTACAGCGTAACACAGCGTGGTGATCTAACCGGATATGTATCCTGTCAGCTGGCACACTGTATTAATCTGCACAAGTGATAGATCTAATCCAGAATCCCCGGCTACGAGCCCCCACTTTGTTAAATGACTCCAATCAAGCAGTCCCACTAAGTCAGTGCCTTGTCTGGGATTGCTCAAGGGAAGCCCTTATTTATATATTTTTATGTCCAGTTCGTGTACTCTGGATGACAACACTTATATAACACCCCTCTCTTAGAATCCCCCTGACCCCACTGAGCCAAGAAGTAAGTTTGTTTTGCAAATTTAAAAGGTTTATTTGAGAATTAAACAATATATATCTATATCGCACTTTTATAATAAATTAATAATTGATATCACACTTAGACATATGACAGTGAGTGATCAACAATGGATGATGTGATACTAGCACACTGGGTAATTACTTAGGAGTAGTATAGAGGATAAGGTAGCTGAGAATGCTTTATATGGTACAAGGAAATGCAAGGTTTAGTTTAGTTTAGTTTATTATTTGTATAGCGCGCCATACCCTGGAGTATCAGGGCGCAAACAGACAAGGATATGCTCAACTTGGTTACAGGTACATAGAAATCAGATGAAGGTGCAGAGATGCGCTGAGCTTGGTTACAGATATGCTCGGCTAATTGCAAGTACAGGAAAAGGCAGGAAGTGTAGACATAGACATCAGCAATATTACAGCAAGCAGATATGAACAAGGAGAGATCAAGGACAGGGGAGCAAGGAGCATGCTCCTGTTCGCGTAATATAAAGTTATATACAGTAATGTACAATGTGACAAGTGGACTAGTTAGCTGTCGTTGGGGAGAGATCAAGGATAGGGGAGCAAGGAGAGATCAGGACAGGGGAGCGAGGAGCATGCTCCTGTTCACGTAATATATAGTTATATACAGTAATGTACAATGTGACAAGTGGACTAGTTAGCTCTCGTTGGCTCTCAGCCACCTAGTGAGGTTTTGTCTAAATTTTGCGAAAGGCTGAGGTTCTCTGACATCATGCGGGAGGGAGTTCCATAACTGCGCAGCCTTGACCGGGAAGCTATTTCCTCCTATAGTGGCAAGTTTGAAACGCGGGACTTGGAGGCAGTTTGCGTTGGCTATTCTGGTAGGTCTGGAAGAAGTCCTTTTGCGTAATCTATCCATGAGGTAAGGTGGAGCTTTGTTGTTGATACATTTGTGGGTGAGGGAAGCGATTTTGAGATGAATTTTGTCTATGGTGGCGAGCCATTTGTATTCTCTTCTTGTCGAGGATATATGCTCGTTTCTATTAATCTTGAGTGCTGCTCTCAAGGCATTATTCTAGAGCACTTGAATTTTGTGGATGGTCTGTTTATTAGCTCCAATGTAAAGTCCATTACAATAGTCTAATTTGGACAGTATCAAGGCTCTGGCAAGTGTAATGCAACTATCTGTGGAGAGGAATTGTTTGCTCGCTCTGATAAGTTTGCATGTATATGCGGTGGCAGAAGCTAGAGAGTTAACTTGTTTGGTAAAGTTCATGGTGGCGTCTAGGTAGAATCCTAAGGTTTTTACTTCATGAGCTACTTTTATGTTGTTCCCATCAATAATGAAGTTATCGTAATCGGGGCTGAGTTTGGATATATAGGTAGTGGTGCCCAGGATGATAAGCTCAGTTTTATCATCGTTCAGGCATAGGCCGTGTGTGGCCATCCATGCCTGAACGATGCTATAGATCCTGTTCACTAGGGCCAGGTCCTTGGCGTAGTCTCCTGAGAGCGGGAGGAGGATCTGGGTATCGTCTGCGTAGTTAGTGTAGGCGATACCCAGATGATCCATTTCATCAAAGAGAGGCTTCGTGAAGACATTGTAGAGGGTGGGTGACACACAAGACCCTTGTGGAACACCGCATGTTATAGGGATTGGATCTGCTGAGGCTGATGGAGCGAAGACTCTCATGGTCCGATTACTCAGGAATGACTTGATCCAAATTATGGCCTCTTTTGAGAAGTGGGCTGCCGAGTCGAGGTGACTACAGAGGACTGTGTGGTCCACTAAGTCGAATGCCGCTGATAGGTCCAGGAGGAGAAGTAGGGCCGCTTGGCCATTGTCTCTGCAATCGTCTATTTGGGCCTTAAGATCTATTAACGCTGTCTCGGTCCCATGTTGCGGGCGGAATCCTGATTGACGGATTCCAAGTAGGTGGTTAGACTCTAGGAAGCTTTGAATTTGCAAGTAAGCCACTTTATCTAAAATTTTTAGGAGAAAGGGCACAGTCGTGATGGGCCTGAAGTTAGTCGGAATGGTAGGGTCAAGGGTTTGCTTCTTTAGTAGTGGCAGTACCCAGGACTCTTTTAGGTTGATCGGTACTGAACCTGAGGTGAAGGAAGAGTTGATTAGTTTGGTTATAAATGGCGACAGTTCTCTCGCAGCATCCTTGATGAGTTGTGCTGGGCATTGGTCGCCTTTGCAGTTAGACGGTTTGAGTCCCAGGATGACCTTTTCTACCTCTATGGGCGATACCTTAGAGAAGCAGAAACGGGCTCCCAACTTGGGCTGTGGCGGTGGCGCTGAGCTCTGAGGGATGTGTGGTGTTAGTGATGCCTTCTTGATGGCAATTTTGGTTTGTAGGTTTGCTACCTTGTTTGTTAAAGCAAGTTGTATGCTAGAGCACCATTTTTTATCCTTGGTGCAGTTTTCTTGGGGTACAATGGGTGTTTCCAATTCTTTCAGAATGCTGAACAGTTCTTTGACACTAGATTTTGAGTTGGATATTCTAGTATTGTAGGTTTCTTGTTTGGCTAATAATATTTCTTTCTTGTATTGGGAGGAGGCTTTGGAGAGGTTGAGTTTATTTTTGACTGATGGGGAAAGTCTCCAAATAGTTTCGAGTTTTCTTTTGGCCAGCCTAAGATTTTTTAGGTGGGGCGTGAACCAAGAATTGAGGTGTTTTTTAGGTTTGCTATTTCTTAGTTTGAGCGGGGCTATGTGATCCAGGGCTGAGGACATGGCTGCATTATAATGTTCGACTAACAGATTGGGGTCCATGCAGTCGGGTAGTGAGTTTAATTTAGGTATTATAACGGGCATTAGATTTTCTACTGTCATTAGTTTTTTATTTCTCGTTGGCAAGGGTGGGGCAAGTGAGGACGGGGCAGTGACCCGGTGGGTTGTCACTGAGAATAATAGCAGGTGGTGGTCAGTCCAGATCTGCGGTACAGAATCCGTAATATTTACTTTGCAATTATGTTCTGCTATCCAATCAAGGATGCGACCTTTGTTGTGGGTGGGTAGTTCAACTTTTTGGATGAATCCCAGCTCTTTCAAGGTCAGAGCAATCGCTGACGATTGGGTGTCCTTATTGTCATTATAGCCTAGATTAAAGTCTCCTAGCACTATTGTTTGGGATGTATTTTTTAGGTTATTGGACAGGGATGTCGAGATGTCCTCAGAGAAGGTTCCGATAGGACCTGGTGGTCTGTAGATGAGGATGATGTTTAGGGTTTGGGAGTTGGCGATGGTTATTTTGACCGTGAGGCATTCACAGGATTGCATATTGGTAGTAGTGATGTTCCTCATGTCCAGGCTAGTTTTAGCTATGATTGCTAGACCTCCACCTCGGGAGGTAAGTCTGTCCGCACGTAGGATTGTATAGTTGTCTGGGACTGCTAGTGATAAGGCTGGGCCAGCCGCATCATGTAGCCAGGATTCTGAGATGGCCAAAAAGTCTAAGTTGTCTGTAGCAATGATATCTGAGATCTCTGTGGCGTGTGCGACTAGCGACCTGGCGTTTATAAGTGCACCTTTGAGATATGATTTGTGGTCAGCTAAGTTAGGGCTGGTGGTGTTCTGACTACCTTTAGTTGCCTGTTTGGAGTTATTTATTTTGGGTCTGTTGGGCTTAGGCTGTTTCCTAGTAGGTTCCGCAATACCCTTCAAGGGTAACTGTATTTTGTTTCGGGATTTTGATAGTTCAGCCTTCTTGGCTGGTAGCTCATGCAGTTTGGACAGGCGAGCACGTAGTCTAAGGTTTCTGTCTACAGTGTTGCATGGCCTTTGTAGGGTGGTGCTATCTGGATAGTGGGTCATTTTAAGTCCAGTATTGGGTTGTTGTGTGTTGAGCATGATATGGCAGGTGCAATGGGTGGAATAGGACGTGGTGCAAGGACTCAGAGTGTTAACTTTGGTGCTTATTAAGGTGGAAAAGAAGCAACACAGGAATAAACTTGATATGATTTCAGCAAAACATAATATAATCACTTTTCCCCTTTTGGCAATACACCCCCCCTCTATGCAATGTAAGGATGTGGAAGTGACACACACAGTCTTCAGGAATACAATCACAGTACAATCCCAATTCAGTTCCCCCCTAGCAAGCTTAGATCAACAGGGATGATTTTAGACACAGGCAAAGTACTTTAAAGGTGGTGTGCAAAGAAGGGAAAAATATGCTAAAAATTATTTTAATTCCCTCTAGAGGTTCAGGGTGAGTGATAGCTACTTTAAATTAGTTCAGGATCACTTTAGCAATATTCTATGAATGATTCTCAGGTTGCAAACGAATTTCAGCAAAGGAAAGCAAGGACAAATATTTGTACACGTGGCTGAAATGAAGCAAAATGTCAAATCGCGGCAATATAGTCGCGTGCAATTACGGAGGAAGTATAGGGAGTAGCAAGTCGCTTAGAGCTTTTTGGAAAGCTTAGAATCTCAGCTTCAAAATAAAAGTTAAATCACAACCGGTTCAAGAGATATGGACGATTTTGTGGAGGAAGATTTTCAGAAATTAAATCTTAAAGTTTCAGAATGACAGATGACAGTTTTGCAGCTTTGAATCAAAAGACGGAACACGATTTCTATGATGCAGTTCTCAATAGGTTAAAATAGTTTGAATTAGATTATTTTAAACTAAGAGATTGTTTTTTTACAGTTCTGGCTGGGTACTCACACTATATTTTGGAAAATGGGCCTCGTCACAGTTCTGGTCAGGTTGACTGCGGTTCTCTAATCACGGACGGTCTATAGTACCGGTTCTCTGGTTACAGCGGTCTGGGTCAGCTCTGCTCTGCTGGTCTGGTCTGGCACTGGTACTGCTGTTTTTCCTTTGGCACACATTTCACTCATGGCCCTCCTGGCCTATCACGCGCGTACTGGTGGATGGCAGGTCAGGCGACCATTTTGGTGTGCGCAAAACTGCGCGGTTCTCCTGGTTCTGGGATAGAATGATGGGCGGCGACAGCTCATCCCAACATCTACCCAGTCTATTGATTTAGTTTTGTTCTGGGATAGAATGATGGGCGGCGACAGCTCATCCCCACATCTACCCAGTCTAATAATTCAACATGGGTCAAAACCCTTGACAGAAGAGAACAGTCAGCAAGGTTGGCTACAAAGATGGAACCTTGGCTCATGGTCTGACTGATAATAGATGGTAGGCTAATTGACCAATGTGGGCAGTGGTCTGAAATTGTTCACTGCACCTGGGTTTCTTTTTGCACACGTGCTGCTAATGAGTCAAATGTCCAAGGTTTAGAAAGCATGTCAGCCAAACATAAAGGGGTATGTGGTGGCATGCAATACAATGTTGCAGAAGCCAGTGCACTGTTATTAATTTTCTATAATCTGTGTTATACGTATTTAGAGGTAGTATAAGGTGTGCTTACCAGATAAGGGGCAGCCAATGATGTTATTAACACTTATACATACTATATGTATATGTGTTCCCTTAACAAATCCCTCGCCTCGAAAGGTTTTATTGTTTGCCACGTAGGATGAGGTCATAACTGACGTACATCAAAGTATAAAGCCTTTGTTCAATGGAAAAGTAACTGAGAGGGAATGTGCTGCAATTCGTATGGTCACCAGACCCCCCTACTTTATTTCAGCTGACAATAAAGTAGTACTTTTCCATATTCTTTGAGTCTGTCTGGTTATTTGAGTCCGAGATCATTTATTATGGTAATTCCATTCTGCGCATGAGAAAAGCCCAAAGGTGCTACTGCACAAGTGTGTGCATGTGAGGGCATTGGTGTCTGTTGTATATATGCATGCAAGGGTGTGTCTGTGTATGTGAGAGTATGAGTGAGGTTCAATATAAATGGTGAGTATATCGATGTGGGTGAGCACATTGATGAACATGCCGTGTGAATGTATTGGGTGTGTCAAATAATGATTGAGTGAGGTAAGCTGTATAGGTGAATGACTGGTGGGTGAATGGCTATGAATGTGTATATGCAAGGCTTGGGGATTGATGCTTTCTTGCAATAATATGGTATGGCATTTTTGACAAAGCCAACTAGACAAGTGTTATTACATGGAGAAGGGGCTGGGATTAGGAGGTTTCAATGGAGCAGAGAGCCTTGATATTTTGTTATTGTGGTAGAAAATGTTTTACCTACATTAAGGGCAAGGTCTGGCCAACATGATGATATGTTGTTAAGGACAAAGTCAACATGATGAGTGTTCTTACATGGTGGGGAGCGGAAGCATTTGTTCAGTCTGCAAAGAGAAGATGCTTTCTTACTGATGCATTGCTATTTTTTCCTTGCGTTAAGGGTAAGCTCAACATGAGGAATGTTCATACATTGTGAGCGTGGGGCTGGGGGAGATTATGTGTGCAAGCAGCAAGGACATGCTGTTTTCCTACTGAGGCATGACTTTTTTTTTACAGGGATTAAGGGCAAAGTTAACATGATCTGTATTCTTGCCTGGTGGTGGGGTCAGAATGGTGTATTTATGCAGCCTGCAAGGAGATGAGTTCTTCTTACTGAGGTCTGGCTTTCTTTACTGGCATTAACGGAAAAGTCAACATGCGTCTTATTACATGGCGGGAGGGGCATTTAAGCAGGTAGCAAGGAGATCAAGTTTCATTAAAATGGCATTGCAACTAGCATGATGGACAAAGTCAACATAATGAATGTTCTAACATGGTGGAGTGGAGCAGGGGCGTTGTGCAGCCAGCAATAACTTGTTTTCTTCTGGTGGCGTGACAATTTTACTGGCATTAAAAGCAAAGCCAACAGGATTATGCTGCTTCATGGGGATACCGGCATATATTGGCAGAGCCACAATTAACATGTTTTCTTATTGTATCATCATTGCACATAATATTATTGGCTACACACAGAGGTGGCGGGTATATTTTGATGCCAGAGTCCGCCCCTTTGTTTTTATGCTAGGTGGAAGATTTAAGGTTTGATTAAAAACATACTTACATCTTTCACCGAGTGCAGTGTGTGATGTGTCCCTGCGGCAGCATGATTATCACGGGTTTTGCACATGCGTGTGGGTCAAGACCAGCCCGGAGGGCGGCGCCTCAGCATTGCACGCAGGGGAGCCCCCACATTTTGTGTTATGCCATTGTACCTACCTCACTCTGCTGATTCTCTCTCCTTCTGCATTTAGTCCATGTTTGTTTCGCTGAAACATAAAATGAACTTCAAATCCAATTATCATAGCATAAGTGTGTCTCTCTCATGTTTATCTAAGTACTTGGTATGCAAGTTACTGTTTAAGGTTCAGAGGCAGCTTTATCTGGGGGAGAGCCTGCAGGCTCACTGGCCCAAGGACATGTCTCCTAATGAAATATGGGTTTGTGAATTACATAACAGAAAGTGAGAGACCACTCTCAAAGCACACTCTTCTACACTAACAGATCCTGCGTAGCCCTTGGAATGCCACTTGCTCAGGGCTAGGGGAATAGCTATGGGAGCAACCTTGCCTATTGTGTTGCCTGCAATTGTGGATGCTGCTATCTCTGAGCAACGTTCAGGAAAATTCACCAAAAGTGCAAACATGAAACAAAGTCGAAAGTAATGCGTCATTGCCATTATTACTGATTTCATTTCTGGATTTCTTTAAATCAAAGCATACACATTACAAAAAAGAAGCACACTTGGTCTTGTGGTGTTCAAAATATGTAACAATTGTAAAACATTGATATTGCAAGGAAATTGGGGCATTTTAAGGGATGGGGATTGATAGCATGCATGGGAGTATTAGATAATACACATACAATTTTGCAATGTGGTCGAAAAAGGTTGTTTTGCAAAACGAAATACTATGTTGCAATGCATCACTTTTGCATTCAGTATTGAAATAAGGAGGGTTCAGGTCCAACCTCTGCGGCCTACTTTATGTTCATGGAACCAGTAAATGTTGTGCAAGTATACGATTTTTTTCTCCCCCAATATTTACAAAGTTGTACTAGTCACCAGTATAAACTAAGCTTAAAAATGATTTCTGCTTTCATGAAAAAATGTCTACCCACAAGATTGCTGCTTGAAATATGAAACGTCACTATTATGTGCGGTAATGTCTTGTTATCTAGTAGCCGCATGCAATTTATATTAAAACATATGTATTTGCAGACTGAAATAACGTCCCCTAGAGATAGACTACATATCACAAATATGACTTCTTTCCTTAGTTTAGAGGTGCTGTCAGAACACATGGAAGATGTGTTAGATGCGTGCATTTGCATTCTGGGGCTTGTAGTCATGGATTTCACCATTATAAACCCAGAACTACATTGCAAAGTTAAAACCAGTACTGGAATAGTATCTCTAGAATGGAAGGGATAATGTTGGCATGTGATGATTATTACTTTTTCTTTCTCCCTAAAGGGCACCTATCTCAGACCTTCGCGTACTCTGGTACAAATATCCTCCCTGATGGGACCTACAACCAGAATGTTTGGATATACCCTCCTAATGGGCAGATAGTTACCATTTTATGATAGAATGCGGCAGCCCAGGTGTGCCTGTATGTTATCACTAATATCAAGAACAGGGCACTGATACAATGTTTGCGAAGTGAAGATGTAGCAATGGCAACTAGGATCAAACGAGAATATAAGAAACTGAAGTCAGTGTTGCAGGTCTAAAAACCAGAAACTGATCCTTTTCCCTATAATTTGTGAATTAAACAAGAGTGTCGGGGTTCCTCTACGAAGAACGAACATGGGTCAAATACCTTGTTCTATGCAATTTCTTCCACCCAGGAAGGTCTACACCACTATGCTTTGTGATGCACAGAATTTGCACGTCACCTTAAAATGTCTCTGATTGTTGCGCTGTCAAGATCATGGAAGATCTTTCTAAAAAAGAAACATACTTGTCAACTTTGGCTTTAATACATGGAAATATTGCGGTAAATCTACTTGGATTTTAGGATCGATTTGACTTTGGAATCTAAAGCAAACTAAAAACAAATACTAATATGATTTTTTATGGTTCTGGACCTAAGCCTTTTTATTAATCGCAATTGATTTCTACAATGACATTTAAATATAAATTCTTTAATCGATCCTGAAATATCACTGAACAATGTTTTTATTGAGGAACGAAGTTCAGGAGTGATGTTATGTATTGCTTGAGTGAGTGCCTGTCTGATGCCAAGAGATTGTGCAAGTAAATACAGTAAATACAGAGTATGTTTTGCTCTGGTGCCCACTCATGTCACGAGAAGTGGCATTGCTTTTCGGCTGTGTCCTCAAACCTCTCTAGCCAGGGTGTGTGCGCTGGTTTACTGCTGCCAGGGCAAATGACCTTAGCTAAATTGTGGCTGACATTACATTTTCACAAGACGGTCGATGGGAGCAAGTGTGGTTCACAGCCATGACTGTTTTGAAATGAAAGTGATGGCCCGCGAAAAACGTGTAACACATTGGTCAAATTAAAAACTCTGGGTTAACCTTTCGTTTAACTGTCAGCCATCATTCATTTTTTTTCTCAGGGACTGACAATTTCACATTTATGTTATTGTTACACAAACCCATTATCACTGTTCTCTGGTCCAGCTTTTGCAACCTTACTGTAGTGTCTCTTGGAGCTTGCTTAGAATGGTATTTTCTGCTCCTCCCCAAATGCCCCAACGTTTATTTCCCTCTCTCGTCATCCTCTAAAGGACTTTAGAGTAAATCATTTATTTTAAGAGTTCTAGTATGTTTTTCCTGTATTGTTAAAATAATATATGTTACTAGTTGTTCCAGGTATTTCATATGCCAACCGTGCTCTCCCTTACTCTCTATTTCTTCTCTCTCTTTCACTCGGTTCTCTCTCAATTTCTCTCTCTCTGTCAAATTCTATGTCTCTTCTTCTGTCTCCCGATCTCTCTCTCTCTTCCTACAGGCAGATAGTTTTTTGCGAGAGCTTAACAAGCCATTGCTGACAGCAGCAGCACTCTAGAGAAAATACACAAATATCTTGCGGTTGGCGGTGCTGAGCGTTTATGCAAAAGAAGCTACTAAAAATAATTATATACATATATATTTTAAAGTGGGGATTTGACTGTGCTCATTGTATAATGACTTCCAGTATAAACTGGATTCATAATAAGCATGATATCTAGTAAAGCACATGATACAAACCTAGAATAGCTATGCAAACTATTTTATTATAGAAGCTTATCAAGGACTGTCTAGAAAACACCTATCCACGTTTTCTAAACACTATGAGAAAGGGGAAGGAACTAAAAGAACCAATGAGGTTTCCTGGATGCTTTGCCTAAAATCAAAGAGCAAGTTGGGAATGTAAGAATGGCAACATATGTCCATATTTCACAAATAGGTCTGTGGTGAAAGGGTTGTATACTTGAATCACTAAGGCCCTGAATCATGGAATTATTTGCGTGTAAAACGGAGATTTGCGTGCCATGCCGCTCGCACAATCCCCATTCGTCAAACAGGGATTTGCGTGCAGCATGGCACGCACATCCCTGTTTTACACGCAAATAATACCGTGGATCAGGGCCTGAGTACACAATACAGACTGTAGTTGCTGCTCAATTAATTTTTCACAGCTATCATCCTAACATTAAAATGTTTGTAAGCATGAACCATATATACTCTTTTAAGCTTCTTAGGAATTGGTATGTGAGTATAACATGTCAACATCTGTCACTACACTGGGGTTGTAGGACTGTTGTGTTCCCTATTTCTGGAAACCTTTAATAGAATAAGGGAAACACATTCGGCATGTATTAGGTTTCTGTTTAGTGGTATTAGTTTTAATCCATACATATGATCAAATGTGCTTTGCATTTCAGAATTTGGATCTTTTTTTAATGGAGAAAGGCCCCCAAACTCTCCTTGGGTGGGTTGGCCTTGCTCACTTCTTTGCTGGCATCGTGCAATACAAGGTCTCTTTGGAAAATAATTCCAAGGCCACTTCTCAGTCCTGGACCAGCACACCAAGAAGGGGGAATATTAGGTCATTTTTGGAGGCAAACCTTATTACACTTACTATCCACCACCAGCAGAGTGTTACCGGCCTGGAAAGTGAAGCCAGATAAAGTAGATCAAATTAACAAGACAAGAGAATAACAAGATGCACTCTGCTGAGGGTAATATCTCAAGTCAGAAACCTCAAGCAGTATAACAGTATATTCATACCGTACTTGCTCAAGGGAAAACAGCTATCTTTGACGTGATGGAGGTACTTCTGCACCTTATTCACAGAGATGTCGGGCACCTGATAGCAGCTGTTGTGCATACAGAGGATGAACAGAATAAGTTCAATGTGGTGGGGGAATGAAACTCTGATAGCACCAGCATGCACACTCTGGGTACACAGGTGGACCACGCAATTCACCTATCCCTTTGACCCGCCCAACCTCTTCACACCCTCCTCAGGCCACAATTAAGTCCCCTTGATATCCCACAATATTGATCAATTAGGCTGGGTAAGGTCTTGATTGAAAATGTCTAGTAGATCCAGAACATGATACAACAAAGCCAACATGCATGGACATAAGTGCAAGTATTACATGTCAGCAACAGTAGTTATGAAGCTCTTTGAAACACTTCACCTTTGTATAAGAGCTGTATAAATAAACAATACATAAATTAATTATACTCACAAATTAAAATGTAGAAGAAAATGACTTGAGTTATAATGAAAGTAGATCTGGCCTTACATCATACAAAAACACAACTTGTTCTTCTAGTAAATTAGTCAACCAATATTTTTCGAAGGACAAATCATGATAATAGCTTTCTTAATACATTTCGAACCTGTGAGTAATCCAGTCCTAAAATAGGTGATATGATTTTATTCTGTAATTTATTGCAATTGATTGGTCTGCAGTCCATGTGCATAAGCCGTGAAATTCTGGTGAGTAGAATGGGATACAATTCTCATTGTGTCATTGGGGTTAGAAGAGATGTGACACTCAGCTCCATCCTCGGTGGACTAATAATGTAAAAGTATATTTTGCATGAATACCGCCTTATAGTAAACGATTGGCTTAAGCACCTTCGCATTGCACTATGAATTGCATTAAATGAACTTGAAACAGGCTGACTACGCCGCCATTTTGAGTTATCCTCCATTTTGATCACCTCTTGCTTTTTGTCCCATGTTTAGAATTGTGTTCTTGGCTCCAGCAGAGCAAAATTAACATTGTACTGTTTCCATGATGTCAACGTAGATAAGAATGTTGAAGCTGCTAAAGTGGATTGGTTGTCCTAAACTTAGAAACCTTGGAGTTAAACAAAAGCTATACTAATCAGTAATCTAGATACCATCGGTTCCAATAGTGCCTTCTCCGTTCAAACAGCAAAATAGAATGATGAATAGTTGAACGTGCTGTTCTTGCCAAAATCTTTGTTTTCGCTCCATGAAACTAAGCTGACTTTAAACTCAAGAACAAATGATAGACAAATATAAGCGAGCAAAATAGGGAATGTTACCTTTGTGTCTTATATTTGGAAAACATGTGAAATGTTTATAGGAAAACAACTAACTATTCAAAGCTGTTTCAGCATGACTTAGTTATGTGGATAGGCCATGAACCATAGGTAAATGTGCGACATGAAGAGGGGCTGGACGATGTGTCTGGAATTGTGGAAAACGTGTATAAATTCTTGTGTTTTTGAAATGTCCAGCACTCACTCATCTCACAGCGTCTCCTTGCACACATTGCAGGGTGTTGAGAGACTGACAGCTGCCTGTTCATAAATGTACATTATACTTTCACCTCGTGACCAGTGTTTTTCTATGATGTGGTATTAAGCCTCGATATTCTTTAATTTTTCTGATGGCACCCAAATAGGGACCCTTTAGATTGATGCCACATCGCTCGACGAAGACGAGGCTACCGGACCGGGATTGGAAAGTGATGGGGTGCCCTGCAAATAGAGACGCGATTCCTCCGCAGTACTGCACACCCTATCCTTGGAATGGTGAGCAGAGTTTAGTAGGGCTTCACGATGAGGGTCCCCGTATCGAGGCCTGTTTTGCGAAAACGACAGCCACGATGATTTGATGTCCGATCGGACGCTTTGATTTGAAATCAGGTGAGTCGTACACCAATTCTTAGAATCCTGATATTTGTTGCAAGTGTTGTCTCTGCAGAAACAAACATAGCCAGGTAAGATCGCGATTTAACTTTGCCTGGGAAATTGTTATCCTGTTGCAGGGTTTTATTCTGCAGGAAAAGACAATCTTTGAAACAAGGCCAACTTGCATCACCTGAAGCGTCGCCGGATTATTTAATGTATTGTAAGTATGGCCTGGGAGCTATCATATTCAATGAAATATGACCCAGACAGACCAGACATGTTTCCGAACTTCAGTGGCCAGTTTATGGTAGTTTTAAAATTGCCCCCCTAGAGCATTTAGAATCTGTATTGTTGAGAAAAAAGGTTAGGCCTGCAGCATTTGATGCAGTTAAAGATTAGAGAAAGGAAGCTATGCAGCAACTCAAAAGTAGAGAAAAGCATGCACGTAGGCACATGACAAATGCTGAGAAAGCATTTTTGCATGATCAGCAGAAACAGTCGGAATCCATTAGAGGTATGGATAGGGCTTTCCAACTAGATGTGCAAAAGATATATCCCTCTCAGGATTTTCATACATCAGATGAGTTAATAAATAAATTATTGAATGAACGTAGAACTGTTTAAACTGCACCACCTCCTTATGTGCCTCCCCCCATTGTTGTTCCTCCTCCTCCCGTTGTTGTTCCTCTTCTTCCCATTGTTGTTCTTCCTCCTGCACCTCCACCTGTGCCAACAGTTGCCGTCCCCATAATTCCGTCTGCACCATCAGTGGCATTTCCTCCACTACCTATTTTACAAGATTTGTATGAACTCTCTTTGCCAGGTGGTTCTGCTCAACCTGTATTGGTTAAAGGGGTGGGAGCTTATCCAAGAATAGTGACTCGTGGCACAGTATCTACAGACAGAAAGAGAGAATTATATACGTGGGCTAAAAAGTACATAGAAGAGGGTGATGAATCGGCTATTTTAGTTGAGATTTCTGACCAAGGGGTATTCCTGAAAAGAATTTTTTGATAGAAGGGATGGGAACATATTTAGTTGATATATAGAGTGATTTGACGGACATGAATGTCCCACAGGGGTTGAGGGATTTGAATGTCCTTGCTCGCTCAAGGAACACTGCGGAGAAAGTATATGAGCATTTAGATTAGGTATTTGAGTTTAAAAGGGAGCTAGATTGGTTACAGAAAGATGAGATGGATGATAATGGACAGCAGGCTTCTTATGTGCAGAAGCGATTTCTTCCTTCATTGAAACCAATGAGTGAAGAAATGCGCATTTACACAAGAGACGCTCTTTGATGGATTTCAGATGTTTAAATTTCTCCCATTGAAGTGCATGACGTGTTTAGTCAGTGTGTTTCGGCAATCCAAAGGAAAGTGTAGCAGGTGATGGTTGAGTATTTACAAGATTAATTTATGATGAGAAAGGAATGTTGTCCCGCACATTTGATGGTTATTTATAAAAGAGCATATTCACCCGATACTGTATTGACTTCTTTGTCACTTGATTTAGCCTTGTTGCTTAATAGACATTAAGATTTGGCTACTTTAAAATTGCTGATGAGGGAGGTTCATCCGACATTTGTTCCGAAAGTAGATATTCCTGCTAATGCTGCAGCAGAAACACCCGCACCACTATTGAAGTACATTACATCTCACAGTTTGACCATGTCCCAATTTTCTAGACAGGAAGTTAATACCATTAGGCAATCAATTCCAGATATTAGGAATAATCCAACAGGATTTTATAAAGAAATTGAATCTGTCTTGCATTCGTCAGTTTTCATGCTGGGTGATATAGATTTGTTGTTTCCTGTAATCCTTCCTGCTGATTTATGGAAGCAGATTAGAACTGTAGATGATCAGGCAGGGATGGGTGATACATGGGAGGCCTTAGAATGAGCAGATGGAGAAAGGAATGCTGGTTAAAAACTGCCACAGGTAATATTGATGTTGCCAGATAGAATAGTGACTAAATTGAAAACTCTGGTTCCTCAAAAAAGAATTATATGGGATAACCTTATGGCGTGCATGCAAGGGAAGTCAGAAGGTGTGACAGAGTATTTTAACAATTTGAGCAAGTATTTTGGATTTTAGTGGTCAAGATTTAAGTACAGAGCCAGGAAAGAGTCTATTTGTTGATAAGTTTGTGTGTGGATTGTTGCCTGAAATCCAATCACAGACCATGACTTCTGAGAGTGTGTGGCAAGCAAAATCACAACCTGAAGAGTTACACATGGCTCAGTATTATGAAAATAGGGTTAATACAGAAAAGGAGAAGGTTTAAAAGAAGAAAGAAGACCTGAAGACTAGAGTGTTATTGCAGCAGATAGCTAGAGGAGCCAGAGGTGGGAATACACAGTTCAAAGGCCAATTTACACCACAGGGTGGCACACAACTGGGTCCCGTAAACATAAACCAGTGTGCATATTGTAGACAGGAGGTTCATTGGCAAGCACAATGCCCGGTCCTACAGCAGAGATCAAATAGTACGTATGGTGCCATGGGTAGACGATACAGAGGCCGTCCTGGGATATGGGGTCCTGGTAGAAATCAGTTTGCACAGAACCAACAGACACCATCACAAGATAATCAGTAACAGAGTGTTAGTAGTGTTTTTTTTTGTTGATAATCCTTCGAATGTCTATTTTTCTGAGGATTTTGCTTCTGACGACATACTGTTCCGTTAGGACAGCCCGAAGCATGGTCTGGAACCAATACCTATTCCCGTCGATCAAAAAGGGCCATACATTGAAATGAAGGTGGGGAATAGGGAGCATCTCTTTTTGATAGATACAATAACACAGAAGTGTTCTATTGATCATTCACAGGTTCCAGATATTCCACTGTCAGGGCAGAACAACATTTCTGTAGGGTTCTCTTGTATGCCAATGGTTAGTCCGGTCTCTCAGCCGGTACCAATTTAACTGGGACCATTTACTGATTCTTGTCCATTTCTATTGATGACAAATTGTGGCGAAAATTTGTTGGGATTGAATTTATTAAAGAAATTGAATGCTGTTATTTACTGTTTTCCAGTGTACTTAACGATTTCGCCCCAACAATCTTCCGTCCCACAATTTTTGTCTATGCGTTTACCAACTGAATTGAATAAGGTTCTGACATGTTTATGGGAAATTAATGAAAATGACGTTGGAATTTTACAAATTAAGCCAGTTAAAATTGTGTTGAAACCAGGTGTTAAATTGCTGCATATTCCGCAGTTTAAGATTTCGGTCAAAGGTGAACAGGCTTTGAAAAGTATAATTTCTGATCGTACACCGAGGTGTAGTTGAGGAAATTGCGTGGTGCGTGTGTAATAGTCCGATTTTACCAGTTTACAAAAAGGGGATAATGCGATTCCTTTTCGTTTTATTATTGATTTGCGTGCCATTAATAAGGTTTTTGCTCCACAGTTTCCGATTGTACCCGATGTCACCACAATTCTGACTATCATTCCAGCCACAGCTACACATTTTAGTGTCGTGGATTTGAAAAACACTTTCTTTAGTATTCCTATGCATGTTGATAGCAGATATTTATTCGCGTTCACCCTAGGGGGATGCTCGTTCACATTTACTCGTGTTCCGCAAGGGTACTCTGAGAGTCCAAGTATCTATAGTAGAACGTTGAAAGAGCAGCTTGATACGCTCGAGTTGCCTTCCACTTGCATGGTGTTGCAATATGTTGATTATCTACTTCTAGCTGCTGATTATGAAGATGCCTGCAAAGAGGGCACCGTGTTGCTGCTAATTCATTTAGCAGAACTTGAGCATAAGGCTAAATTGAAGAAGTTTCAGTATTGTCGACAGGAGGTCACTTATTTGGGCTACCGCCTGTCGAAGGAGGGAAGAAGACTGACACCTGAACGGATACAAAGCATCTCTGATATGTCTGTTCCAAATACACAGAAAGAGGTCAGAGCTTTAAAAGGCATGGCCTCATATTGTAAACAGTGGATCCCAAAGTTTTCATTAAGGCTGCGTTGTGTTCAACACCAGTTTTGGGCACACCAAATTACGAAAAAGGCTTTCTTTTGTATGTGCATGAACATGATGTATGTGCTTTGGCTGTTTTGACACAGGAACATGGGGGCAAGAATAGCCTGTGCAGCTATTTTTCCTCCCCGTTAGACGCTGTTGCATGCGCTTTGCCGTGATGTTTGAGAGCTGTAGCTGCTTCTGCTGCATCCGTGAAACAAAGTGAGGGTCTGATTTTAAGTCACTCTTTAACTGTGATGGTACCCCACTCCCTAGACGTTCTATTAAACAGAACAAAGACGCAACATCTCACATCAGCTTGACTAACAAGGTACGAGCTGATCCTATTTACTCCACACATTCAAATCAAAAAATGTTGTTTATTGAATCTGGCTGAACTATTGCCTTCTCCACAAGAGAAGGTTTGCAGTGACGAAATGTCACATGATTGGCTCTTTATTGCAGAACAAGAAACAAAGGGGAGAATTGATTGAATTGATACACCTTTAAAGAATCCGCAAAAGGAGCTATTCTGTGATGGTCCCTGTTTTAAACTACCGGATGGTACATCTACCGCTGCTTATGCAATCACCACATTAAGCACTGTTGTGGAGAGTAAACAAATTCTGCATAACTCTGTGCAAGTTGCAGAGATTATTGCATTAACTAGAGCTTGTGAAATTTCTGAAGGGCTTAGTGTAAACATATATACAGATAGCCAATACGCATTTGGGGTGGCTCATAATTTTGGCCGACTATGGGCTGAGAGAGGATTCACGGCACTCTGATAGTCTGGTTGCTGTCAGCACTTGTGCCTCCTACACAACTAGTAATAATGAAGTGCGCCACACACCAGAAAGTGACGGATGATGTAGGAAAAGGAAATGCATTTGCTAACAGAATAGACAAACAGACTGCTACTGATCTGCACTCAAAGATGTACATGTTCGATTCAGCAAGATGTGTTACTGATACTTGTATGATGGATGAAGGGATTAGAAATATAAAAGAAATTCAGGCTGAAGCTATCCCAGAAGAAATCAAACAGTCGGCTGAGGTTCCAGCGGGTCTAGATGATGGGTGTTGTTGGGTGGATAATGAGAAGCAAAGATGTATGCTACCCAGTGCCTATGTCACTGCTATGGTCACCATGGCTCATGGCCCAACACACATATGTGCTAAAAAGGTTTGTCAACAATTAGATCCCGTCTGGTATAACACTAATATCCAGAAAACTGCTGAATGTTTGGTCCAGAGTTGCATGATATGTTTGCAACATAACATTGGGAAGGGAACACCGACACCGAAGGACAGTTTTGGCACCCCCTCCATGCCTTTTGAGGTGATCCATTTTGATTTAATTGAGATGGAACGTTGCCAAAACTATAAATATGTCTTAGTTGTGATCTGTGCCTATAGCAAATGGGTTGAGGTTTTCCCATGAAAAGACGCCACAGCAATATCAGCGGCAAAGACCATGCTTAGGGACCGCACAGTCAAAGACAGGGCACTCCCCCGATGGGATTGTCATGGGGAAACCAGCCAATGTATGGAATGCACCAAGGCCCAAACAGTTGAAAGATATTGAGTATCCGCGTTTGTCTGATTATTGTCACCAGTTTACTCAAAACTTGCGTTGGATTCACCAACAGGTACGAGCAGCCCTCCCTGTAAAATATGAGGGTCCAGGTCACTGACTCCAACCTGGTCAGTGGGTCATGGTGAAGAATTTCAAGAGCGGCACCTGCCTTGCAACTCATTCGAAGAGACCCCATCAGATCCTTTTGGCTACGCAAACTGCAGTACGAGTTTGTTTGTTTATTTTATTTATATAGCGCTCCAGACCTGGGAGTAAAAGGGCGCTTAAGGACAAGTTACAAGGCACAATATATATAGAATTTGCAGTTATACATTTGTAAAATTATATACAGTATATACAGTCAAAGGTAGTTAGAACTTACGGTTAAAACATTTGTGAGGCATGTACAGTATATACAATTTGTAGTGGGCTTATTCTAATTTAGGATTTTTCTTTCAGTAG
Organism: Ambystoma mexicanum; assembly: GCF_040938575.1. Taxonomy (NCBI): domain Eukaryota; kingdom Metazoa; phylum Chordata; class Amphibia; order Caudata; family Ambystomatidae; genus Ambystoma; species Ambystoma mexicanum. The sequence goes on from NC_090922.1 coordinate 1,269,610,804, forward strand.
CCATCCAATGACAGGTATCCTGAATAATTGGAAGGATTTGGTCAGTTTAATGTTCAGAGGCAGGGTATTCCAGAGTTCAAAGGCGAGGACCGTGAAACTCGAACCGCCAGCTCTTTTAGAGGTGAATCTGGGCACTGTGAGGCATAAAGTGTTGGAGGATGTGGTAATTCTAGTGGCCGGCTTCATGGTGAATTTGTTAGTGAGATAGGGAGGGGCTAGGTGGTTTAGGGCTTTGTAGGTGAGGCAAAGGGTTTTTAGGTCAATTTTTTGTTTGTTGTGTGGAGACCCATTTGCAAGATATTCTGGTGGTGGATATATGCTCATGCCTAGGAATGTTTAGTGCTACTTGTAGTGCATTATTTTGGAAAACCTGTAGTTTATTGATTATAGATTGGTTGGCACCTAGGTAAAGGCTATTGCAATAGTCTAGCTTAGATTGTATGAGAGCCCTGGCCAGCGTGGGGTAGCTATTAGTGGATAAAAAAGGTCTGCAAGCCCTAATTAGTTTCCCGGTGTAGGCGGTGGCTGAAGTGGTCGTGTTAACTTGTTTAGTGAGGTTGGTGTTGGTGTCGAGATAAAAGCTGACGGTTTTCACATTTTTAGCAACAGGGATAGTGTTACCATTGATGATGATGTTGGTGTAGTCAGGGCTAAGTTTGTGTAAGTTATTGGGTGATCCGACAAGGAGAAGTTCAGTCTTCTCATCATTCAAGCAGAGGCCATGTGTGGCCATCCATGCCGGAATGATGGAGAAGATCTCGTTAATCCTGGTGACGTCAACACTGTAGTTGCCAGAGATGGTGAGGAGTATCTGGGTGTCATCCACCTAGTTGGTATAGGTGACACCCAGATGGTCCAGTTTGTGAAAGAGAGGCTTTGTAAAGATGTTATATAGGGTGGGGGAACCACAATATCCTTGTGGGACACCACAGGTGATGGGGATAGGGTCTGCTACTTCCGCGGATGAAAAAACCCTCATGTTTCTGTTGGCCAAGAAGGATTGTATCCACATGACAGCAGAGGAGGAGAAATGGGCAGCAGAAGAGAGGTGGTTACAGAGTATTTTATGGTCGACCAGGTCGAAGGCTGCTGAGAGGTCTAGAAGGAGTAGGGTGGCGACCTTGCCTTTGTCTTTAATGTCATCAATCTAACTTTTGAGGTCAACAAGGGCGGTTTCTGTTCCATGTTGAGATCAAAAGCCAGATTGACGCAATCCTAACAGTTGGTTGGTCTCTAAGTAATCCTGAATTTGCAGGTAGGCAACTCTATCAAGGATTTTTAGCAAGAAAGGAACCATAGTGATAGGACTGTAATTAGTGGCAATGGCTGGGTCTAGAGGTTGTTTTTTTAGAAGAGGGAGAACCCATGATTGTTTCAGGTTGTTGAGCACTGGGTTGGTGGAGAAGGATAGGTTTATTAGCTTGGAGATGAAGGGGGATAGGTCTCTTGCTGCATCTTTGATGATCTGGGCGGGTCAGCTGTCCCGTTTGCAATTTGAAGGTTTGAGGGATGTTATAATTATTTGGAATTCTGGTATAGTTACCTTTTTGAATGTGGATCCAGTGGTGGTATTAGTGGTAGTAGGTATGCTACGGGTGGAGGAGTTACTGTTGGAAAGTTGTAGTCGCTTGGCCTCAATTTTCGTTTGGAGGCCAGTGATTTTGTTGGCAAGGGCATTTTGGATGCTAGTGCACCAGGGTTTGTCTTTCACACACGTGTCCGTCGGAGGGTTAGGATTTTCTAGCTCCTTTAGGATGGTGAAGAGTTCTTTAGCACAGGATCCTGCGTTGTCTATTCTGACGTTGTAGGCTTCCTTCTTAGTGCAGATTATCTCCTATTTGTAAAGGGAGGAGATAGTCATGAGATTGGTTTTATTTTCAGCTGATGGAGTCATTTTCCATACGGTTTCCATCTTGGCTTTCTTTTTTCTAAGTATTTTGGAGTTCAGGTGACGAGTGACGAGTGACCGGAAAGAAACACTGGATCCACAAGACACATGTGAAGAGGATTCCTTTTCCTCTGTCCTATGATGAAGGGGAGGAGAAGGGAATTGATGATCTTGATGCTCAGAATGAGGCTGCTTTGAGCGACACCGAGGGTGCCACGAATAGTCTCCCTGAGTCTGTGAGGCCTGGGGAGATTGTTGCTTCTTCTAAAAAAAAATCTTCCTGAGCCTGTGAGGGCTGAGGAGATTGTTGCTTCTTCTTCAAAAGTCCTTCCTGAGCCTGTGGGGTCAGGGGAGATTGTTTTTTCTTCTTCAATTTCTTCTTCACCGTTGATCGATCTTGTTTCTGCTTCTTCATCTTCTTCAGGAAACAACGACGCTTTGTTCCCTGATCATTCTGTACCTGGACTTTTAAGGTACAATCTGCAACCACGGAACAGGGTTTAGATTTAGGGCCAGCTAACTTTATATTAATGTATATAGAATAGGAAAGTGCAGCTAGGATTCTCTACCCACAAGAAACCCACAAGAAACAAACAATGAGTTACCTCAATCAAGATAGGCCACGTGGTCAAGTGTCACCCACGGATGAACTAAAAGATCCTAACAGTGAGGCTTCTTAACGGACACTGAGAAAGTTTGGGGACACTTGTACTAATAAGCATATTGATTGTTTGCTGATAATGAGTACGCCCATCTAAGGCCATGGTCCCCTAGGACAATAACACCTTGAATTGTAATTCATTGACACTCGTATTTTGGTATCTGGGGAGTGCACATCCGCTTGATATTTTATTGACATCTGCAAGTGTCTCCACTACATCTCCACCTTATGTGCATTCGCACACTCTCTGTACTCGAGACCTCCAACATAGAGAGGGTTATCACAACAACAATCTCCTGATGATCATGAATGCCACACATGCCATTTTTAATAAGAACAATTGTTAGATATGTTCACATCTGCCACAGCATGGGGAAAAAGGATTGGGCTGTTATATACATCCACTCCCTCTAACTATTTCTTGTTATGCTTCGCTTAGGGCATTATTCTTTGGCCGATGGAATGATAGTGTCACTGCGAATTTTGATGGGACTAATCTCAATGAGTTTCAAAAACGAGTTTTAGAACCTTTAGGATGTTCTCTGTTTGCAAATAGGATCCAGCTAAATGTTGCTTCTCTTAGTCCTTCTGGTAAACTCTCCAGACCTTTCCAATCTATTATTACCCTTAAAATGGCTGCCGTAGGTAATAGAGATGCCATTCCATGCCTCCTTCCTATATCATTAACCATAGTCCACAGTCTGTTCCATTTTGCATACAAAGAGAGAGTTCCCAGCCAATGGGTACATTTGAGGGATGTATGAATACTGCTGTACTAACCATGAGGATATACCCCTGTATGTAGGAGGTAATTAAGAAATTGCACACCTTGAGTACTGAAGTACACGTTCCAGAGGGAAACTGGGATAATGGCACATGGTTCTGGGACTTTTTACAATCCTGGGGATGGAAAATCTTGGCAGTCCGAATGGTGATGCTTGGCGTTGTACTGTTTTGCTGTTGTTGCATACAGTGTCTTCCTGTCATCTGTTCCATGATAGGGGGAAGTTGATCACAAGCAGTTGGTAAACTAGAACCTAAGACACATAGGCAGGGAAAAATTACAAATGCCTTGGTAATGCAGGACATCGCCATAAAGGAATTAAAGGCGATCAATGTTTTTGAAGATAGCGATTCAGGATACGCTGATGATGATACGTGGTTTTCGGATGATGCTAAAGTTTGAGTAATGCTCTTGGCTTAGGCCAAAAGGAGGGTTTGTAAAAGTGTATTTTGCATGAATAATACCTGATAGTAAATTATTGCCATAAGCACATTCGCATCGCACTATAAATTGCATTGAATGAACCTTAAACAGGCTGACTACGCCGCCATTTTGAGTTATCCGCCATTTTGATCACCTCTTGCTTTCTGTCCCATGTTTAGAATTGTGTTTATGGCTCCAGAAGAGCAACATGAACTTTGTACTGTTTCCATGATGTTAAAGTAGATAAGAATGTTGAAGCTGCTAAAGTGTATTTTTTTTCCGACACTGATAAACCTTGGTGTTAAACAAAAGCCGTACTAATCAGTAATCTAGATACCATCTGTTTAAATAGTGCCTTCTCCGTTCAAACAGCAAAGTAGAATGATGAATAGTTGAACTTGCTCTTCTTGCAGAAATCTTTGTTTTCGCTCCTTGAAACTAAGCTGACCTTAAACCCAAGAACACATGATAGACAAATATAAGCGAGCAAAATAAGGAATTTTACCTTTGTGTCTTATATTTGGAAAACATGTGAAATGTTTATAGGAAAACAACAAAATATTCAAAGATGTTTAAGCATGACTTTGTTATGTGAATAGGCCATGAACCCTAGGTAAATGTATGACACAAAGAGGGGCTTTATTTGAGTCATGAAATGTAGAGAACAAGTACTGATTTATAAATTTGATGATTTTTTTTTTTATAGAACATACGAGAATGTTAACAGAGAATAGGAAACAAGGACCAATTAGCCTTTGAAGGAGGATACTTCACATTTCTGAAATGCATCTACAAGAACATTTAATCAATTTCTTTCAACTTGATGCAAGGGTGAAAAAAAGCTCCAGCTGATCTAAATGGTCACCTGTCAATTTTGGAACTCTAGCCAAAATTGACTCAGGCATTTTGGCTAATGTCATATTTATGTTTGAAATAGTGATTTATAAATTCTATGCAAATATGATAAGTGCATAGTTAGAGAATTAATAATTTGTTTTGATTTAATCTGAAGAAATTAATTTAAGAGCATACTAAAGGGGGATGCTCCGCTCAGAGTGCCCCGGGAATATCTGTTATTGATTGATTGATTGATATTTTATTTCTATCGCGCTCGTACACAAGTGTTTCAGAGCGCGACAAGGCAAGGGAGGGGAACAGCGGAGAACAAAACAGCGATCTTACTAGGCCCAGTGACATTGAGAATGCGCAAGTGCATGGGAGAGGGGGAAGGGGAAAAGTTATGGAAGGGGAGAGAGGCGGAAAGTGCGAAGCAGAGGAGAAACAGATAAATAACAATAAATAAAAAATAAAGGCAACAAACAGTGGTAATGCAGCCAGCAATGTGCAAGTGCTAGGTTTAAGGCAGCAGACAGGGTAGGTCCGATAAGTGCTGGAAGAAAAAGGGGGTCAGTATGGGTACAGATACAGACCCCAGTGCAAGGGGTGGCCCGGAGGCAGTGCGGGAGGACGACAGGATGAGCAGGTACCTGGCCCAAAAGACATAGGTGGCCAGGTGCACGGCACCAAGAGAGAACAGATCAGCAGGGGAGAGGGGGAGCGAAGGCAGAAGAAAAGAGGAAGTTCTTGAGGTGCTTCCGGAACCGGAGATGGTTCTCCTCAAGTTAGTTAGCAACAAGGTGTTGGTTATATGATTTTATTCTATAAAATCCTGGACATCTGCCATGATGGCATTGCTCACTGGACACCTCCTTGTGTTGGTTGGCAGATTCATAGCATATGGTGGTCAATATTGTGATTCTAGTACGAAATAGTCTAATGTTGGCTCCTGCTCATCTAATAATAAACATATCTCTTTCTTCTCTTCTCCTGTTGCTTTGAAAGATGCCTTGCATGTAACAGTAGTAGTATTTGATACCTCATTTGGAGGTGTACCTCTATTACTGTACACACATATTATTGTATTACCGCCTGTGCCTTGCTGGATGCTCAACTCATTCTACCATTTGACTGACTCTGTTATTGTAAAACTGCAAGACAAATAAATAAATTGCCTCCAGTTATTAAATAGGAACCGTTATATTAGAACCAGTTTCACTTTGAAATGCTCCCCAATAAAAATCTTGATCCAATTCCACATGCAGATATCCTTCAGGTTATTTCTTTAAGAGACACTGTTGGAACAACAGAGTATGCTAAACATATTTCTAAACAGCCTCATTATGAGTCCGGAGGTAGCCGTGCGGGTAAAAATGGCATGGCTGCCACCGGAGTATTTTTTTACCAGGGTATTTCGGCCCCGGTGGTCCCTACGGAAGGGCGCCAGAAAAAGAAAATCCCCATTCCCATTCGAATCCTATTGGACTCAATGGGGAGGGCGGATGCACCGGCACAGTGCCGGGGCATTCGTCAAGGTCTGCAAGCAGGTGCCTTTCCGCCCGCCAGGTGAGACCTGGCAGGCGGAAAGGCTCCTGCTTACCGGTACCGTTGTTTCTGGACCGGCAACCTCGTAATGAGGCCCAGTGTATTTAATCAGGTGGTGCTTTGTTGCCTTGATTGACATATAACTCAAGCAAGTACATCACAAGTCTCAGCATCTAGGTTCCTGAGAATTTGAAGAAATAGGCTATGAGGGTAAGTGAAAATGAGAAACGTCAAATGCAGTTAACAACGAACACGGTGAACAAACATACTAGATTTAGACCCTCACTCACATCCACATCAACCCGCATTATCTACACGCACAGGTTACACTAGCTGTAATGACACAATGTCAACACAAGAAGATATCGAGAAAGAAAATGGAACTCAGAGTGTATTTATGGCAGACCTCACAGATGCCGAGCTCTTAGCAGCAGAGCAGTCATTACTGATGCCAGAAGCCCGGGCTAAAGATAACTTAAAAACGAATCTTGGTGGAAGCAACAGCAATAGTGAAAGAGAACCAAAAGTTCAGTCGGACGGGGCCAGAAGCGTGGTAATCAACATAACACATGAGCAGGACAATGGACCAACAAACAACAACAAAATAGAAAAAACAAGTAAAAGAAAGAAAACAGGGTTTCCTGCATTGTCCAGCAGCCCAAAACAACGTCACAAGAAACAAAATGAGCGGATCGAGCAGTCTGTACACATTAATCCTCTCAAAAAACCACTTGATAAACAGAAACAACGGGAAAGAATGGAAAAAGATGTGGACAGGCAAAAAGATGTAGAAAGTATCATGGCTGAGCTTGACTTGGATAACACATGAACTGGAACAACGAAAGTGCACTCAATTGAAAACAACCCAGGTCTGCCAGAAAGAAACAAAGTGCACAATCTAAAAGTCCAAGATGTTGACTTTGACGTAGAAGTTCATTCCCCAATAGCCATTGAGACATTAAAAAGAGGGGTCGGCAACCAAACAGGGAAAGAGAAAACAATAAACCATTGAACAGATGGGTTGTGGCAAGACGAAATGAATTTGGTAAATGCAGGCAACAAGAGAAGGACAAAACAAGAAATATACCAAAGACACAGAGAACCTATAACAAAAAAGCCACAACACCACAGTGCTCATGCACCTCCGGATTAATATCTAGTCCTGCATTATTCTCACTGCAGCAAAACAGCAAAAGACTAAGACAGAAAAGGCAAAATCAGAATGAAACATCATTTGCTGAAGAATTGAAAGAATACCATTTGTGAACAAAGTTCATAGAGTTCATGCAGTCAAGAGCAAGTGAGAAAACTCTAACGACTGTAGTCTCTGGAATTAATAACCATACCAAAAGCCAAGAAAAAGCAGTATCCCAAAAAAAGAGAACAATTTCAGGAAATAAAATGCCAACCGAAGTTCAAGATGAGCAGAGTGAGCATATACAAACAAACATAGAGGAACCATTAAACCCATGAAACAATGATGTGAACGAGCACATTGAAAGCCTCACTGTCTCTGATAATTCAGCACCAAATTTGAAAATGGACTACTCAACAGTCCACTTGACAAAACACAAATGAGCGTGACTAAGGATGGGCCAACTCCAAACAATAAAGAAGACCATTCCAGCACAAATGAAGAACATGAAAATACGAAGCACAACAAAAATATAGAGGGTTCATCAAAGGAAAAAAACAACAGTCGCCTCTCACAAGCTACAGGAGTCGGAATCCATAACAATGTCATGGCTGCCTTGGCAATTGCGATGGCTCCATTTACAAAACTTTATGAAGCATTGAACAAAAGTAACAACGGCAATGCAATCCTCCTTGGGATGATACACACAAAACTAATATACTTAGAAACTTTCACTTTGAAAGTCCAAGAAAGGCTAAATTACGAAGTAGAAAACACGGCCACTTGGCAAAGAAGATTGTGTGACATAGCAAGCGGCTACTGCTGCACTATTTGACATAACCAAATTGATCAGATCCCATGTTAACATAGAGGACAGAGAGCTAAAGCAAAAGCTACATCAGCTGAAAAGAACCACAACCAAAAAAATGGGAAGCCAGAAGCCAACTTTAGTGCCACTGAGTTATGGATTCAAATGTCCATGGGTGGAATGTAATGATTTTAAAAATGTAATATCTTTGACTAAAACATGGAGTGCCAGGTGTATCGACCCACGTTCAAGTTATTATGCTGCAACATTTGGTGCTGTGGGCTTAGAAAATCCAAGATGGCTGAAAAGCTCACATTTGCGCCAGAATCCAGGAAAAGCACACGGTTTTCGCGCACACCAAAATGGTCGCCTGACCTGCCACCCACCAGTGCGAGCGTGATAGGCCAGAAGTGCCATGAGTGAAACGTGGTGCCAAAGGAAAAACAGCAGTGCCTGTTAGCTCAAAAAGCGCTTTGAAATCACCTTTGTTTCTCTGAATGCAAGCTCAAAATGCCTATTTCAAACATTGCAAGATATTCAAAAATCTTACTGAACACCAGCAGATGTCTGGTAGAATGAAGTCTTGTGTGCATACCAAATCTGGAAAGATGAAGAGCGTAAATAATATTCATAACAAAAATGGCTGAGCTGTGGATGTCAGCAGCTTAAGTGAAATGGGATTTAAAGCCACTAAAATCGAAATGTTTAAAATAAATGAGTGACCTACTTTTGAGTGTCACATAGGTTGCAACTGCTTAAATGTCATGATTTTGAACTTAGAATCAGCGTTCTAGCTGCATGTGTCAAAATTGTAAGTTTGATTTGAATGAAGAAAAATGGTAACAAAAGTGACCTTTGGCTGAAGCCTGGCTTAAAGGGACTGAATTCTGCCCGGCAACTACCCCCGACAGGAGTTGAAACTTGCCGAGCAACTGCATTCACAGGCCTGGCCTGCCTTCTGCTGCCCCACCAAAAGGAGATTACACCTCTCTGATTGAATCAGGGGAGGAGTACCTGGGACTGCAGGAAAACAGAACAATGAGCTTCCCTTTGCTCCAAGCAATTGCTAAATCAGGGGGTCGTAAATGGCTTCCTCCTGGAAGGAAATGGGAGGGGCACTGCCTCTGTGAGCCAGCCGAGCTTGGAGGAAGTGGACAAACCAGAAATTCCCCCATGTGCTTTGGGAAACCACACCCCTCTGGGCCAGAGCATCATTTTAGAAAGATGGATAATTCATAGTACATAATTGTCAAAATTATATCAATAATATCATTATTCCTGTGATTTTTCTGTGCACATTTTAAGAGGTGTTAGGACTCTGTGGTATATTCTGGGGGTTAGTAGCGGAAAATAGGGTATTACTCCAAATGTATGTATGTTAAAAATCTGACACTTCATCATCTGATGCCCATATTCCTTGCGCACATTTGTGTAAATTCTGGAAAAGTTTAGAGATTGTGTTCTGGATGAAAAGGGCAGAATTCTGTCAGAAGTGAACACAACATCCTACAAAGACAGGGATTGGATGGTTTGGCGCTACAGAACATATGTTAATTGGACCTATAATATTAGAAAATTGTACATAGATAAATATGCATTTAAGTCAAAAATAGATTTGTGTGCAAAGTAACAAGGGGAGTGTTCTTTCTGTATACCATAAAAATTATGTCTCATGACACAGGATGACTCACAATTCAGTTCCCCAGTGAGAGCACAGAAAATCCTTTAACCTATCAGGATCCTCAGAGGGTTGGGCATAGAAAGTAAGCCTTCCCACACACTTTCAAAAAACATAAAAAGAGCCAATGAGACCCAGGTAGAGACATTCACTTTCCACTTTCTTGCGAAGCACTTTGATGGACGACATCCAAATTCAGGCACTATCCAGAGACCAGCACTTAGAAAACCAGACTCCAGACTCCAGAACTTTGAACCATTTGGCCTACTGTAAGCTAAAAGTATTCTCAGCTGGCCTTACAATTTTGCAAACTGATTTACCCCAGACCTCCAAGGGGCACATCAGAATAAAACAGCTGGCTGTGCTGTTTGATTCTAGCCAAGAACTTTTGCCAGAACCAGACCCAGAGAGCAGTGCTGTATCCAGAACCGCAGACCAGACCGTTGTGCAGTGCCAAGAACTTTTGCCAGAACCAGAGATCCAGACAAGCAGAGCAGAGAGAACCGCAGCTAAACCTGTTGACCAGATCTGTGACGAGGCCCATTCCTTCCAAAATTAGGAGTGAGTATCCAGCCAGAGCTGTGTAAAACCAATCTCTTAACCATTTCCACCTATTTAGAACTGCATAGAAATTGTGTGTCCATTCTGTGATTTCACACCTATGAAAGTGTCATTTGTCATTTGAATCTTACTTTATTTCTGAGAATCTACCTCCACTAAATTGTCCGTATCTTTTGAACCGCACGTTCTAGGAGCGAGATTTTCATTTTAAAGCTAAGAACACTTTTACTTTTTCCGTAATCGCGATCGACGCACTCAGAAAAAGTGCAGCGAATTGCAATTTGACTCAAATTTCTCCCCCTGTCAAAAATAGCTGTCCTTTTGCTTGCAACTGCTGAGCCGCGTTTTCAACCTTATAATCCCTCATGAATCACTGATAGTGTTGACCTGAACCAATCTTAAGTAGCTGTCACTTACCCTGAATCTCCTATAGGGAATTAAAATCATTTTTTAACATATTTTTCACTTCATTGCAAATCACATTTAAAAGTATTTTTGACTGTTTAAAAGCATACCGGTTGCTCCGAGCTTGCTAGGGGGGAAAGGGAATTTGTATTGCATTTTGTTTGCATTCCTGGAAACTGTGTGCTCTTCTTCAATCTCCTTATATTGCATAGGGGGGGAGTGAATTGAAAAAGTGATTATATTATCTCTTGTTGAAACCATATCAGTTTATTTCTGTGCTGCATTCTTTCCATCATTGCTTTTCCTTGGAACCATAAAAGTATTCTCTGCTACCTTATCCTTTCTATACTAACTCCTCACTGATTGAAAAGAGTGTGCAATTGTAACATTACCCATTGTTGATCATTATATTCATAAGTGTGCTATCAAATATTAATTTATTCATAAAAGGGTGATAGATATATATTGTTTAATGTTTCAAATAAATCTTTTAATTTGCAAAACAAACCTACTTCTTGGCTCAGTGAGGTCAGGGGGATTCAAAGAGAGGGGCGTTATACAAGGGTTTATCATCCAGATCTATGAACTTGTCATGAAAATATATAAATAAGGGCTTCCCTTGGGCTTCCCAGACTAGGCATTGACTTAGTTGGAGTGCTGAATTCACTTAACAGGAGTTTGTTTGAAATGCATCCTGGGTGCAGCAATGGATATGGTCCTGAAGCCACAGTGAAGGCTGAATTTTAATGTGAGCTCTGAATACTGTTTTCATTCTTTGAATCACTAGAACAACATAGTGTTTTTGCCTATGCTAGCCTGCAGTGTTTCAAATACTGCTTTGCGTGATAAAGTTGCAGGAGCCAAAGGTTGTCTTTTGCGCTCGCATGAGAAAGAAAAGTGTTTACCCCTTGGAGGAGTTTTCCATGTGACATTTCGGCTGAATGCCTTTGGAGGCTTGCACAAGGTGAACCTTCTGGAAAATTACTATCCTCCATTTGTGGGAGGTTTAAATTGGAGAGCACCAGATTAGGAGATTCAGAAGAAGCTTTGGGGAAAGGATAGATGTATCACTTTCTATTGCCCGTTAAACACAAATCTCTTTGTTTCGCCTGGTTTGGAGTTTCCCGATGCAGATTTTGGCAGAGATGAGGAGAAATCTCAGGCTGGTGCTTTAACAGTGATGTATAATTAACCTTTTTATGTAGTATTTTGTTGTATTCATTCATGTAATAAACAGCCATAAAGAGCCATTTCATAATTCAGATAAGTGTATGTAAGTGAACATTCTTGCCTTTCAAGTGTACAATGTTTTTCCATTTAGTGTACAGGGGAGAAAAATAAAAAATATAGATGTATGTTTGTGCATTTTTTGGAGAAGCAAAACAATGCCAGATAAAGGAATAATTGCAGGACGCAAAAAGAGTCAAGAGGATAAGATGCATGCACATGACATATTCTCTCAGATTAAGCAAAGAAGAAAACATCTGCACATGACATATTCTCTCAGATTAAGCAAAGAAGAAAACATCTGTGAGTGCCAAGTATTGAACAATCAAAAATGCAGGAAGTATATGTGAGGTCAAAATGAACAAAATTGTGATCTCCTTCCACTTGATTCAGATCTTGAAAACAAGGCTTATTCATTAAGCCTGAGACAAAGTAAGTTGTGTACCTACACTCTCTTAAAAGTCCAGAGAAGGGAACAGTCTGCAAGGTCAACTACAAAGAAGTAGCTTTGGCTTAGGGTCTGACCAATGACAGATGATAGACTAATTGGGCGAGTGGGTAGTAGTCTGACATTGTTCTCTGCACCTGAGTTTCGGTTTGCTTACGTGCCGCTAACAACCCGAAAGTCGGAGGTTTGGAGGGTATGCCAACCAATCATGAGGGCCTATTTAGCTGTGTACTGTACAATGTTGCAGAAGCCAATCCGCTGCTGTTATTCTGTTATTAATCTGTGCTATGCATACTTGCAGGTAGTTCAAGGTGTGCCTACAAGAAAATGGGCATCCAATAATGAGGTGTGCCTACCAGATAAGAAGCATCCAATAATGACAGTAACACTTATATGAACTATAGGTATTCATTTTCCATTAATGAGTCCCTCCCGCCAATAGGTTTTGAAAGGTTTCCACGTAGGATGACGTCATAGCTGATGTACATCGAGGTATAAAGCCTGTGTATAGTCACATTATTGTCGCCCGTGTGTGGACTACGATTTGTTGCTCACCAGGTTTCCCTACTTTATTGAGCTAATAATAAAGTAGTATTTTGCCACATTATTTGAGTCTGCCAAGTTATTTGTGTCTGAAATTATTACTGGTAATTCTATCTTGCACAAGGACACAACCCTAAGGGCCTCATAACAAGAATGGAGGTAGCCATGGAGCTATTAGCTCCAGGGCTGCCACCGTTCCGGGCTCCATTACCGGGTTCCTGCAATGGGGACTTACCGAGTTACTCCGACATTGGACTCAATGGGAATGGGGAGGGAGGTAATAACGGGCAGATTACATCTGGCCCATTATTGCCTCCCTCTTCCCCTCGTGGGACCCGGAAAGCAAGCCTGGTTTTACCAGGCGAGCAATCCGGGTCCTGCGATGGGAACCTCGTAATCGGCGCTCCTGGAATGAAGGGGGCCGGTCCCGCACCAGCCCCCTTCATTACGGGAGCACCAGCCTTATAATGAGGCCCTAAGTGTTCATTTCGGTATCACTATATGCTTATGCAACTGTAGAAGATGTTCTAGAGTGTGCCATGTACCATACGTTCTGAAGGCAAGCTCACATCTAGTCGGATCTTGCGTCATGGATTTCATGAATACATGTAATGTGGTTGGGGTTTGGGGGATCACAGTAATGAATGTGTGCATGTCATAACTGTGTGTGAGCAAAATCTGTGGAGCAGTGTTTCCCTATTCTCCCCCACCTATCCTTTGTTGCTCCCTAACCCTCTTTCTGGTTATCCTTCCTCCAAAGACCGAATTGGGGGCGTGTTATTTGTGCTGTCACTGGGCTGGAAATGCTCTGGAGCTCCTATCAAGGGTGAAGATTGCCAGTAGTAGTAGCGAGAGAGCAGAGTCAGCAGAGGGGGAGGCAAAGTCAGAGGGCGAAGGGAGGGATGGGACGAGAATTAGAATAACAATAGAATCGGCAAAGGTTTGAATATTATGGCGAGAAAAGGTGTGTGAGCACATTAGAGGATCAGAAGTGGTCGGGGAGAGCAAGAAAAATATAATATCAAATGATCAGAGAAAGTGAAGGGGTTGGTAGAGACTGTGGAGTTAGGAGAAACAGTAGAGAAGATAAGGCCATGGGAGGTGAAGGATATTGGAAAAGATTGAAGGCGTCAAGTAATGAGATGAAGAGGGAGGAGGCATGCATGGTAAGAAGATGAAAATTAAAGTCTCCCAGAAGAAAGAACGATGTATTAAGAGGGATGAGAGACGAGATGAGGGAGTCAAGGTTAGTGCAGAAAGAGGAGAGAGTCCCTGGGGGGACAGTAGATGATTAATAAAGGGATGGGGTCAGGTTAGGTACCAGGTATTTTTGTTGCTGGAAAAGGGAAAACCTTTTTTTCCCACTCTAACTTGAAGAACACTCATTTTAACCTCTGGTGGTGGTAGATCGATGGGAATCATTCATGAGCAATTGAGAGCCTGGCCCTTCCGGCAATGGTGATATATGGCCTTATTACGAGGTTGGAGGTAGCCATGGCGCTATTAGTGCCATGGCTGCCTCCAAACTCGTTCCGACTCAGCCCTGGTGAATGGAGCGATTACCGGTTCATTCCAACGTTGGCGGGACCGGTAATTCCCCATTCAACAGGGCCATTCCCCATTCCCATTTGAGCCCCCATAGGGCTCAATGGGAATGGGGAAGGCGCTAATAACGGTACCGCAAATTGCGGTACCGTTATTAGCTCCAGAGTCCCTTTGCGGGTCCCTTCCTTAACGCCTGGAAAAACCAGGCATTAAGGGAGGACCCGCAAAGGGAACTCGTAGTAGGGTGGTAAGGGATTACCGGCACTGGTGTCCCTACCGGTGACGGTAATCCCTTACCGCCCACCTCGTAATAAGGCCCATAGTCTTTCCACAGCGCCAAGCCCATTTTCTGATGCATCTTAACAGCCACTGAGACGTCCCGATGAACTGCTCCGAGTATTTGACTTTCAGTGGCAAAAACGGATGTTGGTTCTAGACATTTGATTGCAATGACTGGTATCATAGCAACACTCGCCCTATGATAAGCCATATGATGTGAGTCTTGGAGTATACCATTGCAATAAATGAAACATGATGGTACTGCCTGTCGAACGATTTGAGCACCAGGGTATTTGATAACAATGCACTGAAACTGTGAGTTCAATAGCTGTTGACAATTCTACAAGTATGGCTTTGCCACTGCTTGTTATATACTGATTCATTATACACAATAAGAATATATTTCCTGATAAGATCCTCTCATGCACATTGCTCTCTCCAAGTTGATGATTGTTTTAAATGCTCCTGAAAGATTAAAAAATGCTTTCCTAAAACACACACTTATTTAATGCATATTCAAAAAGAGTAGCATTCCATGTAATTCTCTCCCCCAAATCTTGCAAATTACACTTCATTTACATTCACGGATGGCCACGCAAACGACTGCGTCTCATTGAGGTGCTCTGAATGTGTTGCATATTCATGCAAGTCTGACAGTGCGAGAGAGTGCAAGTGACAAAAGCAATCTGTAATTCCACACCGATAGAGGCTCAGATGACCTTCACTTCAGTGAGGCTGACCTCCTCAGAAGTATGAGGAGCCACCTGCTTGTTAAATTGGAACTCAGAACCTCAAATGGCTGAAACAGTGCTATCCAGGGACGACAATTCATTTACAAAAAGGTAAAAAGCTTCTCAGTCTCAAAATAGTTTATATGTTATTTAATGAAGCCAGATGGCCTCCTTGCACGCTCCTCTCAAAACGAGGCAGAACGCAGGGAAAATGAAAAAGTAGATACATTTCAAAAAGCGATGTAGAAAACCAGTATCGAGAAAACGTTGTGCTTTTTTCACTCGCCCATACTGTAAATTAAGCAAAATCAACACGCTTGTGTTGCTTAGAAACACTCGCATTATAGCACCATCTGGAATGCATACGATAGTAAATATAACTACCAAGCCTTTTGCAGGTTATACATTATTAGCTTCCTATATGTGGTCATTTTCCTATTAATAAATATACATTGAACATGTGTTTTTGGGTGTATGTGTATATATTCACTGAAAAAAACCTTAAAGTGCAGTTAAGATGCACAGATTTAAAGCAACAAAACCCTTGAAATTCAGCGGATGTGGGAAATCATGACCAGGTCACCTCAGCGTGCTCCCTTTGATGTCCACCTAATGCAATTTTTTGTCATTGTGAACCCCTTCTCTTATAATATGTATGTGCTCATGGGCTTTGCAACGGGAACACGCCAAGTTAAGCTGGCCATGACTTCCCACACCCGCTGAATTTCAATGGTTTTGTTGCGTTAAATCTGCACAACTAAACTGCACCTTAACTAAGGTTTGTTTCAATGAATTTCAAGGGTTTTGTTATACCATAGCTTTTTACGGGGCTCTAGCCATGGCCTTTGGCCATCACCAGTGTCCACAGCCTTTGGCCAGCGTCCACTGTACATGTTCCCCCAATATGTGTCTTTTGGATCCACTAGGTAGCCACAAACTTCATCATGGCCACTATACATGTCTTTCAGGACCACTAGACAGTGCCTTCGCCGTGTCCACTGTACATGTTCTCCCAATATGTTTATTTCGGACCCACTATGTGGCCACGGCTTTCGCCGGCGCCCACAGTATATTTTAATGTATTTTTTAATTTGTTTATTGCCATTTGTTATTATACATATTTTCATGTCATTTTAAATGTGCCATTAGTTGCAAGATTATCAGCATTTCATAATAAAAAACTTAACATTAACTGTCTCCTGATTTTGACTATGTTAATTAGTCCCATGTTTCTCAGCAGGGTTGGGTGGTGGGACAGCGAGGGGGGGATCCGGGCAGCCGGAGGTCTGTTTGGGTCTTTGTGGGTCCCTCTTGTAAGATTGCTGTATTCTTGTAGTTCTGTGTAGTTTAGGCTATGTTTGTTCATGGGGGCTTATCGTCTGAGGGGTGAAATATGTTTCTCGTGATTTCCTTCCATGCTTCCAGTGTCGGGCTTGAGTCATCGGTGGATCTGGCAATGCTATTTTCCCATGCCTTTGTTTCTGCGTTGACCCATCTCTCCAGTTCATTGTGCCATGCGTTATACCGCGGCCCGGCAGGTTTCTTTCCAAGACATTGCGATATTTCTTTTGGCCATTATGCACATTAAGTCCATTAATTTTACCAAGTGTTTGAGTTTGGCTGGTCTGGGATATGCTCCCAGGAGGCACTCTTCCGGGGACCAACTGTACCTGGAAGTGCCCGCTTTTTCATATGTCTGCTTTATTTTCCCCCACAAAGACTGCGTCTTGGTGTATTCCCAGAACATGTGAAGTAGGTCTGCCATATCCGCCCCGCACCAGGGGCAATTGGGTCGTGTTTGTTTGTTGAATTTCACCAACTTGCATGGGGTTAGATATGTGCGGTGTAGCATGTTCAGTTGTATCAGAACCTGTGATTTCTAGACACTGCTTTGGGAAATGTTAGCGCTCTGCCTCATTCCCCATCTGTCATCTCTCGTCTTATGTCTGTCTCCCACTTTCTTTTCATTTCTCCACTTCTAGGGTTAGGGATGTTGCTAAGGTGGCTGTATATCTGGGACACCGTTTTCCATCCCTCACCTAAGTTGTATAGCAGTGTCGTGAGAGGGTCCGTCTCAGGTTCTTCAGGCCAAGTGTTCCATTTATTTTGTGCTATTTCGCGTATCCTTCAGTACCATAGTAATTGGCCAGTGTGTATGTCATCCTCCATCTGCGATGATTCAAACTCCCTGAAGGTACCCTCATTGTACAAATCTCCCCATGTGTAGACCCCTTTTTTCTCCCAGAGCCTAGGGTGCTTCAGATCAGTGTCAGTTTTGCACAGGTCCCAGATCATTGGTATTTCTGGGGAGTATGGGTGCTCTAGGGGAATTATCGACTTCTCTCTGTGCCATATTTTCCTTCCCAGGATGGCTATAAAGGTATATTTCTTAGTAGGTGTTGTGGCACCCAAATAAGTTCCTTTAGTTGTATCGGAGAAATCATGGACTGCAATAGGGGGGGTCTCAGATGTGGTGTCATCTGCTAGCCATTTGGACACAAAGCTGAGTTGGGCAGCTAGGTAATATTTTTCGAGGTTCGGGAGTTGAATTCCACCCTGCATGTATGTTAGGACTAGTGTGGAATGTGCTATTTTGTGTCTGCCCTGCCCCCAGAGGAATTTGCTAATTATTGTCTCAAGCAGGCGAAAGAATGGGTTGTTGATGTAGTAATGTATGTTTTGGAACCCATATAGAAACCTGGGGAGGACAATCTTTTTGATTATTGAGGCTCTGCCCATCATTGACAAGGGGAGTTTCGCCCAAAAGGTAATTGATCTGCACAATGCAGGGAGTGCTGCTTTCGTGTTGTGCTCATGCATTAATTCAGGGGTATGCATTGTTTGGATTCCGAGGTATCGGAATGAGGTTGTCTGCCACTGGAGCCCTACTGATGGGAGTTCCTCTATGCGTTTGTCTTTTAGTCCTGCCAGTCGAAATAAACAGGATTTTACCTGGCTAAACTGTATACGCGAGACCTTAGAGTAGTTATCGAGAACTTTTAGCATGGTTGGTATATTATGGTGTGGGTCTTTGACATACAGTAGAACATCATCTGCATAGAGTGAGATAATGTGTGATATCCCAGCCTTATCCCAGCATCGAAAAATTGCTTCCTAAAATAAATGGCGATGGGTTCTAGGCCGAGTATGTAAAGCATGGGGGATAATGGGCATCCTTGCCTAGTGCCCCTGCATATGTCCCATGCCTCTGATACATATCTCCCGGTTTTCACCCATGCTCTTGGCTTGGTGTAGAGTATGTTGATCCATCTAATAAATCCCGGGCCGAATCCGAATCCCTTTAGGACGGCCACCAGCCATTCCCAATATATGGAATCAAATGCCTTAATGGCATCCAGCGACAGTAAGGCGTACGGTTCAATGCATGTGTCAATTTGCGTTCTGATGTGTTGAAGTCGGCGTAAATTCATGGTTGTGTTATGGCCTTGGCACAAACCCGTACTGGTCTATGTGTACAATATCTCCTATTAGTCTGGACAGCCTCTTTGCCAGGATTGTGGTTAGTATCTTTACATCATAGTTAAGCATGGCAAGTGGGCGGTAAGAGTCGCACTTGTCAGCCGGTTTATTTGGCTTGAGGACTGGGATCACGAGGGTTTCCCTCATGCTTTCGGGTAGGACTCCTCGTTCATATGCCTCTTGGAAGACCTCGTGTAGCAGGGGTGTCAGGAGGGACCGTATGTTTTGTAAAATTCCGAGGGTAGCCCGTCACTGCCAGGAACATTGCACGTGGCCTGGGATTTGATTGCTTCGGCTATATCATCTGTCGTGATGTCTGCGTCTAGGGTTTCAGTTTGTGTGGGGGACAGCCTGGGCAGTCCTATCTCTTCTAGGGTGTCTATTATCTGATCTTGGGGGACTCTATCCTTGTGGGAGTACAAATGTGCATAATAATGTTTAAAGGTGTTGTTTATGCTTTGCTGGGTTTGCTGCATGTTGTCTTACCTTGTAGTATGGTGACTGTGTGCCTGGGGTGTTCTTTTTTGCAGAGCCAGGTTAGCAGCCTGCTTGGTCTGTCAACCTCTGTGTGTGCTCTGTTTGTTTTGGTGGCATAATCAAACTTGGCTAGCCTATTCCAGGCTTTTGTGAATTCGTCTCGGAGTGTTCTGAGTTTATCTTCCTGCTGCAGAGTATCTGTGGGATTGGATTCAAGCCTCTCAATCTCGGGCTCCCCTTGGGCTAGTTCTTCTCGCAGCAGTTTACTAATGCCTCCCGCCTTCGTTATGATTTCTCCCCGCGTTACTACTTTTAGGGCATCCCACATGTGCTCATGTGATCTACGCTTCCCCTATTTACTTCTATGTAGTTGTCAATTGAGTCTTGTAGTTCTTCTCTGAATGCCTGATCCCTCAGGGCTTCTACTGGCATTTGCCACATGGGGATAGGGGGTCTAGGACCAGTGTGGTTCCATTCTACCACGAGAGGGGAGTGATCTGAGACGGTTCTTCCCAGGTATTGTGCCCCTTCTATTTGAGGTAGGTATTCCCTGTTTATGAAAACGTAATCTAGCCTTGTGTACAGGCCATGCGGGGATGAGAAGTATGAGTAGCTTTGTGTTTTTCGGTGCAGTTGTCGCCATGTGTCACCTAGGTCTAGCCTATCTGTCATGGTATTTAGTGCCGTTGTGGCCGCTGATGGACCTGTTGGTTGGGGTGAGGACCTGTCGAGTTCTGGGTTATGCATACAATTAAAGTCTCCCCCCCCCCAAATGAAAAAGCCATTTCTGTATTGTATAATTCTGGTGTACATTGAGGTTATGTGGGCCGGAATACTATTACTGGGGAGGTAGGCATTCACTATGCATACGTCCTGTTGTTCAATGTGTCCCCATATTATCACAAACCATCCTTCAGGGTCTCTATCAGACTTAATTAGTTGAAATGGGAGTTGGGGATGAATCCTCTTGCATATTTGGAGTAAGTGGTTCTAAATCCCTGTCCTCCCCAGTGTTCCCGAAGATTAGCCATGGACTTCTCCATACAGTGTGTTTCTTGTAATAATGCTATTCCCACCGCTTTCCTGTGTAAGTAGGATTTGATTCTGTGCCTTCGGATGTAAGTGCCCAGACTCCTTACGTTCCATGTCATTATCTTTATTCTTATTGCCATGTCAGTTTAGGGAGGGCGTTTCAGGCGTCGCAGTGTCTCAGGGGGGTTACCCACAGTTGGGTTCTGATGACTAGTGACTGCTCTTATCCGCCCATCTTGTGCTAGTGGATTCTCGACCCCGCCCCTTCTCCCACTTCCACTATATTGTAATCAGGAGACTTACCAAATTTTGTAACGTTAATTCTAGTGAATGAGTAAACCAAACAGTACAACTGTGAACTGCCCCCAGCAGTTGCTTCCAACTTGCAGCGCTCAGGGGTTCCCGAGCCTTCTAGGCCGCTCCGGGCCTTTCGGTGCGGGTGGTGTGTAGGCTTTCCGCCTGCACGTTTCTTGGAGGGGTGGGTCGCCGTCATGCCCGTTTGTGGTTCCTTGTGCTCCTGTCCGATGTTGCTATCTTTATGCTGTAGCTCCAATTGCAGTCTAATTGTCCATTTTGTGCTTCAGTGTAGAGCCTTCTGCCATTTTCTGTGGTGCTAGTTATTTGCTTATCTCGTGTCCGCTTTTGTTGGCTTCTCCCCGTCGTCTGCAAGATTATTATGTTCGAGCCACATGTTTGCCACGGCTGGGGTCTCTAAGAAGATTGCTTTTCCCTTATAGAGTACTTTGAGGCGAGATGGGTAAAGCAGCATATACTTAAGATTGAGTTTCCGTAACCTTGCTATCACTGGTATGAATGAGTTCCTAGCACTTTGTACTGCAGGAGTATAGTCGGGGTACATGACTATTGTAAAGTCCTGTCTTCTGATCTCTCCGCCTTCTCTTGAGTATCGCAGTATTGTCTCTCTATCGCGAAAAATTTGAATTTTGGCTATTATTGTGCGTGGGTGTGAGCCCGGTGGGGGGCATTTTTGCAGGGACCTGTGGGCTTGTTCTACTGAGAACCCCTGGGAGCATTTTTCTGCCCCTATTTCCTGTTGTAGCATTGTTTCTATGAATTCTGTTGGGTCTGGGCCCACCATGTCTTTAGGGACTCCAAAATTCTGATGTTATTCCACCGTGCGCGTCCTTCTGCGTCTTCAGAGCGTGCTTCTAGTCTTGCCACTTTCATCTCGAGGTCTTGAACCCTTGTTTTCAAGTCTAAGGTGTTTTCAACATTGTCTTGCAGGGTGGCTTCGTTCGCGGTCACTCTTTCTGTCAGGTTGCGGGTGTCTTGATGCATAAGCTGCATGTCCGCCTTTACCTCTTCTATCTTGTTGTCGATGAAGGTGCGGAGAGCTGCTACGGCCTGAAGAACTTGCATGTCCTTAGGTTCCGCTTCCGGATTTGGTGGTTCTTCGTTGGCCGTGGCTTCTTGTTGTGGAAACTGTTTGGGTTTAACTGTCGTGAGGGAGTCAATTGTTGCCGATTTCAGTTTGGTTTTGGGAGGGGACATCTCTTCTCTTAGGTCTGGCGTGCTACTACTTCTGCCCAGTTAGTGATTATATGGCTCTTGGTGGAGTTTCTTTCCCTGAGTACAATGCCTTAGTTGAGCCTCTCGGTTATTAGGTATGTGGCTGTGCCAGTTCAGGTTGGTGTCTCTTAGTTTCACCCATTTGTGTCTCTGCTCGTGTTGGCGTGAGCGTGGTCCTGGTTATTATGTTCACTTTTCTCGGTTGTGGTCTGCCTCTATTGTGCCTGTTGTGTGATGATGGTCACTTCAGTATGTAGGTTCGGCAGGTTTCCAGGTTAAGGATGCGTGAGTTGGTAGTTTTCACATAGAGTTGAGTGTCTAGGAGTCCCTGTGTGGGTTGTGTGATTGCCGTGTTGTTTGCCCCAGTTATTATGTGCCCCTGTCCTGGGGCGCTTATCCAGGATCTCTGTGCCTTTGCTCGCTTTCTCCGTTTATTTCCTGGGTGAATCACTGTTAAAACTTATTGGTGATTGTTAAATTTCTGTCAAAGTTTATAGTTCATTGGAGTGAACTTAGGTTAGTTTCTGGTCTGTTTCGGTGGTGCATGTTGCTACGGATTATTTGCTAGCGTGGCGTGGTTGTCCTCAGCAATCTCTCGTATATGTTTTGCCAGTGCTCCCTCTCAGGTGGGTTGCGGTTGTTCGCATTGGTGGTCCCGCCGTGTCGTTCTCTCTTTTTTCTGCCTTGTGTTGTGTGGGAGTGCACAGTGTGCTATTTGGTGTGTCTGGATGATAGGCAGGCTTTGGGTGCTGCTTTGCACTGTGCTCCCGCCCATCGCCGCATGGGCCTAGTGCTCCCTCTATTTATTTCTGCAGGGCCACCTGGTGATCTGTGCCGGGCTGCTTGCCCCTAGGTCTCGTCCGCCAGCCCGGTCTCCCCCCTCCTCATACTGGCTGGGCGGCCGTGCGTGTTTCTGAGCCTGCCGCCCGTTTGTGTTCTGGGTGTAGGTAGAGGTGAGGGGGTCTAGTTCTCTAACTCACTGTTCCTTGCTCCGTCCGAGCACTAGGCCTCGTTTCCCTTTCGTCATCCCTTTCGTCGTCTCAGGTCCCGTTGTGTGGACGGAGCTGCTCCATTGAGTTTCCAGTCCTCCACGGGTGTCCGTAGTCGGTTCTTCCCTGTTCTGCTTCCTCTCGGTGTTGCACAGGGTCCCCTGCACCTATGTCTTCAGGCGGTGGATGGGGGCTCACGTTTTCTTATTGTCTTATTGTCTCCCCCCGACTCTGGAGATCACGCCACCCCATTGGCTTCGGGCGACTCCCAGCCTGTCGGTCTCTGTGCTGCGCGTTGCTGTGGAGCGCCGTTGCTAGCTTTTGTGGTGTTGGGACTAGATTGGTGTGCCGCTTATTAGAGATGTAGCGTAGGGCAGTTCTTCCAGGTCTTTCCGCAAGCCTTCAGCTCACAAGCGCTGGGTCACCATGACATTTGAGTCTGTAGCGGGCGCCGCCATCTTGGGAGCCACAGGGGTGCTCTTTCTTCTGCTTTGTTTTTTCAGTTTTGGCTCCAATTTCTCCCAGGAATGGGGTCAAACATGGGGAAAAAGGTTCCCCTTCCCTTGAATATAGTTTTTGTTGCGGTCTTTGTTGTTTTGACGGCGCAGTGCAACCCTTTGCAGGATCGCGGACACGAGCTCTTCAAGTTTCCGTCTTTACAGCATGCACGCTGGCCACGCCCCCGCACCCACTGTATATTTTAAAACACTACCTTTCTTACTCACTAGCCATGGCCCTGGTCCCTTTGCATTTTACCCCAAAGATTTCTTCTGATCCCACTAGCCATGGCCTTTGGCCATGGTCAGACCACTAGGTTTCTTTTGGGTACACTAGCTGGTCTTTGGCCAGTCCTCTTCGACGACTCCCTTTCCTTCATCCATCATATTCAGGACAATGCCAAGAAGTCCCACTTTCAGTTCTTCCTTCTCAAAGGGACTCTACCCTTCCACACCTTCCCCCAGAGACTCAATGTTACCCGTGCTCTGGTTCTCTCCAGGCTAGACTGCTGCAATAGCCTCCTCCTTAATCTTCCTTCCTCCACCCTGCGACCCCTTCAGCTAACCCAGAATAGGGCAGCAAGACTTTTCTTTGGCCTCAAACCTAGGGACCGGATACCCCCTGCCCTTCAAAGCCTTCGCTGGCTCCTGCTCTCAGCAGGGATTAAATTAAAATCCCTGTGTATCATCCACAAGGCTATCTGCGGCCGGGGACCACTCTATCTTCAACACTTCCTTACCAAATACTCCCCTTCTAGACTCCTCTGTTCTTCTGTCACCAACTCCCTGTGTGTTAAGCGATTTGCAGAACAGAGAGCTTGTGGGCGATCACTTTCCTCGGCTTGCTCCCTGAGCTGAACATATTATCCTGTGTGGGTGGGTGCGCAAACACATTTGAAGCAGGATAGAGAATCCCCTCTTTCTTGGTAGTTGTGAAAGGTGTTTTTTTTTTTAAAGCGACATGCAAAGAAACATCTTTTTCTTTGGTATTTGTTTCTGGATTGCTCTCTGTTTTTTCTCCTCACACCTTCCCTCGCACTACTGCTAACAGAGCACGTACAAATGCTCTCCCCATTCTAGTGCACCATCAAACGTTGCACTTTCTTTTTCAAGTTTTACAAAGAGTTTGTGTTGAGGAGAACTTTGGGGATGGAATACCTAAATATAAAAACATATTTTACTGTTTATATGTTAGTGATAGTTTGCATGGTTTAGATGATCTGGATGACATTGAATATAAATAGCCTGTGGAGAAGTTATGTTGATTTTGGCTTGCACTCCTTTGAAACATCCACACATAACGGATGCCCCATCATAGCATTTTGCCAAACAGTTCTTCCAGTCAAGGCCATCTTTGCATACAGAATTGTCAATGGATGCAGCTAAACTGAAGGCATCCAACTTCTCCATGTGGTAACATCCCATGGCTTTTTCCTGAATGTTCCCATCTTTATCTGCAAACCGGATCACAAAGCTGAGCTGTTCTTTATCGGAAACGTCTTTGGTTTCATCAACTAACACAGCAAAGTACTTTGTCACTTTCCTAGCAATATTCACATGTACAATACTTGCCACATCTGAGATCATGTCATTTTGATACTCGGGAGATGTGTAGTGCAAATAACTTCTGGCCATTTTGACTTGAAGACGTTCATTAATATCAGATATCATATTCAATATTTCAATGAAGTTTCCCTTATTGTGATTCGTCTGTGTCTCGGAATGCAAGCCCTTGACGACCCAAGAGACCTGCTGCACATGTTGAAGATTCGCCTCAATCTCTTGGCCTACTCCCCTTACTAGACTGGAAACAATGGACAGTTGCGGGTCTGTAGTCGGCTGTACATGCGTAAAGGGGATGTTCACACAAAAATTGTGTTGTTTAAAAATAATAGCCATAATTAAAAATATATGTTAATATATTTTGTTTTTAAAGTTCCTATGCAAAGTAAGCTTCAAAATGTGCCTCCAAGTTCTTACTTGGAGGTATCCATTTTGTGAGCAGAAACACTTTTAAGTGTTATTTGAATTCTCTGCTCTCGCAGCAGTAATCAAGCAGGAGCCCCCTACCTGGAGCTGTAGCTTGTTAATGCCGAAGAGCAGAGAATGAAAAACGGTGACAGGGCAGACATTCATATGAATGCCAATCCTAATAAAACAAACACTTATCAGCAACGGTTGGTGAAACGTTTGATTATTATTAGGCAAGGAGCAGGAATTGGCCCCTGGTTTTCAGTTGCTTTGGGTGTCTTCATTTCTAGAGTTCCATGTAATCTCCTAACTACCATATACATAGCACCATGCATGCTGAGACTCACAGACCCAGGAGAGTGGGCCACAGGCAAGTGGGGTCCATCTGGGCTTTAATTCCATGTGTAGGGTTCTTAGTGGCCCACATGCCCACCCAATGAAATGAGCTACCAGACCCTGGAACTATGGCAATGAGAGCTAAATTCCTTTTTAAGTGGTCGTTTAGGGTTCCACTCCCTGCTGGTTTCCTTTCTTTGTTCAGCTGTACAGAGGCCAAGATATCTATCCAGTGATAATCTGACACTTCTCAGCCACTCCTGCCATTGTTTTATCTAAAATGTCATCATGTGAACCTGGGCTAATATTTCAGGGGTGGGGCTAACTTTTAAAATGTTCAGAGAGGCGCTACTTTCAGAGATTGAGGGAGAGGGCTCAACATACTTGTGTGGGCGGCATCTAACTTCTTTACACATTCAAAGGTTACACTTCTAGCGCAGCTTCAATGCTACACGCAGCTAGCTCTCTTTATACATCTGAAAACACCTACCTAAGAAGTATGAGAATATGTGGTCTCCTGGCCCCCCTAGCCTTCCAATCACGCCCCTGACATGCAAGTACTAAACCCACATCACAATTTCAATTGACTAAAAATGTTTGTATACAAATGCATGTTCTAACAATTAAATGTTTTACATTAGTAATTGCTGGTGCTTTGTCAGCTGTGAAGCCTCAAACACAGTGTATTGTATTTGACCTGTCCTGCTAAGGCTCTGTAATACAGCCAGGTCAATTCAACATAGATAGCACAAACCTTTAGGGGGAATGTTGTACCCAGTTAAATTGCCACCCTCCGCCCACAGATGGTTTTCAGGTGGCTGCTGTAGTACGTTGGGGAACCAGGAGCAAGTACCCAGCACAACACAATTATAACTTCCACATGAGTTGCACACTTGACCCTTTTGTCCATTATGTACAAGTCATTGGGCCTCATTATAAGTTAGCCGGTCCGGGAACTACGGTACCGGTAAGCTTGACAGTACCGTAGCTCCCAGACCAGCAAACTATGAGTTGCTGCTCGCGGGTGCCTTTCTGCCTCGGACCTGGCGGGCAGAAAGGCACCCGCGAGCACAGCCTGTCGGATGCACCTGCACCGTTATAAATGGTGCTGGTGCATCTGACCTCCCCATTTCCATTCAGCCCTATGGGGCCGAAACGGAATGAGGAGCATCTTTTTTCCGGTGCCCACAAATGGGCAATTGCCGGGTGTGGCAGGGTCGTGACCCAGTAATTGCCCATTCGTGGGCGCCGGAAAAAAATGACACCAGCGGCAGCCGTGCCTGTATTACAGGCACGGCTACCGCCGATGTCATAATGAGTCCCATTATCTTTCAGTATATACTAGATGTGCCCTTATTCTTGTTTATTAGCATTCTCAAATACTCAAAGTGAATGTCACATATGCATTTCTGTAAGGCATCAATTGCTGAGCAGACATTTTCATTTTTGTAACACCATTACAAAGCAAATATGAAGCCGAACTATACATTTGGCAAATCAAGAAATGGTGCCAATATTTACAGTGTGTGCTGTGGTACAGGTAAGTGGCTATGATCCCAGTCCTCAGTGTGGGGTGGTCACCTGACCACATGGACAGAATAAAATTGTGCCCCATCTTTCCCCTACCCCGCTTTCCTCTTCCTTGGTCAGACCAGTGGATCAATCGTGCAGCCCTTTCATACGGTTTCCTAATTTAAAATCAGTCATCTAATTTCTTCTAAAATCTTCTAATAGGGGTGTATTCTCAACCTTCCTTCATCTAAGGCATGTTCCTTGCCTTGCCACTGTAAAGGCATGGGTGAGTGATGTCCAGAGATGGTCCTCGCCGCCCTCCTCAGCGAGGGGGCACGGGGACCAGACACCATCCATGCGTCAGGTATTTGCCTGAAGGGAGAGGGTGCCAGAATCCCAACGCATGATGTAAGAAGATTCAATTCAACACTACAGCTAAGTCAATGGCTAGTCTAGGATACTGAATGGAAACCCTTATTGATATATCTTTATGTCCAGTTCATGAGTTCTGGATGACTACCCCTATATAACACCCCTCTCTTAGAATCCCCCTGAGCCCACTGAGCCAAGAAGTAGTTCTGTTTTGCAAGTTTAAAAGGTTTATTTGAGAAATAAAACAAAATATAGATACCACGCTTTTATAGTAAATTAATAATCGATATCGCCCTTATAAATATAATGTTAATCAACAATGGGTAATCTGACACTAGCACACTTCTTTATAATCAATGAGGAGTTAGTATAGGATGGATAAAGTAGCAAAACTACTTTTATGATTTCAAGGGAAAAGCGATGAGGAATAAAATGCAGTACAGAAATACTTGATATGACGTCAACAAAACAAGCAATCGCTTTTATTTGACAATTCACCCCCCCCCCCTTTATGCAATGTAAGGAGATGAAGAGGAAAGCACACAGTTCTTAGAAATGCAATCAAATATAATTCAGTTCAATCCCCCCCCCCCAGCAACTTAGAGAAATCAGGTATTATGAGTTTTAAAACACCGGCCCAAGTGCTTTGAATGTGGTGGCAAGGAAGTGAAAAATATGCCGAAAATGGTTTTAATTCCCTTTAGGAAGTTCAGGGTGAGTGAGAGGTACTTGGGATGAGTTCAGGCTCACTTTAGCAATGATTCAGAGATGGTGATTAAGAGGCCAACACATTTTTAGCAAGGAAAGAAATGACTGCTGATGGTTACACGTGGCTGGATTTTTAACCAAATCGCAAATCGCGGTAAAATTTGCGAGTGCGTGAATCGCCGATTACGGCAAAAGTATAAGGAGTAGCAAGTCGGTTCTAAGCTTGTTGGAAAAAACCTAACCCAAACGGTTCCAGAGATATGAACGATTTTGTAAAGGTCTTTTTTCGGATTTAAAGTAAACTCAAAATGACAAGTGACAACTTCTAGGAGGCAGTTCTGGTTAGATTAAATAGTTTGGATTAGATTATTTTAAACTAAGAGCTTATTTCTGTCACAATCTGACCTAAGTACTCACAATATATTTTGGAAGGCCTGGACCTCGTCACGGATCTGATCAATCAGGCTAGTGGCACTTCACAGCGATCTGGTCTCTGGGTCTGTGGTTCTGCACGGTCTGGTCTGGTCTGGCACTGGTCTGGCCTGTCCGGATACAGCAGTCTCTGCACGGCTCCTGGATCTCTGCACTGGTCCTGGCAAAAGTTCTTGGCAAGGGATTCAAGCAGCTCGCCCGGCTGTGAGTAGCTTGCAATGATTTGAGGCCTGCTGCAGAGAACTCAGCTTGTGGTTTTAGGCCTCTGATTTAGGTTCTAAAGTATAAGTTCTAGGTTCTGGAGTATGTAGCTGGAGTCAGTCTGGAACTGGTATCTTCTGGATGTTGTGTGGTCCGGCAAAACGCTTTGCAGCAACTGGATTTGAATGCCCTCTCTAGCTTCCAGTGGCTCTTTTTATGTCTTTTGAAAGTGGGTGTGTACGCAGCATCACTAAGCCAGCCCCTCTCAACTGATCATTGGTCAAGCTTTTCTCTCTTCCTTGATAGGGGAAAGGAAATGTGAGTCATGGTGATGTTGTTTTATGGCCTGCAGAAAGGACACTCCCCTGTCAAATTTCACAGAAATCTATATTTGACCCAAATACACATTGCACAGATACACAGTTGTTTAAAATTACATGCACCCATCACATATCACATGAGGTATACTCTGTTCAAACTCTGCTCTTCCTGGGGGCTTGCATTCAGAAATGGCAACATTTTGCGCTTTTTAGTAGCTTTCCTCATATCGGATTTTTCTCCAAATTTATACAATTGTGTGCAAGGCATGTGGGCATTTAGATAAGGAAGTGTCAGATTTTTAACCTGCATACATTTAGAGTAACAACCTCTTTTCTGCTCGTAAACCCCCAGATCATACCACCAGGTCCTAAAACCTCTTAAAATGTGGGCAGAAAAATCACAAGAATTATGGTATCATTTAGATAATTTTGACAAGTCTGCACCATGAGTTATACATCTTTCTTAAAATCATATTCTGGCCAACAGGGGTGTGTCTTCCCATGTCACATGGTTGAGAAACCAGTTTGCCCACTTTCTTTAAGCTCAGCCTGTTCTCAGAGGGGGCTGCCCCTCCCCGTTTCTGCCAAGAGGAAGCCACCTTTACGATGCCCCCAATATAACATCTGCCTGAGTCAAGGAAGGGCTTTGTTCAAAAGGAAGCCATTTACGACCCCCCAATAAACCATCTGCCTGGGCCCTTTGTTTAGTTTCTTGCAGTCCCCTAGTAATTCAATCAGAGAGTGTGTGACCTCCTTTTGGCAGGGGCAACAGAATGCAGCCAGGCCTGGGAACCTGTCAGGCATAATTGGAATCTCTTTAAGACAGTTTTTAGCTACATGTCATTTTTTGTTCCCCAGTTTAAGTCAATACAATTTTTACATATGCAGCTAGAATGCTGATTCTAAGTTCAAAACTATGACATTTTAACAGTTACAAACTATGTGACACTCAAAAGTAGGTCACTCAGTTGATTTAAACATTTCGATTTTGGTGGTTTTAATCCAGTTTCAATTAGGCTGCTGACATGCATAGCTCAGCCAGTTTTGTTATGAACATTGTTTTGGGCTCTTCATCTTCCCAGATTTTGTATGCACACATACTTCATTCTGCCAGATGTCCGCTGGTGTTCAGTGAGATTTTTGGATGTGTTGCAATGTTTGAAAATAGGCATTTTGAGCTGGCATTCAGAGAAACCAAAGGTAATTTTAAAGCGTTTTTGAGCTAACAGGCGCTGCTGTTTTACCTTTGGCACCCATTCCACTCATGGCGCCCTGGCAGATCATGCTCGCACTGGTGGGTGGCAAGTTAGGCAGCCATTTTGGTGTATGCACAAACTGCGTGGTTCTCCTGGATTCTGGCGCACATGTGGGCTTTTTGGCCATCTTGGATTTTCTAAGCCCACAGCACCAAATGTTACAGCATGATAGCTCAAACGTGGGTCAGGACACCCAACAATGACAAGCAAGACATGGCAGAAGTGGCCCCTGATGGGAAGCATGAGTGTCATAAGACACAGTGGACCTCATTATAAGTGTGTCGGTCCGAAAACAGCGGTGCCGGTAAGCTTACCGGCACGGTTGTTTCCGGACCGGCACACTACTGTTTTGCCTGCTGGAGCCGCTGTGCCAGACAGGTCTGACCCTGCCGGGCACAGCAGCCATGGTTGGCAAGCCGTCACGGCAGCACTGGCACCCTTAACAACGGTGTCAGTGCTTCCGTGGTCCCCAAGAATGGGGACTTACACTTTGCTGGTGCCTGGCTTCCCAGAACGCTGGGGTTGTAATCCCCTGGTGTTACCGGGAAGTCAGGTGCCAGTAAATCATTACAGGTCCAGCGGCAACCTGCCGGTAGCACCGGCACGGTTACCGCCGGACCCGTAACGAGGCCCAGTATGAAGCAGGCATTAGTGTTACAAGAGCCTGGAAGGGGAATTGATTGATCTCAGAAGCTAGGGGTATGCATTTCTAGCACAAGAGAGAGACAAGAATGGAGCAAGTGATGTCATAAAAGACAGTTCATTGGAGGAATAGATGTTCCAAGAGCTGGTCAGGAGTAGGCACTAAACTCAGAAGAGGCCATTGGGAGCAGGCCCGTGTGTCAGAAGAGACAGGCAAGAGTCCAATGATCTGAGAAGGCAGAGTACACCATGTCACAAGAGACAGAAATTAGAAGTCACTGATGGCACAAGAGACAGTTTAGAGAAATCATCCATTTTGAAAAGGACAGGCAGGAGAAGGCCCTGATTTAAAGTGGAAGCAGGAGGTAGCAGGCATTGATATCACAGTAGACAGGCAGGAGGAGATATGTACTGCATAAATGGCATATAGGTGTGGGCACGGATATCACAGTAGACAGGCAAGTATTAGTATGTATGCCACAAGAGACAGGTGACTAGACCCCAATTCACAAAACAGGTAGGAATAGGTCGGAGTGACTGAGGCCCGTAATGGGCACTAACCACAGGACAATGGCGCATGTAGTGGCCACTTATACTGCAAGAGGCAGACAGAAGTTGGCATTTAGACTACCAGAGGCCGATGGGACTAGTAAGCACTAATGCCACAAGGGGAGTGCATTAGTGGGCAACTCAGAAGCCACATGAGGCAGAGGTAAGAAGCACTTCTACAATGGTCCACGTTTAAGTGGGAATTATTCGGATATGAGGTGGGCCCGAGACATTGCGCAGCCCCAGTCTGATTCACACCCAGAACACCCTTCGCTGTACTCAGGGGCAGCCCTGTACGTTTTGCCGTTCGGCAGATACTGTATGGAGAGCAGAAAGAGCAGAAGGGCCTATCTCTCCCTTGCAGTCCCTTGAAGCCCCGCCTTGCTCTCCCATGTTCTTATTTTCTGGTCTCGCTCTGAGGTGATGTATACAATTATACAGACCATGTGGACACTGCAGGTCACCCCCACGGGTTTACCCAGCGGGGCAGTGAAGAAAGAACCCTTGCAATGCAAAATAATGTTGAGCCCAATATCATGTTTCATGTCCCCTCCACAGACTTCACACAGTTTAGTTAACTGCTGCCGTTTATCAATGGTCTCTACTATCCTGTACCCCAAACCAATCAGAAGAAAGCACTGCGGCACAATGTTCCTGTTAGAACAAATACATTCTTAAATAATATACGAATGTATAGGCAACAATCACAACAATCGCAGAAAGGCAGAGTGGACTCCACACCGATGCACAGCTCATCCACAAAGGTCAACGACTCTGGGCAACTCAGAAGCAACATGAGGCAGAGGTAAGAAGCACTTCTACAATGGTCCACGTTTAAGTGGGAATTATTCGGATATGAGGTGGGCCCGAGACATTGCGCAGCCCCAGTCTGATTCACACCCAGAACACCCTTCGCTGTACTCAGGGGCAGCCCTGTACGTTTTGCCGTTCGGCAGATACTGTATGGAGAGCAGAAAGAGCAGAAGGGCCTATCTCTCCCTTGCAGTCCCTTGAAGCCCCGCCTTGCTCTCCCATGTTCTTAGTTTCTGGTCTCGCTCTGAGGTGACGTATACAATTATACAGACCATGTGGACACTGCAGGTCACCCCCACGGGTTTACCCAGCGGGGCAGTGAAGAAAGAACCTGGGCAATGCAAAATAATGTTGAGCCCAATATCATGTTTCATGTCCCCTCCACAGACTTCACGCAGTTTAGTTAACTGCTGCTGTTTATCAATGGTCTCTACTATCCTGTACCCCAAACCAATCAGAAGAAAGCACTGCGGCACAATGTTCCTGTTAGAACAAATACATTCTTAAATAATATACGAATGTATAGGCAACAATCACAACAATCGCAGAAAGGCAGAGTGGACTCCACACCGATGCACAGCTCATCCACAAAGGTCAACGACTCTGCATACATTCATTAGAGCTGATTATAAAAAGGGCTGTGCCGCTAAACCTTTCAATTAAATCACTATTCCCGTAGTTATGAATGGTCTACTCGACAACAGACATAGGCAGGAAGAAAAATCTAAACTTATTGTAAATGACAAGAATGGGCACACAAGACGCAGCCAGAGAAAAGATAGTGCACAAAATATGTCATTTTCGGGGTAATTCATAGAATTCAGCACAGAAGTAGGGCACAAATGGGCAGCTCAGAGAGGGAGCGTGCGCCAGCGTGTGCCAGCCGTGTGCGCCAAACAGCATTCTGGCGCACCGCATATTCATGGATTTCCCAAGCCATTTGGAGCCGTGGCGCAGCGAACATCCCGCAGCATCAGTTACGCCCCCAAGAACGCCCCTTGCACAAGGAAAAGCCATAGAAATCCCCTATACAGCACAAAGGGCCGTGGTCCAGTTTACAGACCCCCTACACTGTAATTGTGTGAAAAACTATGTGTACCCCGCTCACGGCAGACAAAACGCATGAAAATGTACTCGCACACCCCCTTGCATACGCGCACCCCGCTGGCGGTAGCCAAAACGTGTGAAAATCAACTTGCGCACCCCCTTGAATACACATACTCTGCCTGCGCCAGGCAAATTGCATGGAAAAAGTCCCCACTGTGGTGTGGGCTGCCTGCGGGTCATGGTCAGGGGTGATGGGCTGCCTGCGGGTCATGGTCATGGTGTATGGGCTGCCTGTGGGGCATGCCCAGGGGTGTAGTGTGGTCCCCTGTGGTGTGGGCTGTCTGCAGGGCATGGTCAGGGGTGATGGGCTGGCTGCGGGGCATGGTCAGGGGTGTAGGGGGGCTCCTGTGGTGTGGGCTGCCTGCAGGGCATGGTCAGGGGTGATGGGCTGCTTGCGGGGCATGTTCAGGGGTGTAGTGGGGGGGCCTGTGGTGTGGGCTGCCTGCAGGGGGTGAATGTGGGTCCTCACCACACTGGTGTGCGAATCTGGGGGTACGCAAGTGAGCTGTCCACACGATTTCGCTGGCAGGAGCGGGGTACATGTATTCTGGTGTACGCAAGTGAGCTTTACACACAATGACACTGGTGGGAGAGGGGTACGTGCATTCCGGGGTACGCGAGTGAACTATACATGCGATTTTGTGGGGGTGAGCATGGTAGGTGTATTCCGGGGTGCGCGAGTGAGATTTTCATGCAATGTCACTGGCGGGAGCGGGGTACGTGTATTCTGCGGTACGCAAGTGACGGGGTTGGCATTAGGGCCATGGGTCTGTATTGTTATGACGTGGTGTTTGGGGGGACATGAGTCAGGCCCTGCTGGCAGGTGTCCATCACTGGTGGGGGGGACATGAGTCGGGGCGTGCTGGCAGGTTGCCGACAATGGGGGTGGGGTGGAGGTTCATGTGTTGGGGCCTGCTAGCAGGTGCCCGTCACTGGTGGGGGGGACATGAGTCGGGGCCTGCTGGCAGGTTGCCATCAATGGGGGTGGGGTGGAGGGACATGTGTCGGAGCCTGCTGGCAGATGCCCGTCACAGGTGGGGGGGACTTGTGTTGGGGCTCACAAGTGCATGGTGCCATGTGGGCTGCCTGCAGGGCATGGTCAGGTTGGATGGGCTGCCTGCGGGGCATAGCCAGGGGTGTAGGGTGGTCCCCTGTGGTGTGGGTTGCCTGCAGGGCATGGTCAGGGTGGATGAGCTGCCTGCGGGGCATGCCCTGGGGTGTAGGTTGGTCCCCGGTGGTGTGGGCTGCCTGTGGGACATGGTCAGGGTGGATGGGCTGCCTGCGGGGCATGACCAGTGGTGTACGGGGGGCTGTGGTGTGCGCTGCCTGTGGGGCATGGGGAGGGCACACCTGGGAGGGCCCGCACTGGCAATTTGCGGGTAAAGCTCACTCACATACAGTGGAATACACGTACCCTGCTCCCGCCAGCGACATCGCATATAAAGCTCACTCACGCACCCTGGAATACACATACGCCCCTCGTGCCAGCGAATTCACGTATATACCTCTCTCGTGTACCCCGGAATACACGTACCCTGCTCCCGCCAGTGACATCACGTGAAATGCTCACTCGTGCACCCCGGAATACACGTACCCCGCTTGCGCCAGCAAAATCGCTTGTAATGCTCACTCGCATATCCCGGAATACACGTACCCCGCTCCGCCAGCAACATTGTGTGAGAAACTCACTCGCGCACCACGGAATACACGTACACCACTTGCGCCAGCGAAATCGCGTGTAATGCTCACTCGTGTACCCCGAAATACACGTACCCCGCTCCCGCCAGCGACATTACATGAAAAGCTCACTCGAGCTGAGCCTGCTGCTGACTCCAATGCAACTGCCTCTGGCACCATGACGGCATCCAGGCTGATGGATTCGCCCAGCACCGTTGTGCATGTGCCCTGCTTGTTGATGCCTGCATGTCCTCCATTTGCTGGGGTCCAGTTGGTAGGGTGGCCACCCCTGCTGGACCTCCAACTCCCAACTGTGGCAGGGATATGTCCTCTACCAGCCTGGCCGCTGGCTCAGGGGCAGCTCCACAGGGGGCCCAGGTGATACTTGGGTGGGAAGATGGCACGGTGGATGACTGGCGCATAGGGAGTTCAGTTGAGGAGGCACTCGAAAGAAGATCCAGCACACAGAAGAACCCAGTGCCAATTACCCGTCCTAGTAGGTCGACGCCCCCATACAGGAATTCGAAATGACGTGCATTGTCCTGACGAGAACCCTGCACGTCATCCCGAATTCCACATGCGTGCAACGCCAACCCAGCTAGGACAGGCTCAACCCGGTCACGGATTGCCACGTCTGCAGGGAGAGGAAGGCCAGTTGTTGTTCGCGTATTCCATCCCTGAAAACGGGCCTGGACGAAGGCATCCCTGCTGGTACGTGATGATGCAGTCACATGATTGGGGACAGCATTACACACAGGCACCTCCGCGGTGGCCTGTGCTGCCTCCTATCCCTGCCTCTGGACTGCACCACTAGCACCAGTGGAATCCAAATTTCCATGCCCTGTGCGTGTGGCTGTCACAGCCTCTTCCACAACCAAACCCCCACCAACCTGGATGACTCTGTGCCGTCGTCCTCCATAGGCCCCTGTGAGTCAACCTCCAACCTCCGCCTCTTGGACCTTCCCTCGGCAGCTGCAGCCATGGAGGCTGCACCAGACTCCTCACTCCCAGAAGATATGATTACCTCGGAGGGGAGCTAGGCCTTTCGTCTCCAGCTGGCGGTGGCATCCCTGCCGCTGTGTTCCACAGCACCGTCTCTGTGCTCTTCATCAGTCAACGCTGCAGACAGGGAGAAATAGAACACAGGCATCAGGGCACTGTACAATGGTCTGATACACACATGACAGTTGCACATGAGTGGCAGTGTCAAAATTCACAGATGGCATCACACGCCCCAACACTCATATCATTTGAACCCACACACATTCACAAATTAACAGAAATCATGCAGCAGGCATCATCATCCATACACACACAACTGCATGAACATCCAAAGTTTGGCATGATCTCACAGCAACATGGGGAGTGCCAACACATGCACACACGCCACCAGACAGACATGTATCTGTACATCTCCACCACCTGTCAATCATCGGCAACTAAGTCACATCT
The DNA here is from genome assembly GCF_040938575.1 of Ambystoma mexicanum. NCBI lineage: Eukaryota > Metazoa > Chordata > Amphibia > Caudata > Ambystomatidae > Ambystoma > Ambystoma mexicanum. The sequence goes on from NC_090922.1 coordinate 1,269,647,655, forward strand.
TCCAATCGGGTATCTATATGTCTGTGTCACAAGCATCCATGGCGTCTCACAGTCACACCCCCCTAAACAGACACACACACATGTACACCGTGCACGTACATGAAGGCGTGACAAGAATCCATGTGTCACACCCCAAACATGGCTGAGTACATACACAAATTAACAAGGGGGGTCCTGGGAGTCCCTCTGCCAGACATTAGTCCTGGTTGCGAGAGACTTACCCAGAGTCTTTAGCTCACTATCTTTCACAGAGAAGAAATATCCTAAACATATCAGTCTTTGTCCTGCCCTGGGGCAGTTCAGCACCGAAATGCTAGGCAATTCTCCTCTGAACAAGAGTACCAACAGCATCCCCAGACACGTGTTTCGGTCTGGTTGGACCTCATCAGTAGGGAGGAGCTGTGCCTCTCTAAGAACAGTGAGCAAGGGGTCCACGTCTGGATTCCCCTAGTAACTTAGGGTGAGACCCAAAGTTACTTGCATATGCAAATTAACAAGGGGGGTCCTGGGAGTCCCTCTGCCAGACATTAGTCCTGGTTGCGAGAGACTTACCCAGAGTCTTTAGCTCACTATCTTTCACAGAGAAGAAATATCCTAAACATATCAGTCTTTGTCCTGCCCTGGGGCAGTCCAGCACCGAAATGCTAGGCAATTCTCCTCTGAACAAGAGTACCAACAGCATCCCCAGACACGTGTTTCGGTCTGGTTGGACCTCATCAGTAGGGAGGAGCTGTGCCTCTCTAAGAATAGTGAGCAAGGGGTCCACGTCTGGATTCCCCTAGTAACTTAGGGTGAGACCCAAAGTTACTTGCATATGCAAATTAACAAGGGGGGTCCTGGGAGTCCCTCTGCCAGACATTAGTCCTGGTTGCGAGAGACTTACCCAGAGTCTTTAGCTCACTATCTCTCACAGAGAAGAAATATCCTAAACATATCAGTCTTTGTCCTGCCCTGGGGCAGTCCAGCACCGAAATGCTAGGCAATTCTCCTCTGAACAAGAGTACCAACAGCATCCCCAGACACGTGTTTCGGTCTGGTTGGACCTCATCAGTAGGGAGGAGCTGTGCCTCTCTAAGAATAGTGAGCAAGGGGTCCACGTCTGGATTCCCCTAGTAACTTAGGGTGAGACCCAAAGTTACTTGCATATGCAAATTAACAAGGGGGGTCCTGGGAGTCCCTCTGCCAGACATTAGTCCTGGTTGCGAGAGACTTACCCAGAGTCTTTAGCTCACTATCTTTCACAGAGAAGAAATATCCTAAACATATCAGTCTTTGTCCTGCCCTGGGGCAGTCCAGCACCGAAATGCTAGGCAATTCTCCTCTGAACAAGAGTACCAACAGCATCCCCAGACACGTGTTTCGGTCTGGTTGGACCTCATCAGTAGGGAGGAGCTGTGCCTCTTTAAGAATAGTGAGCAAGGGGTCCACGTATGGATTCCCCTAGTAACTTAGGGTGAGACCCAAAGTTACTTGCATATGCAAATTAACAAGGGGGTCCTGGGAGTCCCTCTGCCAGACATTAGTCCTGGTTGCGAGAGACTTACCCAGAGTCTTTAGCTCACTATCTTTCACAGAGAAGAAATATCCTAAACATATCAGTCTTTGTCCTGCCCTGGGGCAGTCCAGCACCGAAATGCTAGGCAATTCTCCTCTGAACAAGAGTACCAACAGCATCCCCAGACACGTGTTTCGGTCTGGTTGGACCTCATCAGTAGGGAGGAGCTGTGCCTCTCTAAGAATAGTGAGCAAGGGGTCCACGTCTGGATTCCCCTAGTAACTTAGGGTGAGACCCAAAGTTACTTGCATATGCAAATTAACAAGGGGGGTCCTGGGAGTCCCTCTGCCAGACATTAGTCCTGGTTGTGAGAGACTTACCCAGAGTCTTTAGCTCACTATCTTTCACAGAGAAGAAATATCCTAAACATATCAGTCTTTGTCCTGCCCTGGGGCAGTCCAGCACCGAAATGCTAGGCAATTCTCCTCTGAACAAGAGTACCAACAGCATCCCCTGACACGTGTTTCGGTCTGGTTGGACCTCATCAGTAGGGAGAAGCTGTGCCTCTCTAAGAATAGTGAGCAAGGGGTCCACGTCTGGATTCCCCTAGTAACTTAGGGTGAGACCCAAAGTTACTTGCATATGCAAATTAACAAGGGGGGTCCTGGGAGTCCCTCTGCCAGACATTAGTCCTGGTTGCGAGAGACTTACCCAGAGTCTTTAGCTCACTATCTTTCACAGAGAAGAAATATCCTAAACATATCAGTCTTTGTCCTGCCCTGGGGCAGTCCAGCACCGAAATGCTAGGCAATTCTCCTCTGAACAAGAGTACCAACAGCATCCCCAGACACGTGTTTCGGTCTGGTTGGACCTCATCAGTAGGGAGGAGCTGTGCCTCTCTAAGAATAGTGAGCAAGGGGTCCACGTATGGATTCCCCTAGTAACTTAGGGTGAGACCCAAAGTTACTTGCATATGCAAATTAACAAGGGGGGTCCTGGGAGTCCCTCTGCCAGACATTAGTCCTGGTTGCGAGAGACTTACCCAGAGTCTTTAGCTCACTATCTTTCACAGAGAAGAAATATCCTAAACATATCAGTCTTTGTCCTGCCCTGGGGCAGTCCAGCACCGAAATGCTAGGCAATTCTCCTCTGAACAAGAGTACCAACAGCATCCCCAGACACGTGTTTCGGTCTGGTTGGACCTCATCAGTAGGGAGGAGCTGTGCCTCTCTCAGAATAGTGAGCAAGGGGTCCACGTCTGGATTCCCCTAGTAACTTAGGGTGAGACCCAAAGTTACTTGCATATGCAAATTAACAAGGGGGGTCCTGGGAGTCCCTCTGCCAGACATTAGTCCTGGTTGTGAGAGACTTACCCAGAGTCTTTAGCTCACTATCTTTCACAGAGAAGAAATATCCTAAACATATCACTGATGAGGTCCAACCAGACCGAAACACGTGTCTGGGGATGCTGTTGGTACTCTTGTTCAGAGTAGAATTGCCTAGCATTTCGGTGCTGGACTGCCCCAGGGCAGGACAAAGACTGATATGTTTGGGATATTTCTTCTCTGTGAAAGATAGTGAGCTAAAGACTCTGGGTAAGTCTCTCGCAACCAGGACTAATGTCTGGCAGAGGGACTCCCAGGACCCCCCTTGTTAATTTGCATATTTGAGTAAGTTTTGGTCTCACCCTAGCTTACTAGGGGAATCCAGACGTGGACCCCTTGCTCACTATTCTTAGAGAGGCAGAGCTCCTCCCTACTGATGAGGTCCAACCAGACCGAAACACGTGTCTGGGGATGCTGTTGGTACTCTTGTTCAGAGTAGAATTGCCTAGCATTTCGGTGCTGGACTGCCCCAGGGCAGCACAAAGACTGATATGTTTGGGATATTTCTTCTCTGTGAAAGATAGTGAGCTAAAGACTCTGGGTAAGTCTCTCGCAACCAGGACTAATGTCTGGCAGAGGGACTCCCAGGACCCCCCTTGTTAATTTGCATATTTGAGTAAGTTTTGGTCTCACCCTAGCTTACTAGGGGAATCCAGACGTGGACCCCTTGCTCACTATTCTTAGAGAGGCAGAGCTCCTCCCTACTGATGAGGTCCAACCAGACCGAAACACGTGTCTGGGGATACTGTTGGTACTCTTGTTCAGAGTAGAATTGCCTAGCATTTCGGTGCTGGACTGCCCCAGGGCAGGACAAAGACTGATATGTTTGGGATATTTCTTCTCTGTGAAAGATAGTGAGCTAAAGACTCGGGTAAGTCTCTCGCAACCAGGACTAATGTCTGGCAGAGGGACTCCCAGGACCCCCCTTGTTAATTTGCATATTTGAGTAAGTTTTGGTCTCACCCTAGCTTACTAGGGGAATCCAGACGTGGACCCCTTGCTCACTATTCTTAGAGAGGCAGAGCTCCTCCCTACTGATGAGGTCCAACCAGACCGAAACACGTGTCTGGGGATGCTGTTGGTACTCTTGTTCAGAGTAGAATTGCCTAGCGTTTCGGTGCTGGACTGCCCCAGGGCAGGACAAAGACTGATATGTTTGGGATATTTCTTCTCTGTGAAAGATAGTGAGCTAAAGACTCTGGGTAAGTCTCTCGCAACCAGGACTAATGTCTGGCAGAGGGACTCCCAGGACCCCACTTGTTAATTTGCATATTTGAGTAAGTTTTGGTCTCACCCTAGCTTACTAGGGGAATCCAGACGTGGACCCCTTGCTCACTATTCTTAGAGAGGCAGAGCTCCTCCCTACTGATGAGGTCCAACCAGACCGAAACACGTGTCTGGGGATGCTGTTGGTACTCTTGTTCAGAGTAGAATTGCCTAGCATTTCGGTGCTGGACTGCCCCAGGGCAGGACAAAGACTGATATGTTTGGGATATTTCTTCTCTGTGAAAGATAGTGAGCTAAAGACTCTGGGTAAGTCTCTCGCAACCAGGACTAATGTCTGGCAGAGGGACTCCCAGGACCCCCCTTGTTAATTTGCATATTTGAGTAAGTTTTGGTCTCACCCTAGCTTAATAGGGGAATCCAGACGTGGACCCCTTGCTCACTATTCTTAGAGAGGCAGAGCTCCTCCCTACTGATGAGGTCCAACCAGACCGAAACACGTGTCTGGGGATACTGTTGGTACTCTTGTTCAGAGTAGAATTGCCTAGCATTTCGGTGCTGGACTGCCCCAGGGCAGGACAAAGACTGATATGTTTGGGATATTTCTTCTCTGTGAAAGATAGTGAGCTAAAGACTCTGGGTAAGTCTCTCGCAACCAGGACTAATGTCTGGCAGAGGGACTCCCAGGACCCCCCTTGTTAATTTGCATATTTGAGTAAGTTTTGGTCTCACCCTAGCTTACTAGGGGAATCCAGACGTGGACCCCTTGCTCACTATTCTTAGAGAGGCAGAGCTCCTCCCTACTGATGAGGTCCAACCAGACTGAAACACGTGTCTGGGGATGCTGTTGGTACTCTTGTTCAGAGTAGAATTGCCTAGCATTTCGGTGCTGGACTGCCCCAGGGCAGGACAAAGACTGATATGTTTGGGATATTTCTTCTCTGTGAAAGATAGTGAGCTAAAGACTCTGGGTAAGTCTCTCGCAACCAGGACTAATGTCTGGCAGAGGGACTCCCAGGACCCCCCTTGTTAATTTGCATATTTGAGTAAGTTTTGGTCTCACCCTAGCTTACTAGGGGAATCCAGACGTGGACCCCTTGCTCACTATTCTTAGAGAGGCAGAGCTCCTCCCTACTGATGAGGTCCAACCAGACTGAAACACGTGTCTGGGGATGCTGTTGGTACTCTTGTTCAGAGTAGAATTGCCTAGCATTTCGGTGCTGGACTGCCCCAGGGCAGGACAAAGACTGATATGTTTGGGATATTTCTTCTCTGTGAAAGATAGTGAGCTAAAGACTCTGGGTAAGTCTCTCGCAACCAGGACTAATGTCTGGCAGAGGGACTCCCAGGACCCCCCTTGTTAATTTGCATATATGAGTAGGTTTTGGTCTCACCCTAGCTTACTAGGGGAATCCAGACGTGGACCCCTTGCTCACTATTCTTAGAGAGGCAGAGCTCCTCCCTACTGATGAGATCCAACCAGACCGAAACACGTGTCTGGGGATGCTGTTGGTACTCTTGTTCAGAGTAGAATTGCCTAGCATTTCGGTGCTAGACTGCCCCAGGGCAGAACAAAGACTGATATGTTTGGGATATTTCTTCTCTGTGAAAGATAGTGAGCTAAAGACTCTGGGTAAGTCTCTCGCAACCAGGACTAATGTCTGGCAGAGGGACTCCCAGGACCCCCCTTGTTAATTTGAGTACATACACAGGCATTCAAACATGTGTGCATCTTCACATGCAGTTGTGCATCCTGGTTTGGAACACATACACCGTTGATGTGCATGAAACATGACTGTACATTCATGTCCCTGCACATACACATCCATACATGGGCTATGTCAGACATATGTCCAAGCTGCACACTCCTGGCACACCTCAACATGCATTGCATCCAATGAGTACGCATGCACACTTACCGCTCGACTCCAGACGGGTCTGCCTCTCAAGGACCTGGAGGTGAAGTGCTGGGCAAATGCGTTCCAGGACCCTCATCTGGTCGGTGGTAAGCAGGTCCCGGCACCCCACTGCATCCACTGCATCAAGAGGCGCACAGCCTTCCTGAGGGTCCTGTACCTGAAGTCCTCGCAGCGCTTATGGACGTGTTTCAGGTCGCTGGTTGCCACCCCCTCCGCGTTGATGGCACCCACAATGTCCAACCAGATCCTCTCCTGTCCAACCTTGTCGGTGTGTCCTCGTCCGAAGAGGGCATCATAATGCACCAGGACTTGCTCCACCAGGATGCCAACTTCTCCTGCAGTGAAGCTGGCCCCCCTCTGTCTCTCTGCTGGGGGGTCGCCACTGGTCCCAGATGGAGTTTGGCCCGACATGGCAACCCCCGAGGCAGGTGTGGGTGGGGAACTTGGTCCTGGTGCTGGGCTGTGGAGCGATGGAACAGCAGTCAGGAGTCTTCTGTTCCAGCAGGGCTGATTTCAGCAACTGGACCCCTGCAGATGGGTGTTGTGCAGGCACCAAATAGCAGGACACGTAGCCAGCAGGCAGGCACGCAGCAGCAGATAGGAGGCGTGGGAGGCTGCTCTGGTCTCTGGGGGGATGGAAAATGGCCTTCTGAGCAGGAGCGTGGTCTTCCGTGTGTTGTCGCGTGGCCAGCTTGATGCAGAGGGAATGTGCACGTGAAAATCAGCACGTTTGTGTGAAAATCGAGGAAAGGCCCTTAGCGTGTAAGCGCGTAAGTGACGTGACACGCGTAGGAGTTGCTGTGCGCAGGAGTTAAAGATCTGCGTAGGATGCCATTTTCTTGTACGTGCTTTTTGTGGAGAGCGAGCATGTGATTCTTGTACTTCTTGTCGGTTGACACGCGATTACTTCACAACGGTTGCAGTGCGTACTCCTTGTTTACTGAGGCAGAGCTCAAGTCTTCTTTTGGCGGGGGTGTTGCCAACATGCACATGCGCATCTTTTTTCCATTCATTTTCCAGGCAGACAGTGAGTCATGCACATATTTTTCCACTGTGGTTGCCCCCGTGTGTCGCGTACCCATTCAGAGGTCATTGTAGCCTGCGTCTACTACGCATATGCATTTTTTGTGTTTCAGGGTGCCACAGCGTACTGTGGGTCCTTCATTTCACGTACGTGGGCTACCGAGCGTGCATGTTTGTTTTTGTTTTTGGGGTGCCTGAGCATTTCGTGACCCATCATTTTTCCCCAGGGGTCGCAGCCAGCCTTGCAACAGCACAGGGGTACCTATTCCATCTAGTACCCTTCCCCCGTTACCCCAATTGCCCAGGACAATTGTTTTCTGCACCTCCAATTCTCACAAGTACATCAGTGCCATGGTTGGGAGGAGACCTAGTGCTAAGGAGGCAAAGTTGGCCGACCTCCAAGAGGTGTCCGCGGTAGGGGACATGGCCAGGATGAGAAGTGTGGCCAGGGTGGCCAGGTGGCAGTTTTGGCCAACATGGGCAGGGTGGCCCAAGAGGGCAGTGTGTCCAGGACCATTCACGGAACACCTATGCCCCCCCCCAGTGGGTCAGTGAGATGCAGCTGACACCATCCCAGCTCAGGACCTGCTAGCCCGGCCTGGATGGGTCACCGAACAGGCATGAGATGACCCGCAGGCCGACTTCTGTGTCACGAAGTCCAAGCCATGTGTGGTGCTGAAAGTTGCTGTAATTTGCTCCGGTTCCTGAGGCAGCAGATCAAAGGAGGAATGCAGTCCTGTAGCCTCAGGCACTGCCAGCACAGCAAGGTCCACATCACATTGGGGCCAACAGGCTTCGTGTCTGGCAACCCGGTGCCACTGGGCAATACTGTGTGGGAGAACTCCATTTATGCAATTGCAGCACAACAGGGGGCATCATGTGAGATGATGGCTTAGGCCAGGCCGTGGATAGGGTGGCCACTTCCATTCTCCCCCCAAAAGGCAGATGGAGCTCCAGAAGCAAGCAACGCGGTCCACATGGCGCTCACACAGGCAGGACATGTTGGCCGCCAACAGGGACCGACGGGCAGAACCGGAGGCTCTGCGCAGAGCCATATCTGCAAAGTCACAAGCTCACAGGGATGCCCTGAGGGAAGAAAACAGCTCCCTCAGAGCTACTCAGGGTTCACTTGAGGTGTCCCAGAGTACATGGTCAGAACAGCAGCTGGAGCAGCTAACACGCACAATCTCAGTTGGGTTCCAGGCAACCCATGAGGAGATCCGTGCATCACGTGAGGCCTTGCAGGCAGAGGTTTGTGCTACCAGTGAGGTGCTGCATGGGGACCTCTGGACCATCATCCTGCAGAACCAAACCTTTCAGACCTGCATGCTTGCTGCCATGGAGGAGCATGCCAGGGCTTTGCATGGTCTGCCTCCCATACCACGCACACCTTCTCGTGCAGCACCAGAGGGTGACAACAGCGATGACAGTTCTCCCACTATTGGATACCCATGGAGGGTATTTTCTTTTTCTCAACATCCATACATGTGGGTGTTGGGGTGCACCCTGCACCTCCTCCCTCCTGGGTGCCCCCCGGTCGACCCATGAGTATTTTTGATTTTTAAAAAAATCCTCTTTTTTGTCTATTGTGCATTCATGTTACAGTGTGTTGCTTTGTGTGGCACCCGTAGGCATCTACTGTGTGTTCCAGCTGGGCCCATTCAGGCTTGTCTTGTGTTTCTGTTTGAAGCTTGGGGTCCAGACACTGACATATGCCACTCCTGCTTACCCTTTCCATGGGCTCGCAAGGGTGGCATCATGTGACAGTAACTTACACAGAGGCATTGGGCTTCCATCAGTTGTGTGGCCAGTCTGTAGTCCAAACTGTCTATACACCCCTAGTGGGGATTACTGATGATTTCTCTACTGCATGGTTGATTTGTATACTGTATTCCACACTGCTCATTATGCATATTTGCATGTAGCTTCTTCATGTCTTACCTTGCCTGTCTCCATTGCGGATGCAGTTCATGTTGTATGCAGTACCCTGCCACATTTACCTACCAGCAACACACTGGAGATGGAAGGGGTGGATGTGCTGCCTTTGTCAGGTTGTCACACTTGCACTATTGTCATTGGTTACTGTCAGACGTTGCCACTGTTGGGTCCTGTATTCATGTTTTGTCATGCTGGTAAGTATATGTTCATGTGTGCTGTTTCTTTTTCATAGGTGAGAGGGAATTGTCTGTGGCCTGTTTCCATTTGTGACGGTGCACTTTGTGACAGTTGTGTAATGTGTTCTGCATTCATTTGGTTTCTTTCACATTGCACGCCATGCCATGGTGTGTTGGGCGGGTGAGATGGTGTTTGGGAGGGGTTGAGTGACATACCAGTATTTGAGTGTGCTGTTTTGCAAGGGGGTAGTCCTTCATGCAGCATGAATGTGTGCCTTTTACTGACACAACATTGGGTCTTTTTAAGTAGCTAGGGATGCACACAATGTAGCACTTCCAGGGAAACAATCTCAGGGTGGTATGGTTGTGTCAGTTGACTGTCCCTTTGTCATCATCAATTGTCAGCTGGTATGTGCCAGGCCTTTATGCACTCTGCAGGGGTGGGATTTTAGTTGGAAAATGTTGCCACAAGCTGGGTACAGGCTCCCTCGCCACATGCCCTTTACCCTCAAATGCACAGTGGCCGTGCATGTTCTTGGAGATATGGGGGCACCACCATGTCCACCACCACACCCCACCGGGTTGCAACATTGTGCAGGACACATGCTGCTGCTCTAATCCTGCACACTACTGGGGGTGCATATAGCAGCTCGCCACCAGAGCAGTCACGGGAGGGGAAACGTGACTTCAGCATTCCAAATGTGCGCTCCACTATGCCCCGGGTTGCAATATGGGCTGCTTTGTATCTTACCTCGGGTGGTGTGGTGGGGGTCCGTATTGGCGTCATCATGTAGGTGCTCAGAGGGTAGGCACTGTCCCCTGGGGAGGTAATAATGGTTGTCATTAGTTGGGTTTTGCCATTTCTCTGTGTGTGACATGCATGCATGTGCAGAGGCATTTGTACTCACCAATGAGCCATGTGTCACCATGTCTCCCAGCTTCCAGGGCCCGGTTTAGGGGTGACATTATGAATATGATACTATCATGGCTGGACCCCGGATAGTTGGCATATACAGAAGTGATGATTCCTTTGGCATCACATACAACCTGCACGTTGATGGAATTCCAGTGCTTGCGGTTGTGATAGATGCGCTCAGTGGCCTTAGGAGGACAGAGAGCCACATGGGTGCAATCAATGGCACCTAGCACTTTGGGGAAGTGTGCCACCCCATAAAAGTCCTGGACCACGGCCTGCCTTTCTGCGGGTGTTCTGGGCATATATATGTGCCTGCAGACTGAGTGGCGTGCAGTCATGATAACCAACACCTGGTGCAGGCAGCGTGACTGCATGGCCTATGAGATGCCCCCAACTATGGCACTTGTCCGATGAAATGACCCAGTGGACAAGAAATGCAGTACATTGAGCACATTTGCCAAGGGGCTCAGTGCTTGGGAGCACAGGGTGGGTGATGTGAGGTCATCTTCCAACTCAGCAACCAGGTATAGGATGATATGGGGTCGAAACCTGTTCCTTGACATCAGGCATCCCAAAAAGGCTGGACCTGGGTAAAAAAATGCGGGGCCTGGCTATCCTCCTCCTGCGGTGTCCCACAACCACTGCTGCGAGGGATGGTATATTCACTGTAGCAGTATGAGCTTGTTGTTTAAGTGCACTTAAATGCTGCGTGGGGGTGCTTATCCCAGCTTCCGCCTGGCGTACGTGTTTCCGGATTAGCATGTCTTGAGTGGCGTGCGGGTTTCCCCTGTTCGATTCCATTAATAAGTGTTGTTAGTGCGCACGTGGGTGTTGAGAGGATTTAGCAGCAGTACTTCTCCCGTAACACCCACATTTTCACGTGTTGTTCCCCATTCCGTGTGTTCCGCCCCCTTTTTAGGTGTGTGCGCTGCCCTGTGTGCACCTTCACTGGCCGTCTCGCGCACAGCCTTCGGGATGTCGCAATGACGTGTGCACCACATGCGGATTCAGCGCAGATCTCAGGTAAGCCACGCGCAGCGCCTTCCATGAATCGACAAACGGCTGCTTGTGCGACTTTCGCACGCATGCGCTGCGATTTTCACGCATGCGCCCCCGTTTGCAGCCCATATTGATTCCATGATTTACCCTGTTTGTGTCTTCTTGTGTTTTTCTTTAGCGTTGTTGGTGTGGTGTGTTCATAACAGGGCCACGCTGGATTCTGGGGTACCTACAGCAGAGTTAAGGCTGCGGCTGGTGGCTGCGTTGTGCAGAGCCCACACCACTGAGGAGCTGTGTTCATGGCTCACTTATCAGGCCTCTGCTGCAGTCTTGTGGTGTGGCGCTGCCACTGCACCAAAGCACGGGACAGACCCTGTAGTTCAGTTAGGCTCAGACCGTCCATGGAAAGGCCAGTGGCAGGGAATAAGGGGGACTGCCTGCCATATGCCAATCACCTGTGCCTGCCACAGAAAAGAAGGCCTGGGCAGGGCTAGCTGTCAGGGCAGGCCGCCCGGCCCAAACATGATGCAGATGGCACAAACATGATGTGGGTCGAGGGCTGGAGTTCATGTCCACCCTTGGTCCCATCCCCTGCATCAGGATTATGCCTGCATGATGCATCCAGAGCCACCCAGAATGCATGGACTGGAATGGATCCAATGTGTTGGTGGACACCGACCTCAACCACCCACTCTACCGGGCCGGGCTTGGTTAGCTGCTTACCTTTCACAAAGTTTTGAAGCTGCTCTACTCACATACGTGCCTCTCTTTAGAATTAGCCCCCACCTATTTCCACAACTGTGATTGAAGGATTGCCAGGGGTTGCAGGGATTGGGCATGGGTTGCAAAATAACAGCTAGGGGTTGCAGCAGAGACCCCTACAGAGCCGTAAATAACATCCCTGGTGAGAGCTTATTTTAAATAAGATCACCTTTGTTTTACCACGGAGACCCTTCCAATTGAAAGACGTAATCGAAAACAAAGTGCATCATGGGAAAGAGTGAAGAGAAGAGGATTATAGGTGAGAGGCATGAGGGATGATGGATATTATTCTTGCAGCAAAAGGAGGCGTTATCGGGGTGATTTTGGTTATGTTTCTGAGGGAAAATTATCCAGGGAAATACCACAGAATTTTCCATTGCAGTGGGACGTGGTAATTTGAAACTGGAGGAGATAGGGTCTAGTGGGCATTGGAGAATTTAAACCATAACACAATCCGTGAAATTCAATAAAAACATTTCTAATGTTTTACAGATGTTTTCATTATTTATAGACCAGTAACATATAGACATAGCATTCATCTACACCTTTTTATTATATTTTCCAATTGAATGCATTTGTAAAGCACTTACGTATGTGTTTTTGTTTGATGCTTTTGTTTATTATTTGGAATTTAGTCTTAACTGTAATGGCTCTTTTAAGTAGCATTATGTAAGCATTACGCATATTCCATGGAAGTCTCTTTGATAGTTTTGGTATCATTTCATACATACCATTAATATGTTTTTTTATACACACAATGTAACAGCCTTTAGTAGTTGAGCTATTATGGTGGTATACTGCTAACATATTATAGTTTTTCAGAAAAATACACGTAGACTGAGTAAAATTAGAATTGAACGTGAGTAGTTGTAGACCATTTTATATATGATTACAATGAATATTAAGTAATTGACAGGCATATGTATGATGGTGACTTTTCTATGGGGCGTAATGCTTTGATGACAGACATAAAAAATACATACATAATGGGTTTTTCAAAAGATATTTGTATTCACTGTGTACATGAAAAAGCCCTGTGTTTTCATTGTGTTTGTCAAATTGCTGGGCTGGTTTACATTCTTCACATGTTTTGAAGGAAGCATCATTTACTCCAAATATTGCATGTATATTGGCTCTTGGCAGTTGCAACATTTGAAAAATTAGCAGTAACTACTCCGATGGATCTTGCTGTTGATTCAGGGAACATGTGTGGCACTGTTTCTCATGTTGATGTGTCCTAAGTAGTCTAGTACAGCAATGAGCTTTAGCTAAGTAAGTAGTAAAGCTGTTAATTAAAAGTTAACATGATGCAATAAAGGCAGTTTGATTGTAACTATTAAAGAATGCATTTTCAGTAATACATGTATTGTTGCATTCGCATAATAGTTTATTCCTGTATTTTAGAAAGCTGGGCTACTGTTCAGAAACCAAACGGTGTGATGTAGTCTATTCTTGAAAGTATGTGCTTCTCCTTTTTTGAAGATTTTGTTTCCTTAATTTATTTTGGTTCTATGTGTTTTGTTTGTGGAAGATGTATCCTCTTCTTTTCTTTAGCGTTATTTTTATGCATGACAATTTTAGGTATGTGTGGTATGTATGATAAAAACAATCTGTTATATTCTTTATTACATGGGCGATGGCCAATCATTTATCAGGGTTTATGTTTAAAATAAATAATCCTTCAAATGTATATAATGTATAGCTCATGCCATCAGTAAAAGCTTTATATCCATTGTGTACAGTGGCTATATCTGATTTAGTCCATGGGTTTTATGGATTGTTACAGCATATGCTGGTGTGAGTGAAAGTTGTTCTCGGGTAACATACATGTCTTTAAACATAATGTATGATGCAATGACTACCATTCGGTAGGACTACAAGGACAAGAAGTGGCTAAACCGCCTACTCAGTCTTCACACATCTGCAAAACAACAGTTATCCCAATTACAAAGATGAATCAGGCACAGTAAAGAAATATACTGTCTATGCCTTTTGTGGTAACACGGGCTGAAGACAGACTCTACTCTCAAGAGGGGTGTAAATGAAAGACAGTGTCAACCCAAACAGCAATAGTACAACAGTCCAAAATAAAGGAATGATGAAGCAAGGTTAAATAAAAATATATAACCTTAAATTAAACACACCAACAAAGATCTCACCCCTGTTAGAAAAGACAAAGAAATGCAGAATGTAATGATGTATGCACTGTGGATACGTAGTAGAGATGCTAAGCCAATGTATTACCACAATGTCCAAAAATTATATGTTTCTCTCAGAAAAAAGTGCAAAAGGGGCTCAACCAGACCCTAGCATACCAACAAATGTACCAAGGAGACAGGCCCTCTCATTGTACCTGATTCCAATGCTTAAACCATTTGACAAAGTCAAACCAGGCTTTAAGATGCAATGCTTGCAGGTCGAACTGGGCTCAAAGGATTCAAATCACGTTCTTAGCGGCAAGTCTACACTGAGTTTGGTTTGTGTAGTGCTACAGGCTGTTCTAAGGTATCATTGGACGATGCAGTTTAAGGGGTCCCCAGGAGCAGCACGACAACCAAGCATGTTTCAAAATGATATGTATCGCTGGTTTGGGTCACCAAGTGATACGATGCTCCAGCATCCAGTAGAGCTGCGTAGCAAGTTCATGGCAGGTCGATCCTTTATTTGGTGACTCACCATTTCAAATACATCTGTAAGGTGCACTGGTGTATGTGACGGATAGGTGATGGGCTTTGTAAAGATGAAGTAGCATCATACTGCTTGTGGAGTATTTTTATCCACACCACTGTGTCGCACTGCACTCCGTTGTCAATGGGGGAAGAAAATTGCCAAGAATGGAGGCAATAACCCCTGTGCGCACTAAGTTTGCAAAATTATGCAGAGTTCATATCCCATCAATGGGGCTGCACGCCCTGCCAAATACACCGTCAAAGTGGTGTAAAAGCAGGCATCACTGCTGACATCTGTCATCTGTCACTGGGAACAAGCCCACAGAAGGGCTAAAATTCAAAAATGCCCCTAACTACAGATTCCTAATCAAGGGCAACCTTCAAAGTGCTGTTTTGGTGCTAAATTCAGTTGTGTTCCCCAGTGAATTATTGAAAGGAGAGTGTGCTGGAATCATGGAAAAATCCAGGCAGTCAGAGGAATCCAGGCATCATGGCCTGACAACTGCCTAAAGAAATTGGCTGTAAAACGTAACTTAAATGTATTTCTTTGTCCTGAAAAGTTGCAAAATCCACTATTTCAAGTATGTTGGTGAAGGGCTAATTCTTTTAAAATGGTTAAATCCTTTATACTCTGTACTTATATTTTATATGTGAACTGAAAAGATTTTAATGTACAAGAGCCCAGTCTGAAGCCAATCCACATGTGAATTCAGATCTGATAGGTCCTGGCCTGGGAAAACTGACATCTCCGCTTGACACTCCCTTGAGAACAGGAAGACTAATGGCTGTTAAAGGGTCATGCATAATACCAGCAAGCCACTGAAAGGAGCTCCATCAGACATTCGTCTGCTGACTGACCAAAGAACAAAGGACATGCTGAGAATTGGCCTCTGCAAGGAGGAGCAGGATGTGGGGGAGGTTTCTCAGTGAACTTCAAAGGACTGGCCATCTGCTCACTTTGGGAAGCAAGGAAAAAAAAACCTGGACTGGATTTTGAATGGAAATTACTTGTTGTTGCCTCAGAACTTTATGACATTTAACATGACAGCCAAAATAAGTAGACACGTGAAAAATACAAACATATAAACCTGAACTCATGCTAGACAGTTGAAGATGTACATAAGGAACCAAAGATACACTAAAACACTGATTTTGGCAAAACTATTAATGTTGCAAGCTTAAAATTGTATGTACACGATCCACTGATCACCGCCCATAGGTGTATCGAATTAAAGATGATGAATCCAAAGTGTTCTGAGTAAAATGTATAAAAATCCATAAAATGACCAATACAGCTCTCACAAAGATGGAAATTGGATGTAAATTTAGACAAACAAATGTGAAAAATATGTGTCTAATTTGGTGAGGGTACGTAATGGAAGGAATGTATATTTGTGCACAAGTAGGTTTTGGGTAAAAATCTAGGTGGGAGTTCCCAAATCCTGTCATAAGATGACAGCCCTGTTTAATCTGCCAACCAAAACAAAGTGCACACCTGTAGCCACTCACAGAGAGGGGTGTGTGTTTTGAAGTTCTGCCCATGCCATAAAATGTGTAATGGGATACATATAGGAAGGGCACTACACATAGGCACTCCACACATTGCTTCCAGAACACCCTGCTTCCAGAACCCATCCAGATGTCAGCGTAGCACCTTATTGCAGAACTCTTCCTTTGGTAGCTTACTCCAGAATTCTTTGAGAGATCCAGATTTCCTTGCAGAATCCAGACTCTAGCATTGCATAATTATTGCTAGCCTGACCCAATTGCAAAAATCCCAAACCTGAAGGGACTTCATTTTAATTCAGCTTGGCTAACTACCATTAGGCTTGCCCACTGAAAACTTGTGTCCGGCTATCTATCGCGTTCAGTCACCAGAAGGGGCCCTTACAAATCCAGTCTGAGGTGCAATCCAAACTTGACCAGAACTGCACCGCTGACCCAAATCCCTCCAGAGGTGCCTGTTTGCTGGTGGACCTGCCCAATCCATCACCAAAACTGACGGTCCAATTTAATAACTTATTTTGTGACTATTAATAGGAAGAACAGTGACCCAAAATATACCTGCATTGTATGATCCCAATCTCAAACCCATACCCTCTCCAATTCAGAACCATTGTGTTGCTAAAACTATCTTTGCACTGACTCTTTTCTCATTTGTGTTCCTAACCCTAACTTCTTATTGATTGATTCAGAAAAGTAATTCCCAAACCAAACCAAATTGATTCAGAAAAGTAATTCCCAAACCAAACGGAACTGTTATGAGCAGCTGTGAATGACCTTCCTGTGAGGCATTCTACTTTTTGGTAGTCTTTAATATAGCATAAGAAGACATATCTGTCCTGTCTAACCCGAATTTCTGTTTTCCATTCTCGCGCCTATGTTACAAAACAACCTTTACTAAAACCTCGATAACTCCCTCAGTTTTTATGATCGAAACCACATTTCAACTCCCACTTGTACCTAACATCCTTGGCTATCCATAAAACCCAAAACCGCATTGCAAGACACTGTGAGTCTCCCGTTATAGCCGATATTGCATAAGGAAAAGTTTGTCAGGATTTTACATTCTGAGAAATTTTACACGTGTAAAATAGCTTTAACATTATTTCCACTTGGACTTTAAGATTTCAAATGTTTTCTTCTGAATAAATCATTGCTTGTGATTGTTTTCAACTCTTCAAGGCGGCTCCCATAGGAATTTATAATAGTAAGTATTTTTGACCACATTTGGTGTTTTTGCTCAGTCAATTCCAAAGACAATTTCAAAGCCATGCTGACAGCTGAAAAGACAATTCTGCTTTTCTCTTGTGTTTGAAGGGGGAAGGTGGGACA
Source organism: Ambystoma mexicanum (assembly GCF_040938575.1). Taxonomy (NCBI): domain Eukaryota; kingdom Metazoa; phylum Chordata; class Amphibia; order Caudata; family Ambystomatidae; genus Ambystoma; species Ambystoma mexicanum. Next base: position 1,269,664,996 of record NC_090922.1, read on the forward strand.
CTGATATTCTGTTTGATTTGTGCTATTCCTGAATAGCTGCTCTCTCTTCCCTTCTCTTTACATTGTCTATTGGGGGGTTGAGGGGTGTGCAGGAGGAACCTCTAACCATAGTGCCATCACTCCAAACCAACACAAAAGTATTCTGTTCTGTGCTACATTTGTTTTTGTGCTCATTCCAAAAATAAATAAGGGCTTCAATTGCGCACTACATGCTGGGCGAGACTTGGGTGTGTGCTGGAATGAATTCACTTACATGCTTTGAAGATGCGAGCGGTAGCTTAAAGTTTTAAGGTGTGCCAAAGGCAGCACTGCAGGGCCTTTTTGCTCAAAAGTGTTAAATACAGTCAAAGCCACAAGGGATTGGTTAAAAGTGAGCCTGCTTAATTTGTCCAATCCTTGCTAAATTAACAAATTCCGTTTTCCATCCTACCCAAAGTGGATTACTGTGCAGGAAATGTAAGCGACAAAAAAGAAAATCCCACAGAAAACCAAGATAGAGGAATCATTCAAACAATGTGTTCTGCTATACCCGACAGCCTAAACCCAACTTCTCCAACTCTGCACATCAAAGGCATCTCTGGTGTGCAACCCCAAGTTTGAGGCAGGCCTATGTTTTTGAATTACCTCTTTGAAGACAGACACCTATAGGATGTCGTGCTCTGAGTCAACGGGCCTCGCATGGAGGAGTTACTCAACTTCCCAGGATGTCAACAGAGCCAGTCATCCTGCTCTTTGTCCCATTCATTGGTATTCAGAAAGACAGGTTACTGGAATTCACACAGCTCACAGTGTAGTCGCTGTTATGCTACAGATTAGATGTGGATAATAATTAACGTGAAGTATCAGCTACCATACCAAAACCTAGGGAATGTTTATATTTCTGAATGATCCTGCCACAAGGTGATAGATTAGCATAGTTATCATATTTTTGGAAAAGAGGCAGAGAGTTAAATGTAGCCTCTGTGTTGCAGTGACTTTGCTGTCAGAGCAGCTTTCAAACAGATCACCTATGACCTCAGCTCCTTCTCTCTGCTACTGGAGCTGCAGATCATGATACTGATGCAGCAGGGCACAGTTGGCATGGCGATTGGGGATTGATGAAAAGGGAGTCTGCAATCACAGTATTTTGCACCCTTATAAAATGGCAATTTTTTACACAGTGTTAATCAGTGTATTTTCTGAACGTCCTCACTGTTGTCAAACTTTACTTCAATAATGCCCAAAAATAAGTTCTTGATATTATTTGGAAGATATACTACATATCCCACGGCCCTGTTTACTCACCATTTCTCATCATTTACATTCCTTCACATGATATATTGAGCCTTCTAAATCTTTTCATCTTTTTAGTGCCTGTTAATTCATTTTGCTGGTCATGTCATGTTGAATGTTGGCATTCTCTTAAGTGTAAAGTACAGGTTAATGTTCTTGAAGAATAGTTATTGTTAGCCCCCCGGCAGGGGGGTTATGGAACTCTCAGCCAATCAGGATGCTCGGAACACAATCTTTACCTCATGGTAAAGCCTATCTTACGAGCCTCCTCAGAAGCAGGAGGCTGCCATCTTCCCTGCCGGGCAGGAGGTAAATGCTCCCCCATACACCCAAAGCCCCACCCCTCATCCACAATGTCTACTTACCCCAACCATCCCTCCATCCTCTGCCACACTTAACTGCAGATTCCTCGTCCCTTGCTGACGAATGGAGCACTCTGTGTTTTGGTGCTGCCCCCACTGCTGCAAAAGCATTCGATGTAAAGGGAGTAGGGACAACATGTAGTTCCCGCTCCCTTGTCTATGGTGGCCATATTGTTTTGCAATTTCTATTTAAGTTGAGAAATGGCTAACTGTTGTTTCACAGCTTAAAAAACACTATTAGCATGCCAGAAAACATGGCAGGATATCAATGGAAATAAACCCCTGCGGGTTGGGTAATTACCAATTTTGGTAATGCCCTGGCCTTAATTGCTTGGATATGAAAATCACATGATTAGCAAGCTCCTATTGTTGACATTGGTATGTGAATTTTATAAAGGAGTTAAAAGTCATGTATGTAAAATGTCAATAGACTTCTTATGTGTTTGGCCTGTTGACATTTATTTATAACTATACTTACTTTAAAGTAGATACGCATAGTCTGAGAAAAACACGTTGTTAAAAGAACAATATGTTTGCAGTACAAAATCGAAAAAACTAATTAATTTGCCAGTTATGGTAAGCTATGCAACCATAACCTGCGCTCCCACCATGTACTATTCAGATCCTGTTATTACGAAAGGGATGTTATGATTAAGTTGTACTGAGAGGTTGAAACATTATTTCTGTGTACAGTTGGTCTTCCATTATTAAAAGATGTTTGCAAATGATTACAGTTCAATTCGTTAAATCTTCTAACGGATGAGTGAAGAACAATGGGAAGTTGAAAAGACGGGGAAAAGACAGATAAATATATAAAGAGAAAGAAGGAACGACAAAACATTAAATAGATAGACAAAAGGAAAGATAAAATGGGGAAAGAGAAAGCAAATGAGAAAACAAAGAAGGAAAGAGAGGCAGTTGGATAGAAAAGAATAATAGAAAGAAAATAAGAAAGAAACATAGAAACAGAAACAGCAAGATGGAATAAAAAATAAAGAAGGCATATTGACATAGATGGAATGAAGTAAAGAACATAACGAAGAGTGAAGGAAAGATTAAAAAAAGATTGAATGAAAGAATGTAAGAAATAAAAAGAGAGAAGGTGAAAGAGAGAAAGAAAGAGATTGACACACAGGAAGGGAGAGCGATAGAGAAGGGAATAAAGAAGGCAGAAGCAACGGATTTGAAAAAGTAGGATGAAAAGGAAAGAGAAGAAAGCAAAAATTAAGAAAGCAAATAGAAGGATAGATGGAAAGAATGGAAGAAAAGAAAAGAATGAACAAAATGAAAGAAAAATACATAGTACAAAGCCGAACAAATAAAAAGCGAGAAGGTGTAGAAAGACAGGTTAAGAGGGTCCAGATATCATTCAAAATATCCTTATTCATGTTCTACTTAGTTTCAGAAGTGTATCTTTACACTTACATTTGAAAATGTCTTCGGTAGTTAAGTTCATTATTGTATACGCTGTAACAATAACCACTGGCTCTCACTGCTGTAGACAAAGTAATGCATTGATTCTGTTATTGATCATTTGAAACATGGGCCATGGCACCATGGGAGGCAGGGGCAAAGAAGGCAGCCCATAAGAGATAACTGGAGTGTTCATTTAACAATAAAACATTTCATTACAGTGCACCTTTGCTTACGATTTCACAAGGGTAGAATCACTTACTATTCCTGCAGGAGGTAGTAGGGGATTTAACACAAGATAGACATATAGTTAGACATCTGGGAAGTGCACTTTCAAAACAAGCAGAGTGGAGCAGCCCAGCTAGTTAAAAAAACATTTGGAATAGAACAGATTCTGGGACTCTGCCAGTTGGAAGCTTCTGTCCAATCAGGAACCGTTGTAGGAGCATCCTCGGGAGGGATGAAAAGCCCTACAAACACAAAGTAATGTCACACGTGTGCTGCTCTGCAGTTTTTGACACCACGGATGTTTTAACACTTTTCTCAATAACACAGTACAGGCTGCCAACGCGTTTAATAGCATTTCATATACTGACAAGCTGATAAAAAAAAAAAAAAATCCAATGCAGCAAATGTTCACAGGAGGCGCATTTAAAGGATAATTTCGACGGAGATAATCTTTATTAATAGACTTTGATCCATTCAAGCTCTCTGTGGTAGCAGGGCTCAGTCAAGTTGTGTCTTCCATCTGCTAAGGGAAAGAAAAAAGAAAAACCACTTACATATAACAACTTTTCAGGTTCTATTTTCATGTCTAGATAGGTTAGTATAAAAATAAACAATACAAAATAAGTAAATGGATGGTTTCGAAATGTGAACACAATGATTCGGAGGCAAATCCGATCTGCAACAGAAAACCTGTTGTCTTCTGTTCCCATGTCATATTGATACATACGTCCTTCCTCTATTTCCATGCCGGGTGAATTGATCTACTGGTGATAAGCAGCTGTTCTTCAATGATTGTTACATTCCCGGCCTCTTCCATCCCAGCGTTTGCAACTGGCCCTGTGTTTTGCTGTACACCACAACCGTATCCTGGTATATTATCCAATAGCATGCGGCATACATTTCTATAAGGATGCCTGTGCATTGGGGGAAGGGCTTACTCGCACTCAGTCCCTCCGCTTGGAAAATTCTGCACAAAAAATAGCAAAACTGCTCTAGGGCGCGGGTGGATTAACCATTGTCTAAACCATATTAACCTCAAATCCAAATCTAAAACCTTCAGCGGTCAGTGAGCAGGTATGGTTTGTGGTAGCAACATTTTTATTGTTAGAGTAAGTGCTGTTAAAAATGAAAAGAGCAGCAAGCACAGTGTATGTTAAGTACTTAGAGATTGAAGCATACAATAATTGTATTGATTGATAATCCTTTATTCGACTGTATCACATACATCATTGTCAAATATCACAACGTGTGGTCATTGTGTTAAGAAATATTGTGTGATTTTATGCAAAGTAGGCTGGAACCCCCACTGACGGCCCTTCCGCCTTCTCATAGCAGTATTTTGAAAAAGACATTAAAAGTGTAAAAGATTGTCCATACTGGTCTGATTACCTTCTGTCAAAGTCTGTAAGGAACTGGCCAATCCTGCAGCAGTCTCTTCTTCTGTCACACTGACCCAGGACCTTTGGTCGGCCCTGGCTGCAAACTTCATCACAAAAACCCAACACATCCTTTCTTCCCTCCCTTTCACACCACAACATACACCAACACTGGAGCCTCGTTTGGCCCCCGTCCACTTCCCCTCTTTTCTCTCTCACCCATCATACTCGATGAGGTTGCCAGACAATTCCGTTCTATGAAGGTTTCATCCAAACAGGTGGACCCCTGCCCCTCCAAAACCATTAAGGGCAACATTGACTCGCTTGCCCCATCCTTGGCTGAGCTCTGCAATCTCTCCTTTTCCACTGGAGGTTTCCCAACTGCTCTTAAGCACTGCCTTGTGCACCCTCTGCTCAAGAAACCCTCTGTCGACCCCTGCATTCCGGCCAACTACCACCTATCTCAATCACTCCTTTCCTGGGCAAACTCCTAGAGAAGTTGGCTATCTCTCAGCTGACCCTCCACACCGAATCTATTGGTTGCTTCCAAGACCATCGGTCTGGCTCTAGAGCATCCAGAGGCACGGAAACTGCCCTTCTGAACAACTGTGAAGACTTGCTCTCAACCTTGACACTAACACTCCCTCTGTCCTCCTTCCCCTTGACCTCTCCTCTGCCTTTGACACAGTTAACCACAACATCCTGATCGTACGTCTCTGTGACACCCTGGGAATCACAGGTGAGGTTCTGGCATGGATAACCTCCTTTCTCTCTGATCGCACTTCCCAGGTGGAACCTGTAGCCTTTTTCTCAACTATCACTCTCTTAACCTGTGGCATTCCTCAGGGATCTACCCTATCCTCCTGGTTCTTCAGCATCTATAAGGCTGCCTTGGCACGAGTGATTGCCACTTTCACCTCTAACTTCAAGTGTTATGCGGATGACACGCAACACAAAACTATCTTTCAGGCTACCCTCAGCTGCCTCTCCCTCCTGGCTCATATCCGACTGTCTGCTATTCAGTCATTGCCTGCTGCAAACAACCTCTGCCTCAATGCCAGTAACACTGAGATTGTTCACATTGGGACCCCTGCTGCCGCTTTCCCACTTTCACTCTGGCCGGCCTCCCTCAGCCCTGCACCCGCACCCCCCTGACCCTTTGGGTCATCTTCAGCTCCACTCTTTCCTTCTCCTCTCACATTTCAGACCTCTCTAAAAGTCTAACTTTCAGATACACCTCCTCAAAGGTACTCTACCTTTTCTCACTTCCCCCCAGCGCCTCACTGTCTCCAGAGCCCTGGTTCTCTCTAGGCTGGACTACCGCAACAGCCTCTTCCTCAACCTCTCTGCTTCTGTGCTGTGCCCTCTGCAACTCAACCAGAACAGAACCGCAAGACTTATCCTTGGCCTCAAGCCCAGGGACCGAATTTCTCCGGCACTGAAATCTCTCCACTGGCTCCCTGTTGCTGCAAGGATCACGTTCAAGACCGTGTGCATTGTCCATGTTAGGGATAATTCTCACAACTGTGCCAATTCCCTTTACCTTAGAGACCCCTAGCAACTTTGCTGGATTTTGAGGACTTGATTTTTTTAACCTGGAGAGATTGAGACCCGTTTTCCCACTCTCTCGTGTATTTTAATGTGATTTTTGTACTCTGTGTTTCTTTTGGTTGTGGAGTCTGACAAAATCCATAGGCATCATCTTTTACATTGTGTCACCCAGCACCTTTTGTGCAGTGACACAGGGAAAGTCTCTTAGATTTCCCAAGGTTTAAAAACCTTCACTCGGATAAACTACTGTTTCCCAGAGCAGTAAAGTGAAATTGACTTTAATTACATGTGTAACTTTCTAGACCCAGCACACACTACCTTACAATAGGGTGTTTGGGGGGTTACCTAGTATCCCCTTTGTTTAGCATCTCTTGTAACATTTTTTATGTTACCCTTTCCTCACTGAATGGCTGGTGTCAGTGGTTTCGTGTTTACTACCATGGTGTACATTTACTACGGGCTGCATTAAAGCACCCAAGAGCGCCATTTTTGTCAAAATGTCCTGGTCTTCTTTATTTGCCATTTCTTTGTGGAAAGGTCCTTCTTGAGATTTACTCTGCGCGCCAAACCAGGTTTGGTCCCTTTGTTCATTTTGCCGTTGACGGTATTCACAAGTGATGCCTGCCTCTGGCTCCAGGGTGTCTAGGGTAGGCAGGAAGTGAGGGAGGTGCCTAGATCTCCCTGTGCTTAGTCTCCTAGGAGATCCAAATACACTCTGTAATGATTGGCTGGCTGACTGTCCAGCAAGGACAGCCACCCTGCTGGGTGGGTTACAGCAAGGCTGAAAGGGAGAGAACTGTATAAAAGGCAAGTCTTTTGGCTTGGAAGGCAGAGTCGACCACTTGGCAAAGGAAACGAAGAAAAACTTGAAGAGGACGGCTGCTGCAACTCCTGGACCCTTGGTTTGCCCGGTGAAGCCCTGTTGCAGTGCCGAAACACCATGTTTGCATTGAAAGAGAAGCCCCTGCAAGGAGGACTTCTCCCCTTGAGTTGGTGGGACCAATCAAATCCAAAGTAAGCCACCTGGACATCCATCTCGGAACTGGTTGAATTTCCACAGAGTTGCTGCTGGGAACCGTAGAGTCAGGGAGAGGAACTCCAGTTAGTGTCCGTTGCTTTTAAGTTGGCCAAGAGCTCCAGGAAGATTCTCCAGACTCCCAGGAAGCAGGACTGACTGAGCCTGAGCCCCCTCAACAGAGTGCGGGACCCCAGAAGCAAGTAAAGTCCATATCGTCAGCCAGGAACCGCAGTGTTGCTATTTGCGGTAGACGCAAGGAGCTGAAACACTGAACAGCCACTGAAAGTGATGTTTGCTGGTTGCAAGTATTGACAGTCCCAGTGCAGTGCGGGAGTCCCCCGATGTCCTCCCTCTTGTCCCCACGACTGAGGCCCAGGAACAGTGAGATCTGCAGAGCTTCACAGGAACAGGAGTCAACTGCTGCATCTTTTCTTAATTTCAAAGGTACTGCACAAAGTCTAAGAGAACTTGCCTCTTGCGGTAGAGTTGCTTCCATCTTCTACTACTCACAAGTCTAACAGCTTGTGAGCCTACATTGATTCATCTTTTTTTTCAAAGACTTCTGAAACCTTGTGCAAAGGCTTTTCTACTTACCTTCAAAGAAGTGCTTCAGCCCATATAGACTCTTGCCTATTGACATTGTCTTAAGCCTGTTTTAACTGAATGACACTTATTGGGGGATCTGAAAGTATTTGCCTGATTAAGAAATATTTCTGATAACGTGTTTGCTCTAATAATCTTTCCCTTTTTTTACTTGCTCTTAACTAATTCTGAATGCTAACAGTAATACGTTAATGTCAACAGCACCCTAGCAATTGAAGTCACCTGTGGGTGTAGGTCTCTGCTGTATGCCATCCCAAATGGGTATTTACTTATTCTGAACTAAGAGATTGTGACATTTTTCATATTTGTGTAGTGTTTTACAGTACTCCCTTCTGAAGAAGGATTCCATTAACTGACTGGTAAATAAATTAATATTTGTTTTATCAAGAAACCCTGAGTGTAAGTGTTTGCATGGATACTTGTCACAGTGAACCTCTGTGTAACTCTCCTGCAGCTCACATTGACCTCTCTTGAGATAAGCCTGGCTACTCGTCCACACTACCAACCTGTGTAGCACAGACTTATACCAAAGGTTGGTTTACGACTGCCAGGAGGTTAAGGTTCTTGTAGTGCACCCTATGGGTACTGCATACAATCTTGCCTAACAGTCCACAATGCTTTCTGGGGTCTGGGACCTACTTATCTGCAACAACGCCTTCCTAAATACTGTCCCTCCCGAGCCCTGCGCTCATCTACCCCCAACCTTCTCCGAGTGAGACGGTTCCCCAAGCAGAGATTTGCAGGAGGATCTTTATCCTCAGCAGGGGTCTCACTCTGGAATGTCTTCACGCCTAAATTGCACTTGGAAAAACTGCAGAATCGTCATCAGACCTATTTGCTGTATCTCAACTGTTTTATTGTATTTTGTGCACCTGCTCTGCCTGTGCAGACTATTATCGTTTCAGGATTCTGAGGGCTCTGAATGACTGTTGTTTTTCCCCCATATTCCCACCCTCCTTGAGCACTTGGAAATACTTGCATTTGTGGGGTAAATTTACCTACCCACTCAGCAGATTTTCCCTCCATCACCAATCTGCCCTTCAGCAGTTACCAGCAAACTGGCTGCACTGGCACTGGTAAGCACTATCGCTTTGCCTTAAAACTGCATTTTGCAGTCACCAAAATAATGGCTGCGCTGTCTTTGCCAAGCACCTATGTGGCAAGATGAAAAAGGGAAAGGCTGCCAATGTGTTTCCTTATGCACACCAAAGAAGAGAATTGAAAAGCAGCGCTGCTTTGCTGCTAGCTCATAATTTCCCATTGAGAAAGGAAATATTTTACATTTAAAATGATGCCACCCTGAGGCTCTTTTTCATCTGTTCAACAATACACAGTCCTGATCCAGTGAGACCCAGCGATGCCCAGCCATATTCAGGTTGTGCCCCAGCTAAAGATAGCATTTCTCAAAGAATGACAGGCTGTGTCAGGAAAAATCTGTGAAATCACAAACAACTTTAATCCCAGTCGTAAGGAAGAACGCTTGACTTTTTGCTACAAAATATCCTAGATAAACTCTTCGAAATAAACACTATCTCTCTGTGCATATGTCAGTTTCAATTGATCTTTATTTTGACCGATGCTTGTGCATTGGAAACATGACTGGGGCTTTGGAAAGATTCCGAAAATTGATGTAAGATGGGCGCCTTTCAAAGTGACATCCCAGCAGAATTAACCATGTCTAAAAATTGTTGCTTTTTGCAAACAAGAAAAATGTCTGTTGAAAAGTGTAATGTTGAATAAGGCCCTGTTCCTGCCTAGAAATGTAAAGGGGGTTTTGTTTGAAATCTAATATAATGTTTTATTCCAACAGCCTTGCTTATTGGCCCAGGAAGAAAATATAACTAACTAAATAAATAAATAAATAAATGCATTTGCTGTACTGGGGAACCTGCAAAACAGGTTTTCCTGCTTGGCTTCAAAGGACATTTGCTGGGAACAGGAGTTGCCTTACCCCAAAAGGGACCACCCCCTTGGAAACTCTGAATGGACCAAGAGGAAGCATATCACACGCTTGTTAGACATTGTGTCAGGGCTTGGACCTGCCACAATAGATTCCAGGACACTTAGGTGTGAAATTGCAAATATCATCTCCCCTCAACTTGGAAGTTATGCCCCTTATTTGGGAGACAATGCTGGCCATCTGGCTCAAAGGACTATTTTAATTAATGAACTTTAAGACTGTTATTTCTGCTATTGGACAACACAGTAATGCAAAATGTTCACTAGCATATTGGGGACAGAAATGGCAGAAAATTGAATATTCTGAGCAAAGTGTATATGGTGCCATTTTGAAATTCAAGAATAACATGCCTTATGATAATATGTACACATGAATAAAGTTATAGAATTGTAAGTAAAATCTTTCGTACTGAAAATCATGAAAAATTATTAGAAGGATGAAACTTGGGAGTTGGACTGCTATGCTCTGTGTGAAATATGTAATCAGCTTATATACATTTCAAAAGTGCCACAACTGTAAAAAGGTGCATGTTTGTGCCATAACTGGTTTTAGCTAAAGTAACTGTGGGATGATCCTATACATTGTAAAGCACACATCATAAATCTGATGTCATGCCCTGAAACCCAACCGGCTGACAGCAAGGCAGTAACAATCACCCCTGACCAATCCAGTTGTTAGAGGCATGCCCAGCCTAAGCCTGCCCCACTGTATAATCCTGTAATGTCATCCGCCTTACAAAAAGTGGAAGCTCACAGAGACAAAGGACTCTCTTCTGAATTTTCCAGCGCCCGCCTGTCCAGACATTGTATATTCATCCTGCAGATTCCAGACTCCACTGCCAGAAAAGGGATAGTTGATCCAGGCCCTCCGATCCAAGCAGAACCACCCTTCAGAGTTAAACACTATAATAGTTGGCTGTCCCAAAATCCCAAAGCCAAGCGCTGATTGTGAGTATTACCCCATCCCATAGCAACACATACGATACCCCAACTTGATGCCTTGTCTTTGTTCCACCTTCTAAGTAATCCCATCTATACCCTGATAACTTGTTGAAGATAGTCTGAATCGTCTGTGTATTCTGTTCCTTGATTTTCTAGTGTTAGCGCAATTCTTCCATCCATTTCTGTCTTGCATTAGTCCTTAGTCATATTTTGAATAGTATAATTAATTCCCACATAGAGCTGGATGTGGGGTGAAAAGGTTAACCTTGCAAATTAACCTTGGAGCATACCATGGCTTTCTTCAACAATCTAGCCACTAAATCTAGTTTAAGTGAAACTTGTCCTTTCCTTTTTTTTAAAACCGATTTTCTCTTTTAACTGCTTTTATTTCCCAAAACCGAACTTCCTTTCACCTTCAAAATCTCATCCAGTTATCCAGCTAGAATCACTCTTTCACTTTTATATTATCCCTGTGATGTGCACCCAGCCTAGAAACCGCTTTCCGATTCTGTCAATTCAACTGTTTGTATTTCAAAACCGTTTTGACATTTTAAACTGTAAAAAGCAGAAAATGCAACTTTCCAACATTTAATTTTGGCTGCACTGTGTTCTCACTTTCAAGTTGATGTTTGAACTGTGTGCCCTTTGATCATACCTTGCCTTATAGTTGTTAGTGTTCTTACATCGCTGATACTGTAAGAAATCACATTTACCTCATTTATTCAACCGCACATGTAAATTAATTATTTACCAATTCCGAGTGTCATTTATGCAATTGCAACAGTTTGCCTCCCATTTCGTGAGGGAAGGTTGGATTTTCATTCTGTTTGCTGCCAAGTATACCTATGCTGCTCCTTTCTATCCACTCACAATCCTATTAATTGGGGTTTGAGGGAGCATTGCAGGGGAAAATCTTAACTTGGATGCTATCTACCCGAACAGTAAATTTGCTGCTATCCATCTGTGCTTTGGTTATGTTCTAGTAGAAGGTCAACCACATGTATTGCATCAGTTTACACTGTAATTATCACCCCATTGGTGATTGCTGCTATTTTTCTTTGAATTGAAAATAAATAAATATGGCAGAGTCAGCCGCGTCTTTGGGTCTGCCTGCACTGTGCTACTGTGCTACGTTGCTGCTACGAGTGCCCAGAGACGGAGCAAGTGCCAAAATCAGTCTTTCTTTGCTGCCTATAAAACATCCCGGCATCCGCGGAGCGGGCGTGGACTCAGCAAGGTTTTTGGGTCTGACTGCACTGTGCTACTGTGCTACTTTGCTGCTACAACTGCCTGGAGGCGGAGCTGGTGCCAAAATCAATCTTTCTTTGCTGCCTATAAAACATCCCGGCATCCGCGGACCGGGCGCAGAGTCAGCTGAGTCTCTGGGGCTTTGCGGATTCGCCGCGAGCGGAGCCCAGAGTTCGGAGTTTGGAGGACCGGACCGCCAGAGTGTTGGATTGCTGGTAGACCGGATTTTCGAAAAACTGGAAATGCCGAAAAACCTAAAATCTGATGTTGGTCCTCTCACACGCCAGAAATCACTGCAGCAATCTCAGCATCGACCGGAACCCGTAGTTGGAAGGTCGCCGCTTCAAGGTGAGTGCACTGAAGCTGGCAATGTTGATGAAAACTGCAATGTTTTATTTAGACCGCAAGTTTCACACAAAATGGATTGTCCTAAAGTACTTTGTACTGATGTACATGCACATAACATTGAAAGTATTGCCAATATATCATGCTCTACCCCAGTCACACAGCTACCCCGTATTGTACTAAAACTGTTAATGACTGGGAATGTAAGCGCAAGTTTCAGTTAAGCCTATCCAGGCAATATCGGATTGGTAGTAGAATCTCCCATCGGCTTTAATGAAGATGACGACGCTGCTGATATTGCTGATACTGTGCCCAATTTTGAGGGAACTGCTCCCCCAATGTCTGACATGTCAGATCGGGCTATATTGGAAATCAGCAAATGCACGCACAAATTGCTTATTCCACTGTTCCAATTCAATCATGAAGATGTGACGGTTAATAGAATACATCTAGATTCTGTAGATGATGAGATAACTAACCAGAAAGAGCTGAAGAAAAGTAGCTCACTGACCATTGCACCTGATAATACACCTGATAAAGCAAGTGCGCAGGGCTTATCATGTAGTCCAGTGAATGAGGATACTCATCGGGACCAAGTCGCGAAATTACCATTAATTGAGAAACTAAAATCTTCTGTTGCAAGTGTTGGAAATTTTGAATTGCCTAACTCAGCTTGCTCCAAGCCCAATACTAAAGAGCCCAGTCCACCTACTGTCCCTTTTACACATCTTGCCGCTCGAGAAGCAAGACTATCAGAAAGACTAATGATGGATTACCTACTTATAAAAAAGAAACTGGAGCGTTCCAGTAGACAACCAATGAAAATTACCACTTCCGACTGTTCATTCTTGCCGATACCTGCATTTAACACTAAAAATAGGAAAGCTGGAGACCCGAGTGATTGTAGGACTGGGACGAGTGAGAAAAACAGTCTTGAAACAAACTCTGTGGTGAGCGAATCCTGGAGACTTTCCAACCATTTGAAGGAAAAGGAGGGACATTTTTTTCCAGCTGCGTCCTTCCAATGTGGGAAGTGATAATGATGTTGATACAGATCAGTCCTCCTTTACAACCACCCACAGTGAGAAACTCAGTTCTCAACTTAATACAGAAGATCTGATGCAAGCCAACATACAACACCTATATGTTGCTGCTGGTTTACAAATTCACAACAACGCGATGGCCGCAACATCATAGTCACTGATCCCGTTCAGAAAGTTGTATGAGTTTCTACACAATGTGGTAAAAGACCAGACTTCCATGTTACTACTAATAAACACCAAAATTAGTGCTTTGGAAACCATGTCAAACCAAATAACAAAGAGATTAGATGTAGATGCTGAAAACTCTACAAAGAAAATTCAACAAGCGCATCTCTTGGTTTAGCAGCCTCTCAACTTATTCGAGTTGATTGTGAAGCTGCTCAAACCCCCGGTATTAGTTCAGCACTGGCAAAAGCCAATGATATCAAAGATGCAAGTGAAAACAGAGCAGCTCCCCCAAATATTGAGAAGGAGACGCCACAAGAGCAAATGGCTTCCATCCCTGTATTTATTGTTCCAGATTTAAGACCAGATGAAACGACAAAGAAGCCCGCTCCACTAGTCACAACGTCCTTCGGAATCTTAAGCAAAAGTGCTCTCACCATAATGGGATCTGCGACATCCAAACAAACAGATCAGGCCAAGGCCACAAACAAAAGAAAAACTGGGACTGGGAAGGCAAACCAGATTGTCCATTCCAAAAAGTTTATTCGAAATCTCACAACACCCCTCGAATTTCTATGTTCAAACAGAGCAGCCGGATGGCAAAAATAAACAACGATCAAAAAACAAAGTTAAGTCTACCAGTGGTGCAAAAACATCACCACTGGTAGACAAATCAAATACGACTGGTAATCCGAATAAACGTGCCAGATTCGAGGAGGAGTCGTGTGAGGATATCAACTTGTTTACATCAGAAGACCTGGCAAACCTTTCAACCTATTCAAGTGAAGAGGAAGTCACCAACAAGTCGCCCAAGATATTGGGAGAAACACCAAAGATCAGTTCTGCCCAACCAAGTAAAAATTCCTCATCCGTAAAAATTGGAGGTGATTCTCCCCTATATAGGTGATTTGAAATGGCTTCTAGACAACTTGAAGGGAAAGGAATGGGTAAACCGGAAAGATTTCCTGTAAACACAGATCTCACCAGTAATGATGAATCTAACCCACTGGATGTGCCATCAAAAAGATTAAGTCCAAAATTCACTAAGGCCCAGGAAAAGTCCCGACAATATGTGAGAACGTATCAAAACAGCCGTTCCAGAAGAAGTAAATCAATTAACAACATACAAAAACTGAAACTGGAGTACATTCTTTGGGATAAGATCGAAATTAATTTAAATAGAATTAATATAATGGACCTCCTGAGCTGCGTTCCTTCATTAAGAACAATATAATCGGATGATATCAAAAGATGGAATATCTGTCAGAAAGGTGTTATGACCGTGTTTTGCTCCATGTACAATCCCATCTGGTTGCCAAAATTCTGAAAGCTGCAAAAATTGATCTAATCACACTAGGGTATGAGATTAGAGATGCCAGCGATTGTGACATTAAGTCTCCAAGAAAAGCATATGATGCCACTACGTCAAGTTTAGACAGACCAAGCGAGAAGGAAGTCAGGAGATGTTCTCTTCAGACGGATTTTGTGCAAGAGCGGTCTGCAAATAGCCCAAACAAACTTCCGACTAAAAACAACAAAACAGTCTACTCAGCGACCTTGAGATGATGTGAGTAGACGAGATGCTAGGATAATGCGACAAGAAAAGTGGATCACCATTCCTTAATTTCAATGGATTTGTCCACTTATTACAAGATGACAAATTAAAAACTGGCAAGTATTCTCTCATCTGCTTGCAGGAGACGTGGATGTGGACCCCTCCAGTATGTGAGGGGTACAAAGTATGTCTGAATCCAGCATCTAAAAATTCCTCTGGTCACCCCTTCTCTGGGCTACTGACATTGATGAAAGATGTTCCTGGTTGGAATTTATTAGAATCCCATCATCCA